>NC_050099.1:114611963-115811963 GCF_902167145.1 Zea mays
CATATCTTCACTTGGAACTCACACAAACTAGATAGCCCTAGGGACAAAGAAGAGACCTGACACATGATTTTTGGCAAGATTTGCATGTTTGGCTGCTCAGCAAGTGTTTGAACTAGGCAGAAGAAAACACACACGTGTTTGACCTGTTCTGGCACGCCAGAGCACGCCTAGGCGCTCGTCCCCGCACGCCCACACCTCGCGATGCCTGACCCCAAGCCCACGCCCGCGCCCACACCTATAAATCCGCCTGAGGCCACGACCGTATTCCCCCGCTCGCTCTCAGCCCTGCCCGAGCACGAGTTCCCCGGAGTTCTTCCTGCGCACGGCGTGCCTGCGGCCGCCCGAGCCCGACCACTGTGGACCGGCCACTCCGGCCCACCTCCATCCAATCCAACTCCTTGGCTAGCATCCCTAGAGCCCCGTAAAGCTTCTTGAGCCCTCAGACCGAACTCCATTTCACCGGAGGTGCCGGATTGCCATCGTTGGACTTCATCCGACCGTCTCCGCGCGTAGACCGAGCTACACAGTGAGCCACTCTTCAATTCCTTGGACCCACAACACCGCTGACCTCCGTGAAGCTCCACGAGCACTTTTATTGAGCTCTACCACCGTGATCAGGCTAGAGCACGCGTCGCTGACGAGCCCGACCACCTGCGTACGCGGCCAACCCTACTCTGGTCACCACCGCCGGCGATCCACCCATCGACGTGACTGCTAGGGACCCCCGAACCTCACCCAAACCTCCACCGGACCTCTCCCATCGCCGGTAAGCCGCGCCACCGCTTTTTCTCCCCTCGGCTACTGTTCCGGCGAGGAAGGAGCGCGGGTTAAGGGGGGAAAAGGCCAGGGGTTTTGTGTGAAGTCAGTGACTCTTGTAAATAGTTCCCCAGGGGCACGCTTCAAACGATTCAGTTAAGTAGAATTCCAGGGACCCCGATGCAAATCCATTTTCCTTTAAACTTTTAGATTTATTCTTTTTAAATGAGTAAGGAACTTGAAAAATTCATAAATCGAGTTTTATTCAACCAAATTTGGTCAAACAAATTTTGTTAGGACCTATATATTATGAACTATCCAGCAAAAATAATAAACACCATGGTTCCTGCAACACTTTTTAGAGTTTGGATTTAAATAAGCAAACTGCCCAAACCTTAATAACCAGAGGAAAAATAGAAAGACTTTTGGACTAGGGTTGAGAAAAATTGGAGATATACTTAACTAGTAATTACACTATTTAAAAATATTAAACACACGAGTATACTAGATTAAGGAAATTTATCCATTAAAACTTGTATTTTCCCAAACATTAAGAAAATAAAAAGGGGAATTAAAATGGGAACCAGAGAGCAAACACATTTTTTATAACTTGCTTAGGTGATGTAGTTCATAAGAAAAATTTTGAACCCTAATCCAGTGCAAAGAAAATGCACCACAATTTATTTAATGAAAAAAGAGAGAACTTTGAAAAGTCATAGAAAAATAATCCTAAGGAGAAAACACCCCAACCTCAGGAATAACTACTCTTATGCTAATAAGAATCTAGAAAAAATACAAGTTTTGTTGTTTGACATTTTTCAAATAGCAAGTTAGTTATAAGTGTCTTTTTTGCATAAAACTTTAGAAAATCACAACTAAATAACCACTGGCTAAAATGTATCGAAGTTACAAGTGATGAGATGCTTGGAGCTTATTCCAAGGCAGAAGATAATGCGCTATCTACAGCCTTCGGAGGTTGGGGAAAAAAGAGAATGAACAGAGTTTTTGACACCATCGGCTTCGTCTACCCCGACTACCGCTACCCGCTGCGGGGACAGGGGAAGAAGAGAAAAGCTACTGCTCTGGCCGCCCCAGCTAAGCCTGTGCCGAAGGCTGCAGGCAAAAAGATGAAGGTACTTACCCACCGGCCGCGTTACATTGAACCGGCTGTGGTGCCTGAGTTTGGCGGGGAGGCCTCTTCAGCTGCTGAATCAAGAGAAATTGTTTCTCCCCTGTAGAGGACTGAAGAGTCGGCTATAATGCCGAAGGCACCTTTGATTGAGCTAGTTGAAACGAAGGTTGACAAAGATAAGGCTGAAAGGTCAAAAAATGAAGAAGTAACAAAGATGCCAGGGATTTTAAGTCCTTCAACAGAAGCAACAGCGCTGAAGGCACAAAAGAGTTCTGCCACAACTCCTAAGAGAAGGAGGATGTTAAATGTGCTAGATGTTGTATTAGAAACAGCAAAAACCTTGAATCCTGCTCCTACCAGAAAAATTGCCGAAGCTTCTAAGGTGCAACCCGAAGTTGAAACGAAATAGGCAGAAGTCGAAGATACAATAATTCAAACTAAAACCAAAGTCCGACCTTCAGAGCCCGCTAAGATAAAGCCTGCCGAAATTGAAGAAAAGGCAACAGAAGAAAAGGCCACAGAGCAAATTTCGTCTAAAAAAGTTGCAACTCCTGTTCCCGAAGCTTTAAAAGAGAGCATTGATTACATCATTCGCCATGCTTCGGGAAAGGGACTTTCTCAAGAAAAAAACGAGAAGCACAACACTATGCTCAAAAATTGAAATACAAGGGGGCGTTAGTGTTTAATGGCAGTGGGGAAGAAGATTTTTTGTACTGTCTCCCAGATAATAAAGAGATATCTGTATGCCGGGAGATATGTAGAAGCATCGGATTCCCGAAGCTAGAAGATGACCTTTCAATATTATCAAAATATGAACTTGCTGACAGTTTGGCGTATAATAGCATAAAGGTATAAAAGCTAATTTTGTATTTTGAAAACAAAATATTTTATTTACTATATTTAATTCTGTCTTTCTCTTGTAGGGCTTAATTCTTAGCAATGCGCTGAGAGCTCAGAAGAACATTGAAGACGAAGGATATACGATGGCTCTGAACAACCTTCGTTCAGAGGTAATCGAACTAAGGAACGAAGGTCTTGAAAAAGACAAAATCTTGATTTCATTAGTGAACAAAGTGAAAGAAAATGTAGCCAATTTCAAGGCTCAAGCTGAGATCCAAAAGAATGAGATCGAAGACCTTCGGAAACAATTGGCCGAAGCCAAAGAAAAGTGTGGTCTTGCCGAAGCTAACCGAGATATCAGTGAATATTGGAAGAACTATTTAGAAAAAACAGTTGAAGAACTTCGCGCGTCCAAAGAAAGATGCTTTGAAAAATCATTGGGCTGCGTGGAAAAGATAAAGGCTAGCTTCGCTAATGTGGGCGCCTATTCAAACGAAGATAACTTCATACGAGGCGACCCTGAAGGTGTTATCGAGTGGATAAGCGGAGAGGCCAAAGCTTTTGAAGAAATTCTAAGTGATCGCGGGGATGTCTGCGCGTTCTCTGGTGCCAGAGGAATTTCAGCCATCCTAGAGAAGGCGGGTTGTGACCATGTCAAAACCCTGGCCCAGGCCGAAACTGCCTTCTCCGTGGATGATACAAAAGATCCCTCAGCTGAAGCAAGCTTAATGGGTGGAAAATTTTACACTGACATCTGGGCAAATGGTGGCCAAGAAATAGCTCACGAAATTATGAAGAAGAGCGAGAAAGACATCCATGACGCCCGAGTACAAGCTAAGCAAGCTAAAGAAGTTGCAGAGCGCGAGAGGCGCATAGGTATTGCTTCGCGGCATCTAGCTTCAGCATTTGTTTTCGTGACTTCAAACTGATTAATTTTTTCTACTGTAGCTGAACTATCTCCTCCACCGGAACCGTTCGACCCCCTGGCCGACCCAGAAACGAGAAAGCAATAGAGATCATCAATATGGCCGAATCTATTGTTGACGAAGTTGTTAACAAGTTGTTAAATGAAGTTGCGGAGAAGGTCCTGAAAGGGGATTAGTACTTATTGTAAAAACATTTTTAGATGATCAATGTAGCTTTGTTGTAACAAGACTGTAATATTCGATGTGTATATTTTTGAATCTAATATGTAAATTATTTGTAATTCAGTTCTTTGCGATGCATGAAACTTTATATACATACCCTTTTTGAGCCTTCGGCGAAAAATCACCTTCCCTTCTTTTCATGCTTCGTAAAGAAAGAGATCCGTGCTTCGTGAAAATATCCATGCTTCGTAAAAACAACCATGCTTCGTAGAAATTTCCAGACTTCGTAAAAACATCCATGCTTCGTAAACAAGGAATCCCTTCTTTTGCAAAAGAGCTGACGAAGCTGTATTTTTCGGCTTTGTGCCTTGTCATATTTTCATTTTTACAGAGCATTCTCCGAAGATCGACTTCGTAGTCAATTCGTGTCATAAGTGCGATATGATGTATGATGTGATGCTATGTGAGATGATGTGATGATATGATGGCCCACACTGAAACACACAATCTCTGCGTCCCCTTAGGAACGATCGAAATCTCTTTGCCGTTTATTTTTTGGCTTCACCGGTTATTTTTCGGTGTAAGTTCCGCATTCCCTTAGGAACGACTTTTGAACTTCTTCGCCTTCTATTTTGGCGGTATAAGTTCTGCATCCCCTTAGGAACGTCTTTTCAACTTCTTCGCCTTATATTTCGTCGGTATGTGGCTCTGCATTCCCTTAGGAACGACTTTTGAGCAGAAAACTTACACTGCGCTCCCTTAGGAACGACTTTTTGTAGATTCGGCAAAACTTTCACTACGCTCCTTTAGGAACGACTTTTTGTAGCTTCGACAAAACTTACGCTGGGCTCCTTTAGGAACAGCTTTTTGTAGCTTCGGCGAAACTTTGACTGTGATTTTTAGCTCTGCATTCCCTTAGGAACGACTTTTGAGCTTCAGCAATTTTTGAGCTTCGTAATTATTTGAAGAAGATATATTTCATTCTGATAAAAGTGAAACTATTGCAAGAAATTAAAACTAGTTCTGCATTGTTTGTTCCTTATTGAAAAACAAAATGACATAGAACATAAAAGTACTTCAGGGGTAGGATATCGCTCAATAAATGTGCTTTGATTCTAGCATAGTACTATTGACTGTGCGAGCTTCGGATTCCTCCCTGACTTCACGTTGCTGCTGAGAGTACTGGCTTCGATAATAGGTCGGCTATAGTGGTGGTGGGGGTGGGAGTTGTGGCCAAGAAGCCTGTGAGTGGCTAGCCGAAGTAGCAGAAGTTGTGGGATGATTGCCCACATACTCTGGTATGTAGGGAGAGTGGCACGAAGCAGTGTGCAAGACTTGCTTCGGCTGGTTCTGCCGAGCTTCGGCCTCTGCTATCTCCTTTTGCTTCTGATTGGTGATTTGGCACATTCTTGTAGTATGGCCCTTGTCCTCACCACCGAATAAGCAGTAGATCTTTCTAGGCTGATCCCCAAATCTTCCCACGAAGCCCCTGGCGCCTCTGCCCCTTAGAGCTGGTGGCCTGAAAGAGCTTTGTTGTTGCCCCGAAGATTGTGAAGTGTATTGCGACCTCTGAGGCTGACTTCCTTTGTCGTCACTCTGAGTGGAATTATGGATTGACCTGACATGCCTCGAGTGGATTCTTCCTCCAAAGCCCCTGGTCATTTCCCAGAATCTGTAAGCTTCCTCCCTTCTTTGGCGGAAGTCATTGTCAGCCCGGATGTACTCATCCATCTTCTGAAGCAGCTTCTCCAGAGTTTGTGGGGGCTTCCTGGCGAAGCATTGAGCAGTAGGTCCTGGCCTAAGACCCTTGATCATGGCCTCAATGACAATTTCATTGGGCACTGTAGGTGCTTGTGCCCTCAGTCGCAAGAACCTTCGTACATATGCCTGAAGGTATTCTTCGTGGTCTTGCGTGCATTGGAACAGGGCCTGAGCTGTGACTGGCTTCGTTTGAAAGCCTTGGAAGCTGGTAACCAGCATGTCCTTAAGCTTCTGCCACGACGTGATAGTCCCTGGCCGAAGAGAAGAATACCATGTTTAGGCTACATTCCGGACTGCCATGATGAAGGACTTCGCCATAACTGCGGTATTGCCTCCATACGAAGATTTAGTTCCTTCGTAGCTCATCAGAAACTACTTTGGATCTGAGTGCCCAGCATACATGGGAAGCTGAGGTGGCTTGTATGACGGGGGCCATGGGGTAGCCTGTCGTGCCATCTTCTCCTTCTTCCTTTGTACTTGCTGATGGATTATTTCCATGTCTCTGATCTCTTGGTCCAACTCCTCCTCCTGGAGTGTTGGACTGGTGGCTTTCCTCTTCTGGCTTCGAGCCTCTCAGAGAGAAAGAGTTTCCTGGTTTGGGTCCAGCGGCTGCAGTGCATCAGTCCTTGGCACTGAAGCTTTCTTCGGCGGCATGACGAAGGTCAGTGCTTGCCGAAGGTGGTCGAAAGAGTTCACCGGAGGTGAGCGCCAATGTTGGTCACTTGTTCTCAAATGCTATGAATTAAAAACAAGGCAACACAGAATGTTAAATGTCAATGCCCTTCGTCCTACGAAGCATTATTTCCCTTAGGATATAATGATCTTCAGACGAAGGTCATGAAGAACATACCTTCATGATCGTAGTATATGTTAATAAAAGAAGAAGCATATGAAATATAATAGAAAATATTAATAATCATATAACATTATTAATTCGTTCTCATTATATTATCATAGAGAGACAGAAACAATACTGAATTATAAATGTACCTTCGGCTTGATAGAAGGTAAAAGTACAAGCGTGACGCACAAGTGAATACAAGTCAGCATGAACAGTACGGGAGTACTGTTCATCTATTTATAGGCACAGGACACAGCCTGTGTGAAATTACATTCATGCCCTTCATATTCACTATTGACTTAAGAACAAACTGTCGAGGACTAGATAGCCTTTTCCTCCTTAAGTTGGTTCCTCTTTCTATTACTGAGCCGAAGCTTTCTCGCGCTCATCTTCGGCGCTGGTTCAATCCTTCATTCCAATCCTGCTTTCCATTCCGTATATGCTTTTAGCTCGAGACCGAAGGTACCTGTTCATATGTTACACTTGGAAAACATTGTTAAATCATGTTTTTGAGGACCTTCGGAGGACAAAGGCCCCCAACAACCACTAAGTCACCCCCTGTGGTTTTTGGCACAGAAGCATGTTATTGCACATAGATCCCAACCAAAATAACCCTTAGTACAGAACACCCACCTAGATACGAGTTGTAGTGCAAAGTAACCATCTACCCTAACTTTTGTTATTTTTGTCTAGGATTTATCCCAATTGTTTTTAACCTCAAATTCCTAGGATAGACTACAGTGACCAATATTAACCCACTGTACTTTTTACAGAATTTTTGGAAAATTTTAGTTCACTATGGTAGTTCAAACCCACCTTAAAAGCATAAATAGAGAATAAAAGGGAAATTGGTGGAAGGAAATAATATTACACTCACCACTACAACAAAACCTCCCTAAGTGCCCACTAAAACTTTAAGGGATGATCAAAATCTTAACCCACTCAAAACCTAGACTGATAAGTATAAAACACTAAGGACTTCGTACGACAAAGAAACCCTAGTTTACCAACTACCTTAGTAGTATTTCACCATGCATCGTAGATACTAAATTTGCATATCATTAACATACATGTATCTTATTCATTGCACTCGATAGATTGCAACCTCGCTGACGGAGAGTACGTACTCATTCCAGAGCAAGGAGTTGCTTAGGAGGGAGTCCAGGAGCCAGCACCAGAGCCTGCCACCGAGGATCTCCCCGTCCCAACTTTTGAAGGCAAGCCCTGGTTTTTATGCATAATCGTTATATATGTTATTTTACTACACTTAATGTTTGTAGGCTTGTACTGTGCACTTAAGTGTAGGAGTTACCTGAAACCTTAGTTGCATGAACTCAAGATTCCTTTTGAGATGGATACTAGTATGCTAGGTCGAGTAGCTGCTTTGCTAATTAGGGATCTCGGTAGAAGTCGATTGACTTTTTTTGCACTCGCTCGAGGTCAGGAATTGGTTGTATCCATTTTGATAACAGAATGATGATGGTCTGTGGACGCGGATCCATGGGAATGCGTTGTCTACGAGACGAAAATTGGAATAAGGATTAATGTGTGGTACCGTGTGTCAAGCGTTTGAAGGTACTAAACACATGCCGAGAAATATGGTAAATCGGTAAGCCTAGTACCTAAGTGAACCTGCCCATAGATTGCCCTCCTCACGTGTCTTGAGACGTGGTCTCCCATTCCAGATATGGTGGGTACAAGTGTGGTCACTGCACGGCAGCAGCCGGGGTTAGTGAGGCATTGTATGTCAAGGCGGTGAACCCCTTTCTATTGACAGGGAATCGATGGGGACGGTTGATGTGTGTGGGGACAGAGTACCTCGCTACATCGTGTGTTTAGGTTTACCTTGCAAGGTTTAAAACTCGATTCGAATCGTCTGCTTCTCGCAGCTAATGAGACTGCTTGATCCATGCTGTTGCATCGAGTAAGAAGTGAAATGAGGTTACTTTCAAAAGATGTTGATTGTTATAATGTTTGATACCATGTATGAATAGCTAGGTACTCATCTAGTCTAAAATATTATTCTAGAACTTGAAAGGATAAAACATGATTTTAGACTCATCTAGTGCTTTTGGCAAACCAAACCCCTCAGCCAAACAGCTTCATGGTCTAGAGGTAGAGGAGTAGACTCCTCACACCGGGTAAGTCTAGCTGAGTATTAGTATACTCAGCCTTGCTTGTGGCACAATTTTACAAGTACCCTGGATGAGATGGTTGATGGAGTGACTTGGCCATCCACCCTGCCACCGAGCTAGACAGTCGAGTGGGACCCTGCCTTAGCAGGAGAGAAGCATGAGGAGTGATGGGACAGGCTTCACCATCCTCCCTTTCTTTTATCATTAGTTAATTTCTACTGCACCGAAAACAATGGTTTATGCTTTTGAAACTCCGATGATGATGTAATAACAATTAAGTACTTCTTTAAATTATGGTTTTATGCTTTATTGTATTTCTCTGTGCCTCACCTTCAAGTGAGTATGTGGTACTTGATCCTGTTAGTGGCTTTATCGGACTAGATCCGAGGAACTGATGATTTATTCCGATTTAAGTGTGTCATTGCCTCTAAGGCGGGACTTGGGCACTTAAGTTAGAATAATTCGGGCGGTTCCGACACAGCTGGTATCAGGGCTTGTACCACTTCAGAGAAATGAATAAGTCATAAATATCGACTTTTCGAAAGTAAAACTTGCCTAGAAACCAATATCGGTTAGATTGTCAGGACGATCAGGACAGTCTTAGGACGTGAAGCCTTAGGATACTAGACGGGTAGCTAGGTGGCTAATTAAGTATGTCGCACAGGCTACTATGATATAGATGGGGGATTTCTATACCCCTATATTTGATGTGAGGACGCTTAGGACGAGCATGCATGCATCATTTTCCCCATCCTCTTAGTAAAAGGTCATTATTGATAAGAAATTACATAAACAAGGAGTCACCCGTAATAAAATTGTAAATCTATAACGGAGATCTCAACTTAACACTAGAAGGGCCAAATCCTCAGAAATTTTTTTCTAGTCTTTTGCACTAGCACCTTTTATTTTCGGTACTTTTTCTTTTTCGCTTACACTTACCATTGCAGAGATGACTTCCCATGTACCCACTGACGGAGGGGACGCACTTTCCCACACGGATGGTCTCGCACGAGAGGGTTTTCCCCTCATCTTGTGGGAGTTACTGCAGGTAGCGGGTTACACTACAACTCCCCAGTACACGGTGCAGCTGTTCGAGGAACACCGGGTACCTCGCTGTAGGGTGAGGATGACTCTGGAGCCTCATCCCCTGCAGCCAAGATGGCGTTCCTTATACTCGGAATCCTTCGGTTTCCAGGCCGATGACACTATAGAGGCCATGGCCATGCACGTGCTGACAACTTTCTGTGGATTTCACCCCTTGGAGATGTCGACCCACCCCATCGGCTTGTTCCCCGCTGAGAAGGAGGATGACCCAATGTGGAAGGATTGGGTTGATCACGCCAGGTACGTGTGGGCTCTCTACCCTGGACATACCGCTCAATTGACAGTTCAGTGCATGAGTGCCCTATATCGTCTACAGGCCTTACGAGGCGAGGCGATGTCCCAGCTTATGGGCCTGGTGGAGTCTACCAAGATCACCCTTGATAACAGGGATGACCTTGTAGTAGACTTGTCTACTGAGCTAGTGGAGAAGGATCTCTAGGTTGAGCAAATGGCTAACCACATCCGCGAGCTTGAGGGTCAAGTGGAAGTCAGGGATAACACCATCGAGGTTCTGGAAGACCAGCTCCAGAACACCCAGCAGCAGCTCGAGGAGGCAAATCAGCACTTGGACCTGCACCATCAGGAGATAGAGGCCATGGATGCAGACAAGGCCGACGAGGACATAGACATTGAGGGAGGGGAGGAGCCGGAGCCCACTTCTAGTTTGGATACTGCCGGCTCAGCTCACCCTGGAGGACCACCTTCCCCGAGTCTAGTGTTGCCTCTTTTGCTCGTTAGGTTTCAGGGCTAGGGTAGAAGTGTTAGGAAGTGGCACTCCTCAAAAATAGCTTAGCTTTTGCACATCGGATGTACTAGGCTAGAAAGATGAGTCCTTCGAACCTGATGTAACCCCTGGAAACTTCTTTTGGGAAAGATGATTGATGGATGGTTTTAAGTTTTATGATTATGAATCGAATTTTATCCTGTTGGTACCAGTCGTGAAAAGCGAGGCGAAATTGGAACTTTGCAAATCTCGCTGCTTATTTATTTCATCGTGTTACGCAATTACGGATTATAAATATAATGACAGAAACTCATAAATTTCATATGGTAGGAAGAGCGCGCCGTGGACAGAATGAGCGCATTCCTCCACCACTGCCGCAGCCTCCCACCATGCAGGAGCTGATGGCTTAGCGGAATGAGATTCTGCGACAGCTCGCGTAGCGTCAGCCACTGCCTCAGCACTATGGGGGTGGTGACCACCACTAGCGTGCCCCAGTAGCAGCAACTTACTAGGAGTTTCTCAGCACCCAGCCACCGTTGTTCACTAGGGCGGAAGATCCGCTCGATGCTAACGTCTAGCTCAGGGTAGTGGAATCAAAGTTCCCACTGCTTAACGGAGAGTGCTCAGATGCGGCCAAGGTCTGTTTTGCCGCCCAGCAGCTTCATGGATCTGCTAGGACGTGGTGGGACCATTTCCTTGCCATGCAGCCGGTCGACCACGTAGTTGAGTGGGAAGAGTTCAAGACAGCATTCAGAGGGCATCATATACCAGCAGGCATCATGGACCGCAAGCTCAGTGAGTTTCTGGCACTCACTCAGGGAAGTCGTACCGTGCTGCAGTACGCCCAAGCTTTCAATGACCTATGTCAGTACGCAGGCTACCATGCTGACACTGATGAGAAGAAGAGAGACAAGTTTAGGAGGGGCCTCAATACCAAGCTCCGTGACCGTCTCAACATAGTCAGGGCCCACAGCTACAATGAGTTGGTCAACTTGTCCATCTCACAGGAGGATTGCATCATGGCTCACAAGACAGAGAAGAAGAGGAAGACGCCTATGGCGGGACCATCCACACAGCCTCAGCGCTTCAGGATCGTGTCCAACACTCAGAGCAGGGGACCTCAGCAGCAACAGGGGCGATGGGTAATCCGGCCACAGCAGCAGCAGGCACCCAACCGCTCTCAAGCCCCAGCTCAGAGGTACAACAACTAGTAGCAGTACCGCTAGGGCAATGACAACAGATGTTTCACTTGTGGCAGCACTGGAAACTATGCCAAGAATTGCCCTAAAAACTAGTAGAAGCAGGGGCAAAATGCAAACCAGAACCAGGGCAAGAGGCAGAAGGTGCAAGTGAGGCAGGGCAGGCTGAACTTCACCACACTGGCTGACATTTCGGATGGAGCACCCGTCATGACCGGTATCTTTTCTGTTTTGAATTACCCTGCAGTCATTCTTTTCGATTCGGGTGCATCACACAGTTTCATCATCACAAAATTTAGTACCAAATGCCAACTACCTTTTCATCACACAAGTGGGGCCATTATGATTGCAACACCAGAGGCAAGGTTGCCGCCTATCAACTCACCCGGCAGGTGCCAATTAAATTGGGTAGTAGCATATTTAGAACCACCCTCCTTATCATGGGATTGGAGAGCGTGGACATCATCTTGGGGACTCACTGGTTATCATGGCATCATGCCTTAATTGATGTCGCAGCAAGAACCATTGAAATACACTCGCCAGTTTGTGGAGAACTCACTTTGTACCTACCCAACCAGGGTTGTACCCATTCCTGTGCCCTCGCCATGGTAGAGTCACCCGTGAAAAGGATTCCAGTAGTCTGTGAGTACCCTGATGTCTTCCCAGATGAATTGCGGGGAATGCCACCTAACAGGGATATAGAGTTCGCCATAGAATTGCAACCAGGAACCACACCTATTTCTAAAAGACCATATAGAATGCCTCCAGCAGAGTTGGCAGAATTGAAGAAACAGTTGCAAGAGTTGCTAGACAAAGGGTTCATTCGCCCAAGTACTTCACCATGGGGATGTCCGCCCTTGTTCGTAAAGAAGGATGAGAGCTTGAGATTATGTGTCATTTACCCCGCATTGATGTTTTGTTTACCCCGCAGTGATGTTTTGTTTTATCAATTGGTCGGAGCCAAGGTGTTTTCCAAAATAGACCTTCGCTCTAGCTATCACCAAATCAAGATCAGGGCAAGTGATATTCCGAAGATGGCTTTTTCCACCAGATACGGGCTCTATGAGTACTTGGTGATGTCATTCGGACTGACCAATGCTCCGGCATACTTCATGTATTTGATGAGTTTAGTATTTATGCCAGAATTGGACAAATTCGTGGTGGTCTTCATTGATGATATTCTGGTATATTCAAAAAATGAAGACGAGCATACAATGCACTTGCATATAGTACTTCAGCGACTGCGGGATCATCACCTGTATGCCAAATTCTCCAAATGTGATTTCTGGCTAAGGGAGATCAAATTCTTGGGTCATACAATTTTTCAGGATGGGATAGCAGTTGATCCTGAGAAAGTGCAAGAGGTGATGGATTGGAAGTCCCCTACCACCATTCAACAGATTCAGAGTTTTCTGGGATTGGCAGGATACTATCAATGATTAATTCCTGACTTCTCCGGAATTGCTAGGCCAATTACTGAGTTGTTGAAGAAGGGAGTGAAGTTCGATTGGGGTTAGAAATGTGAAGATGCCTTTCACACCTTGAGGCGGCATCTGACAACAGCACCCGTGCTAGCGCAGCCTGACAACACCAAATCATTTGATGTGTATTGTGATGCTTCGGGCACTGGACCAGGTTGTGTTTTGATGCAAGACAACCGAGTTATTGCCTATGCATCAAGAGCACTCCGACCTCATGAGCAAAATTATCCCACACATGATCTGGAGTTAGTAGTGGTAGTTCATTGTAATATTTATACTAACCACAAGAGTCTCAAGTATATTTTCACTCAGGCTGGTCTTAATATGAGGCAGAGCAGATGGTTAGAATTGATCAAGGATTATGATCTGGAAGTACACTACCATCCGGGCAAGGCAAATGTAGTGGCGGATGCCTTGAGTTGTAAGGCCCAGTGCAACTGTCTAACCATAGACTCTCATGTCGCCGCTTTGTGCGACGAGTTGCGCAAGATGAACATGGAAGTGGTTTCCCTAGGTACCCTGGATTATATCTCAGTTGAGCCGACCTTGCAGGATCAGATAATCATGGCATAGCTTAGTGACAAGGGTGTTCAAATCATTAAGGAAATGCTCAACCAAAAAGTGGATAAGTATAAATGTTTTCGTTAGGACAGCAAGGGCATTTTATGGTTTGAAGACCGACTGGTTGTTCCCAAGAATCTAGAACTCAGAAAGAAAATTTTGGACGAGGCTCATCTCTCCAAATTCTCCATGCATCCCAGAAGCAACAAAATGTATCATGACCTCAGATCCTTGTACTGGTGGACCAGGATGAAAAGAGAAATTGCTAAGTACATATCTAAGTGCGACACTTGCCAAAGAATCAAAGCCAGTCATTTGAAGGTAGCAGGTAACTTGCAGCCTCTCCCCATACCATCTTGGAAATGGGAGGACATTTGCATGGACTTTATTGTGGGATTTTCCAGCACCTCCATACCAAGAGCACCCTGTCATACCAAGAGCACCCTGTCAAAATAGTGGATCGTAAGGAAAGATCAACTCGTGCAAAGTCAATCAAAATGTATATGATTCAGTGGAGCAACCATTCAGAAGAAGAGGCTACCTGGGAAACTGAGGATTTTCTGCGCTCAAACTACCCCGATTACCTACCTAAGGAGATCGGTACGTAACTAAGACCCAAAACCCCCCTGCCCTTTGAATCCAAGTATAAGAAAGATGGTCTTAACAGAAACTGAGTAGGATGTAAAACTAAATCAAGAAGGGCTTCCTTCTGAAGTTGCAAAGAGGATGACATTCGAAGAGCAGTTTACCAAAGAACATTATCAAACACACCCACACCGCACAAGCACGCACCTTCTTATCACCCCTAAAGGATCCCTACCCAAATCTCGGGATGAGATTCCTTTAAGGGGGAGGGCTGTGACACCCCAGGTGTTACTCAAGGCTGGCTCAACACATGCACCAGTGGCCTATTATCACATGTGATTTAGTTTGAGAAAGAAGCACCAAAATTTAGAAGCAATGGATTAATCAAGTGTGGATCATACTAGGAGGAATATCCTAGCTTTTTCATGCATCTCTAATTGAGAAAAAAACTCAAAACCCTAGACCACCCTCCTTAAGCCATTAGAGCCCCAAGATTTGATTAGTGGGAGGACTAAGGGTCTGTTTGGTTGGGCTGTGGCTGTGAAAAAAGTTGTTGTGGGCTATGAACTATGGAAAAAAGCTGTTGTAGGTTGTGATATGTTAAAAAGCTAAAAACCGTTTGGTGGAAACCACTAATAGTCGTTAAAAGTTCTTCGATATATGTTTTCACAGTTCCATCCGAAAGCCACTAAAAGCAGGTCCAGGGATGCTTTCAGTTTTGCACTGCGAGAAAGTCGGCTTTTTGAAAAAGCTGCTTCCTAGATTCAGCCCTTTGGTTGGCTTTTGGCTTTTCGGGAGCAAAAGCCAAAGCCAAAAGCCAAACCACCCTAAGTAAATTACCAAATCATGACTTGAACCTTTTACAAAAGTTGTAGCACCTTGAAATACCTACAAGAAATAGTAAGGAAGTTATCCCAGAAAGGTCCCACAAAATCCTCAAATTAATCACCCAAGTGGAAAGCACCTAAGAACAACCCTTTTTCTCTAAGTCAAATTTCAGCCCTCTTCTAAAGATCACATGTGTTCACTTAGTTGCAGACGCCAAATCAACATGGTCCAATTGACAAAAGGGCGCCAAAATACCCAAGGCATGCCCTGGAAAAATTTGAACCCAAACCAAAACCATTTGGCATGGTTTGACATGTGTTTTGTCTCGGACTGAACAGTCTAGACAGACCTGACTTGGCGCCACCATATCTCCCACACCCGACCATATCTTCACTTGGAACTCACACAAACTAGATAGCCCTAGGGACAGAGAAGAGACCTTACACAGGATTTTTTGCAAGATTTGCACGTTTGGCTGCTCAGCAAGCGTTTGAACTAGGGCAAAAGAAAACACACACGTGTTCGACCTGTTCTGGCACTCCAGAGCACGCCCCGGCGCTCGTCCCCGTGCGCCCACGCCTCGCGATGCCCGACCCCGCGCCCACGCCTATAAAGCCGTCTGAGGCAACGACCGTACTCCCCCGCTCGCTCTCAACCCCACCCGAGCACGAGTTCCCCGAAGTTCTTCCTGCGCACGGCGTGCCCGTGGCCGCCCGAGCCCGACCACTGTGGACCGGCCACTCCGGCCCACCTCCATCCAATCTGTAACACCTCAAAATCTCATTTTGAGAATTATGTAAAAAATTCCAAAGATCTTGAATTAGATTCTTTTTTTGAATTCCCATAACTTTTGAAGTCACATCTCCTAAAAATAAAAGTTTTGTAATAAAGATTCAATTAAAGATTCTTCTATAAATTATCTTTTATTGAAATTTATAACTATTAATGTTAGAACCTCTTTTAATAAGTAACCATAAAATAGAAAGTATTTGTCTTGAAATAATTATATGTGTGCTACATATCCAAAAATATTTGCTTATGTAGGATAATAAATAAATGAATAAATAAAATAAAATGAATACTACATCACATGTTGGTTTTTGATTGTGCTCTTTATTTTGAATATTAAATATGAAACTAGAGTTAAATTTGAAAGTTTCAAAATACAAAAAATAGAAATAAGAAAAGAAAAACAGGAATAGAAATGAAAAGGAAAATGCCAGAACTGGCTCCCTGGGCCGAATTCCCTTCCCCTGCGGCCCAACTACCAACCGCCCTGCTCCACGCATCGTTGACGTGTGGGCCCCGCAAACTAGGTTTCTCCATAAACTACGCGCGGCCCACGAAACCCTCGCGTTTCTCTCCCTCTCTGCTGCTGCCAGGCGGGGCCCATAACCCAGCCTTATCTCTCCGCGCCGTGACACTGGCTGTGGGTCCCACCTGTAAGTGCTAGCTTCTTCCCCGTGACAATCTTCAATCAGACGCGCGATTTCCGCGGGCGTCTCCTACCTCTTGGCTGCGACTCGGACTCGTGGCTGGCAACGGAATCCGCGGACCTCGCGCGGCAGAGAACGCTGGGCTCGTAGGGTCTTCGTCCTCGTTCGTCGCTGTTGGAGCTCAACAAACCAGGGAGCAAAATCCGCGTGGTTATCTCGCTGACCCGGGCAACGGAGTCCACGACCTGACCTCCAACCCCGCCGAGATTTTCGCAAGACCAGCTATAAGACCCGACCACCTCCCATTGTCCAAAGCATCGTGCAAAAACCACCGAATTCGCGGAGAGGGAGGAGCACCGCCGCCGACTGTTTTCCGTTCACGCCGTCGGTCGGGGTCAAACCAGTGACTAGGAAGGTTCGTCGCGACTGGGCAAACGTGTTAGCAGCACCAGCACTGGTGGATGAGCGCCTGTCACTAAGGAATTGCTCAACGGAAAACCACGACCACCGTGGACCGCATGTCGCTGTGGACTGGTGTTCCTGTCGCGCCACTACAAGTAATATGCTCCCCTTGTCGTTCGCAGCTGACCACTCTCCCTGTAGAACCGTTTATGGGAGGACCGCGGGCATCGGGGCGCCGAATTGCAGTCTCCGGCGAGCATCGCCACCGTGGTGGGCGGCTCACCGCCGCTGCTGGTTCTCGGTTGGGGAAGACGTCTCTGGGTCGTTGGATCTCGGCCGGACGGTGATGATTAGATGAGGAGGTACCCTTTCGGCGATTTGATCCGAACCGTTGGGCAGATCAGATGGCCCATATTTGATCACGTTACATTAAATACTGACCATTGATCCAAGATCTGGCGGCCAGTAGCGCGTACCGGTTCACTTAAATGGGCGATCTAATCTGAGGCGTTCGCTTGCGATCCGATGGCCCTAGTCAAATACCGGTATATAAAACACTAGATCTAATCCCAGCCCTCGATATCTGATCGTGCGGCTCAGAATGACCCGTACCCCCTTCGGCTGGGATTATATGCAAAGGAGCCCCCGCAAAATCCCATAGCCAACCCGCAATCCACCAAAGTGTTAAGAACATTACCGTTTAGTCTTGGAATTTATGCAGAACCCCCTGGGCTTTGTTAAAATTGTGTCCGCAGTCCAGAAGCCTGGGATATTCAGAATTTATTTTAAAAACGATTTTTAATACAAAAACAATACTAGAAACTTGTGAAATTTATATTTAATTCATTTTAGCTCCAAATTGATTCATTCCAGTTGCAATAATTTTGTTTTAATATTATGTATCACCTAGTGTCTTTGTTTTGACATGAAAACCATATTAAAATTAATCCTAATTAATCTTCTACCTAGTACCTAGAACTTTTGGAAATTCATAACTTAAAATCCATAACTCCAAAATTAATGATTCCTGTTCCTAAAATCTTATTTTAAGGTGTAGATTATTATTATGTATTTTGTTTACATGTTCGGTGTGATGTTAATTTTTCCTATACCATGGTTGTCTGTATTGCTACGTTTAGAAGTGAGGACACGTGTCATCTGAAGATCATCCTGGTACCTGGAATCTCAAGTCTCAGGCAAGTTGTGCCCTTGATCACTTCTTTTTACCTACTCATGTTCTGATTAATCATAATGATCTGCATAGGTTAATTTTGATGGGACCCAATAGGTCACCCTAGTTTGACTATATTTATGCCTTGTTTACCATTGAACTTTTTGGGTAGTACTTACTTGTGCTATATGTAGTTTTGAGTATGGAGATACATTATTCATGATTACACTTTTGTTATCAGTTGTTATTTACTGTTCATGATAAGATCATTATGTTAATTGGAACATGGAGCGACCACCCAGGAAAACAGTGCTACCACAAGGGTTTAATGGAACGCCCTTGGCTGATTAATTAGGAAAGCTAGTGGAGGACTACCTTACCTGAAAGGGGCAAGGGCAGTAGGGGAGTGGTCAGTGTAGGGAGGTCCTTGGTTGATTTTGCTGCGATGGCGGTCAGGCAAGGGATCCCTGCATTGGATCTTCCTATAAACTGTAGCGGGTTTTTTGAAGCTAGTGGAACTTTGTAAAGGTCTTGTAGTGTTACCCTGCCTCGCTTCCTTGGTAGAGGTGTATGGGGCCCGTACAACCCCGTGGTAGATGGGTAACATGACTTGTGGGTAAAGATGCGCAACCTCTGTAGAGTGTAAAACTGGTATACTAGTCGTGCTCACGGTCATGAGCAGCTCGGACCCTCACATGATTAATTTATGGAACTAAATTCAATTTGTCATATGCATTACATCGCAGGTTTTGTTGTTACTTTTGTTCTACTACTTAATTGGGTTGGTATTTACTTATACTTAGTAATTGCTAATAAAATTTTGACCAACTTTAAAAGCAATGCTCAGCTTCAACCATCCTCTTTGGTAAGCCTTACACTTCCCCTGAGCTCCCACCTTTGGCGAGTTCATGCACATTATTCCCCACAACTTGTTGAGCTATGAACGTATGTGAGCTCACTTTTGCTGTCTCACCCCCCCCCCCCACACAGGTCAAGAACAGGTACCGCAGGATGAGGCGCTTGGAGGATGCTGTGATGAGTTCGTGAGTGGTCTAGGTCGTCGTCTCGCAGTCAACTTTGGGTTGTTGGACCATTGTCTCCTTATAATGTAATTATTTATTTATTTTGCATAGAACTCCTATTATATAGTAAAGTTGTGACATTCGATCCTGTGCCATGATTCATCATATGTGTGAGACTTGGTCCCAGCACAACTAGTGATTATGTTCGCGCCCGGGTCTTGGTGCCCCGAAACCGGGTGTGACACAATCCAACTCCTCGGCTAGCTTCCCTAGAGCCCCGTAAAGCTTCCCGAGCCCTTAGACCGAACACCATTTCGCTGGAGGTGCCGGATTGCCATCACCGGACTTCATCCGATCGTCGCCACGCGTAGATCGAGCTACACGGTGAGCCACTCTTCAATTCCTTGCACCCACGGCACCGCTGACCTCCGTGAAGCTCCCCGAGCACTTTGATTGAGCACTACCGCCGTGAGCAGGCTGGAGCACGCACCGCCGACGAGTTCGACCGCCTGCATACGTGGCCAACCCTACTCCGGCCACCACCGTCGGCGATCTACCCCCCGACGTGACCGCTAGGGACCCCCGGACCTCACCCGAACCTCCACTGGACCTCTCCCATCACCGGTAAGCCGCACCACCGCTTTTTCTCCCCTCGGCTACTATTCCGGCGAGGAAGGAGCGCGGGTTAAGGGGCGAAAGGCTAGGGGGTTATGTGTGAAGTTGGTGACTCTTGTAAATAGTTCCCTAGGGGCACGGTTCAAACGATTCAGTTAAGGACAATTCCAGGGATCCCGATGCAAAGCCATTTTCCTTTAACCTTTTAGATTTATTCATTTTAAATGAGCAGGTGTAAATCCCAAAATTGGTAAAAGGAAAAAAAATGATGATAAAATAAAGGAATAAATATATTTGAGGATTTTTGAAACCTTGGGAAATTTATTTGAACCCTTCTATCTTCATAGCCAATCAATGGAGCATTATTAGTCGAGTAACCCATAAGCAAATAGGATTGTGCACCCCATGCTTAAGATTATGTTGGGATACATTTTATTCGACCTCAAATTATAAATGAAAATATAAAATAGAAAAGAAAAAAAGGGTTTTCAAATTATTCCCTTAAAGCACCCTCTACAAAATTATACATATGATTGAATTAAAATAAATTCATGATGAAGATTATACATTAACCTCTCCTTTAGTACATAAGTATTAACTTTTGAAAATCTATATATTGTATCTACTTATCATCACATGTGAATATCATATTTAAAGATAAATAACTAATAAAAAGTTATACCACAAAAATATGCACCATTCTGGGTTTTTATTTTGTGTACATTTTGTGATAATATAAAGATAAGGTAAAAATATATATGACAATACCCAAATTAGAATTTAAACCCTAAAGGAAATTCTAGAATTGAAACCAAAAAAGAAAAGAAGTACTAAAAAGAAAATATATACAAAATAAATATTATAAATTAAAGTAACACTACTATGCCCAAATTATACCTCAATCTGAGGACATTTTACCAAAGGATTTGAGTTTGAAAATTTTGAATTCAAATGAGAAGGGAAAACATAAATCAGAAAAAGAAAAGTGTAGCAACACTACCTGGGCCAACCAGCGTCATTTTGGCCCAATATCCTATTCTCTCGTGCGCACCCCGCAGCTCACCACTGATTGATCATGCGCGGCCCACTTCCCCTCAGCCGCGTGCACCCTCTCCTGCCGTTGTTGGGTGGGGCTGGGTCGTCAGGCTCATCACCCACCTGACGCAAACTCCAACAGAACCACCGCACATATCGGCTGGAACAGATTCCTCCCTGCTCCCGATCGTGGCAGACTTCAACGAAATCAACCGACTTCTGCGCGCGCGATTGTGGAGATCGGGTCAAATCCGGACAACACTCACATCATAAAACCTAGTCCTCCTCTCGCCCAATCACCCCATGGGCGCCATGCCTCCGATTTAATCGCCACCGGAAATTATGGGGCAGGGAGATCCGTCGATCGCCGCCATGACTAAGCGCACGCACGCCATCGTTCGGACCTAGCCAGGGCAGTAGGGTATTAGCTGGTAGTCAGGGATGGTGCGGCGCTGCATCATCAGGCAAAGTGCAGAGGCCTTGGTGGATGAATCCCTCATCGGTGTGGAGCTCCACCGCGGGTCGGTCGTGGACCAGTGATTTCACTGCGCGTGCACCCACGGAGACACCCAGGGGACGTTCGCCGGTGATCAGAGATGGGAACCGCGCCCTCACCGTCCCGGATTACAACTGGGGCCATGTGGAATCGCTCGAAGGTGTCCCTCTTCTGCTGCTGACCGTCCTCCGTCGTGGCCGGGGGCCTCCGTGTCATGAGCGCCGGTGAGTATCTCCTTCGGTGATTCAATGATGTCGCTGTTTCGGGTAGGACCATTTATCGTGTCGGTTAGGACACTAGTCTGGTGGGTGTCCGTGCACCGATGAGGATCCGCCGTGGCTGGTTCTGGCGTCTGCACCGCTGGCCGGGGAGGAAGAAAGAGCGTAGTTCGTTGGATCTCGATCCAGCGGCTATGATTAGATCGGATTTTGCAGACTCTGGCCTTAGGATCTCGATCCTGTGGCTGATGAAGCATACCGTTTTAATCGAAATCTGGATCTAATCTAGGCGGTCGGTCTGTGATCGGACGTCCCAGAACTTTTGTTACCCCTTCGGCCAGTCGGTTTAGCAAATGGGCCCTCGGGTTTTAACAGAATAAACACGTAGTCCATTGATTTGTTTACTGGGACTTAGGAACATTTGTGCAGTAGCCCCTAGACTTCTCTGTAATTGGCGCATCGTACTGAGAGTTAGTAAAATCAAAGAAAATTAATTTGGAAAGGAATTTTTAATATAAAAACAATTGATAGAATTTGTTTAATCCATAGGAAATTCATTTTAAGTCCAAATTAGTCCATTTCAGTTCCTATAATTTTGTAATATTATTGTTTATCAGTTGGTACCACTGTTTTCACATGAAAGTCACATTAAAATTGATATCCTATTTAATCTTGTACAAAACACATAAAATCATTATAAATTCATAACTTAAACTCTATAATTCCAAATTGATTCATTCCAGTGGTATTAATTTTGTTTAAGCATTGTTTATCACCTAGTACTTTTATCTAACCATGAAACTTGATTTAAAAGTATTCACATGAATTACTCTATTCTAGGTACGTAATAAATACAGGAATTCATAACTTGATAATCGTAACTTCGATCTTAGTAGTTCTCGATCCCACGATCTCGTTACGCAGCGTAGATCATTATTATGCAGTATGTTCTTATGTTTGGTGTGATGTTGATTTTATATATACCATGTTTGTTTGTATTGCTACGACTAGCGCCAGGTTACTAGGATCTGAAGAATCATCCTGTTAACTGGAATCTCAAGGTTCAAGCAAGTTGTGCCCTTGATCCACTTTTGTTACCCAATAATATTCTTTATTATCACTATTCAATGCATAGGTTTAATTTTGATGGGACCCAATAGGTCACCCTAGACTGTTTATCTTTTTACCTTGTTTACCCCTGAATCATTGGGTAGTTATGCTATTGCTTTACATGGTTTTCGAGTTAATATTTCATTATATCCATGTCCCTATTATTCTGTTACGTTATTTATGTTCATGATAAGATCATTATGTTAATGGGAACATGGAGCGACCACCCGGGAAAACAGTGCTACCACAAGGGTTTAATGGGACGCCCTTGGCTGATTAACTAGGAAAGCTAGTGGATGACTACCTTACCCGAAAGGGGCAAGGGCAGTAGGGGAGTGGTCAGTGTAGGGAGGTCCTTGGGTTGATTTTGCTACGATGGCGGTCAGGCGAGGGATTCCTGCACTGGAGCTTCCTATAAACTGTAGCGGGTTTTCTAAAGCTAGTGGAACTTTGTAAAGGCCTCGTAGTGTTACCCTGCCACGCTTGCTTGGTTGAGGTGTATGGGATTCATGACCCCTTGGCAGATGGGTAACACGGCTTGTGGGTAAAGATGTGCAACCTCTGCAGAGTGTAAAACTGGTATACTAGTCGTGCTCACGGTCATGAGTAGCTCAGACCCTCACATGATTAATCTATGGAATTAAAACTCAATTTGTCATTTGCATCGCATTGGGATTATTTTTATTATTACTTTTACTTACTATTACTAAGGTTTGGTATTTACTTATACTTAGTAATTGCTAATAAAATTTTGACCAACTTATAAAACCAATGTTCAGCTTCAACCTTTATTTTGTTGATCAGCCTTACACTTCACATGAACTCCCACCTTTGGTGAGTTCATGCCACATTATTCCCCACAACTTGTTGAGTGATGAACATGTGTGAGCTCACCCTTGCTGTCTCACACCCCCCCCCCCACAGGAGAAGAACAGGTGGTTCAAGTGGAGTCATGCATCGAGGAGTTCGATTCGATCTAGGTGGCGTCTCCTAGTTGACTTTCTGGCGCCAAGGATGGATTTTAGATCCTGTTATATTTATCTTTTATTTTTGTAAGTCTTCCGCTATGTAATAAGTACTCTGATTATTGTGACATTTATCTCTATACACTCTGTTATTATATGTGTTGTCTTCTTTGGCGCATGTATGAGATGCACCCGGCTTTGTCCCTTGAATCCGGGTGTGACAGAAGTGGTATCAGAGGAATGTTGACTGTAGGATGAAACTTAGATAGAAATGGACATAACCATTACCTACTTTTCTTCCTCTGATTCTTTCTATACTTATCTTGATCTTGTTTTACCTTCTAATGTTCAACTCTGATTAACCTTACCTTCGCTACTCTGATTCTTTTCTAAACTTATCTTAATCTTTTCTCATCTATTTCTGCTATACTCTGATCATTCTTACATTTTCCTTTCTAAAGACAAACGTGGATTTCACACTTTGAAATCATGTGCCTAAAGTGACCTTTAGGAATAGGAGACCTACTCTTAGGAACAAAAAAACAAAACTAATTTTTATAAGTATCTATACGCTTGAGTGTTTGTTCTTATGATATTTGTCTGATTTGGATCTTTGATTGAGTGTGATTAGTTATGGAGTAACGTCCACATTTAAATCTGCATATACGTATAGGCATAAATAGAATTCATAAGATAACTAAACAACTTAGATTATCCTCTATTAAAGTGTATCTATTTTATATAGACCCCTCTTATCTAAAAGACTCTCTCTCTCTTATCTTAATAGATCATCTCATGTTAAAATATTCTTTCTTACCTTAATGATCCATCTTATCTTAAAAGATTCTCTCTTATCTTAATAGATCCATTTTATCTTAACATATTTTCTCTTATCCTAGAAGATTCTTTCTTATCTTAACAAGATCCATCTTATCTTGAAAAGATTCTATCTTATCCTAATAGATCTAACTAATCTCAAAAGATTATAACATAATCTTAGAGACTCACCTTGACCTAACAAGCATACTTATCCCAACCACTTTGCTTATCTCCTAATAGTGTAACAAACATGATCTATTAAGTAGATCTTATCTAGTCTAATCTGATTACACCAATTTAATTCTGGTCCCATCTAATCTGATCAGATCTAACCTAATATACAAACCTGTTAGATAATACTATTAAAATAAGATTGGATCCTACTCTTATAAATATGTTTTAATCCAAGTTGGGCTAAGATTCCAATTTAGACTAGACCACATACAACAACCTGGCCATATGCGACTACCTTAACCATCAGATAGTTGCATAACCCCTCTGTTATAACCTAACAGAGATTCTGATCTACCTACACCATATAATCCATCATGTCTCAAAAGATTCTAACATATCCTAATAATATATATTCTACCCTGGTAGGTCTATCTAATTTAAACTAAGTTTAATCCAGTTATACCCAATCTAATCTAGACCCTACCTAATCTAATATGGTTTAATCTATGTTACAAGTATTAACTAAACCATATTCCAATAAATGAGTTTAAAATCTAAATTGGTATCTTTGACCCACTCATCAGTGGAATCATGACCTAGCCTATGTTATAGGTTGCCCAACCTATTTATCCCAAAGGAAAAGTAAAACTTTGTTTAAATCTATCTACCCTGTGTACCCGCAATTGTTATCTCAAATCAGATAATGGCATCTAACATCACGACCGATGGTCCCTAATTCAAACACCAAAAGAAGCTCGATTATGCCATAGTACACTCATTCTATGTCAACACTCACCAAATAGCTAAAACATGATGTACCCTTGTTTCTATACCACACCTGCTAATGGCATAAAAAAATTCAGGTGTGTAAAAAATACTAGAAGTTCATAAAGATAAAGTCAGCGAGATATGCTCAACTAAATGATATTCTTAAATGGGATTATAGAATTTAATGTGGTCTACTTAGACAGATTAATGGTACTTGAACCCTACTAGCCATGTGTTAATATTACTTAGCACATTAGATCAACTCAACCATGAGCTAACCCAACCCATGATGAATGACATAATCTATCTGTCCCCACCAAACATCAAACAAACTTTTAACCTACATCAGGTAGACTATTTCATCTTGACCAAATTCTATCCTACCTTTGGATATTCACCTTATATGACTAGTTACCCCAATCTGGACATGAAACAGATTAAGCCCTGCTAAAGAATCTTCATATCATAACCAGTATTAGCCTATTCATTCTGCTGACCAAATAATTCCCCTTGCAAAACTATTGTATCTTATGCTTTTAACTCTCATGGTCAATACCAAGAAAGGAAGATTATCAGGCAACATCAAACAGAAATGAATCCTCCAAATCCTCCACCGGTTGGAATCGATCAAGTGGTTGCCGCCCAAATGCTGGTAATACAACTAATGGCAGACATGGTTACCGAAATGCAAAATCAAATAAGACCAGAACGCCAGGAAATACGTCAGGACCGGCTGGAGATACCTCGAGAAATAAGACAAGCACAATTGGAAAGACAACCACAACAACGCCCACTACCTCCACCACCACCGCCAGCTCCACCAATATACATAAATACATATATATATACTACTATTTGTAAGACCCAAATGTCACTTTAGTTAGTAGTTAGTATGATACTATTTTAGGAGGAATAATAAGGTCTATTTGACCCTATGTGTTGCTAATAAATTATGCATCATGCTGAGATTTTTGTTTGTGCATATGTGTTGAGACAATATGGTTATACACCATTTCCTTACAAATCTCGAGGATGAGATTTTTGTTAAGGGGGGTAGGATTTGTAAAGCCCAAAATTAGTAAAAGGAAGAAAATGATGATAAAATAAATGAATAAATATATTTGAGGATTTTTGAGACCTTGGGAAATTTATTTGGACACTTCTATCTTCATAGCCAATTAATGGAGCATTATTAGTCGAGTGACCCATAAGCAAATAGGAGTGTGCACCCCATGCTTAAGATTATGTTGGGATACATTTTATTCGACCTCAAATTATAAATGAAAATATAAAATAAAAAAGAAAAAAGGGTTTTCAAATTATTCCCTTAAAGCACCCTCTACAAAATTATACATATGGTTAAATTAAAATAAATTCATGATGAAGATTATACATTAACCTCTCCTTTAGTACATAAGTATTAACTTTTGAAAATCTATATATATATATATATATACATACATACATATATCTGATTTATCTACCCATTCATAATCACCTTTTCTTAAATGGAATCATGTGTATGTGTATATTGTATCTACTTATCATCACATGTGAATATCATATTTAAAGACAAATAACTAATAAAAAGTTATACCACTAAAATATGAACCATTCTGGGTTTTTATTTTGTGTGCATTTTGTGATAATATAAAAATAAGATAAAAATAAATATGATAATACCCAAATTAAAATTTAAACCCTAAAGGAAATTCTAGAATTGAAACCAAAAAAAGATAAGAAGTACTAAAAAGAAAATATATACAAAATAAATATTATAAATTAAAGTAACACTAGTACGCCCAAATTATAACTCAATCTGAGGACATTTTAACAAAGGGTTTGAGTTTGAAAAATTTGAATTCAAATGAGAAGGGGAAAACATAAATCAAAAAAAGAAAAGTGTAGCAACACTACCTGGGCCAACCAGCGTCATTTTGGCCCAATATCCTATTCTCTCGCACGCACCCCGCAGCTCTCCACTGATTGATCGTGTGCGGCCCACTTCCCCTCAGCCCCGTGCGCCCTCTCCTGCCGCTGTTGGGTGGGGCCGGGTCGTCAGGCTCATCACCCACCTCACGCAAACTCCAACAGAACCACCGCACATATCGGCTGGAATAGATTCCTCCCAACTCCCGATCGTGGCGGACTTCAACGAAATCAACCGATTTCTGCGCGCGTGATTGTGGAGATCGGGTCAAATCCGGACAACACTCACATCATAAAACCTAGTCCTCCTCTCGCCCAATCACCCCATGGGCCCCATGCCTCCGATTTAATTGCCACCGAGAATTATGGGGCAGGGAGATCCGTCGTTCACCGCCATGACTAAGCGCACGCACGCCGTCGTTCGGACCTAGCCAGGGCAGTAGGGTATTAGCTGGTAGTCAGGGATGGTGCGGCGCTGCATCATCAGGCAAAGTGCGGAGGCCTTGGTGGATGAATCCCTCACCGGGGTGGAGCTCCACCGTGGGTCGGTCGTGGACCAGTGATTTCACTGCGCGTTCACCCACGGAGACACCCAGGGGACGTTCGTCGGTGATCAGAGATGGGAACCGTGCCCTCACCGTCCCGGATTATGACTGGGGCCGCGTGGAATCGCTCGAAGGTGTCCCTCTTCCGTCGCTGACCGTCCTCCGTCGTGGCCGGGGGCCTCCGTGTCATGAGCGCCGGTGAGTATCTCCTTCGGTGATTCAATGATGTCGCTGTTTCGTGTAGGACCGTTTATCGTTTTGGTTAGGACACTAGTCTGGTGGGTGTCCGTGCGCCGACGAGGATCCGCCGTGGCTAGTTCTGGCGTCCGCACCGCTGGCCGGGGAGGAAGAAAGAGCGTAGTCCGTTGGATCTCGATCTAGCGGCTATGATTAGATCGGGTTTCGCAGACTCTGGGCCTTAGGATCTCGATCCTGTGGCTGATGAAGCATACCGTTTTAATCGAAATCAGGATCTAATCTAGGCGGTCGGTCTGTGATCGGACATCCCAGATCTTTTGTTACCCCTTCGGCTAGTCGGTTTAGCAAATGGGCCCTCGGGTTTTAACGGAATAAACCCGTAGTCCATTGATCTGTTTGCTGGGTCTTAGGAACATTTGTGCAGTAGCCCCTGGACTTCTCTGTAATTGGCGCGCCGTACTGAGAGTTAGTAAAATTAGAGAAAATTAATTTGGAAAGAAATTTTTAATATAAAAACAATTGATAGAATTTGTTTAATCCATAGGAAATTCATTTTAAGTCCAAATTAGTCCATTTCAGTTCCTATAATTTTGTAATATTATTGTTTATCAGTTGGTACCACTGTTTTCACATTAAAGTCACATTAAAATTGATATCCTATTTAATCTTGTACAAAACACATAAAATCATTATAAATTCATAACTTAAACTCTATAATTTCAAATTGATTCATTCCAGTAGTATTAATTTTGTTTAACATTGTTTATCACCTAGTACTTTTATCTAATCATGAAACTTGATTTAAAATTATTCACATGAATTACTCTATTCTAGGTACGTAATAAATACATAAATTCATAACTTGATAATCGTAACTTCGATCTTAGTAGTTCTCGATCCCACGATCTCGTTACGCAGCGTAGATCATTATTATGCAGTATGTTCTTATGTTTGGTGTGATGTTGATTTTATATATACCATGTTTGTTTGTATTGCTACGACTAGCGCGAGGTTACGAGGATCTAAAGAATCATCCTGGTAACTGGAATCTCAAGTGTCAGGCAAGTTCTGCCCTTGATCCACTTTTGTTACCCAATAATATTCTTTATTATCACTATTCAATGCATAGGTTTAATTTTGATGCGACCAAATAGGTCACCCTAGACTGTTTATCTTTTTACCTTGTTTACCCCTGAATCATTGGGTAGTTATGCTATTGCTTTACATGGTTTTCGGGTTAATATTTCATTATATCCATGTTTCTATTATTCTATTACATTATTTATGTTCATGATAAGATCATTATGTTAATGGGAACATGGAGCGACCACCCGGGAAAACAGTGCTAACACAAGGGTTTAATGGGACGCCCTTAGCTGATTAACTAGGAAAGCTAGTGGATGACTACCTTACTCGAAAGGGGCAAGGGCAGTAGGGGAGTGGTCAGTGTAGGGAGGTCCTTGGGTTGATTTTGCTGCGATGGCGGTCAGGCGAGGGATTCCAGCACTGGAGCTTCCTATAAACTATAGAGGGTTTTCTGAAGCTAGTGGAACTCTGTAAAGGCCTCGTAGTGTTACCCTGCCTCGCTTCCTTGGTAGAGGTGTATGGGATTCATGACCCCTTGGTAGATGGGTAACACGACTTGTGGGTAAAGATGCGCAACCTCTGCAGAGTGTAAAACTGGTATACTAGCCGTGCTCACGGTCATGAGCAGCCCGGACCCTCACATGATTAATCTATGGAATTAAAACTCAATTTGTCATTTGCATCGCAGTGGGATTATTTTTGTTGGCGTTCCGAGACCGGGGGGTCCCTGAGCCGACGAGTGAATGTCGCCGCGTGCCCCAGCCCAGATGGGTCGAGCGCGAGGGCGAGCGCGAAGGGGGGAAAGCGAGGTGGCCGGAGACCGGCGTGAGAGAGGTGGGAATCCCGCGGCCTTCGTGTTCGTCCCGCGCCCAGGTCGGGTGCGCTTGCAGTAGGGGGTTACAAGCGTCCACGCGGGAGAGGGAGCGAGCGGCTTCAAGCGAGCGCCTGTCTCGTCCTCGTCCCCGCGCGGCCAACCCTCTCTAAGAGGGCCCTGGTCCTTCCTTTTATAGGCGTAAGGAGAGGATCCAGGTGTACAATGGGGGGTGTAGCAGAGTGCTACGTGTCTAGCGGAGGAGAGCTAGCGCCCTAAGTACATGCCGTTGTGGCAGCCGGAGAGATTTTGGCACCCAGCTGGTGTGATGTCGTGGCCGTCGGAGGAGCGATGGAGCCTGACGGAGGGACAGCTGTCGGAGCGGTTGAATCCTTGCTGATGTCCTCTTGCTTCCGTAAGGGGGCTGAGAGCCGCCGTCGTCACAGAGTATGCGGGGCGCCATCATTGCCTATCTGGCGGAGCGAGCCAGATGGGACGCCGGTCTTGTTCCCTGCGGCCCGAGTCAGCCCGGGGTAGGGTGATGATGGCGCCTCCTGTTGATGTGGCTGGTCTGCGCACTAGGTTGGGCGATGTGGAAGCTCCTCCGAAGCCGAGGTCGAGTCTGTCTTCCGTGGCCGAGGTCGAGTCCGAGCCCCTGGGTCGGGCGAGGCGGAGGCCGTCGGCTGAGGCCAGGGCGGAGTCCGAGCCCTAGGGTCGGGCGGAGCGGAGTTCATCGTCTTCTGGGGCTGAGCCCAAGTCCGAGCCCTGGGTCGGGCGGAGCGGAGTTCGTCGTCTTCTGGGGCTTAGCCCGAGTCCGAGCCCTGGGTCGGGCGGAGCGGAGTTCGCCGTCTTCCGGGACTTAGCCCGAGTCCGAGCCCTGGGTCGGGCAGAGCGGAGTTCGCCGTCTTCCGGGACTTAGCCCGAGTCCGAGCCCTGGGTCGGGCGGAGCGGAGTTCGCCGTCTTCCAGGACTTAGCCCGAGTCCGAGCCCTGGGTCGGGCGGAGCGGAGCTTCCTATGGTGCCTTCGGCCGGGCCTGACTGCCTGTCAGTCTCACTCTGTCATGTGGCACCGCAGTCGGAGTGGCGCAGGCGGCGCTGTCCTTCTGTCAGGTCGGTCAGTGGAGCGGCGAAGTGACGGCGGTCACTTTGGCTCTGCCGGCTGGGGGGTGCGCGTCAGGATAAAGGTGTCAGGCCACCTTTGCATTAAATGCTCCTGCGATTTGGTCGATCGGTGTGGCAATTTGGTCAGGGTTGCTTCTTGGCGAAGACATGGCCTCGGGCGAGCCGGGAATATGTTCGCCGCTGGAGGGGGGCCTCGGGCGAGACGGAAATCCTCCGGGGTCGGCTGCCCTTGTCCGAGGCTAGGCTCGGGCGAGGCGTGATCGAGTCCCTCGAATGGACTGATCCCTGACTTAATCGCGCCCATCAGGCCTTTGCAGCTTTGTGCTGATGGGGGTTACCAGCTAAGAATTAGGAGCCTTGAGGGTACCCCTAATTATGGTCCCCGACAGTAGCCCCCGAGCCTCGAAGGGAGTGTTAGCACTCGCTTGGAGGCTTTCGTCGCACTTTTTTGCAAGGGGACCAGCCTTTCTCGGTTGCGTTTTGTTCCGGTGGGTGCGCGCGAGCGCACCCGCCGGGTGTAGCCCCAGAGGCCTCGGAGGAATGGTTTCACTCCTTCGAGGTCTTAATGCCTCGCGTAATGCTTCGGCTGGTCTGGTCGTTCCCTCATGCAAGCTGGTCGTAGCCCGGGTGTACGGTCGGGTCCCAAGTTCTCGGGGCTGGTATGTTGACGCTGTCAACGGTTCGGCCGGAGCCTGGTTTGCGAGAGCAGCCCCCGAGCCTCTGCACAGGGCGAGAGGGCGATCAGGGACAGACTCGGCTTTTTTACATACGCCCCTGCGTCGCCTTTCCGCAAGGAGGAGGGGGGAAGCGCCATGTTGCCCTCGATGGGCGCCGAACATGGTGTCTCCGGTGAGCTGCAAGCGGGTAATCCGAGTGGACGTCCATGCCCCGTTCGTTAGGGGTCGGCTAGGGGCCCGGAGGCACGTCCAAAAGTACCTGCGGGTGATCTGCCGGACCCGGTCCCCTGGCGACGGGGTCCGAGGGCTCGATGTCTCCCTCCGATGGGATTCCGTTACAAGATCGTTCCCGCTGGTCTCGGAAATGTCCTAGGGTACCTCGGGAGCGCAACCCGAGCCTTGGTTATGTATCGAACGTACCCATGGTCATCCCTCGCTCGGCGTCTGAGGCGGATGTGAACCCTTCGGGGGCCAGCCTTCGAACCCCTGATCAGTAATGGGTGCGGAGCCCGAGTAGCCTGAGGTGGCCGTGGAACCCTTCCGAGGGGCCGGCCTTCGAACCTCTGACCAGTAGTGGGTGTAGGGCCCACGCGATCTAAGGCGGCTGTCGAACCCTTCCGGGGGGCCAGCCTTCGAACCTCTGATCAGTAGGGAGGCTCGGAGCCTGGTTCCTTCACAGGGAAGGATCCTTTTTGGGGTATCCCCCTTTCCCGGTCCCTGTTGCAAGAGAGAGAAAGAGGAAAAAAGGAAAAGGATACGAAATCGAACGACGCGGCGTACCTTTTTTGACGCGGTCATTATGGCGAAGGTGAAGCGTCGCCCGCTTCTCCTGCCAGAGGCGCCGCCTGTCCCGCCGCGGAGTTAATGCGATGGGGCGAGTGGTTGGCGGGGCAGCCGTTGCGCGTGCGCGAGCCGTTCGAGGAATGGAGCACGGGCGCGTTGTCTTCACACCGTGAGAGAGGGTTCTCTCGCTGCCCCCAGATGGGATGTGAGCTTGGCTGACGACGTGACCGCTGCTCCTGCCCGCCTGCCACCGTCATTACTGCTGGCCCATTTTTGGCCGCATTGACCGTCGCGCCAGGCTGGCGCTGCTGGGTCGCGCGCTGGGTCGCCTCGAGTCGCGGTATTGGTTCCACAGTTGCATGCACGAAGCATTCGGCACGCCGGTTGCATGACGCGTGGGCCTGGGCCCCCATGCCGGGCGTGTTGGGAGTCGGAGAAGTGCGCCCACTTGGCGCGGTTGCATGCCGCCTGCATGGCTGCCCGCCCTTTCTCCCGCTGGTCTGGGCAAAAGTGGAGGGTCGCTTGTAACAGCTGGGCGGTTGTACGCACCGCTCATGGCGGTTTGGCTTCTTCTGCTCTGAGCCGGCTTGCATGACGTGTGGGACCCAGCCCCCGCGCCGCAGGGGAGGACCTTGCAGTGTGTTGGAGAAGACTCAGCCCGCGACGGTTGGGGGCGCAAGAAGGGAGAGTCGCCTTTAAAATGAGGGTGACCCCCTTTGGAAGGCGACCATGTCTTCGCGCTCCCTTATGCATCGTGTCTTTCCACCTTCCAAGCCCCCGGATGGGGGATACCCGCCGTCTTTCCGCCTCATCGTTGGAGGAACGCAACTCCGTGGGAGTTGGTACCTTTCAGCCATCGTTCGGCTTCAAGGATTTTCATCACGCAGCCCGGTTGCACCCCTCTGCTGGTGGTCACCCAAGACAGTGACCTCCAGCCCCTGGATGGGGAGAGGCAAGCCGGGCTGTGATCTTAGTCCCGCCCTCAGCCTCGAGGGTGTTCGTCATTCTCGCTGGGGCGGGGAGCGAGGCGAGCCGGGGCTCTACCTCCCGCGCGGGCCGGCGGGCCACCTCTTCTTCCAGCTTCTGGTGGTGGCAAACATCCTCCAGCTCTGCGGAGGAGACGTCCTCCAGCCATGCCGGGGAAGGCAAACTGTTGCTGCCCAGCTAGGATGCAACATTCCGCCCTCTTCCTTGCTTTCGCCGCGAGGACGGCAGCGAGGACCTGCCGGTGCGCTTGGGAGCGGCCTGCTCTTTGGCTTTAATAGCTGGTTTGCGTCCCTTGAGCGGGAACGCGAACGAGAGCCCTCCGGCGGCCGCGTCCATCCTGGGACCATGGCTGCTGCTGCAGAGGTCGCTGGTGGGTCCCCCTGTGTTCGTCGCCCCGCAGGCTCGAGGTTGTTCATACCCGCGGGGACGGAACTAGAGTTCCGTTTGTAATGGCACTTTGAATGCCAGTGTTTTTGTTCATTGTGGCTGTCGAGGCCTGAACATGTATGTAATTTTGGCGCGGAGCCGTGTTTTTTCCTCATTTTCGAGCACTAAGACTCGCCTGTTGGTTGTCTAAACCGCTTCACCAAGCGTGAGTCGCCCCGTGTAAAGGTGACGAGTGAGGTATCCGTATCCCGGAGGCGTAGGAGTCCCTCGGCTCAGTCGGCCTTGTTGTCCGAGGCTTCTCTAGTTTAGTTAAAGGAACCCTTCGGCTGCTCTTCGATGAGCCGAGGCCAGGGGTAGCGGTGTCAGCATGAACAGGGGTAGAGTTGGCTCGAAAAGAAAACCTGGTTGGCCGGAGCCTAGCCGGGTCGTCCGTTAGCGGGACCGACACCGGAGTTGACCAGCCGAGGCCTCGGGTCGGGCTGACGTCCTTGGAGGACAACTGGCCGAGGCCCCGGGGCGACCGGCCGAGCCGCCTGCTCGGGCCGGATTCCTGGAGAAGACCCTGGCAGCGATGGCCCGGGCGTGGCGATGAGGCCGTCCTTCGTAGTGGAGATCTTTGGACCGCGTCGCCGTCCGAGGCTAGGTCGGACCTTGCCGAAAGTGTTGTCGATGCCGAGGGTGCTGCTGCTCCCTTCCAGCGTCAAGACCCGAGCCTGCAGGATCGGATTGTCTTGTAGCGTGTGTTTCCTGCGGCCGCCGAGGCCAAAACACACCCTCGCTGTGCTGTAAAGCTGCGTCTCTTTTCCTCTTGTTTCGAGTATCTGGACTTTTTTTGTCGGTAACAGAAATGTTTGTGCGAGCGAGAGTTGCTTCTCGCGGAAGGTGATGAGTGAGGTATCCATATCCCGGAGGCGTAGGAGTCCCTCGGCACGGTCGGCCTTGCCGCTTACGCGCACTCTTGCCCGTCCATGGGGCTCTGTCATCGACGCAGTCGAGAAGGCTCGAAGGATTGCTTCGGCAGAAGAGCTTCCGAACGTGAAGACTCGTTCGGTCCACGGAATCACTTATCCGAACGTGAGTTACTTATCGCAGAAGGTGATGAGTGAGGTATCCGTATCCCGGAGGCGTAGGAGTCCCTCGGCTCGGTCAGCCTTGGCTGCTTACGTGTACTCCGTCGTTTTCAGGATCCACTTTCGAAGTAGTCAAAAAGCACGAAAGACATTCTGGCAGAAAAGATCTTTTTTTGAGGAAAATTTCGACGCAGAGGGGGTTCCCCCCCCTTTTAGCCCCCAAGGGAGGGTCGGGCTTTGCCGAGGCGAGGCCGACCCTTCCTTGATGACTAAACTTTGCGTGGGTGCGAGGTATATGATCAACTTGAAAACATCTTAAGGGTAGAAGCAACGTAGCTGTTGGATGTTCCAAGCGTTGCCGTAGACCTCGCCTTGACTGTTGGCCAGCTTGTACGTTTCGGGCTTCAGAACTTTGGCAATGACGAACGGCCCCTCCCAGGGGGGCGTGAGCTTGTGCCGCCCTCGGGCGTCTTGTCGCAGCCGAAGCACCAGGTCGCCCACCTGGAGGTCTCGGGACCGGACCCCTCGGGCGTGGTAGCGTCGCAGGGACTGCTGGTACCGCGTCGAGTGTAGTAAGGCCTTGTCCCGAGACTCCTCCAGCTGGTCCAGCGAGTCTTCTCGGCTAGCTTGGTTGCTTTGGTCGCTGTAGGCCCTCGTCCTCGGGGAGCCGTATTCCAGGTCTGTGGGCAAGATGGCTTCGGCCCCATAGACTAGAAAGAACGGCGTGAAGCCCGTGGCTCGGCTCGGCGTTGTCCTCAGACTCCAGACCACTGAGGGGAGTTCCTTCATCCACCGCTTGCCGAACTTGTTGAGGTCGTTGTAGATCCGAGGCTTGAGCCCTTGTAGAATCATGCCGTTGGCACGCTCTACCTGCCCATTCGTCATGGGATGAGCCACGGCGGCCCAGTCCACCCGGATGTGGTGATCCTCGCAGAAGTCCAGGAACTTTCTGCCGGTGAACTGTGTGCCGTTGTCGGTGATGATGGAGTTTGGGACCCGAAGCGATGGATGATGTTGGTGAAGAACGCCATCGCCTGCTCGGACCTGATGCTGTTCAGGGGTCGGACCTCGATCCACTTGGAGAATTTGTCGATGGCGACCAGCAGGTGCGTGTAGCCCCCGGGTGCCTTCTGCAAGGGGCCGACGAGATCCAGACCCCACACAGCAAAAGGCCAGGTGATGGGTATCGTCTGCAGAGCCTAAGCGGGTAGGCGGGTCTGCCTCGCGTAGAATTGACACCCTTCGCAGGTGCGGACGATTCTGGTAGCGTCGACCACCGCCGTAGGCTAGTAGAAGCCTTGTCGGAAAGCATTCCCGACAAGGGCTCGAGGCGCTGCGTGATGGCCGCAAGCCCCCGAGTGTATCTCTCGCAGGAGTTCCTGACCTTCGGCGATGGAGATGCATCGCTGGAGGATGCCAGAGGGGCTGCGGTGGTAGAGCTCCTTCTCATCACCTAGCAAGATGAACGACTTGGCGCGTCGCGCCACCTGCCGAGCCTCGGCTCGGTCGAGGGGTAGCTCTCCTCGGTGGAGATATTGCAGGTACGGGGTCTGCCAGTTTTGATCAGGCGCGACCCCGCTTTGCGCCCCCTCGACGTGCAGCGTCTCACCCTCGGGGGCCGAGGGTACCTCGGGCTGAACCGAGGGCGCCTCGGGCCGAGCTGAGGGTGCCTCAGGCTGTGCCGAGGGTACCTCGGGCTGGGCCGAGGGTACCTCGGGCTCGGGCGTTTCGTCGATCTTGACGGAGGGTTGATGCAGATCCCGGGAGAAGATGTCCGGGAGAACCGTGGTTCGCCCCGAGGCTATTTTAGCCAGCTCGTCCTCAGTCTCGTTGTAGCGCCGAGCGATGTGGTTGAGCTCGAGCCCGTAGAACTTGTCTTCCAAGCGCCGAACCTCATCGCAGTAGGCACCCATCTTTGGGTCGCGACAGTGGGAGTTCTTCATGACTTGGTCGATGACGAGCTGCGAGTCACCGCGAGCGTCGAGGCGTCGGACCCGTAGCTCGATGGCGGTCCGCAATCCGTTGACCAGAGCTTCGTACTCAGCCACATTGTTGGACGCCGGGAAATGGAGGCGTAGCACATAGCGTATGTGCTTCCCGAGGGGTGAGATGAAGAGTAGGCCTGCGCCGGCTCCCGTCGAAAAACATGGTCCAGAGCTCCGGTTGGATCGGAGCCGTCGGTAGCTGGGTGTCGACCCATTCGGCCACGAAGTCCGCCAAGACCTGGGACTTGATGGCCTTCCGAGGAGCGAACGAGATCGCCTCGTCCATGATTTCCACCGCCCACTTTGCAATCCTACCCGAAGCCTCCCTGCACTGGATGATCTCCCCCAAGGGGAAGGATGACACCACATTTACCGGATGAGACTCGAAGTAGTGTCGCAACTTCCGTCGTGTCAGGATCACCGCATACAACAGCTTCTGAACTTGTGGGTAGCGGATCTTGGTTTCGGATAGTACCTCGCTGACGAAGTAAACTGGCCTCTGAACGGGCAATGCATGCCCCTCTTCTTGCCTCTCGACCACAATCGCGGCGCTAACCACCTGAGTGGTCGCGGCGACGTAGACCAAGAGGGCTTCTCTAGCAGCTGGGGGCACCAAGATAGGCGCCTTTGTGAGGAGCGCCTTCAGGTTCCCGAGGGCTTCCTCGGCCTCAGGGGTCCAGGTGAAGCACTCGTCCTTCCTCAAGAGGCGGTATAGAGGTAGACCTCTTTCGCCGAGGCGTGAGATTAAGCGGCTCAGAGCCGCGAGACATCCCATGACCCTCTGTACGCCTTTTAAGTCCTTGATGGGCCCCATGCTGGTGATGGCTGCGATCTTCTCCGGGTTGGCTTCGATGCCCCGCTCGGAGACGATGAACCCCAAGAGCATGCCTCGGGGCACCCCGAAGACACACTTCTCGGGATTGAGCTTGACGCCTTTCGCCTTGAGACATCGGAATGTCACTTCAAGGTCGGAAAGGAGGTCGGAAGCTTTCCTCGTCTTGACTACGATGTCATCGACATAGGCCTCGACCGTGCGGCCAATGTGTTCGCCGAACACATGGTTCATGCACCGCTGGTACATCGCGCCCGCATTCCTCAAGCCAAACGGCATGGTGACATAGCAGTACATGTCGAAGGGTGTGATGAAAGAAGTCGCGAGCTGGTCGGACTCTTTCATCCTGATTTGATGATACCCTGAGTAGGCATCGAGGAAAGACAGGGTTTCGCACCCAGCAGTGGAATCCATGATTTGATCGATGTGAGGCAGAGGGTAGGGAACCTTCGGACATGCTTTGTTGAGACCAGTGTAGTCTACACACATCCGCCATTTCCCCCCTTTCTTTCTCACAAGCACAGGGTTGGCAAGCCATTCGGGATGGAATACCTCTTTGATGAACCCTGCCGCCATTAGCTTGTGGATCTCCTCGCCTATGGCTCTACGCTTCTCCTCGTCGAATCGGCGCAGAGGCTGCTTGATGGGTCGGGCTCCGGCTCGGATGTCCAGCGAGTGCTCGGCGACATCCCTCAGTATGCCGGGCATGTTCGAGGGACTCCATGCGAAGACGTCGGCGTTCGCGCGGAGAAAGTCGACGAGCACTGCTTCCTATTTGGGATCGAGCCCGGAGCCGATCCGGATCTGCTTGGAGGCGTCGCCGCTGGGGTCGAGGGGGACGGACTTAACCGTCTCCGCTGGCTCAAAGTTGCCGGCATGACGCTTCACGCTTGGCACCTCCTTTGAGAGGCTCTCTAGATCGGCGATGAGGGCCTCGGACTCGGCGAGGGCCTCGGCGTAGTCCACGCACTCCATGTTGTATTCGAACGCGTGTTTGTACGTGGGGCTGACGGTGATGACCCCGTTGGGGCCCGGCATCTTGAGCTTTAGGTAGGTATAGTTGGGGACGGCCATGAACTTCGCGTAGCATGGTCTTCCCAGTACCGCGTGGTAGGTTCCTCGGAACCCGACCACCTCGAACTTCAGGGTCTCCCTTCGGAAGTTGGAGGGTGTTCCGAAGCAGACGGGAAGGTCGAGTTGTCCGAGGGGCTGGACGCGCTTCCCGGGAATGATCCCATGGAAGGGCGCAGCGCCTGCTCGGACGGAGGACAGATCGACACGCAGGAGCCCGAGGGTCTCGGCGTAGATGATGTTGAGGCTGCTGCCTCCGTCCATGAGGACCTTGGTGAGCCTGACGTCGCCGATGACGGGGTCGACGACGAGCGGGTATTTCCCCGGGCTCGGCACATGGTCGGGGTGGTCGGCTTGGTCGAAGGTGATGGGCTTGTCGGACCAGTCTAGGTAGACTAGCGCCGCCACCTTCACCGAGCAGACCTCCCGACGCTCTTGCTTGCGGTGCCGAGCCGAGGCGTTCGCCGCTTGCCCACCGTAGGTCATGAAGCAGTCGCGGACCTCGGGGAACTCTCCTGCCTGGTGATCTTCCTTCTTGTCGTCGTCGCGGGCCCTGCCACCCTCCGCGGGTGGCCCGGCCCTGTGGAAGTGGCGCCGAAGCATGACGCACTCCTCAAGGGTGTGCTTGACGGGCCCCTGGTGATAGGGGCATGGCTCCTTGAGCATCTTGTCGAAGAGGTTGGCACCTCCGGGGGGCTTCCGAGGGTTCTTGTACTCGGCGGCGACGACAAGGTCCACGTCGGCGGCGTCGAGTTTCGCTTGCGACTTCTTCTTGCCCTTCTTCTTGGCGCCGCGCTGAGTTGACGCCTCGGGGGCATCCTCCGATGGGCGGCCCTGGGGCTGCTTGTCCTTTCGGAAGATAGCCTCGACCGCCTTCTGGCCGGAGGCGAACTTGGTAGCGATGTCCATCAGCTCGCTCGCCCTGGTGGGGGTCTTGCGACCCAGCTTGTTCACCAGGTCGCGGCAGGTGGTGCCGGCGAGGAACGCGCCGATGACATCTGAGTCGGTGATGTTGGGCAGCTCGGTGCGCTGCTTCGAGAATCGCCGGGTGTAGTCCCGGAGAGACTCTCTCGGCTGCTGCCGGCAGCTTCGGAGGTCCCAGGAATTCCCAGGGCGCACGTACGTGCCCTGGAAATTGCCGGCGAAAGCTTGGACTAGGTTGTTGTAACATCCCAAAATCCCAACCCAGGTTTGAAACCCTAACCCCCCTAATTTCCCCCTCCTTCATTTTATTCTTCTCCCTTAACCCTACCCCTAGGTCACCCCATCATTTGCATGCACTTAAAATGATTTGAAGCACCTCACATAGACCATATTGATCACCAAGTTTATTTAGAGAAATTTTGATAAGAGGAAAAGAAACAAAAAGACACAAAAGTAGAAAAGGAAAGAAAAAGGAATAGAATAAGAAAAGGAAAAAGGAAAAAAATCCTCTTCCCTCCCTCGGCTGGGCTGAATCTCAGCCCAGCTCGCGCGCGCCCGCTCTTCCCCCTCTCTTCCGGCCCAGGCGGCCCAACCCGCGCGCCACTCCCGCCCCCTGACCATGGGCCCCGCCCGTCAGCGCCTCACCGCCCTCTCTCTCGCGTGGACCTCTCTCGCTGACAGCCCGACCCCATCCGTCAGCTCCTTCTCCCTCGCCCATCCCTCACCGGCGCGATCGCCGCCGAGCGCCCCTCGCCTCGTCGCCTCGCCATTAATGCCCGCCAAGCCCCGCGACAAACTCCGCCACTGTGCTTGAGCCGACCACTCACCCCCCGGCCTGCCCGAGCCGTCCCAATCGGCGTTAGCGCCATTCCCGTACCCATGGCGAGCTCACCGGTGCTCGCCGTCTCCCCCATCCCCCTCCCTCCCTCGAGCGCCTATAAAAGGGCCCGCTCGAGCACCGTCTTCGCCACACAACACCAGCCATCCTCACTGCCCTCCTCCCCGAGCCGTTCAAGCGAGCGCCACCGTGCCCCCTGCCTTGCTCCGGTGAGCTCCCTTCCCCCTCTCTAGCGTCTCTCTGTTCAATTAAGCTATGGCCAAAGCTTCGCCACACACTCGCGATCACTCGACACCACTTTGCCCCCCTCTCATGGCCGGAAACCTCACCGGCGGCTTCGCCGCCGTGGGCGCCCGCCACTGCGCCGTGGACCGGCCGCCATAGGCCCCCGCAGGCCAAATTCGCCCCACCATCGTGACCCACTCCAACCGCCCGTGCTTCGCCACCCCTTCCCCGCCAGAGGACCGGACCGACGGCGGAGAACCGCCGCGGAGCTCGCCGCCGACCGGCCCAGTCGAGCCCCCCTTCCCCTCCGTTACCAGTAGCGCCGTCAGCCCCCCCTCTCTCCCTGGCTGGTGGGCCCGCGCTACGGCGCCGTCCCCGCCGCCGTCCCCTCGCTGCTGGGCCGTTTGGGCCGCAAAGCGTGCCCACGCCCGCGCCCGCACGCCTTGTGGGCCAAAATCCCCCCGGCCCGGTTGAATGGAGAATCCCTTTTCTTTTTCTTTTTCCTATTTTCCTTTCCCATTTTCATACATATATTTAGATACTAATATTTTATGCACCAAAAATTGTCTAAATAAATTAGTAGGGCACAAAAATAATAAAGTATAATAATTTGCACACCCCACAAAGGGCACTATGTTTGATGTATTGTTATTGTCTTGTTTAATTAGTGGAAGAGGGATCCGATCCTCCGGAACTCTTAGCTCCGGAAGAAGGGCAGGAACCCGACCCCTCTGAGATTAACCTTTTGTGCCAGGAAAGCTTCGACGAAGGCAAGTCCATCTTTCCCTTGATGCATTATTTACCTATTTCTCTCTACCACTGCCTAAGCCTGGATTATGGGATGGGAATCGAATTGCATGGTAAGCATGAGAGAGCCCGCATTAACTATTACTTCGATTAAAAGATATGGGACAAGTAAAAAGGGGTATAAGTGAAAAGTTTTCCAAAAGAGTGCGATGAAGGGTACTCACCCTCATCACCTAGTGAAGTAGGATGATCAAGGACTCCCTGGTTTAGGGGAGGGCCTAAGGTGTTGGCTCAGCTGGTTTAGGCGTGAGCAGAAGGATCGTCCTCTCATATAAGGACCGGTTTGTCATCTTTCATCACCTGTAATCCCAAAAAGTACAACCACTCGAGGCTGTGTGGGCAGCCACTCAATCTGAACTCGTACGGTCCCGCCCCAGGGTTATGAAGGCTGGGGTAGCACCGGGAGGATAAGGAGGGGGAATGTTTTGTCCGGTTTGGACATGGTGGTGGCCTGACTCCTTTCGGTATAACCGTTAAGGTTCGGACGTACAAGGAAGGAAAGAGTTTCGGATTCGGGTCTCATTGGCCATGAGATCGCAGACTAGTGGGTAAAGTGTACCCCTCTGCGCAGAGTCTAAACCTATTCGAATAGTCCGTGTCCACTGGTATGGACGAGTCTGGTATGGTATGACAATTAGTGTTTCTACTACAACTGGGAACAGGGAAATGCGTGTGTATGTTCTGGAAAGAAAATGGTACCACGGGAGCGGGAAGCTCAGTGGTGGTCAAGCAAGTGTTACTTCTTTTGTCTTGGGAAAACCCAAAACATTGAGTACCGCCTTTCTATGAAAAAGTATGAGTGACTTCAACTCCACCATATAAAGCATGTACAATATAGGTCACTTTCTCTTTACGGGAGCCGGGTGGGCTTGCGGAATACCTAGTGTATTCACCCAGATTTATTTATGTTTTTCAGCGGCTGAAGACTTCTTTTCTGCTATGCTTGATTGATGGGCTGTGTCTTCACCCAGTTCTGCCTGTGGCCTGGGCTATTTTATCTTCCACTGCGCTTTATGTTTTTCGGCTCACTTTCGAGCTTGTATCCCCGGTATTGTAATAACATTATTCAGACTCTGTAAGCATTTGAAGTAATGGATGTGGTTACTAGCCTCCTGGGACTAGTAATTGTATCACATTTGAGTCCCAAAGGATCGGGACGCTTCAGGTGGTATCAGAGCCTATAGGACTGGACGTAGACCACAGCCCTGACCTTAAAATTTGCCTTAACAAGAAAACACCTCTTACCTCCAAGAAACACTCTTTCCCCTTTTCCCCGATATTAATAGACCTTTCTTTTCGTCTACCAGATGGAAAACCCCTGGGTGATTAGGACTTTCTATTGCTCAGAGGAGGAAGGCTTTCCTCACCTTCTTTGAAGCTGCGCGCTGCGCTTGGGGATCCGCAAGAAGCCCGAATATTTCTGGAAAGAGTACCGTGAAAATGGAATGGAAAAGTGCTCTATGGCGGTCTACTTGGGAGAAAGCCGGAACTACCCAAACCACCCTCCTTTCCAAATTACCTTCATCGGGCACCGCTTCCCAGACACATGCCAGAGCGTTGCTCGAAAAGCCCTCAAACAACTGTGCCAAAACTATAGCCGAGAGATCTTTGAGACTCCCCTTCGATATTTCCCCCCCAGCAACAAAAACACCCCAACCTGGAAGAAAAGACTCCAGGCTCTGTCAGGAGGAGATCCCATAGAAGATGATCCCACTATCGTCTACATGGCCGGATACCTCCACACCCTCGACAACCACTACGATGAGCTCTCCTCCCATTGTACCCACCTAAATTCCCGAGTGGAAAGCCTAGAGCAGCAAGTCAAAGAGCTTACGCAAGAGAAGGCATCTCTCCAGGAGAGTCTCAGCATAGTGGAAGGCGAGGAAGCCAACACCCGTGAGGCCTATCGGACCTTGAAGATAGACTTTGACAAGAAGCTAAAGGCACTCGCCCCCAAAAAGAAGATCTAGAAGAAGACCACTAACCAAGGATGCCAGACAGAGAAGAAGAAGAAGAAGGCCCCTCTAGCCCTGCCTCCCCCCAGAATAGATGACTGGTCCGACGAAGAAGATGTATCCCTAGCCAGCCTCGATGATCTTCTCAAGGCATTTGGGGACACCTTAGACAAGGAACTCGCTAGTACCTCGAAGAACGCTCTTGTGTAGTCTCCCCCTGTAGTAGTCTTATGTTTGTAATGTGATGGTGTAATGAATAAAATAACTTGGTTGAAAACAATTTGCATGTGCATGATAGTGACTCTCTTCCCTGGCAGATGGCTTCGGATAAAACCAAGCCTACCGCCTCAGGGATTGGAGCAGGTTTCCCCCGAAGAGCTGAAGGGGAAGTCGTTAGAGAGGAAAGTGAAACCCACCTCCCCGCACCTCCACCCCTACCCTTAGACCTAACCCAAGTTCTAGCCAATCAGACCCGACTCATCGAGGTCCTCACTCGAAATCTGGAGAATCAACGGCCAAATGGTGGAAGACCGCAAGACAGAATGGGGGACTTTCTGAGACTCAAACCTCCCATGTTCGCCGGATCAAGCAACCCCCTCGATGCAGACGATTGGATGCGCACGATCAAAAGGAAGCTGGAAGCCATTGGTTGCCCAGAAAATCAGCGTGTTCAACTGACTGCCCACCAACTCTCTGGGTTGGCCTTAGCCTGGTGGGACACCTTCAACGTCACCATCAGAGATGCTACCTGGGCGGAATTTGAAGCAGCTTTCCGGGAGCACCATGTGCCCCAAGGATTGGTACAGCTTAAGGAGGACGAGTTCCGAGAATTGACTCAAGACAGAAGATCTGTCAGCGAATATGTGCACAAGTTCACGGAGTTAGCCCGCTACGCGCCAGATGATGTCAATACGGAGAGCAAGAAGATGGCCCGTTTCCTTAAGGGACTCAGGCCCGAACTCAAGACAATTCTGGCTAGCCAAGACTTCCTCAACTTCTCTCACCTTTCCAACAAGGCCATGCAAGTTGAAAGAGCTAAGGAGGAAGAAAAAGGACATCTCAAAAGGAAGTTCCAGGTTCTCCGGGCACAACAGCAGGACCGGCACCAGAAGACTCGATCATTTGGGTTTCCACCCAAGGGGCCCAACTTCAGTAGACCAGCTGGACCCACTCCATCACGATTCAGCCAGCAGAGTCAGAGCTCTTTCCATTCTCCCTCAGTGGCAAGCAACCAACCTCCGGCAAATGCATGTTGGCACTGCGGTGATCCAAGTCACTTCAAGAACAACTGTCCGCAGCTGAAGCCACAGGGACCCGCCTACTCCAACTCGGTGAATGGCCCCAAGAATACCTCGGCAACCGCCCCAAGGCGCCCTCCGCCGTCAGCCAGCAGAACAAGACTCCGTACCAAGGGAGGGCACGTGTAAATCACGTCGATGCCCAGGAAGCTCAGCAGGCTCCGGGAGTAGTACTCGGTGAGTTCCTTGTTGAATTTACTCCCGCTACCGTACTTTTCGATTCTGGAGCATCCCACTCTTTCATAGCCACTAGCTTTGTGGAAAAATATGGCATTCCCTCTACTTCCCTAGAGATTCCTTTGGTCACCCGAACCCCAGGGTCCGACCTCCTATGCCAGCTAAAATGTTCCCAAGTCAGAATCCTTTTAAGTGGGGTAGTATTCCTCGCAGACTTAACCGTCTTGTCATCCAAGGGAACTGATGTAATCCTAGGGATGGATTGGCTAACTAAACACAAAGGCATCATCAGTTGCGCAGACAAGACAGTCCTCCTCACCGACCAGCAGGGAAAGTCAGTCTCTTGCCAGGCACAGCCACCCGCCAGTGACCCAATGATGTTCAATCTAGCAACAGAAAGTATATCAGTAGTGGAAGAATTCATGGACGTATTTCCAGAAGAATTGCCAGGAATGCCACCAGAAAGAGAAGTGGAGTTTTACATAGACCTGATTCCTGGAACAACACCCATCGCAAAGAGACCATACCGCATGGCTCCAACCGAGTTAGCAGAACTGAAGCTTCAAATCTCAGATCTTCAGCAAAAAGGGTACATTCGTCCCAGCTCATCACCTTGGGGAGCACCAGTCCTGTTTGTCTCCAAGAAGGATGGAAGCATGAGAATGTGTATTGATTACCGATCATTAAATGAAGTTAACATCAAGAACAAGTACCCACTTCCTCGGATTGACGACCTCTTCGATCAGCTTCAAGGAGCCAAGTACTTCTCCAAGATAGACCTAAGGTCTGGTTACCACCAATTGAGGATCAAGGAAGCGGACATCCAAAAGACTGCATTCGTCACCCGGTACGGGCAATATGAGTTCACAGTAATGCCGTTCGGACTGACAAACGCACCCGCCTTCTTCATGAACGTCATGAACAAAGTGTTTATGGAAGAGCTAGATAAGTTTGTCGTAGTCTTCATCGACGACATCCTTATTTACTCCAGGAACCGCGAAGACCATAAGCGTCACCTTCGGATTGTCCTTGGAAAACTCAGAGCACACCAACTTTATGCCAAACTCAGTAAATGTGAATTCTGGTTGGAAAAGATAGCCTTCCTTGGGCATATTTTAACCGCAGAAGGGATAGAAGTGGACCCTTCCAAAGTAGAAGCAGTGTCAAAATGGAGGCAACCAACCAACGTCAGTGAAGTTCGAAGCTTCCTAGGAATGGCAGGGTATTATCGCCGCTTCATCAAAGGATTCTCCAGCATAGCAAGACCAATGACAGAACTTCTCAAGAAAGATCACAAATTTGTGTGGACCCCAAAATGTGAAGGAAGTTTCCAAATTATAAAGGAGAAACTCACAACGGCACCCGTTCTATCACTGCCTGATATTCATCAAGATTTTGTCGTCTTCTGTGATGCCTCGAGGCAAGGTTTAGGATGTGTGCTAATGCAAAACGAGAAAGTCATTGCTTACGCATCACGCCTACTCAAGCCGCACGAGCAAAATTACCCCACCCATGATTTGGAATTGGCAGCCATAGTGCATGCCTTAAAGATATGGAGGCATTACCTAATCGGAAACAAATGCCACATTTTCACCGATCATAAGAGTCTGAGGTACATATTCACTCAACCTGATCTCAACCTCCGTCAGCGAAGATGGTTAGAGCTGATCAAGGATTATGACCTCGAAATTCACTATCACCTCGGGAAGGCCAATGTGGTAGCCGACGCTCTCAGTCGAAAACCATTCGGAATAAAAGGAACCAACTTTCTAGAAGACTGGAAGGAAGAATCAGCACAACTAAATGCATGTCTGGGAAACAACGACAGTCTCGAAGTCAAGCCAATGCTAGAAGACCTCATCTGCAAAACTCAACATCTAGACCCAGAGACGGCAAGGCTTGTGGAGAAAGCCCGGAAGGAACAACTCCCGAACCTCAGGACGGATGACCAAGGAGTCCTTTGGTTCAAACACCGTCTGTGTGTACCAAAAGGGGAGGCCCGAGAAGCCCTACTCAAGGAAGCTCACGACTCGGCCTACTCCATCCACCCCGGGACTACCAAGATGTACCTGGACCTCAAGACCAGATACTGGTGGAAGGGGATGAAGAAAGAAATAGCTCAGTATGTGGCCCGATGTGACATCTGCCAACGAACAAAAGCCGAACACCAAAAACCTGCTGGCCTATTACAACCCCTCCCAATACCTGAATGGAAGTGGGAAGAAATAGGCATGGATTTCGTAACCGGACTGCCCCGGACACAGAAAGGAAATGATTCCATTTGGGTAATAATAGACCGCCTCACCAAGGTAGCCCATTTCATTCCAGTGAAAACTACCTTTGGAGGAGCCACCCTTGCCCGGATTTACCTCAAAGAGATAGTCAGACTCCACGGCATCCCAAGGAAGATAGTGTCAGACAGAGGAACCCAGTTCACATCCAAATTCTGGACAAGCCTTCAGAAAGCTATGGGCACCAAGCTAGATTTCAGCACTGCGTACCACCCTCAGACAGATGGGCAGACAGAAAGGGTCAACAAAGTCCTTGAAGATCTGTTAAGAGCATGTGTATTAGCTTTTGATAGAAGTTGGGAGTCCAGTCTACCCTACGCAGAGTTCTCCTACAATAATAGCTATCAGTCCAGCATCAAGATGTCACCATTCGAAGCACTGTATGGACGAAAATGCCAGACCCCTCTCATGTGGTCCAACGTGGGGGAAAAGGCACTAGAAGGACCTGCCTTTGTCAAAGAGGCAGAAGAGAAAGTTGCACTGATCCGCAGAAGGTTGCTTGAAGCTCAAAGTCGGCAGAAGAGTTACGTAGACAACAGGCGGAGGGAACTCCGATTTGAGGAAGGAGACTTTGTCTACCTCAAGGTTTCTCCAATGCGTGGTGTCAGGAGGTTCCAAGCCAAAGGGAAGCTAGCCCCACGTTTTGTAGGTCCCTATCCCATTATTGGCAAGGTAGGACCCGCAGCATACCGCCTGGAACTACCAGAATCCATGTCCGACATCCACAATGTGTTCCACGTATCCCAGCTCCGCAAATGCCTGCAAGCACCAGAAAGTCACCTCGAAGAAGAGACAGTATAGATTCAGAAAGATCTTCAATATCGTGAGAAACCAGTGAAGATTCTTGATTCAGCAGTCAGAAGGACCCGCACCTCAGAAGTAAAGCTCTGTAAAGTTCAGTGGAGCAGAGAAGGAGAAGAGGAAGCCACCTGGGAGAGTGAGGACTTCTTGAGGAGGGAATACCCTTATCTTTTCCCAAATCTAGTCTAATCTCGAGGGAGAGATTCCTTTAAGTGGGGTAGGTTTGTAACATCCCAAAATCACAACCCAGGTTTGAAACCCTAACCCCCCCTAATTTCCCCCTCCTTCATTTTATTCTTCTCCCTTAACCCTACCCCTAGGTCACCCCATCATTTGCATGCACTTAAAATGATTTGAAGCACCTCACATAGACCATATTTATCACCAAGTTTATTTAGAGAAATTTTGATAAGAGGAAAAGAAACAAAAAGACAAAAAAGTAGAAAAGAAAAGAAAAAGGGATAGAATAAGAAAAGGAAAAAGGAAAAAATCCTCTCCCCTCCCTCGGCTGGGCCGAATCTCAGCCCAACTCGCGCACGCCCGCTCTTCCCCCTCTCTTCCGGCCCAGACGGCCCAACCCGCGCGCCACTCCCGCCCCCTGACCACTGGGCCCCGCCCGTCAGCGCCTCACCGCCCTCTCTCTCGCGCGGACCTCTCTCGCTGACAGCCCGACCCCACTCGTCAGCTCCTTCTCCCTCGCCCATCCCTCACCGGCGCGATCGCCGCCGAACGCCCCTCGCCTCGTCGCCTCGCCATTAATGCCCGCCAGCCCCCGCGACAAACTCCGCCACTGTGCTTGAGCCGACCACTCACCCCCCGGCCTGCCCGAGCCGTCCCAATCGGTGTTAGCGCCATTCCCGTACCCATGGCGAGCTCGCCGGTGCTCGCCATCTACCCCATCCCCCTCCCTCCCTCGAGCGCCTATAAAAGGGCCCGCTCGAGCACCGTCTTCGCCACACAACACCAGTCATCCTCACTGCCCTCCTCCCCGAGCCATTCAAGCGAGCGCCGCCGTGCCCCCTGCCTTGCTCCGGTGAGCTCCCTTCCCTCTCTCTAGCGTCTCTCTGTTCAATTAAGCTATGGCCAAAGCTCCGCCACACACTCGCGATCACTCGACACCACTTTGCCCCCCTGTCATGGCCGGAAACCTCACCGGCGGCTTCGCCGCCGCAGGCGCCCGCCACTACGCCGTGGACCGGCTGCCATAGGCCCCCGCAGGCCAAATTTGCCCCACCATCGTGACCCACTCCAACCGCCCGTGCTTCGCCACCCCTTCCCCGCCAGAGGACCGGACCGACGGCGGAGAATCGCCGCGGAGCTCGCCGCCGACCGGCCCAGTCGAGCCCCCCCTTCCCCTCCGTTACCAGTAGCGCCGTCAGCCCCCCCCCCCTCTCTCCCTGGCTTGTGGGCCCGCGCTACGGCGTCGTCCCCTTGCTGCTGGGCCATTTGGGCCGCAAAGCGTGCCCGCGCCCGCGCCCACGCCCGCACGCCTTGTGGGCCAAAATCCCCCCCGGCCCGGTTGAATGGAGAATCCCTTTTCTTTTTCTTTTTCCTATTTTCCTTTCCCATTTTCATATATATATTTAGATACTAATATTTTATGCACCAAAAATTGTCTAAATAAATTATTAGGGCACAAAAATAATAAAGTATAATAATTTGCACACCCCACAAAGGGCACTATGTTTGATGTATTGTTATTGTCTTGTTTAATTAGTGGAAGAGGGATCCGATCCTCCGGAACTCTTAGCTCCGGAAGAAGGGCAGGAATCCGACCCCTCCGAGATTAACCTTTTGTGCCAGGAAAGCTTCGACGAAGGCAAGTCCATCTTTCCCTTGATGCATTATTTACCTATTTCTCTCTACCACTGCCTAAGCCTGGATTATGGGATGGGAATCGAATTGCATGGTAAGCATGAGAGAGCCCGCATTAACTATTACTTCGATTAAAAGATATGGGACAAGTAAAAAGGGGTATAAGTGAAAAGTTTTCCAAAAGAGTGCGATGAAGGGTACTCACCCTCATCACCTGGTGAAGTAGGATGATCAAGGACTCCCTGGTTTAGGGGAGGGCCTAAGGTGTTGGCTCAGCTGGTTTAGGCGTGAGCAGAAGGATCGTCCTCTCATATAAGGACCGGTTTGTCATCTTTCATTACCTGTACTCCCAAAAAGTACAACCACTCGAGGCTGTATGGGCAGCCACTCAATCTGAACTCGTACGGTCCCGCCCTAGGGTTATGAAGGCTGGGGTAGCACCGGGAGGATAAGGAGGGGGAATGTTTTGTCCGGTTTGGACATGGTGGTGGCCTGACTCGTTCCGGTATAACCGTTAAGGTTCAGAAGTACAAGGAAGGAAAGAGTTTCGGATTCGGGTCTCATTGGCCATGAGATCGCAGAGCCGGACTAGTGGGTAAAGTGTACCCCTCTGCGCAGAGTCTAAACCTATTCGAATAGTCCGTGTCCACTGGTATGGACGAGTCTGGTATGGTATGACAATTAGTGTTTCTACTAAAACTGGGAACAGGGAAATGCGTGTGTATGTTCTGGAAAGAAAATGGTAGCACGGGAGCGGGAAGCTCAGTGGTGGTCAAGCAAGTGTTACTTCTTTTGTCTTGGGAAAACCCTAAACATTGAGTACCGCCTTTCTATGAAAAAGTATGAGTGACTTCAAATCCACCATATAAAGCATGTACAATATAGGTCACTTTCTCTTTACGGGAGCCGGGTGGGCTTGCGGAATACCTAGTGTATTCACCCAGTTTTATTTATGTTTTTCAGCGGCTGAAGACTTCTTTTCTGCTATGCTTGATTGATGGGGCTGTGTCTTCACCCAATTCTGCCTGTGGCCTGGGCTATTTTATCTTCCACTGCTCTTTATGTTTTTCGGCTCACTTTCGAGCTTGTATCCCCGGTATTGTAATAACATTATTCAGACTCTGTAACCATTTGAAGTAATGGATGTGGTTACTAGCCTCCTGGGACTACTAATTGTATCACATTTGAGTCCCAAAGGATCGGGACGCTTCAGTTGTCCCAGTTGGAGATCTGCCCCGGAGGTAGGTGCTCCAACCAGGCGCGAGCGGTGTCGGAGAGGAACAGGGGGAGGTTGCGGATGATGAGGTTGTCATCGTCCGTTCCACCCAGTTGGCAGGCCAGACGTTAGTCCGCGAGCCACAGTTCCGGTCTCGTTTCCCCCGAGTACTTTGTGATAGTAGTCGGGGGTCGGAACCAGGTCGGGAACGGCGCCCGTCGGATGGCCCGGCTGAAGGCCTGCGGACCGAGTGGTTCGGGCGAGGGACTCCGATCCTCCCCGCTGTCGTAGCGTCCCCCACGCCTGGGGTGGTAGCCTCGGCGCACCCTCTCGTCGAGGTGGGCCCGACGGTCGTGGTGATGGTGCTCGTTGCCGAGTCGACCCGGGGCCGCAGGCGCGGTGTTGCGCGTGCGCCCAGTGTAGACCGAGGCTTCCCGCATGAATCGGGAAGTCGCGGCATGAGGTTCCGAGGGGTACCCCTGCCTTCGGGAGGCAGAGCTCTCGGCCCGTCGGACCGCGGCGCCTTCCAGGAGATTCTTGAGCTCCCCCTGTATTCGCCGCCCCTCGGTGGTTGATGGCTCCGGCATCGCGCGGAGAAGCATCGCTGCTGCTGCCAGGTTCTGGCCGACCCCACTAGATGCGGGTGGTGGCCTGACCCTGACGTCGCCGGCGACGCGGTGCTGGAAGCCCTGGGGTAGATGACGTATTTCTCCGGCCGGAGGCAGGCCCGCCCATTCCTGCCCGATGTCCCGGCGGATCGGCTCAAGCGCTCCTGCTCCCTCGTCGAGCCTGGCCTGCACCCCGCGGATTTGCTCGAGCTGTGGGTCATGGCCCCCCGCCTGAACGGGGACCACAGCTAGCTCCCGTGGGATGTCAACGCGAGGCACCGGCCTAGGGAGATCACCGTCCTCCGGCATGCCGAGATGGTTGCCTTTGGAGGGACCCCCAGATCGACGTGGAAACATTCGCGGCTTGGGCCGCAGTCCTCGTCGCCGAGGCTGCGGCTACCGTCGGAACAGTCGGAAAGGCAATAGTCGCATGCGGTCATGAAGTCCCGCATGGCACTGGGGTTTCCAAGTCCAGAGAAATCCCAACAGATGCTGGGCTCGTCATCTTCCTCGGACCCGGAGGGCCCGTAGGTCGAGACGTCCGTCAGCGGGTCCCAAGGTGACCGCATACGAAACCCCAGTGGGTTTGGACTCGCCTCTACGAGAGCGCCCGCCAAAGCGGGGTCGCTAGGCGGGTTGAGGTTGAATCCAAATGACGTGGGATGGGAATCGGTCGGTACCTCTTGGTCGACGAGCGGCGATAAAGTCACGTCGGGGACTGACTGCACCGTCGTCTCAGGTACGAGGGTGACGTTCAGCAAGCATTTCGCGAGCGTGTTGGCGTCGTCCGCTTGCTCGGGATTGGCGTGTCGCGGGGAGACGGCGCTCGTCTTCGTCTCAAGCGCGAAGTCGATACCCGGTGCGCCCCCCATTGGGGTGCCGGCGCTGTCGACTCGCTCGACAGCCGACGAGGCGCTGCCTCCTGCTTGGCCTTGGTTGCCCTGCCTTCCCCTCCGTCGGCAGGGAAGAGGGCGGGATGAGCTCGAAGGTTGTTCTTCCACCATGCGGGGAAGACGTCGTCGATTCCGCCGCCGGCGGGCGGGCTGTCGGCCGCCATTGTCGTTGTCGCGCGGCGGTGGAAGGAGTATCATGTCGTAGCTACCGTCGAGGGACATGAACTCAAGACTCCCGAAATGGAGCACCGTCCCGGGTTGGAGAGGTTGCTGGAGACTGCCCATCTGGAGCTTGACGGGAAGCTGTTCGTCAACACGCAGCAGGCCCCTACCTGGCGCGCCAACTGTCAGCGTTCCGAGACCGGGGGGTCCCTGAGCCGACGAGTGAATGTCGCCGCGTGCCCCAGCCCAGATGGGTCGAGCGCGAGGGCGAGCGCGAAGGGGGGAAAGCGAGGCGGCCGGAGACCGGCGTGAGAGAGGTGGGAATCCCACGGACTTCGTGTTCGTCCCACGCCCAGGTCGGGTGCGCTTGCAGTAGGGGGTTACAAGCGTCCACGCGGGAGAGGGAGCGAGCGGCTTCAAGCGAGCACCTGTCTCGTCCTCGTCCCCGCGTGGCCAACCCTCTCTAAGAGGGCCCTGGTCCTTCCTTTTATAGGCGTAAGGAGAGGATCCAGGTGTACAATGGGGGGTGTAGCAGAGTGCTACGTGTCTAGCGGAGGAGAGCTAGCGCCCTAAGTACATGCCGTTGTGGCAGCCAGAGAGATTTTGGCACCCAGCTGGTGTGATGTCGTGGCCGTCGGAGGAGCGATGGAGCCTGGCGGAGGGACAGCTGTCGGAGCGGTTGAATCCTTGCTGACGTCCTCTTGCTTCCGTAAGGGGGCTGAGAGCCACCGTCGTCACAGAGTATGCGGGGCGCCATCATTGCCTATATGGCGGAGCAAGCCAGATGGGACGCCGGTCTTGTTCCCTGCGGCCCGAGTCAGCCCGGGGTAGGGTGATGATGGCGTCTCCTGTTGACGTGGCTGGTCTGCGCCCTAGGTTGGGCGATGTGGAAGCTCATCCGAAGCCAAGGTCGAGTCTGTCTTCCGTGGCCGAGGTCGAGTCCGAGCCCCTGGGTCGGGCGAGGCGGAGGCCGTTGGCTGAGGCTAGGGCGGAGTCCGAGCCCTGGGGTCGAGCGGAGCGGAGTTTGTCGTCTTCTGGGGCTGAGCCCAAGTCCGAGCCCTGGGTCGGGCGGAGCGGAGTTCGTCGTCTTCTGGGGCTTAGCCCGAGTCCGAGCCCTGGGTCGGGCGGAGCGGAGTTCGCCGTCTTCCGGGACTTAGCCCGAGTCCGAGCCCTGGGTCGGGCGGAGCGGAGTTCGCCGTCTTCCGGGACTTAGCCCGAGTCCGAGCCCTGGGTCGGGCGGAGCGGAGCTTCCTATGGTGGCTTCGGCCGGGCCTGACTGCCTGTCAGTCTCACTCTGTCAAGTGGCACCGCAGTCGGAGTGGCGCAGGCGGAGCTGTCCTTCTGTCAGGCCGGTCAGTGGAGCGGCGAAGTGACGGCGGTCACTTCGGCTCTGCCGGCTGAGCGGCGCGCGTCAGGATAAAGGTGTCAGGCCACCTTTGCATTAAATGCTCCTGCGATTTGGTCGGTCGGTGCGGCAATTTGGTCAGGGTTGCTTCTTGGAGAAGACAGGGCCTCGGGCGAGCCGGGAATATGTTCGCCGCTGGAGGGGGGCCTCGGGCGAGACAGAAATCCTCTGGGGTCGGCTGCCCTTGTCCGAGGCTAGGCTCGGGCGTGGCGTGATCGAGTCCCTCGAATGGACTGATCCCTGACTTAATCACGCCCATCAGGCCTTTGCAGCTTTGTGCTGATGGGGGTTACCAGCTGAGAATTAGGAGCCTTGAGGGTACCCCTAATTATGGTCCCCGACAATTTTATTATTACTTTTACTTATTATTACTAAGGTTTAGTATTTACTTATACTTAGTAATTGCTAATAAAATTTTGACCAACTTATAAAAGCAATGCTCAACTTCAACCTTTATTTTGTTGATCAGCCTTACACTTCACATGAACTCCCACATTTGGTGAGTTCATGCCACATTATTCGCCACAACTTGTTGAGCGATGAACATGTGTGAGCTCACCCTTGCTGTCTCACACCCCCCCATAGGAGAAGAACAGGTGGTTCAAGTGGAGTCATGCATCGAGGAGTTCGATTCGATCTAGGTGGCGTCTCCGAGTTGACTTTCTGGCGCCAAGGATGGATTTTAGATCCTATTATATTTATCTTTTATTTTTGTAAGTCTTCCGCTATGTAATAAGTACTCTGATTATTGTGACATTTATCTCTATACACTCTATTATTATATGTGTTGTCTTCTTTGGCCCATGTATGAGATGCACCTGGCTTTGTCCCTTGAATCCGGGTGTGACAGCAGAGAACTTGAAAAATTCATAAATCGAGTTTTATTCAACCAAATTTGGTCAAACAAATTTTGTTAGGACCTATATATATGAACTATCCAGCAAAAATAATAAACACCATGGTTCCTACAACACTTTTTAGAGTTTGGATTTAAATAAGCAAACTGCTTAAACCTTAATAACCAGAGAAAAAAGAAAGACTTTTGGACTAGGGCTGAGAAAAATTAGAGATGTACTTAACTAGTAATCACTGTTTAAAAATATTAAACACCCTAGTATACTAGATTAAGGAAAGTTTATCCATTAAAACTTGTATTTGCCCAAACCTTAAGAAAATAAAAAGGCAGATTAAAAATGGGAACCAGAGAGCAACCACATTTTTCCTAACTTGCTTAGGTGATGTAGTTCATAAGAAAAAATTGTTGAGACCTAATCCAGTGCAAAGAAAATGCACCACAATTTATTTAATGAAAACAGAGAGAACTTTGAAAAGTCATAGAAAAATAATCCTAAGAAGAAAATACCCCAACCTCAGGAATGACAACTCTTATGCTAATAAGAATCTAGGAAAAATACAAGGTCTGTTGTTTGACATTTTTCAAATAGCAAGTTAGTTATAAGTGTCTTTTTGGCATTAAACTTTAGAAAATCACAACTAAATAACCACTAAGTCACCCTCTGTGATTTTTGGCACAGAAGCATGTTATTGCACATAGATCCCAGCAAAAATAACCCTTAGTACAGAACCCCCACCTAGATAAGAGTTGTAGTGCAAAGTAACCATCTGCCCTAACTTTTGTTATTTTTGTCTAGGATTTATCCCAATTGTTTTTAACCTCAAATTCCTAGGATAGACTACAATGACCAATATTAACCCACTGTAATTTTTACAGAATTTGTGGAAAAATTTAGTTCACTATGGTAGTTCAAACCCACCTTAAAAGCATAAATAGAGAATAAAAAGGGAAATTGGTGGAAGGAAATAATATTACACTCACCACTACAACAAAACCTCCCAAAGTGCCCACTAAAACTTTAAGGGATGATCAAAATCTTAACCCACTCAAAACCTAGACTGATAAGTATAAAACACTAAGGACTTCGTACGACAAAGAAACCCTAGTTTACCAACTACCTTAGTAGTATTTCACCATGCATCGTATATACTAAATTTGCATATTATTAACATACATATATCTTATTCATTGCACTCGATAGATTGCAACCTCGCTGGCGGAGAGTACGTACTTGTCGGTATCCTGAAACTAGGGTACCCCTTGCTACTGTATAAAGACGCAGTACCCACGCAATATCTCTTAGCCGCGTGGTAATGGTGCTGTGTGTGGGACCGAGCCATGACTCGTCCCAACCTAGGGCGACTACTCTGGGTCCACAATAGCGCCTGACCCCACCACAAGGGCGGGTCCGGAGCCGCCACATGTCCAGAGAAAGTGATATACCCCAAGGCCTCAACAGTGAGTCCGGACCCCCATGGTAGAGTGTCGGACCCCTGGATATACAGTCTGGACCTCCAAGGTTGGTCCAGGACCTCCACGTGTGTAAGTCGGACCCCTGGAATGGGATTCGGACCCACCGTATGGGGTCCGGGCCACCCACAATGGGGTCCCAAGGTCCCAGGACAGAACATACTCGGGCCTTGAACAGGACAGGCGGGGGTCCGGTGCCGACACGTGTCCGGACCTAGTCTGGTGGGTTTCGAACCTGTCCGCATACACTCCTGCCCCCCGCTCAGGCGGAGACCCGTTGCAGCCACGTGGCATACTGCGTGCATCTTAAGCCAACGGGCGGAACCTAGCAAGACGCCTCTGGGTTACGCGCGCCTCCACATTCATTACGATAACATGTGCGCCTGTCCATTCCACTGACAGGTGGCATGCACAGTCCACGATATGCGGGTCGTGCTGTTATTTACCATTACTCGTACGTTTCGGCTATCAATGCTGCATGGACTGCGGTCATCAAGACTCCCGATGATTGCTCAGGCGTTACTAGCATTAATGACTCACATAATGTATTCCTTCTGTTATGCTCCAGGGCCCGCATGTCGGGGCTCATCATTCTTGTATGTGCCTTCCCTTAGACTATAAAAGGGAAGGCACACAACGTTACAGGGGACAAGTTCTCAAGCACACAGACATACGCTCATACTCATACTCAATACAGCATACACACAGTGGAGGTAAGGTATTACGCTCTGGCGGCCTGAACCACTCTAAACCCTCGTGTCCTCGTGTGTTCATCCACCTTCCAATAGACAGGCAAAACGCTTAAGCCCCCTCCTCATCTTAGGATTAGGGCGGGTGCGTTCCGCCACCCGGCCGGAGGATTTTCTCTCCGACATTTGGCGCGCCAGGTAGGGGCTTTGGCATTAGGTTTTTCCCTGTTTCCTTGCTCGGCATGATGGTTCAAATCGTCGAGCACCGTGACTTCATTCCCGAGAACTTTCCGATGGAGGAAGAGGCTGCGTCCTCTATGCCACGGGGCTCCAACCGCCCTGCACCTGGTGCTGCTACTGTGCGCGCTGCGCAGCAGCACACGCCTGCGCTGACATCCCGAGCTCCATCAAGGGCTACTCCTAGGGCGTTGTCTGCAGCCTGGGAGTTGTTACGCCACCCTCCAAGTTCCACGGCCTTGCCGGGGGCCATGAAGCAGTGGCGTGACGATGTCGACCGCCTCCTCGGCATGGCGCATTCTGGTCGGCCAGACCCAGGACTCGGTCATTTCGGCGTCAACATGAGGCGTCGGCGTCAGTGCGCTCACCCTCAGTGAAGGCCGCACCGACTGAGGACCTGCGGGCGGAGCTCAACCGCAGGCGTGCGGGTGAGGATGCTCCAATCTCTCTGGAGAGGCCTGATGACCTACGGGCAGAACTCAACCGTAGGCGTGCGGGCGAGGACGCACGAGTCTCTCTGGAGAGGGCGCGTGAACACCAGCTAAACTTCGAGGGTCGCAACCTCGACCAGGACTTCGCTCCGCTTGCGCCACAAACTCCAAGGGTACCCGAATCGACACGGGTGTCCCATTGGTTGGTGTGGGTTGTGCCGCGCTAGCGGATCACCTCCGCGCGGTGACTTGGCCACCCAAGTTTCGGCCACACCTGCCAGAGAAGTACGACGGTACGTCAAACCAGTCGGAATTTTTGCAGGTTTACGTCACCGCCATTATGGCAGCTGGTGGAAACACTGCTATGATGGCGAGCTACTTCCATGTAGCCTTGACCGGGCCAGCCCGGACCTAGCTCATGAACCTGACCCCGGGATCCATCTACTCCTAGGAAGAGCTCTATGCATGGTTCACAGCAAACTTTGCCAGTGCTTATCAGCAGCACGGTGTGGAGGCTCATCTCCATGCCGTAAGACAAGAACTCGGGGAGACTCTCCGGGCTTTCATCGCTCGCTTCACCAAGGTACGCGAGACCATACCTCGTGTCTCTGATGCCTCTATCATCACTGCTTTCGGACAGGGGGTGCGTGATGAGAAGATGTTGGAGAAGCTGGCGACACATGACGTGGAAACTGTCACCACGCTCTTCGCTCTGGCTGACAAATGTGCCAGGGCTGCCGAGGGCTGCGCATGGCACTCGGCGCCACAGACCGGAGTCACCCAGACGGGTGGCTCGGGTGCTGTCACCTAGAACGACAAAAAGAAGAAGAAGAATCGTAGCCACAAGAGGTCACAGTCTGCTGCTCCAGTCGTCGTAGCTACGACTGGGGGTCGGAACGAGCGTGGCAAGCACCCACGGCCATAGGGGGGCAACAGTGGGTCATGCCCTATGCACCCCAACAGTCGCCACAGCGCCTCGGAATGCCGCGAGATCATCAAGCTCGCGAAGCACGTCAGCGAGCGGCGCGAGCAGGCTTCCAAGGATGGCTCGCCGCCTCATTGTCGACCTGGCAAGGAGAAGGTCGACGAAGGTGACGCGGCCGTGGGAGAACAAGACCTCGGGTATCAGTCAGCTGAGGGGGTCCTCAAGGACGTTTTCACTGGAGACTCCGACTCTGGTGACGACAACGACCACCGCAAGAAGTTGTACGTGATGTACGGCGGGAGCTGGGAGCTCACCTCCCGCAGGAACGTCAAGTCCCTGCGCCAAGAGGTCCTTTCGGTGGTCCCAGGGGTCCCGAAGGCTGCTCCACATCAGCGGTGGAGGAGCACCACTATCTCCTTCGGGGCATCCGACTGCCCCGAAAACATGGCAGGGGCCGGTATACTACCGCTCATCACCGCCCCTATCATCACCAACAAGCGGCTGCACCATGATCTGATTGACGGTGGGGGTGGGCTCAACGTCATCCGCCATGCTGCCTTCAAACAGCTGTAGATCCCAGGGTCCCGACTGGGACCCTCCTGTCCATTCTCTGGAGTGGGCCTACAACCGGTGTATCCCCTTAGGAGTATCGCACTCCCAGTTACATTCGGGACCGAGGAAAACTTCTGCACAGAGAACGTCCAGTTCGATGTCGCGGAGGTTAACCTCCCCTTCAATGCCATCATTGGCAGGCCAGCCCTGTACCGGTTCATGGCCATTGCCCATTACGGGTATTTGGTCCTCAAGATGTCGTCCCCTGCTGGGGTCCTCACCGTGCGGGGCGACCGCGCCGCTGCGCTTGCGGTTGTCGAGAAGCTGCACGTCCTGGCAGCAGAAACTGCTCACCCGGACGATGGAGGGAGGGACCCCTCAACTTCCGGTACCAAGGCGCCTGGCAAGGTGCCAAAGGTGCAGCCATCTGGAGTAGACGGCGGTCCCGTCAAGACCATCCGGCTCAGCACGGATTCCCTCCAGACCACTCGCATCATGGTGATCTGGAGGAGAAATAGGAACTCACGCTCATCGCCTTCCTCCAGGCAAATGCTGACGTATTCGCATGGGAACCATCACAGATGCCTGGGATCCCCAGGGAGGTGATCGAGCACCATCTGAAGATCCACCCTAACGCCAAACCGATGAGTCAGAAGCCTCGGAAACAGTCCGTTGAGCGGCAGGACTTCATCCGCAAGGAGGTTCGGAAGCTGCTAGACACTGGCTTCATCGAAGAGGTCCATCACCCAGTATGGCTGGCCAATCCAGTCATCGTCCCCAAGGCTAATGGGAAGCTTTGGATGTGCATCGACTACACCAGCCTCAATAAGGCCTATCCCAAGGACCCATATCCACTTCCACGAATAGATCAAATCATGGATTCCACCTCCGGTGCGACCTCCTGTCTTTTCTAGATGCTTACTCTGGTTTCCATCAGATCCAGATGTCTAGACAGGATAGGAAACATACCGCTTTTGTAACAGTGGATGGGCTTTACTATTATGTCATAATGCCTTACGGTCTGAAAAACGCCTTGCCAACATTGAGGCAATTGAAGCAAACCCGGAGAAGATCAAGGCAATTGAGGCAATGAGGCCTCCGGCCTACATCAAGGATGCCCAGAAGCTTACAGGGTCATTGGCTGCCCTTAGCCGCTTCATTTCAAGACTGGCTGAGAGGGGCGTTGCCCTTCTTCAGGCTATTGCGGAAGTTCGGTCCATTCTCTTGGACCAAAGAGGCAGAACGTGCCTTTCAAGAGTTGAAACACCACCTTGTGTCCCTGCCAATACTGGTAGCTCCGGAGCCAGGGGAGCCATTGTACTTATAAATTGCAGTGGCTTTCGAGGCGGTGAGCATGGTGCTGGTCACCGAGAGGGCGGCACAACAACCATAGGGGATTCAACAAGTTCCCCCAGGAGAAGGTGGTGGTCCGACCACCACGATGTTGATGGAAGGCCAGGAGGTTGAGGACCCGGGACCAACCACAGGGGTCCGAACCATCCAGAAGTCGGTCTACTACGTCAGCGAGGTCCTCCACGAGGCAAAGGCCAGGTACCTTGAGATGCACAAGCTTATCTATGTTGTACTTGTTGCATCCAGGAAGTTGCGCCACTATTTTCAGGCGCACAGGGTTGTGGTGGTGACCTCCTACCCGTTAAAGGCCATCCTCCACAACTCTAATGCCACGGGCAACATCGCCAAGTGGGTGGCGGAGCTTGCCGAGTTCCAACTGGAGTTCTAGCCTCGCCATGCTGTCAAGAGCTAGGTCCTAGCTGACTTCATCGTGGAGTGGACCCCTTCCCCGAGTGCTCCAGGGGGTCCGGATCCCGATTCGGACCCCACACCTACGGAGCCCAGGGCTCCGGTCTTCACCGAGCCCCACTAGACGCTCTTCTTCGACGGATCCGCCCGACAGCAGGGTGGCAGAGCCGGAGTGGTTCTTATTGACCCAAGCGGAGATCAAGTGAAGTACATGGTGCACCTTGAGTTCAAGGCCACCAACAACATGGCGGAGTACGAAGCACTGATCTTCGGCTTGTCTGCGGCCCTATCTCTAGGAATCCGCCAGCTCCTCGTGAAGGGGGACTCCCAGCTGATCATCAAGCAGGTCCCCGGGGAATGTAGCTGCAACGAGCCCAGGCTCACAGCTTACCTCCTCCATGTAAGGAAGATGGAAAAGGACTCCACGGCCCTGGAACTGCAACATGTTCCTCGGGCTAACAATTCAGCGGCAGATGAACTCTCCATGAGGGCATCAACTTGGGCACCCGTGCCCGAGGGCGTCTTCGAAAGACGGCTGCTGAGACCTACCGCCCAGCCTACCGAGCCGGACGAAGGGGGTGAGACTAGCACCTCGAAGCTAGCGGTCCCGGTGGCGTTACATCTGTAGAACCCAGCAAGGATTGTGTGTGCTACAGGGGGTCCTGCCAACTCCTTAGCACCACAACCGGTATCTCAGAGTGGTCCCGATGCATGGATCTCCGAGAACGCATAGTGCGGTTGGCTAAGCGATACGCGGTGGTAGAAGGGGATCTCTACCATCATGGCGCCAACTGCATTCTCATGAGTTGCATCACCCAGGAAGAGGGTCGTGAGTTGCTCACGGAGATCCATGGAGGAGACTACGGAAGTCATTCTTCATCCCGCACACTGGTCGGTAAGGCCTTCCGGCACGGCTTCTACTGGCCAACCGCTCTCCAGGATGCAGCTGAGATGGTAAAGTCCTGCACGGCGTGTCAGTTCCATGCAAAGCAGATACACACACCAGCTCAGGCTCTGCAGATGATTCCACCTTCCTGGCCATTCGCCATATGGGGGGTGGATATCCTGGGACCATTCCCAGGGCTGTCAGCGGGTACCGTTTCCTCTTCGTCGCCATCGACAAGTTCAAGTGGCCAGAGGCCACCCCGGTGGTCAATATAACCCAGGGTGCTGCTGTTGCTTTCCTCAGGTCGATTGTCTGTAGATTTGGGGTCCCAAGCCGTATCATTACGAACAATGGGACCCAGTTTACAAGTCAGCTCTTCCAGGAGTATTGCGAGAGCATGGGCACCCAGCTCTGCTTTGCGTCTGTGGCTCATCCCAAGAGCAACGGCCAAGCTAGAGGGCAAATGCAGAGATCCTCAGGGGGCTCATGACACGCACCTATGACTGCTTGAAAAAGCATGGTGCAAATTGGGTCAACGAATTTCCATCCGTACTATGGGGGAACCGGACCACACCTAGCTGAGCTACCGGGGAGACCCCGTTCTTCCTGGTCTACGGGGCCGAAGCCTGCCTTCCCCCGGAAATCATTATGGGCTCCCCACGGGTCCAATCTTTCGATGAGTCTATAAAGGAATAGCTACGGCGTGAGGGCGTGGACTTCATCGACGAGCGCAGATGGCAAGCGGCGATCCGAAATGCATGGTACAACCAAGCGCTCAGGCGTTACCACCAACGGTTCGTGCATAGTAGGAGCTCAGGGTTGAGGATCTAGTCCTAAGGCGAGTACTGAACCAAGAAGGGCTCCACAAACTCTCCCCCAGTTGGGAAGGACCCTTCAAGGTGACGGAAATATGCTGACCCGGGTGTGTCCGCCTTGCCACAACTGAAGGAGTGCCTCTGCCCAATCCCTGGAATATAGAGCATCTCCGTAAGTTCTATAGAAGCAAAACTGGGAGGTTGAGTTTTCTTCCTTTGTAACTGGGTTGTGCATATGTGTACGTCAATCCGGTGAGGTCCGCCCTCGTAAGCCCGGCCTGTTGGTCTGCACCCATGTATATCAAGTTATAAGGAAAGAATTTACCTCCCAGAGGAGCTTTTGTGATGGTTCATTCTACTTCAGTTTATGGGCATTATTTTTTATCTAACCCACCCATACAGTTCCCACCCTTGCTGGTATGATGACATCCGAATTGAGTAGTCAGGCTTGCAGTTCAGGACCCCTCTACTAATACAGGGGCACTGGCAACCTGCAGGTCCGGTTCTAAAGAATGGGCGCTCGTTTCCTTGAGTTGTCCGGAGCTGTGTAGCCGCTTAGCTTGGTTCCGTACCCTAAGCCTGCACCTCCACCACTTTGCAACGGGTACCTTAGTATTTGGAGATGTGATCCTGTGGGTCCGGGCATACGGCTTGGCTTCCCAGGCTAAATCCTGCAGGTCCTGTTGCATGAATCAAAGGATGACAAATACCAGACGATGGGTCCTATGGGTGTGCTACTAACACTTCAAAGTCGAAGCTCTGTGTAGGTCCAGGTCCCAATCCAGACGCAGGTAGTCTTAAACCGTAGAGACTACCTCCTAGGGACCGGGCAACTAATTTTCCCTTAGGTCTACTGGTATCCAGCCTCTACACGTCGAGCCTACATACCAGGGGGCCAAGTACCAGGGAGAAGTTGGTAACGCTACACACAGCGAGGACAAATAGCATGCAGATAAGTGTTGTTTGATTAATAGTTCTCAAAAGTATCTTACAAAACCAAAAATTATTACAAACCACACTCCAGCGGGACCCTTACCTTGTCTCTATATGTACAACTACTCGTCATCAGCAGGATCCCGCTGGAAGCGCTCGACCACCAGCTCCATGGCATCTTGTATGCCCTCCCGGGCGGCGTCTTCAGTGTCGGCCACCGGACCAGCGATCACCGGCTCCAAGGATATGGCCGGGTCAAGACATATTCAATCACCACCCGGCAGAGCTTGCCACCTTCTGCCTCCAGGCGGGCGCCAAGAATCTGGTCTAGGCGTCGGAGGCGATCGGCGGTGGAGTCCAGCATCGGGAGCGCGTCAGAGATAGACGTCGGCAGCTCCAACACCGGGATAGGGCTCATCCCTAGCGGCACCAGTGTCGAGCTTGCCTTACCGGCCCATGCAGCGATGCGCTGGATCTCGGTGTGGTGCTCCGCCTGAAGATCCTCGAGGGCCTTCCTGGTGGCCTCCACCGCCTGGAGGCCCAGTGCCGCCTGCGTCGCCTGGAACTGTCGGATCCGCTCCTCCAGCTCTTTTTCTTTCTTCTCTGCCTCGAGCTCGTGCTCGGCCAGCATCTCGCCTCGCCGGGTCAGCATTTCTTCCTAGAAGGTGAGATCTGTCTCCCACCTGGCGAGGTTTGTCTCTCGCCTATCCAAGGACTACTCCTTCATTTTAAGTTTCTCCTCGGCGAGGGCGGCGTCGCTGGCCTTGCCCTCGAGCTCTTGCTGCAACTTTTGCAGCCTCTCCACAGCCTTGGTCTATTGGACCCGCTGCTCTTCCAGGATCTGGTCCAGGGCACTCAGCTTGGCCCGGAACTCTGTCACGAGGGCCTCCCGCTGAGACACGACCTCCTCCCTCCTGGCCACCATCTTCTCCCTCTGGTGCGCCTCCAGCTCCCTAGCATACACCTTCTGGAGGTCCTTATTGTACTCCTTATGGTCCCACTCAAGTTGGGACCGCTCGGAGATGAATTGGCGGGACACCGTCCTAGTGAGCTCCTCCAGCTGGGTGTGCGAGTCGCTGAGGCGCTGGTGCTCGGCCTAAAGCGCCTCCCACTCCCACAAAATTGTTGCCCCAGTGTCACTAAGGACCTGGTGGGCGCGGGACAACATGCGGGGGAGGGGGATTGGCGCAGCTTCTTCCTCGGCACCTGACCGGAGCCGTCGCCCGAACACCACCTCCATCTCCTCCGGTGCAGGTGTGGGGTTGGAGCTGGACGCGGCTCCGGTGTCACCCCCAACGTCAGGAGTGGGTGCGATGTCGGAGGCAGGCGCGGATCCCCTAGCAGGGACCTCCTCTGTTGCTGCGACGCCGCTTGATGCTGGCGCCACTGCCGCCGGACCCCCGGCTGGGGCATGAGAAGCCGCTGGCGCTGTCTGAGCAGCGGCTGGAGGCGGACCGCCGGCACCACTCTCAGCAGATTCCTGCTGCTGAGAGCCGGACCCATCGGTGGGCCTGGTGCCTGGTGGAGGGGGTGTGGCCTTAGGAGCGGTGGAGGAGGAAGCCCTGGCAAACAGACAATGGGTTAAGACCCGTCGACATGATAATTAGACTCATGGAGAAAGGGGCCACACTTACTTGGGGCCCTAGACTTTCTAGCGACCCTGGAAGCGGTGCGACCGCTGCTGTTGCTGTTGTTGCGGTTGTTGTTGTTGTTGTTGCTGTTGTTGTTGTTGCTGTTGTTGTTGCTGCTGGTGGTGCCCCTGGGGGAGATCACCCACAGGTGGTGGTCGGCGGGACCGATGGTTGTGGTGGTGGTGGTGGCGGGACCGGAGGATTGACGCGCCTCTACGCGCCCTGGGCCTGGGAGCCGGCCTCCTCGGCCCCACCAGCAGTCCTCTGACGCTTCTAGGGGTGTCCGAAACAATTGACCCGTCGGCGCGACGCAGCCGGCGTCGCCTCTCTTCCTCCGACCCCCCGGTGCCACCTGGGGCGGAGACGCTGCTTGCAGCCCCTTTGCCCTTTTCCAAGGGGCTGGGGGCCGCGGCAGGACCGGCACAAGGGGCCGTGCCGGCGGGCTGGAGACCCCCAGCCGGTACACCAGGGATCTGGATCCCACGGAAGGGGTCCCGACCGCCGGTCTGACAAACCGCCACGCCGCTGTCGTCGAGGGTCGGCAGCGTGGCCAGGATCGCCGTTCGCAGCCCTAGATCATCACAGAGCGTCGGGGTGTCCTAGGGGAGTATCAAGGATTCAGGGACAAAGGACTAAATAGTAATCCCCTTCACCAGGAGTTCTAGCTCCTCCCAGGACAGATCGGTACCCGGCCCACGCTGGATCCTGCCAATATCATTCGGGCCAGTGAACCAACAGCACAGGCGCGGCCTCCTCTGCAACGGCATGATCCGGCACTTCAGGAAGTCATCGACCACATGCATGGAGGTCAGACCACTGGTTGCCAAGGTCTTGATTCTGTCCAGTACGGGCAGGAACTCCGGCGATAGCGATGGCTTGGTCCTCCAGTGCTTGCTATCGAGGGCTGGCCCATTGCTCGGCAGCACAAGGCGGTCGTTGGCCTCGGCGCTAGCGATCACCTAGTCACCGTTCTAGTTTTCCCACCTCGCGTCACCGAAGGTGGAGGTGTAGGCTATGGCCGAATCCGGCCTCGTCTGAAAGTAGTAGGCAACAAGATGGTCCCTAGCCTTCCCAGACTTGACCAGCATGAAGAAGTGGCGGAAGAGGGAAGTACAGGGGGCCACCCTGAAAGGGAAATGTGCCCTTGGGCCATTTCTGTAATGTTTTGGTGATTAAGTGTCCAACACATAGTAATTGAGTTGCTATGTGCCAAACAAGCAAGAAGTGCAAATCATATAACAAGGTATGTTTCTAGACTTAGTAATTGGTTTTTGTATACTAATGTATTTATCTAAGTGTTAGAAATAGAGTAGAGAAGAAAAGAAACGAATTGCAAAAGACTTGGCTGTGTGCAGCCGTAGTCCAGCTCGGCCTGGCACACCAGACTGTCTGGTGGTGCACTGGACAGTGTCCGGTGCGCCAGGCTGGTCTCTGGTGAAAATACCGCTCTCGGGATTCGATGACGGCGTACGGCTATAATTCACCGGATGGTCCGGTGGTGCACCGGACTGTCCGGTGAGTCATCCGCGGCGAACTCGTCGCCCTCGAGAAAAGCAAAGGGGCAACGTGGCTAAAATTCACTGGACTATCCGGTGGTGCACCGGACTATCCGGTGAGCCAACGGTCGCCAGCGCTAACGGTCGGCCGCGCAATCTTCGCGCGACACATGGCAGCTCCAACGGTCGGCGGGGGGCACCGGACTGCCGGTGTGCACCGGACAGTGTCCGGTGCGCCAACGGGCCCGGAGCTGCAACGGTCGTCTGTGCCCGATTTGGAAGGCAATCGCGCACCGGACAGGCTATAGTAGCTGTCCGGTGGCGCACCGGACTGTCCGGTGCACCACCCGACAGAAGGCAAGTTTAGCCTTCCATGTTTATCTCCAACGGCTCCTAGCTGCCTTGGGGCTATAAAAGGGACCCCTAGGCGCATGGAGGAGTCACCCAAGCATTCACTAAGCATCCTAAGACTCCAAGACTCCAACTTCACACATTTGATTCTTTGTGTTAGTGATTTGAGCTCCATTTGAGTTGTGAACTCCGTGTGCTGTGTTTCGAGCTCAAGTCATCACTTGTGTGCGTGGTTGTGCTACGTATTTGAGTCTTGTGTGTGTTGCTCTTCCCAACCTTACTCTTCTGTGTTCTTTGTGATCAATATTGTAAGGGCGAGAGGCTCCAACTTGTGGAGATTCCTCGCAAACGGGAAGAAGACTAAAAGGAAGAAAATCGTGGTATTCAAGTTGATCATTAGATCACATGAAGGGGTTGAGTGCAACCCTCGTCCATTGGGACGCCACAACGTGGAAGTAGGCAAGTGTTACTTGGCCGAACCACGGGATAAAATCGCGTGTCTCTTGTGATTGCTCTCTCTGTGATTATTTGTGTTTGCAAGAGCTTGCCTCATAGACTTGATTAACTTGCACTAATATCTCTTTAATCAAGCTTGTTGGAATTTTACAGGATCACCTATTTACCCCCCCCCCTCTAGGTGCTCTTAATTGGTATCAAAGTCATACTCTTCATCTAAGGGACTAACCGTCCGAAGAGATGGATCCTAAGGGAAAGGGGATGGTGGTCAACGACAAGGAGAAGGAGTCCCTCTTCAACGAGCCAAGGGACGACAATCCCACTGACTCAGGATCGAGTCACAAGAAGAGGGACGGGAAGAAGAAGAGGCGCATCAAGAAGATCATTTAATACGACAGCGATGCCTCCTCTTCTTCACCAAGAGACGACGACGAAGACGACTCTTCGTCGAAAAAGAGAACGGTTAATCAAAACTACTCTTTTGACTATTCTCGCATGCCATACAATTCAAATGCCCATTTACTTTCTATTCCTCTTGGAAACCCCCCCCCCCACTTTGATGGAGAGGATTACTCATTTTGGAGTCATAAAATGCGTAGTCATCTATTTTCTCTCCATCCTAGCATTTGGGAAATTGTGGAAAATGGAATGCATTTCGATAGTACGGATAACCCTGTGATGATAAATGAACAAATTCATAAAAATGCCCAAGCTACTACTGTCTTGTTAGCTTCACTTTGCAGGGATGAGTATAACAATGATTACCAAAATGGAACTGGTGGAAGGCAAGCTAGGGAGATTCGCCATGATCAGGGGAGAAGAGCCAACACAAACCTACAACAGGCTCAAGACCCTGGTCAACAAGATTAGAAGCTATGGAAGCACAAGATGGACGGATCATGACGTCGTCCGACTCATGCTCAGGTCCTTTACAGTTATTGACCCCCATCTTGTGAATCTTATCCGTGAAAATCCCAGGTACACGAAGATGACACCCGAGGAGATACTCGGAAAATTTGTAAGCGGGCGCATGATGGTTAAGGAGGCAAGATATGTAGATGATGCCTTAAACGGCCCTCTGCCCGTCTATGAGTCGTAGCCCGTTGCGCTCAAGGCAACTAGTAGCAAGGAGGCACTACCAAGCAAGGTAGCTCAAGTGGAGGCTGTCGGCCTCAATGAACATGAGATGGCGCTTATCATCAAGCGCTTCAAGACCGCGCTCAAAGGACGCAAAGAATACCCCTCCAAGAATAAAATAAGGGGAAAGCACTCCTGCTTCAAATGCGGTAAGACTGGTCATTTTATAGCTCAATGCCCCGATAATGATAATGACTAGGAACAAGAAAAGTATGGGAAGAGGGAGAAGAAGAAGGTTTATAAGAAGGCGAAGGGCGAGGCGCACCTTGGAAAAGAATGGCATTCGGACTGCTCTTCATCTGACTCCGACGATGAAGGACTGGCAGCCTCAGCCTTCAACAAGTCTTCGCTCTTCCCCAACGAACGTCACACTTGCCTAATGGCTAAGGAGAAGAAGTATGTATTCGAGATTCCCCGAAGTACTCTTCTTCTAGTGATGAGGAATCTGATGATGAAGTAGATTACTCTAGTTTATTTAAAGGTTTAGATAGAGCCAAAATAGAGAAAATTAATGAATTAATTGATGCTCTAAATGAAAAAGATAGACTGCTAGAAAAACAAGAGGACATTTTGTATGAGGAACATGACAAATTTGTTAGTGTACAAAAGTCTCTTGCTCTAGAAACTAAGAGAAATGAAATGCTATCTTCTGAGTTATCTGCTTGCTATGAATCTCCATCTAGTTTAAAGAATTTAAATGATGATTTAAATGCTAAGCTAGAGGAAGTTAGTAAAATAAATTCATGTGTAGAGCATGTTAGTATTTGTAATAGATGTAAGGACTTTGATGTTGATGCATGTAATGAACATCTTATTTCTATTACTAAGTTGAATGATGAAGTGGCAAGTCTTAATGCTCAACTTAAGACTTGCAAAAGTGATTTTGATAAATTAAAGTTTGCTAGGGATGCCTACACTGTTGGTAGACACCCCTCAATTAAGGATGGACTTGGTTTTCGAAGGGAAACCAAGAACTTAACAAGCCAAAAGGCTCCCATTCTCACCAAGGAGAAAGGGAAGGCCCCTATGGCTAGTAGTCCTTAAAGAAACCATGCTTTTATTTATGATAGAAAAATTGCTAGTCATCCTTGTCATAATAAGAGTCATATTCATGTTGCTTATAATGAAAAATCATGTTGTGCATCATGTGCCTAGGAAGATGTGTAATAAACCTACTACCGTTTTTCATGCTTGCAACACTACTTTTGTTCTTTCATGTAAGGATGCAAAGGTAGTTGCTAGGACGTTGGGATCTAAATGCAAGGGAGACAAAACTTGCATTTGGGTTTCAAAAGTTATTGTGACTAACCTTGTAGGACCCAACAAGAGTTTGGTACCTAAAACCCAAGCGTAAATTGCCTTGCAGGTTTATGCATCCGTGGGCTCAAGCTAGATTATCGACAGCGGATGCACAAACCACATGACGGGGGAGAAGAAGATGTTCACCTCCTACGTCAAGAATAAGGATTCCTAGGCTACGATCATCTTTGGATATGGGAACCAAGGCAAGGTCAAAGGCTTGGGCAAGATAGCCATCACCAATGAGCACTCCATATCAAATGTTTTTCTAGTAGAGTCACTTGGTTACAACCTTCTGTCTGTAAGTCAATTGTGTCACATGGGTTACAATTGTCTTTTTACAAACGTTGATGTATCTGTCTTTAGAAGGAGTGATGGTTCATTAGATTTTAAGGGTGTATTAGACGGCTGTCGGAGAGGAAATTCTCCGGCTGGGTGGCGGAACGCACCCGCCCTAAATCCTAAGATGAGGAGGGGCCTAAGCGTTTTGCCTGCTTGATGGAATCGGGAAGAACACAAGAACACATAAGGATTTAGAGTGGTTTGGGCCACCGAAGCGTAATACCCTACTCCACTATGTGATGTATTGAGCTTGAGAGCTTGTATGAACTTGTGAGTTTGAGTGAGTGTGTGAGCCTAAGTTGGGTCTGAGCCTCTTAACGCCATGTGCCCTCCCTTTTATAGCTCAAGGGGGGCACGTACAAGGATACTGAGCCCCGACATGTGGGCCCAGGGACAAATGGAAGGAAGCAACTAATGCCTGTAACGCTAGGGTGAACTCCGAGCGCCATAATGTCCGTAGCGCATATAGTGTTAATATCTCGTGGCTGCTTCCTCGGTAACACACGAGCCATGATGAGCATAGTTTATGCCGCAGCACGGGCGTACTGCCTACCAACGGAATGGACAGGCACGCCACCTACAAGATGGTTTGGTCGCCGCCCGTCAGCGGAGTGGACAAGGCACATTTAATGTTGAGGTGGCATATCGCCTGCCATTAGAGTGGCAGGGCTTATTAAATGCTGAGGCGGCACATCACCTGCCAGTATGACAGGCGGCGCGCCTTATCCACAATAAATGCAGAGGACGTGCGGCCTAGAGGCCTTACGTCAGACTCCGCCCGCTGGCTTACGTCACGGGCAGTGAGCCACGTGGCAGCATTGGGTCTCCGCCTAAGCGGCGAGCAGAAGCGTACACGGTATGGTCCGGACACGTGTCGGCTCCAGACCCCCGCCTAGCCTTGACTAAGGTCCGGGTACTCTATTGAGAGTGGCCCGGACCCCACACAGAGAGGTCCAGGACCCGTCCCGGGGGTCCGGTCTGTACTCGCGGAGGTCCTGGACCCTGCCCCGAGGTCTGGTCCGTATATGCAGGGGTCCGGCACTTTCCCATGGGGGTCCGAACCCACCGTTGATACCTTGGAGGATATTGTCTTCTCTGGCCACATGGCGGCCCTGGAGCCATCCACGTGGTGGGGTCGGGTGCTGTTCTCCACATGACTAGAGATAGTCGCGTGGGCACCGTGCCTTCACACTGTAGTAAGGGGTACCCCTGTTTTAGGGTACCGACAGTGGCCCCCGGGCCCACCTCAGGGGAGGATACGAGCCTGTAGGTGGGGCCAGAGCTTGGCTGGCGATTGGTGCGCCGCTTCCGTGCGCTTGCTGACGTAATCCCTGCCAGACCGCCTTCGGTCACGCCAACTGCCATGTCTGTCCCCGCGGCTGACTGACCCGCGGCCCCACGTCCGATGGTTTCGTAGGGCCATGCGCGAGGCGCCTCGATACTGCTGCATTGGTTTTGAAAAACCCTCCTCTGTCTTCTGCAGCGGTCTCGAGGAGGTGCAGTACTGGTGCAAGCGGCGATTCGCTCTTTCTGTACCCAGGAACCGACGCCTAAGGAGTATGACTTGTGGTCCTGGGCCTCCATGTCATAGACTGGACCATTGTTTCCGGCGGAGATGGAGAGGCGCGCAACTGCGGGCGGTGGTTCACTTTTCGGGCGCGCGCGGCGGTTCGCCTTCTTCGCACTCGGAGACCCGCACACCAGCTATATGACTTGTGGGCCTGGGCCCACGTGCCATAGGCTGAGTTGCTTTGTTGCGCGTCAGGTGAGATTTCCTGTGGCGTCTCGGGGCGCGAGCGGGAGAGTCTGCCTTGAAAAGGGATTCACCTCACGTGTAGTGGTTACACTTTCGCATTTTCTCCGATCGCTGCGCCCTTTCACCTTCGAGCTCTCTGCGCCCCTTTGCATCCACACACTTCCGCTTTCCGCCGCCGTAGTCGCCATGGCTTCGCTAGTCCATCCCAAGCGCTTCCAGTCCGACGGGGCACTCAACCTGGTGCGCAACTTGCCCGGTTGGGGCGCACCGGCGTTCGCTGGAAGGATTCGCGCTGGCGCCACTCCCCTCGACGACCTCGCCGCCGGGGAGTTCGTGCTCTTCATCTCCAAACTCTCCTGCGGGTTGGCGCTGCCGATCTCGCCTTTCTTCCTGTTGTTGTTGGAGGAGTTCGGGCTCCAGCTTCAGCACCTCACCCCCCATTCCATCCTCCAGGCGGCCATCTTTGCCCACCTCTGCAAGATGTTCGTGGGGGTGGCTCCCTGCACTTCCCTCTTCCGCCATTTCTTCGTGCTGGTCAAATCTGGGAAGTCTAGGGACCATCTTGGTGCCTACTATTTTCAGACGAGGCCGGATTCGGCCATGTCCTACATCTCCTCCCTCGGTGGCGCAAGGTGGGAGAACTGGCGCGCGGACTTGGTGATTGTCAGCGCCGACGCCAACGATCGCCTCGTCCTGCCGAGCAACGGGCCAACCCTCGACCACAAGCTCTAGAGGACCCAGCCGTCGCTATCGCCAGAGCTCCTGCCCGTGCTGGACAGGATCGAGACCTTGGCGACCGGTGGCCTGACCTCTATGCACGTGGTCAGAGACTTCTTGAAGTGCCGGATCGCGCCGCTGCAGGAGAGGCCACGCCTGAGCTGCTGGTTCACCGGCCCGAACGATATCTACCGGATCCAGCGCGGGCCGGGAACCGATCTGACCTGGGAGGGGCTGGAAGTCCTAGTGAAGGGGATTACTGGTGAGTCCTTTATCCCCGAATCCCTGATACTTCCCCAAGGCATCCCGGCGCTCTGTGATGACCCCACGCTGCGAACGGCGATGCTAGCCTCGCTGCCGACCCTCGATGAGAGCGGCGTGGCGGTTCGTCAGACCAGCGGCCAGGACCCCCACCGCGGGATTCGAATCCCCGGTGCGTCGGCTGGAGACCCCCAGCCTATGGGCGTGGCTCCCAGTGCCACCGTCGGAGCTTCTAGCGCCTCCGTCGCTGTTGGGGGCCTTCGGCTTCCGAAGGTCCTCAAAAACATGATTTAACAATGTTTCTGGAGTATAATACATGAGCAGGTACCTTCGGACTTGGGTCAAAACCATAGTGTAAAGAAGCACAACGAATACGAAGGATGGTGCAGAGCCGAAGTTATGCGCAGGGGAGCTTCAGCGTAATAGCAGAAAAGGAAACCGACTTAAAGGGGAAAAGGCTATTCAGACCCCGATGGATTACTATAGAGTTATTAGCAAATGTAAATGGCATGGATGTAATTTTACATGGGCTGCGTCCCGTGCCTATAAATAGATGAACAGTGCTCTCGTAGTGTTCACGCTGACTTGGCATTTGTTCTTGCGTCACGCTTGTACTTTTTCCTTCTCTCAAGCCGAAGGTACATTTGTAATTTGATATCATTTCTATTTTTATATAATAATAAAATAGAAACGAGTTGATAATAATGATATATAATTGTTTATGTTATTTCTCACAATTCGTATGATCCCTTCTTCGTTATTATATGTTGTGCTTATGAAGGTATGTCCTTCATAACCTTCGTCCGAAAATCATTATATCCTAAGGGAAATAATGCTTCGAAGGACGAAGGACCTTAACCTTTAACATTTTGTGTTGCCTTGTTCTTAACTCATAGTATTTGAGAACAAGTCCCCAACATTGGCGCCCACCTCCGGTGAACTCTTCTCGACCACCTTCAGCAAGCATTGACCTTCGTCATGCCACCGAAGAAAGCTTCAGCGACAGGGGCTGCCGCTCTGCAGCCGCTGGATCCAAACCAGGAGACCCTTTCTCTTCGAGAGGCCCGAAGCCAGAAGAGGAAGGCCACCAGTCCAACACCCTAGAGGACAAGTTGGACAAAGAAATTAGGAACATGGAGATGCTTCATCAACAAGTACAAAAGAAGAAGGAGAAGATGGCTCGACTAGCCGACCTTCAGAGGCAGATCGACGAAGCTACGAAAGAAGTACGCCATCTTGCTCAAGATGAGCAAGAGCGAAGGCCCCAACATAGGGAGCTTCATCGAGAAGGCTTCACAACGAGGATGAATGGTATGAAGATTTCCATCATGGAAATTTTGCTTTTGATGATGCTTCTCCTCTGTCAGCAGAACTGCAGGCTACACCTTGGCCCCCGTCATACAAGCCACCCCAGCTCCCCATGTATGATGGACACTTAGATCCGAAGCAGTTTCTGATGAGCTACGAAGCCACCATATCTTCATATGGAGGCAATACTGCAGTCATGGCGAAATCTTTCGTCATGGCAGTCAAGAATGTTGCACAAACCTGGTACTCCTCTCTTCGGCCAGGAACAATCACATCATGGCAGAAGCTGAAGGACATGCTGATCACCAGTTTCCAAGGGTTTCAGATGAAGCCGGTTACTGCTCAAGCTTTGTTCCAGTGCACGCAAGATCACGAAGAATACCTTCAGGCGTATGTCCGAAGGTTCTTGCGTCTGAGGGCACAAGCGCCAACAGTGCCCAATGAAATTGTCATTGAGGCCATGATCAAGGGGCTTCGGCCAAGACCTGTGGCCCAATACTTCGCCAGGAAGCCCCCTCAGACCCTGGAGAAGTTGCTTCAGAAGATGGATGAATACATCCGCGCTGATAATGACTTTCGTCAAAGAAGGGAGGAAGCTTACAGATTCTCCGAGATGACCAGGGGCTTCGGAGGGAGGATCCATCCAAGGCATGTTAGATGAATCCATTCCACCCAGAATGACGACAGAGGAAGCCAGCAACAGAGGCCACAGTGTTCCTCGCAGGCTTCGGGGCAGCAACAAAGTTACCTTCGGCCGCCAGCTCCAAGGGGCAGAGGCGCCAGGGGCTTCGGAGGAAGGTTTGGGGATCAGCCCAGGAAGATTTATTGCCTATTCTACGGTGAGGACAAGGGTCATACTACAAGGATGTGCCATGTCACCATCCAAAAACAGAAGGAGATAGCAGAAGCTGCAGCCCAACAGAACCAGCCGAAGCAAGTCATGCATACTGCTTCGTATCATTCACCGTACATACCAGAGTATGTGGGTAACCATCCTGCAGCTTCTGTTGCTTCGGCCAGCCAACCTCAGGCATCTTGGCAACAACCTCTACCTCCACCACCAACGCAGCCCTCGTATCCCCGAGGCCAGCAGCCAGAAGGGAGCCAGCACACTCTCCAGCACCGAGACTTCAGGGAGGAGTCCGAAGCTCGCACAGTCAACAGTACTGTGCCAGAATCAAAGCACATTTACTAAGAGATATCCTACTTCTGAAATATCTTTTATCATTTTCTTTTTTTTAATAAGGAACAATCGTTGAGAGCCCAGTTCTTTTGTTGTTTTCAATTTCTTGTAATAGCTTCGTTATTTTCATGATATAATATACCTTCTTCACAGACTGACGAAGTTTCAAAAGTTTCGCCGAAGCAACAAAAAGTCGTTCTAAGGAACGCAGTGTAAGCTTTGCCGAAGCAACAAAAAGTCGTTCTAAGGAACGCAGTGTAAGCTTTGTCGAAGCAACAAAAAGTCGTTCTTAGGGGAGTGCAGCGTAAGTTTTCTGCTCAAAAGTCGTTCCAAAGGGAATGCAGAGCTTACAGTGAAAAATAAACGCTTATACCGCCGAAATATAAGGCGAAGAAGCTCCTAAGGGAGGCTTACAGCGAAAAGTCAATGCTGATACCGCTGAAATATAAGGCGAAGAAGCTCCTAAGGGAGGCTTACAGTGAAAAGTCAACGCTGATACCGCCAAAATAGAAGGCGAAGAAGCTCCTAAGGGAGGCTTACAGCGAAAAGTCAGCGCTGATACACCGAAAAATAAGCGATGAAGCCGAAAAATAAACGGCAAAGAGACTGTGTGTTATACTATGAGAATGTGTGTGTATCTTCGGCACAAATATCATTTTGCATAGCATAACATCATCACATCATTCGTATAACATGACATCATACATCATCTTGCATCAATGGCACAAGAAGGGGATACAATGTTGATCTTCAGAAATTGTTTCGAAGAAGTTGTGCTAAGGCACAAAATAAGTTTTGAAGAAGTACAGCTTCATCTACTCTAATATGAAAGGAGATCTATTGCTTACAAAATATAATGTTTTTACGGAGATTGGATGTATTTACGGAATATGGATATTCTTCACGAAGCATGAAAAGAAGGGAAGGTGTTTTTTCGCCGAAGGCTCAAAAAACGGTATGTACATAAAATTTCATACATCGTAAAGAATTAAATTACAAACAGCTTATATATTACATTCAAAACTACAAGATATTACACACTTTGTTCAACAAATATTACATTAGTATATCAAATGTTTTTACAATAATAGCTATTCTTCTTTTAAAACTGCTTCTGCAGCTTCGTTTAGTAGTTGAGTAACAGCTTCATCCATAATAGCTTCGGCCATCTTAGTAATTTCATCTTCCTTTTTTGCTTCGGGATCGGCCAGTGACTCGAAGGGCTCCGGGGGAGGAGATAGTTCGGCTGCGATAAAAAACATAAATAAGTCCGAAGTCACAAAAATAAAACATAAAGTCAAAAGCAATTAAGCAATACCTATCCGCCTTTCAAGTTTTGTAGTCCTTTCAGCTGCCTTTGTTGCTTCTCTAGCATCGTGAGTATCTTTTTCACTTTTCTTTATAATTTCATGAGCCATCCCTCGGCCGCCACTTTCCCAGATGTCGTTGAAAAACTTTCCACCAACTAAGCTTGCTTCGGCCGAGGGGTCTTTTGTATCTTTAATAGATAAGGCAGCTTCGGTTTGCGCCAAGGATTTTACATGTTCGCAACCTATCTTCTCCAAGATAGCTGCAACTCCCCTCGCGCCAGAGAAGGCGCATACGTCTCCACGGCCATTTAAAATTTCCTCGAAAGCTTCGGCTTCGTTGCTGATCCAGTCAATTGGGCCCTCAGGATCGCCTCTCACGAAGTTCTTCGTTGGAGTATGCGCCAACATTGGCGAAGCTAGTCTTTATTTTTTCCACACATTCTATGGATTTTTCGTAACATTTTTCTTTTGAAGAACGAAGTTCTACAACTGTCTTCTCCCAATAATTCTTCTAGTACTCACTGTCGTCTCGGTCAGCTTCGGCGATAGCACATTTTAATTTTGCTTCAGCCAGCTTTTTCCAAAGGTCCTCAATTTCGCACTTCTGGGCTTCAGTTTGGGCTTTGGAAGTAGCTTCGTCTTCCTTTATTTTATTCACCAATGAGTGTAATATTTTATCTTTTTCAAGACCTTCGTTCCTTAGTTCAATTACTTCGGAACGAATGTTGTTCAAAGCTATAGTGCATCCTTCGTCTTCAGCACTTTTTTGCGCCCTGAGGGCGTTGCTAAGAATAAGGCCCTACAAAGAAGTGTGGTATTTAGTGTAAGCAAATAAAACAGATCTTGGTTTTTTAATACAAAAAATTTATTCTCATACCTTTAAGCTATTATATGTTAAGCTGTCCGCCAGTTCATCTTTTGATAGCACCGAAAGTGTAATACCCAAATTATAAGACTTATAAAAGAGATGATCTCCTTATGTGATTTGCCATCTACTCCTTGAGACATGTGGCTAAACCTAATAAAAGAGAATAATTCTTTACTAAAACAAAAAAAAGAAAAGCCATGCATCATGTTGGAGTTTTGTTTGTGCATTGATTAAATATAATGGTGACACTAATAAAAAAATACATAGTAATGATTTGAGAATTTAGATTTATCCCAAAGGCAAATTTTATAGAATTGGAAATAAGAAAGAAAGAGAGAAATATTATACAACACAAAATAAAGTTATAAATAAATAAATTCATCACACTTTTAGGTATGTCCAAATTGTACTGTTAATCTGAGAGTGAAATTGCCACAAGTTGAAACTTAATTTGAATTGGAATTTGGAAAAGAAGAAGAGAAAACAAAATAGGGAAACAAAAATAAAAAGGTATTCCTGCGCTTGGGCCGTATTCGCTCTCGGCCCACTAGCACTATCTCGCTTCTAGCCTAGCTTCATTTTCCGCACCGCGCCATAGTATGACACGTGGGACCCATTTCCGCGGAACCAATAATCTTGCGCGCGCCTAAAGTTGCCGTTTCACCACCACGTGAGGCCATATCGTTAGTGGGCCGGTTCTCTCTCGCGCTCGCGCTTTGCCTGGCGTCGTCCGCGCTGACTGCAGTACGAGACCCACCGGTCAGCCCATCTCCTCACCTGGGCGCGACTGGTAACTCACGTGTGGGGCCCTGTTGTCGGGGTTATCCTCTCTGTGGCGCGTGCGCTCCGGGAGATGAAGTCCGCGCACCAGCCGTCGGGATCTCCGCGGGCGATGGCTGATCGCGGCTCCTGCGGTAACTACCCAACCGGGTGCTGCTCGGGATAAGATGGAGGGGGGAAATCGCCACATCTGCACCTCCCCTCTTCCTTCTCTACTGCCTGGCGACGAGAGAGCGACCGGGAGAGTGCGGTGGAGTGCATTGCTGCCATGAACTCTGGTGAGGCCGTGTCATGGGGTCTCGGTGCTCGGGTGAGGATGTTTGCTGGTGAATATCGGATGCGGGGGTCATCATTCGCTGGCGCATTAGGCCAAGACAGCGTGGGAATTGCTCATCGGAGCAGTCCTTCGCCATGGGTCCGCCGCTCACCGTGGTCTGTGTCACATGCGCGTCAATCTATGGTGAGACTCCTCCCCTCAGTTTCGTTATCGTCTCCGTTGCATGCTGCACTGTCTGTTCGAGTGCTCGATCGGGAATCAGAGCTTTTGGCTCTGCCGTCCATGGCGCCGCCGCAGATAGTGAAGCGCCGCCGCTGACCAACGTTTGGGGGATGGGTGAGTGGAAGAGAGTTGTCCGTCGTTGATGCGAGGATGGATGAACCGGATCAGGACTCCCATACCGCTTCACGTCATTTAATCTGTGTCGTTGATCTTCGAATCCACGATCCAAATCGAGTCTTCGCTATTTTAAATCGCTACCATCGATTTCGAATCCAAGGGGCCGAATGGCGTACCGGTTCACTGCGCTTATGATCTAATCTGACGCGTTGAGTTAGATCTGACGGTTGTGGATTCGCGATACCCCTTCGCCGATTGATTTTGTAAAAGAACTCCTGTAGAATCCAGTAATCAACCCGCGGTCCACTGCGGGGTCGGACTGAGTCTCAGAAATATTTGTAGAACAACCCCCGTGCTTCCCAGATATTGGTGCGCTGTCCAGAGAAATTAGAAAATCAGAGAAAATGAATTAGAAATGAATTTTAGTGCAAAAATAATGGCTCGAAACTTGTATATTCCATAGAAAATTCATATGAACTCCAAATTAATCCATTCCACTTTCCAAAATTTTGTAATTTTACTCTCTACCACTTAGAGTCTCTGTTTTGTCATGAAAACAGTAAGATAATTTATTTCTCATTTAATCCTATTTCAAGCACATTAAACCTTTAGAAATTCATAACTTAAAATATATAACTCCAAATTTAATGATTCCAGTTCCAATGATCTTATTTTAATGTCTAGATTATTATTGTGTATTTTAATTACATGTTTGTTTGGTGTGATGTTAATTTTTGTTATACTATGTATGTATTGTGTTGATGCGAGTAGACGAGCAAGCCACTTTGGATTCTGAGGTTCAGCAAGTAGAAGTAGCTGAGCAGGAGCTCATTGAAGGCAAGTTGTGCCCTTGATCACTTACTTTTTCCCAGCCATGTTCTTATTAATTATAATGATCTGCATAGATTAATTTTGATGGGACCCAATAGGTTACCCCAGTTTTGGCTATCTTTATACCTTGTTTTGCCACTGAATATTTTTGGGTAATACTTGCTATCGCTTATTGTGGTTTTGGGTATGAAGATACACTATTCATGATTAAATTTTTATTATATTTTATTATTACTGTTCATGTTAAGATCAGTATGTTAATGGTAACATGGAGCGACCACCCGGGAAAACAGTGCTACCACAAGGGTTTAATGGGACGCCCTTGGCTGATTAACTAGGAAAGCTAGTGGATGTCTTCCTTACCCGAAAGGGGCAAGGGCAGTAGGGGAGTGGTCAGTGTAGGGAGGTCCTTGGGTTGATTTTGCTGCGATGGCGGTCAGGCGAGGGATTCCTGCAATGGAGCTTCCTATAAACTGTAGCGGGATTTCTGAAGCTAGTGGAACTTTGTAAAGGCCTCGTAGTGTTACCCCGCCTCGCCTCCTCGGTAGAGGTGTATGGGGTTGGCCATCTCTTGGCAGATGGGTAACATGACTTGTGGGTAAAGATGTGCAACCTCTGCATAGTGTAAAATTGGTATACTAGCCGTGCTCACGGTCATGAGCAGCTCAGACCCTCACATGATTAATTTATGGAACTTAAATTTAATTTGACATTTGCATCGCATTTGGGATTATTTTATTATTACTTTTATTTATTAATATTAAGGTTTGGTATTTACTTACACTTAGTAATTGCTAATAAAATTTTGACCAACTTATAAAAGCAATGCTCAGCCTCAACCTCTATTTTGTTGATCAGCCTTACACTTCACATGAACTCCCACCTTTGGTGAGTTCATGCACATTATTCCCCATGACTTGTTGAGCTATGAACGTATGTGAGCTCACTCTTGTTGTCTCACCCCCCCCCCCACAGGAGAAGAACAGGAGGTCGAAGAGGAGCCGCCTAACACTGAGGCATTCGACTTGATCTAGGTGGCGTCTCCCAGTCAGCTTTCTGGCGCCAAGGATAGATTTTAGATCCTGCGATATTTATCTCTTATTTTGTAAGACTTCCGCTATGTAATAAAGTACTCTGATTATATTGTGATATTTATCTCTATACACTCTGTTATTATATATGTTGTCTACTTTGGCGCATGTATGAGATGCACCCGGCTTTGTTCTTTAAAACCGGGTGTGACAGAAGTGGTATCAGAGGAAATGTTGACTGTAGGACGAAACCTAGATAGAAATGGACAAAACCCTTATCTACTTACCTTACTCTGATTCATTCCATACTTACCTTATCTTGATCATGTCTCACCTTTTGTTGTTCTACTCTGATCATTCTTACCTTTTCTACTCCGAGACAAGATGGATTTCACACCTTGGAATCCTACATTTATGAAATTTCTTTGAGATAGGAAACCCAAGACAAAATTAAAACTATTTTCTCTATTAAAAAAATGTTGGTTGATTGTTCTGATGATCAATGCCTGATTTGCTTCCTTGATTGATTGAAATAGTATAGACGGACATCTTAGCATTTACCAACATAAGGTAATGAATTAACTTTAGTAGGTGACACACTAATCTACTTAGCTAATAAATTCCCCGCAGTAACATTTCTTGTAATTACTCGCCTTGTCTATATTTCTTCCTTTCTTACCCTGTATTTCTAACCCAGAAGGGCTATCCCTATAGTGTTAGAAGAGAACACTATAGACATGATCCTTGGTATGTCATGGTTAAGAAAGGCAAAGGAGGTATATACACTATGCTAAGGGAACCGTAGAACTCACCAGTTCCAAATGAGAAAGATTTGAAGTTGGAATTGCAGTAACTACCGCCACCAAACTAACGACATTCTTAGTCGATGGGAAGTTTGTTGGTGACAACATCCGTGTGGTTAAGGATTTTCCGGATGTCTTTCCAGAGGAGTTACCAGGGATGCCACTAGATACGGAAGTTGAGTTTGTCATAGATCTCTTACCTAGAACTGCTCCTATTTCTAAATGGACATATAGGATGTCTGTAGAAGAGTTAAAAGAACTCAAGAAGCACTTAGCGGAGTTGCAAGAGGCTGGGTACATTCGTTCGAGTCTTCACCTTGGAGAGCACCGGTTTTGTTTGTACAGAAGAAAGATGGATTGCAAGGGATGTGCGTGGATTAAAGGTCCCTTAATGGTGTCACTATGAAGAACAAGTATCCATTACCCCGCATTGAAGCTTTATTTGATCAGATGAGAGGTCCAATGGTATTCTCGAAGATTGATCTCCGATTGGGTTATCACCAAATGAAGATTAGGCCATCGGATATTCCCAAGACAACTTTCTCAACCTGATATGGATTATATGAGTTCACTATTATGTCGTTTGGATTAACTAATGCACCAGCTTATTTTATGAATTTGATGAATAAGGTGTTCATGGAGTATTTGGACAGATTCGTCGTAGTATTTATCAACGATATTCTTATCTATTCTAAGAGTGAAAGTGATCATGAGGAACACCTGAGATTGGTGCTACAAAAGCTAAGGGATAATCAACTCTACGCCAAGTATAGCAAATGTGAGTTCTGGATTGACGAGGTGTCATTCCTTGGACATATCATTTTTAATGGGGGATATCAGTGGATCCTGCTAAAGTCAAGGAGATAGTGGTGTGGAGCATACCCACTACAGTATGGAGATTCGGAGTTTCTTGGGACTTGCAGGATATTATCGAAGATTTATTGAAGAATTTTCTAAGATTGTTAAGCCTATGACCTCGCTTCTGGAGAAGGGAAGAGAGTTTAAGTGGGACGAAAAGTACCAAGATAGTTTTAACCAACTGAAGTTGAGATTGATGTCATCCCAGTGTTGGTTATGCCAGATCTACAGGAGAGATTTGACATTTATTGTGATGCATGAGGTTAAGGCTTTGGATGTGTGCTTATGCAAGAAGGACATGTGATTGCCTACACGTCTTGTCAATTGCGGAAATATGAGTTGAACTACCCCACTTATGACTTAGAACTGGCAGCCGTTGTGCATGCGCTTAAGATTTGGAGACATTATATTATGGGAACCAAGTGTCAAGTATACACGGATCATAAGAGATTGAAATACATATTCACTCAGAAGGATCTCAACCTTAAGCAACGACGTTGGTTGGAGCTTATTAAGGATTATGATTTGGAGATTCACTACCCACCCAGGCAAGGCAAATTTGGTTGCAGATGCCTTGAGTCGGAAGGAGCACGTTCATTCCACTATTGTTGTCCAGCTACCCGATGAATTAGCAAAAGATTTTGAGAGGCTCAACCTGGGAATTGTTACACATACGGAAGGAGTTACCATTGAATTGGAACCTGCCTTGGAGCAAGAAATTCAAAGAGGTTAGATTGGTGATGCCAAAATCCAAGAGATTAAGGATCTGTTTACTGAAGGTCGAGGTCCGGAATTCATGGAAGATGAGCAAGGCACCATGTGGTTCAAGAACATGATATGTGTTCCTGATATTGAGAGCCTTCGTGAGACTATTTTAAAGGAGGCACATGACTCGGATTATTCTATTCATCCTGGTAGTACCAAGATGTATCAGGATTTGTAGTAGAAATACTAGTGGTATGGATTGAAGAGAGATGCGGCTGCACATGTGGCTATGTGCGATGTGTGTTAAAGAGTTAAGGCTGAACACCAGAGGCCAGCTGGACTATTCTACCCATTAAAGATACCCGAATGGAAGTGGGAAGAGATTGGTATGGATTTCATCACTGGGCTGCCTCGCACCCAGAAAGGTTATGATTCTATATGGGTTATTGTGGATAGATTGACTAAAGTAGCTCACTTCATTCCTGTCACACCCGGATTTTAGGGGTCCAAAACCCGGGCACGAACATAAACACCAGGTGTGCTAGGACCAAGTCTCACACATATGATGCATAGTGGCACAGGATCGAATGTCACATCTTTACTATATAACAGGAGTTCTGTACAAAAATAATTAAATAATTACATCATATGAGGAAACGATCCAGCAACCCAAAGTTGACTGGGAGACGACGACCTAGATCTCTCATGAACTCATCGCAGCATCCTCCATGCGCCTCATCCTGCGGTACCTGTTCTTGACCTGTGAGGGGGTGTGAGACAGCAAGAGTGAGCTCACATACGTTCATCGCTCAACAAGTTGTGGGGAATAATGTGAATGAACTCGCCAAAGGTGGGAGCTCACGTGAAGTGTAAGGCTTACCAAAGAGGATGGTTAGAGCTGAGCATTGCTTTTAAAGTTGGTCAAAATTTTATTAGCAATTACTAAGTATAAGTAAATACCAACCCAATTAAGTAGTAGAACAAAAGTAACATCATCACCTACGATGCAATGCTTATGACAAATTGAATTTAGTTCCATAAATTAATCATCAGAGAGTCCTGAGCTGCTCATGACCGTGAGCTCGGCTAGTATACCAGTTTTACACTCTACAGAGGTGGTACCCTTTACCCACAAGTCGTGTTACCCATCTGCCAAGGGATCGCGACTTCCCATACACCTCTACCGAGGAGGCGAGGCAGGGTAACACTACGAGGCCTTTACAAAGTTCCACTAGCTTCAGAAAACCCGCTACAGTTTATAGGAAGCTCCAATGCAGGGTTCTTGCCTGACCGCCATCGCAGCAAAATCAACCAAGGACCTCCCTACACTGACCACTCCCCTACTGCCCTTGCCCCTTTCGGGTAAGGTAGTCCTCCACTAGCTTTCCTAATTAATCAGCCAAGGGTGTCCATAAACCCTTGTGGTGGCACGTGTTTCTCAAGTTAAGCTCTATGTTCCAATTAACATTAATGATCTTGACATGAACAGTAAATAACAACGGATAACAAAAGTATAATCATGAATAATGTGTATCTCAATGCCCAAAACCACATATAGCACTAGCCAGTACTACCCAAAAAGTTCAGTGGTGAACAAGGCATAAAGATAGACAAACTAGGGTAACCTATTAGGTCCCATCAAAATTAACCTATGCAGATCATTATGATTAATCAGAACATGAGTAGGTAAAAAGAAGTGAACAAGGGCACAACTTGCCTGGGACTTGAGATTCCAGGTACCAGGATGATCTTCAGATGACTCGTGTCCTCACGCTAGTCGTATCAATACAAACAAACATGGCATAGGCAAAATTAACATCACACCAAACATAAGAATAAACTGTGTAATAATAATCTACATGTTGCTACGAGATCGCGAGATCGAGAACTACTAAGGTCGGAGTTACGGTTAAGGAGTTATGATTTTATAGAGGATTTATGTGATTAAATAAGAAAACTAGGTTCTAAGTTGATTATTATAAATCATGTGAGAAGGATATTCCTAAGAAACCATTAATTTAATTTTAATCCATGTTATAACTTGATTAGAAAACATATTTTAGTCAAATTACAACTAGGAAGTGAAAATACACTTTAATTTTAAATTAAAGAAGTTAATCCAATGAACATAGGGTAAACAATTAATTATTTACAAACATGTTTCATGATAAAACAAGGTTACCAAGGTGTAGATAATTCTATTACAAAGCTAACGCAACTGGAACGGGTCAATTCGGAGTTACAATAAAGGAGATATGATTTTTCGAAGTTTAGGGAATCATTTTTATACTTAAAATATTTTCTATATTCATTTTATAATTTTCTGACTGTGCCCAACATTTTCTAAGAATGCAGGGTTCTGTTTGCAAATACCAGGGCCTCGGTTGTAAGGGTTTCTTTACTGCCGAGGACGGCGGGTTTATTAGATAGTTTTACGAGGGCTCTTATGTAAAGATGGCACGACGAAGGGGTATCATGCACCCAGGGCCGTTAAATTGACATCACACGGTCCCGATCAAATGCCCGAAACGGTACACCCCGATCTAATCACACACGTTCGTGGTCAGATCGACGACCCGGATCTAAAACACCCCTGACTCGATCTCGTTCGTCCATATTTGATCAGTGACCCAGATCCAACGATCCAGGGGCTGTCTTCATCCCCAAGAGGACCCCAATGAAACCGAGGTCACACGGCGGTGGACAGAACCCATGGCCGCGGAGCTCGCCGGTGATCCCCGCCCTGACGATTTCCCCCAAAATTTCGCGGGCTAAACGACGCAAAGATCACCGCGCATCAGGTGGAGGTACCTCACCGGTTCATGCAGGGTCGATCGATCCGGTCAGCAATGTAAGGCGGGTGGCGGCGCTTCTTCCTCAACGGCGTGGAATTTGCGATGCCACGGTCGATGAAGCCACATAGAAAAACCAAGATTATGCGCAGGAGGCCCAGGCGACTAGCTTTGACCGCATGCCAATCCCAGAGCCGCGCCGCCGATGAGATGCCCATGCGGCGGCCAGGATCTTCTCTTACCCCGCGGCGACAAATTTTCTTCTCTCTCTCGCTTCTCGGTTCGCTCGGTTTCTCACGACGGCGGTTGGTTTTGGGTGCTCCCGAACCCGTGCTAGGATGGAGGAACAAGCGTACGGGGTTGGGATTTATATTCTCGGGAGGTTGGTTGTCAGGCCCGCGGGAGCCGCGCGGAGCGGTGATTTCGGCCGTGATTGTCGCGTGATCCGGTTGAGGAGATGAAGCTGACGGAGGTGGCCCACCTGGCAGTGGCAACGCGTCGCGGGCGCCTGGCCAGGGAGCGGCCCAGCGGTCAGCGAGCCAGAGGCAAGTGCGCGCGAGCAGGGGGCTACTGGCAGGCTGGCCCCGCATGGCAGTGTCACGATGTAGAAGATGGGCTGGCGCAAGGTAGGGTTAGGTGGGCCGAGGCAGCCAAATTGGGCCCAAGTGCACGCCGGCCATATCCCTTTCTGTTATTTTTCTTTTCTTTTTGTTTTCTTTCTATTCAAATTTCAAATTCTTCCCAAGTTTAAATTTCCTGACTGGTTGACAAGTTTATTCTCAGATCACATATTCAATTTGAACATACCAAGACAAGATTCATTTATTTATGAATTTATTTTGTATGTTATAATATTTCTTTCTCCTTTACCCTTTTAAATCCCAACTCAAATTTATGTTTTAATCCAATCTCCAACTCATTTTTTTTATATTTTTAACCATGTTTTTACTTTATTAAATGCACACACAAAACTCCAATATGATGCATGTTCTTTTTTTATCATTTGTTTTAATTCATCTCTCTTAATTATAGGTATGCTCTTTTCATGATGCAAATAAGGCACATAGAATAAGGAAATCACTATATATTCCTTGTATACAATTTTGGAGTATTACAAATCCTACCCCCCTTAAAAATAATCTCGTCCTCGAGATTAGTAAGCAGAAGGGTTATACCGAGGTTGGTATATAATTGAGATTGTAGTTTCTAATTGATTCAAAAATTAAGAGTCTCTCTCTTTCTCTTTTTAAAATACTATTTAGCAAGTACTTAGAAATGCATGGGTATCTTCTATGTTTAGACACACAGGTAAGAAGAGAGATGGTCAGAGTGAGGTTAGCTGATGGTAAGAAGAACTTGGTAAGGGAAGACTCCGTCCAAGGTGGTAAATTTGAATCATCTCGAGATCTGATTTGACTCCTATTCTTCCATGTCGAGGTTGATCTCCTCCTTCTTGCTCTTTGGTGTCTCCATCCGGGTTTGGGACAGGAGGTTAAGATAGATCTATTATGTAGGTCAAGTTGTTGGGTATGGCCGAGTTGATCTAGGATCTCAAACTTGTTTATAGGAGCAGGGTCTAATGTATTTCACTAGGATTAACTAACTTCTTAGGTCACTCTCTTTAAATTGGATCATAGTAGATTAGATGGGATCTAGATTAGATCGGTACAACTAGGTTAGACTAGATAATGTCTAATTACTTTGGATTAGATCATGGTTGTTACACTAGTGTGGGGTAAATATGCTTATTAGGGCAAGATGCATTCATAGGGATAAGGTAGAATCTTTTGAGGTTAGTTAGATCTATTAGGATAAGATAAAATCTTTTCAAGATAAGATTAATCTACTAAGGTAATAGAGTATCTTTTAAGATAAGATGGATCTATGAGTGTAGAATATGAATCTTTTAAGCTAAGATGGATATTGTTAGGCTAGATACTCTAGTTTATCTAGTTATTTTTTTATAGGTGTTTTTTTTCTATATGTATATGCAGATGTAATTGTGGACATTACTCCACAACTCATCACACTCAATCAAAGATCCAAATCAGGCAAGTATCATAAGAACAAACATTCAAGGGCACAAATAATTATATAAAAAAAATAGTTTTGTTTTTGTTCCTAAGATGAGGTCTCCTATTCCTAAGTCACTTTAGGTACAGGATTTCAAAGTGTGAAATCCACATTTGTCTTTAGAAGTGAAAAGGTAAGAATAATCAGAGTAAAGCAGCATTAGATGAGAAAAGATTAAGGTAAGTTTAGAAAAGATACAGAGTAGCAAAGGTAAGTAGATAATGGTTGTCCAGTTCTATCTAGGTTTCGTCCTACAGTCAACATTCCTCTGATACCACTTCTGTCACACCCGGATTTTAGGGGTCCAAAACCCGGGCGCGAACATAAACACCAGGTGTGCTGGGACCAAGTCTCACACATATGATGCATAGTGGCACAGGATCGAATGTCACATCTTTACTATATAACAGGAGTTCTGTACAAAAATAATTAAATAATTACATCATATGAGGAAACAATCCAGCAACCCAACGTTGACTGGGAGACGACGACCTAGATCTCTCATGAACTCATCACAGCATCCTCCATGCGCCTCATCCTGCGGTACCTGTTCTTGACCTGTGAGGGGGTGTGAGACAGCAAGAGTGAGCTCACATACGTTCATCGCTCAACAAGTTGTGGGGAATAATGTGAATGAACTCGCCAAAGGTGGGAGCTCACGTGAAGTGTAAGGCTTACCAAAGAGGATGGTTAGAGCTGAGCATTGCTTTTAAAGTTGGTCAAAAATTTATTAGCAATTACTAAGTATAAGTAAATACCAACCCAATTAAGTAGTAGAACAAAAGTAACATCATCACCTGCGATGCAATGCATATGACAAATTGAATTTAGTTCCATAAATTAATCATCAGAGAGTCCTGAGCTGCTCATGACCGTGAGCTCGGCTAGTATACCAGTTTTACACTCTGCAGAGGTGGTACCCTTAACCCACAAGTCGTGTTACCCATCTGCCAAGGGATCGCGACTTCCCATACACCTCTACCGAGGAGGCGAGGCAGGGTAACACTACGAGGCCTTTACAAAGTTCCACTAGCTTCAGAAAACCCGCTACAGTTTATAGGAAGCTCCAATGCAGGGTTCTTGCCTGACCGCCATCGCAGCAAAATCAACCAAGGACCTCCCTACACTGACCACTCCCCTACTGCCCTTGCCCCTTTCGGGTAAGGTAGTCCTCCACTAGCTATCCTAATTAATCAGCCAAGGGCGTCCATAAACCCTTGTGGTGGCACGTGTTTCTCAAGTTAAGCTCTATGTTCCAATTAACATTAATGATCTTGACATGAACAGTAAATAACAACGGATAACAAAAGTATAATCATGAATAATGTGTATCTCAATGCCCAAAACCACATATAGCACTAGCCAGTACTACCCAAAAAGTTCAGTGGTGAACAAGGCATAAAGATAGACAAACTAGGGTAACCTATTAGGTCCCATCAAAATTAACCTATGCAGATCATTATGATTAATCAGAACATGAGTAGGTAAAAAGAAGTGAACAAGGGCACAACTTGCCTGGGACTTGAGATTCCAGGTACCAGGATGATCTTCAGATGACTCGTGTCCTCACGCTAGTCGTATCAATACAAACAAACATGGCATAGGCAAAATTAACATCACACCAAACATAAGAATAAACTGTGTAATAATAATCTACATGTTGCTACGAGATCGCGAGATCGAGAACTACTAAGGTCGGAGTTACGGTTAAGGAGTTATGATTTTATAGAGGATTTATGTGATTAAATAAGAAAACTAGGTTCTAAGTTGATTATTATAAATCATGTGAGAAGGATATTCCTAAGAAACCATTAATTTAATTTTAATCCATGTTATAACTTGATTAGAAAACATATTTTAGTCAAATTACAACTAGGAAGTGAAAATACACTTTAATTTTAAATTAAAGAAGTTAATCCAATGAACATAGGGTAAACAACTAATTATTTACAAACATGTTTCATGATAAAACAAGGTTACCAAGGTGTAGATAATTCTATTACAAAGCTAACGCAACTGGAACGGGTCAATTCGGAGTTACAATAAAGGAGATATGATTTTTCGAAGTTTAGGGAATCATTTTTATACTTAAAATATTTTCTATATTCATTTTATAATTTTCTGACCGTGCCCAACATTTTCTAAGAATGCAGGGTTCTGTTTGCAAATACCAGGGCCTCGGTTGTAAGGGTTTCTTTACTGCCGAGGACGGCGGGTTTATTAGATAGTTTTACGAGGGCTCTTATGTAAAGATGGCACGACGAAGGGGTATCATACACCCAGGGCCGTTAGATTGACATCACACGGTCCCGATCAAATGCCCGAAACGGTACACCCCGATCTAATCACACACGTTCGTGGTCAGATCGACGACCCAGATCTAAAACACCCCTGACTCGATCTCGTTCGTCCATATTTGATCAGTGACCCAGATCCAACGATCCAGGGGCTGTCTTCATCCCCCAGAGGACCCCAATGAAACCGAGGTCACACGGCGGCGGACAGAACCCATGGCCGTGGAGCTCGCCGGTGATCCCCGCCCCGACGATTTCCCCCAAAATTTCGCGGGCTAAACGACGCAAAGATCACCGCGCATCAGGTGGAGGTACCTCACCGGTTCATGCAGGGACGATCGATCCGGTCAGCAATGTAAGGCGGGTGGCGGCGCTTCTTCCTCAACGGCGTGGAATTCGCGATGCCACGGTCGATGAAGCCACATAGGAAAACCAAGATTATGCGCAGGAGGCCCAGGCGACTAGCTTTGACCGCATGCCAATCCCAGAGCCGCGCCGCCGATGAGATGCCCAAGCGGCGGCCAGGATCTTCTCTTACCCCGCGGCGACAAATTTTCTTCTCTCTCTCGCTTCTCGGTTCGCTCGGTTTCTCACGGCGGCGGTTGGTTTTGGGTGCTCCCGAACCCGTGCTAGGATGGAGGAACAAGCGTACGGGGTTGGGATTTATATTCTCGGGAGGTTGGTTGTCAGGCCCGCGGGAGCCGCGCGGAGCGGTGATTTCGGCCGTGATTGTCGCGTGATCCGGTTGAGGAGATGAAGCTGACAGAGGTGGCCCACCTGGCAGTGGCAACGCGTCGCGAGCGCCTGGCCAGGGTGCGGCCCAGCGGTCAGCGAGCCAGAGGCAAGTGCGCGCGAGCAGGGGGCTACTGGCAGGCTGGCCCCGCATGGCAGTGTCACGATGTAGAAGATGGGCTGGCGCAAGGTAGGGTTAGGTGGGCCGAGGCAGCCAAATTGGGCCCAAGTGCACGCCGGCCATATCCCTTTCTGTTATTTTTCTTTTCTTTTTGTTTTCTTTCTATTCAAATTTCAAATTCTTCCCAAGTTTAAATTTCCTGACTGGTTGACAAGTTTATTCTCAGATCACATATTCAATTTGAACATACCAAGACAAGATTCATTTATTTATGAATTTATTTTGTATGTTATAATATTTCTTTCTCCTTTACCCTTTTAAATCCCAACTCAAATTTATGTTTTAATCCAATCTCCAACTCATTTTTTTATATTTTTAACCATGTTTTTACTTTATTAAATGCACACACAAAACTCCAATATGATGCATGTTCTTTTTTTATCATTTGTTTTAATTCATCTCTCTTAATTATAGGTATGCTCTTTTCATGATGCAAATAAGGCACATAGAATAAGGAAATCACTATATATTCCTTGTATACAATTTTGGAGTATTACAATTCCTGTCAAGACTACTTATAAGTGATCTCAATTGGTTGAGTTATATATGGCTTGGATTGTGTATCTACACGATGTACCGAAGAAGATCATTTTGGATAGAGGATCACAGTTTACCCCTAGATTTTGGAAAAGTTTTCATGAGAATATGGATAGGAAGTTGAATTTTGGTTCGGCCTACCATCCTCAGACTGATGAACAGACTGAAAGGACTAATCAAGTATGGGAGGACATGTTGAGAACTTGTGCCCTTCAGCACGGTAGTAGTTGGGACAAGAGTCTACCGTATGCTGAGTTCTCATATAATAATAGTTACGAGGCCAGTTCGAAGATGTCACCATTCAAGGCTCTATCTGACAGGAAGTGCAGGACTCCTCTACATTGGGACCAGACTGGAGGAAGACAGTTCTTTGGACCTGAACTTATTCAAGAGGCAGAAGAACAAGTCTGTATAATCAGGGAGAACTTGAGGGTAGCTCAAACCAGGCAAAAGAGCTACGCTGATAATAGAGGAAGACCACTGGAGTTTGAGAAAGGTGATCATGTGCACCTCAAGGTGTCACCACTTCGTGGAATGAGAAGATTCAAAGTTAAGGGCAAATTGTCCCCTCGCTTTATTGGACCATTCAGAGGTTTTAGGCGAGTTGGAGAGATGGCCTATTAACTCGAACTACCTGATAATCTAACTGATGTGCATAACATATTCCATGTGTCTCAACTTAAGAAGTGTCTCCGTGTCCCTGAGGAACAGTTACCAATGGAAGAGCTCAGTGTTCAGGGTGATTTGACTTACACGGAGTACCCTATCAAGATTCTTGATACATTGACTCGAGTTACAAGGAATAAAGTGATAAAGATGTGCAAAGTTCAATGGAGTCACCACGGAGAAGACGAAGCTGCATGGGAAAGAGAAGAAGAGCTTCGCATAGATTTTCCCCATCTTTTCCCTAGTCCTTCTTAAATCTCGAGGACGAGATTTTTGTTAAGGGGGTAGGATTTGTAATACCCAAATTATAAGACTTATAAAAGAGATGATCTCCTTATGTGATTTGCCATCTACTCCTTGAGACATGTGGCTAAACCTAATTAAAAGAGAATAATTCTTTACTAAAACAAAAAAAAGAAAAGCCATGCATCATGTTGGAGTTTTGTTTGTGCATTGATTAAATATAATGGTGACACTAATAAAAAAATACATAGTAATGATTTGAGAATTTAGATTTATCCCAAAGGCACAATTTATAGAATTGGAAATAAGAAAGAAAGAGAGAAATATTATACAACACAAAATAAAGTTATAAATAAATAAATTCATCACACTTTTAGGTATGTCCAAATTGTACTATTAATCTGAGAGTGAATTTGCCACAAGTTGAAATTTAATTTGAATTGGAATTTGGAAAAGAAGAAGAGAAAACAAAACTTGGAAACAAAAAGAAAAAGGTGTGCCAGTGCTTGGGCCGTATTCGCTCTCGGCCCAGTAGCACTATCGCGCTTCCAGCCCAGCTTCATTTTCCGCACCGCGCCGTAGTATGACACGTGGGACCCATTTCCGTGGAACCAATAATCTTACGCGCGCCTGAAGTTGTCGTTTCACCGCCACGTGGGGCCATATCGTCAGTGGGCCGGTTCTTTCTCGCGCTCGCGCTTTGCCTGGCATCGTCCGCGCTGAATGCAATACGAGACCCACCGGTCGGCCCATCTCCTCACCTGGGCGCGACCGGTAACTCACGTGTGGGGCCCTGTTGTCGGGGTTATCCTCTCTGTGGCGTGTGCGCTCCGGGAGATAAAGTCCGCGCACCAGCCGCCGGGATCTCCGCGGGCGATGGCTGACTGCGGCTCCTGCGGTAACTACCCAATCGGGTGCTGCTCGGGATAAGATGGAGGCGGGAAATCGCCACATCTGCACCTCCCCTCTTCCTTCTCTACTGCCTGGCGACGAGAGAGCGACCGGTAGAGTACAGCGGAGTGCATTGCCGCCATGAACTCTGGTGAGGCCGCGGCATGGGGTCTCGGTGCTCGGGTGAGGATGTTCGCTGATGAATATCGGATGCGGGGGTCGTCATTTGCAGGCGCATTTGGCCAAGACGGCGTGGGAATTGCTCATCGGAGCAGTCCTTCACCATGGGTCCGCCGCTCACCGTGGTCTGCGTCACCTGCGCGTCAATCTATGGTGAGACTCCTCCCCTCAGTTTCGTTATCGTCTCCGTTGCTTGCTGCGCTGTCCGTTCGAGTGCTCGATCGGGAATCAGAGCTTTTGGCTCTGCCGTCCATGGCGCCGCCGCAGATAGTGACGCGCCGCCGCTGACCAACGTTTGGGGGATGGGCGAGTGGAAGAGAGTTGTCCGCCGTTGATGCGAGGATGGACGAACCGGATCAGGACTCCCATACCGCTTCACGTCATTTAATCTGTGTCGTTGATCTTCGAATCCACGATCCAAATCGAGTCTTCGCTATTTTAAATCGCTACCATCGATTCCGGATCCAAGGGGCCGGATGGCGTACCGGTTCACTGCGCTTAAGATCTAATCTAACGCGTTGAGTTAGATCTGACGGTTGTGGATTCGCGATACCCCTTCGCCGATTGATTTTGTAAAAGAACTCATGTAGAATCCAGTAATCAACTCGCGGTCCACTGCGGGGTCGGACTGAGTTTCAGAAATATTTGTAGAACAACCCCCGTGCTTCCCAGATATTGGTGCGCTGTCCAGAGAAATTAGAAAATCAGAGAAAATGAATTAGAAATGAATTTTAGTGCAAAAATAATGGCTAGAAACTTGTATATTCCATAGAAAATTCATATGAACTCCAAATTAATTCATTCCACTTTCCAAAATTTTGTAATTTTACTCTCTACCACTTAGAGTCTCTGTTTTGTCATGAAAACAGTAAGATAATTTATTTCTCATTTAATCCTATTTCAAGCACATTAAACCTTTAGAAATTCATAACTTAAAATATATAACTCCAAATTTAATGATTCCAGTTCCAATGATCTTATTTTAATGTCTAGATTATTATTGTGTATTTTAATTACATGTTTGTTTGGTGTGATGTTAATTTTTGCTATATTATGTATGTATTGTGTTGATGCTAGTAGACGAGCAAGCCACTGTGGATTCTGAGGTTCAGCAAGTAGAAGTAGCTGAGCAGGAGCTCATTGAAGGCAAGTTGTGCCCTTGATCACTTACTTTTTCCCAGCCATGTTCTTATTAATTATAATGATCTGTATAGGTTAATTTTGATGGGACCCAATAGGTTACCCCAGTTTTGGCTATCTTTATACCTTGTTTTGCCACTGAATATTTTTGGGTAATACTTGCTATCGCTTATTGTGGTTTTGGGTATGAAGATACACTATTTATGATTATATTTTTATTATATTTTATTATTAATGTTCATGTTAAGATCATTATGTTAATGGGAACATGGAGCGACTACTCGGGAAAACAGTGCTACCACAAGGGTTTAATGGGACGCCCTTGGCTGATTAACTAGGAAAGCTAGTGGATGTCTTCCTTACCCGATAGGGGCAAGGGCAGTAGGGGAGTGGTCAGTGTAGGGAGGTCCTTGGGTTGATTTTGCTGCGATGGCGGTCAGGCGAGGGATTCCTGCAATGGAGCTTCCTATAAACTGTAGCGGGATTTTTAAAGCTAGTGGAACTTTGTAAAGGCCTCGTAGTGTTACCCTGCCTCGCCTCCTCGGTAGAGGTGTATGGGATTGGCCATCTCTTGGCAGATGGGTAACATGACTTGTGGGTAAAGATGTGCAACCTCTGCAGAGTGCAAAACTGGTATACTAGTCGTTCTCACGATCATGAGCAGCTCGGACCCTCACATGATTAATTTATGGAACTTAAATTTAATTTGACATTTGCATCGCATTTGGGATTATTTTATTATTACTTTTATTTATTATTATTAATGTTTGGTATTTACTTACACTTAGTAATTGCTAATAAAATTTTGACCAACTTATAAAAGCAATGCTCAGCCCCAGCCTCTATTTTGTTGATCAGCCTTACACTTCACATGAACTCCCACCTTTGGTGAGTTCATGCACATTATTCCCCACGACTTGTTGAGCTATGAACGTATGTGAGCTCACTCTTGTTGTCTCACCCCCCCCCCACAGGAGAAGAACAGGAGGTCGAAGAGGAGCCGCCTAACACTGAGGCATTCGACTTGATCTAGGTGGCGTCTCCTAGTCAGCTTTCTGGCGCCAATGATAGATTTTAGATCCTGCGATATTTATCTCTTATTTTGTAAGACTTCCGCTATGTAATAAAGTACTCTGATTATATTGTGATATTTATCTCTATACACTATGTTATTATATATGTTGTCTCCTTTGGCGCATGTATGAGATGCACCCGGCTTTGTTCTTTAAAACCGGGTGTGACAGAAAGTCCATCTTCTAGCATCGAGAATCCGAAGCTTTTGCCCATCTCCCGGCAGACAGAAATCTCCTTGTTGTCTGGCAGACAGTACAAGAAATCTTCTTCCCCGCTGCCGTTGAATATCAATGCCCCCTTTGGATATTTCAATTTCTGGGCATAATATTGAGCTTCTCGCTTCTCTTTTTCAGACAACCTTTTTCCCGAAGCATGTCGTATAATATAATCTAGAACTTCGGAGGATGCTTCGGGAGTAGGGGTGGTAGTTTGTTCAGACAGAATTTGTTCTGCAACTTCTTTTTTCGTTTCTTCCTCTCCGATTTCCAAGGATTTATCCTTGGCGGGCTCTGAAGGCCCAACTTCGATTTCGGCCTGGCTCTTGGTAGCTTCGGCTCCAGATAGTTTTGCATCAATTTGTGTTTTTGAAGCTTCGGCAGTCTTCTTCGGGGTAGAGCTTGAAGATTTTATTGTTTCCAGCACATCTAGTACGTTGACCATCCTCTTCCTCTTGGGAGTCGTCGTAAGATCCTTTTGCACCTTCGGCATTGTCACCTCTGCCGAAGGGCTTATAACTTCTAATGATTTTATTTTCTCGACCTCTATCTCTTCAATGATATCGGCCTTCGGCTCATCTAAGTTGGCCAATGATGCCTTCGGGACTGCGGCCGGCTCTTTAGGTTTCTGCGTAATCGCGGGTTCTTTGGTTTCAGTAGCCGAAGAGGTCTCACCGACAAATTCAGGCACTATGGCCAGTTCAATATATCGTGGCCGATGAGTAAGAACCTTCAACTTTTTCCTCTTCGGCGTGGGCTCGCTTGGAGCAGCTGAAGCAGAATCCTTCCCGGAAGTGATACTCTTCCTCTTTTGCCCTCGTGGCGGGTAGCGGTAATCAGGGTACATGAACCCAATAGCATCAAAAACTCTATTTAACCTTTTCTTCTTTCGGCTTTCGAAGGCCGCAGATAGCGCATTATCTTCTGCCTTTGAGTATGGCCCAAGCAGTTCATCGCTTGTAGCTTCGATGCTTTTCAACCAATCATCATCTAGCTCAACAAACTTACCTTCATACCTGAAGGTGAACTTCAGCCTAATCAACCCACCTTCGTCAGACTTGGTGATAGTCTCCTTTGGCATTTCCCACTTTTCTACAAGTGGCCACACTCTGAAGGCTATGTGCTCCTAGATTAAATCCCTTGTCCCGATGAAAGAGCAAACTACGCCGAAGGCCCTTTGGCATTCTTCGGCTGCCTCGTCAATATCCACCTTCGGTTTCTGGAGGCCGAAGCGCTGCCAGATAGGGCGCATGATGATATCTTTAATATCTTCTCGTGCCTTCAAATCATTTTTCACATAGAACCATTCCTTCATCCAATCTCCAGGCCACCTCTTCCGAAAAGTTGGCACGGGACAGCTTGACCTAGAGCGAGCACCAAAGCTATAGCAGCCAAAATTGTTATGATATTGCTCTTTGCCCCAGGGTTTCGTCTCATATAATAGTTCGTGCATACTGCAGAAACTTTTTGCATTTGGCTCCAAGCCCTGGCTCCTCACGGCCCATACGAAGATTCCCATTCTTATGATTGCTTCGGGAGTAAGTTGATGAAGGTAGACCTGATATATCTTCAAAACTTCAACCACAAATCTGTTTAAGGGGAACCGAAGCCCAGCTTTAAAAAAGCTTCGGAAGATCACAACTTCATTCTCTTCGAGAGTAGGAACAGTCCTGACTCCATCATCTGCCCTCACAACAGACATATCTCAAAAATATCTTCCTCTCATGTTATCAAGATGACTCTATTTAATACTTGATTTTCTGAAAACTGTATGGCTTGGTCTCCAAGGTCGATCTTCGGAGTCTTCGCCGCCACTTTCCACATCATAACTGTCACTATCACTGGTATCTTTAGATAAGCCTTCTAAAATTTATCTAGTAATCTTCTCTGTATTTGTTTTCGCTATTGATTAAAGAAAGCCAAGATTCTTCTCCTCAGAAAGGCTCAGTTTCATTTCATCAATAGCTTTCTTATCTTGAGACATCTCTTCGAAAATGCTGAAAATGTGCTCTTAAGGCCGAAGCTAAAAAAATCTAAAAAGCCAGGCAAGCGTTTGTAGGCAAGAGCTAATTGAGCAGGCAGAGCAGATGGCAAAAAGCGTACCAAATGAGCTCGCGGTGTGCTCTTATTTATACGCCTAGTGCGTTGCAAGTGGGAGGGTCTCGCTTGTCATTGACTGTTGCTATTCTAGCAAAGGGAAGGTGTTTTTTCAGACCTTCGGCTTAGGGCCTTCGTCCATATCGCAATCTGAATTTATCATTCTAACAAATTAATATTGCGAGGGGCTACTGTTGGGGGCCTTCGGCTTCCGAAGGTCCTCAAAAACATGATTTAACAGTATAATACATGAGCAGGTACCTTCGGACTTGGGTCAAAACCACAGTGTAAAGAAGCACAAAGAATACGAAGGATGGTGCAGAGCCAAAGTTATGCGCAGGGGAGCTTCGGCGTAATAGCAGAAAAGGAAACCGACTTAAAGGGGAAAAGGCTATTCAGACCCCGATGGATTACTATAGAGTTATTAGCAAATGTAAAGGGCATGGGTGTAATTTTACATGGGCTGTGTCCCGTGCTTATAAATAGATGAACATTGCTCTCGTAGTGTTCACGCTGACTTGGCATTTGTTCTTGCGTCACGCTTGTACTTTTTCCTTCTCTCAAGCCGAAGGTACATTTGTAATTTGATATCATTTCTATTTTTATATAATAATAAAATAGAAATGAGTTGATAATAATGATATATAATTGTTTATGTTATTTCTCACACTTCGTATGATCCCTTCTTCGTTATTATATGTTGTGCTTATGAAGGTATGTCCTTCATAACCTTCGTCCGAAAATCATTATATCCTAAGGGAAATAATGCTTCGAAGGACGAAGGACCTTAACCTTTAACATTTTGTGTTGCCTTGTTCTTAACTCATAGTATTTGAGAACAAGTCCCCAACAGCCGCGGCTCCCCACCCCTTGGATAAGGGCAAAGGTGCCGCAAGCAGCTCCTCCGCCCGAGGCGGCGCCGGGATGTCAGAGGAAGAGAGGCGGCGCCAGCTGCGCCGCGCCGACGAGTCGTTTGTTTCGGACCCCTCCCCTAGTGGGACCGAGGGGGTTGACTCCCAGAAGCGTCAGAGGGCCGCTTGCGGGGCCGAGGAGACCTGGCTCGCAGGCCTAGGGCACGCAGAGGCGCGTCAGCCCTCCGCCACCGCAACCATCAGGTCCGCCGCCACCACAACCACCGCCACTGTCGGGTTCGCCGCCGCGACCAACACCCGGGGGCGATCTCCCTCAGGGCCGCCAGCAGCAGCAACAACAACAGCAGCAGTAGCAAAAGCAATGGCCGCCCCGCTTCCAAGGCCGTTGGAAGGTCCTGGCCCCAAGTGAGTGAAGCCCCTTTCCTTTTGATTAGTCTTTTTATCATGTCGGCGGGTCTTAACCCATCCATTATTTGTCAGGGCTTCCTCCCCCTCTGCTCCTAAGGTCTTTCCTTTTCTTTTGATTAGTCTTTTTATCATGTCGGCGGAGGTGATTTTTGGGCGGCGGCTCCGGTCCGGTGCCGAGCCAGAAGCGGTGCTAGTTCCCCTCCCCCGAGTGCTATCTCGCGGCCATTAGGCCCTCCAAGAGACTGAGGCGATGATCTTGCGGGAGTGGGAGGCGCTCGAGGCTGAACACCAGCGCCTCAGCGACTGGCGTACCCAGCTGGAGGAGCGCACCAAGGCAGCGTCCCGCCAGTTTTCCTTCGAACGGTCCGAGCTTGAGCGGGACCGCAAGGACTATAGGAAAGACCTCCAGAAGGTGTTCGCCCGGGAGCTAGAGGTGACCCGGAAGGAGAAGAAGGTGGCCAAGAAGGAGGAACACTTGGACCAGAGGGAGGAGGTCATCACGGAGCTCCAGGCAAAGCTGAATTCCTTCAACAAGATGCTGGAGGAGCAGCGGGTCCAGCAGGCCACGACTATGGAGAGCCTGCAAAGGCTGCAGCGGGGGCTGGATGACAGGGCCAGCAGCCTTGCCCTGGCCGAAAAGAACCTCAAGGAGAAGGATGCTTCCTTGGATAAGCGGGCGGCAGATCTCGCCTAGCATGAAAAGGACCTCGCCTTCAGGGAGGAGATGTTTGAAATGCGGGAGAAGTTGTTGGCCGATCATGAGGTCGAGGCGGAGGAGAAGGAGCGGGAGCTGGAGGAGCGGGTCCGCCAGTTCCATGCGGCGCAGGCGGCACAGGCAGCACTTGGCCCCCATGTGGTGGAGGCGATGAAGAAGACGCTTGAAGATCTCCAGGCGGAGCAGCGCGCCGAGGTCTAGCGCATCACCGCATGGGCCGGCGAGGCAAGCACGGCACTGGTGCCACTAGGGGTGAGCCCCATCCCGGTGTCGGAGCCGCCGACGTCCATCTTCGATGCGCTCCCGGTGCTGGACTCTACCGCCGACCGCCTCCGACGCCTGGACCAGATTCTGGGCGCCCGCCTAGAGGCCGAGGGTGGCAGACTCTGTCGGGCGGTAGTCGAGTACATATTGACGTGCTTCCGGAGCCACGACCCGGCCATATCCTTGGAGCCGGTGATCGCTGGTCCGGTGGCCGACTCTGAGGACGCCGCCCGAGAGGGCATTAAAGACGTTGTGGAGCTTGTGGTCGAGCGCTTCCAGCGGGATCCTGCTGATGATGAGTAGCCAAATCTACAAAGAGAAGGCAAGGGTCCCGCTGGGAGGCGGCTTGTAATATCTTCTTGTTTTGTAAGATACTTTTTGGAAGTATTAATCTAACAGTGACAGAACTTATCTGTATGCTATTTGCCTTTGTTGTGTGCGTTTGTTACCAACTTCTCCCTGGTACTTGGCCCCCCTGGTACGAAGGCTCGACATGTCGAGGCTGGATGCCAGTATGCTTAAGAAAAATTCATGACCTGGTCCCTAGGAGGTAGTCTCGACTGGGACCAGGACCTGCACATAGCCTTGGCTAGGAAGCTTTAGTAGCGCACCCATAGGACCCACTAACTGGTATCTTTTATCCTTTGATTCACGCAACAGGACCTGCAGGATTTAGACCGGGAAGCCAATCTGTGTGTCCGGACCCCCTGGACCGCAGCTCCAAATACTAGGGCACGCGTCGCAGAGTGGTGGAGCGTGTAGGCTTAGGGTACGGGACCAGGCTGAGCAACCACACAGCTTCGGACCACCCCAGGGGATGTGTGTCCGTTCTCTAGAACCGGGCCCCGATTATCGAACCCATAGGACTATAGTCCCAAATACTAGGGTACCTGTCACAGAGTGGTGGAGTGTGCAGGCTTAGGGTACGGAACCAAGCTAAACGGCTACACAGCTCCGGACCACCCTAGTAGACAAGTACATGTTCTCTAGAACTGGCCCCCAGGCTGCCGAACCCCCCTATCGAGGGACCCCAAACTGCAAGCCTGGCTACTCAATTCGGATGTCCATATACCAGCAAGGGTGGGAACTATATGGGTGGGTTAGATAAAAGATGATGCTCGTATGTTGAAGCAAAATAAGACCACCACAAAAACAAATATGGGGGCGAATCTTTTCTTTATAACTTGATATTCATGAGTGTAGGCCAACAGACCGGGTTTATGAGGGCGAACCTCACCGGGCTGGCGTACATATATGCGCAACTTAGTTATAAAGGAAGAAAACTGAATCCCCGGGTTTGTTTCTATGGGAAAAACTTACGGAGATGCTCTATGTTCCAGGGATTGGGAAGAGGCTCTCTTCAGTTGTAGCAAGGCGGACACACTCGGGTCGGCACATTTCCATCACCTTGAAGGGTCCTTCCCAGCTGGGGGAGAGTTTGTGGAGCCCTTCTCGGTTCAGTACTCGCCTTAGGACCAGATCCCCGACACGGAGCTCCCTAGTATGCACGAACCGTTGGTGGTAGCGCCTGAGCGCTTAGTTGTACCGTGCATTTCGGGTCGCCGCTTGCCATCTGCGCTCGTCAATGAAGTCCATGTCTTCTCGTCGTAGCTTTTCCTTCATAGACTCATCAAAAGCCTAGACCCATGGGGAGACCATAATGATTTCCGGGGAAGGCAGGCTTCGGCCCCGTAGACCAGAAAGAACGGGGTCTCCCCGGTAGCTCGGCTGGGTGTGGTCCGGTTCCCCCATAGCGCTGACGGAAGCTCGCTGACCCAATTTGCACCATGCTTTTTCATGCATTCGTAGGTGCGTGTCTTGAGTCCCCTGAGGATTTCTGCGTTTGCCCTCTCCACTTGGCCATTGCTCCTTGGATGAGCCACGGACGCAAAGCAGAGTTGGGTGCCGATGTCCTCGCAATACTCCTGGAAGATCCGACTTGTGAACTAGGTCTCGTTGTCCGTAATGATACGGCTTGGGACCCCAAATCTACTGACGATCGATTTGAGGAAAGCGACAGCAGCACCCTGGGTGATATTGACCACAGGGGTGGCCTCTGGCCACTTTGTGAACTTGTCGATGGCGATGAAGAGGAACCGGTACCCGCCGACGGCCCTGGGGAATGGTCCCAAGATATCCACCCCCATACGGCGAATGGCCAGGAGGGTGGAGTCATCTGCAGAGCCTGAGCTGGTGTGTGTATCTGCTTTGCGTGGAACTGGCACGCCTTGCAGGACTTTACCATCTCAGCTGCATCCAGGAGAGCGGTTGGCCAGTAAAAGCCATGCCGGAAGGCCTTACCGACCAGTGTGCGGAATGATGAATGACTTCCACACTCTCCTCCTTGGATCTTCGTGAGCAACCCACGGCCCTCCTCCTGGGTAATGCACCGCATGAGAATGTCGTTGGCGCCACGGCGGTAGAGATCCCCTTCTACCACTGCATAGCGTTTAGCCAACCGCACTATGCGCTCTGCAGACACATGGTCTTCAGGAAGGATATTTTCCTTCAGGTAATCCCGGATCTCGAAGATCCATGCATCAGGACCACTCTGAGATATTGACTGTGGCGCTAAGGGACTGGCAGGATTTTCTATAGCACACACAGCCTTTGGTGGGTTCCGTAGATGGGACGCCACCGGGATCGCTAGCTTTGAGGTGCTAGTCTCGCCCCCTTCGCCCAGCTCGGCCGGCTAGGCGGTGGGTCTCAGCAGCTGTCTTTCGAAGACGCCCTCGGGCACGGGTGCCCAAGTTGATGCCCTCACGGAGAGGTCATCTGCCGCCGAGTTATCAGCCTGAGGAACATGTTGCAGTTCCAGGGCAGTGAAGTCCTTTTTCAGCTTCCTCACGTGAAGTAGGTACGCTGCAAGCCTGGGTTCGTTGCAGCTACACTCCCCACGGACTTGCTTGATGATCAGCTGGGAGTCCCCCTTCACCAGAAGCTGGTGGATCCCTAGGGATAGGGCCGCCAACAAGCCGAAGATCAGTTCTTCGTACTCCGCCATGTTGTTGGTGGCCTTGAACTCAAGGTGCACCATGTACTTCACTTGATCTCCGCTTGGGTCGATGAGGACCACTTTAGCTCCGCCAACTTGCTGACGGGCGGATCCGTCAAAGAAGAGCGTCCAGTGGGGCTCAGTGAAGATTGGACCCCTGGGCTCCTCAGGCGAATCGGGATCCGGACCCCCAGGAGCGTTCGGGGGAGGCGTCCACTCCACGATGAAGTCAGCCAGGACCTAGCTCTCGATGGCGTGGTGAGGCTGGAAGTCTAGCTGGAACTCAGTGAGCTCTGCGACCCACTTGGCGATGTTGCCTGTCGCGTTAGAGTTGTGGAGGATGGCCCTCAACAGAAAGGAGGTCACCACCACAACCCTGTGTGCCTGGAAATAGTGGCGCAACTTTCTGGACGCAACCAGCACAGCATAGAGAAGCTTGTGCATCTCAAGGTACCTGGTCTTCGCCTCGTGGAGGACCTCGCTGACGTAGTAGACCGGTCTCTGGACGGTCCGGACCCCAGCAGTTGGTCCTGAGTCCTCGGTTGTTGGCCTTCTCGTGTCGTCCTTTCGACGACGAGCACCATGATCACCGCTTCCCTAGCCGCCGCGATGTACAGATACAACAGCTCCCCAGGCTCTAGGGCTACCAGTATTGGTAGGGACACCAGGTGCTGCTTCAACTCCTGGAAGGCTTGTTCCGCCTCTTCGGTCCAAGAGAATGGACCAGACTTCCGCAATAGCTTGAAGAAGGGTAGCGCCCTCTCAGCCAGCCTTGAAATGAAGCGGCTAAGGGCGGCTAATGACCCCGTAAGCTTCTAGACGTCCTTGATACGGGCCGAAGGCCTCATTGCCTCAATCGCTTTGATCTTCTTCGGGTTTGCTTCAATGCCTCGGTACGAAACCAGGAACCCCAGCAGCTTCCCTGCGGAGACACCAAAGACGCACTTGTCCGGGTTCAGCTTCGTGCGGGTTGCCCGCAGTCTGTCGAAGACCAGGGTTAAGTCTTCCACTAGGGTCGACCCTCTCTTAGTCTTGACCACCATGTCATCGACGTATACTTCCACCTTGTCCCTGGTCAGGTCCCCGAAAGTCTTACTCATCGCTCGCACAAATGTTGGCAAGGCGTTTTCAGACCGTACGGCATAACGATGTAGAAGAAAAGCCCATCCACTATCACAAAGCGGTATGCTTCCTATCTTCCTAGTCATCTGGATTTGATGGAAACCAGAATAAGCATCTAAGAAAGACAAAAGGTCACACCCGGAGGTAGAATCCACGATTTGATCTATTCGTGGAAGTGGATACGGGTCCTTGGGACAAGCCTTATTAAGGCTGGTGTAGTCGATGCACATCCAAAGCTTCCCATTCGCCTTGGGGACGATGACTGGGTTGGCCAGCCACACTGGGTGATGAAACTCTTCGATGAAGCCGGCGTCTAGTAGCTTCTGGACCTCCTTTCAGATAAAGTCCTGCCGCTCGACAGACTGTCTGCGAGGCTTCTAACTCACCGGCCTGGCGTCGGGGTTGATCTTCAAATGGTGCTCGATCACCTCCTTGGGGATCCCAGGCATCTGCGACGGCTCCCATGCGAACACATCGACATTTGCCTGGAGGAAGGCGACGAGCGCGAGTTCCTATTTCTCCTCTAGATCACCCGCAATACGAGTGGTCTAGGAGGAGCCCGCGCAGAGCTGGACGGCCTTGACAGGGACGTCGTCCGCTCCGGATGGCCGCACCTTCGGCACCTTGGTAGGGGCCTTGGTCCTGGAGGTCGAGGGGTTCCTCCCTCCGTAGTCCGGGCGAGCAGCCTCTGCCGCCAGGGCGTGAAGCTTCTCCACAGCCGCAAGCGCGGCAGCGCGGTCGCCACGCACGGTGAGGACCCCGGTTGGGGACGGCATCTTGAGGACCAAATACCTGTAATGGGCAATGGCCATGAACCGGTACAGGGCCGGCCTGTCGATGATGGCGTTGAAGGGGAGATTAACTTCAACAACGTCGAACAGGACGTTCTCCGTGCGGAAGTTCTCCTCGGTCCCGAATGTTATCGGGAGTGCGATGCTCCCAAGGGGGTACATCGGTTGTGGGCCCACTCCGGAGAATGGGCGAGGGGGTCCCAGCCAGGACCCTGGGATCTGCAACTGCTTGAATGCAGCATGACTAATATCGTTGAGGCTGGCCCCTCCGTCAATCAGAACATGGTGCAGCCGCATGTTGGTGATGACAGGAGCGGTGATGAGCAGTAGTACACCGGCCCCTACCATGTTGTCGGGGCAGTCGGATGCCCCAAAGGAGATGGTGGTGCTCCTCCACCGCTGATGTGGAGCAGCCTTCGGGACCCCCGGGACCGCCGAAAGGACCTCTCGGCGCAAGGGTCTTGGTGTTCCTGCGGGAGGTGAGCTCCCGCTCCTGTCGTACATGACGTACAGCTTCTTCCGGCGGTCGTTGTCGTCAGCGGAGTCGGAGTCCCCTATGAAGACATCCTTCAGGTCCCCCTCAGGTGATTGATACCCGAGGTCCCGTTCTCCCGCGACCACATCACCATCGTTGACCTTCTCCTTGCCAGGCCGGCGACGAGGCGGGGAGCTATCCTTGGATGACTGCTCGCGCCGCTCGTTGACGCACTTCGCGAGTTTGATGATCTCGCGGCACTCGGCGGCACTGTGGCGACTGTTGGGGTGCACAGGGCATGTGCCGCTGTTACCCCCCCTACGGTCGTGGGCGCTTGTTGCGCTCGTTCCGGCCCCCAGTCGCAACGGCGATGACCGGAGCAGCAGACGGCGGCTTCTCGTGGACGCAGTTCTTCTTCTTCTTTTTGCCATCTTTGGAGACGGCACCTGAGCCACCCGTCTGGGCGACCCCGGTCTATGGCGCCGAGTGCCATGCACGGCCCTCATCGGCTCTAGCACACTTGTCGGCCAGAGTGAAGAGTGTGGAGACAGTCTCCACGTCATGCGTGGCTAACTTCTCCAACATCTTTTCATCACGTACTCCCTGGCGAAAAGTGGTGATGATGGAAGCATCAGAAATACGAGGTATAGTGTCTCGTACCTTGGTGAAGCGGGAGATAGCTGTGACGGAACCTCCCAAGTAATTAGGCCCACCTACAGTTGTCCTTGTCTAACAGACATCAGACACCCTGTAGATGTTCCTAAGTCACTTGACAAGTTCGGTATCTTTCCTTACCTTACCAGGAACGTTTCACCCGTCTTGCAGACATTACAGAACATTGGAGATAAAGAATTGCGGAAGCGATTACATAACTTACATTTATTTAAAAAGCAAGCTCAAGTTGTTTTATTACAGACCAGAACTAAAAGCGAGTGCTGAGTAGTAATATTATACAAACCAAGGGAGGCACAAACTCCTCCCGATAAGTTTTAAGCAAAAGATCCTATGTGGAGGACCAAGTCCTCCCGCACTTCAGTCTTGTTTTTCCTCCTTAGGAACCACCTTGGCACAGAAGCAACAGAAATCTGCTACTTCCTCACCTAAAAACAACGAAGGGATAAACCCTGAGTATGGAATTACTCAGCAAGTCTTACCCGACTAAAGAAAAGACTCTCAAGGGTATGCTGGTTATATGGGAGTCAAGGTAAGGCTTTTCAATAATCAAAGACTCTGTTTTGCAGAAATGCTTACTAAAGTGGATCCTTAAAAATCCAATTTTATTTGTCAAGTTAAGTACAATTACCTGCAACTAGAGTTCTTTCTACCCTAGTTCAATCACTGGTCCTGCACTAGCCAATTTCTTAACAAAAACCCATCATCTTTAGTGGAATGCTACGTGTAAGTCAGTGGCCAAGTCTCCATAACCGCGGAGGTACGGCGATCCGAATCGATTATACTCAGCTGAGGATCTCCAATCACACGACATATGTAGCACTTAACCCTTGCATATGTCAACCCGCCACCGGGGTTCTTAAGACTAGATCAGGTTCACGCAAACCGAGAGCACAGATACACCACCGTCAGCCTCTTGCCACGGAGGGTACACGCTACTCTCGCCACCGCTCCACGCCCATTTCGTGTTATCTTATTCTGGCCTTAGTCCACCCGAGGCAAGGCTTACCCATGACGAGGCATGTGACCAGTTAAAGGGTCCTCGGTCAGCAGGCCTACATCGGGACGGTCCTTAATCGACTCAGACGGAGACACTACACCGAGACTCTCTTCTTGTGCAAGTCACCCGCCCGGTCTCAGCTTAATCTTTTAACCCAAAAACTTGGTACCTGGCAGAGGTACATCTTTTCCGATGTTGAATCCATCACGGCCGTGATGGATTCACCATCAAGTTTTATTTTCGAAAACAACCCTCCCACTTTGCCAAACATCTTTTGTAAAACAAATCCTTTTGTTTTTCTAAAGCAATACTAAGCATAGTAAAACCTTTTTGTAAAAACAGGGTTTCAAGGAGGGTAATCAAGATCAAGGAAGGTAATGCAAGAATTGTTTTATCAAGCAACTCCTATCACCTAATGCAGCAAGCAAGTGAGAAAGATTTTAAAAACATCAAGGAAGGTGGCAAATGCACCGGGGCTTGCCTTCGTTAACAGGTGAGTCGGGCTCGGATCCACAAATATCGAAGTAGAAGCAGTTGCCTGCTTGAGAATCCGAGGGTGGTGGTGTCCTTTCTTCGATGACTTCCACTTCTTCACGTTCTAACATAACCATATATATACATATATAAGAATGAATGCCATGTAATGCGCATGAGAGTGCGAAGATAATAAAGTTTTATTATCTAAGTCTTGAATACAACTTTCCTTCACGGAACTCCGAGAACTTAGGGTTTCTGGAGTCGGTAAAGGAGTTCATAGGGCAGGGGGGTGGTTTTGGGTTCTAGTTATCAAACATGGTCCAAATCAACTCAAACCCTACCCAAGGCTTCTAAATATTGTTTTAAGTTCTCATAAAAAGTTTGGGCATTTTTGGACTTACCAATTATTTTCTAAAAATCCATAACTAATACTTTTAACTACTTTAAATACCCTAAAATTTCTTATTTCCACTAAAAATCACAAAACTATTTTTATTAAATTCTGGGGAAAATAAGAAACCTAGGAAAATTGGTTTCACAATTTTACCATTTTTCTACATTTTTCTAAATATTTCTAAAGCTGGGTAGAAAAGAAAAGGAGAAAAGATGTAACAGTGCTGGGCCAAATCTGGTCCAGACAGCCCAACAACACAGGAAACGCGCGCCCGCGCCCGCGCGCGATGGCAGAATTGCACAGGGGTCCTCGCGTTTTTATCTAACTGTGAACGGGTTCAACCACTATTCCAACGGGTCTCTGATGCTTTACACCGAGCCCCCCAGATTTCTAATTCTTTACACACCCAAGTCCACGACGACGGCAGCGCGGGGAGCACTCCAGCGAGCACCTGAACCGGCCGACTGGGGCCACGGCTGGATTCTCCGAGCATCAGACACCAAATTGGATCTACCTCGAGTATTTTCCCCAACCCAATTGCACGAATGGTGAACTAATTTGGTCTGGCCACGGAGAGCGCACGGATGAACTCAAGACCCATGCGTTCCCGACGGTCAGTAGACCCATAGCCCAATTGGACGGGTCAGTAAGCATCGCAGGCGCATGAGAAAGCTTAAACGAAGGAAAGGGAGGGATGAACTGACCTAGAAAGGGCTGGCCGCGGTGAGCTTGATTCTATGGTGGCGGAAACCCGATTTGGGGCGAACGCGAAATTCCCGAGCTCCGGCGAACGATTGTGGCTAATTGGCGGTGGCTGGTTAGCTGATGACCCTACAGAGCTGGTCACGGGCTCAATTTATAGGAGGGCAAGGCGGTGGCCAGTGAATTTCGGGAGGACGCGCGGCGTCCGGAAATGAAGAAGAAGGCGGGCGCGGTGAATTCGTGTCCCGCGACGTGGCAGGCTTCCCGGCGACGATGGGACAGCCCTAAGGTGTCACAGCGGTGCTGTAGAACGGCTAGGCCACGCGGCGCACGGCCGGGAGGCGGTGGTTACCGGCGAGCTTATCGGGTTCTACCGCGGGGAACTTTGTACGGTGGCCGGGATTCTTTAATGGCCGGGCTTATCCCCGGCGGTGTGCTCCGAGCGCTTATCAAGTCATCCTGAGCACGAGTTGAGACGACGGCGGCGCAAATCTTAGCGCAGGGAGGGTCGCCGGTGACGAGCAGGCTATGCTGGCGTTCTGATCCACTCGGGTTACTGTACCATCAGAAGTTCAGTTTCAGTTTCTTGCTACATGCCTGACAGAGCAACTTCAGAACTCTTTTTCTCCAGATTTTCTATGGCAACGTGATCCACACTCTGCAGCAAATTTGTAGAGTAATATACCATCTACAAATTTGTTATGGGAATCATACCCAAACTTGCACTGGATCATGTTTAAGTCCAAGTCCAAAGTTAGCTCTGTTTCACTGAAGTTCTGAATTTCAAAATTCCACCAGCCTGACAGTCCAACTTTGGGCTTACTTATCTCTGGATTTTTCTTAACAAGTGAGCTTACCACCTTAAGCAAAGTTGTTCTTCTATAATCAGGTTACAATTTTGATGTGGTGACCTAATATGAATTCTCACTATTTTGAATGCTACACAGCCCCAAAGTTGGGCCTATAACCCTGATTTCACACTTAGCATAGGAATCAAAATTGGGGTCCTTTTTGCAAATGAGTCCAAAACTTAGGGTTTGGCTTTCAAGTCCACATATTTGTGAACCAAATGACTTAAAATACTTATTTGACTTGGTTTTTGCACTTTAGCCCAAAAGTGGACTAATTTCGCACATAGGTCCCTAGGGTTTGGTTTTAGGGTTTTCCAGGGTTCTAATTGAGATTCTTGATGTCCCAGGGGTATAAATGTGATTCAACTTTGTTTTTGGGGATATTTTACAACTATTTCCCTAAAGCCTTTAGGTTTTCTCAATTTGGGTTAGGTTTTACCCCTTTAATCCCTATTTAGGGTAAAGCTTCCTATCCAGGGTCCTATTTGCAAAACATTAAAACAATACAACTTTTTTGAAATTTTTGCCTAGTGAATGCACTCTAGGTGTGTCAAACATATGCAATGCCAATGCTTATGATGCCATGCTCAAGTTTTAGTTATAGTAACACCAGGGGTGTTACAATAAACGCCCAGAGAGTTTCCCCGGGCTCCTGCCTCACTCCGTGGAGGTGAGCCTCCACGCCATGCTGTTGGTAAGCACTGGCGAAGTTCGCTATGAACCGCGCGCAGAGCTCTTCCCAAGATTATATCGATCCTAGGGCAAGGTTCATGAGCCAAGTCCAGGCTGGCCCAGACAAGGCAACATGGAAGTATGTCGTCATTACGTTGGTGTCTCCACCGGCTGCCGTAATGGCGGTGACGTACACCTGCAAGAATTCCGACGGGTTTGACGTACCGTCGTACTTTTCTAGCAGGTGCGACCGGAACTTGGATGGCCAAGTTGCCGCGCGGAGATGATCCGCCAGCGTGGCACAGCCTATGCCGGCCAAGGGGACACCCACCTGGATCCGGGCGCCCGTTGAAGTCTACGGTGCAACCGCAGCGAAGTCGTAGTCGAGGTTGCGACCCTTGATGTTTTGTTGGCGCTCACACGCCCTCTCCAGAGATACGCGGACATCCTCGCCCACACGCCTGCGGTTGAGTTCTGCCCGCAGGTCATTAGACCTCTCTAGAGAGGCTGGCGCGTCCTCGCCCGCTCGCCGGCGGTTGAGCTTCGCTCGTAGGTCCTCAGTCGGCGCGACCTCACCGAGGGGAGCGCACTGATGCCGACGCATCATGCTGATGCCGGGATGACCGAGGCCTAGGCCTAGTTGAGCCAGAGTGCGTCATGTCGAGCAGGCGGTCGATGTCGTCATGCCACTGCTTCATGGCCCCCAACAAGGCCATGGAGCTAGGAGGGTGGCGCAACAACTCTCTGGCCGCGGACAATGCCCCAGGCGCTGCCCTAGACGCCCTGGACGTTTGCGCAGGAGTATGCTGCCGCGCAGAGTGCACCACAGCAACTGCACCAGGCGCAGGGAGGTTGGTGGCCCGCGGTGTGGAAGAGGCAGCTGCCTCCTCCACCATGAAGTCCTCGGGCATGAAATCATGGTGCTCGACGATGTGGACCATGGCGTCGAGCAGAAGAACAAGCAAAAACTTAAAGCCTAACCCCCTACCTGGCGCGCCAAATGTCGGAGAGGAAATTCTCTGGTCGGGTGGTGGAACGCACCCGCCCTAAATCCTAAGATGAGGAGGGGCCTAAGCGTTTTGCCTGCTTGATGGAATCAGGAAGAACACAAGAACACACAAGGATTTAGAGTGGTTCGGGCCGCCGGACGTAATACCCTACTCTATTGTGTGATGTATTGAGCTTGAGAGCTTGTATGAACTTGTGAGTTTGAGTGAGTGTGTGAGCCTAAGTTGGGTCTGAGCCTCTTAACGCCGTGTGCCCTTCCTTTTAGCTCAAGGGGGGCACGTACAATGATACTGAGCCCCGACATGTGGGCCCAGGGACAAATGGAAGGAAGGAACTAATGCCTGTAACGCTAGGGTGAACTCCGAGCGCCATAATGTCCGTAGCGCATACAGTGTTAATATCTCGCGACTGCTTCCCCGGTAACGCGCGAGCCATGATGAGCACAGTGTATGCCGCAGCACGGGCGTACTGCCTACCAACGGAATGGACAGGCACGCCGGCTGCAGGATGGTTTGGTCGCCGCCCGTCAGTGGAGTGGACAGAGCGCATTTAATGCTGAGGCGGCACATCACCTGCCAGTAGAGTGGCAGAGCTCATTAAATGTTGAGGCGGCACATCACCTGCCAGTTTGATAGGCAGCGCGCCTTATCCGCAATAAATGCAGAGGACACACGGCCCAGAGGCCTTACGTCAGACTCCACCCGCTGGCTTACGTCACGGGCAGTGGGCAACGTGGCAGCATCGGGTCTCCACCTGAGCGGGGAGCAGAAGCGTACACGGTATGGTCCTGACATGTGTCAGCTCTGGACCCCCGCCTGGCCTTGACTAAGGTCCGAGTACTCTTTGTCCTAGAATCCCGGGACCCAACTGAGAGTGGCCCGGACCCCACACAGAGAGGTCCAGACCCGTCCTGGGGGTCCGGTCTGTACCCGCGGAGGTCCTGGACCCTGCCCCAAGGTCCGGTCCGTATATACAGGGGTCCGACACTTTCCCATGGGGGTCCGGACCCACCGTTGATACCTTGGAGGATATTGTCTTCTCTGGCCACATGGCGGCCCTGGAGCCATCCACGTGGTGGGGTCGGGTGTTGTTCTCCACGCGACTAGAGATAGCCGCGCGGGCACCGTGCCTTCACACTGTAGTAAGGGGTACCCCTTTTTCAGGGTACCGACAACGGCAAACTCTACTTGGTTGATTTTTTGAAAGAGGAGGCTGATCTAGATGCATGCTTAATAGCTAAGACTAGTATGGGCTGGCTATGGCATCACCGTCTAGCACATGTTGGGATGAAGAACCTTCATAAACTTCTAAAGGGAGAACATGTGTTAGGACTAACCAATGTTTGTTTCGAGAAAGATAGACCTTGTGCAGCTTGTCAGGCAGGGAAATAGGTGGGAAGCACTCATCACAGCAAGAATGTGATGACAACATCAAGACCATTGGAGCTTCTTCACATGGACCTCTTCGGACCCGTTGCCTACCTTAGCATCGGGGGAAGTAAGTATGGTCTTGTAATTGGTGATGATTTTTCCCGCTTCACTTGGGTGTTTTTTTGCAGGATAAATTAGAAACCCAAGGGACCCTAAAGCGCTTTCTAAGGAGAGCTCAAAACGAATTTGAGCTCAAGGTGAAAAAGACAAGGAGCGACAACGGGTTCGAGTTCAAGAATCTGCAAGTTGAGGAGTATCTTGAGGAAGAAGGCGTCAAGCACGAGTTCTCCGCTCCCTACACACCACAGCAAAACGGTGTGGTAGAGAGGAAGAACAGGATGCTTATCGACATGGTGAGAACGATGCTTGGAGAATTCAAGACGCCCGAGCGGTTTTGGTCGGAAGCTGTGAATACAGCTTGCCACGCCATAAACCGGCTCTACCTACATCGCCTTCTCAAGAAAACCTCGTATGAACTCCTTACCGGTAACAAACCCAATGTTTCTTACTTTCATGTATTTGGGAGCAAATGTTACATTCTGGTGAAGAAAGGTAGACATTCTAAATTTGCTCCCAAGGTAGTAGAAGGGTTTTTACTAGGGTATGACTCAAATACAAAGGCGTATAGAGTCTTCAACAAATCATCGGGGTTGGTTGAAGTCTCTAGCGATGTTGTATTTGATGAGACTAATGGCTCTCCAAGAGAGCAAATTGATCTTGATGACATAGATGAAGATGATGTTCCGACGGCCGCAATGCGCACAATGACGATAGGTGATGTGCGACCACAGGAACAACAAGAGCAAGATCAGCCATCTTCCTCCACAATGGTGCATCCCCCAACTCAAGATGATGGACAAGTTCCACAAGAAGAGGCGTGTGATCAAGCAGGAGCACAAGAAGAACAAGTTATGGAGGAAGAGGCACCACGGGTCCCTCCAACTCAAGTCCGAGCAACAATCCAAAGAAATCACCACGTCGATCAGATTCTGGGTGATATCAGCAAGGGAGTAACGACTCGGTCATGTTTAGCTAATTTTTGTGAGCATTACTCGTTTGTCTCTTCTATTGAGCCTTTCAGGGTAGAAGAGGCCTTGCAGGATCCGGACTGGGTGTTGGCCATGCAGGAAGAGCTCAACAACTTCAAGAGAAATGAAGTTTGGAGCCTGGTTCCACGTCCCAAGCAAAATGTTGTGGGAACCAAGTGGGTGTTCCGCAACAAGCAAGACGAGCACGAGGTGGTGACAAGAAACAAGGCTCGACTTGTGGCAAAAGGTTATGCCCAAGTCGCAGGATTGGATTTCGAGGGGACTTTTGCTCCTGTGGCTAGGCTAGAGTCTATTTGAATTTTATTAGCCTATGCCGCTCACCACTCCTTCAGGTTGTTTCAAATGGACGTAAAGAGTGCTTTCCTCAACAGGCCAATCAAGGAGGAGGTATACGTGGAACAACCCCCTGGCTTTGAGGATGACAGGTACCCCGACCATGTGTTTAAGCTCTCTAAGGCGCTCTATGGACTTAAGCAAGCCCCAAGAGCATGGTATGAATGCCTTAGAGATTTCTTAATTGCTAATGCTTTCAAGGTTGGGAAAGCCGATTTCACTCTTTTAACTAAGACTTGTGTTGGTGATCTTTTTGTGTGCCAAATTTATGTCGATGACATAATATTTGGTTCTACTAATCAAAAGTCTTGTGAGGAGTTTAGCAGAGTGATGACACAAAAGTTCGAGATGTCAATGATGGGCAAGTTGACTTACTTCCTTGGGTTCCAAGTGAAGCAACTCAAGGATGGCACCTTCATCTCCCAAACGAAGTACACACAAGATCTTCTCAAGTAGTTTGGGATGAAGGACGCCAAGCCCGCAAAGACGCCGATGGGAACCAACAGGCATGTCTACCTCAACAAAGGAGGTAAGTCCGTTGATCAAAAGGCATACCGGTCTATGATAGGGTCATTGCTTTATTTATGTGCTAGTAGACCGGACATTATGCTAAGTGTATGCATGTGTGCTAGATATCAATCTGACCCCAAGGAATGTCACTTTGTGGCCGTTAAGCGAATTCTTAGATATTTAGTTTCTACGCCTTTCTTCGGGATCTGGTATCCAAAGGGGTCTACCTTTGACTTGATTAGATACTCAGACTCCGATTATGCCAGGTGCAAGGTTGATAGGAAGAGCGCATCGGGGATGTGCCAATTTCTAGGAAGGTCCCTGGTGTCCTGGAGTTCAAAGAAATAAACATCCGTTGCCCTATCCACCACTGAGGCCGAGTATGTTGCCGTAGGATGGTGTTGCGCGCAACTACTTTGGATGAGGCAAACCCTCCGAGACTTTGGCTACAATCTGAGCAAAGTCCCACTCCTATGTGACAACGAGAGTGCAATCCGCATGGCGGATACTCCTGTTGAACACAGCTGCACTAAGCACATAGACATCCGGCATCACTTCCTGAGAGACCACCAGCAAAAGGGAGATATCGAGGTGTACCATATTAGCACCAAGAACCAGCTAGCCGATATCTTTACCAAGCCGTTGGATGAGAAAACTTTTTGCAGGTTGCGTAGTGAGCTTAATGTCTTAGATTCGCGTAACTTGGATCGATCTATAGCATACATGTGTTCTATGCCTTTGATCAGGTTACTTTATGCATTTAAATCCATTATTGTTTATTTGTGGTGTTCAAGTTGTACACGTGATCTCCGGACCTCACAAGTCCATATGCAAGTGATGCACATATTAAGGGGGAGATGTGATACAACTTGACCTTTTGAGACTAACATGGTTGTTTGAGTAGTCTAAAAGGTGCATTGAAAGAGAAATGTGGACTTGGACAATGCAAAGACTTCCACTGCACTCTGGTATTAGTGTAATTACTTCCAAGTTCATACTTATGCTCTCATTGCCTTTTTGCTCTTAATTGACATTTTTGGTGAGGCAATGGGGTTAAAAGGCCAATAATGATCCCGTTTTGGTGCTTAATGCCAAAGGGGGAGAAATTAAGGCCAAAGCAAATGGATCAGCTACCACTTGTGAATTTCAAAAATAATAGAGTTAGAATTTTTGATTTTTCCAAAATGCTCTTATTGCAAAATTTGGTCTCTTGTGGGGGAGAATTTTGATTATGGGAAAAAGGGGGAGTTTTGACACTTGATCAATTTCACTCTTGGATTGTCTCTCTTGATTTGCCCAAACAAGTGACTTTGATTTAGAGATAGGAAAATGAATTTTATTTGCAAAAACAAAACAAGTGGTGGCAAAGAATGATCCAAATATGCCAAATTATAGTCAAAAACAATTTGGTCCTCATTTGCATTGATGTTGCACTTATTTTGGTTGCTTTTTGATGTGTTGGCATAAATCACCAAAAAGGGGGAGATTGAAAGGGAAATGTGCCCTTGGGCCATTTATGTAATGTTTTGGTGATTAAGTGTCCAACACATAGTAAGTGAGTTGCTATGTGCCAAACAAGCAAGAAGTGCAAATCATATAACAAGGTATGTTTCTAGACTTAGTAATTAGTTTTTGTATACTAATGTATTTGTCTAAGTGTTAGAAACAGAGCAGAGAAGAAAAGAAACGAATTGCAAAAGACTTGGCTGTGTGCAGCCGAAGTCCAGCTCGGCCTGGCACACCGGACTGTCCGGTGGTGCACCGGACAGTGTCCGGTGCGCCAGGCTGGTCTCCGGTGAAAATACCGCTCTCGGGATTCGACGGCCGCGTTCGACTATAATTCACCGGACGGTCCGGTGGTGCACCGAACTGTCCGGTGAGTCATCTGCGGCGAACTCGTCGCCCTCGGGAAAAGCAAAGGGGCGACGTGGCTAAAATTCACCGGACTGTCCGATGGCGCACCGGACTGTCCGGTGCACCACCCGACAGAAGGCAAGTTTAGCCTTCCATGTTGATCTCCAACGGCTCCTAGCTGCCGTGGGGCTACAAAAGGGACCCCTAGGCGCATGGAGGAGTCACCCAAGCATTCACTAAGCATCCTAAGACTCCAAGACTGCAACTTCACACATTCGATTCTTTGTGTTAGTGATTTGAGCTCCATTTGAGTTGTGAACTCCGTGTGTTGTGTTTCGAGCTCAATTCATCACTTGTGTGCGTGGTTGTGCTGCGTATTTGAGTCTTGTGTGTGTTGCTCTTCCCAACCTTACTCTTGTGCGTTCTTTGTGATCAATATTGTAAGGGCGAGAGGCTCCAACTTGTGGAGATTCCTCGCAAACGGGAAGAAGACTATAAGGAAGAAAACCATGGTACTCAAGTTGATCATTGGATCACTTGAAAGGGGTTGAGTGCAACCCTCGTCCATTGGGACACCACAACGTGGAAGTAGGCAAGTGTTACTTGGCCGAACCACTGGATAAAATCGCGTGTCTCTTGTGATTGCTCTCTCTGTGATTATTTGTGTTCGCAAGAGCTCGCCTCATAGACTTGATTAACTTGCGCTAATATCTATTTAATCAAGCTTGTTGGAATTTAGTGTTGAATTTTACAGGATCACCTATTCACCCCCCTCTAGGTGCTCTCACACCCCTACGAACATCTCGAAGAGGTGGACGAAGATGGCCGCTTGGAGGATGGAGTGGGGCGTAAGGTGCTGCGCTGGAGCCCGAACTCCTCCAACAGCAGCAGGAAGAAAGTCGAGATCGGCAGCGCCAACCCGCAGGAGATGTAGGAGATGAACAGCATGAACTCCCTGGCGGCGAGATCGCCGGGGGGAGTGGCGCCGGCGAGCCCCAGCGCGCTCCACCCGAGCAGGCCGCACACCAGATTGAGCGCCCCTCAGACTAAAAGCGGTTGGGATGGCCGAGCGAAGTCATGGCTTATGCGACGGCGCGGGTGTAGAGCAAAAGAGCACGAAGGCAAAGGGGCGTAGAGGAGCACGAAGGCGAAAGGGCACATTCGATTGGAAGAGAATGCGAAAGGGTAACTACTGCACGCGGGGGTGAACCCTTTTTCAAGGAAACCAAAGTCCTCGCTCAAGGAAACCCTTCCGTGCACCCCTCAATCGCCACAGAAGATCATGCATGACGGGCACCTAAGATCCAAACAGCCCAGTCTATGACATGGGAGCCTGGGTCCACGAGTCATGCAGCGTGGGTGCCAGATTTTGGGTGCGGGAACCGCCGCACGCGGTAGCGCGCCTCCTCATTTCCGCCGCAAGAGTCAACAGCCCAGTCTATGCATGGGGGCCCGGGCCCACGGGTCATACTCCTTGGGTGCCGGATTCCGGGTGCGGAAAGAGCGAACCGTTGCATGCCCCGGTAGTGTGCCTCCTCGGGGCCGCGACGGAAGACAGAAGGTAATTTTTTTAAACTAATGCAGCGGTAACAAGGCGCCCCGTGCGTGGCCCGACGAAACCACCAGGCATGGGGGCCATGGGTCAGTCAGCCGCGGGGACAGATATGGCAGTTGGCGTTACCGAAGGAGATTGACGGAGGGTATGTCAGCAGACGCGCTGAAGCGGCGCGCCAATCACCAATCAGGCCATGATGAAGCAAAGTACAAGTTTTGGCCCCACCTACAGGCTGGCATCCTCCCCTGAGGTGGGCCCGGGGCCACTGTCGGTACCCTAAAACTAGGGTACCCCTTGCTACTGTATAAAGACGCAGTACCCACACGGCTATCTCTTAGTCGCGTGGTAAAGGTGTTGTGTGTGGGACCGAGCCATGACTCGTCCCAGCCTCGGGCGACTACTCTGGGTCCACAACGGCGCCTGGCCCCACCACAAGGGCGGGTCCGGAGCCGCCACGTGTCCAAAGAAAGTGATATACCCCAAGGCCTCAACAGTGAGTCCAGACCCCAATGGTAGAGTGCCGGACCCCTAGATATACAGTCCGGACCTCCAAGGTTGGTCCATGACCTCCACGTGTTCAAGCTGGACCCCTGGAATGGGATCCGGACCCCCCGTATGGGGTCCGGGCCGCCCACAATGGGGTCCCAAGGTCCCAGGATAGAACATACTCGGGCCTTGAACAGGACCTAGGCAGGGGTCCGGTGCCGACACATGTCTGGACCTAGTCTGGTGGGTTCCGGACCTGTCCACATACACTTATGCCCCCCGCTCAGGCGGAGACCCGTTGCAGCCACGTGGCATACTGCAAGCGGCTTAAGCCAATAGGCGGAACCTAGCATGACACCTCTGGGCTACGCGCGCCTCCACATTCATTACGGATAACACATGCGCCTGTCCATTCCACTAACAGGTGGCGTGCACAGTCCACGATACGCGGGCCATGCTGTTATTTACCATTACTCGTACGTTTCGGCTATCAATGCTGCATGGACTGCGGTCATCAAGACTCCCGGTGATTGCTCAGGCATTACTAGCATTAATGACTCACATAATGTATTCCTTCCGTTAAGATCCTGGGCCCGCATGTTGGGGCTCAGCATTCTTGTATGTGCCTTCCCTTAGACTATAAAAGGGAAGGCACACAACGTTACAGGGGACAAGCTCTCAAGCACACAGACATACACTCATACTCATACTCAATACAACATACACACAGTGGAGGTAAGGTATTACGCTCCGGCGGCCTGAACCACTCTAAACCCTCGTATCCTTGTGTGTTCATCCACCTTCCAATAGACAGGCAAAATGCTTAAGCCCCCTCCTCATCTTAGGATTAGGGCGGGTGCATTCCGCCACCCGGCCAGAGGATTTTCTCTCTGATAGTATTCATTCCGGAGCAAGGAGTTGCTCAGGAGGGATTCTAGGAGCTAGCACCAGAGCCTGCCACAGAGGATCTCCCTGCCCCAGCTTTTGAAGGAAAGCCCCGGTTTTTATGCATAACCGTTATATATGCTATTTTACTGCACTTAATGTTTGTAGGCTTGTAATGTGCACTTAAGTGTAGGAGTTACCTGAAACCCTATGTTGGGGACCTTCGGCCTCCGAAGGTCCTCAAAAACAGGATTTAATAGTGTTTCTGGAGGATAACGTGTGAACAGGTACCTTCGGACTCAAGTCAGGCATCACAGTAGACCAGGATAATACGAAGGTTGATGAAGCGCTGAAGGTGTAAGCAGGAAAGCTTCGGTGTGACAGCAGCAGGAGAAACCGACTTAAAGATGAAAAGGCTATTTAGACCTCGACAGATTATTATAGAATTATTATCGAGTGTAAAGGGCATTAATGTAATTTTGCACGGGCTGCGTCCCGTGCCTATAAATAGGTGAACAGTACTCCCGTACCGCTGACGCTGACTTGACATTCGCTTTCTGCGTCACTCTTGTACCATCATCTCCTTCCGATTGAAGGTACACTTGTAATTCGACGATATTTCTGTTTATACATAATAATAATATATAATCGTTCGTGTGGTCTTTTATATTCTTTATATTTCATCCTTCATCATTGTCTGATGAATTTATGAAGGTACGTCCTTCATAACCTTCGTCCGTAAGCAATTATGTCCTAAGGGAAATAATTCTTCGGAGGACGAAGGACTTTAATGATTAACGTTTTCTATGTTGCCTTGTTCTTAATTCATAGCACTTGAGAACAAGTCCCCAACATTGGCGCCCACCTCCGGTTAACTCACTTCCACTCTTTGAAGTTTTTTGAACACCTTCGGCGGTCATAGATCTTCGTTATGGCGCCGAAGAAAGCTTCAGCGACTGGGGCTGCAGCTCTGCAACCACTGGACCACAATCAGGATACAGTCTCCCTGCGGGAGGCCCGAAGCCAGAAAAGGAAGGCTGTCAGTCCGACACCACCAGAGGACGAAATAGATCAAGAAATCAGAGATATGGAGATGCTTCATCAACAAGTACAGAGGAAGGAAGAAAAGATGGCCAGGCTAGCTGAACTGCAGAGGCAGATAGACGAAGCCTCTGAAGAAGTTCGTCATCTTGCTCAAGATGAGCAACACCGAAGGCCTCAGCACCAAGACCTTCATCAGGAGGGTTTTCCCAACGAGGATGACTGGTATGACAATTTCCATCATGGGAATTTTGTTTTTTATGATGCTTCTCCTTTGTCCGCTGAGCTGCAGGCTACACCTTGGCCTCCATCCTACAAGCCGCCTCAGCTTCCCGTATTCGATGGCCACTCAGACCCGAAGCAGTTTTTGATGAGCTACGAAGCAACAGTATCTTCGTATGGTGGCAATGCTTCAGTTATGGCCAAATCTTTCGTTATGGCTGTCAGAAGTGTTGCTCAAACCTGGTACTCCTCCCTTCAACCAGGAACGATCACTTCATGGCAGAAGCTGAAGGACTTATTGTTAACTAGCTTCCAAGGATTTCAGATGAAGCCGGTCACTGCTCAGGCTCTGTTCCAGTGCACCCAGGATCACGAAGAATACCTTCAGGCGTATGTCCGAAGGTTCTTGCGTTTGAGGGCACAGGCACCAACGGTGCCCAATGAAATTGTCATTGAGGCCATGATCAAGGGGCTTCGGCCAGGACCGTCAGCTCAGTATTTCGCTAGGAAGCCTCCTCAAACTTTGGAGAAGCTGCTCCAGAAGATGGACGAGTACATTCGGGCCGATAATGATTTTCGCCAAAGAAGGGAGGAGGCTTTCAGGTTTTCTGAAATGACCAGGGGCTTCGGAGGGAGGTTCTACCCGAGGCACGTGAGATCGATTCATAACTCTACACAAAATGATGATAGAGGAAGCCAACAGCAAAAGCCACAATGTTCCTCACAGGCTTCGGGGCAACAGCAAAGCTCCTTCCGACCACCAGCTCCAAGAGGCAGAGGCGCCAGGGGCTTTGGAGGAAGATTTGGCGATCAACCGAGAAGGATCTTTTGCTTATTCTGCGGTGAGAACAAAGGCCATACTACCAGAATGTGCCATGTTACTATTCAGAAGCAAAAGGAAATAGCTGAAGCAGCAGCACAACAAGCTCAGCCGAAGCAGGTCATGCATACAGCTTCGTATCATTCGCCCTACATCCCAGAATATGTGGGCAATCATCCTGCAGTTTCTGTTGCTTCGGCAAGTCAGCCTCAAGCTTCCTGGCAACAGCCTCCGCCCCCACCTCCGTTGCAACAAGGCCAGCAGCCAGAAGGGAGCCAGTATGCTTCACATCAGAGGGATTTCAGAGAGCAGTCCGAAGCTCGTACAGTCAATAGCACTGTGCCAGAGTCAAAGCACATCTATTGACAAATATCCTACCTTAGTAGCAATCTTTTTCATTCAGTTTTATTTTCTATAATAAAGGACATTGTTTAGGTTTCATGTAATTAGTTTTGCTGATTCCTACAAGGAAAATATATTTTCTTCACAGGCTCATATTGATTAAAGTTCAAAGACTTGTGGTAACAAGGACGACCTTCGAACTATCGAAAATTCTTCGAAGCAACAACAAGTCGTTCTAAGGAACGCAGAGTAAGTTTTCCGAAGTCACAAAAAAGTCGTTCCAAAGGGAGCGCAGTGTAAGTTTTCTGCTCCAAAGTCGTTCCAAAAGGAATGCAGAGCATACAGCGAAAAGTCAACGCTGATACCGCCTAAGTAAAAGGCGAAGCGCGAAAAGTCAACGCGAATACCGCTGAAAGTAAAAGGCGAAGAAGCTCCTAAGGGAGGCTTACAGCGAAAAATAAACGCTGATCCCGCTGAAGTCAAAGGCGAAGAAGCTCCTAAGGGAGGCTTATAAAAGATTGTGTTTTATTGCAGGGATGCGTATGTATCTTCGGAATAAACATCATCTCACACATAACATAACATCATCGCATCATTTCGCATAGCATAAGCATCATACATCATTTTGCACATGGCACAAGAGATGGACACATTATCAATCTACAGAAGAACGCTTTGAAAAAAGGGGAGAAATCATAGTCACAAAAAGATACATCATTGAACTTCGGAAGTGTAGCTTCGGAAAATATTTTCACGCAGCCTGGATATTATTCATCAGAACATTGGATATTGTTGTGACAAAGAAGAATCCTTCTTCACGAAGCATGAAAAGAAGGGAAGGTGTTTTTTCGTCAAAGACTCAAAAGCGGTACGTGTAAAGTTTCATGCATCGTAAAGAATTGACTAACAAAAATAGGTATATTACATTTGAGTTACAAAATGTTGCAGTATATTACATTTCATAAGTTTTCACAAGAATATTTAATCTTCTCTCAAAACGACTTCTGCAGCCTCGTTCAGGAGCCGATTAACGACTTCGTCCATAATATCTTCAGCCATCTTTTTAATTTCATCGTCTCCTTTCGGCTGAGGGCCCGAAGACGCTTTAGCAGGATCTGAAGCAAGATAGGATATGGCTACATTGCTATTACAAATCGCAAACAAATCTTAAAACCTAAGATTACAAAACAATAAAAACTATTAGTTAATACCTAATTGACCTTCGGCCTCTGCGCTCTTTTCAGCAGCCTCAGCTACTTCTCTAGCATCGTGAATGCCCTTTTCACTTCTTCGAATAATTTCTCCGGCCATTTCTCGGCCACCATTATCCCAGATATCGGTAAAAAATTTCCCACCAATTATACTAGCTTCGGCCGAGGGATCTCTTGCATCTTCAAAGGACAAAGCAGCTTCGGATTGTGCTAAGATTTTTACATGTTCGCAGCCCTTCTTCTCTAAGATGGTGGCAATCCCTCTGGCACCAGAGAAGGCACATATATCTCCTCGGCTAGTTAAAATTTCTTCGAAGGCTTCAGCTTCGTGGTCGATCCATTCGATGGGACCTTCGGGATTCCCTCTCGTAAAATTTTCTTCGCTCGAGAAGGCGCCGACCCTGGCGAAGCTAGCTTTTAACTTCTTAACACACTCTATAGATTTGTTATAGCATCTTTTTCTGGATGAACGAAGCTCTTCAACAGTTATTTCTAGGTGATCGGCCCATTGGTCGATGAGTTCTCGCTTTGTTTCTTCAAGTATGCGTTCTTCCTTGGCTCTAGCCAGTTGTTTCCGAAGATCTTCAATTTCGCGCTTCTGAGCTTCAGCTTCACCTTTAAAAGCAGCTTCGTCTTCTTTTATTTTATTTATCAATGAGTGTAATATTTTATCTTTTTCAAGACCTTCGTTCCTCAGTTCAATAACTTCGGAACGAAGGTTGCTCAGGGCTATAGAACACCCTTCGTCTTCAGCATCTTTCTGTGCTCGGAGGGCATTGCTAAGTATCAGGCCCTGCAAAGAGAAATATGTGTGCGTCAAAAGGTTTAAACAAACGAAAAATTTTGGACTCAACAAAAAATACAAGGATTTCATTTGTCCCACCTTTAATCTATTGTAAGCCAGGCTGTCGGCCAGGTCGTTCTTCGACAGCACCGAGAGCCCGTCTTCTAAAGTTGGAAATCCGAAGCTCTTGCTCATCTCCCGACAGACAGAAATTTCCTTGCTGTCGGGAAGACAATACAAGAAGTCTTCTTCTCCACTGCCATTGAATATTAACGCCCCCCTTGGATATTTCAGTTTTTGGGCGTAGTGCTGGGCCTCTTGCTCTTCTTTTTCTGATAGTTTTTTCCCCGAAGCATGACGAATAATATAATCACGAATTTTGGGGGATGCTTCGGGGGCAATAACACCGGTTTCTTCAACAAAAGTTGGCTTTGTTATTTTTTCTGCCTCACTTTCCAAGGGTTTTATCTTTGCGGGCTCTGAGGGCCCAGCTTCGACTTCAGTCTCTTGCCCTGGAGCTTTAGAACCAGAAATTTCAGTTGTTGTTTCAGGAGTGACAGCAGCCTTCTTCGGAGGTGTGCTTGAAGATTTGATCGTTTCCAGTACATCTAGCACATTAGCCATTCTCTTTCTTTTCGGAGTTACGGCTGGCACTTTTTGATTTTTTGCTGTCTCAATGTTTGCTGCAGGACTCAAAACTTCTGATGTTTTGGAGCCCTCAGTTGCTTCCTTTACCTCTTCCATTTTTTCTGTGGACGGCGCTTCGGCCTTCTCTTTCGTTTCTGATAACAAAATCTTTGATTGCTCCAATTCTATCTTTGTTGGCACTTCGGCTGTTTCTGCGACTTCTGGCAGCAAAGTTGGCTCGGTTGGTTTTTCAGCTTCGGTGGCCGAAGGAGTTTCTCCGGTAAACTCAGGCACCGAAGCTGGTTCAATATAGCGCGGCCGATGTGTGAGGACCTTTATCTTCTTTCTCTTCGGTTCTGGCTCGCTAGGAGCAATTGTAGTTTCTTCTTTTGCAGAAGTTGTGTTTTTTCTCTTTTGCCTTCGAATGGGATAGCAATAGTCAGGGTAGACAAACCCGATTGCATCGAATACCCGATTTAGCCTCTTCTTCTTTCGGCCTCCGAAGGCTGCTGACATTGCAGTGTCTTCGGCCTTCGAATAAGCCCCAAGCAGTTCATCACTTAAATTTTCAATACTTTTTAACCAGTCATCATCTGGCTCGACGAATTTATCTCCAAATTTAAAAGTGTACTTCAACCTGATAAGTCCACCTTCGTCGGCTTCTTTTACGGTTTCTTGTGGCATTTCCCATTTTTCCGCAAGTGGCCATACCCTGAAGGCAATATGCTCTTGAACTAAGTCTCTTGTTCCAATGAAAGAGCAGACTGCGCCGAAGGCCCTCTGGCATTCTTCGGCAGCTTCATTCATTTCAACCTTCGGCCTCCGAAGGCCGAAGCTTTGCCAAATAGGGCGCATGATTATACCTTTGATATCTTCTCGTATTGTCAGATCATTCTTCACATAGAACCATTCTGTCATCCAGTCTCCAGGCCATCTCTTCCGAAAGGTTGGCACGGGGCAGCTTGACCCGGACCGAGAAACGAAACTATAGCAGCCAAAATTGTTGTGATACTGTTCCTTACCCCAAGGTTTTGTTTCATATGATAATTCATGTATATTGCAGAAGCTTTTTGCGTCAGGCTTCAGACCTTGGCTTCTCACGGCCCACACGAAGATATTCAGCTTTATAATTGCCTCCGGAGTAAGTTGATGGAGATAGATTTCGAACATTTTCAGCACCTCCACAACGAAGCTGCTCAAAGGAAATCGCAGTCCAGCTTTCAAAAAGCTTCGGTACACTACGACTTCATTCTCTTCAGGGTGTGGGCAAGTTTTTTCCCCTTCGTCGGCCCTCACAATGGACAAATCCCGGAAATACCTTCCTCTCATATTGACAAGATGACTTTCTTTGATAGTTGATTTACCATAAACTGAATGGCTTGGTCGCCATGGACGATCTTCGGAGTCTTCACCACCACTGTCCACATCGTAGCTGTCACTGTCACCAGTATCCTCAGACAAACCTTCCAGAATCTCCTTGGTGATTTTTTCTGTGTTGGTCTTTGACATCGCTATAAGAAACCCCAAATTTTTCTCTTCGTCGAGGCTTAGCTTCGTCTCAGCAGCAGTCTTCTTATCCTCTGACATCTTCGAAGACACTAAAAAACTATTTTCAAAGCCGAAGCTTCAAAACTAAAAGCTTAGCAAATTGTAGTACACAAGAGCTAAAAATTGAGTGATCGGGAGCAGTTGGCCAGAGAGCGTGTCGAATGCGTTTGCGGTATGGCCGTATTTATACGCCAAGTGTGTTGAAAGTTGAAAGACCCCGCTTGTCAGTGAATGTTGCTATTCTAGCAAAGGGAAGGTGTTTTTTCGGACCTTCGGCGTAAAGCCTTCGTCCAGGTCGCAATCTAAATTTATTATTTTGAACAAATTAATATTGCGAGGGGCTACTGTTGGGGACCTTCGGCCTCCGAAGGTCCTCAAAAACAGGATTTAATAGTGTTTCTGGAGGATAACGTGTGAACAGGTACCTTCGGACTCAAGTCAGGCATCACAGTAGACCAGGATAATACGAAGGTTGATGAAGCGCCGAAGGTGTAAGCAGGAAAGCTTCGGCGTGACAGCAGCAGGAGAAACCGACTTAAAGATGAAAAGGCTATTTAGACCTCGACAGATTATTATAGAATTATTATCGAGTGTAAAGGGCATTAATGTAATTTTGCACGGGCTGCGTCCCGTGCCTATAAATAGGTGAACAGTACTCCCGTACCGCTGACGCTGACTTGACATTCGCTTTCTGCGTCACTCTTGTACCATCATCTCCTTCCGATTGAAGGTACACTTGTAATTCGACGATATTTCTGTTTATACATAATAATAATATATAATCGTTCGTGTGGTCTTTTATATTCTTTATATTTCATCCTTCATCATTGTCTGATGAATTTATGAAGGTACGTCCTTCATAACCTTCGTCCGTAAGCAATTATGTCCTAAGGGAAATAATTCTTCGGAGGACGAAGGACTTTAACGATTAACGTTTTCTATGTTGCCTTGTTCTTAATTCATAGCACTTGAGAACAAGTCCCCAACACCCTAGTTGCATGAACTCATGATACCTTTTGAGATGGATACTAGTATGCTAGGTCGAGTAGCTGCTTTGCTAATTAGGGATCTCGATAGAAATTGAGTGACTTTTTTTGCACTCGCACGAGGTCAGGAATTGGTTCTATCCATTTTGATAACAGAATGATGATGGTCTGTGGACGCAGATCCATGGGGATGCGTTGTCTACAAGATGCAAATTGGAATAAGGATTAATGTGTGGTACCGTTTGTCAAGCGTTTGAACGTACTAAACACATGCCGAGAAATATGGTAAATCGGTAAGCCTAGTACCTGAGTGAACTTGCCCATAGATTGCCCTCCTCACGTGTCCTGAGACGTGGTCTCCCCTTCCGGATATGGTGGGTACAAGTGTGGCCACTGCACGGCGGTAGTCGGGGTCAGTGAGGCATTGTATGCCAAGGCGGTGAGCCCCTTTTTGTTGACAGGGAATCGATAGGGACGGTTGATGTGTGTGGGGACGGAGTGCCTCGCTACATCGTGTGTTTAGGTTTACCTTGCAAGGTTTAAAACTCGATTTGAATCGTCTGCTTCTCGCAGCTAATGAGACTGCTGGATCCATGCTGTTGCATCGAGTAAGAAGTGAAATGAGGTTACTTTCAAAAGATGTTGATTGTTATAATGTTTGATACCATGTATGAATAGCTAGGTACTCATCTAGTCTAAAATATTATTCTAGAACTTGAAAGGATAAAACATGATTTTAGACTCGGCTAGTGCTTTTGGCAAACCAAAACCCTCAGCCAAACAACTTCATGGTCTAGAGGTAGAGGAGTAGACTTCTCACACTAGGTAAGTCTAGCTGAGTATTAGTATACTCAGCATTGCTTGTGGCACAATTTTACAAGTACACTGGATGAGATGGTTGATGGACTGACTTGGCCATCCACCCTGCCACTGGGCCGGACATTCGAGTGGGACCCTGCCTCAGCAGTAGAGGAGCATGAGGAATGATGGGCCAGGCTTCACCATCCTCCCTTTCTTTTATCATTAGTTAATTTCCGCTGCACCGAAAATAATGGTTTATGCTTTTGAAACTCCGATGATGATGTAATAACAATTAAGTACTTCTTTAAATTATGGTTTTATGATTTATTGTATTTCTCTGTGCCTCACCTTCGAGTGAGTATGTGGTACTTGATCCTGTTTGTGGCTTTATCGGACTAGATCCGAGGAACTGACGGTTTATTCTGATTTAAGTGTGTCATTGCTTCTAAGGCGGGACTTGGGCACTTAAGTTGGAATAATTCGAGCGGTTCCGCCACAGATGGTCCCTAATAATTAACAATTGTGTTGCCTTGTCCTTGATTCACAGCATTTGAGAACAAGTGATCAACAACTCCATTTCTCACAGCCCTAGTTTGGGGAGGTTTTACACTAGGTTCCATATAGTTTTAGGGCTAGGTCACTTAACCAAATTGATACTACTATAGTAGCCCTACAACTTTGTTATGGTGACTTATTGCAAAACCCTTATGGATTAAAAACTATAGGAGCCCAAACTTTTGTCAATATCATTGTTTTTACAAAATTCCAATTCTTGAGCACTTGTGAACTTTTGCACTTTACTCCAAATTGCCCCACAACACATGGAAATCTCCAAATAGGAAAAACGTTAAGCTCTCAAAACTCTACCACTTTGGTATATACACTTTTTTGCAATAAGTAGCTAGAATTCAAAATCCTCTACAAGGCACTATTTAGGGTTTTGGACTCCAAACTAGGGTTTTGAGTGCACCAAAGTACTTTAAGTACTTAACCTCTCCTATTCCTCACCCCTTAAGGCATAATCTTTACTTAGCAAATTGCCCTCTCACACCTTAGCCATATGGTCAATAGATTACTAACTGATGGAGTGACTCACTCCCCACTTGGTTGAAGCAACCCCACTAAGTATACCATATATTCAAGTAAACATCACTTCACACGTTCTTTTGAAATTTTAGCCTATTGGATGCATTCTAAGTGTATCACAAACAATGTAATGCCAGTGCATATGATGTCATGTCAGTGTTTTATTTCTCATAACACCAGGGGTGTTACATCATTGACATCCATGTCGATACGTGGGAAGCCGCCACCACCACCCCAACCCTGCTACTGTGGTTGTTCGTGTACGATAGGTTCTCCTTGCAGTGGGGGCGTCAGTGGTTGGAACGGCCGATCGTGGCCGATTGAGTTCTTGAAATCCCTACAGTTCCATAGGGTGTGGCACATCTCCTTGTGGTACGGGCACTAGGCATCGAGGATTTTGTCTAGTGTTCGTACATTGCCTCGTGGCGCGCCGCAAGGCAGAGTCGCTGGGGGCCCTGCGGCATGCACTTCGTCTCTTGGCCTATTGTCCCAACGCTTGTCAAGCTGCTGGTTCCCCTCCTTTTTTGGTGCCTAGGGCGTAGGCTTCGGGTGGCCGATGAGGTCCTGGGCCCGTTCATCGGTGGTTGTGTAGATGTCCACCTCCCGAAACAGCTGTTCCGAGGTGGTGGGAGCTTTCTAGAGGATGGCCTGGACAAAGGTCAAATTGTTACACCCGCGATAGAAATCTTCGATCATGGCAGCCTCCGCGACGGCAGGGATGCTATTCCTCATGGTTTGAAAATGCCTTAGGAACGAGTGAAGGGTATCATCGCTTTAGCGCTTGATGGACTTGAGGTCCTAAGGTTGCACTGGTTTGTCGGAAAGGGATTGAAAGTTCGCGACAAACCGGCAGCTGAAGTCATCCCAGTCGTCGATGCAGTGGCGAGGAAGATGTCGGAGCCATTGTAGCGCATCTTGCCCGAGGACGATGTCACACCCAGGTTTAGGGAGTCCAAAACCTGGACACGAAACTTCACCAAGTGTGCTGGGATCAAGTCTCACACATATGATGACTCATGGTACAGAAATGAATGTCACATCTTTAATATATAACAGAGTTCTGTAAAAAATAGTTAAATAATTACATCATATGAAGACAATGATCCAGCAACCCAAAGTTGACTGGGAGACGACGACCTAGACCACTCATGAACTCATCACAGCATCCTTCATGCGCCTCATCCTGCGGTACCTGTTCTTGACCTGGGGAGGGAATGTGAGTACAAAAAGGGGAAGCTCAAATATGTTCATGGCTCAACAAGTTGTGGGGAATAATGTGCATGATCTCACCAATGGTGGGAGCTCATGTGAAGTGTAAGGCTTACCAAATGAGATGGTTAAAGTTGAGCATTTCTTTTAGAGTTGGTCAAAAATTTATTAGCAGTTACTAAATATAAGTAGATACCAACCCAAAAATAAGAGACCAAGATTAATAATAACAATACCCATAATGCAATGCAATGAAAAATTAAGTTTAATTCCATAAATTAATCATGTGAGTGTCTGAGCCGCACATGACCGTGAGCACGGCTATTATACCAGTTTTACACTCTCCAGAGGTTGTGCATCTTTACCCACAAGTCGTGTTACTCATTTGCCAAGGGATTGTGACTTCCCATTCATCTCTGTCGAGGAGACGAGGCAGGGTACCACTACGAGGCCTTTACAAAGTTCCACTAGCTTCCGAAAACCCGCTACGGTTTTTGAGAAGGGCAATATATGAATCCCTTGTCTGAAAATCCATCGCAGCATGATCGACCCGAGAACCTCCCTATACGCAGCTCCTCTACCGCCCTTGCCCCTTTCGGGTAAGGTAGTCTTCCACTAGCTTTCCTAATTAGTCAGCCAAGGGTGTCCCATACCACTCTTGTGGTAGCACTGTTTTCCCGGGTGGTTCTCCATGTTCTAATTAACATGATGATCTTATCATGAACAATAATTAAAACAACAACATAATTGGAACATGATCATAATAAAACATTAATTTCCCAAAACCAGGTAGAGCAATAGCAAATCTACCCAATAGTTCATCTGTTTGCAAGGTGGGGGATAACAATGCTAGGGAAACCTATTAGGTCCCATCAAATTAATCTAAGCATGTCACAGTGATTAACAAGAACATTATTAGGTAAAGAAAAGTGATCAAGGGCACAACTTGCCTTAGACTTGAGATTCCTAGGTACCAACTTGATCTTCAAGTGACTCGTGACCTCGCTGCTAATAGTAGCAATACAAACAAACATGGTATATGCAAAATTAACATCACACCAAACATAAGAACAAACTGCATAATAATGTTCTACGCGTCGTAACTAGATCCTAGGTTCGAGAACCACTAAATTCGGAGTCACGGTTATAAAGTTATGATTTTCCGAAGGTTTAAGTGTCTACTATAGGACAAATGAGGTACAAGCTTTTAACCATAGGTTTCATGGTAATACAAGGTTACTAGATGACAAACAATATTAATGTGAGATTATTGCAACTGGAATGGATCAAAAAGGAGTTGAAATGAATTACTTATGAATTAAACAAGTTTTTGGAATTATTTTTATACTAAAAATCATTTTCTGATTTAAATTCTGAATATTCCTAATAGCTTTTGACTGTGAACGTAATTTCCAGAGAGGTTAGGGTTGTTTTCATTAATTCCAGGGCCTCTGCGTAATACTCTTTCAATACTAGGGGACGACGGGTTTATTCTTAATAAATCCAGGGGCTCTTTTACAAAGATGCATCAGCAAAGGGGTATGGAGCGACCCAGGCCGTTGGATTAGAGATTCAGGTGAGGATTAGATCAATTCGTTTACCAAACCGGTACCCTACGATGACTGCAGGATTCCCGATCCATGGTCCCAATTTCATTAAGCGTCAGATCGCCCTCAACCGTCCATCCTAGATCTACGGTTCAGATTAGGAGCACGAAGGGGTACACACGGGTCTGATCCCATACGTTGACCGAGGATCCAACAGTGGAGATAGGTTCTAGTCGAGTTGGCCCTATCTTCTAATCTTGGCCGCAGATATCGCGATCTACAGTTCATGGGTCGTCTTCAACCATCGACCAGGATACCCGGCGACGCCCGCACCCACGGCGAAGCCGCGCTGGCGAGCACCCCGACATAGCGCTCTGGCGAGCCAATTTGAGTGCAGATATGTCCTATGCGCTGAGGATAGGGCGAAGCTTATGAAGACAAGCCTTACCGAAGATGGGGTAGCCGTGAGGGCTGCCCACGGTTGGGTACGGATTCGCAACGGCGGACACTCCGATGAGCAATTGGTTGCGGACCAGGGCACCCCCTCGCCTGCGAAGACCACAAGCTCAATCCTAGAGGCGTGATGGAGTTCTTGGACCCGCAAGTAAGCCTCCGATGACGTGGTGAGCACGTGTTTAGACAATGGCCCGATCCTCACCGAGGCGGTGCCTAGTGGATGTGTCCTTGGTGTTGCAATGGCTGGGATAACAAGGGGGATGGAAAGGGGGCAACTCCCATGCATTTATGCACTAGTTATCTGAGATCCTAACAACCTAGCGCATAATTTCCCATGTGGACGCGACCGGATCCATGGAACAGGATCGAAACGCACAGAACCCAGAAGAAAGGGTTGACACCCCGGGTCTAGATGTCAACGAGACACACTAGCTGCGCACGCACGGAAGAGGGAAGCCGACTGCGGGACCCGCCCGTCGATGAGAGAACGGAGTGGGGCACACACAGTGTTCAGCTGACAGGGAGGCCCCATGTGTCAGAGCGGGAGAGCAAGCTGGGCCGCCCTACGGCCACGCTTGGTCGGCACAACGCGGAAATGGGTCGAGGAAACAAAGAAACGACCCTAGGTACAGGTTTGCCCATTTCTTTTCTTTTTTATTTTCTGATTTATATTTTTCCCTATTCCAATTTCAAATCAAACACAAGTTTAAACTTCGAACCTTTATTTTTAGATGCACAAAAAAACTTTAGTATGAGGTGCACTAATTTATTTATTATTGTCATTTTATCTAGGTAATGAAATATACACACACCACATTTATGTCCATCGAATATTTTTTTGTGTAATCAATTTAAAGGTATATTACAAAGTTCATATTCCTTTGTTTTGATACAAAAAGTTTTCCAATGTGTAATCTTTATTAGGATATGATTTAGCCAATATTATTCTATTATGATCATTTACTTTAGAAAGGGTGAGTTCTAAAGTTGAATTATTTACCAAGGGTACTTATTTCGATGATGATTATTATTATTTTTCTCTAAAGGATTTTCCTTAGATCACAAGTTAAGACTTTGGGTGTTACAGATGATGGGCAAGTACGCTGTCATGACATCCTCTATTGCTCTGGCTGTCAGGCAGCGGTCGTGTAGACGACCAACCAGCCACCCGAATCCTGCTCGGGCTCGTACTTGTTGATGTTTGAGACTTTGAAGTTAGGTGACCATTGAATTTCCTGGAGCTAGGGGGAAAGGGTCGAGACCCCGCATGTCCCCCTGTCCTTCCAGCGATCTTCTCGGGCATGGTCACGATGATGGTCCCTGGTAGGTGAGTGACACCATGCGTCATGCCGCCTCTCCTGGACTGACCAGCCTGGAGCTGGGCTATTTGTAGAGGCTACTGCCGACTCAGCTCTAGTGGCACTAATGCGTGCCTGTGCACCATGATCTCAGTCGTACTCTTCCCGCCGCCTCATCTCCTCTTCATGACGATGATCGCGCGAAACATTGATGTTGCTCCGCGCGTCTTGCTGATTGTTGATGACTTGGCACATGTCGTTTGCCTGATGGGCGAGGTGAAGAAGATGGTTCGCTGCCTCGGTGAGGATCTACCGGTAGCCTTCCGCGTCTCGGGAGCACGGCAAGCCGTTGGTGATCTGAGCCAGGGATCCACCGACTTCACTTGGGTGTTCAGTGCTTGAGCAAAATCAGGCAGCAGGTTCCAAGGGAGAAGCAAGTTCTAGCGATGGAGCTGGTGTCCTGCTCAGCTTGTTCCTGTTCGTGCTCCTGGACATGGCGGCGATCGCGGCGTCGGGAATGCGGCGCTCACGGAGCTCTCTATTGTTAGGGGTTCCCCTACTTCAGAGGCTTCATTTTGGGAGATGGGCTCAGAAGGATCTTGTTCCCTAGCCTCGTGGTGACGCCGGATGTTACCACGCCTGTTCCGACGTCGGCGTGTCTCACACTGCGGGGGCTCCTCCCCCAGTACAGTGGGCTCATCGGCAAAGAGGGGCACACCCTCTACTCTTCCCTAGATAAAGAGGACATCCTGGAAGAAAGAGCTTGGTGCGGCATCTCGTGCTCCGGCCATCTCACATAAGAGCGGAGTGGTCGGAACAATCGTCGATCATGTTCTCGTGGCTACATCAGTGCTGGGGTTATCCGCTTCTTTTCACCAAGTGATCCGAGTACATGACTGAGTGGGTGACGTGGACAAAGGGGTCTACCGTGACAGAGGTGCAACCTTAATCGACCGAGCCATAGGTGCCACAATGGTCCTAGGCCCAACCGACACTGGTGCAAATCTGCGCAGGGTGGAAGCCTGTCGAGATCCTCACTCCTTAGAGTTCGTTGGCACAGTTCTTGCTGGAGTTGGGCGAGGCAAGCCTGCTCCCGCATTTGGCACCATCAGAAAAGATCTTTTCCTGAATGAGTCCGCAATGTGGTGCAGGGTGCCTTCCTGATCTACAATGCATGAGAGGGATCCAAAGAAGAAGATCTCCGCAACATTGAAGGTGACCGGGATGTTGAAGACAATAGCCATGGAGTCGTCATAGATCAACATCATAGCCCCTACCTGGCTCGCCAGCTTCAGTGTTTGTGACCCAACCGCGCAGCACGGGGTTACACACATGATGCTTTCAAGTAGGACGATATCGTTGACTACAACTCTATGGTACGTGTAGGAGCACTTCGGATTTGCACAGGGACTTATACAGGTTCGGGCCACTTGAATGCGTAACACCCCACTTCTTGTTGAGGCTGGGTATTGGAATTGCTCTAGAGTATATGGATTACAAATCAGCTGCGATGGTGCTCAGAGATCGCGGATGAGGGCTAGTGTGTGATGTGATGAGATGAGATGATTTTTGTAGGGGTCCCCCTTTGGCCTTATATATGACCAGAGGGTTATCCTTTTACAAGGTGTGACCACTATCTACTCTACATATCTCTTCCTTTATCGTGGCATGTAGTCCTGCTTATCCGGAGTTTAATTGCTTCATCAGCTGAGTTAACGCCGAGTGTTTAGTCGGATCGTGAGGGTCATATTCCGCCAGCTCGAAATTATCTCCACTCACCGAAAGATCGGGCACTTCAGCCTTATCAGACACTGCACTCGCGCTCGGGGACCTCACGCGAAGGCGGCAAAGTGCTCACAATCGACAACTAATATGCGTACATAACGATCCCCCCGATGCATTCTCATTGATATTGCGATAACTAGTGCATCTCGCCATAAAAACACTTCAGTACGAGAAAGCACCAAGATGTAACGAATAAGAACAACACCGCCTGATTACAAGTCACGATCAGGGTGTCGTGGCACTTACCCGTGGAGAACCCTGAAACAGGGGTGGCAATGTGCCAAAGCTTTCGGTCGCAACCTGTCAATATTTACGATTACCCTAGTAAGTGTTTACATATACATATTTAACAGATGAGCTCTATCTTCCTACTCTTAAGCTAACTTATCATCACACAATTTGTGGATGCTTATCTCGGAACGCTCCCGCGCGGGGACACGTCCTTCTGCTCCTTCGGACCGCTTTTTGTGGCCCATCCTGTGTTGCAGACTGTCACGGGCTCGACTTAAATCCGGTGATAAATGAATCTTCCTGAGTCTGCCTTCATTTTTATTGGAGGAGCAATCGAAGATAATTATAGCATGTATGGCGCTCCACAACTTTATTAGGGAAATGTGATTCATGATTGAGACTTCGATAATGTGGACACCGATATGCATGTTCATGAGGTAGGAGTAGGAGAGAGTAGTAGCAGACCTGCAAATAAGTTAGACACGAGTGCATTTAGAGATTCTATTAATACAGTGTTAGTTTCATGATATCCACATGTTATGAGCATTGTTGTAATGGAGAACCTATTGACACATTTCTAATTGCTAGCAAGTTAGTTTAATGTACGTTGTTTTATTGTTTCATCAATAGAATCTAATCAGCCATCTTCTGCCTATTCAAATATTTAGATTCTAACTACCAGTTTCTCACTACAACTATATTATCAAGCATTCAGTTTTTTACTATAATTTTTCTCTACATCCAACTTCTCCTCGTAGTCATCTTTTCAGAAAAGTTTCTTAGACCCACAAGCTAGAGCCAGCCAGCCGCTCAGCCCCAGCCCTCGGAAACCCATCGCAAATTCGCAAACTAACCCCAAACCCCAATCCACCCCATCCCCTCCTCATCCACTCCGGGCGGCCATGGCCTGCTCCTTCTCCGCCGCCATCACCGTCTCTTCCGCCCCTACCCCGGCCGCCAGACCCCTCGCTGCTGCCACGCAGTCCGTCTGCATCGCTCGCTCCGCGGTCGCCACCACTGCCAGGCCGCTCCGCCTCGCCGCCTCAAGGTCCGCGCGGGCTACCAGACTCGTTGCCCGCGCCAGCGTAGTCGTAAGTTCTCCTCGCGTCTTGACTCGCCTTAACGTACTACGGGATTGCTTCTCACCCCCTCCTAGTTTGCGCACTCACGGCTCGCCCCCTTGTGCCTGTGCTCCGTAAGGATGACTTGCCGCTGGTCGGGAACAAGGCGCCAGACTTCGAAGCCGAGGCTGTGTTCGACCAGGAGTTCATCAACGTAAGTGGACCTCTCTCTCTCTCTCTCTCTCTCTCTCTCTCGCGCGCGCGCGCGCAATCTCGCTTGGTTTATGCTGTGGAAGCAGAAATCTAAAATGTTTCATGCGCTCAAATTGCTCATAATACCCGTTTATGTTACCGGCGATGACATTGTTCTGTGTGCTTTTGCAGGTGAAGCTCTCTGATTACATTGGGAAGAAGTACGTCATTCTGTTCTTCTACCCCTTGGATTTCACCTTCGTCTGCCCGACCGGTGAGGATAAAACACTTGCATTAGTATCAAGAAGATTCATTTGTAGTGGTCTGATGAACGAACACATGATGCTTGCAGAGATTACTGCGTTTAGTGACAGATACGAGGAATTTGAGAAGTTGAACACTGAGGTTCTTGGTGTTTCCATTGACAGTGTGGTATGAAATAATGCCTTGGTATTCCATGATATGATAGCATCTATCAGTATGAATCAGTTGTCAATTGTTCTTAAGGATAATGTAGTGTAGTTGTCATCCAATGCCTCTACTGTTTGTAGAGGTGGATGTTCTGTCATATGTCATAGTTACCTCTTGAAGTACATTTCATCAAATGTCATAGTTAGCTCTTGATGTACATTTTAGCTTTGATATATACTAACACAAAACGAAAAGAATAATTATGGTTGAACTGCTCCTATAATGAGAATTTTACATGCTACTGCTAGGTTATCTTGTATCCATGGTTCTTGAGCATAGTCACATTATTTCTAAAATCAATTCTGGAAAGTATGTTATGTGGAATTAGAAAAAGTAATATACAAATACATAATATTCTATACCAGCTTTACACTTGCCCGTCTCAATTTTTGGCAAAGTAGTAGGACCACACATGCTGCTTTTTCCTCGCATTGCCAATGTAACTATTAATAGAAAAATCCATCTACATGAACATAATAGCATTATCACTAGGGATGAAAATGATCAGAAATGGTACATTATAATATGGATTTTGAAAGCGGTTGGTACAAGACTTTCCCTTTTTTTAATAAAAAACTGAAAAACAGTTGTACTAAAATCACAAAACTGACAGCTTCCATGTTTTGATAGAACCAGAAATGGAATCATAAACTGATAATGATATCAGTTGATACAGTATTCTCCCATACTGCGTTCACCCCTAAGTGATACATCACTATCCCATATTCATTTTTGTTTTTAATGTTGGGACTAAACACACTCACATTACACTTGAGGCCTTAAATTCAACCTTTGTTGTCCCAAAGGAAATGTGTTCTAGCTGCATAGTCTTATTAAATTGAACTTTTCTTTTTTCTAAGGTACATTACAAAGCTTTGGAAAACTGTACTCCCTCCATTTGTAGATATATGATACCATTGACTTTTTACCCAAACTTTGGCCAGCAATATTGTTTAATTACATAGCTCAGTAAAGTGAAAAGCTAGATCTATTATCAAACTACTAGCCTTGCATGTTTGTCTGTTTGTGCAAATATTTACAGAAAATACAAATACTCAAATGAATGAAAAAGTGTCAAAGGATAAACAGAGGGAGTAGTATGAAAAATGCCTTAATGACTTATTTGAAGTCTTCTTACAATTATGATTTGTTATTTCTCTCTCAATTCCAAATTATAGGCCATTTTGGCTTTTCTAATATCTAGAAATAGCGTATATCTAGGTTCATAGCAAAAGCTATTTACCCAGAAAAATCAAAACAACCTATAATTTGGGATGTAGAGAGCTCCTCTTTATATCATTATATGTATGTGGTCAAACGAAGAAACCTTAAACTATATAGATAATGGGTTTTGATTACTATTATCTCATTGGTATTATAACTTTTGTTAATTGTTTGTCTTTGTTTGACCATATCTTGACATTCGAATGACTCTTTGGATGCAGTTCTCCCACCTTGCATGGGTGCAGACAGACAGGAAGTCGGGTGGGCTCGGCGATCTTAAATACCCACTTGTTTCTGATGTGACCAAATCAATTTCAAAGGCCTTTGGTGTTCTGATCCCTGACCAGGTATTATTTGCAGCCACTGGATATTCTTCTCCAGAATCTCCCCCTGTGGAGTCCTTTTGTTTTCCTTGTTATGTTTCTGTTAGTTGCTCTCTAAAGCTCAATGTTCTTTGAGCAGGGTATTGCTTTGAGAGGACTGTTCATCATTGACAAGGAGGGAGTGATTCAGCACTCTACCATTAACAACCTTGCCATTGGTCGTAGTGTGGATGAGACCATGAGGACCCTTCAGGTATGTGCTATGTTGGTTGTGCTACATTTCTGATAGGCGGTTGCTCTGAACTTTAGAAATTATAAGTTTTCTGTGCTGTTACTAAAACATAAAGTAAAAAGAATATGCACTTCTGTGTTCATGGTGTTTGTGATGTACAACTTTAACAAGATTCAACAGTGGTGTGCGTTTTACATGATTAATTGTTTGTTACCACTTGACAGTGCAGCGTAGTTCTCCATTTGCAGGAACTAAATGGAGTATTTCCATCCTTTTAAGCGTACTCTAGTCCAAATGATTCAGAATTACAGAAGAGTTATTGAAAACTATGTTCATTATTTGTGTGACCTCTGCTATGGTATTAGAGTACAAGTACATGCTATAGTACTCCACTATGCTAAATAACTGCCAAAGAACTATAGATACCACTTTTCAATTTCATAGGGCAAGATGCATCATAGCAAGCATGGTCATACAGAAACAAGTGAGGCTCTTGAAATTATGTAATTTCCAAATGAAAAAAGCATATTTCTCAGGATGACGATTCTGGTGCAATCATTGGGCATTTTGCTGAGCTGGTCAATGCCCGACCAAGTTACATAGTTGCCTTTGCCATTTTATACAGTCCACAGGTCACAATTGGAAGAGTATTGAAGTTGACACCTCATTTCAATGTTTCATCAGGCATTGCAGTACGTCCAGGAGAACCCAGACGAGGTGTGCCCGGCCGGATGGAAACCAGGGGAGAGGTCGATGAAGCCCGACCCCAAGGGAAGCAAAGAGTACTTCGCGGCCATCTAGATTCGTCGTCATTGAGAAGCAGGTGCCCGTTAAGTGCTCCAGCAGTAGGTTCTCGTGTTCAGCGGAGCTCGCGTTTTGACAAGTGTGTTGTGCTGATGTGCATCCCGATTTGAGTGCTGTTCTTTGCCACCTTGTTTAGTTCTTTCAGCTGACGAATAAGGTTCATTGCACGTGATTGAGCGCCCACGTTTTTGGTTTTAGCGTAGTTTGTTGGGATTGACTGGTAAGCTTTGCGTCGATGCTGCTGCTACAAGGCCTCTAATTTTATGTGGGCAGCTACAACGTGCGCTGTTCCTGGCCCAAGCTGGTATGCGAAAAGAGCAAGGCCGCTTACCAGGGCCCCATGACTGAACCTTCCTCTCGCTGCTTTTGCAAGCCCTTAAAAGGTCTATTGCTATTGTGGGCTTGGACTACGTTCATCCAGGATCTGCAATCTGGATCATCATTTCCTGCTGTAGTGCTGTTATCTCTACTAACTATTAAGGCATTAGTGTAAACTGCCCCCGCCTCCTCTCCGTTCTCTGCGCGTGCCCCGCACCAGCCGCGCCTACTCTCTGCGCTCTGCAAACGCAGCGTGCCTACTGCGCAAACCCCGCGCCCGACCTCAAGCCGGTAATGGCGACCGCTACTCTGCGCTCGTCCAGCGCCCGCCCCGCCTCCTCTTTGCCGGCTCTCTGCGCGCGCCCCGCAAACCCTGCGCTCGACGCCCCGCAAACCCCTTGCTCGACGGCCGCAGACCCCGCAAACCTCGCACCCGCCCTCAAGCCGGCAATGGCAGCTGCACCGGCGGCCGCATGCCCCGCGCCTACTCTCTATGTTCTCTGCGCTCGTCCCGTGCCCGCCCCGCCTCCTCTCTGCCGACTCTCTACGCGTGCCCCGCGCCCGCCCCGCAAACCCTGCGCCCGACGCCTCGCAAACCCCGTGCTCGACAGCCGCAGACCCCGCAAACCCCGCGCCCGCCCTCAAGCCGGCAATGGCAGCTGCACCGGCGGCCGCATGCCCCGCGCCTACTCTCTGCGTTCTCTGCGATCGTCCCGCGCCCACCCCACTTCCTCTCTGCCGGCTCTCTGCACGTGCCCGCGCCCGCCTCGAAAACCCCGCGCCCGACGCCCTGCAAACCCCGCGCCCGACGCCTTGCAAACCTCGCGCCCGAGGGCCGCAAACCCCACAAACCACGGCGCGACCAATCTGGAAAATCCGCCTGCCTCGCTGTGTTCCCGTGCGCGGAGTGCAATATTGTGGTCCGGGTGGACACTCTCCTGGATAAATTTGCATATCTCCAAAGAGGAGCACGCGCAAAGAGCCTCCGTAAGGTCTGCTTCCTTTTTCTTTTCCCTATTTCTTTGCGTCTGGATTTTTTAGTATTCTGATCTCTGCTAAACCTCATTCAAATGCCAACTATCTGTGAATGTTCATTTACTGTTCATATATACTCTGCTTGTTTGATCTACCATCGCTGTGAAATTATCAGTAAGAATGAAGCAGTTGGCAACCTGGATAGATCTAACTCCTAAGCATGAAGCAGTTGACAACCTGGATAGATCTAATAGAATTGGGTCATGTTTTTTTGTTTTTAGGCTACACATATTGGATTTCTTTGTTCTTATGGTGTTTTGTCCCGTTACAATTAGCCAAATAGAAGCAGTGAACTCCACAAACCTTTGGGCATCCAGACCACAAGCAACACCAGGGAAGCGTCCAAACTCTTTCCTAAATTTATCCAAAGCTATAAATGCAAAATGAAGCAGAGGAGGGCGGGTAAACTTTGAACAATCACTTAGAGGGAAATTCCCAGGTTCTCTAATCAAAGATATGATGATAAACATGGGTTGGAAAAAGGAAAACATAGACACATTGATCTTACCAGGATCTGTCATATCTTGAAGGCATTGGATTTCAAGTGCCTTTCTGTAGTACATCATTCCTCTTACTAGGAAAATAAACAAAGTAGTTTGGGAAAAAATGGGAAAAAGAAGTCAGAGAACAAGTTATATTTTGATGAATCACAGGATTGCACTACTCATTTTACCTTTTCTGGTGAGAGTTTGACCCCTATAAGACGCCCAATTACAGATCTCATCCATCCTTTCTTTAAGTTCTTCTTCATCCTTCAGTTTAAAATCTATCCCAGTGTTGAAGGCTTGAATACATTTAAAAGTCGGTCTTACCTGCCAATGTTCTTATATGATACATAAGGCAGATTAGAACCATTGCGCTGAGCACACGAACATTTTTTGTTGCTAGCACAACCTCCTTCACAATCACAACCAATAATAGTAGACAAAATCTTGATGTCCTTTGGAGTTTGTAGAGATTTCAAGTACTTGAAACCTAAAATGTTGCCAAAGGTGACACCAAGCAATCAACCATTGATGATTGTTGTATAAATTGAAACAGGAACATGAATACAAACTATAAACAACAATAGAACAAGATGACAAGAAAGCAGATCTGCTAGAAGTAACAAGAAAAAATTGGCACTGAATTTTGGCAGCTTAGTTACTTATCTATGTTTAAAAGGTTTCATAAACCATCGCATTGTACAAATGAAACCAAATTTAAAGCTGCAAGTGATAACTAGAAAAAAACTGAGTTAGCATAATTTAAAAATATCTAACAACCTAATAATTAGGAGTTGTTGGATGATAAGGTTGTTTTTGTTACCAATATGTATTTAGCAACTTGTTAAATCTGAGTTTGGGGAGCTTTTTCAGGGAACTACTAGAGATGCTCTAAACTGTCATTCAATGTATTCCAGGATTTAGCTTATTCAAATTGATAAATTTGAACATACCAGATGGAGGAACAGGCGGATCATCAACCAAGTTAGTAGCAGGAATAGGAATATTTTCTTGCCCTCCAGATATGTCATCACAAACCAGCCTACCAAATTAAAATGTGACATATCATTAATTTCATTCAAAGAAACATAACCTTTGTATATAATTAGGATAAGTGCAAAATTATTTATTGTCAGCATTACAACCGAACAGTATCATGTGCATTAATGCGAGTAGAACAAATGAGCACTCAACTACATCAAATCAAATGTGTCTATATATACAAATTTTTAAAAAAGTATGGCAAGTAGTAATTAGTACTGCAGGTCTAATTAATGAGTGGCTATAAATTTTGTATGAGCAAAATGGCTAGTAAGTAGCAAGAAGAACAAGATTTTTTTAAAAAAAGTATGACAATTAGTAACTAATATGGCAGATCTGGTTAATGAGTGGCTATCAAATTTGTATGAGCAAAGTGTCCAGTAAGTAGCAGGAACATCGGGCACCTTTTTTTCTTCTTTTTGGCTCATTCGGTCTGCCAACTGATTTCTAGACTTACTATAATGAGATGGTTAAAGTTCATTTCCTAATGGGATGTGCTGACCAAATGCCATCAATTCCAGAAACAAAAAAAGGTGAGCCAATGTTTACCTAACTAGAGCTCACTAAATCAGTTAATCAACTGCTGTTAGGCACTTTAACTATCTAAATATAATCTCTTGATGATGGGTATAGGTACTCAACAACATTAATTACTTGGTTTAATCATTTTAGATATTAAGACAACAGGACCAAGGCATACTCGGACTGCCACAGATGAGTTAGCTGTTACCCAAGCTAATGGAAACGCCATAAGAGGAAAACCAATAGGAAAAGACCACCTCAAATCAGGGAGGTTTCAAACATTAGAAAATGTAAACTTCATATGAATAAGAGATAAAAGGACCATAGCACCCTCCATAGGGAAAAAATAACCAAGCTATCCCATTCTATATACTGACTCACTTCCATTTACAAAATTTAGTCCTAATCTCTACTACTCCTTAAGGTATTAGTGTAGACGTCCTAATCTCAATGGTGGGACTGCTCTCCATTTTGCCTGCTATATTGTCATTTAGTTTGCTTCGCTGTTTGAGAAGTACCTGGGCTTCAATGTGGCAGGAGCTGGTAGCACCCCACTTCACTATGCTGCTTGTGGTGGAAATGCTGTCTGTTGTCAAGTATGTGCCGCGATCAGTGCGAGAGGTGAGAGGCCTGAAGATTGGGTTCCACCAGAAGATGTTTCTGCTGTACATTACGCCAAATGTGATGGCATTGACGAGACACTCCCTATGGGTGCTGACGGGAACGATGGGATTGTAGACATCTTCTCTGCACATTCCTACTACGATGCAGCAGGTATGAGCTTTCCAGTTTATCGAATATCTTTCCTTCATGATAGATTGATAGTGCGTCACTGATGTTATGTTATGATCATGATCTATTTCCTTTAGTCTATTTCCATTTTCATTTCCATAAAAATAGGATCTTGATTGATTTGTTAGGAGAGGATAAATGCCTCTAAACTGTTTTCAAAATAACGCAATTATCTCCCATGCCTGAACACAAACCAAGTGCAGCAGATTGATTAAGTTCTTATTTCTGGAGAGGGAGGGGTTCCTAAATTTGAGTTATCTATATATTTATTACACTTATTTTTTGAAGTAATTGTTTCTATGTTTTGGACATCTGTGTACTGTAGAGTACAGTCAACTTGCAGAAGAGGATATGGAAGGATCGTCAACAATGGATCAAGTTGTAAAGAACACACAAGAGAACATGTCCTGGCTTTCTATTTGGTGGCAACAATTTGTTGATGCTTCAATGGTAATTTGGTTCGTCGTTGGTCTCTTTATGTGTACTGAATAGCAAGTCATTTATTGTTGCATTTGGCAAGGACAGTATTTTTTCCCTGCTGGCTTCCTGCTCTGCGAGAAGAAGCAAGTGACACAGTGTCACACCCGGTTCCAGGGGGTAGAACCGAGCGCATACCATATGTGTGCCAGGATCCATTTCCACACATATGTTGACGTCACAAGTGTAATATATCAAAAGACAATGCAATAAAGGCGTAAAGAGAGTATAATACTTTATTACATCATCTGCAACATTGTATCTTTAATAAGTATCACATCAAAGTAAAGCGGAAATAAACAACCGGGCAATCTCCCACAGGAAGATGACCGACACATCGTTAGACTTAGAATTCATCGCCGTCGATAAAATCTCCATCAAAGTCTCCAGCATCACCCTCTGATCAAAATATTAGCAAGGGTGAGCTCACTTATGGTCGGGGCTCAGCAAGTGGGGGAAAAACTAATGCTGGTATAACAAGGTGAGGCTAAGGTTGAGCAGTAAGCATTTTAGTTGGTCAATGTTTTATTAACAACACCTGTCTTACTAATAAGTGTGAATCCCAAATATCCCATTTAAACAAAGGAATATGAGTATAACAAAAACACTTAAGTGAAACCACTTAAGCAAATTATTGGCAGATCATCGGATCTCAATTTAATTCCATCTTCAAGTTCAATTATCATGTGAGGAGTCCAGGTCGCTCATAACCGGGAGCACGGCTGATATATCAGTTTTACACTCTGCAGAGGTGGTACAACTTTACCCACAAGCCATGTATCCCATCTAGCCCGGGTTGATCGGACCCTTAAACACTGCCGAGGTGAATGGCTAGGGATCCATTATGAGGCTTTCACAAAATACACTTAATACGAAGCAACCTGCTAAGGTTTCTAAAGACGAGGTGGTGGCCCCCTGGGTGAAGTACCTTAGCCAAGAATACGACCCCATGTTAACGTGGGCTGCCAGCACCTACCGCTCCCCCTCTTGCCCATATTTCAGGTAAGGTTGCTAGGCACTAAGCATATAAAGCTAATTACCAAAGCCAGAGCCATGATAGCACTCGTGGTTGCACTGTTATCCTGGGTGGTCACTCCATGTTCCAATTAATTTGAAATAATATTATCTTAACCATCGGGTTAATGTCATAATTTCCAATTAAAATTTTGGAACTTTAAAACCAATTAATGAGTGACATTAAAAATCATTAAGTTGAGCGGTAGCACCAATTTTGCACAGCTTAATAATTTTCCCAGGTTAAACAAGGAATACAAGTAGTAAATCTAGGAAATCCTTAATTAGGTTTAACCCATCAAAATTATGCAATATATCAAAAAGTAAACATTATTATATGCAATGAGTATGTACAAACAGAATATGCAGAGGGAGAATCCACTTGCCTTGCTCAAAAGTGTTTGGTGGATCGTCTTCGAACGAATTCGAATCCTCTACCACACGGTCGGCTTCTAATAGAGTCGCATAGCGCACATATAAAAATAAAACATACACAAATAAATAAACATGCACCATTACATAAACATATACCAATACATCATTAAACACACGTCGCACTAATCACATCTTAAATACGTCCTAATCGCGTAAATACTTATTAATTCAATTATAGCTATTATTGTGAGTCCTAATGGTGAATTTATGAGTGGGTGCAGTAAATATAATTTTAACTAATATTAATAACTTTAACGTCATCAATGAAAATAATTATCGTCTTTTAATACTAATAAATAAATTAATACCTTTTATTATTTCTAACTCAAATTAATTAGTATAGCAAAAATGAATTTAACATTCTAAAATCCCTATAAACTATTAATTGAACATTTCCAACACAAGCGAGGTTATTTTGACAAAAAACTAGTACTCTAACAATTTTAGTGCTAAGCATGTTTATTTGACTAGCAAAAATCTATTTTCCATCCTACTAATGATATTTTCTCCTTTCTTTATAAAAAGAAAAGGTTAATAAAATAGTTAACTAAATCATCTAGAATTCCTATGTTAATCATACATGAGTTCTATACCATTTTCTAAATCCATTAAAATGCACCTATAACTATAATTCTCCAAGTAGTTTCCAAAATTCGTGGTAACCAAATTTAACTACAAAAAATCCTATCTCTTGTTTTTTTATCACCAACGTGTGACTACTAAATTTTGTCATATTTCTCTAAACCAAAATTCAACGCCACGACTAACATAAAATATAACGGTGTACTAACGATCGCATATTTCTACCAAAAATTCCACAACGCACACATATACATAAATCGTGAATCACATGTGTTCATATTAGAACAAATAAAATATACAACTCATGAATCAAATCAAAAAGTACTTTTATGAAATACACAAAATAATTTGGTTCGTCTTCAACCTTGGGTTCGTGCTTGTGACGGGGATGGATCGACGGGTTTCGGCCGGATGGAGAAGAGCAGGGGCTTGACTACGGACGACGGATGGCGTAGCTCCAGCGAACTCCACGGGCTCCGGCGACGAGCGGCAAACTCCGACGACGAACGACGAGCGAGAGAGTGCGAGGAATGGGAGAGAGCTCGGGTAGGGAGGATGGGAGAGAGTTCTGCTGTCCCTTTTATAGAGAGAGGGAGGGGAGAAGAAAGGGACGCCAGGGAGAGAACGGTCGGTCTTCAATGGCCATCACAGCGACAGTTTCTAACGAGCGTAATGGAGGGGAATGGGAGAAGGAGTAACGGATGAAATCAAGCACTATTAACAACGGACGGCGCGTGACGGTTGGGCTCCGAGTCGCGGCGTCGGGGCAGGACATGGCGCGGTCGTCGCGTGGGGAGGCCGTCGGGCTCGCGGCACTGCTCGGCTGAATGGCGCGCGGGCGTCACGCAAGCCGCGGCTGCGCGCAGGGAGCGCGGCTCGGTCGGCTCGGGGTCGCGGGCAGGGCGCCGGTTGGGCTCGCTCGGCACGGTGCTCGCGCGCGCGGGGCAGGCCTGGGCACGCGCGCTTGCACGGGCGAGAGATAGCGGTGAGAGAAGAGAGAGAGTGGGGAGGGAGAGAGAGATTAGGGGAGAGGGAGGGAGAAGTAGAGGCGGCGGCGGCTGGCGCTGGGAGAGCCAGAGCGCGTGCACGGCGTGGGAGCTAGGGTTTGGGGATGGGCCCCTAGTGGGCCGGCTAGGTTAGGATTTGGTTTTTTTTCTTTTTTTTCTAATTCCGAAATGTATTTTTAAAGAGCTCAAAAATTCTCTAAAAATTCACCAAAATTATTTATAAATAACATATTTATTTTTAGACTAATAATTGTTATATTATTTAATTATTATATTATTTACTAGGATTTCTTTAAAAAGGAATTGATAATAAACATCTGATAATCAATCAAGCGCATGCAAAGAAAACGATGAAAATGCAAATAAATAATTAATCATTTAAAAAAATTATTATCCTAATTAGCATAATAACTATATTCATTATTTTTAGTTGATGACTTTTGTGGTGTTACAAACCTACCCCTCTTAAAAAGAATCTTGTCCTCGAGATTAAGAAACTTCCGAGAATAACTGGGGGAATTCTGCTCTGAGTTCATCTTCTCTTTCCCAAGTGGCCTTATCTTCCGAATGATGACTCCACTAAACCTTGCACATGTTAATGACTTTACTCCGTGTAATTCTGCGAGATGTTTCTAGAATTCTGACCGGGTACTCCGAATAGGTCAAATCCTCATTGACATTCAGTTCTTCCATGGGTAACTGTTCTTCTGGTACTCTTAAGCACTTCTTAAGTTGTGACACGTGAAATACATCATGCACATCCGATAATCTATCGGGTAGCTCTAACTGGTAGGCTACTTCACCTTTTCTTTCCAAAATCTTGAATGGGCCAATATAGCGAGGTGATAGTTTTCCCTTAACCTTAAACCTTTTCATTCCTCTCATGGGTGAAACTTTAAGGTATACGAAGTCTCCTACTTCAAACATCAACTCTCTTCTTATATTATCAGCATAGCTTTTCTGTCTTGACTGTGTTGTCTTCAAGTTTTCTCTGATAATCTGCACTTGTTTTTCCGCCTCTTGGAGAATTTCTGGACCGAATACTTGACTTTCTCTAGTCTGATTCCAATAAAGCGGTGTTCTACACTTTCGTCCATAAAGTGCTTCAAATGGTGCCATTTTTAGACTTGCCTGATAACTGTTGTTATACGAGAATTCTGCATAAGGCAAACTTTTATCCCAGCTTCTACCATGCTTTAGAGCACAAGCTCTTAGCATGTCTTCCAACACTTGGTTTGTCCTTTTTGTTTGCCCATCCGTTTGCGGATGATAAGCTGAACTAAAATTTAGCTTGGTATCCATGGACTCATGTAGCCTTTTCCAAAAGCGCGAGGTAAACTAGGTTCCTCGATCTGATACGATCTTCTTCGGTACTCCATGCAGACAAACAATCCTTGACATGTATAACTCTGCTAACTGGGCTCCCGAGTAAGTTGTCTTCACAGGTATAAAGTGTGCTACTTTAGTTAACCTGTCTACTATGACCCATATTGAATCATAGCCATCTCGAGTACGGGGTACTCCAACTATGAAATCCATACTGATTTCTTCCCATTTCCGTTCAGGTACCTTGAGAGGTTGTAGCAATCCTGCTGGTCTTTGGTGTTCGGCTTTAACTCGCTGACACACGTCACATAATGCAACATGAGTAGCAACATCTCTTTTCAAACCGTACCACCAGTACTTTTCCTTAAGATCCTGGTACATCTTTGTACTTCTAGGGTGAATAGAGTAAGCTGAATCATGAGCTTCTCTCAAAATAAGTTGGCGCAAGTGCTCGATTTTGGGTACACAAATTCTCTTCTTAAACCATACTGTGCCTTGCTCATCTTCCGTGAAATCTAGGGCTTTACCCAAACCAATCAAAGCTTTAATTTCCTTGATTTTCTCATCAGACTCTTGTCCTTTACGAATCTCTTCTTCCAAAGTAGATTCAACTTCCATCACCGTTGCTTCTACATTATTGAGAAATCCAAGGTTGAGTTGTTCCATTTCCCAACACAATTCTTGTGACATCAAATGAGTAATGATGTTGTTCACTTGACCCTTACGGCTCAAAGCATCAGCTACTACATTTGCTTTTCCGCGGTGATATTGTATCTCCAAATCATAGTCCTTAATCAACTCAAGCCATCTTCTCTGTCTTAGATTGAGTTATTTCTGAGTGAATATATATTTCAAGCTTTTGTGATCCATGAAGATTCTGCACTTGTTTCCAATCATATAGTGCCTCCAAATCTTCAAAGCATGCACTACGGCAGCTAGTTCCAAATCATGCATAGGATAATTCTTCTCATGTTTCCTCAACTGCCTTGAGGCATAAGCTATCACTTTTCCTTCTTGCATTAACACACATACAAGTCCAAGGTGTGATGCGTCGCAATACACATCAAATCCCTTGTGGATGTCTGGCATTACCAATATTGGTGCAGTGGTTAACCTTTTCTTGAGTTCTTCAAAACAATTCTGGCAAGCTTCATCCCATTTGAACTCTTTGCCTTTCTCCAGTAGAGAGGTAAGTGGTTTCACTAACTTGGAAAAACCTTCAATAAATCTTCTATAGTATCCTGCCAATCCAAGAAAACTTCTGATCTTGGACGCATCCTTTGGTTGCTTCCAATCTAGTATCTCACTTATCTTTCCCGGGTCCACTTTAATTCCACCATCGGTAACGATATGCCCTAAGAAAGCAACTTCCTTCAACCAAAAATCACACTTCGAGAATTTTGCGTACAGTTGGTTGTCACGAAGCTTTTGTAGGACTAGCCTTAGATGATCTTCATGTGTTTCTTCATTCGGAGAGTATATCAATATGTCGTCAATGAATACGACCACAAACTGATCCAGATATTCCATAAATACTTTATTCATCAAGTTCATAAAGTATGCTGGTGCATTAGTCAGTCCAAACGACATGACCAAAAACTCATATAATCCGTATCTCGTCGTGAAGGCTGTCTTGGGTACATCTTCTGCTCGAATCTTTAACTGATGATATCCTGATCTCATATCTATCTTCGAGAATATCTTAGCTCCTTTCATTTGATCGAATAAATCTTCAATCCGAGGTAATGGGTATTTATTCTTGATGGTTACTTCATTAAAACTTCTATAATCAACGCACATTCTCCTCGAACCATCCTTCTTGTTCACAAATAGCACTGGGGCTCCCCAAGGGGATGAACTTGGGCGAATGAAACCTTTTTATAGTAATTCTTCTATTTGTTTCTTCAGTTCTACTAAATCCTTGACATCCATTCTATACGGTCTTTTCGAGATAGGTGCGGTTCTGGGTAATAATTCAATAGAAAACTCTATATCACGGTCAGGTGGCATACCTGGTAATTCCTCCGGAAATACGTCTGGGTATTCGCACACTACCTTGATATTTTCCAAGGGCTTTTCTTCCAAGTGATTGATCACTGTTTTCCCTTTTTCATCTGTTGACTTGTCTATGTTAACTTGGATTCTTTCACCTTGAGGACTTGTCAACATAATTGTTCCTTTGGCACACTGTATCACTCCATCACAACTTTTCAACCAGTTGCATCCAAGAATCACATCAATACCGTTGGATCCTAGGACCACTGGGTTGACTGAAAAATCTATTCCTTGAATCTTGATATTAACATGGGGGCATGAGTGTGTGGCCTTCATGTCACCTCCCGGTGAACTAATGTGTAATATCTTCTTAAGAGGATACTTAGGTATATTGTGTTTTTCCACAAATGACTCAGTTATAAACGAATGAGATGCTCCAGAGTCAAATAAAACTGATGCAGGTATGGAGTTAACAAGGAACATACCATACACTATGTCGGCATCCTCAGGCACTGATTCTGCAGTGACGTGATTGACCCTTCCTCTGCTCTGGTTCTGCTGTGTCTTGTTCTGAGCAGATCCACGAGCGAGGGTGTTCTGGTCATTCCTCTGATTATTGCTCCTTTGGAGTGTTTGCTGGTTGCGCCTTGGGCAGTTGTTGGCATAGTGGCCTAGCTCACCGCACTTGAAACATCCATTAGGTTGGACAAATGCGTTGTTTCTGGCCTGCGTGTTACTAGCGCCACCTTGACGGTTCTGTGAATTTCCACCAGACCTCTGGTTGGTCTGAGAGTTGCTCCTTTGCTGGTTCTGATTTTGATTATTTCTCTGGCTTTGATGTCCAGAGCGTTGCACTTGATAATTGTTTCCACCCTGATTTCCAGAGCGGAACTGCGAACCTTGAGCGTTGTTAGGGCGAGTGTTCCTGCTTGACTGACCTTGTAATTTTCTTTTGTGGTCGGATAGCTCCTTCCGTTTACTCTCAAGGCCAATTGCCTTGTTCAGCAGTGTCTGGAAGTTGGGAAATGTATGGCTCTGAAGTTGATAGTTCAAAGGTCCAATCAGTCCTTCCAAGAAACGCTCTTGGCGCTTCTCATCTGTGTCCACTTCTTCCGGTGCGTAGCGTGAAAGCTGAGTAAAGCGATCACGATACTCACTGACAATCATATTCCCTTGAGCAAGGGAAAGGAACTCCTTCAACTTCATAATTCTAGAGGGGATGTGATGAGCGCGGAAGTTCTCCTGAAACTCCTGCCAAGTTATAGTATCCGCGTTGGGATGTGCCGCTGTGAAGGCATCCCACCAATCGGACACAGAACCCTCGAGTCTTCCCGAGGCGTACAAGACCTTCTCCCGGTCGTTGCACTGAGTGATGTCCAACTTCTTTCCAATGACCTTTAGCCAGTCATCGGCATCCAGAGGATCAACCGCATGAGAGAATGTTGGCGGATGATGACTCATGAAATCCCGGTGTTTATCTCTGGCCGGGGGTGCATACTGCTGCTGTTGTTGATGCTGCTGATTCTGCTGGTTCTGTTGAAGCTGCTGAACAGCCGCAGTGATTCCTTGCAGAATTTGCATCTGGGCGGCAATGAACTGCTCTATGTTGGGATTCGGTGGTGGTGGTGGTACTTGTTGACCACGCTGGTTCCGGTTGTTGTTGGGTCCTTGACGAGCGTTCACCATCTGATTGGTTAGAGAGTGAACAACTTAGAGGAGTGAAGAGTAGAAAAGATTCTAGAGGGGAATATCCTAAGTTTATTATTATTTTATATATATGATATTATGGCCATCATTCCATAAGGCCATGGCACTCAAACAAAGATCCAAATCAAACATTTCAACCAATAACCATCACATGGTTGTTATTTATTAATATGATAACTTAAAAAGGTGTTCATCGTCTAACGCGAAGACTAACTTATTACATCATAGCTCAAAATACTTAAAGCAGCCTAGTGACGGATCCGGGCTCTCCATAGCGCAGCCTCTTGCGGGGAGGAGACAACGCCATAGCGGGGACCTGGGCTTCGGGCGGATCCAGTCCTTGCAGTTGGGCTTCCAGGGCTGCAATCCTAGCGTGGGCATTCTCCAGCTCCAAGTGCACCCTGTAGAGATCCAGGGTGGCACTGTCCAGGTCGGTGTTGAGACCGGCCACTACACCAGCAAGGGTGTTGAGGCGATCCTCACCAGCTTCTCCTGGGACGATGTTGGTCTGGCTTCCTCCACTCAGACGCTGAGGAAAATGCCTGAACCTCATGTTCTGCAGCTGCTGCCGGTAGGTGTGGCTGAGCGACCACAGGGTTCGACGGGTAGCATCGCTGACCGAGGCAGCGTAGGTGGACAGTGGTGTCAGGGACTCGTGAGCAGACAGAGTCCTGAATCCCCTGTCCCCTGCATCCATCACCCTGACGTGGATGCGAGTGATGTAATAGCAAGCCCGGGGAGGCTCGCTCACTCGCCTTGTTTCGTACAGGGGGCGGACGTAGGTGCCTAGCGCGTGCAACACTTCTTGTAGCAGGTTGGGGAAGTGCCCCGTCTCGAACATTGATGTGTAATGTTCGACAACAGGACCGAACCCCATGAAGTTGTCCTGCTGGGCGTAGTCAGCTTCCTCGTGGACGTGTTCGTCTCCACCTTCTTCGTCATCGTCATCCTCGTCATCGTCGTCTCCGGAGTCGTCGGGGTCGTCGCCTCCGGGTGCAGGTGCTTGGAAGGCTGGTGTAGACGGTGCTGACGTCGATGACCCACCTGCGAAGGCCAGGGATTCTGCCAACGGAGTGGGGGTCGGCAGCTGCTCCTCCGAGCTGTCCTCCAAGTTGACAACATTCTCCACTCGGATGGGAGGGAGATCCGCCGGAACTTCCTCGACTACCACTGGGTAGATCGGGATCTGCCGGGGCTAAGGGGCATAGCTGGTGTTGATGCGGGTAGTTTGGAGAGTGCGAACCATCTACAAGAGAAGTGTCAACTCAGTTGAATTTCAAAGAGGTAAGACTGATAAAGGAATTTATAGGAATGAAATTAGCAAGTTTTGAACAACTAGGCTTTCCATTTCTAACTAGTCTAACGACCTAGGGTCAGCATAGCTTTGATACCACTTCTGTCACACCCGGTTCCAGGGGGTAGAACCGAGCGCATACCATATGTGTGCTAGGATCCATTTCCACACATATGTTGACGTCACAAGTGTAATATATCAAAAGACAATGCAATAAAGGCGTAAAAAGAGTATAATACTTTATTACATCATCTGCAACATTGTATCTTTAACAAGTATCACATCAAAGTAAAGCGGAAATAAACAACTGGGCAATCTCCCACAGGAAGATGACCGGCGCATCGTTAGACTTAGAATTCATAATGTAACACCACAAAAGTCATCAACTAAAAATAATGAATTTAGTTATTATGGTAATTAGGATAATAATTTTTTAAGTGATTAATTATTTATTTGCATTTTGATCGTTTTCTTTGCATGCGCTTGATTGATTATCAGATGTTTATTATCAATTCCTTTTTAAAGAAATCCTAGTAAATAATATAATAATTAAATAATATAACAATTATTAGTCTAAAAATAAATATGTTATTTATAAATAATTTTGGTGAATTTTTAGAGAATTTTTGAGCTCTTTAAAAATACATTTCGGAATTAGAAAAAAAAGAAAAAAACCAAATCCTAACCTAGCCGGCCCACTAGGGGCCCATCCCCAAACCCTAGCTCCCACGCCGTGCGGGCGCTCTAGCTCTCCCAGCGCCAGCCGCCGCCGCCTCTACTGCTCCCTCCCTCTCCCCTAATCTCTCTCTCCCTCCCCACTCTCTCTCTTCTCTCACCGCTCTCTCTCGCCCGCGCAAGCGCGCGTGCCCAGGACTGCCCCGCGCGCGCGAGCACCGCGCCGAGCGAGCCCAACCGGCGCCCTGCCCGCGACCCCGAGCCGACCGAGCCGCGCTCCCTGCGCGCAGCCGCGGCTTGCGCGACGCCCGCGCGCCATTCAGCCGAGCAGCGCTGCGAGCCCGACGGCCTCCCCACGCGACGACCGCGCCATGTCCTGCCCCGACGCCGCGACTCGGAGCCCAACCGTCACGCGCCGTCCGTTGTTAATAGTGCTTGATTCCATCCGTTACTCCTTCTCCCATTCCCCTCCATTACGCTCGTTAGAAACTGTCGCTGTGATGGCCATTGAAGATCGACCGTTCTCTCCCCGGCGTCCCTATCTTCTCCCCTCCCTCTCTCTATAAAAGGGACAGCAGAACTCTCTCCCATCCTCCCTACCCGAGCTCTCTCCCATTCCTCGCACTCTCTCGCTCGCCGTTTGTCGCCGGAGTTTGCCGCTCGTCGCCGGAGCCCGTGGAGTTCGCTGGAGCTACGTCATCCGCCGTCCGTAGTCAAGCCCCTGCTCTTCTCCATCCGGCCGAAACCCGTCGATCCATCCCCGTCACAAGCACAAACCCAAGGTTGAAGACGAACCAAATTGTTTTGTGTATTTTATAAAAGTACTTTTTGATTTGATTCATGAGTTGTATATTTTATTTGTTGTAATATGAACACATGTGATTCATGATTTATGTATATGTGTGCGTTGTGGAATTTTTGGTAGAAATATGCGATCGTTAGTACACCGTTATATTTCATGTTAGTCGTGGCGTTGAATTTTGGTTTAGAGAAATATGACAAAATTTAGTAGTCACACGTTGGTGATAAAAAAAACAAGAGATGGGAATTTTTGTAGTTAAATTTGGTTACCACGAATTTTGGAAACTACTTGGAGAATTATAGTTATAGGTGCATTTTAATGGATTTAGAAAATGGTATAGAACTCATGTATGATTAACATAGGAATTCTAGATGATTTAGTTAACTATTTTATTAACCTTTTCTTTTTATAAAGAAAGGAGAAAATATCATTAGTAGGATGGAAAATAGATTTTTGCTAGTCAAATAAACATGCTTAGCACTAAAATTGTTAGAGTACTAGTTTTTGTCAAAATAACCTCACTTGTGTTGGAAATGTTAATAGTTTATAGGGATTTTAGAATGTTAAATTCATTTTTGCTATACTAAATAATTTGAGTTAGAAATAGTAAAAGGTATTAATTTATTTATTAGTATTAAAAGACGATAATTATTTTCATTAATGATGTTAAAGTTATTAATATTAGTTAAAATTATATTTATTGCACCCACTCATAAATTCACCATTAGGACTCACAATAATAGCTATAATTGAATTAATAAGTATTTACGCGATTAGGACGTATTTAAGATGTGATTAGTGCGACGTGTGTTTAATGATGTATTGGTATATGTTTATGTAATGGTGCATGTTTATTTATTTGTGTATGTTTTATTTTTATATGTGCGCTATGCGACTCTATTAGAAGCCGACCGTGTGGTAGAGGATTCGAATTCGTTCGAAGACGATCCACCAAACACTTTTGAGCAAGACAAGTGGATTCTCCCTCTGCATATTCTGTTTGTACCTACTCATTGCATATAATAATGTTTACTTTTTGATATATTGCATAATTTTGATGGGTTAAACCTAATTAAGGATTTCCTAGATTTACTACTTGTATTCCTTGTTTAACCTGGGAAAATTATTAAGCTGTGCAAAATTGGTGCTACCGCTCAACTTAATGATTTTTAATGTCACTCATTAATTGGTTTTAATGTTCCAAAAATTTAATTGGCAATTATGATATTAACCCGATGGTTAAGATAATATTATTTCAAATTAATTGGAACATGGAGTGACCACCCAGGATAACAGTGCAACCACGAGTGCTATCATGGCTCTGGCTTTGGTAATTAGCTTTATATGCTTAGTGCCTAGCAACCTTACCTGAAATATGGGCAAGAGGGGGAGCGGTAGGTGCTGGCAGCCCACGTTAACATGGGGTCGTATTCTTGGCTAAGGTACTTCACCCAGGGCGCCACCACCATCGTCTTTAGAAACCTTAGCGGGTTGCTTCGTATTAAGTATATTTTGTGAAAGCCTCATAATGGATCCCTAGCCATTCACCTCGGCAGTGTTTAAGGGTCCGATCAACCCGGGCTAGATGGGATACATGGCTTGTGGGTAAAGTTGTACCACCTCTGCAGAGTGTAAAACTGATATATCAGTTGTGCTCCCGGTTATGAGCGACCTGGACTCCTCACATGATAATTGAACTTGAAGATGGAATTAAATTGAGATCCGATGATCTGCCAATAATTTGCTTAAGTGGTTTCACTTAAGTGTTTTTGTTATACTCATATTCCTTTGTTTAAATGGGATATTTGGGATTCACACTTATTAGTAAGACAAGTGTTGTTAATAAAACATTGACCAACTAAAATGCTTACTGCTCAACCTTAGCCTCACCTTGTTATACCAGCATTAGTTTTTCCCCCACTTGCTGAGCCCTGACCATAAGTGAGCTCACCCTTGCTAATATTTTGATCAGAGGGTGATGCTGGAGACTTTGATGGAGATTTTATCGACGATGATGAATTCTAAGTCTAACGATGTGCCGGTCATCTTCCTGTGGGAGATTGCCCAATTGTTTATTTCCGCTTTACTTTGATGTGATACTTGTTAAAGATACAATGTTGCAGATGATGTAATAAAGTATTATACTCTCTTTATGCCTTTATTGCATTGTCTTTTGATATATTACACTTGTGACGTCAACATATGTGTGGAAATGGATCCTGGCACACATATGGTATGCGCTCGGTTCTACCCCCTGGAACCGGGTGTGACACACAGGTGCATGCTTTTACTTGCTATCGCAGATGCCCCTGATGGCAAGCTTCAGCAATCGTCAAGTACAAAGACATCCTCCCGTGCGAAATTCAATTTGCCCAATCCTAATCTCTTCTATATAGCCTCACAGATAAAACTGCATGTGTATTAATGAATTGATCATTTCACAAATTAGTGCATTATATTTGTATCTTTCAGCTTTATCTGTGATCTTGTCTTGAAAACAAAATTGCTTAGTCATTTATGTCTTGAACACAAAACTTGTCTGATTCAAAATTTGTTTCTGGCATTCAGGCCTATCTGAGTGTGATCATCATCTATCTTTACGCACATGATTTTCAGCAAGCTCAAAAATCCTACAATGACTGCTCAGAGTAAGTTGTACATTGGTGGATTTTGTATAACAATATTTGTGCCATGTGCTATTTTGCCCCCATCAAACCATGAAGCGTAAAGTAAAGTCGTTTAACAGGGTTCAAGCCTTCATCAATAGCGACCAGAATTGATGTGCAACGAAGCTATTGTCTGCTTATGAGGAAGGTGATGCTGAAGAAATCAAACACATTGCTCAATCAAGTGCCTTCAATTACCATGTGGCAAAATCTCAGGTTGGAGAAAACATCATGGTTAAAGTAGTGTTCATTTCAATCTTCATGTTGTATGCGTAAGTGTACAACATTTCTGGTATCCACCCCATCCTCATCACACGCAAGTTCATGCATCCCTAATCACATAAATACTATTTTTTGAATGTTAGCTTCAATTTAAATGCAGAGAATGATAGGTCGAAGTGATATCTTTGTGATAATCTGGTTCCAGTTAATGAATTTGTAAGATCTCATATTTGTAGTTTCTAGAAGTTTTGTTCAGCAATCTCTGGTCCTTGCATGAAAAGTGAATTAGCATCAAGTTTTGATCAGTTTTGTGTTTCTCTTACAATGTTTGGAATTGTGATTTGAAATATAGAGCTTGGGCACTTGGCAAATAATAGTTTGGTAAGTGCACAGTCTACAACTCAGCCTTATACTTCTGATTTTGTTTGCATATTGTTCCCGAAATGGGAAAAGAAAGGCCAAAAGTTATCTAATGCAGCAGCCTTATACGAGTCATTCAAAGCTTATGAAGAAGACTCCAGGAGCAACTTTAAGAAACAAGAAAGAAATTATCAGTGTCGTGTGTCGGTCATCAGACAACTTTTCTTGACCGCCAACTCCAAGCGATCTGATAGATTATTGTATAATTGCGCCGTTGGAATTGTGTCTATGGTCTGTAGCCTGTTCGGCGTGACTCAAAATATAAACCTTTGGATATACATGCAATAGTCTTCAAGCTGTTATGTAGTTCAATTTTTTTGTTCATTATGGCTCACCAAAACAAGATCTAAATTTTATCTGTTATTAAACTTCAGAACATGTGTATACATGGTTGTTTTGGCTTATACATTATCACCAGGATTTTATTATACTTCTTTATACTGCTGAGGTTGTGCATGTTCCCCGAATTTCAGATAAAACTTCTTGTAGATAAATGTTCTAATCTTGTGAGGCTGCTAATATTTATATTTAACATTGTCATTGTTATTTTTAATTTGATGAAAGTGTGTTCTATTTTTATGTTTACAAGGTATGTAAACATCTGCTTTTAGTGATATTAACAAAAATATAGAATAACAATTAGTGTTTTTGCATATCAATACATTTTTATCATATTAATTCCATAGCAACGCACGGGCATATATCTAGTAGTATTATAAGCATCGCTGCGCGGACGCAGATCAGTCCGTTGCAACCATGGGGACGCGACCTGTAACAACAGTTCCTAGTGGAGCATCTTGCTGTAACTAGAACTGTTTGCAGGGCTATTCTAGACTTTTGTGGGCCTAGGGCAAAATAATAGAGAGGCCTCGTCCACCCGTGTGTGTATATATATATATGGAGCTCTGGGCTCTCTCTATCTAGAGGAAGCCTTGGTCACCCTACCCGGACCGGATGACTAGGTGCTCCAGACGTCTCACCTGGTCCATGAGTTTACATTTGTTTTGTATCAATTTTATGCAAAAACTAACAATTGTGTTTTGCATCTAAACCTAACACGTGCTGATATATAAGGAATACTATATGCCGTTACCTAATTCGAGACCACCATCTCTAGATCTGCCTCACCTCGTCGCCTAGCGTTTTCGTTGTCGTGGGTCTCATCGTCCCAGACATGGACACCTTGCACATGGGCTCAACCATAGCCGCTGACGAGGCCTCGACCACCAGGGAGCACTAGGCCCACGTCTCCACATCTCGCAGGAACGAAGCCATGGTGGCTAGGTTTCCCATCATCGCGCTTACCTAGCCTCCATCCTCCACCGTCTCATCGTTGCGCGCCACACCATGGTCGCGCCGGGCGGCCGCAGCATGCTGACGCTGGTCCTCGTGGCTCTCTCCTCGGTGTTCCTCACCTACAACGTGCTCATCTCCATCCACTCCTCCATCCAGGTGACCCTCCCTTCCTCCTTCCCAACCAACATAGCCTCCTCCCGTCGCTTCGGTGCCACAAGTCCGCCAAGTGGAGGGCATTCCACATCGTGGGGTCCGCTCACCCCCACGCTAGCGATGGTGGGACTTGTCGTACCACCCGTCGCCGCCACCGCCTCTGCGGGACCATGCGCGACCCTCGCCGCGCCGGGTGTCGACGTCAGCCGCCTCATGTAGGCCTTCCTCTCACGAATCCTCAGATCTGTGGCCGCCACAGCCACAACCCCCTCTGGTGCCCCTAATTTCCTGCAACTGCTCTATATTTCAGAAGGCTACTATCGACAAGGTAGCGGTGCGTACGACCGCTCTGTATTTACTGTTTTTTGTATTCTGGATTTTGGTTTTCTAATGTTTGTTCCATTAGAAATGAAGCACACCAGTTGATTTAGTAGTCCTAGTATCTTTATCATTATGTGACTTAGGAAACATGAAATAATCATGGAAAGTAGAGCATGTGTAACAGGTTGCAAGGACGTTTTAGTTTCTGGATTTTATTTTTTGACCTGATAGCCTGAACCATCTGCCACATGAGTGGGATTTGGTTAAGGGATAACCCGAGGTAGGTATTCCTCCCACAAATGCAAAGAGGTTGTTTCGAACCTGTGACTTGGTGACCTAGTGAGATAGCTCTCACCGCTGCTCTAGGCCTGCTCTCCTTAACAATTCTGCAAAGATGACCTGACGTTAGCCAGTTATTATCTGGATACTTTGATGGTGTATCAGATAAGTGTAAAAAATACGGAAGTTAATAGTGTATTACATGCATTTGCATTACTATATGGCAGCGCGGTTACTTCAAACTTTAGAAGCCTGTTTTCTTTTAATGAAGTTTGAAACTTTGACCTACAGAGCTTACAAGTTACAAGAGCATAATCTCAGATCTACTGCCCCATTTATCTGTTTGGTGCACTGTGGAAAAATAATGGTTTGAGTTTTTATTTATATTTGTTGTTTATGTTCCATATAAAGCTTAACTAATGTGCAAAAACATAGAGCATTGCATTTAGAGTTTCATGCCTTTATCGAAGACCATGCCTTTTGGGTCATAACTCTTAATTGACACATATTTATGGGACAATGTTATTCATAAAGATGGTTTTTTTGCTATTGTTTGGAACACTAGAGGTTTTTCTGCGGTTCTCTAGTGATTTCAGTTTGTTACCCTTGTTGACCTGTATGGTATAGTGGACTATTCATTTGAACTGCGTCTAGTAGATGTTGTTGGCATCATCAGTTTGTTACATAGTTTTACCTAGTTACCTATACCTATTATAGAAGTCTATAATTAACATAAGTTAATGATGAATTACATGTTTCTATCTTCTTGCTGGTAGCAATTGACTTGACAGGAGCTGGTTTTGGCTATTGGATGGTCAGGAGATTTATCCTTTCAAAAGATGGAAGTGTAGATGCTGGGATATCAGAATTTGTGAAGTGGGCTATGTGTGTTGTTGCTACATTTTTCATTATGCAGGTGTGGTTCTATCTTATTTTCCTTTACCGTGCTAAGTATTCATCTCGAGAACCTGTCTGGTCTGTATCTTGTCCACTAGCTACTTTGCATAAGGTTGCAATTAAGTGCTTTGAATTGCAGTTACCACAACATATTTGTTTTAGTATTCAGTGTCCTTTGTCCAGTAAGCTTTATGTCTCATAAATTAGACAAATTGGGGTTATCTACATGTACACTTTGTGTTTTGTTTTTATCCAGTCATGAATGTTCTACGACAAGCAAAATTTATGACCTGATCAACTATGTAAGGAGTCCATCAATGATAATATAAGAAGGGATGACCTACAATTCTGATGAAAAAGGTTTGATCATGAGTTTTATTTCATTACATATATAAATTGGGTGTTAAAGTTAATTCAGTAACCAGGATATAATGAACTATTTACGCTTACCTATTCTAATTTTAATAGTATATCAAGCCATCAAGTTTTTACAGTCTATTTATTAGAACTGACTCATAATTGGTTTGCGCTACTTTCAACTTACAATATTTACAGCTAGCATTACAAATAGTGAAAATACAGTTGTAGTTACAACCTTGTCTCCATTATGCGTGTGCGCATATACATTGTTACCTCTACATTTTGCATTCGAGTGAAGTGATCTCTGGCAAATTAAATAACTGCAATTTATACGACACTGTTTGTTGCTATATCATGCATATAATAATAATGTTTGTACTACTATATTCTTCATCCATGACACCATGAAAATTTTCAGTTCTTAGGTTGGAACAGCAATCCTATTTGATGAATGGTCTTGCTTTTTTGCTGATAACTAGCTCCAATTTTTTCCCACTGCAAACAAGTCTAAGGATACAACTGGGTGGTGTTATGGATTCACGACCTTATTTCTTAATGTGAGATCTTTAGAAATCTTTTAGGGAATGGAATGCATATGGGGCTTTTCTTCCATGTTAAATGGTAGTGGCTCTGTCATATCTTTCTACCATCCACTATTTGTGGACCCATCTATACACTAAACACACTTAAATGTTTTCTAGACCGCGGAGCGCGCACAATTTACTAGTTAAGATATATTTTAGTTCCACAGCAATGACCGATATAGCAGAAGCCAAGTGTTCTGATGATTTGTTTTTTCAATTGTGTTTTCTTTTATTGGTTCAACATGCACATATATTGACATGATTTATGACATGGCATCTGCCATCTTTGTTATATTTATGACTTCGTTCTTGATTGATGTGTGCGACATGAATGATGGATCTTTTTAACCTCCTGACCATAATTGTGTCACTCATTATCGTCTTTTGTATATCATTTATGGGTTCACGGATATGAAATGACAGGTTTCTTATTTTTAGATCTGAACCATGCATTGCCTTTTGAGTTGTTACATAATAAATGGTCCAGTCGTTGCGTTTTACGTTCAAAAATTTCAACGCAACATGCATGGAAATTAATGGTAAATATGCGTGATTTAAACGCCGTAACTCGTTACGAAACAGATCAACGATTTATGCTAAAACTCACACCTATTTACGCTGTTTTGGTTCACGATTTACGCAAAATCTGCGTGAGCCAAAACCCGCGCTCGATCGGACACGCGTGATTTTTACGCCATAATTTTTGGGCCCCATTCATCGTTATGAAACGGATCTACGATTCACGCTAAAATTCGTACCCATTTACGCTGTTTTGGTTCACGTTTTACGCAAAAATCCGCCCGAGCAAGAACCCGCGCACGATCGGACACACGTGATTTTTGCGCCGCAATTTTTTGGCCCCATTCATCATTATGATATAGTTCTACGATTTACGCTAAAATTCGTATTCATTTACGTTGATTTGGTTCACATTTTACGCTAAAATCCGCCCGAGCCAGAACCCGCACATGATCGGACGCGCGCAATTTTTACGCCGTAAGTTTTGGGCCCAATTCGTTGTTATGAAATAGATCTACGATTTACGCTAATTTTTGTTATCATTTACGCTGGTTTTGTTGACGTTTTACGCTAAAATCTGCTTAAGCTAGAACTGTGCACGATTGGATGCACGCCTACCTGATGGAAGCCCTAGCTCGTCCCTATATATATTATATATTTATACCCATATTATTGAATATTTAATATATAAAAAAACTTTTATTCAATGCTTAAAAGTTTATAAGATGACAAATGTAAAATATAGCCATAAACACTTATTTGTTACTTCATATCACACTAAAAATGTCTTCTAATGTTTTGTGATACAAAGTTGTCAATTATACCTTGAGATTAATTTCACCCAACAACGTCTCAATGTATAGAATCGTCAAACCAAGTAAAGGGTGAAGTACTCGACGCCCGACGGTCACCTGGATGCTAGTCTTTGGTATGGTCGGTGTTGGCTGCTTGACCAAAGGAGCCACTACAACCGCGCTAGATAAAGGCTTCGTATATATGTCCATACGCTCAACCATGGTTAGTTAGGGTGAGGGGGCAGGCCTTCATGGTGTTGATGGAGGCAATGTCTGGCCTCTGTCTCAACAATTCTGAATGCCACCATCTCGTACCATTGAGGCTGAGGAATAGCATGTTCCTCTCCAAGCCTGATCATATCAGTACTATCAATATAATCCAGCCTCTTCATCACCTCAATGTGTCCTTTCTTTATTGATGATTTTTGAAGCATACGTGGCTTGGCTTTGATGGCCAAATATTGTTGTCATCTTCAAACTCAAATTCTTAACTATCCTCTCTAGACTCCTCTTATGCAAGGTCAACCTAAATATCTTCAATGTTACCTTCTTCAACTAGAGCATGAGCTTAAATTATGCTGACCAGGACGCCACCCTTAATGGCTGGGACTTCTTCCGTCTTCCCAGCGACTTCTGAAGATGTCACAATGGCCAACTCAGCACTTGATTTATCTCCTGCCATTAGCGAAAGTATGAAGCTTGCAAAGCACAAAGTTTGCAAGAAAGCAATGCAACAAAAGAGCTTCGGAGGTAGAGAAAATAACAACAATAGGTTGGCAACAACAGCAAATGTCGTACCTCATTGTCAGGAGCGCGTATCATTATATAGATAAAGACATGGGTTTTGAGGAGCCATGTAACAACCACTCGCTGCAATTGGACCTCCCATGTTATTCGTCCATGAAGACATATTTTTCAAAGGTTTGTTTCTGATAAAGAGCTTCGGGAAGGTGTTTTTTGAACCTTCAACATGTGGCCTCCTTTGTTCACTTCGCGGTCTGAGCTCATTATAAAAAACGAAATAATACCACAAGGGCTACTGTTGGAAGCCTGCTCTATTCTAATGTCTTCAAAACACTAAAACATTAATCATCTTTGAGTTTATTTCAGGAACAATATGGTAACCTTCATCTTGGTGGCATCACTACTACATATATGACTAATTGAGACGCACAATTTAAGACATATATAAGTATATTTTATAGAAGTGTCTTATATCATACGATGTTGAGCAAGATAAGACATTTTTTAAAAAATCCGTCTCAAATAGAAAAGTTTTTTGAGACAATTATGTCATAACAAATGTCTTATATTGATTTAAGACATATTTTTATTGTAAACCGTCTCAAATAAGGATAGTATTTGAGTCATCACTACTTTAACAACTGGCTTAGATGGCAGTGAGTATTCTAGACACTTCTATGTATGAAACCATCTCAAATATGGATAATATTAGAGTCGTCTAGACTATAAAAACCGTCGTAGATGTGAGTGAGTATACTAGACACTTGTAAATATGAAACCGTCTTCACATGATAGTTCTGGCAAGACATATGACAAACATAATAAATAGTGAATTTATTTTAAATTTATGATATATATTAAATAGAATGTCAAACTTATCTCTATCTCTTGCTATAATGGTCAAATGGACCCAAATGAGACCGGATAATTTATGTTTTATACCGCATGTCCAAGTCATCGTTGTGCTTTCTTTGTAATTATGAACCTATCAATAAATGTTTTAGTATTGATAGTAAGCAAGGTATGACAATGCAGGAGAAATTAACAAATCTTACTATAAAAGCGCACTACAACACCAAACTCTCTTTTGCTTCGGATAGCTTGCAACACTAATGACTGTGTTGCAGGGCCCATTAGCTAGCAACGCATTAACTCATTTGGCCCACCACGCTGCAGCGGTGCAGCCCAACCCCCACACCACATTAATTCTATCTTCTTGCGGGAGTAAATAAATCAAAGGGCCTAACCACCTGCAGGGTACAGTCCTAAACTTCCTGCACATTCATCTTCTCTAGGATATGCCACGGCCACACACAATCAATCTAGTATTTCGCATCTGCATCATCGTTAGTTCCATCAATACATCTTCTAGACTTCCACCATCATTGCTTTTGTTGATGGGTCAGCATGGTAATCAAGGGTCTCTGGTGGCTGAATTGGCAGCACCGACTGAGTTTGTTAGATATTTACCATGGATTACATTGATTCAAATCTGATTTGGTGTTTGACATTTGTTTTCTATCTATATTAGTTTCTCATTATTATATTTGTATAGATTCATATTCTTGAGACTAACCTAATCAACATTCTTTACATAATCTATACTACTTATTAAGTCTGTAAGGGTAGTCTAACTTTCCTGGTTCTACCTCTCTCAGTTCTGCCCCTCTCGGTTCTGCCTCTTCTTTATCCGACGAGTGGGTCCCCGTGCGTCAATTACGTTGAGTGTCTCTTCCCCACGTTCTACTCACATGACCGCTCGAGACTCGAGAGAACTGCCTCCCGACTGCTACTGTCGCAGTGCCGCTATCTCCCCTTTCTGCCTACCTTCACTCCCCTCTTCTCCTTCGTCTAGGGTTTGCCGCCGCCGCCACCGCTCGATCCGAGGCATATGTCACCAACAACAGCCATGGCGCTGTTGTCCTAGGCCTCGTCTAACTCAGGTACGTGCCCTCCTTGTGTCCCTCCTCTCCTTCCTGCCAGACCACCCACTCCGTGACCACCTCGTCACCGTCGTTTTCGCCTTCGCCTTCGCCTCTGCCCTCACCGCACCCATCTCTAGGGACTACGCCGCGCGCGCTCGCTTGCGACGCCCTGCGCGCCCTCGACGCCGTGCTACGGGTTCTCCTTGCCTAGGTCCTCGGGCACCTCTACGCGCTCGCCGGCCAGGCAATCCTACCTCCTCCTGCTCGCCTCCGCTGCACGCCACGCCATGCGTCTCGGGAGGCTTGCCTCGAGCGCTTCCATCCTGGCGGTAGCAGGTCCGCCCATCCCCTTCATCATACCTTCTCACCTGCTCTTGTCTCCTGCCGCCCCTAGCGCCACCATCGAAAGGTAAGGGACATAAGGAAGGTGCTCGCTCTGCTTATGGACCGTCCATAGGTGCTCACGCCCGCAGCGGCCATGGAGATGATGGCCATTCTTGCCAAGTTCACGTCGGCTATGCTCCAGTGGGTGCCAGCAGTTGCAACGCACATTCAAGTGCAGTTCAGGGGGATGCTGCATTCGTTCAACGCCGTGCTGCTACACTCGCTACTCACTCCCTTGCTCCAGTAGGTGCACCATCAACTCGCAGTGTAATTGTTTGCTTTGCATTGGCTACTCGGCTAGCGGGTTCAGAAATTTGGTGCCTAGTCTCACCCATTGGTTTTACCCTGACGTGTTTGATCCCCTTGGGCTCAAGGGCAAGATGCTGGATTGTCTACCTTATGTTGTTGATGCCTGATGGTGTTGATGGCATTGCAGCAGCAGACAGAGCAAGTGAGCTATTGATTGGGCTACTTAATGATGGTTTGGTTTGCGTCTCCGCCTTTAGGTGGCTCCCAGCATGAAAATTGGAGTCGTCATATTCTCGGGCAGCGGCAGGATGTACGAGTACCCGAGCCCTACATGGAGGTGCATAAGTGTTCTTTTGGTCATGGTCATCTTTGAGGCAAAGTAGAAATAATAGATATGGCGTATTTATCACTATGGTATTTGTCTTGTCATATTCTGAAGATACATATTTTGTGGTTGAAGCTTCTTACTATGCTTAGGCTTGTTTAGTAGCCTGCAATTTTACAAATTATTTTTACTATCTTTGGTTGAACAGATTATGCATGCATTGTTTTCAATCTTTTTGCAGGACATGTGTTGCAATATAAGATCCAACTTATTTTTTAGTTTGGTTTTGGTAGAGCACCACATTCTCATTAGCAATTTAAAACTGATTTGCTCCTACCAATTGTAATGACCTTTTAACTTAGCACACGTGACCTTTTAACTTAATATATATTAATCTGTGAAGACAATGCGACATCAATCAGCTAAGTGATATAAGAATAAGACTGGTAACATTCTTAGAATCATACATATGCTCTTTTTGGTTGTTGCAGAACAGCAAACATCTTTCACAGATACCTGAAAGGACCTCTTACATTTTTTTCATTTTGGAGGCAATAGAAGTTTTAGAAATGGTGTATTTTGGTTACCTCGTCATATTTTTTTCGAGATACATGTCTTGTAGTTGAAATTTCTGAAGATTGCTTAGTTGTCTTACAATTTTTTGAGTAATGTATATGTTGTTTTCCAATTTCTCTAGGATTTTTTTCCTTAGAATGCACAAGATTCAGCCTATCCTGCAGTAAGATTTCATTACTTATGTTTACTTGAAGCTACAGTTGAATGCATAACCTATTCTTGCTTTTGTCTATTTATGGTGCAACCCTTAGTGAAACATATTTGGAGATAATTCAGCTTATGAATATGATAGATTCACCTAAGTGTCGAACCATTACTGAAATCGATCATCTGTGGGGTGCTTCCGCTCTGAAATTCAGAGAAGAACTGAAACTAGATTTTTCAAAATCAGGTACAAATAAGACAGGGAATGCTGAAATTACTAAAAGGAGAAGGGTACTCTTTTGGAGAACATATGACGTGATTGGGTTTAGGGATTTTAGGAGGAGAATGGTATGGGCTTTTTCTCCGGGGGATCTACGCGGTTGGGGAAATTGGGAGCTCAGTGGTGCTCGATCTCTGTTATACAAACACTAAAACCTGAAAGATGTTTCCAGTACTTCATGGAAATTTAAACCTTTATTTTTAGTATTTCTTCACAGTACATCTCTATATAAATTGTGCTGTCATAAGTGATAAAAAATATTTTCTTTTTCTTTTATGCTATATTGAGTTATTGACTTTATATCCATTCTTTTTAGCTCGATTGCTTTTGCCTCATGGAATAGAAAACTGTACTCTGATATATGTAACTTGCAAAATGTGTAACAGAAATAGCACAAGAAATTTGTGGCTTTGATCTGAATATAGCCGGTACAAATAGCTTTTGTCGAGCTGCTAAAGGTAAGTACTTGGTTTTAGTATTTGCCATTTGATCAGCCACTATTATGTTTCATTTCTTGTGCTTTAGTTTCTTGTAATTCTAATATTTTCTCATTTCAAATGGTTTAAATTATGGAAGTAGGCATATAGAAGGAAAATCATCAAAGAAATCATTCTAGCCAAGTGTGCTGCCAAGACAATTTGATTTCTAATAGTTTTTTTGTTAATGGTCAATTATATTAATAATTCAATAATTTCTGCAATTCAAGTCTATTTTTTCTCTAGAAGTATTGTACCTATGTTGCAAATCTATTTTGAAGTGTGTACTAAACTATGAACATAGTTGGGATTTGGGAGGTGTCATACTGACCTTGTGTAAGAAATAATGCTTTGATAATTGGCAGCCTATCAACAGTTTCATAAGTGTAGAACATTTTTTGGCTGTTAACATAGTGTATGACATAGATTTTTTTTGTTTTGGAAAAAAATTTAATCTCAACATAGAAATTTTTACTGATAGGTTTATGGTCTTTTAATGTCTGCAGTGGAAACTGATATCATTGTAACTCAAATGGGAGCTTGGCATTTAGCATATAGACGCCACTAGAACTAATCTGGAATTACTGTGAGGTAATTTTATATCTTGTTATGTAAGTTGGAGAATTAATAGCTAGCATATGCTTCCTTAATGATGTTTTCTTTTTCCATGCATCTTCATTTTACCAAACCCTTTTCTTGCAGGAGAAACATATATAGAGTGATAAAAGGCATTAATGTAAGTACTACATAAATGTACTACTTGTATTTTTTTAACAGTCAATGCTTCAAAAGTCTATATAGATGCTGACTGGTGTTAGCGATTTCCCATTATTGTAAGTTTGTTACAATCAAGTGCTTTCCCTCATAGTACTGCAACTTTGTTTTGCATGTTTATTACTTTTGTTTGCTGGTTTTGACTTGCAGCGAAGTGTGTATGCAACTACTGTGGCATATCAGTGACCTTCTGAGAAGATACAATGGCGTTCTTGGTACTAACGCTGCTTGATTGCTATAGCTTGAGTCATCACAGAGCTAACATTTGCACTTGAACTGTTTGGTGAAATGCTTGGGAGAAAGAGGCCAGCAAGAATTGAGTCATGGAACATCGACAGGAGGGGTGCAACAGCGGCAACCGATGTATCCCTTGAACAATCTTGTTTTGACAAGATGCAAATCAATCTGGTGTACACTGTATTTCGTACTTGCACAGATTGTTTGGCTAATTACAAGATTATCTCAGTGTTTTGGTTTGGATTTAGAGTACACTTATGTATGAAATATTGATTGATACTCATCTATATTATATTAATTATATTATTATTAAATATATGTATGTATTTCTCTTTCAAATTATTATAATGTGGTATCTCAAAAATCAATATAAATTGAAGAATATATTGTCATTTAAGTCAATTAGTTTAAATCTTATTAAGACGATTCCAAAAATGTCCAATATCGGTCTTCTAAATAAGACGATTTCCAAAACGTCCAATATCAGCCACCTAAATAAGACGGTTTTCATATCACAAACGTTTAATGTTATAGAATATTTTAGATAGTATACTAAATAACTTGTGACTTAAAATGTTCATATACTCAACGGTTGTTTAGAAAAAGTGTCTTAAATAAAACATAATTTAAGACAGGTTATTGGACAAAATGACTTAAACAAATACCTTTTTAGACGGTTATAGACTAAAAAACGTATTATATAATATCTGTTTAAGACGGTTTGCAACCGTCTTAAATGTGGGACATCTTTTGCGACTCCATCAAATTTGGACACTTGAGAAACGTCTTAATAAGTGAAAATTAACCGTCTCATATAACATGATCTGTAGTAGTGCATGCATGAATATGAGACGAAACTGATAGCTTCAGTGCTGTGGCATGAGCAAGGTATGAAGCATTCGACCAAGCAGATAAAGGAAGACTCTAGATACATGTGCAATATGTCTCCATAGAAAAAAGACGATGATACCCTGACAGACTTTGTGTTTACATGTGTAGGGATTGAGGTCATAATTGTAATTTTATATGAAGTTGTAAGTTGTGCTTGAAAGGGAAATGGGCAAGGTAGCCATTTCTACCTGTTTTGGTGATTGAATGTCCAACACAACATCTTGGACTAACTTGTGTGCTAAGTGTATGGGTATAGGTTCACTAGAATTCAATTTGAATATTCTAAGTCCAAATGAGCTCAAAAGAGGCAATGAAATGCAACTTCGTGTAAAAGGGTAAAACAATGAGGTTTGAACCCTTAGATATGTTGCATTTGGCTACTACAATGTTTCTAGCACTTGTGTTTGCACTCTAACTCATTTTGTAGAGAAAATTGCTTTTCTTAGTTTGAGCAAAATTGAAATCCTTATGAAAAGTTGAGAAAGAGGTGAGTTTCCTAGACTAATTTCAATTGCTTATGTACTAACAATGTTTATCTAAGTTGTAGGAAAGCTCACAAGAAAGGCCAAGCCAAATTGAAGAAACTTAGTTGAAAAAGCCAAAGTCTTAGCTTTGGGACTCACTGGACCGCGTACGTAGAGAGCCTAGACTTAGGCTTCGGGGGCCTGATGCATCGGACCAGTCCGGTGGTGCACAAGATCCCAATATGTACAAACTTGCCAGCCTCGGGAATTTTATTAAAATTCACCGAACCGTCTACAGTGGAGGTCCGGTGGTGCATTGGACCTCTTCTCCAATGGCTACTTGGCGTGCAATGGCTACTTCAATGATCAGGTGACACGTGGCAGTCCGGTGGTGGACCGGTCAGGTCTAGTGTCAGCCCGATTTGGAAGGCTTCAGTCAACATCCGAGAGGAGCCACCATAGGACTTAGTCTGATGGTGCATTGGACTGGTCTGGTGTGCTCACCTAGAGTTGGATTTCAGCAGCTTTTTGGAGGAAGCTCCAACTGCCATATGGACCTTTGGGGCTATAAAAGGACCCTCATTTCGATCTCCAAAGCACACCAAGCATACCAAGATCACATACTTCAGTCCTAAGCATTTATGTGACACCCAAAGTGATTCGAGCATCTGTTTTAGTGAGATAGTGTTGTGCTGCTGCTATACGCTCTTGTTGTTGGCTTTGTGGTGTTGTTCTTGTGATCTTGTGTGTGTTCTACTCTCCCTCTTGTTGTTCTTAGTTGTAACTCTTGATTTGTGTATGGCTGCAAGAGACTCCAAGTTGTGGAGATCCTTGCAAAGGGATAGGATATAAGGAAGAACTATGGCACTTAAGTGGACAATTGGATCACTTGTGAGGGGTTGAGTGCAACCCTTGTCCATTAGGACACCACAACGTTGTCTTTTGTTCACTTTAGGTTTTGTGGCTTGACCGAACCACGGAATAAAATCACCTTGTCTTGTTGTCACACCCGGATTTAGAAGGCAAATCGAATGCAAACCATGTACGTGCCAGAATCAACAATTCGCATACACAACAGTTACATAATCGGACATCATCACACAATGCTCGAATAATAACATAAAAGAGAGTAATAGTTGATTACATCATGATGTCTGAGACATCCACATAGTCATTAACAATTATCAAAGTGCAAAAACGAAACGTAGATAAACGCGGCCTTCACAGGCAGCCAACTGGGGGTTTGCCGCTAACCCACGCCTAGAACTCATCGTACTCTTGGAACTCCTGGAAGTCCTCCTCTATGACTTCATCTTCTCCTGAGCAGTGGTTGCAACGTGGACAACCTGGGGGGTTTGGTGTGTAAAGCAAGGGTGAGTACACATCAACATACTCAGCAATTGTCCCGTTTGGCTGTAGTGGACTAGCTTTATGTGGGGTCAAAGTCAAGCAGTTTGCTTTTAGTTAGCCAGGTTATTATTAATAGTAGAGAGCCAGGTTTTAGCATTAACCCGAGTTGTTAACCCAAATGTACCCTTTCCAAACGGAAAGAATACCAGAAACCATTACCATAATCATAATCACAATAGAAACCAACATTATCCTCATCATCACCTGTAAACAAATCATCTTTGATCATCGTGTCTCTAATCAATGGAGCTCCCTTGGCCGCTCATAACCGTGAGCACGACTAATATATCAGTTTCATAACACTCTGCAGAGGTTGCGCCCTTTACCCACAAGCCGTGATTCCCTTTTGCCTCGAGCTGATCAAACCCTTAAACACTACCAAGGTGAATAGGCAGGGTTTCACTACGTAGCCTTTACAAAGATTCCCTGAGGCTGTAGCCGCCCGTTAGGTTTCCTAAATGTACCGCACTCCTCCCCAAGGGGCAATCCACCCTCGGCAGAGCGAGCCGCATACACCGAGCCCCATTGACGGTACGACGACGAAGTGAACTACACCTCAGTTCCTCAAATTATTCAGCTAAGGGCATCCCATACCACCCTCATGGTTGCACTGTTTTCCCGGGTGGTCATCTAACGAACCAATCCTTACGGAGAGGCACTCGAGAAACCGCTCGAGTCCCCTTAAATGTCACAATATCATCATCATAATCAAGAGGGAAAACAACGTATCATAAATAATCTCATCATGTTCATTGATTAGGGTGAAGCACTAGCATAAAGCTAAACCAAAATAATCCAACCCACATAGGTAAATAAGGACATGATAAACAAAGCTAGTCAATCCTTAGGTATAAATTGTGTAAATGCGGGGAGTGAATTATAAAATGAGTAGGACATAGATGGGTCAAGGGACACTTGCCTCGACCAACCAGTTGCTGCTCAGGGTCTTCACCTGCAACTCCTTTGGACTCCGCCAACTGACCGTTATCTATACGAGTTCAAACATAAATTCCATGATTTTAATACAAAAAGAACAGTACACCACACAGTAGAATATAACAAATAAGTAGACGCTTGGCGCGGGGCTCGCACCTACAATTAAGCGAGAAAGAGAAAACAACGGTCGAGACTACGTTCGAAAGGCGATTATGTTAAGCAGGTATGGATTAAAGTACTCGTCTAAACATAACTTATTAATTTGACAATCACGCTATGCATAAAATAAAGTTACGCTACACATTTAATTATTATAAACAATTCAAGGTAAATTTAAAAGGATTGCCGCCCAACGAAACGCACGACGGCACACACGAACTAAACTGAAAATTGGGACGAGTTGCCGCGCAACGAGGCACGCGACAGCACGCACGAACTAAGCTGAAAATAAAATGAGTCGTCGCGCAGCGAAGCGCGCGACGCAACACTAGACTAAACTGAAATTAAATGAATCATCGCGCGACGAAGCGCGCAACGAAACACTTGAATTAAATATCAAATAACGTAAAGCGTCGCACGATGAAGCGCACGACAACATACGCCACTTGAACTAAATTTAAAACAAAACGTCGCGCGACCAAAGCGCGACGCAACACATTAAATAATCTGAAATTAAAATAAATCGTCGCGCGCTTCGTCGCGCGATGAAGCACGCGACGCAGTACGTAAATTAAACTAAATTTTAAACGTCACACGCTAGGGCTGCGCGTGTACGCGAACGCGCTACACACACCGGGGGCGCTCTGGGGCCACGCCGGGGGGCCGCACCGGAGGTCCTCGCCAGGGGCCACGCTGCCGGGCCGCGATGGGGGGCAGTGGCGGGGCCGCGCCGCCGCGGGGCAAGGGCGCCACGCGCATGGGGAGAGAGAAGGGGAGGGAGAGAGGAGGGGGAGGGGAAGCTCACCTTGGGATCCAACCATCGGCGATAACCATCCACCGGATCACACTTAGGGCAAGTTGTGGAAGAGAGGGAGAGGAATTTGCTGCGCGGGAAACGAAAATGGGATAGAGAGAGGGAGGGGGCGCACATGGGGGGAGGTGGGGGCGCTAGGGGCGCGCGCCACGAGCCAGGCTGGGTCGGGTCGTGGGCTGGACCGCGGGCCTGGCCAAACACCCAGTGCACGCACGACCACAAATTGGAATCAAATCGCGAATCGAAAAACCGAAACGAGACGGACGCGCGGTCAGACACAACATCATACAAATAAATATGCTTCGGCATGATGCAACACCCATGTCAACTTAGGTTTTTGTTTACAAGCAATATAGATACCAGTCACTATACTGCTTTGAAAATTGGAAGAAGGAGCGAAACGAGAAGAGAAAAGAGAGTAACACCTGAATTTGGTGAGTATCGGAGAAGAAAAAATTATACCCCTCAAATTCAGGGCGTTACACTTGTGTGCTTTATTCTTTGCAATTTATTCTTCCTCTCTCTCTCTCTCTAAGTTCTTAAGTTCACTTGTAAGATTGCTCTAAGTTAATTCCACAATCTTGTGAGAGCAATCAAGTGAAAGAACATTTCTCCTTCTTCTCTCTCTCGGATCTAGTTTTAGACTAAATTTTATTTTGTGATCCAAGTTTGTGTTTAACTTGTGATTTTCAGGCGTCACCTATTCAACCGTCTAGGTGACTATCTATTGGTATCAGAGCCTGTCACTTGTTGTTGAGCTTAACCACTCGAAGTGATAACGGGATAATATCCTAAAGGGAAGGTGGCCGATGACCACAAAGAGAAGGAGAAGACACCCATCAAGTCTAATTATGAGAAGCGTGTTAAGTCGGGAACAAAGGAAGACAACATATGAATACAATGTTGACTTACCTCTTGTGGTTCGGGTTGATGATGAGTGATTGTCAACGGGTAGCATCTCGGGTTGAGTCATGGACTAATCGAGGCGTGAGTTATGTGTGTGCAACCATGTCTATCGGCTTGTGGTGTGTAGGTGTAGAGCACAGGGGCGGTGGTTGATGGTGAAGCTGAAGGTCATGTGGGTTCGTGCTAATGTACTTGGAGCGATGAAGGACAAGCGCTAGGACTTGACCGAAGGATCAGAGTCGCCGGGTGACTAGCCGTGGTGGCTAACACCTAGGACATGCACTCGCGCGAGGACGTGGTGGAGTAGACCGTGTTGCCAGCGCGGTCGAGGACTAGTGGGACACATGTCCAGGACGTGAGGGACATGCACGTGGTGCGATACTCATGGTGGTTTGGTGGCTGATCCTAGAAAAACCACCCTACGCTATACACGAAGGGTTTTCGACCGAGTTTGGTCTCAAAACTCGGCGGTGGCGGTTCCGGTGGGAACTGGTGGCGGAACATGGCGTCACAACAAAGGGTGCGTTAAGGCGAAGCAACTTCGTGTGGAGCGCATGGTCGCCGGATCAAAAACCCAGGAGTTGGTCCATTTTGCCCCCGACAGAGTGGATATGCTCTATGTAAATAGGGGTAGTTTAGTCTAGACAAATAACCCTCTATAGATAGAGGTAGGGCTATTGTTACAACTATCTTGGCAGCCAAATCTCTTTGAGCATTAGTTTAGACTTCCACTTGAGAGAGAGCACTAGTTTCCTGTCTAGTTTTGCTCATGCTAGATATCCATATATAGTTTTGTACTGCATCTGTGTAATCTCCTTCGTGTAATCCGAGGAAGGGTGGCCAGTTCTACCCACAAGTTTCATTGAATCAAAATCTCAATTCTATTCCAATGGATTGTTTGGTTCGTTTTGCTCTTGTGTTCTTCCCTTCCGTCTTCATGTGGATTTGTGGAGAACCTTTGAGTTCTTGTGGCATGGGTGCTATTGGGGATTGATTTGTTGGGTGATAAACTCTATGGATCACTGCGTACACCCATGTGGTGCAGTTTTGGGCCATGATCCAAGTTGACCCCGTTTTGAGTCCGTTTGGGAAAACCCAGCAAAACCCCATCTCTCGGGATTTCGCATCTGCGCACGATTTTTTGAGTTCACATTTATACTTTGAGAATAGACATCTTTATCTCTACACATATTGTCTGCAAAATTTGAGGTGATTCTACCTTGGTTTTGGTGCCTAGTACTGCCGCACCCCAGCACTGCCGGCCTGATGTGCGGCACTACTACGCCCTCTTCCTTATGATTTTGACTCTAAGATTTTACAGGAAGTTGGGTTGGTTCTTATGTAGTAGTTTGGTGAATTCTATCGGCAATGGACTAGATATTACCATGTTACACAGTTTCGTTCATCTCTTGGGGTTCGTGTGAAGATTGTGATCGCAATCACGGTGCTGTTCTTGAAAGAGAATTTTAGTGTCTCCCATTCATCCCCCTCAGGTTGCCTCATCGGTCCTTCAATTGGTATAGGAGCCAATTAAGGATTTCCATACCCTATTCGGTCTAAAATCCACAAAGGCAACATGGAATAAGGTGTCGGAAAACCTCCGTTCTTTGATGGGATCAACTACCCATACTAGAAGATTCGCATGTCGGCATATCTTCAGAGTATTGGATATCACACCTGGGAGATCTGTCTCGATGCTAAGTTTGATTCTGTGAGTGATCGAATCACTTCGATTTAGATGGAGTTCCATGATTCGATCAACAAAGCTTGAAACACTTTGTTCTCATGTCTCTCGCTTGCTGAGTTTGAGCAAGTTGGACATTTGGTTACGACTCACCAGATCTAGTCTACCCTCGAGAGATTCCATGAGGGGAACGATCATGTAAAGACCTAACTGTTTGAGACGTACCGACAAAAGTACAAGAACTTTGTCCAATTGGTTGGAGAGACCATTAATATGATCTTTTCTCAGTTCTAGTCGATTGTTAACAAGATGCATGCCAACAAGGCATAGCTTCCCTATGATGATCATGAGAGAGCGCTGAAGTTGCTACATGCTCTAGATCGAAGGGTTTGTGAGGTGAAGGTCTTGGCGATTATTGAGTCGCCCAACTATGAGACTCTCACCATGGATGAGCTGGTCAGCAAGCTCATGTCCATAGAGATTTACCACTAGACCCGAGCCAAGATTGAGAACCCTGGTGCACCCACCATGATCTTGGTCTTTGGAGGTGGTTTTGCTTCTAACCCCTCACCAGCTTTGTTTGCTCTATCTTCTTTGCTATCTATCATAGAGGAGTAGGTGGCAAGCCTTAGGGATGAGGAGATGGCGCTTGTGTCCATTCGGTTCATGGGGTTCTACAACAACCGCCAAAACCAGTAGCGTGGCGGGTTGAAGGATGGATGCTTCAACTATAGCGGCCCTGACCACTTTATCACAAGTTGCCCCAAGAAGGGCAAGCATGAGTCTGGCCCACGTGACCACCACTCTAGTTGACACAAGGGCAAGTGGGAGCATACCTCTAGCAAGCACAAATCTAGGGGGAGCTTTGACAAGGAGGCACTAAAGAAGAAGTACCTCTAGAAGGCAAAGATCAAGGAGCACTCCTTCCTCGCCTCCTTGAGCGACCTCAACTACAGCACTAACGAGCTGGCCTCTTCTTCGAGTGACGAGGAGCTCGAGAGGCATGTTGAGGACAAGCTCAACAGACTCTACTTCATCACCAACACCGCATGAGGCCTTTGCACCATGGCCCTCGGTGATGATGCAGTGGGCCACGATGGCCAGGACATCGGCGATGGCTCTGCATATGAGGTATCACATTTCGCCGATGACCTCGTCGTTGAGGTAGAAGAGCTGATGGCTGCTTTGGCTAGTCAGGATAAGTTTCTCAGGCTTTCTACTCGTGAGAGGAAAGATTTTAAAATTCAAGTATGAGAGCACACTTAGAGAGCTTGAGTTTGCTAGAGCTTAAATTGTGGTGTCCGACGAGATTGAGTGTGATGGAAGCGCCCTACACATGTCGAACATCACCACTTTGCAGACCAAGTATGCCATCCTTCTAGATGAGCACGACGAGTTGACAACTAGGTCTAGCTTGTTGGGTGCGTGTACTGATTGTCCTAGCTTAAAGGCTGAGCTAGCAAAGAGAAACACTAGGATAACCTTGATTGGGAAGGCTAGCTCAGTGAGTGTATCTACACCTACGTGTGTGCACTTTTTGAGGGTTTACAGTCTGCTCTCGAGTGCTGCAGACACGACAAGACAAGGACCAAAAGAAAACACATACTTCGATCTGCCCTGAGATGGGTGTCATGCAGTGAGCTCCAGTTGGGCATGATGGTTAGCTAGTTCAAGAGGGGAACTGGTGGACCAAGGTTAGGCTTTGCTGCTAAGGATGGGAGTGTCGCTTGCTTTGGAAAGGTTGGTGAGTGCAGTGGCCAGAAACCTTAAGAGAAACCTTCAGCCACCACAAACTTGTCTAGATCACTCCACCAAAATCTGCCACCGCTATTTGCCTGTGTAGCCTATAACGCCTCAAGATCCTGTTTTTGGTTTAGTTCAACTTTTCCAAAAAAGAAACAAATTAAAGTGTCATCTGATGAAACATGAAGCCTTGACCCTTTAAAAAAACAATTATAATGATAATCATGAATAAATAAGTAATATTTGCTTGGTACTTCAAAACATAGACACAAATTTTGAAACTAAAATTTAAGTTAAAACTTGGAATAATAAATAAAAGAAAGGCTCCAATCTATTTGTCATTCCCTTTTATAAACTATATAGATAAAGCACTCTTTAGAAATATTTGAACTAACATAATTCATGATAAAGAAATATATTAACTTCTTCTAAAAGTAGATAAGTTGGGATATTAATTTTTGAATGCACTTCAATTTGAATATACATTTGAGGATATTAAGGTTCCTAAAATGGATAATGTATGTGTATTAATTACATAGGATATGTTTGCATTCATGTTGGAATTTTGTTTATGCATTTAGAAGTTTGATATTCAAACTTTGGTTGAACTTGCACTTGGGTTTGAAAACTAAAATTTGAAAAGAATAGAAAACAAAATGAAAACAGAAAAGAAAAAGAAAGAAGCCTGTGCCTGGGTTGAATCTGCTTGGCCGGAACAGGAACACAGTGCCTCGACCAGGTCGGTTTCCCACCTCGTGCGGCCCAAAACCACGCCGCGAGCTGGCCCCTTGGTATGGGCACGCTGACACATGGACCCAACACATTAGTTCCCTCCCTGGACCTCACATACGTGTGGGCTCGCTCTTGAAACCGCTGCCGCATGGGACACGGCGCCGAGACACCTCTCCGTCGCACGCACTCGTGTCGCTGACGCATGGGGTCCCATCGTCAGCCCACCCTTCCTCACCGCGTTCATGACACCATGCAAATCATGACCAAAACCGTGTGCGCACATCCAATCAGCCCGCGTTCACCGGGAATTTGTTAGGATTCACCTCGACCGTGAGGATTAGCCCTCTCCATTTGGCCATATAATCCGAAGCCTTGCCTCATCTCATCAAACAGTGACCCCGCGCCACCATTAACATGGGGACCAAGGGAACGCCATGAAGATTGCCACCACACGCCTATCTCCCCTTCGTTGCTGCTCATAGCTGGGGGAATAGTCTAGGAGCTTCGTCGGAGCATGTGGAGAGTAGTCGCGTTATCGTCGACCAGACCTAGTGGCTGGAGCCATGTCGATTGCTCGTTGGAGCATTACCACTGCCGTGGATCTGCCCTACATCGAGTGTGGGAGTCTCTACGACATCATCTCCGGTGAGAACTCTTCCCAAATGTTCACCTTCTCCACCTCTTTGCGTAGCGCTTTTCAGAGTGGGGTCTCGTTCACCAAGGCAATGAATTCTAATTGCTCCAGGGGGTCACGCGGCCGTGACAGGAGCGCCGCCGTTCCCAGATTACCGAAGGTAGGAGAAAGCGCTCTCGGCCGTCGATCACAGATCCAACACATAGGATTATAACAAATACTTACCCATTTGTTGATTAAATCCAGAGCATATATCTCTGATCCGATGGCTCTAGATGCATAACGATTGGGTTATTTGTGATCTAATCTTGGCTGTCGGATATAGATCGAGTAGTGTAGATTAGATGGGAGAATACCCCTTCGCGCGGATTAGAAGGTTCCCCTTGGACCGGGTATTTTACTAAAGAGTCCATGGGAAACATAACAAGTAACCTGACATCCACTGTAGTTGAAAAAACATTGCACCGAGGTCCTTTTTCTTGCAGATTAAACCCCGGCTTTCAAAGAAATAGTAGCCGCAATCCAGTGTCCTCGTTTAATTACAAATTAATTCCGAAAATTGATTTTTATGTATAAAAATAATTCCGAAACTTAGAAAATTCATATCTCCTAGGTTTTAACTCCGATTTTGGTGGTTCTCGAACCTGCAACCTCATAGAGATGCACATAATATTCTTACGCCATTTGTTATCATGTTTTAGTGTAATGTCATTGTATCCATTATTTTCTTATTTGCATGTATTGCTATGAGTAGAAGCGAGGTCACGAGGAACCTGAAGCCCAAACTTGGGGAACTACCTAGTGTTGTACCAACAAAGGCAAGTTGTGTCCTTGATCACATTATTTGACCTAATAATGTTCCTGTTTCTAATAATCACCATGACATGCTTAGGTTAAATTGTTACCTAGTTTTGTTTACCCTACACTTTACATACAAATGAAGTATTGGGTATTCTTTCTAGTGCTCTACCTAGTTTTTAGGTTAATGATACTTATGATTCATGACCACGTTCCATTATGTTTGATTATATATTGTTATATTAATGTTGCATGATAAGATCATTTTGTTAATTGGAACATGGAGCGACCACCCGAGAAAACAATGCTACCATAAGGTTGTAATGGGTCGCTCTTGGCAGATTAATTAGGAAAGCTAGTGTGAGTTAATCCTTTCCCAAAAGGGGCAAGCGGGGTATGGGAAGTGGCTGGTATAGGGAGGTTCTCGGGTCGAAATCTTTGTGATAGATTTTCAGACGAGGGATTCCTATATCACCCCTTCTACTTGAAATCGTACCGAGTTCTCTCATGCTAGTAGAACATTGGAAAGGACTTGTAGTGTACCCTCACGAACTCACCTTGGAAGTGTTTAAGGGTCCGATCAACCCGAGGCGAAAAAGGGAACATGTCTTGTGGGTAAATATGTGCAACCTCTATAGAGTGTAAAACTGGTATATCAGTCATGCTCACGGTCATGAGCGGCTTGGACCCTTACATGAGTAATTTATGGAATTAAATTTAAACCTATCATGCATTGAATTATGGGATTTCTATATGGTACTTTTATATTAATCAAGTATTTAATTGGGTTGGTATACACTTATACTTAGTAATTGCTAATAAAACTTTGAGCAACTTAATTAAAATCAATGCTTAGCCTTAACCATTTTCCTTGGTAAACCTTACACTACACATGATCCCCCACCGTAAGTTAGCTCATACACATTATTCCCCACACTTGATGAGCGATGACCGTATGAGAGCTCACCCTTACTATAACACATCAGGTCAAGATCCGGTACCACTGAAGGAGCATGAAGGATGCCGCGATGAGTTCAGAGAGGTCTATGCCCTCGTCTCCCAGACTACTATGGTTGTGAAGGATCGTTGTCATCATATGATGTAATTTATTTAGTTATTTTTATATAATAAAGATGTGACATTGATTTATGTACCATGAGTCATGATATGTGTGACACTTGATCCTAGCACATATTTGAGATGCATCTGTATTTGCCCTTAAATTTGGGTGTGAGAGAAGTGGTATCAGAGCAATGTTGACTGTAGGACGTAACCTACATAGAACTGGACAAACCCTTGCCTACTTACCTTTGCTACTCTGATTCTTGCTAAACGTTCCTTTATCCTTTCTCATTTATTGCTGCTTTACTCGGATTACTCTTACTTTCACTCCTAAAGACAGAATGAATTTCACACTATGGAATCCTACACCTAAATTTCCCCTAAGTAATAGGAGACCTAATTCTAGAAAAACTATTTTTGTACCAATATGCTTGGATGCTTGTTCTTATGAACCTTGCTTGATTTAGTTCTTTGATTAGGTGTGATGAGTTGTGGAGTAATGTCCACGTTTGCATATATATACTCTATTCATCACCTAGACCATAACAGAGCACGCGTTCGCGTGCCTGACCTCGTGTGCCCCTCCCGTGTGGCTCCACCCTGCACGGTTCCGCACCTGCATGGCTCCATGCCCCGCGCGGCTCGCGTCGCGCACGACTCCGCCCTCGTGTGACTCGTTTCCTAACCATATTAAGCCATTCCAATCAACATTAAGTCATTCTAATAAATATTAAGTCATTTTTATAGAAAACATTAATTAATTATTGTTTTTAGTCATTTTTTCTATTTTTTCTCAAACATTTCTTATGTTATTGGTTCAGTCGTTCCAAAAATATTAAGTAATTTTAGCGTCCAGACAACATTTAAGTCACTCTAGGTAACTTTAAGTCATTCCAAAGTCTAGGTAGCATAAATATTAAGTCATTTTCAGTAAACATTAAGTTATTAATGTTTTCAGACATTTTTTCTAGTTTTCTCAGACATTTCTTATGTTATTGGTTCCGTCAATCTAGAAAATATTAAGTCATTCTAGCGTCCAGACATCATTTAAGTCATTCCAGGTAACTTTAAGTCATTCCAAAGTCTAGATAACATTTAAGTCATTTATGCTACATTAAGTCATTCAAAAACATTAAGTTATTTTAGACGAGGGGGCTTGACTCATGGTGGCTCAGTTCGACTCTTGTGTGGGGGACGACTCCGTTAGCTGGCTAGGGCAGGCGCAAGGGGCAGCTCGATCGGCTTGCTGGGCAGGCACGAGCGAGCCGCGTGGAGGCACGCGTGTCGGGCGGGGCGAGCGGGCCTGCCAGAGAGGTCCAGGTGATGGGATGAATAGATCTACCCTATATATACATAAAAAATATAATTAGAAAGATAGGTTAATCCATCCTTAAAAAATAGATCCATCTGATAAATCCATCTTATCTTACAAGATTCTATCATAACTTAATAGATTCCATCTTATCCTAATAGATCTACTTATCCCAACCTAGAAGGATAACCATAATCTATAATCAAATCTAGTAAAACCCAGTATAATCCAATCTAATATAAATCTAGTGTGATCTAATCTAATGTGACCGAACAAATAAATCTAATCTAACCTAGTACAATTAAATCAAATCTAATCTAAGAAGACCTAGTCTAACTAGCTCATATTTCTTACACCTATCTAAACTGTAGAGCAAATTAACCCAGATTTGTTAATAGATTAAACTCTACACCTAGAGACCCTTTTCCCACCTAGTTCACTTAACCCTAAATTGGTGTCTTAGACCAAGTCGGCCATGAACAACAACTTGACCTACATGATAGGTTACGTAGCCTATCTAACCAATCTAGAAGCAAAACAACCAATCTAGATTCTGCCTAATCTCATTTAGCCTAAAGCCACCTACTGAGCCATCTGTTCTACCTACTAAGCTATTTTACCTACAAATCTATCTTAACAATGTGCCGTTACCCACTAGATTGTTGCATAACTATTCCAACGTAACCACAAAACATAGGTTCTGACCAGCATACCCCATGAAATCTATCATACCCACATCTATGTTACTACATGTACATAACTCAGATGAAGACACCAAGACCTGAGAAGAAATAGATCAACCTCATCAACGAAGGATAAGAACCAACTCAAGTCTTCGCAAGAGTCAAACAGATCCCGAGACGAGTCAAGATCCACTATCCAAGAAGGAATCTTTTCCTTGCCATAACTTTTCTTACCCCAATCTATCCTTGCTCTAACCATGGCTCGTCCTGCCTAATAATGGCCAGGCATAAACAATACTCATGCTTTGCTAATCACATCGAATCGATGTTAAGGAAAAAACAAACTAATCTGCAAACCAATCTTTTTGCATCCCCTTCTTACTAATCTCGAGGTCTAGATTCTTTTTTAGGGGGTAGAATTTGTAACGCCTCATGATCCAGATTCTAGGTTTAGTGCAACTTTTCCGAAAAAAGAACAAATTAAAGTTTCATCTGATGAAACATGATGCCTTGACCATTTCTAAAAAAATTATAATCATAATCATGAATAAATAAGTAATATTAGTTTGGTAGTTCAAAACTTATACCCAAATTTTGAAACTAAATTTTAAGCTAAAACTTGGACAATAAATAAAGAAAGGCTTCAACCTATTTATCATTCCATTTTATAAACAATATAGATAAAGCACTCTTTATAAATATTTGAACTAACAGAATTCATGATAAAGAAATATATTAACTTCTTCTAAAAGTAGATAAGTCAGGAATATTAATTTTTGAAAGCACTTCAATTTGAATATACATTTGAGGATATTAACGTTCTTAAAATGGATAACGTACATGTATATTCCACATTTGAAACACTGCCTAAATAAATAAATAAATAAATAGGGCTATTAATTACATAGGATATGTTTGCATTCATGCTGGAATTTTGTTTGTGCATTTATAAGTTTAATATTCAAACTTTGGTTGAACTTAAACTTAGGTTTGAAACCTAAAATTTTGAAAGAATACGAAACAAAATAAAAACGGAAAAGAAAAAGAAAAAGAAAGAAAGCCTGCGCCTAGGCTAAATCTGCTCGACTAGCCTAGGAACGCAGTGCCTCGGCCCAGTCAGTTTCCCACCGCGCACAGTCTAAGACCACGCCGCTGGCCCGACCCTGGTATGGGCGCATTGACACATGGACCCAACACGTTAGTTCCCTCAGTAGACCTCACACACGCATGGGCTCGCTCCTAAGGCTACCCGCAGTGAGCAACGGTACGCGAAGCGCTACTGAGATGGAGTCGTTATACAGTAGATATTTTGCTGCAGCGGACAACTCTCCCAGCTACGGTAAAATAGGGACGGGCTCAAAAAACTTCATTTACAGAGTTCCTTTCCCCTTCACTCCATATCTCTCTCCTCTCTGTTTTCCCAACTACCACACACGCGTGCCGGTCTGTGCGCCGACGTCCTCCTCCGTCGCCCGCGGCACGAGAGGCAGGGAGCTGCTCCGAGCGCGTAGGTGCGGCAGCCTGTCTGTACTTGCTTTTGTAAAAAGAAATTTTGTCTTGCAACAACACCATACGACACCTTGCAGCAGCACCGTAGCACCATTCGACAACAAGTGCAAGCGGCATGTGCAAGAACGTGAACTCTATGGTGGTAATTGGGTGGGGAAGGGAAGAGAATGAAAACGAAATGATATAATATGTGGTAGTTGGTATAGAGTTGAGATATAGAGTAAATATGACTGCGGAGAATTGTGGTATAGAGTAAAGAATTTTGCTGGCAAGGACAGAATATTCTTTTTAGGGTAGAAATTTAGAGTTGAATGAGTGTGGATAGCCTAAAGCCGCCGTTGCATGACCCACTGCCCATATGCCTCTCCATCACGCGCACTCGTGTAGCTGACCTATGGGGTCCCATCGTTAGCACACCCTTCCTCACCGCGTTCGGGACGCCATGCGAATCGTGACAAAAACTATGTCCGCGCATCCAATCTGCCCGCGTTCGCTGGGAATTTGTTAGGATTCACCTCGGCCATGAGGATTAGGCCTCTCCCTGTGGCCTAATAACATGGAGCCTCGCCTCATCTCATCAAGCTGTGCCCCACGCCACCATTAACACGGGGACCGAGCGAACGTCGTGAAGATCGCTGCTTCACGCTTATCTCCCCTTCGTTGTTGCTCCTAGCCGAGGGAATAGTCAGGGAGTTTCGTCAGAGCGTGTGAAGAGTAGTCGTGTTGTCTCCAACTAGGCATAGTGGCCGGAGCCACGCCGATTGCTCACTAGAGCATTACCACCGCCGCAGATCCGCCCTGCATCGAGTGTGGGAGTCTGTGCGACATCATCTCTAGTGAGAAGTCTTCACAAACGTTCGCCTTCTCTGCCTCTATGCATAGCGCTATTCGGAGTGGGGTCTCGTTCACCAGGGCGACGAATTGTACTTGCTCTGGTGGGTCACATGGCCTCGACGAGAGCGCCGCCGTGCCCAGGTTACCGGAGGTAGGAGAAACCGCTCTCGATCGTCGATCGCGGAACCAACGGATAGGATTAGAACAGATACTTACCCATTCATTGATTAAATCCAGACCATATATCTCCGATCCGATGGCTCTAGATGTGTTCCAATTGGGTTATTGGTGATCTAATCTTAGGCATAGATCGGGTGGTGTAGATTAGATGGGAGAATACCTCTTCGCACGAATAAATCTTGGCCAAGGATCTCCGGATGAACGGCTCAGATTAGAAGGTACACCTTCGATCGGGTATTTTGCTAAAGAGTCCTTGGGAACATAAGAAGTTACCCGTCATCCACTTCAGTTGTAAAATCATTGCACCAAGGTCCTTTTCTTGTAGACTAAATCCTAACTAACAAAGAAATAGTAGTCACAGTCCAGTATCCTCGTTTAATTACAAATTAACTCAGAAAATTGATTTTTATGTATAAAAATATTTCCGAAACATAGAAAATTCATATCTCCTATGTTTTAACTCTGATTTTGGTGGTTCTCGAATAAAGACAAGTTGTGTCCTTGATCACTATGATCTTTGACCGAATAATTTTCCTATTTATGATAATCACTATGACATCTTAGGTTAAATTGATGGGATCTAACAGGTTAGGTAGTTTTGTTTACCCTACACCTTGCATACAAATGAATTATTGTGTAGTCTTGCTAGTGCTCTACCTGGTTTTTGCGTTAATTATATTATGATTCATGACCATATTCCATTATGTTTCATTAGATATTGTTGGATCAATGTTGCATGATAAGGTCATTTTGTTATTTGGAACATGGAGCGACCACCCAAGAAAACAGTGCTACCACAATGGTGGAATGGGACGCTATCGGTGTTTAGTGTCCGACCGCACACCCAGGGGTACCCTCATGGTGCTTTTGGGTAGGAAGGTATCGTGGATTGTAACTCGATAGTTCGTGCCGGGCACACGAGAAAGAGAGTCGAGCAAGTTTCAGCTGGTTTAGGCCGCTTGAGGAGCGTAATACCCTACTTCCTGGGTTGACTTTGTATGAGAGATGTGTTTACAAGTGGTGTCTACCGAGTGGTGAGGTGCTAATGAGATGAAAATGACGGGGGTCACCATGGCCTTATATACACGACCGTGGGGCGCTTCTCGTGTACACGCTAATCACCCTCTCCCATCTTATCTCCTAGCTAATAGCGAACAGACTTCGCTATCTTGAGGAAAACCCAGCGTCTCCGCTCCGAGCTGCCTCCGGCGTTCTAGGATGTCAGGCGCCAGAAAAGTGAACACCTTCAACGGGATCACGCCCAAGCCACGAGTAATCCGGGCATGGGCCCATCGCCTTCCTGGCTCGGCCCATTTATGTTGTTCTCTTTGTCCGGCCCACGACGTGGCGCTCCTGCGGGGCGACTGTCATGTGGCCCCAAGCAGAGTTTTCGCCCTCGAGTGGACCCATGGATATCTGTCCCCCACAAGCCCCCAATCTTTGAGTTGATTTTGAAATAATCGATTCAAAGGTTCCTGATCCTTGCTTATGGGCTCGTCGTATGACTTGAAACGTTTATAACTCCGTTGGGTGCACCAAAGGTGCACCCATTGGGTGTAGCCCTCGAGCTTTGTATTGATTTTGAAATAATCAATTCAAAGGTCTTCATGTTATGCTTTATAAAATTAGCACATGGCTTCAAAGTATTGTGAATCCGTTGGGTGCACTGAAGGTGCACACAATGGGTGTAGCCCCGAGCTTTGAGTTGATTTTGAAATAATCGATTCAAAGGTCTTCATGTTATGCTTTATAAATCAGCACTTGGCTTCAAAGTATTGTGAATCCGTTGGGTGCACCGAAGGTGCACCCAATCGGTATAGCCCCCGAGCTTTGAGTTAATTTTGAAATAATCAATTCAAAGGTATTCATGTTATGCTTTAGAAATCAGCACTTGGCTTCAAAGTATTGTGAATCCGTTGGGTGTAGCTGAAAGGGAAATAGGGTTAACCTTTTCCTACAATTAATTTTGGTGGTTGAATGTCCAACACAAACATATGGACTAACTAGTTTGCTCTAGAATACATGTATTACAGGAGCATAAAGTTCAACACAAACCAAGAAAACATACAAGTTAGGGACCCAATTCAAAAGGAGCAAAAGGACTTGAGTGTGCTGTGGGCTGGCGCACCGGACTGTCCGGTGTGCCACCGGACAGTGTCCGGTGCACCAGGCCCGTACAGGGCTGAACCAGCCACTCTCGAGAAAACACAGACGTGCTCCGCTATAATTCACTGGACTGTTCGGTATGCCACCGGACTGTCCATTGTGCCAGCGCAGCAACGGCTAACTCACGCAACGGTCGACTCTGACAGGAGCTACAGTGCAGCACAGTGTGCAGCAGAAGTCAGAGCGCAGAAGTCAGAGGGCACCAGACTGTCCGGTGCCGCATGAGGATAAAGCTTCAACAGTCAACTTCGCTTCGAACCCTAACAGTTGGGTGACATGGCGGCGCACTGGACACTGAACAATGAGTGTCCGGTGGCGCACCGGACTGTCCGATGCACTCATCGACAACAGCCTCCCCAACGGCTACCTTGGTGGTTGAGGGCTATAAATACCCCCAACCACCACAACTCTAAGCATCCAAGATTTCTGAACATCACATTCAATACAAGAGCTCTAGCATTCACTCCTAGACACAATTCAAAAGATCAAAGCCTCTCCAAGTCCCAAATTCATTTCAAACACTTAGTGACTTGTGAGAGAGTGATTTTGTGTTCTTTTGAGCTCTTGCTTCTTGGATTGCCTTTCTTATTTCCCCATTCTTATTCTCAAGTGCTTTGTAAGCGAGGCAAGATACACTAAGTGTGTGGTGGTCCTTGCGGGGTCTTAGTGACCCGTGAGATTAAGGAAGAAGGCTCACTCGGTCTAAGTGACCGTTTGAGAGAGGGAAAGGGTTGGAATAGACCTGGTCTTTGTGACCTCCTCAACGGGGACTAGGTTCTTTGGAACCGAACCTCGGTAAAACAAATCACTGTGTTCACTCGCCCTATTTCTTGGTTGATTTGTTTTTCCCTCTCTTTGCGATGAAAGTTTAACTCTAACGCTAACCCCCGACCTTAGTGCATGTTTAAGTTTATAAATTTCAGGTTTTGCCTATTCACCCCCCTCTAGGCGACTTTCAATTGGTATCAGAGCCAGGTTCTTCATTTGAGTCTAACAACTCAAAGTGATGTCGGGAGATCACGCCAAGAGGGAGATTATGACCGGTGGACAAGTTCGCAAGCTCGGAGAGGACTCTCTCAAAGGAGTCCGGCAACAAACACAAGGGGCAGTCCTCTTCCTCCATCAAGTCACATCGGAAAGGTGACAAGAGGAAGAAGATGAAAAAGGTCGTCTACTACGGACCGACTCTTCGTCACCCTCCACATCAAGCTCCGAGTTGTCCGTCGCTTCTAAGCGCCATGAGCGCAAGAAGTATAGTAAGATGCCTCTTCTCTATCCCGGTATTTCTAAGCACGCTCCATTACTTTCCGTTCCCTTAGGCAAACCACCATATTTTGATGGTGAAGATTATTGTATGTGGAGTGATAAAATGAGGCATCACCTAACCTCACTCCACGAAAGCATATGGGACATAGTTGAATTTGGAGCGCAGGTACCACAAGTGGGGGACAAGGATTATGACTCGGACGAGGCCACCCAAATACGACACTTTAATTCCAAAGCCACGTCTATACTCCTTGTGTCGAGAGAAGTATAACAAGGTGCAAGAATTAAAGACCGCCAAAGAGATTTGGGACGTCCTCAAGACCGCACACGAAGGGGATGAGGTGACCAAGATCACCAAGCGGGAGACGATCGAGGGAGAGCTCGGTCGATTTGTCCTCAACAAAGGGGAAGAGCCGCAAGCCATGTATAACCGGCTCAAAACAATGGTCAACCAAGTGCGCAACCTCGGGAGCACCAGTGGGATGACCATGAAATGGTCAAGGTTATTCTAAGATCCCTTGTTTTTTGCAATCCTACTCAAGTGCAATTAATATGTGGGGATCCTAGATATAAACTAATGTCTCCCGAGGAGGTTATTGGCAAGTTTGTGAGCTTTGAGCTTATGATCAAAGACTCCAAACACATTGTCAACTTGGAGCAAGGCGCCACCTCTACACCCGAGGTGCAACCCGTCACATTCAAAGCGGCGGAAGAAGAGAAAAAGGAATCTACACCAAGTAGGCTTCCAATCGACGCCTCCAAGCTCGACAACGAGGAAATGGCGCTCATCATCAAGAGCTTCCGCCAAATCCTCAAACAAAGGAGGGGGAAGGACTACAAACCCCGCTCCAAAAGGGTGTGCTACAAATGTGGTAAGCCCGGTCATTTTATTGCAAAATTTCCAATGACAAGTGAAAGTGACAGGGACGACGACAAAAAGGGGAAGAAGAAGGAGAAGAAGAGGTACTACAAGAAGAAGGGCAGCGATGCCCACTTATGTCGGGAATGGGACTCCGACGAGAGCTCCATCGACTCCTCCTCCGACGAGGATGCCGCCAACATGGCCGTCAACAAGGGCCTCCTCTTCCCCAGCGTCGGCCACAAATGTTTCATGGCTAAGGATGGCAAGAAAAAGAAGGTACACTCTAGAGCCACCCCCAAATATACAACATCTAGTGATGAGGGTAGCTCTAGTGAAAATGAAGATGACTTACTTACTCTTTTTGCCAACCTCAGCATGGAACAAAAGGAAAAATTAAATGAATTAATAGAAGCTATTCATGAGAAGGATGAACTCTTGGATAGCCAGGAGGACTTCCTTATTAAAGAAAACAAAAAACATGTAAAATTGAAAAATGCTTATGCTCAGGAAGTAGAAAAATGTGAAAACTTAACTAAGGAGCTTACCATTTGTCATGATTCAATCTCTAGTCTTAGAAGTGAAAATGCTAGTTTAGTTTCTAAGATTAAAGAATTGAATGTTTGCAATGATTCTATTTCCTGTCTTAGAGATGAGAATGCTATTTTAAATGCTAAGATAGAAAAACTAAACAATTGCAAACCATCTACATCTACTGTTGAGCATGTTTCTATTTGCACTAGATGTAGAGATGTTAATGTTGATGCTATAAATGATCACCTTGCCATGATTAAGAAACAAAATGATCATATAGCCAAATTAGATGCTAAAATTGCCGATCATGAGCTCAAAAATGAAAAGTTTAAATTTGCTAGAAGCATGCTTTATAATGGGAGACGCCCTGACATTAAGGATGGCATTGGTTTTCAACAAGAAAGCAATGTCAAACTTAATGCCCCTAAAAGGTTGTCAAATTTTGTTAAGGGCAAGGCTCCCATGGTTCAGGATAATGAAAGCTATATTTTATATCCTACAAATTATCCTGAACACAAAATTAGGAGAATTCATTCTAAGAAACCTCACACTATTTCTCATCATGCATTTATTGTATAAAAATGAGGCTTCTAGCTCTAGGCATTCTACCCATGTTAAAATGCCTAAAAAGAAAACTCCTGCTGCATCAAATGAGCATAACGTTTCATTTAAGACTTTTGATGCATCATATGTTTTAACTAACAAATCAGGCAAAATAGTTGCCAAATATGTTGGGGGCAAACACAAGAGTCCAAAGACTTGTGTTTGGGTACCCAAGGTGCTTGTTTCTAATGTGAAAGGACCCAAGACCGTTTGGGTACCTAAGAACAAGGCCTAAATTTGTTTTGTAGGTTTATGCATATGGTGGTTCAAGTTGGATAATCGATAGCGGGTGCACAAACCACATGATAGGGGAGAAAAGAATGTTCTCCTCCTATGAGAAAAATGAAGATCCCCAACGAGCTATCAAATTCGGGGATGGAAATCAAGGATTGGTCAAAGGTTTGGGTAAAATAGCTATATCTCTTGACCATTCCATTTCTAATGTTTTCTTGTAGATTCTTTAGATTATAATTTGCTTTCTATTTCTCGATTACGTAAAATGGGCTACAACTGTCTTTTTACTGATATAGGTGTTACTGTCTTTAGAAGAAGTGATGATTCAATAGCTTATAAGGGAGTGCTAGAGGGTCAGCTATACTTAGTTGGTTTTAATCAAGCTGAACTAGACACTTGTTTAATTTCTAAGACTAACATGGGTTGGCTCTGGCATCGCCGGCTGGCCCATGTTAGGATGAAGAATCTTCACAAGCTTCTAAAGGGAGAGCACATTTTGGGACTAACCAATGTTCTTTTTGAGAAAGACAGGGTTTGTAGCGTATGCCAAGCAGGAAAGCAAGTTAGCGCTCATCATCCACACAAGAATATAATGACGACTGACAGGCCGCTCGAACTACTCCACATGGATCTATTCGGCCCGATCACTTACATAAGCATCAGCGGGAGTAAGTACTGTCTTGTTATTGTGGATGATTATTCTCGCTTCACATGGGTATTCTTTCTGCAGGAAAAATCACAAACCCAAGAGACCTTAAAAGGATTCTTAAGACAAGCTCAAAACGAGTTCGGACTAAAGATCAAAAAGATAAGAAGCGATAATGGGACGGAGTTCAAGAACTCTCAAATTGAAGGCTTTCTTGAGGAAGAGGGCATCAATCATGAGTTCTCTTTTCCCTACACACCTCAACAAAATGGTGTAGTGGAGAGGAATAATAGAACTCTACTAGATATGGCAAGAACCATGCTTGGTGAGTACAAGACACCAGACCGGTTTTGGGCCGAGGCGATTAACACCGCCTGCTACTCCATCAACCGGTTATATCTTCACTGAATCCTCAAGAAGACATCATATGAACTCCTCACTGGTAAAAATCCCAATGTTTCATATTTTAGAGTCTTTGGGAGTAAATGCTTTATTCTTATTAAAAGAGGTAGAAAATCTAAATTTGCTCCTAAGGTTGTAGAAGGCTTTTTACTTGGTTATGACTCAAACACAAGGGCATATAGCGTCTTCAAAAAATCCACTGGATTGGTTGAGGTTTCTTGTGACATTGTGTTTGATGAGACTAATGGCTCCCAAGTGGAGCAAGTTGATCTTGATGAGCTAGATGATGAAGAGGCTCCATGCGTCACACTAAGGAACATGTCCATTGGGGATGTGTGTCCTAAGGAATCCGAAGATCCTCCACAAGCACAAGATCAACCGTCATCTTCCAACCAAGCATCTCCACCAACTCAAGATGAGGATCAGGCTCAAGATGATAAAGATGAAGGTCAAGAGGACGAGCCACCTCAAGAGGAGGACAAGGATCAAGGGGGAGATGAAAATGATCAAGACAGGGAAGATGATCAAGAAATAAGAGATCATAGACCACCACACCCAAGAGTCCACCAAGCAATTCAAAGTGATCACCCTGTTAATTCCATCCTTGGTGACATCCGTAAGGGGGTAACCACTAGATCTCGAGTTGCACATTTTTGTGAGCATTACTCTTTTGTTTCCTCTATTGAGCCATACATGGTACAGGATGCACTAAGAGATCCAGATTGGGTGCTGGCGATGCAAGAGGAGCTCAACAACTTCACGAGGAATGAGGTATGGTATTTAGTTCCACGTCCTAATCAAAATGTTGTAGGTACCAAATGGGTATTCCGCAACAAGCAAGACGAGCATGGTGTGGTGACAAGAAATAAAGCCTGACTTGTGGCCAAAGGTTATTCACAAGTCGAAGGTTTGGATTTCGATGAAACTTATGCACCCGTAGCTAGGCTTGAGTCAATTCGTATATTACTTGCCTATGCTACTTACCATGGCTTTAAGCTCTATCAAATGGACGTGAAAAGTGCCTTCCTCAATGGACCAATCAAGGAAGAGGTCTATGTTGAGCAACCTCCCGGCTTTGAAGATAGTGAGTACCCTAACCATGTGTATAAGCTCTCAAAGGTGCTGTATGGGCTCAAGCAAGCTCCAAGAGCATGGTATGAATGCTTATGAGACTTCCTTATCACTAATGGCTTCAAAGTCGGTAAAGCCGATCCTACTCTCTTTACTAAAACTGTTGCAAAAGATTTGTTTGTATGCCAAATTTATGTTGATGATATCATATTTGGGTCTACTAACAAATCAACCTGTGAAGAGTTTAGTAGGATCATGGTACAAAAATTCAAGATGTCAATGATGGGGGAGTTGAAGTATTTCCTAGGATTTCAAATCAAGCAACTCTAAGATGGCACCTTCATCAGCCAAACAAAGTACATTCAAGACATACTTAAGAAGTTTGGGATGAAGGATGGCAAACCCATCAAGACACCCATGGGAACAAATGGGCATCTCGACCTCGACACGGGAGGTAAATCCGTAGATCAAAAGGAATACCAGTCGATGATAGGATCTTTACTCTATTTATGTGCATCTTGACTGGATATTATGCTTTCTATATGCATGTGTGCAGGGTTCCAAGCCGATCCTAAGGAAGTTCACCTTAGGGCCGTGAAGAGAATCATGAGGTATTTAGTTTACAATCCTAAGTTTGGGCTTTGGTAACCCAAGGGATCCACTTTTGATTTAATAGGATATTCCGATGCCGATTGGGTAGGGTGTAAAATTGATAGGAAGAGCACATTAGAGACTTGTCAGTTTCTGGGGAGATCCCTAGTGTCTTGGGCTTCAAAGAAACAAAACTCAGTAGCTCTTTCTACCACCGAAGCCGAGTACATTCCCGCAGGTCATTATTATGCACAATTACTTTGGATGAGGCAAACCCTTAGGGACTATGGCTACAAACTGAGCAAAGTCCCTCTCCTATATGACAATGAGAGTGCAATCCGCATGGCGGATAATCCCGTTGAATACAGCCGCACTAAGCACATAGACATTCGGTATCACTTTCTAAGAGATCACCAACAAAGGGGGGATATCGAAATAGCTTATGTAAACACCAAGAATCAATTAGTTGATATCTTTACCAATCCACTAGATGAGAAAACCTTTAGCAAACTTAGGAATGAGCTAAATATTCTTGATTCTCAGAATTTTGATTGAAACATTGCACACATAGCTCATTTATATACCTTTGATCATATCTCTTTCATTTGGTACAAATGCATATTTCTTATTATTTTTGTGCCAAGGCTACGACTAATGTGTTTCCAAGAGTATTTCTATACTAAGTCGTAGATTGAAAGGGAAATGGAGTCTTCGGCAAAGAACAAGGCTTCCACTCCAACTCTGACGGTATCAACTACCCTTTGCCATTGTTCCTCCACTCTCAATTGGTATAATCCTTCACTCTTATTTTACTTGTACCAATGGGGAGAAAGTTCTAAGGGCTCTCAAAGTCTCTGTTTTTGGCAATTAATGCCAAAGGGGAGAAAATATTAAGCCCAAAGAAAAAGGACCGCACCACCACCATTTTAAAGATTTTCGAAATGAAGTTTTAATTGATATTTTTTCACATGGGTATCTATGTCATGGCAATTTCTCAATTGGTATCTATTTCAATTGATATATTCTCAAAAATAGTATTTGATATCAATTGGTATCTTTGCCTCATTTGATTTGTGAAAGTAAAATTTCAATTGGTATATAATTAGCAATTAATCCTTCAATTGGTATTGTTTTAATTTTCAAATTGGTATCTATTTCAAAAACCCTCTTGAAAGCTAAGAGGAGAATTTCATTCAGGGGGAGTTTTATTTAGTCGAAGGAAAAGCATTTGAAACCGGGGGAGAAATTTCAAATCTTGAAAATGCTTCTTGCAATATTATTCATATACCTTTGACTATTTGCAAAAGATTTTGAAAAGATTTTCCAAAAGGATTTGCAAAAACAAAACAAGTGGTGCAAATGTGGTCCAAAATGTTAAATAAAAGAAAGGCAATCCATTCATATCTGGTGAGATTATCAATTGGTTTAATTCTAAGTAACCTATGCACATTCCAAAATGCAAACTAGTTCATTTCTGCACTTTATATATTTGCTTTGGTTTGTGTTGGCATCAATCACCAAAAAGGGGGAGATTGAAAGGGAAATAGGGTTAACCTTTTCCTACAATTAATTTTGGTGGTTGAATGTCCAACACAAACATATGGACTAACTAGTTTGCTCTAGAATACATGTATTACAGGTGTTTAAGGTTTAACATAAACCAAGAAAATATACAAGTTAGGGACCCAATTCAAAAGGAGCAAAAGGACTTGAGTGTGCTGTGGGCTGGCGCACCGGACTGTCTGGTGTGCCACCGGACAGTGTCGGGTGCACCAGGCCCGTACAGGGCTAAACCAACCACTCTCGGGAAAACACAGACGTGCTCCGCTATAATTCACTGGAATGTCCGGTGTGCCAGCGGAGCAACGGCTAACTCGCACAACGGTCGACTCTGACAGGAGTTACAGTGCAGCACAGTGCGCAGCCAAAGTCAGAGCGCAGAAGTCAGAGGGCACCAGACTGTCCGGTGTGGCACCGAACTGTCCGGTGCCGCATGAGGACAAATCTTCAACGGTCGACTTCGCTCTGAACCCTAACGGTTGGGTGACGTGGCGGCGCACCGGACACTGAACAGTGAGTGTCTGATGGCGCACCGGACTGTTCGGTGCACCCATCGACATCAGCCTCCCCAACGGCTACCTTGGTGGTTGAGGGCTATAAATACCCCCAACCACCACAACTCCAAGCATCCAAGATTTCTGAACATCACATTCAATACAAGAGCTCTAGCATTCACTCCTAAACACAATTCAAAAGATCAAAGCCTCTCCAAGTCCCAAATTCATCTCAAACACTTAGTGACTTGTGAGAGAGAGATTTTGTGTTCTTTTGAGCTCTTGCTTCTTGGATTGCCTTTCTTCTTTTCCCATTCTTATTCTCAAGTGCTTTGTAAGCGAGGCAAGAGACACCAAGTGTGTGGTGGTCCTTGCGGGGTCTTAGTGACCTGTGAGATTAAGGAAGAAGGCTCACTCGGTCTAAGTGATCGTTTGAGAGAGGGAAATGGTTGGAATAGACCCGGTCTTTGTGACCTCCTCAACGGGGACTAGGTTCTTTGGAAGCGAACCTCGGTAAAACAAATCACCATGTTCACTCGCCCTATTTCTTGGTTGATTTGTTTTTCCCTCTCTTTGCGACTTAAGTTTAACTCTAACGCTAACCCCCAACCTTAGTGCGTGTTTAAGTTTATAAATTTCAGGTTTCGCCTATTCACCCCCCTCTAGGCGACTTTCAGTAGCCTCCAAGCTTTGAATTGGTTTTGAAATTATCAATTCAAAGGTCTTCATCTTATGCTTTTTTCAAAAAGATTTTTCGGGATAACCCGGTGACGACATCTATCCGTATCTTATTTGGTCTGGAATCAATTTGATCGGTGACAAGTTGGAGATCCAGCCAGCCAAAACAGGGAGCTCTTGGCTGGACGCCACTCGACTCTGTATTTTAATGCCTATGCTAATTGGACTTGTGCTTTGGTAACCGCATTTGGACTTTCTCCCATTTTAGCCGATCTTCCCCTTTGTCATGGTATATTGATTACGTATATGTTGCAAGTATCATTGCTTCAGAAAATCTCGGAGAATCCGGGCGGTACACCCAATGGGTGTGCCTAAAGGGTGTCTGCCCAGTAAAAGGCGTCTATCGCGTTGTCCTGAAGTAGTAACTTGACATGACAGAGAGGTTTAGTACTTTGCTTGAGCGGTTGACTTGATTCCATCCGATGTCGTGTTACACAAAGCGGCGCCAGACGCCTGACTCATTTCTAGGCGGTTTGAATTGCTTATTGAATTCTTGTGACTGTTCGGTGAGCAGGGTAGGAAGTGGACGGTCGCCTCCCGACCTCTTTAAATAGCACGCCCGCCCTGGTTGCTTTCTCCACTCGTTCTTGATCACTTGCTTTCTCCTTCTTCTTCACTTCCCCTCCTTCTGCGCGGACCATGGCCGGAAGCAAGAAGGGCAAGAGGCCCGCCGTGCTGACGGGAACTGCAAGCGCCCCCCGAGTCCTCCCTCGGAGGACTTCAGGGACTCAAAGTACTCGGAGGAGATCTCCTCCGAGTATGATTGCTCGCCTGCTCCGGTGTCCCTCGTGGCGTCGTCCGAGGACTCGGATGACTCCATGGGGCTGTCCGTCGCAGCGCGGGTGTACTGGCGATTCATCGAGCGTGCCGGGCTCTGTGGGTCGGACGACTCGGAGGAGGCCTCCTCGGAAAAGGTGAAAGACTCCTCTGACTCCGAGGAGGGGAGCAGTAGCGAGGGCGATGGCGGCGAGGGCAATGGCAAGCAGCGGTGATGACGGTGGCAAGGGCAGTGGCGACGACAACGGCGAGGGCAACGACGATGGTGACGATGGTGAAGGCGGTGGCAGAGGTGGCGATGGCGACGGCAAAGGCGACGACGACGACGGTGAAGGCGGTGGCGGCGACGGCGACGGCGGTGACGGCAAGGCCGGTGGCATAATGCTGTCGACTTAAGTATTAGTATAGCGTAGTAGTAGTATATGTAGTAGTTAGTAGTAGAATAATGTAATTTAGATGGTAGTGTTGTGTAGTCTAAGCAGTAATGTAACGTAATGTAATGTGATCATCGAGGGGTGGGAGGCCGACTCATGATGAGTTGATCTCAATTTTGTAATGATCTCCCCCTGGTGAATGAAAACCTGCTTTCGTGTCAATCTGCTACTGCGCACTCTGCTCTTGTGTTTGACGGTTCACTTAGCATTTTATAGGTAATGCCTGAGTGAAGCTGTTTTGCTGCAAACAAAACTCTCCCGAGCTATCGGCCTGCCCTTTTGCGCCCGACTTAGTATACCAACCCATGCTTCTGCTGAAGTCCTCTTGAGCTCTGAACCCTAGTTTTTGTTTTTTTTCTCCGTCGCTCTCTAGCTTTCTGAGTTCACAAATCCTTTTGCTCAGTTTTGAAAAAATTGTGATGGCGCCCAAGAAAAGAAAACAGAGTACTACCATTCCGAACATTCGTCGGATTGATCCCAACAGCCAACTCCCCTTTGCTAGTAACCATGTTTTTGTTGTTTCTGAGGCTGACCTTCTGCATCTTGTTGATATTGGTGTTCTACCGCCGAAGGAACTATGTTCCTGGCGGATGTGGCGCGGAGCTACTGTCCCAACAGAGAATACTCACGAGGCAGTTATCTTTGTGCCTTTTCTCATTTGGGGATTGGCCCTGCCAGTTTCTCCCTTCTTTCGTGGTCTTCTCGATTTTTATTCTCTGAACCTTACTCATCTGAATCCCAAATATGTGCTTCAAATTGCCATGTTTGTACATCTTTGCGAAGCTTTTCTTGGACTTCTTCCACACTTTGCGCTTTGGAAATACCTTTACTATTGTCGGCCCGAGATGGCTGGAGGGCAGCATCAGCTTGTTGTAGTGCTAGCTTGGAACTTCACCGAAGCAGGAAAGCTGAGTATCTCGATATTCCATTGAAATACAACATTAAGGGATGGCGCTTCGAGTGGTTTACTATGGAAAATCATAACAAGTCACTTCCCGCTTGATCAGGGAGACAACCCGATGTCCGAACGCCTAGCTGGATAGAGATTCCCACAGATTCAGAACTTGCTAAGTCTAGGGTGTTGCTTGTAGAGATATGTGCGTTGAGGGACAAAGCTTGACTACTGAAGCTGTTGTTGTCGACTTTGTTTTCAAGAATATTTAGCCTTTGAAAGATAGAGTCTAACTTGTTTATTTGTAAATTGGTGTTAATGACCCCACTCGAATTACTAATAAGCGAATATCTGAGGAGGACATGTTGAGTCGAGTTGATTCGATGTTGAAAGGCAAGGTTTCGAATGCTGGTTCTCCCCTTTTGTATTCTGCCTGGAGTCTTCCCATGCAATGGCCCTTTTCAGAGTTCATATCCAACCCGCCTGTTCAAGATGGCAGTCTAGGCCATAGAGTGCGACCCTCTTCAGAAGATATTGAGGCCTTCATTGCTCCGTACCAGAATCTCCCTAAAGAGGAGAGACAGAGCCATCTCTAGATGCAAACGACTGCAGATGAGGCTAAAGTGAATGCTGTTCTTAATATGCTAGTGGGTGCGTCGTCTGAATCTGCTCGTACTGAATCGGTGAGTGCTGTAGCTGGTCGTGTCTTCTGTGAGGATGAAGGAGCTTACAGTCCAGGAGGTGCTCGTCGTAAATGATTGTGTCGATCGGGCCACCCAGCCATGTCTGCCGAGGGGAAGAAAAGAAAGAGAAGACTTTGGCATTCATCTGGCTTGGAGCTAGGGCTAACTCTACTGCCCTAGTCCTCGTTGGTGGCCCAGCGAGCGCCAACCTAGAGGATGATATTGAGAGTTATGGTGGCACCAGAGTCGGTGGATGTCGTTTGAAGAGGATGAAGAGGAAGTTTCCCGTTTGATTCGCAAGAATTGCCGTAGCAAAAACAGAGATGATGTCCCAATTCAGGCTCTGTCAGGACTTGTTAGTCTCTAGAGGTTGACGATGTCTGCCATTGATCATGCACTAGAGGATATTATCTGTAACACCCTTGGTGTTACTGGCATTAAAACTTGAGCATAACATCATGTGCATTGACATTTCATGTTGTTTTTCACACCTATAATGCATTCACTAGGTAAAATTTTCAAACAAGTTGTGATGATAGACTTGAAGAGTGCTTAACCTTAGGGTAGGGTACTTAACCCTAGGATCAGGGCATGAGGGTAGTAGTAGCCTAAAATGAGTAAAATCTCAAAAGCCATGGGAAATACTCACAAGATATCCAATTGGATGAACTTTAGTGGCACAAAAACCCTAATGTGCCCAAACCCTAAAAACAAACCCTAGAAAATCCTAATTGGAACCCTAGGGGGGTAAATGTAAATTTTATGCACTTTTGGACAAAAGTGCAAATATCAAAGTGAAAGAACACCACAAACCAAGTAACTTTCACATTGGAGAATTTTCAAGTTGAATAATGAAATTTGGACTTATTTGTAAAATGGTCACATCAGCACTAGGTGACTAAGTCTGAAAATCAGTGAAGTTGAGTCATTTTTGGAGCTCTATATCTCTAAATTCATAAGGAATTTGCCCTAAGTCAATGCATTAAACTTATAGAGCTATGTTAGGAGTATAACTTTGCTTAAGTGATTAAGCATTGGTGTTGTACAAAAATAGGAGATAATTAGGCTTGAAGTTGGCCTGTCAGTCAGCCCTTGGACTAAATTGTGATCACCGTGAAGCCAGAGGAACTTTGAGAGTGAATTTGAGTAGGATCCAGTGATTGATTGGGTATGGTTAAAATAATCAAATTAAAGTGGGATTATAGGACAACAACTTTGTTATGGATAGATTAACAAGTCGCCACACAAAAATTGGAGAACTAAGCGCCTTGATTTACTCTGTTAGAAATTCTGATGAAGATTACCATGGTACAGAAACTGAAAAAGATCTTCAAATTCATTGCCCCTAGCCGCCGATGACCCTCGCGCCGTGATCCGTGCTGGTGCTACGATTCGTGCTCTCTGGTGAGGAGATAGTTGCGATGGAGTAAAGATCTTGGCGCCGGATAGGCTCGGACCGGTCACTGGTGGGTTCACCGTACCCACTTGGCCTGCGGCCGGCCGAGATGATCCTCGCCGGCGTTGGCCGCTTACCGAGTGTCACACCCGATTTTAGAAGGTAAACCGAATGCGAACCATGTACGTGCCAGGATCAGTAATTCACGTACACAGCGATTACATAAATGACTCATCATAGCACAATGCTTCGAATTACAATAAAGAGTAAGTAATAATATTACAGACTAGAGACATTTACATAATATAAATCAAAGTACACAGAATTGAAACGTAGCCAACGTAAACAACCCACCACAGGCAACTGACTGGGGGAGGTCGCAAGCCTAATCCTCGTACTCGTCGAAGTCCTAGAACTCCTGGAGATCCGCCTCGACACCTTCTTCTTTACCTGAGCATAGATTGCACCAAAGGCAACCTGGTGTTTTTCTGAAAGCAAGGGTGGGTACACATCAACGTACTCAGCAAATGTCTCGTTTGGCTGTAGTGGACTAGCTTTATGTGGGGTTAAAGTCAAGCAGTTGCTTTTAGTTTATCAAGTAATTATTACTAGTAGAGAGCCAGGTTTTAACATTAACCCAAGTTGTTAACCCAAAAGTACCCTTTCCAAACGGAAAGAATACCACTTATCATTACCATAATCATAACCAAAACCATCATCCTCATCACCACCTGTAAACCAACCATCTCTAATCAATGGAGCTCCCTTGGCCGCTCATAACCGCGAGCACGACTGATATATCAGTTTCATAACACTCTATAGAGGTTGCACACTTTACCCATAAGTCGTGATTCCCTCTCTAGCTCGGGCTTGCAAGACCCTTATTCACTCCCAAGGTGAATGGCCAGGGATTCACTACGAAGCCTTTATAAAGATTCTCTGAGGCTGTAGCCGCCCGTTAGGTTTCCTAAATGCACCGCACTCCTCCCCAAGGGGCGAACCAACCTTGGCAGAGCGAGCCGCATACACCGAGCCCCATTAACGGCACGACGGCGAAGCGAACTACACCCAGTTCCTCTAATTATTCAGCTAAGGGCGTCCCATTCCACCCTCATGGTTGCACTGTTTTCCCGGGCAGTCATCCAATGAACTAGTCCTTACGGAGAGGCACACGAGAAACAACTCGAGTACCCTTAACTGCCACAAGTATATCATCATATCCAAAATAAAACCATAGTATCATCATTGTATCTCATCATGTTCATTGATTAAAGTAAAGCGCTAGCATGAAGCTAACCATAGTAACCCAAAAGGTAATCAAGGACAAGGTAAATAGAAAGCTAGTCAATCCTTATGTTGTTCATAGTATGCGGGACAATGAATTATAAAGTAAATGGGACATAATGGGTTAGAGGACACTTGCCTTCACCAAACAGATGCTCAGGGTCTTCGATCTCGTAGAACTTGGAGAGTTCAATATCTTGGTCGCCGAAGCTTGACTGTCGATTCCTCGAAGCTCGGAAACGGCTCACGATCTATTCACGATGCGCAGCGAATACAAATAGACACAAGCAAACATATACTTGCATAAGAACATTACACCGTACAAGATAAAATATTATTAAAACAAGCATTATAAAATAGAGAGTGCTTCCACGGTCACGCGAGGAAAAGAACCGCGATAACCGAAGCTACGGTCGAGAAGTTATAACGTTTACACTAAAAAAATATTAGTTAGAACATTTAATTCGACGCAATCACATTCATTGACATCAAATATAGATTAAAACTACTATATAGTTATGACTAACTTACTAGTTTAATAGTGGACGATTAAATAGTTAATTAACTTCCATGAGTGATTATAAGCAAATGGCTTAATCTCACGCGCGGATAACATGCGATACGCGCGAGCGTCGAGCGACAACGCGTGCGGACAGCACGCGCGACACTCGTGAACGACACGCGCGAAAATAGCACGTGCGACATGCGTGAACGGCACGTGCGAACGATGCACGAACGACACGCGGATACACACGATTTAGCGTGAGGACGACACGTGGCCCAGCACGACACCACGTGCGGAACAGTACACTCGAATCGTTACGCGCGACATCGCGAATGACATGTAAATCAGGACGCACGATGTAACGCCCCGAATTTTGCAGTTGAATTTTTTTTCTTTTCTTTACTCGCCAAATTCGGGCGTTACCTTTTCTTTTTCTTTTGCCCTCGCTAAACCTTGACCTTTTCCAAAGTTTTAGCGGGATTCGGTTTGGATTTCCCGTGTAAGAAAACCCTAAATACTTTATGTTGTTTGATGCACCATGCCGAACCTTGCATTTCTTTTGATTGCTTTGAAAGTGCAAATGCATTTATGTAGAAAGATCGGATTTCGAAAATGTTTTCTTTCTCTTTTCTTTCTCTTTTCTCTCTCTCTTTCTCTCTCCTCTTTTTTTTTCTCTCTCCCGCGCCGTGGGCCGACCCCGGCCGGCCCAGCCGCCCCTGGCGCCCCCCCCCCTTGGGCCCAATTGGCCCATGCCGCCCCCCCACCTCCCCTTTTTCCCCCAATTCTTTCTCCCTCCCTCTCATTTTCTCTCATTTTCTCTCCCTCACCCTAAGCCGCCGCCGCCCCTACCCCCTGCCCTAGCGCCGCCCCTCCCCGTCGCCGATCGGCCGCCCCGCTCGGCCGCCCCGCCCCGTCCCCGTCGCCGGTGAGCCCCCTCCCCCTCTCCTCCCTCCCCATCCCCCCTCCCCTTTCCCCTTGCCGCTCGGCGCCATGGCCGCCGCCATGGCCGGCTCGGCCCGCCCCGCCCGGCCGCGCCCTGGCCGGCTCGGCCAGCCCCCGGCCGTGCCCCCCGCCGGCGCGCCCCCTGGCCGCCCAGCCGTCCGCCCGCCCGGCCCCTTGGCCGCCTGGCCGCCCTGGCCGGCGCGCCCCCTGGCCGCCTTGGCCGCGCGCTCGCCTGGCCGCTTGGCCGGCTCGGCCGCCTGGCCAGCCCGACCCCCCCCCCCCCCCGCGCGCTCGCCTGGCCGCCGGTTCAACCGGGCCGGCTCAGCCGCCCCGCCGCCCAGCTCGCCGCCCAGCCGGCCGGTTCAACCGCCCCTAGGGCCGGTTCAACCGCCCCCCCCTCTGTTTTTTTTATTATTTTTCTTCTTTATTTTATTTTATTTACTTTCTGTGATCATAGCTATTTTATTTTAGGTAGGCTAATCCTTGTTAATGTTATTGAAATATGAAGCTTAATTTAAAATTCCGTTATGCTAATTGATTCACGTAGTTAATTGTTTATTTCATGCGATGTTGATCAGCTTAAGATAAATAGGTTTCCATTAGTGCATATAACAGAATTCTTTTGTTAAGAACCAATTGTAATTGATCGTTAGTGCATAAGATTTAACCCCCTGCGAGGCCCTTTCCCGTTTCTTTCTAACCATAACAAATGCAATGTCAAATGTCATACTTGATGCATATTCGCTTTACTTGTTCCCTTGTATGGTGTACTATTCTTTTGTATTAAATATGTGGATGTATGTATGTTTGCGCTCGCATAGAGAACGATCCGGTTGAAGAGCCCGAGGAACCCGCAGGAGAAGCCCCTGAGCAGCAGTCGTTTGGTGGAGGCAAGTGTCCCTTGACCTATCTATGTCCTACTCATTATTTAATTCACCTCCCGCTTACACATTTATGCCTAAGGATTGACTAGCTTTTGTTATCCATGTCCTTGTTTACCTATTTGGGTTGGATTATTACTGTTTAGCTTTATGCTATTGCTCAAACTCTAATCAATGAACATGATGAGATTATCTATGATACGCTGTTTTCCCTTCTCTTATGATGATGTGATACTTGTGGTCTTCAAGGGGGCTCGAGCGGTTTCTCGAGTGCCTCTCCGTAAGGACTTGTTCTATGGATGACCGCCCGGGAAAACAGTGCAACCATAAGGGTGGAATGGGGTGCCCTTAGCTGAATAATTAGAGGATCCGGGGTGTAGTTCACTTAGCCGTCGTGCCGTCAATGGGGCTCGGTGTATGCGGCTCGCTCTTTCAAGTTTGGGTTCGCCCCTTGGGGAGGAGTGCGGTGCATTTAGGAAACCTAACGGGTGGCTACAGCCCCGAGGAATCTTTGTAAAGGCTTCGTAGTGAATCCCTGGCCATTCACCTTGGGAGTGAATAAGGGTCTTGCAAGCCCGGGCCAGAGAGGGAATCACGGCTTGTGGGTAAAGTGCACAACCTCTGCAGAGTGTTATGAAACTGATATATCAGCCGTGCTCACGGTTATGAGCGGCCAAGGGAGCTCCAGAGATTAGTGGTACTTGATCAGAGATACTTTGGTACAGGTGGATATGAGATCGATGATTCTGGTTATGATTATGGTGCTGGTAAGTGGTACTCTTTCCGTTTGGAAAGGAGTACGTCTGGGTTAATAACTTGGGTTAATGCTAAAACTTGGCTTTCTACTAGTAAGTAATAATCTGACCAACTAAAAGCAACTGCTTGACTTATCCCCACATAAAGCTAGTCCACTACAGCCAAACAGGATACTTGCTGAGTATGTTGATGTGTACTCACCCTTGCTCTACACACCAAACCCCCCCCCCAGGTTGTCAGCATTGCAACCACTGCTCAGGCGAAGATGAAGTGGAAGGCGACTTCCAGGAGTTCCAAGATTACGACGAGTTCTAGGTGTGGGTTAGCGGCAACCCCCAGTCGGCTGCCTGTGAAGGCCGCGGTTATCTACGTTTCTTTTCCGCACTTTGATTTATTGTAAGAACTATATGGACGTCTCAGACGTATGATGTAATCGACTATTTCCCTTATTAATACTATTTTGAGCACTGTGTGATGATGTCCATATTATGTAACTGCTGTGTACGTGAATAACTGATCCTGGCACGTACATGGTTCGCATTCGGTTTGCCTTCTAAAAACCGGGTGTGACACACGAAGTGCGGGAACCACTAAATAAATGTCGTGTTTATACTGAATAAGTGTTGATTCACAACCATTTGAATCGACATAATCATATTAATAGGTTCTTATAAAAGGTCAAGTTAAAGCTACACTTAAATTAGAATGTCATTTTATTAACCATTAGACAAACAAACAATACACTAGTTAGCCAAAACCTGTGATGCGACAAAATACTATTATTAACGTGCATTCGACATGATTACGAAGTTATCACAATTAGAACAGGATCAGATGTATCTGCTATGCATACACATTGAAAACGTACTCGTTCACGATTCAATACGATGGGATCTCATGTGGCCACAATCCATCTCACTCACAAACCAGTGCTGCGCGACGTGCAAGGGTGCGAGCAGCTGCACCGGGGCAGCTCGAGCCGCGCTGGCCGCGCCGCACACGTGGGGAGCTCGGCCATGCCGCGCACTAGGGAAGAACCGGCCAGGGAGGCCGCGACTGGGCCGCGCCGGGCCGAACCGCGTGACACCGAGGCCAGGCCGCACGCGCCGGGCGCCATGGACGAAGGCATTGTGCGCGCCGCGCCGCGGGCGCCGTGAGATGGCCACACTGCGCCGCCGAGGATGGCCGCATCGCCGCGCCAGGCCACCAAAGCTGGCTGGGGAGGCTCTCCGAGGCGAGCCGCCGCGTCGGTGCCGCGCCGGGCAGGCTGCCGCGCCGGGTCGCCACACCGGTGCCGCGCTGGGACGCCGAGCCGGGGCGCCATGGCCAAACCAGGGGGTGCGAGGAGGTGGGGGCGCGCCACGCCGGGCGAGCTCCGAACGCACGCGCGCACATGCCGGAAAGTCGAACCCGCCTACTCTCGGGGCCGAGGGCCACCGCGCCGCGCGGGGCTACGCTGTGTGCCGGGGGGCCGCGCCCACGCACCGGGGGGCGCCCGCACGCCGATGTGCCGAGGCCACTGCTGCACGCCGCCGCGGAGGGCCACGCGCCCGCACCGTGTGCCGGGGCACCGCGCCAGTGCCCGGGAGGGTTGCCGGGCCGCGCGCACAGCGAGGGAAGAAGGCACGATGGAGAAGGAGAGAGTGGGACAAGGGGAGAGGCTGGGCAGGGGCGGTTGGGGAAGACGAGCAGGGGAGGGGCGGCCTGGTGGGTGGGACCCACCCACAGGCGGCGGCGGCGCTCCCCAGCGCGCGCTAGGGTTTGGGGAAGGGTCGCGCTGGGCCGCGGGTGGACCAGGGGAGGGGCTCGCTGGGCTGTCGAGCAGGCCAAGGGGAACTGGGCCACGCGGGGAAGAGGGGGTGTGGGAAGGCCGAGAGGGGCTAGGGAGAGGTTGGGCTTTTTCCTTTTTATCTATTTTCCTTTCTTTTCTCTCTCTATTGTTTAGAAACAAGAGAAGAAAAGCAGGTAAAGAAATGAGAGGGTAACACCTGAATTTGGAGGATATTTGAAAAGAAATTTTATACTTCCAAATTCAGGGTGTTACACTGACCGTGCGCCACGTGCATAGGAGCGTTAACACGTCGCAGTGAACTATAGTAGTAAGTACATCCATCGCTGGAGGCTTTGCCACGGTGAAAGCCACGATCACCCGCGCTAGTGCATTTCCCCTATCTCCGGCTGTAACACACCTAGTGTTACTGTCACTAAAACTTGAGCATAACATCATGAGCATTAGCATATCATGTGTTTGTTACACTTAGAGTGCATTCACTAGGCAAAAATCTCAAACAAGTTGTATTGATGTGACTGGTCTTGTGTGAAACCCTAGGGTAGGGTACTTAACCCTAAACCAGGATTATGAGTGAAAGTAAAGCTTAAATGAGAGAAAACTTAAAAAATCATGAGAAATAATCATAAGATATCACCATTAATGGACTTGAGTAGCATTCAAACCCTAGAAGTGCCAAAAACCCTAAACAGACCCCTAGAAAACCCTCAGTTGAAACCCTAGGGGGTTATATGCAAATTTGGCACACTGTTAGATCCAAGTGCAAAAACTAAGGTATTAGGGTACCTCAAATCATATGCTTCACACATTTGAGGATTTCCAAGTCAAAGGATGAGAATTGGGCTTATTAGTAAAAAGCCACTCTATTCCTCTCATGTGACTAAGTCTGAAAATCAGTGAACAGGGCCAACTTTGGAGCTCTGTAGTTCTAAAAATACAAAGAATTTGCCTAGGGCCAACACATCAAAAGTCTAGAGCTATAATAGGAGAACAACTTTGCTTAAGTAACTAAGCTTTGATCACATACAAAGTTTGAAGAAAAATAAGCTCAAAGTGGTGCTGTCAGTCACTCTGGTGACTGAATTTAGGTCACCAGTGACATTGGCCAAACTTTTGGGTCAAATTAGAGTAAGATCTATTGCTCGATTGAGGGTAGTTGCCATAGTCGATTTGTAGCTGGATCATAGGGCTACAAGTTTGCTACAGATGAATTAGCAAGCTCTTATACGAAAATCAAAGATCTGGGCACTACAAATCTGTCTGTCACGCGCTCTGAATCAGGTTTTCAATGGTACAGTGTCCGGATCAGAACGCCAGTTCAGATGACTCACCGCCGGTGACCGTGCGCCTGGATTCGCGCCTGCCATGGTGATTCGTGCCTAGCGCAGATGGATAACGGCGAAGAAATATTGCACCGTGGATGAACTCCGGCCACTATTCTACTCCGGCCGCCGTACCCGCCTGTGTCATGGCCGCTTCGGATAAATTCACCAGAGTTAGCCACCTCGCGACCTTGCGCCACGTGCCCTGGTGTCTTACCACATCGCAGTAGCTCACGTTATGCATATCTGGTGATCGCTTGTGAGCTCGCCACGGTGAAAGCCACCAATCGCTTGCGCCAGTGCACCCCCTTCTCTCCGACCACCACCACGACATCTCAATTTTATGGACCACCGCTCGGGGAGCCTATAAATTGAGCATGCCTTCAGTTCCGCAAGGTAGTCTAGCATCCAATCCACCCACTCGTGCCTCCAATTACTCACTAGAGAGCCCCAATTTGGGATTTCCCCCAAATCGGTTTGAAACACCACACATAGTGACCTTGCCGTGGCTAGCTCGTTCCAGGTCCGTTCATGCTCTCTGCTCTCCCGTTTCAGTAACCTTATGTTCTCCTGATGCTCCTCGACCCGTTCGATTAAGCTAGACCGCGCTAGATCATCGGGAACACTCGTGTTCATCTGTAGTTCGCGTTGTCACTGTGGACAGTGTGATTAAGAGCTCGGATTGTGCAATTGAGCGAGGGGAAACGATTATTAGGTGTTGAATTAGGTGTCAGCCAAGTTAGAGCACCGGCCATTGCGTGTCGTGGCCGGTACAGGTTCGTCGGAGCTCGGTTCATTACCGCTTGCCGTCGAGGACCACGGGCTGTGAAGAATTAGAACGTGGAGGGCTTTGGTGTAAATGTCAGCGACTGAAACAAATAGTGTGGAAGATTCTTCCCTAGTTATTGAAACAAATAGTGCGTGCGGGCACGTTCTGCCGATGCTGGGCCGGCTCGGGCCAGATTTAGCCCAATACTGTTGGCTCTTTTTGTTTTTCTTTTTCTTCCAGGATTAAGGAATTTCTAGAAAATTGTAGAAAAATGCTAAAAATACAAGACCAATTTTGCTAGGCTCCTAATTTTCTATAGTATTTAATAGAAATAGTATTATGATTTTTAGTCCAAATAGGGAATTATGGAGTATTAAAATAGCTAAAACCTATACTCCTGGAATTTTAGAATTTGATTAATAACTCCGAAAATCACTAAACTTTTTGGATAAGCTTTAAATGTTAATTAGAAGCCTTGGGTAAAGTTTGGCATGATTTGGACAATGTTTGGTACCTAAACCCCAAAACCCTAATCCTTTAGTGATACCTGCCCTATGAACTACAATACTGACATCAAAAACCCTAGTTTCCTGGAGTCCCATGAAGGAAAATTGTATTCAAGACCTAAGATAATGTACCTTTATTATCTTTGCATTTTCATAAGCATTACATGAGCATTCATGATTATATATGGTTCCATATAGAAAACGAAGAAGAAGTAGAAGTTGAAGAAGAAAGAGCTACATCACCACCTGAAGACCCACCTGCCGGGAACTGCTTTTATTTTGATATTTGTGGAGCAGAGCCCGACTCTCCTATAACACAAGGCAAGCCCGGGTGCATTTGCCACCTCCTTGCTATTTTAAAATCTTTCTCACTTGCTTGATGCATTAGGTGATAGGAGTTGTGTGCTAAACAACTGCTGCATTTCCTTCCTTGATAGTTTGATTACCTTTCCTTGATCACTTGTTTTATAAAAAGATTTTTCTTGTGCTTAGTCTTGCTCTAGAAAAACAAAATGTTTTGTTTTGACTAAAGATGATGCTTCAAGTGGGATGGGATGTTTTTTTCAAAAATAAAACTGGATGGTGGATCCATCATGGTCGTGATGGGTTCAACATCGGAAAAGATGTAACTCTGTCAGGTACCAAACTTTGGGTTTGAAATGATAAAGCTGAGACCAGGCGGGTGACTTGCACGAGAAGAGAGTCTTGGTGTAGTGTCTCCGTCTGAGTCGATTAAGGACCTTGTCGATGTAGGCCTGCTGACCGAGGACCCTTTAACTGGTCACATGCCTCATCATGCATAAGCTTTGCCTCGGGCAGACTCATACCAGAATAAGATAACACACAATGGGAGTGGAGAGATGGAGAGAGTAGCGTGTGCCCTCCGTGGCAAGAGGATGGACGGTGGTATATCTGTGCTCTTGGTTGGCGTGAACCTGATCTGGTCTTAAGAACCTCGGTGGCGAGTTGACATATGCAAGGGTTAAGTGCTACATATGTCGTGTGATTGGAGATCCTCAGCTGAGTATTAATTGATTCGGATCATCGTTACTGCTCGGACATGAAGACTTGGTCACTGACTTACATGTAGCATTCCAGTGAACAAGAAGGGTTGATAAAAAATGGCTAGTTTAGGCCAAGTGCTTGAACTAGGGTAGAAAGAACTCTAGATTCAGGTAATGACTTAACTTGCTAATAAAAATGGATTTTTAAGGATCCACTATTAGTAAGCATTTTTGCAAATAGAGTCTTGATTATTGATTAAGCCTTACCTTGACTCCTTTAAGCCAACATATCCTTGAGAGTCTTTTATTTTGACGGGTAAGACTTGCGAAAGTACACTTCGTACTCAGGGTTTTCGAACCCATGTTGTTGTAGGTGAGGAAGCAGCAAATTTTTGTTGCTTTTGTTCCAAGGTGGTGCCCAAGGAAGAAAACCAGGATTGAAGCCTCGGGAGGAAGTATCCTCCTTTAAAAACTTGTACTATTAAGCGGGAGGGTTTTTTTGCCTCCCGAGTATGTAATAATATTACTCCTGCACTCTTATATATTACTGGTCTGTAATAATAATACTCTTTCTATACTTTAATATAAAATAAGTTGTTGTAACTGCTTCCGCATACTCGTTCCTTAGATGTGTTGTAATATCTGCGTGCCAGGTGAAACGCTCTTGGGTAAGGTAAAGAATTCAGATACCGAACTTGTCAAGTGATCAGGTGCATCTACAGGGTTGTCCGAGGTCCGATGGACAAGGACAACTGTAGGTGGGCCTAATGACATGGGAGGTTCTGTCATAGCTGGTATCGGAGCGAAGCCCATCTCTTTAGATATTATGAGGCATTTTCAAAAAGAATATTCAAATCCTTATCTAAAGAAAATTTCTTCATTCTTATCTTATTACTTTCTGAAGTACTTATCTTATAAGACCAGGTAGTAGAGTGCAATGTATAGAAGGTTGTGAATCAACTAAGGTTGATTATGTAATTATGCATGCATCATGTTAAAAACTATACTAATAAAGTTTTCCCCCTTATGGAGATATGCCGCCGCGCACGAGGAAAACTGCGCGTAAGTCCACTGGACCAATTGGCGTGCCTTGGCATCAGCTGGCTCCAAGGCATGAGGAGTGCAGCAGTGGCAGTAATGACCCCATTGGAGATCTAGAAGCCCAGGTGGAGCAGCTTCGAACGGATCTACGACACAGAAACAGGGTGTGGGTCGAAGACGGTCAGCGTATAATTGAATTAAGAGCTGACGTCCGACATCTGCAAGACGAGCTTGCCGAACGGGATTTGGCAATCGATTGGGCCGTCAACTCATGTTCCATTGCTTGGGACCGGGAAGCCAAAGCTCGAGCCCGTGCTGAGGAGCTTAGCACGACCGTTGACAACTTGCAGGTGTACTGCAATACATTACATGAGGAAGTTCATGAATTGTATTCGCGACTGCACCCCGACGTACCTGCCGACCCTGTTGGTATGGGAGCCGGACCTTCTGGAATAGCAGGTGAAGCACTTGGTGGGGAATTGGACCTTTTCAAGCCCCCTCCTTCAATGAACCTGGCTAACGAACGGTCCCCTACAACCGACAGCGAAGCCACCAAGGACGATAAATACTATAGGTAGTATAGTTTAGATATAGTACTAATGTAAAATAGGTAATGAAGTCATGTTGTACATATGAGTCTGTAACATTACATATTAGTAATGTAAAATGATGGTGTATATCAGCATGTTATATTTTTCCCAAATATTTCTTTACTTTAGATGCCATCCAGAACTCGTGCACATGATGGCGCGAGAACGTCCCGTGGTCAAGACGACACACCTAATCCACCGCCGGTACCGCCAACGTTGGCCGAGGCCATTGCTGCCTTGTTCAATGCAACTGCTGATAACACCCACTTTCTACGTGAAATGGCAGGAAATCAATTTCCACAACAAGGCGGGAGGGCTTATCCGCAGGGACCCAGTGAAACTTCGTACTTGGATTTCTTGGAAACCCATCCCCCACTATTCGTCAAAGCCAAAGATCCTCTGGAAGCCAACAAATGGGTACGGGTCATTGAGCAGAAATTTGGGCTCATCCGCTACATTGAGACCCAAAAGCCATTGTTTGTGGCCCAGTAGCTAAGAGGCCCTGCCAGCACCTGGTGGGGAAATTATGTGGCCATTCAACCTGTCGGGCATCAAGTCACATGGGACGAATTTAAATTGGCGTTTCGTGAGCACTACATTCTAGAAGGAGTGCTGCACATGAAGCAGGAAGAATTCATGAGACTCAAGCAAGGAGGAGATACTGTCATGCAGTATCTCAACAAATTCAATCATTTGTCCCAGTATGCAATTAACCAGGTCAATACATACCTGAAAAAGAGGAATTGTTTTATGAGAGGCCTCAATGACCGGCTTCAAAGAAAGATGGCCACCTGCCTTGATCTCTCCTACAGTAGGGTTGTCAGCACAACGCTGGCAGTTGAAGCAAAGAACACAGGCCCAGGGAAGTCGAAGGGCTTCAGAGGTGACAGGTCCAACCAGGGACCTGAAAAGCGACAAAGGTTGGTAATCCGACCTTTCAATCCAAATCGTTCTTCACTTTGTCCACCCTCCTACCCTTTCAAACAGCCTGTCTTCATCCGCCCTGCCACTGCCCCCACTTCAACAACTCAGTCGAGTGCCCCTGGTGCTCATTTTCCTGCCCTACAGAGCTCATCAACTGGTTGATTCAATTGTGGGAAGTCTGGACATTTTATCAAAGTCTGCCCATATCCGAGACAGAACAAATCCAATAATCAGCAGAACCCAGGGAGTTCAAGCCAAGGCAAGGGAAACACAACAAATAATACAGCGGGCAAGAATGTAAAGAAGACTGGGCGAATATACTACACACAAGTGGTCACTACACCGGAGGGAGTGCCGGTTATGATGGGTACGTTCCTCGTGGCCAATCACCCTATAGTCATTCTGTTTGATTTTGGTGCTTCACACACATTCATAAGCAAGAAATTTGTAGAGAAATATTGCATTCCTTGCATTGAATCAAGGGAAGGGTTTATTATTCATTCGCCTGGGAGACAAATATTCACTAAAGAAGTGGCTTTCCATGTGCCCATAACATTGGCTGAACAGGACTTTCCCACTAACATGATTGTTCTGAAAGGCCAGGATATAGATGTAATTCTGGGCATGAATTGGTTAGCCCAGCACAAAGCTATCCTCAACACTGATCTGAGAACCATCAGGTTGAGTTATGGCCATGAAGAGGTTCCCTTGTCCATCCCTGTAGCTATTCCAGCTAAACCGTTTGGCAGAGTCTATGAAGCCATCATACCGGAAATCCAAGATATTCCGATAGTATGTGAATTCCTGGATGTTTCCAGAAAATCTGCCTGGATTGCCTCCAGAGAGAGATGTAGAATTTGTGATTGAATTGAAGCCTGGTACGACTCCTGTTTCTAGAAGGTCGTACCGAATGCCTCCAAATGAGCTGGCAGAGCTAAAGACTCAACTAAAAGATCTACTGGAGAAGGGATTCATCCAGCCTAGTTTGTCACCTTGGGGTTGTCCCGCAATCTTCGTCAAGAAGAAGGATCAAACGCTTCAGATGTGCGTGGATTACAGACCCCTTAATGAGGTCACAATCAAGAATAAGTACCCTCTTCCCCGGATTGATATCTTATTTGATCAGCTTACAGGAGCTCGAGGTATTTTCCAAGATTGTCCTCAGGTCGGGCTATCATCAGATTCGTATCCGACCCGAAGATATACCCAAGACCGCATTTACTACGTGGTACGAATTATTTGAATATTTGGTGATGTCTTTCGGACTAACGAATGCTCCTGCCCACTTCACATATCTTATGAACTCGGTATTTATGCCCGAGATGGATAAATTCGTGGTGGTCTTCATTGATGATATCTTGATTTATTTCAAGAATGAAGAGGAGCATGCTCGACATCTGCGGATCGTATTAATGCGCTTAAGGGAACATCAACTCTATGCTAAGTTCAGCAAGTGCGCGTTTTCGCTGGAGGAAATCCTATTTCTGGGGCACGTATTGTGACATAAACTCCCAAGTCATTGGGCCCACCTACAGTTGTCTTTGTCCATCAGATCTTAGACAACCCTATAGGTGCACCTGATCACTTGACAAGTTCGGTATCTGTGTTCTTTACTTTGCCCAAGAGCGTTTGACCCGTCACGCAGATATTACAACACATCGGAGGTACGAGTATGCAGAAGCAGCTACAACAACTTTATTTTATATTAAAGTAGAGAAAGAGTAGTATTATTACAGACCAGTAAAATATAAGAGTGCTGGAGTAATATTATTACATATCTTGGGAGGCAAAAATCCCTCCCGATTAACAGTAAAAAGTTTTTAAAGGAGGACACTTCCTCCCGAGGCTTCAGTGTTGGTTTTCTTCCTTAGGCACCACCTTGGAACAAAAGCAACAAAAATTTGCTGCTTCCTCACCTACAACAACATGGGTTCGAAAACCCTGAGTACGGAGAGTACTTTCGCAAGTCTTACCCGTCGAAATAAAAAGACTCTCAAGGATATGCTGGCCTTTGGGAATCAAGGTATGGCTTATCAATAATCAAAGACTCTGGTTGCAGAAATGCTTACTAATAGTGGATCCTTAAAAGTCCAGTTTTATTAGCAAGTTAAGTCATTACCTGAGTTCTAGAGTTCTTTCTACCATAGTTCAAGCACTTGACCTATACTAGCCAATTTCTTATCAACCCTTCTTGTTCACTGGATTGCTACATGTAAGTCAGTGACCAAGTCTTCATGTCCAAGAAGTAACGACGATCCAAATCAATTAATACCCAGCTTGGGATCTCCGATCACAAGACATATGTAGCACTTAACCCTTGCATATGTCAACTCGCCACCGGGGTTCTTAAGACCAGATCAGGTTCACGCCAACCGAGAGCACAGATACACCACCGTCCAGTCTCTTGCCATGGAGGGTACACGCTACTCTCGCCATCTCTCCACTCCCATTGCGTGTTATCTTATTCTGGTATTAGTCTGCCCGAGGCAAAGCTTACCCATGACAAGGCATGTGACCAGTTATAAGGTCCTCGATCATCAAGCCTACATCGAGACGGTCCTTAATCGACTCAGACGGAGACACTACACCAAGACTCTCTTCTCGTGCAAGTCACCCGCCCGGTCTCAGTTTTATCATTCCAAACCCAAAGTTTGGTACCTGGCAGAGGTACATCTTTTCCGATGTTGAACCCATCACGGCCATGATGGATCCACCATCAAGTTTTATTTTGAAAACATCCCACCCACTTGAAGCATCATCTTTTTTTTAAAACAAAACATTTTGTTTTTCTAGAGCAAGGCTAAGCATAAGAAAAACCTTTTTATAAAACAGGTAATCAAGGAAAGGTAATCAAATTCTCAAGGAAGGAAATGCAGCAACTTGTTTAGCACACAACTCCTATCACCTAATGCATCAAGCAAGTGAGAAAGATTTTAAAAAAGCAAGGAGGTGGCAAATGCACCGGGGCTTGCCTTGTGTTATAGGTGAGTCGGGCTCTGCTCCACAGATGTCAAAATAAAAGCAGTTCCCGGCCTGAGGTTCATCAGGTGGTGGTGTAGCCCTTGCTTCTTCAACTTCTATCTCTTCTTCATTTTCTATATATAACCATATATAATCATGAATGCTCATGAAAATGCAAAGATAATAAAAGTATATTTTCATAGGTCTTGAATACAATTTTCCTTCACGGGACTCCACGAAACTAGGATTTTGGGTCCTAGGTACCAAACATGGTCCAAATCATACCAAACTTTACCCAAGGCTTCTAAGTAACATTTAAAGCTTATCTAAAGAGTTTGGTGATTTTTGGGATTATTAATTAATTTCTAAAATTTTAGAAGTATAGGTTTTAGTACTTTTGAATGCTATATAATTCCTTGTTTGGACCAAAAATCTTAAAACTATTTTTATTAAATATTATAGAAATTTAAGAGTCTAACAAAATTGGTCTCATGTTTTTAACATTTTGTTGGAATTTTCTATGGATTTTCTAAGCTTGGTAGAAAAGAAAAAGAGAAAATTGTGAACAACTGTGGGCTGAAACTGGCCCAATCCGGCCCACAACCAGACGAACGCGCCCGCGCACGCGCCCGCGTTGCCGGATTTACACCAAGGCCCCTGATGGTTTGGATAACTGGTTAAGAGACCTGCATCCTATTTCATTGTGTCACTGACAGTCACAATTAGGCCCATGTGTTCTTATTTCTTTAAAACGCCAGGTCCACGACGGTGGACGGCGGAGCAAGATCTCCGGCGAGCTCATATCAGTCGAATAACATAACTACCGGTGCTCCGGTGCGGTTGACACCAAATTTGACCCTCCTAACCATTTCCCCTCCATCAATTGTAGAGTTCGAGCTCTTAATCATACTGTCGACGGTGACAGCGCGAGGAATGGACCGACCGAGATGTTCCTGATGATCCAATGGATTCTAGCTCAATTGGATGGGTCAGAGAGTATCAAGAGCACCTAAGGATACTGAAACGAGGAACCAGAGGACATGAACGGACCTGAAACACGTTGGCCACGGCGAGGTTACTTCGCGCGGTGTTCTAGACCGATTTGGGGGAGATCCCAAATTGGGGCTCTCTGGTGGGTAATCGGAGGCACATGAAGGAGCCGAATGTGTGCTAAATTTATAGGATTTAGGGGCGGTGGCTCGTGATTTGGAGTTGGCGCGATGGCGGCCGGAGAGGGAAGAGGTTACTGGCGCTAGCAATTCGTGGCGTTCACCGTGGCAAGCTCACCGGCGATGAACAGGTGGGTTACGGTGACACACTGCACGCGGTTAAAGGGTTAGGGCGTGTCGCGATCACGGCAGGCGGCGTATGCCTCGACGACGGCCGCTGCGCCACGTCGCCGGCGCAAGTGGGCACGACATAGGGCGGAACAGTGGCTTCGAGCTCATCCGCGGTAAAGATCATTTCACCACGAGGCGTTATCCGGGCACCAGTGAGCACGAATCACCTCACCGGCATGAATCCAGGTGCAGGGGTCGCCGGCGGCAAAGTGTACTGCAGCTGCGATCTCGTTCAGTCCACTGTACCATCAGAGTTCCTATCAGGATGCCTGACAAAGCTGTTTGCAGAGCCCAGATTTTGAATTTCCATGTGATAACTCGCTAATCCACCTTTAGCAAGGTTGTTCTCCTACAATCTAGCTTTAATTTCACTATAATCACCATACTTAAATTCTCATTAGATCATGCTCAAAATAGCTCTCAAACCTGGTCCTAGTTTTACTGTCAGTCCAGTTTTAGGGTTGTGCTCGACTGATAGACCATCTCCAGGTCTGTTTTTCTCCCATTTCCATGTAGCACTAAGGCTTACTTACTTAATAAAATTTGTTCTCCTTATATAGATCTACAAATTTGATGTGTTGACCTAGTACACATTTGATGTGTTGACCTAGGGCTTCAAAGTTGACCCCATTCACTGAAATTCAGACTTAACTCAATAGGGTTTAAGTGGCGCTTTTTGCAAATAAGTCCAAACCCCACATTTTTACTTGTAAATCCTTGAATATGAGAAGCACATAATTTGTGGTGTTATATTAATTTTTTTTGCACTTTAGTCCAAAAGTGTACAAAATTTACACTTAGCCCCCTAGGGTTTCAATTCAGGGTTTTCCAGGGGTCTTTTCAGGGTTTCTAGCACTTTAGGGTTTTGGTATCACTAAAGTCCTTCAAATATGATATTTTAAGATCATTTCTCATATCTTTTGAAGTTTTCTCATACTTGGGCTTCCCTTGACACCCTAAGCTCAGTTTAGGGTTAAGTACCCTACCCTAGGGTTTTACCCATGACATGTCACATCAATACAACTTGTTTGAAATTTTTGCCTAGTGAATGCACTCTAGGTGTGACAAACACATGATATGCCAATGCTTATGATGTTATGCTCAAGTTTTAGTGACAGTAACACCAGGGGTGTTACATCCTTCCCCCCATAAAAGAATCTCGTCCCGAAATTTTAAAAGTCCTAGGGTAAGTAATGGAAAAGGAAACGCGTCATATTTTTATTTCCTTGTTTTTTGTACAAGGCAGGGGTGGTATGGGGTTTATTCCTCTATTACAATGAGTGTACATATCTCACAATTTACATGAAGCTAGAAAGCCTGGGAAATTCTCTTCTAAAAAGTCTTGAGTTTCCCAAGTAGCTTCGTCTTCTGTATGTTGGTTCCATTGTATCTTATAAAACTTGAGAGTTCTCCTTCGGGTTATCCTGTTCTTTTGATCCAAGACTCGAATAGGATGTTCTGAATATGTCAAGTCTGGTTCTAAGGCAACATCTGTCACTTCAACAGTTCGATCTGGAACCCAAAGACACTTCTTCAATTGAGATACGTGGAACACATTGTGCACTACAGACAATGTTTTGGGTAATTGGAGTCGGTATGCCACTGGCCATATCTTTCAAGGATAGGAAAAGGACCAATGTATCGGGGGTGCAAGTTTCCCTTTTACCCTGAAACGAGACACCCTTCATTGGTGAGACTTTCAGGTAGACATAATCTTCAACTTGAAAGTACATGGGTTGGCGTCGTTTGTCTGCATAACTCTTTTGGCGAGCTTGGGCTTCTCTCAAATTATGTATTATTCGTTGAACCTTCTCTTCTGTTTCTTTTACCATATCAGGCCTGAAAAACCATCTCTCTCCTGGTTCAGACCAGTTTAACGGAGTACGACACCGTCGTCCATACAAAGCTTCAAAGGGTGCCATTTTGATGCTCTCTTGATAGTTGTTATTGTATGAGAACTCCGCTAAGGGTAAACAGTCATCCCATTTCTGTGGGAATTCCAGAACACACGCTCGCAACATATCTTCAAGTATCTGATTTACTCTCTCAGTTTTCCCACTAGTTTGAGGATGATAGGTCGAACTGTGGAGCAATTTAGTACCCAAAGATTTGTGAAGTTCTTCCTAGAATTTGGATACAAATTGAGGTCCACGATCCGACAATATTGTCTTCGGAACACCGTGCAAACTGAGGATGCGAGCAATATACATCTGGGCATAAGTGATGACCGGGTAATATGTCTTGACTGGCAGAAAATGAGCGATTTTCGTAAGTTGATCAATTATAAGCCAAATAGAATCATATCCTTTTGTTGTCCTGGGCAATCCCACAATAAAGTCCATACTTATATCCTCCCATTTCCAAGTTGGGATAGGTAACAATTGCAATGAACCAGTAGTTTTCATATGTATGGCCTTGACACGTCTGCAAGTGTCACATCTCGCCACATAGCGTGCAATTTCAATCTTCATCTTTGTCCACCAATAATGCTGCTTTAGATCATGATACATCTTAGTGCTTCCGGGATGAATAGAATAGCGACTAAGATGTGCTTCATCTAAAATTTGCTGGTGGACTTCATCATTTTTTGGCACAACTATGCGGTTGTTAAACCATATAACGCCTTGACCATCTTTTCTGAAGAAGTTGGCTTTACCGGCCTGCATTTTCTCATGAATGTGTTTCATACCCTCATCATTTCTTTGTGCATCAATTATTCTTTGCAGAAGAATCGACTCAAGCTTCAAGTGCTTTAAAGTTCCATGTTGAATCATTTCTAGGTTCAACTTCTCCATTTCTTGGCATAATGTAATGTTAGAAGTCTTCATCGTAAGACAATGACAGGAAGCCTTGCGGCTGAGTGCATTTGCCACTACATTAGCCTTGCTCGGGTGATAGTGAATTTCCAATTCATAATCCTTAATCAGCTCAAGCCATCTCCTTTGCCTCATATTCAGCTCTGACTGGGTAAAGATATACTTCAAGCTCTTATGATCTGTATAGATATGACAAATATTCCCCAGCAGATAATGACACCATATTTTCAGGGCATGAACCACAACAGCTAATTCTAGGTCATGAGTTGGGTAATGTTCCTCATGCCGGCGCAACTATCTTGAGGCATACGCTATAACTCGGCCTTCTTGCATCAAGACACAACCTAAACCACTGCCTGATACGTCACAATACACATCAAAAGGATTTTCAATGTCTGGTTGAGATAATACTGGAGCAGTGGTCAATAACACCTTCAGCTGCTCGAAGGCTTCATTGCATCTTGAGGACCAGTTAAACTTCGTATTGTTCTTCAATAAACTTGTGATTGGCTTCACAAGCTTGGAAAAATCTAGAATAAATCAGCGGTAATAACTAGCTAGTCCTAGGAAACTTTGGACTTGATGTACAGTGGTTGGTGGTTTCCACTCCAAAATATCCTCGACCTTGTTGGGATCAACCGCAATCCCCTAAGCAGACAATACAAGTCCCAGAAATTGAATTTCCTCCAGCCAAAATGCGCACTTGCTGAATTTAGCATATAATTGATGCTCTCTTAAGCGCGTTAATACGATCCGCAAATGCCGAGCATGGTCCTCTTCATTCTTGGAATATATCAAGATATCATCAATGAAGACTACCACGAATTTATCCAACTTGGGCATGAATACCAAGTTCATAAGATATGTGAAGTGGGCAGGAGCATTTGTTAATCCGAAAGACATAACCAAATATTCAAATAATCCATACCGCGTAGTAAATGCGGTCTTGGGTATATCTTCGGGTCGGATACGGATCTGATGGTAACCTGACCTGAGGTCAATCTTGGAAAATACCCTAGCTCCAGTAAGCTGATCAAATAATATATCAATCCGGGGAAGAGGGTACTTATTCTTGATTGTGACCTCATTAAGGGGTCTGTAATCCACGCACATCCGAAGTGTTTGATCCTTCTTCTTGACAAAGATGGCTGGACAACCCCAAGGTGACGAGCTTGGTCGGATGAATCCCTTTTCTAGCAGATCTTGTAATTGTGTTTTGAGCTCTGCCAACTAATTCGGAGGCATTCAGTACGACCTTCTAGAAATAGGAGCTGTATTGGGCTTCATATCAATCACAAATTCTACATCTCTCTTTGGAGGCAATCCAGGCAGATCTTCCGAAAAGACGTCCAGGTATTCACATACTACCGGAATATCTTGGATTTCCGGTATGATGGCTTCATAAACTCTGCCAAATGGTTTAGATGTAGTAGCTACGGGAATGGACAAGAGAACTTCTTCCTAGCCATAGCTCCTGATGGTTCTCAGATGAGTGTTGAGGATAGCTTTGTGTTGGGCTAACCAATTCATGCCCAGAATTACATCTATATCTTGGCCTTTCAGAACAATCATATTTGTGGGAAAGTCCTGTTCAGCCAATGTTACAGGCACATGGAAAGCCACTTCGTTAGTGAATATTTGTCCCCCAGGCGAATGAATAATAAACCCTTCCCTTGATTCAATGCAAGGAATGCAATATTTCTCCACAAACTTCTTGCTTATGAATGTATGTGAAGCACCAGAATCAAAGAGAATGACTGCAGGGTGATTGGCCACGAGAAACGTACCCATCATGACCGGTTCTCCCTCTGGCGTAGTGGCCACTTGTGCATAATAGATTCGCCCAGTTTTCTTCATATTCTTGCCCGCTGCATTATTTGCCGTGTTTCCCTTGCCTTGACTGGAATTCTCCGGGTTTTGCTGATTATTGGAGTTGTTCCGCCTAGGATATGAGCAGTCTTTGATGAAGTGTCCAGACTTCCCACAATTGAAGCAGCCAGTTGTTGAACTCGGGAGTGCGGGAGAACGAGCACCAGGGGCACTCGGCTGAATTGTTGAGGTGGGGGCAGTAGCAGGGCGAATGAATACAGGCTGTTTGAAGGGGTAGGAGGGTGGACGAGGTGAAGAACGGTTTTGATTGAAAGGTCGGATCACCAACCTTTGTCGCTTTTCAGGCCCTTGGTTGGACCTGTCACCTCCATAGCCCTTTGACTTCCCCGAGCCTGCATACTTAGCTTCAACTACCAGCGCTGTGCTGACAGCCCTGTTGTAGGAGAGGTCAAGGCAGGTGGCCATCTTTCGTTGCAGCCGGTCATTAAGGCCTCTCATAAAACAGTTCCTCTTTTTCAGGTTAGTGTTGACCTGGTCAATGGCGTACTGGGACAAATGATTGAACTTGTTGAGATACTGTGTAACAGTATCTCCACCTTGTTTAAGCTTCATGAATTCTTCTTGCTTCATATGGAGCACTCCTTCTAGAATGTAGTGCTCCCGAAATGCCAATTTAAATTCGTCCCAGGTGACTTGATGTTCGGCAGGCTGAATGGCCACATAATTTCCCCACCAGGTGCTGGCAGGGCCTCTTAACTGCTGAGCAGCAAACAAGGGCTTCTGGGTCTCCATGCATCAGATGAGTCCAAACTTCTGCTTAATAACACGAATCCATTCGTCAGCTTCGAGGGGATCTTCAGCTTTGACGAATAGTGGGGGACGGGTTTCCGAGAAATCTAAGTATGAAGTTTCGCGGGGTCCGTGCGGATAAGCTCTCCCGCCTTGTTGTTGAAGTTGCTATCCCGCCATTTCACGTAGGAAGCGGGTGTTGTCAGCGGTCACGGTGACCAAGGCGGCGATAGCCTCGACCAGCGTGGGCGGTATCGGCGGTGGATTGGGTGTATCATCTTGACCACGGGATGTTCCCCGCACCGTCATGTGCACGAGTTTGAGATGGCATCTGAAGCAAAGAAATATTTGGAAAATATCACATGCTGATACATACCATCATTTTACATTACATAAGATGTAATGTTACAAACTCAATGTACAACATGACTACATTACCTATTTTACATTAACACTATTTATAAACTATACTACTACTAGTATTTATTATCCTTAGCAGCTTCGTTGTCAGGTGTAGGGGTCCATTCATCAGCCAGGTTCATTGAAGGAGGGGGCTTGAAAAGATCCAGTTCCCCACCAAATGCTTCACCTGCTGTTCCAGAAGGTCCAGCTCCCACTCCGACAGGGTCTGCAGGTACGTCAGGGTGTAGTCGCGAATACAATTCATGAACTTCCTCATGCAATGTATTGCAGTACACCTGCAAGTTATCCACGGCCGTGCTAAGCTCCTCCACACGGGCTCGAGCTTTGGCCTCTCGGTCCCAAGCAATGGAACACGAGTTGACAGCCCAATCGAGTGCCAAATCTCGTTCGGCAAGCTCGTCTTGCAGATGCCGGATGTCAGTTCTTAACTCATTTATACGCTGACCATCCTCGACCCACACACTGTTTCTATGACGCAATTTCGTTTGAAGCTGCTTCACCTGAGCTTCTAGATCTCCAATGGGATCATTGCTGCTGCTGCTACTATCCTCATGCCTTGGAGCCAGCTGATGGCGAGGCACGCCAATCGGTCCAGTGGACTTGCGCGTGGTTTTCCTTGTGCGCGGCGGCATATCTCCATATGGGGGAAAACTTTATTAGTATAGTTTTTATCATGATGCATGCATAATTACAGAACCAACCTTAGTTGATTCACAACCTTCTATACATTGCACTCTACTATCTGCTCTTAATATAAGTACTTCAGAAGGTAGTTAGATAAGAAGGAAAGAAATTTTCTTAGATAAGTCTTTGAAAATTCTTTTTTGAAAATGCCTTATAACATCTGCAGAGATGGGCTTTGCTCCGATACCAGCTGTGACAGAACCTCCCAAGTCATTTGGCCCACCTACAGTTGTCTTTGTCCATCGGACCTCACACAACCCTGCAGGTGCACCTGATCACTTGACAAGTTCGGTATCTGTGTTCTTTACCTTGCCCAAGAGTGTTTCACCCGTCACGCAGATATTACAACACATCGGAGGTACGAGTATGCGGAAGCAGTTACAACAACTTTATTTTATATTAAAGTAGAGCAAGAGTAGTATTATTACAGACCAATAAAATATACGAGTGCTGGAGTAATATTATTACATATCTTGGGAGGCAAAAACCCCTCCCGATTAACAGTAAATTTTTTAAAGGAGGACACTTCCTCCCGAGGCTTCAGTCTTGGTTTTCTTCCTTAGGCACCACCTTGGAACAAAAGCAACAAAAATTTGCTGCTTCCTCACCTACAACAACATGGGTTCAAAAACCCTGAGTACGGAGTGTACTTTTGCAAGTCTTACCCGTCAAAATAAAAAGACTCTCAAGGATATGCTGGCCTTTGGGAATCAAGGTATGGCTTATCAATAATTAAAGACTCTGTTTACAGAAATGCTTACTAATAGTGGATCCTTAAAAGTCCAGTTTTATTAGCAAGTTAAGTCATTACCTGAGTTCTAGAGTTCTTTCGACCCTAGTTCAAGCACTTGACCAATACTAGCCAATTTCTTATCAATCCTTCTTGTTCACTGGATTGCTACATGTAAGTTAGTGACCAAGTCTTCATGTCCGAGAACTAACGGCGATCCGAATTGATTAATACCCAGCTGGGGATCTCCAATCACATGACATATGTAGCACTTAACCCTTGCATATGTCAACTCGCCACCAAGGTTCTTAAGACCAGATCAGGTTCACGCCAACCGAGAGCACAGATACACCACCGTCCAGCCTCTTGCCACGGAGGGTACACGCTACTCTCACCATCTCTCCACTCCCATTGCGTGTTATCTTATTCTGGTATTAGTCTGCCCGAGGCAAAGCTTACCCATGACGAGGCATGTGACCAGTTAAAAGGTCCTCAATCATCAAGCCTACATCGAGACGGTCCTTAATCGACTCAGACAGAGATAGTACACCGAGACTCTCTTCTCGTGCAAGTCACCCGCCCGGTCTCAGTTTTATCATTCCAAACCCAAATCTAAGCATAATATTTTTGACAACATCCCACCCAGTTGAAGCATCATATTTTTTTAAAACAAAACATTTTGTTTTTCTAGAGCAAGGCTAAGCATAAGAAAAACCTTTTTTATAAAACATGTAATCAAGGAAAGTTAATCAAATTCTCAAGGAAGGAAATGCAGCAACTTGTTTAGCACACAACTCATATCACCTAATGCATCAAGCAAGTGACAAAGATTTTAAAATAGCAAGGAGGTGGCAAATGCACCGGGGCTTGCCTTGTGTTATAGGTGAGTCGGGCTCTGCTCCATAGATGTCAAAATAAAAGTAGTTCCCGGCCTAAGGTTCATCAGGTGGTGGTGTAGCCCTTGTTTCTTCAACATCTATCTCTTCTTCGTTTTCTATATATAACCATATATAATCATGAATGCTCATGAAAATGCAAAGATAATAAAAGTATATTGTCTTAGGTCTTGAATTCAATTTTCCTTCATGGAACTCCAGGAAACTAGGGTTTTAGGTCCTAGGTACCAAACATGGTCCAAATCATAGCAAACTTTACCCAAGGCTTCTATGTAACATTTAAAGCTTATCTAAAGAGTTTGGTGATTTTTGGGATTAGTAATTAATTTCTAAAATTTCAGAAGTATAGGTTTTAGTCCTTTTGAATGCTATATAATTCCTTGTTTGGACCAAAAATCTTAAAACTATTTTTATTAAATATTATAGAAATTTAGGAGTCTAACAAAATTGGTCTCATGTTTTTAAAATTTTCCTTGAATTTTCTATGGATTTTCTAAGCTTGGCAGAAAAGAAAAAAGAGAAAACTGTGAACAGCTCTGGGCTGAAACTGGCCCAATCCAGCCCACAACCAGACGAACGCTCCCGCGCATGCACCCGTGTTGCTGGATTTACACAAAGGCCCCTGATGGTTTGGATAACTGGTTAAGAGCCCTGCATCCTATTTCATTGTGTCACTGACAGTCGCAATTAGGCCCATGTGTTCTTATTTCTTTACAACGCTAGGTCCACGACGGTGGACGACGGAGCAAGATCACCGGCGAGCTCATACCAGCCGCATAACTTAACTACCGGTGCTCCGATGCGGTTGACACCAAATTTGACCCCTCCTAACCATTTCCCCTCCATCAATTGTAGAGTTCGAGCTCTTAATCATACTGCCCACGGTGACAGCGTGAGGAATGGACCGACCGAGATGTTCCCGATGATCCAATGGATTCTAGCTCAATTGGATGGGTCAGAAAGTATCAAGAGCACCTAAGTATACTGAAATGAGGAACCAGAGGACATGAACGGACCTGAAACACATTGGCCACAGCGAGGTTACTTCGCGCGGTGTTCTAGACTGATTTGGGGGAAATCTCAAATTGGGGCTCTCTATGGGTAATCGGAGGCACGGGAGGGTGTGTTGAGTGCTTGACTACATGGTGGAGCCGAATGTGTGCTCAATTTATAGGATTCGGGGGCGGTGGCTCGTGATTTGGAGTTGGCGCGGTGGCGGCCGGAGAGGGAAGAGGTTACTGGCGCTAGCAATTCGTGGCGTTCACCGTGGCAAGCTCACCGGCGATGAACGGGTGGGTTACAGTGACTCACTGCGACGTGGTTAAAGGGTCAGGGCGTGACGCGATCACGACAGGCGGCGTATGCCTCGACGACGGCTGCTGCGCCACATCGCCGGCGCAAGTGGGCACGACATAGAGCGGAACAGTGGCTTCGAGGTCATCCATGGTGAAGATCTTTTCACCACGAGGCGTTATCTGGGCACCGGTGAGCACGAATCACCTCGCCGGCGTGAATCCAAGCGCAGGGGTCGCCGGCGACAAGGTGCACTGCACCTGCGATCTCGTTCAGTCGACTGTACCATCAGAGTTCCTATCAGGATGCCTGATAGAGCTGTTTGCAGAGCCCAGATTTTGAATTTCCATGTGATAACTCGCTAATCCACCTTTAGCAAGGTTGTTCTCCTACAATCTGGCTTTAATTTTACTATAATCACCATATTTCAATTCTCATTAAATCATGCTCAAAATAGCTCTCAAACCTGGTCCTAGTTTACTGTCAGTCCAATTTTAGGGTTGTGCTTGACTGACAGACCACATTCATGTCTGTTTTTCTCCCATTTCCATGTAGCACTAAGGCTTACTTGCTAAATAAAGTTTGTTCTCCTTATATAGATCTACAAATTTAATGTGTTGACCTAGGGCAAAATCCTTATGAATTTGAAGGTACAGGGCTTCAAAGTTGACCCCATTCACTGAAATTCAGACTTAACTCAATAGGGTTTAAGTGGTGCTTTTTGCAAATAAGTCCAAACCCCACATTTTTACTTGTAAATCCTTGAATATGAGAAGCACATAATTTGTGGTGTTATATTATCTTTGTTTTTGGACTTTAGTCCAAAAGTGTACAAAATTTACACTTAGCCCCCTAGGGTTTCAATTCAGTGTTTTCCAGGGGTCTTTTCAGGGTTTTTAGCACTTCAGTTTTTGGTATCACTAAAGTCCTTCAAATATGATATTTTAAGATAATTTCTCATATCTTTTGAAGTTTTCTCATACTTGGGCTTCCCTTGACACCCTAAGCTCAGTTTAGGGTTAAGTACCCTACCCTAGGGTTTTACCCATGACATGTCACATCAATACAACTTGTTTGAAATTTTTGCCTAGTGAATGCACTCTTGGTGTGACAAACACATGATATGCCAATGCTTATGATGTTATGCTCAAGTTTTAGTGACAGTAACACTAGGGGTGTTACACGTATTGTCTGTCAAAGGGATTGCGGTGGATCCCAGCAAGGTCAAGGATATTTTGGAGTGGAAATCACCAACCACTATACATCAACTCCAAAGTTTCCTTGGACTGGCTGGTTATTACCGCCGATTTATCTCGGATTTTTCCAAGCTTGTGAAGCTAATCACAAGTTTATTGAAGAACGATACAAAATTTAACTGGTCCTCAAGATGCAATGAGGCCTTCGAACAGCTGAAGGTGTTATTGACCACTGCTCCGGTATTAGCTCAACCGGACATTGAAAAGCCTTTTGATGTGTATTGTGACGCATCAGACAGTGGCTTAGGCTGTATCTTGATGCAAGAGGGCCGAGTTATAGCATATGCCTCAAGACAGTTGTGTCGGCATGAGGAACATTATCCAACTCATGATTTAGAATTAGCTTCTGTGGTTCATGCCCTAAAAATATGGCATCATTATCTACTGGGGAATATCTGTCATATATATACAGATCATAAAAGCTTGACGTACATTTTTACCCAGTCAGAACTAAATATTAGGCAGAGAAGATGGCTTGAGCTGATTAAGGACTATGAATTGGAAATTCACTATCACCCAGGCAAGGCCAACGTGGTGGCAGACGCACTAAGTCGCAAGGTTTCCTGCCATTGTCTTACAGTGAAAACCTCTGACATCACATTATGCCAAGAAATGGAGAAGTTAAACCTGGGGAAAATTCAACATGGAACCTTAAATCACTTGAAGTTTGAGTCGGTTCTTTTGCAAAGAATAATTGATGCACACAGAAGCGATGAGGGTATGAAACACATTCATGAGAAAATAAAGGACGGTAAAGCTAACTGTTTCAGAAAAGATGATCAAGGCATTGTATGGTTTAATAACCGCATTGTTGTGCCCAAGAATGATGAGGTCCGCCAATAGATTTTGGATGAAGCTCATCTTAGACGCTATTCCATTCATCCTGGAAGCACTAAGATGTATCATGATCTAAAGCAACATTTTTGGTTGACAAAAATGAAGATCGAAATTGGACGCTATGTGGCAAGATGCGACACTTGTAGACGTGTCAAAGTCATACACCTGAAAACTGCTAGTCCATTGCAATCTTTACCTATTCTGACCTGGAAATGGGAGGACATAAGCATGGACTTCATTGTGGGGTTACCCAGGACAACAAAAGGATTTGATTCTATTTGGGTTATAGTAGATCTACTTACCAAGATAGCCCATTTTCTGCCATCAAGACAGATCATCCAGTTGTTGTCTATGCTCAGTTATATATTGCTCGTATTCTTAGTCTGCATGGAGTTCCAAAGACCATAGTGTCGGATTGTGGGCCGCAATTTGTAGCCAAGTTTTGGGAAGCACTGCATAAGTCCCTGGGTACCAAATTGCTTCACATTTCGGCCTATCATCCTCAAACCAGTGGGTAGACTGAGAGAGTAAACCAAATACTTGAAGACATGTTACGAGCATGCATTCTAGAATACCCACAAAAATGGGATGAATGTTTACCGTTGGCAGAATTTTCATATAACAACAGTTGTCAAGAAAGTATCAAGATGGCACCTTTTGAATCCTTATATGGATGACGGTGCCGTACTCCATTGAATTGGTTTGAACCAGGAGAAAGATGGTTTTTCAGGCCTGATATGGTTAAAGAAATGGAAGAAAAAGTTCAACAAATTATACATAATTTGAAAGAAGCACAAGCTCGTCAAAAGAGTTACGCGGACAAACGACACAAACCCTTGTACTTTCAAGTCAGAGATCATGTGTATCTAAAAGTATCACCAATGAAGGGTGTAACTCGTTTCGGGATAAAGGGAAAGCTTGCACCCCGGTACATTGGTCCATTCCCCATTCTTGAACAGTGTGGACCAGTGGCATACTGACTCCGACTACCCGAAACATTGTCTGATGTGCACAATGTGTTCCATGTGTCTCAATTGAAGAAGTGTCTTCGGATTCCAGATCGAACCGTTGAAGTGATAGATGTTGCCTTAGAACCAGACTTAACATATTCAGAACATCCTATTCGAGTTCTGGATCAAAAGGACAGGGTTACCCAAAGGAAAACTCTCAAATTTTATAAGATACAATGGAACCGACACACGGAAGATGAAGCTACATGGGAAACTCAAGACTTTTTAGAAAAGAATTTCCCAGGCTTTTTAGCTTCATGTAAATTGTGAGATATGTACAATTGTTGTAATAGAGGAATAAACCCCATACCACCCCTGCCTTGTACAAGAAATAAGGAAATAAAAATATGACGCGTTTCCTTTTCCATTACTTGCCCTAGGACTTTTTAATATCGGGACTTCAAAACTCATGAGAAATAATCATAAGATATCACCATTAATGGACTTGAGTAGCATTCAAACCCTAGAAGTGCCAAAAACCCTAAACAGACCCCTGGAAAACCCTGAGTTGAAACCCTAGGGGGTTATATGTAAATTTGACACACTGTTGGATCCAAGTGCAAAAACCAAGGTATTAGTGTACCTCAAATCATATGCTTCACACATTTGAGGATTTCCAAGTCAAAGGATGTGAATTGGGCTTATTTGCAAAAAGCCACTCTATTCCTCTCATGTGACAAAGTCTGAAAATCAGTGAACAGGGCTGACTTTGGAGCTGTAGTTCTAAAAATACAAAGAATTTGCCTAGGGTCAACACATCAAAAGTCTAGAGCTATAATAGGAGAATAACTTTGCTTAAGTAACTAAGCTTTGATCACATACAAAGTTTGGAGAACAATAAGCTCAAAGTGGTGCTGTCAGTCACTCTGATGACTGAATTAGGTCACCAATGACATTGGCCAAACTTTTAGGTCAAATTAGAGTAAGATCTATTGCTCGATTGAGGGTAGTTGCTATAGTGGATTTGTAGCTGGATCATAGGGCTACAAGTTTGCTATAGATGAATTAACAAGCTCTTATACGAAAATCCAAGATCTGGGCACTACAAATCTGTCTGTCAGGCGCTCTGAATCAGGTTTTCAATGGTACAGTGTCCGGATCAGAACGCCAGTTCAGATGACTCACCGCCGGCGACCTTGCGCCCGGATTCACGCCTGCCACGGTGATTCGTGCTCAGCGCAAATGGATAACGGCAAAGGCTAAGAAATATCGCATTGTGGATGAACTCTGGCAACTATTCTACTCCGTCCGCTGTACCTGCCTGTGTCATGGCCGCTTCAGATAGATTCACCAGAGTTAGCCACCTCGCGACCTTGCGCCACGTGCCCTGGTGTCTTACCATGTTGCAGTAGCTCGCGTTATGCATAGTCAGTGGTCATCGGTGAGCTCGCCACAGTGAAAGCCACCAATCGCTTGTGCCAATGCACCCCCTTCTCTCTAACCGCCACCACAACATCTCAAATTCATGGACCACCACTCGGGGAGCCTATAAATTGAGCATGTTGTCGGTTCCGCAAGGTAGTCCAGCATCCAATCCACCCGCTCGTGCCTCCAATTACTCACCAGAGAGCCCCAATTTGGGATTTCCCCCAAATCGGTCCGAAACACCGCGCATAGTGACCTCGCCGTGGCTAGCTCGTTCCAGGTCCGTTCATGCTCTCTGCTCTCCCGTTTCAGTACCCTTATGTTCTCCTGATGCTCCTCGACCCGTTCAATTAAGCTAGACCGCGCTAGATCGTCGAGAACACCTGTGTTCATCCGTAGTTCGCGCTGTCACCGTGGACAGTGTGATTAAGAGCTCGGATTATGCAATTGAGCAAGGGGAAATGATTATTAGGTGTTGAATTAGGTGTCAGCCAAGTTAGAGCACCGGCCATTGCATGTTGTGGCCGGTACAGGTTTGCCGGAGCTCGGTTCATCGCCGCTCGCCGTCGAGGACCACGGGTTGTGAAGAATTAGAACGTGGAGGGCTTCGGTGTAAATGTCAGCGACTGAAACAAATAGTGCGCAGGATTCTTCCCTAGTTATTCAAACCACCGAGGGCCTCGGTGCAAAATCGTCACACAGGCGTGCGCACGCGGGCGCGTTCTGCCGATGCTTGGCCGGCTCGGGCCAGATTTAGCCCAATACTGTTGGCTCTTTTTTTTTGCGAGGATTAAGGAATTTCTAGAAAATTGTATAAAAATGCTAAAAATACAAGACCAATTTTGCTAGTCTCCTAATTTTCTATAGTATTTAATAAAAATATTATTATGATTTTTAGTCCACATAGGGAATTATGGAGTATTTAAAATAGCCAAAACCTATACTCCTGGAATTTTAGAAATTGATTAATAACTCCAAAAACCATTAAACTTTTTGGATAAGCTTTAAATGTTATTTAGAAGCCTTGGGTAAAGCTTGGCATGATTTGGACAATGTTTGGTACCTAAACCCCAAAACCCTAATCGTTTAGTGATACATGCCCTCTGAACTACAATATTGACTTCAAAAACCCTAGTTTCCTGGAGTCCCGTGAAGGAAAATTGTATTCAAGACCTAAGATAATGTACCTTCATTATATTTGCATTTTCATAAACATTACATGAGCATTCAAGATTATATATGGTTCTATATAGAAAACGAAGAAGAAGTAGAAGTTGAAGAAGAAAGAGCTACACCATCACCTCAAGACCCACCTGCCGGGAACTGCTTTTATTTTGATATTTGTGGAGCAGAGCCCGACTCTCCTATAACACAAGGCTAGCTCCGGTGCATTTGCCACCTCCTTGCTATTTTAAAATCTTTCAACTTGCTTGATGCATTAGGTGATAGGAGTTGTGTGCTAAACAACTGCTGCATTTCCTTCCTTGAGAGTTTGATTACCTTTGCTTGATTTCTTGTGCTTAGTCTTGCTCTAGAAAAACAAAATGTTTTGTTTTGACAAAAGATGATGCTTCAAGTGGGATGGGATGTTTTTTTTCAAAAATAAAACTGGATGGTGGATCCATCATGACCGTGGTGGGTTCAACATCGGAAAAGATGTACCTCTGTCAGGTACCAAACTTTGGGTTTGAAATGATAAAGCTGAGACCGGGCGGGTGACTTGCACGAGAAGAGAGTCTCGGTGTAGTGTCTCCGTCTGAGTCAATTAAGGACCTTGTCAATGTAGGCCTGCTGACCGAGGACCCTTTAACTGGTCACATGCCTCATCATGGGTAAGCTTTGCCTCGGGCAGACTAATACCAGAATAAGATAACACACAATGGGAGTGGAGAGATGGAGAGAGTAGCGTGTACCCTCCATGGAAAGAGGCTAGACGGTGGTGTATCTATGCTCTCGGTTGGCGTGAACTTGATCTGGTCTTAAGAACCCCGGTGGCGAGTTGACATATGCAAGGGTTAAGTGCTACATATGTCTTGTGATTGGAGATCCTCAGCTGAGTATTAATCGATTCAGATCGCCATTACTTTTCGGACATGAAGACTTGGTAACTGACTTACACGTAGCATTCCAGTGAACAAGAAGGGTTGATAAGAAAATGGCTAGTTTAGGCCAAGTGCTTGAACTAGGGTAGAAAGAACTCTAGATTCAGGTAATGACTTAACTTGCTAATAAAACTAGATTTTTAAGGATCCACTATTAGTAAGCATTTTTGCAAACAGAGTCTTGATTATTGATTAAGCCTTACCTTAACTCCTTTAAGCCAGCATATCCTTGAGAGTCTTTTATTTTGACGGGTAAGACTTGCGAAAGTACACTTCGTACTCAGGGTTTTCGAACCCATGTTGTTGTAGGTGAGGAAGCAACAATTTTTTGTTGCTTTTGTTCCAAGGTGGTGCCCAAGGAAGAAAACCAGGATTGAAGCCTCGGGAGGAAGTGTCCTCCTTTAAAAACTTGTACTATTAAGCGGGAGGGTTTTTTTGCCTCCCGGGTATGTAATAATATTACTCCTGCACTCTTATATATTACTATTCTATAATAATAATACTCTTTCTATACTTTAATATAAAATAAGTTGATGTAACTGCTTCTGCATACTCGTTCCTTCGATGTGTTGTAATATTTGCGTGACGGGTGAAATGCTCTTGGGTAAGGTAAAGAATTCAGATACCGAACTTGTCAAATGATCAGGTGCATCTACAGGGTTGTCCGAGGTCCGATGGACAAGGACAACTATAGGTGTGCCTAATGACTTGGGAGGTTCTGTCACACCGGCCGCCAGCGTGCCTTCTCAAAATTAGACGCCACCGCCGTAGGACTCTGTAAACTTATGCCCCAGTGAGTTCCGCTAGGTAATTACACATCCAATGCACTAGCCCTTGCCTCTGATCATCCACTAGAGCCTCCCAATTTCGTATATCCCCCAAACACGTTTTCCACGCCACCTAAACACTTCGCCGTGGCCAGCCCTCTGCAGGTCAGTTCAAGCTTCTTTGATTGGTGTTCTAGCCTCCCTCAAGCCCCCTGTTGCTCATAGACCCATTCGATTAAGCTAGACCGCACCAAATCGTCGTGAACACCTCGGATTGTCTCTGATTTTTGTCGTTGTCGTGGGCCTGATTTCGGCCCGGATTAGTGCAATTAGTTGAGCGATTAGTGTCGCCAAGGGTGGAATTAGGTGTCGACCAAGCTAGGGCGTTGGTCATTGAGTGTCTTGACCGATATAGGTTCGCCGGAAGGAGTGCTCACCGGCGCGGCGATCACCATCGGGGACTTGTCGTTGCGAAGAAATAGAACTCCAAGGGTCTAACTACGAATGTCAGAGACACAAGTAAATAGTGAAAATGGTTTTAACCAGTTATTCAAACAGCCAGGGTCCTCTATGCAAAGACGACATCGCGAGCGCGCGCGAGCGCGTTTCCCCCGTTCATGGGCCGACTCAGGCTGGTTTCGGCCCATCACTATTCCTCGTTTTTCCTTTTCTTTTTACTGCCAGACTTGGAAAATTATAAAAAATTCTAAAAAATGATAAAAATATGAGACTAATTTTACTAGACTCCTAAATTCCTCTAGTATTTAATAAAAATAGTTCAAAGATTTTTAGCCCCAACCATGAATTATTTAGTATTTAAAAAGGCCTAAACCTAGACTTCTAGAATTTTAGAAATTACTGGATAGCTCCAAAAATCATAAAACTTTTTTGGTAAGCTTAATATGATAATTAGAGTCCTTGGGTGATGTTTGACATGTTTTGGACATTGTTTGATCCCAAAACCCTAATTTCTTAGGATAAAATTTGTCTAACCCTACTAGGGTGTTAACCTAGAAGACCCTAGTAACTTAGGTGTACCGTAAAAGAAAGTTGTATTCAAGATACTTGATGTATCTCTATTATAACTGCATATTCATAGCATCACATGAGCATTCATGTTCGTATATGGTTATGTACAGAAAACAAAGAAGAAGTAAGTGTTGAAGGAGAGACTGCACCACCAAATGAGACTCCACCTGCTAGGAATTGTTTTTATTTTGATATTTGTGGAACAGATCCTGAATCCCCTACAACACAAGGCAAGCCCCGGTGCATTTACCTTTTCCTTATGATTTTAAACTCTTTATCACTTGAATGATGCATTAGGTGATAGGAGTTGGGTGCTGAACCAATTGTTGCATTTCCTTCCTTAGAACTATTTACCCTTCCTTGATTACCTGTTTTGTTAAAAGGTTTTCTGATGCTTAGTCTTGCTTTAGAAAACAAAAGTGTTGGGTTTTAACAAAAGATGATGCTTTAGATGGAATGGGATGTTTTCAAAAATAAAACTTGATGGTGGATCCATCATGGTCGTGATGGGTTCAACATCGGTCAAGATGTGCCTCTGTCAGGTACCAAAATTTGGGTTTGAAAATGATAAAGACGAGACCGGGTTGGTGACTTGCACGAGAAGGAAGTCTTCGTGTAGTGTCTCCGTCTAAGTCGATTAAGGACCGTACCAATGTAGGCTTGATGATCGAGGACCTTTTAACTGGCCACATGCCTCGTCATGGGTAAGCTTTGCCTCGGGCAGATCAATACCAGAAAGGCCAACATGCAATGGGAGTGGAGATATGGCGAGAGTAGGATGTACCCTCCGTGGGAAGAGGCTGGATGGTGGTGTATCTGTGCTCTCTGTTGGCGTGAACCCGGTCTGGTCTTGAGAACCCCGGTGGTGAGTTGACATATGCAAGGGTTAAGTGCTACATATGTCGTGTGGTTGGAGATCCCCAGCTCGGTATTAATCGATTCGGATCGCCGTTACTTCTCAGACATGAAGACTTGGCCACTGACTTACACGTAACCATGTTGTTGTAGGTGAGGAAACAGCAGACTTGCGAAAGTACACTCCGTACTCAGTGTTTTCGAACTCATGTTATTGTAGGTGAGGAAACAACAGACTTTTGCTATTTCTGTTCAAAGGTGGTACCCAAGGAAGAGTCCCAACAGTGAAGTGGTCGCGGGAGGATGTTGACTTCCCACTTTTAAAACAATAAATTTGTGTGCGGGAGGGTGTTTTGCCTCCCAGGTCTGTAATAATAATACTTTATGCACTCATAATACCCTAGTATTGTAATAATAATACTCTTTCTCTATATTTTATGAATGTAAATTAAGTTATTGTAATCTGCTTCCGCTTATTCTATCCTCCGATGTGATGTAATATCTGCGTGACGGGTGAAGCGCTCTTGGGCGCAATGATGAGGATATAGTTACCAAACTTGTCGAGTGATTTTGTGCATCTACAGGTTTGTCCAAGGTCCTTAGGACAAGGACAACTGTAGGTGGGCCTAATACCTTGGGAGGTTCCATCTCAGCTGGTATCGGAGTGAAACCCATCTCTCCAGATATTACGTACTACTTCAAAAGAATTTTTAAATACTCACCTAGAAATATTCTTTCATTCTTACCTTACCACTTTCTGGTAGTCCCTTATCTTGTAGAATTGGGTAACATAGTGCAATATATAGGAAGTTGGGGATCAACGAAGGTTGATTCCATAATTATTAGAATATGCATGCATCATGTTAAGAATATACTAATAAATCTTCCCCTCTTATGGAGACATGGCGCGTACAAGGAAAATAGCACGCAAATCTACTAGATCTTTTGGCGGGCCTCGCCATCAGCTAGCCCCCAGACATGAAGGGAGTAGTAGTGGCAGCAATGACCCATATGGAGACCTGGAAGCCAGGGTGGAGCAACTCCGGTCAGAACTACGCCACAGGAATAGGGCACGGGAGCAGGACAGCCAGCGTATACCTGAATTGTCAGCTGATGTCAGCCGCTTGCAATATGAGGTTTCAGAACAGGATTCGGCCATTGATTGGGCCGTCAACTCGCGTTCGATCGCTTGGGACCGTGAAGCAAAAGCTCGAGCTCGTGTGGCAGAGCTTAGTGCGGCACTCGACAGCCTGCAAGTGTACTGTAATACTTTACATGAAGAAGTACACGTATTGTATTACTGCACCCGAACGTGCCTTCTAACGTTGCTACAATGGGAGCTAGACCATCGGAAATAGCAAATGAAGGACCTGATGGGGAGTTGGACCTTTTTAGGCCCCCCTCCTTCCATGAACCTTGCTGACGAACGGTCTCCTACAGCTGGAAATGAAGCAACCAAGGATGACGAAGACTAGGATAGTATAGTTTAGATGTTATACTTATGTAAAATAAGTAATGAAGTCAAGTAGTACAATGGAGTCTGTATAATTATTACATTTTTGTAATGTAATATGATGGTGTATGCTGGCATGTTATATTTTCCAAATGTTTCTTTACCTCAGATGCCATCACAGACTCGTGCACATGATGGTGCGGGGACTTCCCACGGTAGGGAAGATACTCCTAATCTGCCACCAGTACCACTGACTTTGGCCGAGGCTATCGCTACCCTAGTCAATGCCACCGCTGATAATACACGCTTCTTGCGCGAAATGGCGGGCAATCAGTTTGAACAGCATGGTGGGAGAGCTCCTCCTCAAGGACTACGTGAAACAACATATTTGGAATTCTCGGAGACTCGACCCCCGCTCTTCATTAAAGTAGAAGAACCTCTAGAAGCCGATGAGTGGGTAAGAGTGATGGAACAGATGTTTGGGTTGATTCGTTGCACAGAAACACAAAAGCCGATGTTTGCCGCACAACAACTGAGAGGGCCTGCCAGTACTTGGTGGGCAAATTTTGTAGCAATTCAACCGGCTGGACATCAGATCACTTGGGAGGAATTCAAGCTAGCATTCCGAGAGCATTATGTTCCAGAGGGAGTGCTCCATATGAAACATGAAGAGTTCATTCGGTTAAAGCAAGGGGGAGATACTATAATGCAGTATCTCAATAAATTCAACCATCTCTCCCAGTATGCCATTGATCAAGTAAATACAGATCTGAAGAAAAAGAATTGTTTTATGAGGGGAATCAATGACAGGCTTCAGCAGAAAATGGCAACGTGCTTGGACCTTACCTACAGTAGGGCTGTCAGTACGGCACTGGCAGTAGAAACCAAAAATGCAGGACATGGAAAATCAAAGGGGTTTGGAGGTGAAAGGTCAAATCAAGGGCCTAAGAAGAGAACCAGGTTGGTCATCTGACCTTTTAATCAAAATCGTTCTTCGCCTCGCCCACCTTCATATCCATTCAAGCATCATGTTTTATTCGTCCCACTACTGCCCCCGCTCCTACCAATCAGCTGAGTGCCCCTGGTACTCGTTTCCCTGCTCTTCCCAGTTCTTCCATTGGTTGCTTCAATTGTGGAAAGTCCGGACACTTCATCAAGGACTGCCCATACCCGAAGCAAAATAAAACTAATCTCTAACAGAACTCTGGGAACTCCAGCCAAGGAAAGGGTAACACGGCTAATACTTCAATGGGCAAGAACTTCAAGAAAACTGGACAGATTTATTATACCCAAGTGGCTACAACACCGGAGGGCGAGCCGGTAATGATGGGTACTGTTGGGGGCCTTCATCTTCCGAAGGTCCTCAAAAACACGACTAACATGTTTTCCAGTATAGTATACTGTCACAGGAGGCTTCGTCTTTGAGATGAAGGTGTACATGGTATGAAAGGCGCAATATGGAAGAAGGATGAACCAGTTCCGAAGCTATGGATGGAGAAGCTTCGGCTTAGCACAAGGAAGGTGATGGAGAATGAAACCGACCTAAAGGGGAAAAGACTGTTTAGTCCTCGACATCTTACCTTTTGGCTAATAGTAAATGTCATGGACATGAATGTAATTTTGCCCAGGCTGCATCCTGTGCCTATAAATAGATGAACAGTAACACCGTACTGTTCACGCTGACTGGTAATCGCTCGTGCGTCACTCTCGGACCTTTACCTTCTATCAAGCCGAAGGTACAAATGTAATTTAATATCATTAATGTTTGTTCATGATTATATAATGACAATATGAATAATCTAATGATTTAATATAATTATTCATGCTCTTTCTACGTTTCGTATGTCCCTGTTTGTATTTTTACATACTGAAATGATGAAGGTATGTTCTTCATGACCTTCGTCTGAAGATAATTATATCCTAAGGGAGATAATGCTTCGAAGGACGAAGGTCTTTAACCATTAACATTTTTGTTTACTTGTTCTTAACTCATAGCATTTGAGAACATGTGGCCAACATTGGCGCGCACCTCCGGTGAACTCACTTGACCACCTTCGACAAGTTTTGACCTTCGTCATGCCGCCGAAGAAGTCATCAGGGCCAGGGGCTGCATTGTAGCCACTAGACGTTAATCAAGAAACATAACACGAAGCTAGGAGCTAGAAAAGGAAGGCTACCAGTCCAACACTTCAGGAGGACGAGTTGGACCAAGAAATCAGGGACCTCGAAGCCATCCATCAGCAGGTCCAGAAGAAGAAAGGAAAGATGCTTCGTCTCGCCGATCTTCAGAGGAAGATTGATGAGGTCGCTGAGGAAATGCGTCATCTCACCCAAGATGACCAAGACCAAAGGCCTCAACACAGAGAGCTTCGTCAAGATAATTCGTACAACGATGATAAATGGTATGATGATTTCCATCATGGCAATTTTGCTTTTGATGATGCTTCTCCTCTAGCAGTAGAGTTGCAGGCTACCCCGTGGTCGCCATCATACTAGCCACCTCAGCTTCCTATGTATGATGGCCACTCAGACCCGAAGCAGATCCTAATGAGCTACGAGGCAACTATATCTTCATATGGGGGCAATACTGCAGTCATTGCGAAATCCTTTGTCATGGCAGTCAAAAGTGTAGCTCAAACTTGGTATTCGTCTCTCAGGCCTAGGACAATCACATCACGGAAGAAGCTCAAGGATATGCTAATCACTAGCTTTCAAGGATTTCAGACGAAGCCAGTCACTACTCAGGCTTTATTTCAGTGCACGCAGGACCATGAGGAGTATCTTCAGGCGTATGTCCGACGGTTCCTGCGTCTAAGAGCACAAGCGCCTATAGTGCCCAATGAAATTGTCATTGAGGCCATGATTAAAAGGGCTTCGGCCAGGACCTATGGCTCAGTATTTTGCCAAGAAACCCCCACAAACCCTGGAGAAGCTCGAAGATGGATGAGTACATCCGGGATGATAATGATTTCCGCCAAAGAAGGGAAGAAGCATACATGTTTTCTGAGATGACCAGGGGCTTCGGAGGAAGAATTCACCCCAGGCACGTCAGATCGATTCATAATTCCAACCTATGTGATGACAGAGGAAGCCAATCTCAAAGGCAGCAACACAGCTCTCAATCTTTAGGGCAACAACAAAGCTCTTTCAGGCCACAAGTCCCAAGGGACAGAGGCGGCAGTGGCTTTGGAGGAAGATACATGGATCAGCCCAGAAGGCTATATTGCTTATTCTATGGTGAAGAAAAGGGCCACACCACAAGAACATGCCAAGTCATAATTCAGAACAAAAGAAGATTGCCGAAGCTGAGGCGTGGAAGAATCAGCCGAAGCAGGTCCTACATACTGCTTCATGCTACTCTCCTTATGTACCACAGTACGTAGGTAATCAACAACCTACGACTTCTGTCCCTTCGGCAAGTCACTCTCAAGCTTCCTAGGCCTAGCTCCCATTACCACCACCATTACCACCTACTCAGACCAGAAGCCAGCAGCCAGAAGGGCACCAACATGCACAGCAGCAGCGTGATTTTTGGGAGTAGTCCGAAGCTCGCACAGTCAACAGCACTGTGCCTGAATCCAAGCACATCTACTAAAAGAATATCCTACCCTTGATGTATCTTTTTCTTTTCTGTCATCTTATTTTTCTTGTACGAAAAACAAGTCACGGAGGACTTAATTTTGGTCTCATGTAATAATTGTGCCTGTGTCATTAAGTAAAATGCTTCTTCCTAACAGACTTCCGAAGCTACAAAAAGACGTTCTTAAGCGAGCGAAGTAAGTTCCGAAGATACAAAAAGTCGTTCCTAAGGGAGCGCAGAGTAAGTTTTGAAGCTATAAAAGTCGTTCCTAAGGAAGCGTAGAGTAAGTTCCAAGGCTCCAAAGTCATTCCTAAGGGAATGCAGAGCCAAAATACCACCGAAATAGAAGGTGAAGAAGCTCCAAAGTCGTTCCTAAGGGGATGCAGAGCTTAGATACCACTGAAATAGAAGGTGAAGAAGCTCCAAAGTCATTCCTAAGGGGATGCAGAGCTTAGATAGCACCGAAATAGAAGGTGAAGAAGCTCCAAAGTCGTTCCTAAGGGGATGCAGAGCTTAAAGACTCCAAAGACGTCCCTAAGGGGATGCAGAGTCTTGGTCGTTTCAGTGTGGGTGTGTGTGTGTGTGTTCGACATAACCATCATATTGCATCATATCATCGCATCATTCTGCATAACATTACATCATACATCATATCGCATCAACAGCAAAAAGATCGGATATGAAGCAGATCTTCGGCAATAATTTGTTGAATGAAAATGTGCTAAGGCACGAAGCAAACCTTTGGCCAATACAATTTTATCAGAATATATTGGCCATAAAAAGGGGCTTCTTTCTTTACGAAGCATGAAAAGAAGGGAAGGTGTTTTTTCGCCGAAGACTCAAAAACGGTATGTGCGTAAATTTCATGCATCACAAAGAAATATATTACAACAATTTACATGTCTGATTAATTGTTTTGTACACCAAATGTTACATCATATCATTACAATAAAAGCCTAATCTTCCTTAAGGATCTTCTCAGCGGCTTCATTCAGTAGCCTATCGATGACTTCGTCGACGATGGAGTTAGCAAATCTCATTACATCCAGCACTTCTTTCATGACAGGATCGGCTAGGGGTCATATGGCTCGGGCAGCGGTGAGAGTTCAGCTGTAATAGACAAATTGTTAGTTCGAAGCCAGAAAATAAACTCCGAAGCTAAAACTCAAAAACAATGCCTATACGCCTTGCGCGCTCGGCAGATTCTTCGGCTTGCTTAGCTTCTTCTCGGGCATCATGGGTTTCTTTTTCATTTTCCTTTATGATTTCTTTGGCCAATTCTCGGCCACCGTTCACCCAAACATCGGAGTAAAACTTTCCACCAACTAAAGTAGCTTCGGCCGAAGGGTCCCTCGTGTTGTCTGTGGAGAAGATGGCTTCAGTCTGGGCCGCAGCTTTAACATGGTCGCAACCAGCCTTCTCCAGAATTATCGCAATCCCTCGAGCGCCGGTAAAAGCACAAATGTCCCTGTGATCGCTGAGGATCTCTTCAAAAGCTTTGGCTTCCATGCTTATCCAATCAATGACACCCACGGGGTCACCTCAAATGAAATTCTCTTCGGAAGAATATGCACCCACCTTGGCAAAGCTGGTTTTCAATTTTCTCATGCAATCCAAGGATTTTTCAAAGCATCTATCCTTGGATTCACGAAGCTCCTCAACTTTTTTCTCTAGCCTAGTGTACGACCATTCACTTATTTCCTGTTTCACTTTTGCTAGTTCAAAATTCTCATTAGCTTCGGCAAGTTTTTTCTGAAGGTCTTTAACTTCAGCTTTATGAGTTTCAGATTGAGTGCTAAATTTAGCTTCGTTTTCTTTCACTCTGTCTACCAATGAAAGCAGGATTTTATCTTTTTCAAAGGCTTCATTTCTCAGCTTGATGACCTCTGATCGAAGGTTGCTGAGGGCTATCTGGCAACTTTTATCTTCAGCATTCTTTTGCACCCTCAGAGCATTGCTAAGAATTAAGCCTTGCAAAAAGATAGAATCAACACGACAATACAAGATAAGATAATCTATTTTCAAGTTCATCACTTTCGTACCTTTAGACTGTTGTACGCAAGGCTGTCTGTGAGGTCATCTTTTGACATGGCGGAGAGGCCAGCTTCAAGCTTCGGAAATCCCATATTTTTGGCCATCTCCGGGTAGACGGATATTTCCTTGTTGTCTGGAAGACAGTATAGGAAATAATCTTCATCCGTGCCATTGTACACCAAGGCCCCCTTCGGGTATTTCAATTCCTGGGCCTAGTGTTTGGCTTCCATGATTTCTTCTTCAGATAGCTTTTTTCCCGAAGCATGTCGAATAATAAAGTCACAATCTTCGGACGGTGCTTCGGGAGTAGGAGATCTAGCTTTTTCAGGCGCATCTTTCTTCTCCAGAGTCATGCCAGTGTCTGGAGATTCTTGCTCAGCTCTCTGCTCAGTTGCTGCAGGCTTTGCCTATATGGGCACTGGGGTCCCAGCTTCGGTTTCAGCACGAGTCGTAGCAGTTTCGGCAATCTTTTTCATAGGGGCAGGAGTCAGTGCCCTTGTTGTCTCCATGACAGCGTCTTGTACGCTAGCCATTCTTCTCCTCATGGGAGTTGTTGCGGGAGCCTTTGCAACCTTCGACAATTCTGCCTCTGCTGGCGGGCTCAAGATTTTTGGCAGCTTTGGCTCTGGCTCTTTGACCGCCTTCTCTTTGGCTTCGGCATCATGTTCTAGTGTTTTGACTGGACTGGCTTCAGGAACATTCGGCAACTTAGTTAGGTCTTCCCCAGGGATGGTGGGAGCAGGTTGCCCTGCTTCGGCATCAGGGAAAGATGTCCCTTCACCAAGCTTCGGCACTATGGCCGTCTTAATGTATCTCGGCCGGTGTGTTAAGACCTTAATCGTTTTGCCCTTCGGCACAACAGATTTGGCTGAAGCGGCAGTCTTCCTTTTCTTTCCCTGATTTCATGAGGGATGGCAATAATTAGGATATACAAAACCAATGACGTCAAAAACTCTATCCAATCTTTTCTTGCATCGGCCTTCGAAGGCCAATGCCATTGCATCATCTTTGGCCCTTGTGTAGGCCCCAAGCAATTCATCACTAGTTGCCTCAATACTGCTTAACCATTCATTGTTCGGCTCATCAAACTCGCCTCTATATCTGAAAGTATATTTTAAATAGACCAAGCCACCCTGACTAGACCCGGTAGCAGCCTCCTTCGGCATCTCCCATTCATTCACAAGTGACCATACTCTGTAGGCGATATGTTCTTGAACCATGTCTCTTGTGCCAATAAAAGTACACATAGTATTGAAGCTTCTCTGGCATGTCTCTATATCATTCCGAAGAGTAGTGGCTGGCCTCCTGATGCCGAAGCGAGACCAGATGGGGCGTTGAATAATTCCTTTTATATATTCCCTCTCAATTAAATTATTCTTAATATAAAACCACTCCTCCATCCAGGCCCCAGGCCACCTTTTTCGAAAAGTTGGAACCGGGTAACTTACATCGGGGCAGGGCACGAAGCCATAACAACCAAAGTTGTTGTGATACTGCTCCTTGCTAGTAGCCTTCGTCTCGTACAACAGCTCGTGCATGTTGCAGAAGAATTTTGCGCTTGGCTCCAGCCCCTGGCTTCTTACGGCCCAAATAAAAACCCCCATCCTAATAATGTCTTTGGAGTAATTTGATGTAGAAAAATTTCAAAGGTCTTCAGCACTTCGACCAGGAATCTGCTTAATGGGAAACGAAGCCCTGCCTTCATAAAACTCCTGTAAACAACCACCTCATCCTCTTCAGGAGCAGGTGCAGCGCTATCTCCTCCAGCACTCACAATTAAAATATCTCGGAAATATCTCCCTTTCATAGCATCAATTTGACTTTGCTTAATGGATTATTTTCCGAAGATAGTGTGACTTGGTCGCCAGGGCCAATTTTCTGCATCTTTGTCTTCACTTTCAATATCAAAGCTCCCACTATCATCAGAATCTTCAGACAAATCAGCTAGTATCTCCTTTGTAATCTTCTCTGTGTTTGTTATTTCCATGGCCTCGTAAAAACCAGCCAGGGCAGGATCAACAACCTTCTTCTCGTCAGCCATTTGGTGGGAAATTGAACGAAATGCCAAAGCTCGCAAAACAAGTGAAATCAGACAGCAAGAAAATTAAAACTTGAGAAAACAACACAAGCAATTGAAATGGCACAGCAGATGCTGTCGCCGTGGGTTTCTATTTATATGCTTAGTGCATGGCAACTTGGTGGGCCCCATTTGTCATTGACTTTCGCTATTCTAGCGAAGGGAAGGTGTTTTTTCTGACCTTCGGCTAACGACCTTCGATCACGTCGCAGCCTGAATTTGTTAGATACAAGAATAAATTAATACTGCGAGGGGCTACTGTTGGGGGCCTTCATCTTCCGAAGGTCCTCAAAAACACGACTAACATGTTTTCCAATATAGTATACTGTACAGGAGGCTTTGGCTTTGAGATGAAGGTGTACATGGTATGAAAGACGCAATATGGAAGAAGGATGAACCAATTCCGAAGCTGTGGATGGATAACGAAACCGACCTAAAGGGGAAAACTGCTTAGTTTTCGACAGCTTAACTTTTGGCTAATAGTAAATGTTAGGAACATGAATGTAATTTTGCCCAGGCTGCGTCCTGTGCCTATAAATAGATGAACAGTAACACCGTACTGTTCATGCTGACTAGTAATCGCTCGTGCGTTACTCTCGGACTTTTACCTTCTGTCAAGCCGAAGGTACAAATGTAATTTAATATCATTAATGTTTGTTCATGATTATATAATGACAATATGAATAATCTAATGATTTAATATAATTATTCATGTTCTTTCTACGTTTTGTATGTCCCTGTTTGTATTTTTACATACTGAAATGATGAAGGTATGTCCTTCATGACCTTCGTCTGAAGATCATTATATCCTAAGGGAGATAATGCTTCAAAGGACGAAGGTCTTTAACCATTAACATTTGTGTTGCCTTGTTCTTAACTCATAGCATTTGAGAAGAAGTGGCCAACAGGTACGTTCCTTGTTGCCAATTACCCAGCAGTTATTCTCTTTGATTTTGGTGCATCACATACCTTCATAAGCAAGAATTTTGTGGAAAAGCATTGCATTCCTTGCACTGAATCAAGGGAAGGATTTATTATCCATTCACCTAGGGGACAGATATTTACTAAGGAAGTAGCCTTCCACATACCAGTAACGTTGGCCGGACGGGAATTTCCTACCAATATGATTGTTTTAAAGGGACAAGACATAGATGTAATCCTGGGCATGAATTGGTTAGCCCAGCATAAAGCCATCATCAATACAGACTTAAGGACCATCAAATTGAGCCATGGCCATGAAGAGATTCAACTGTCTATCTCTGTAGCTGTCCCAATCAAACCATCTGGGCAAGTTTATGAAGCTATCATACCAGAAATCCAGGATATTCTGGTGGTGTGTGAATTCCTGGATGTCTTTCCTGAAGACTTGCCTGGGTTGCCTCCAGAAAGGGATGTGGAATTTGTGGTTGAACTAAAGCCCATTACGGCACCTATTTCTAGAAGGTCGTACCGAATGCCACCTAATGAATTAGCAGAGCTCAAGACTCAATTACAGGACTTGCTTGAGAAGGGGTTCATTAGGACTAGTTCATCACCATGGGCATGAGATGCATATTTCTAAACTCATTTATTTGTTACCTGGCCAATATAATTCCATTATTTGAATATGCACAAATAGAAGGAGTTCAAATGATCTCCAAGGTTCCATAAATTCTCACACACTAAGAATAATTTTATTTATTTATTTATTTATTTTCCTGATACAAATTTTAGGCTTTACAAATCCTACCCCCCTTAACAGAAATCTCATCCTCGAGATTTGTAAGAAAAGGGATACAATAGGTTTGGTCTAGAATTTTAGTTTCTCATTTGGTTTTGGGAATCAAAGTTTTGTTCAAGTTTTTTTACATAACAGTTAGTAGATGATTTGGAAAATATGAATATTGTATGTCTAGCCATTTATTAGGTCAGATGAGGTACGGTTATGGCCAGTGGAGGTTGTGGCAAGGGTATGATAAGGAGAGACTTCATCCTGAACTCTGGATCTTGATTCCTCTGGCGATCCAACTTGATCTTTGAAGACTTGAGTTGATGCTTATCCTCCTTTGACGTGGTTGGTCTTATTTGGCCTTTATTCTTGGAGTTGTCATCCGAGTTAAGGGCATATGGCTAAGGATATATAGTTAGGATAGCCGGGGTACACGAGGTAGGTAGGTTTGAACAGAGTTTTACTTTGCTTTGGAATAGATGAACTAGGCAACCCGTGATGTAGGTTAGGTCATTGTTCACGGACTAGTTGGTAGAAGACATTAATTTAGGTTAAGATATGGTTGTAGAGACAGTGTCTAACGTATATCACAAAATTACTAACCTATTAATAACCCACTTTAGATTGGTTCATATTAGATTAGATAGAATCTAGATTAGATTAGATATGACTAGACTAGACTAGTTTAGGTTAGATAGGTCTACCTGGGTAGGATATATATTATTAGGATTTGTTAGAATCGTTTGAGATAGGATGGATTTATGGTGTAAGTAAGTTAGAATCAATGTTAGGTTAAAACATAGGGGTTATGCAACCATCGAATAGTTAGGATAGTTGCATAAGGTCGGGCTTGGTCAGTCATTATTTATTTAGTGTAGATTGAACTAAGATAAAACATGTTCTATAGGAGTAGAGTCTCATTTATTTTACCACAATTAACTGGTTAAGTGACTGACCTTAGGTTAGCTCACCTTAAGGTTAGACTTCGTTAGGTTGGATTAACCTATTAGATTAGATCAGGTCTAGAATAAATTGATATGACTATTTTAGACTAGATAAGATATAATTAATTTAGGTTAGATCATGATTGTTACTTTAGGATGACATAAGTAAAGTGGTTAGGATAAGATGATTCCTTCAAGATAAGATGAATCTGTTAAGCTAAGAGAGAATCTTTTAAGATAAGATGGATCTAGATATATTAGGATAGGTTAGGATCTTTTGAGATAAGATAGCTCTATGAGTGTAGGATAGAATCTTTTAAGATGAGATGGATATTGTTAGGCTAGATACTTTAATGAGGGATAATCTAGTTTGTCTAGTTAGTTTTATAAGCATTGATGTAATCAAAGATCCAAATCAGACAAGTATCATAAGAACAAACACTCAAGCGTACAAATATCTAAAAAATAGTTTTGTTTTTGTTCCTAAGAGTAGGTCTCCTATTCTTAAAGGTTACTTTAGGCACAAGATTTCAAAGTGTGAAATCCACATTTGTCTTTAGAAGGAAAAGTTAAGAATAATTAGAGTAAAGCAGCAGTGGATGAGAAGAGATTAAGAAAAGTTTAGAAAGAATAAGAGTAGCAAAGGTAAGTAGATAAGGGTTGTCCAGTTTTATCTAGGTTTCGTCCTATAGTCAACATTCCTCTGATACCACTTCTGTCACACCCGGATTTAAGGGAAAAAGTTGGGTGCATCTCATACATGCACCAAAGAAGTCAACATATATAATAACAGAGTGTATAGAGATAAATATCACAATATAATCAGAGTACTTATTACATAGCGGAAGACTTAACAAAAAAATTATAAATATAAAACGAACTAAGGATCGTCCTTGGCGCTAGAAAGTCAACTAGGAGACGCCACCTAGATCGAATCGAACTCCTCGATACGTGGCTCCACTTGAACCACCTGTTCTTCTCCTATGGGGGTGTGTGAGACAGCAACAGTGAGCTCACATATGTTCATAGCTCAAAAAGTTGTGGGGAATAATGTGCATGAACTCACCAAAGGCGGGAGTTCATGTAAAGTGTAAGGCTTACCAAAGAGGATGGTTGAAGCTGAGCATTGCTTTTAAAGTTGGTCAAAATTTTATTAGCGGTTACTAAGTATAAGTAAATACCAAACCTTAGTAAATATAAGTAAAAGGAATAATAAAATAATCCCAATGCGATGCAAATAGCAAATTGAGTTTTAATTCCATAGATTAATCATGTGAGGGTCCGAGCTGCTCAAGACCGCAAGCACGACTAGTATACCAGTTTTACACTCTACAGAGGTTGCGCATCTTTACCCACAAGTCATGTTGCCCATCTGCCAAGAGACGACTAATCCCATACACCTCTACCGAGGAGGCGAGGCAGGGTAACACTATGAGGCCTTTACAAAGTTCCACTAGCTTCAGAAAACCCGCTACAGTTTATAGAAAGCTCCAGTGCAGGAATCCCTCGCCTGACCGCCATCGCAGCAAAATCAACCCAAGGACCTCCCTATGACCACTCCCCTACTGCCCTTGCCCCTTTCGAGTAAGGTAGTCATCCACTAGCTTTCCTAGTTAATCAGCCAAGGGCATCCCATACTACCATTGTGGTAGCACTGTTTTCCCGGGTGGTCGCTCCATGTTCGCATTAACATAATGATCTTAACATGAATAATAATAATAAACAGAGAATAAAGGTGTAATCATGAATAATGTATCTCCATACCCAAATCCACATAAAGCAATAACAGGTACTACCGAAAAATATTTCAGTGGTAAACAAGGTATAAAGATAACCAAAACTAGGGTGACCTAAAGGATCCCATCAAATTAACCTATGTAGATCATTATGAATAATAAGAACATGGCTGGGTAAAAATAAGTGATCAAGGGCACAACTTGCTTGGGACTTGAGATTCCAGTTACCACTTGCTCTTCATGTGAATCGTAACCTCGTTGCTAGTCATAGCAATACAAACAAACATAGTATAGACAAAATTAACATCACACCAAACATAAGTACAAACTGAATAATAACAATCTACGCGTCGCTACGAGATCACGAGATCGAGAACTACTACGATCAGAGTTATGGTTAAGAAGTTATGATCTATGGAAGACCTATGCAAGTAAAATATTAAACTATATTATGAATTGGTTAGGATAAATCATATGAGAGGTTATTCTATAAATAATTATCTCAACCTTAATCTAAGTTATAAATTGACCATAAATTATATTCTAGTAGATTATAATGATAAGCAGTTTAACCAACATAAGTTAAATAAAGATATAATTATAAAATAATGAGCCATGGTACAATGAATGTTGTTACTGTGTAGTTAATATTTATGCGAAGCTAACGCAACTGGAACGGGTCAAATCGGAGTTAAAATGAAGGAGTTATGGATTTCTGAAGTCCTTATGTGTTTGGTACAAACATAGATGCGTGATAAATTTTAATATAGTTTTCATGCTAGAACAATGTTACTCTGTGATAGACAATATTATTACCAAATTATAGGAATTGGAATGGATTAAAAAGGAGCTAGTATGAATTAAATATGAACTAAACAAGTTTATGGATTTATTTTTATACTAAAAACCTATTTTTTTATTAATTATGAATTTCTTAAGGGTTCAGGACTAGGCACAATATTTCTTAGGAGATCAGGGGCTAACTCGCAATTTTCCCATGACTCAGGATTCCCACCGTGAGGACTGTGGGTTATTTCGTAGAAACCATAGGGGTTTATTTGCAAAGTGGTGGTCGAAGGGGTATTGGATGATTTCGGCCGTCCGATCAAACGCCGACGGACCTGACTAGATCCCACGTGACAACCCGCCGCGGAGCAACCAGCACCACCCGATTTGCATCCTAGGGTTCAAATTAGATCAAGCGTTATACGAACCGGTATGCGATGATGTCCATAGGATCAAAGATCCACGGTTGTAAACCCCCTAGGCGAAACGTTATGCCCCGGTTTGATCCAGCCCGATCATCAGTCGATCAACGGCCCACGGTGACTCTCCCAGATCTAATCCCATCCGTCCTACGTAGATCCAACAGTGTGCGTGATTTCTTCCCAGACGACCCAAGCCGCGGCGCCGCCAGCATGCCCACGCGGTGGAGAGCGAGGCAAGACACCCATCAGCCTCCCCCGAGCACCACAGTCAAATTGAACGGAGCTACACGATGCGGGTATAGCAGCGAACTGATCTGGGGAGTTCTTACCGTGCTTCTACGCAGTAGAGGGTATGGCCACGGCGCACATGTGTGTTGCAGCGGCGCAGGAACTCCGATGAGAAATTCTCGTCCACCCACGGCATCACGAGGTCCGATTCGACTTCAATTATCATCCTCACATGCTGGTCACGCTACTGACCAGAATCCTGACCCCGAACACCATGCACCGCTGGATTCGCCCTTGGCGGCTAATACCTCTCCACACATGGCGGTACTGCTATGGAAAAAGGGGAAACGCGGACCCGATTTTATACTCCGAGAGGGGGCGCGATGGTCGGAGGAATCAGGTACAACGACATCGACGAATTGGTCGGGGAAAAATCCCCAGAATCGCGGTTGAACGAACGGTGCAGCGCCCGAGTCCGCGGGGAGGAGGACGACTCACCCAGGTGCGGTCGGCTGACACCCCTGGCCCACGAGCAAGTGGCTGAGAAAAGAGACTGCGCGCGTGGCCCGTAATCCAGTGGCCCAAGACGAGAGCACGCGAGTTCTGTTTAGGCGAGGGGAGGATTTGACACGGCAGGGTCCACCTACCATTGACTCATGAGGCAAGAGCGTGCTTGTGGCGCCAGTTGGGCCGCACAGCATGAGTGGAATAGGGTGATTGGGCCGACCAGGGAAGAATTGGGCCTAGATGTGGTTTTGGTCCCATTTCTGTTTTCTTTTTATGATTTCTATTTCAAATTCAACCATGATTCATCTTTGAATTTCAAGCAAAATTCTAATGTGGACAGAAATCCTATCTACATATTTATTATTATTACTGTTACTATTATTATTTTTATTATTTTACTTCCTCCTCACCCTTTAATTCAAAAAGGAATAAAGGATTATCATAATTACCTTTCTCAAATTCTTTACTATATATATTTTTATGTAAATTGAGGTCAAATTAAGTCTTGATTCCTTTGTTCAAACAAAAATGCTCATCAACAAAATCATTGGCATGAGATGCATATTTCTAAACTCATTTATTTGTTACCTGACCAATATAATTCCATTATTTGAATATACACAAATAGAAGGAGTTCAAATGATCTCCAAGGTTCCATAAATTCTCAAACACTAAGAATAATTATATTTATTTATTTAATTATTTTCCTGATACAAATTTTGGGCTTTACATTCTTCCTCTGAATGATGGCCCCACTTGACTTTGCACATCCTAATGGTGCTTCTTCGAGTGACTTTGTCTGCTGTCTCTAGAATCTGAGTTGGCTTCTTGATATACGTTAAGTCTTCTTGAACCTCGAGATCCTCGGTTGGCAATTGCTCTTCTGGTACTCGCAAACACTTCTTCAGTTGAGACACCTGGAACACATCATGTACCTCTGACAAACTCTCTAGTAGGCTGAGCTGATAAGCCACTTCTCCACGTCTTGCCTGAATCTGGTACAGTCTGATGTATCGAGGTGCTAGCTTGCCCTTGACTCTGAACCTTTTGATTCCGCTGATCGGTGACACCTTCAGATAAACATAATCTCCCACTTCAAAACTCAGCTCTCTTCTTCTGGTGTTTGCATAGCTTCGCTGTCTGGACTATGTTGTCTTTATATTCTCTCGAACCATTCTGATATTCTCTTCGGCTTCAAGCAAAAAATCTGGACCGAACTTCGGCCTTTCACTGGATTGGTCCCAGTGCAACGGAGTTCGACAATTCCTCCCATATAGTGCTTGGAATGGTGACATCTTCAAACTAGCATGATAACTGTTGTTGTAGGAGAATTCTGCATACGATAGCCTTTTGTCCCAACCTCACTTGTCTTGCAAAGCACAAGCCCTCAACATGTCTTCTAAGATCTGGTTGGTTCTTTTAGTCTGACCATCTGTCTACAGGTGATAAGCTGAACGGAACTTCAAATGTGTGCCCAAGGCTTCATGCAACTGCTGCCAAAAGTGAGAAGTGAATTGGGTACCCCTGTCGGACACTATCTTCTTTGGTACTCGATGCAAGCATACAATCCAGGACATGTATAGCTCTACCAATACTGCACTATTATAGGTAGTCTTGACTGTTATGAAATGATCCGCCTTTGTCAAGCAGTCCACAACTACCCAGATGGAGTCATAACCAGCTCGAGTGTGAGGCAAACCGACTATAAAGTCCATCCCAATCTCATCCCATTTCCACTGAGGAATCTGCAACGGCTACAACAAACCTGCGGGCCTTTGATGCTCTACCTTGATTCTCTGACAACTGTCACATATGGCAACATACTCCACGATCTCCCTTTTTATTCTGTACCACCAGAATCTTTTCTTTAGGCATTGGTACATCTTCTTGCTGCTAGGGTGTATGGAATAAGTTGTCTCATGAGCCTCCTTGAGAATCAGTTCTCGAATTGATTTGATATCTGGAACACACATCCTATCTTTGAACCAAACCACGGCTTTCGTGTCTTCCCGAAAATCCTTGCCTTTCCCATCTAAGATCAGCTACCGAATTTCATTGATCTTCTCATCATCTTTCTGCCCATCCTAGATCTCTCACTCTAGAGTGTGGGCTCCAGCTCAATTGTCACTCCTTGGGTGCTATTTAGAAATCTGAGACTTAGCCTGTCGAATTCCATTGCTAGCTCATATGGCATCGGATGAGCGACCATCATGTTGACTTGACTTTTTCTCCTCAAAGCATCCACAACCACATTAGCTTTGGCTTGGTGATAATGTATCTCTTGCTCATAGTCCTTGATCAACTCCAGCCATCTTCGTTGCCTCATGTTTAACTCTGACTGGGTAAATATATATTTGAGACTCTTGTGGTCTGTATAAATATCACACTTCTGCTCATATAGATAATGCCTCCAGGTCTTCAGTGCATGAACCACTACTGCCAACTCCAAGTCATGTGTGGGGTAATTCCTCTCATGAATCTTCAACTGTCGGGACGAGTATGCCACTACTCTCCCTTCTTGCATTAGCACACAACCCAGTCCGGTGTATGAAGCATCACAATACACTGAGAAGGGCTCGTGAACATCTGGTAGAATCAACACAGGTGCTGTTGTCAACTTCTTCAATGTCTCAAAGGACTCTTAGCACTCTAGGGTCCATTTGAACTCAACTTTCTTTGCTAGCTTGGCATACAACTAATGCTCTCGTAACCGTTGCAATACCATCTTCAAATGCTCCTCATGTTCTTCCTCATTCTAGGAATATATGAGGATATCATCGGTGAACACCACTACGAATTTGACAAGGTAGTCCATGAACACACTATTCATCAAGTACATAAAGAAAGCTAGTGCATTTGTCAATCCGAATGACATGACTGTGTACTCATATAGCCCATACTTGGTGATAAATGCTATCTTTAGTACATCAGAAGGTCGGATCTTAAGCTAATGGTAACCTAACCTCAGATCTATCTTTGAGAACAATCCGACTCCTCTTAACTGGTCAAACAGGTCTTCTATTCTTGGCAGAGGGTACTTGTTCTTGATGGTGACTTCATTCAAGGATCTGTAGTCAATGCACATCCTCTTGGTCCCATCTTTCTTCTCCACAAACAAAATTGGAGTGGCCCAAGGCGAAGTGTTGGGTCTGATATAACCTTTCTCCAATAGCTCGTCGATCTGCTTCTTGAGTTCCACCAATTCTGGTCTAGACACTCTGTAGGCTCTCTTAGAAATAGGGGTGGTGTCAGGTTCAAGCTCTATGGCAAATTCAACTTTACGTTCAGGTGGCATGCTTGGTAAGTCCTCAGGAAATACGTTGGGGAACTCCAGCACAACTCTGATAGCCTCAAGCAGGTTGGCGTTCTTACCATATGCAGACATATGGTGACAGGCTCCTTCTTCTAGATTAGGCATGAACAATTCAGTTACTACTTCTTTCCCGGATGGGGACACTAACTTTACTGTCCTTTTGTCACAGCTGACAGTTGCTTGGTTTCTGTGCAGCCAATTCATCCCTAGGATGACATCAAACCCTTGAGTACCCATTACCACTAGGTTAGCGGGGAAATCTATCCCCTTATTTCAATCCTTAGATTCAGGCACATCTTATCAGACTGAACTTCCCCCCAACTGAATTAACTCTTAGGGGTGGAATCATTAGTTCTACAGGGATGATATGTGCTTCTACCCATGATGTAGAAACAAAAAATGCATGGCACCAGTATCAAATAGTACTTTTGCTAGATGGGATTCGACTGGAAACATACCTACTGCCACAACTGGTGCATCCTGGATTGCTTTAGCCTCCAAGTGGTTCACCTTTCCATGGTTGTAGGCCTAGCCATGGCCTCCTGATGCTTGTTGTGGGGCTCCTTCTCTTGCTGGGGTGTTGGAAATTGGCTGCTGTTGAGCTGCTTTATTCGGGCAATGAGTCGCCCAGTGGCCTTGTTCCCCATAGTGGAAACATCCACAACCTCCTCCTTGTGCTGGGGCTATCTGGTTGTTCTAGTTGGTTGCTGAGGCAGGAAGGCGAGGTGCATGGCTGCTCTGCCGCTGATACTGATTTCCTCCCTGTTGGTTGTGCTGGTAGTACTGCTGCTGCTAAGGGAACTACCTCTAGAACCAATGTTGATGCCGGCGTTGATGCTAGTGCTGGTGCCCTTGATGGTGACTCTGCTTGAACTACTGGGGTGGATTGCCTGAGAAACGGGGACAGTTGCTGCTCCCAGCCTGCGGCCCACCGATCTTCCGCTTCCTGTCTTCCGTCTCCCAGCGCTTCCTCTCAGTCATGATAGCTCTATCAATCAGATGCTAAAAGGTAGGGAATGTATGGTTCATCAACTGGTAATGAAGGGGGTCAACCAAACCTCTCAAGAACCTGTACTACCTCTTGGCATCAGTGTTGACATCCTTGGGTGCGTAGCGAGATAGTTGCAGAAACTTTTCCCTGTACTCACTGACAGAAAGGGACACTTGCTTTAGTGCCATGAATTCTTCCTTCCTCACTATCATCAAACCTTCAGGCACGTGGTACTTGTGGAAGTTCTTTTTGAACTCCTCCCAAGTAATGGCGTCAGGGTCGGCATGGGTGGTGAGGTAGGACTCCTACCAGGACTGTGCTGCTCCCCTTAGCAGACGGGGACCATATAGAACCTTCTAACGATCATTACACTGAGCGGTACATAGCTCTCGCTCCACTGTGCGCAGCCAACCTTTGGTGTCTATGGGGTCAGCAGAATGGGTGAAGATAGGGGATGGCCCCTCATGAACTCCGCACGCTTGTCTCTAGGCATCTACAACATTTGCACTTGCATTTGAGGTTGAGGTGGGGGTAGCTGCTGCTGTGTCTGTTGCATGACTGCGAGGGTCTGACCAATTGCTTGAACTGCCTGAGTCTGCATCAGGAACATCAGCTCGATTATCATTAGGGGTGGTGGTGGCAACTGCTGATGGGGTGCCTCATCCAGTGGTGCCTACTTCTCTTGCTGGGCACGCCTTCTACCTCGGCGCATGTTGTCACGCATTAGTAGAAAGCATACACACATCAGACCTGACCGTGCAGTCTTCCAGCATAAGAAAAGTTATATAGTAGTTTTCGCAACACTGAACAAATGAGCATCTTCACTGATTCTCTACACAGCCAAACACACGACATATGTAGCACTTAACCCTTGCATATGTCAACTCGCCACCGGGTTTCTTAAGACCAGACCGAGTTCACACCAACCGAAAGCTTACCCATGATGAGGCATGTGACCAGTTAAAAGGTCCTTGATCATCAGGCCCACATGGGTACGGTCCTTAATCGACTCAGACGGAGACACTACACCCGAGACTTCCTTCTCGTGCAAGTCACCCGCCCGGTCTCAGCTTTATTATTTAATCCCAAAGTTTGGTACCTGGCAGAGGTACATCTTGTCCGATGTTGAACCCATCACGGCCATGATGGATCCACCATCAAGTTTTATTTTTGAAAACATTCCCATCCACTGTGAAGCATCACTTTTGTTTTAAAACAATTTTTTTGTTTTTCTAGAGCAAGGCTAAGCATCATAAAATTATTTTCATAAAAGAGTATCAAGGAAGGGTAATCAATTTTCCAAGGAAGGAAATGCATCAATTGTTGAGCACACAACTCCTATCACCTAATGCATCAAACAAGGTGATAAAGATTTTAAAATAGCTAGGAGGTGGCAAATGCACCGGGGCTTGCCTGGAATAAACACTACGTTAGTGTTTGTTAGACGGCGACCACTTGGCGACCAACCTTTTGTGTTGGCACTCGTTCAGATTGTCCATCTTCAGGTTCGTCCATCAACTTCACTATGCGGAGTAGTCCACCCGTTACATCATCTTGGAGTCGACTTGGCTCAAGTTCTCCGCATCACGTGGTTAATCAACGTACCTAAATGATTTGCATAATGCACATGAATGCATATAAACAAGAATAGTACAAGACTAAATATTGCTACACAACAGCGAATTAAACACCTAGCGGCGAGGCGTTGTACCATATCATTCGGAAACACTAGTTATCGACGTATGACTAAGTGCAATAGCCGTGCCTTTCTAGCTTAACCAAATCTAATTCAAACATCATAGAGTTCTATAAAACGACCTTCTAAACAACCAAAGATCTAACCCGCTTATACGCACTCTCCACTAATAGTCCTCGGGTTTTCACAGGAAAAGACTGTTGGAACTTGCTCTCCTGAGCAAGATGATCCAACGGGGGAGTGAAAGGAATGCAAACAAGGTTTTAACTCGAGATGGCGATTCCTCTGTTAATCCAGCCTCTCAAGGGCACTGTATGGGGGTATTTATAGGTGCCTGAGTGCCCAACGTCTTGAAGTAAGGACGCATGTGCCCTCAGGCACTTGGACTATCCCCGGAATATTCCCATTAGGGAGGGTTACAGACTGTCATTACAGAAAAGCCATTACAAGTCAGGCTCGTAACACACTTCTCCGTGCGGGGCCTGTTACAATGGGCCGAATCCCACGTGGGCCTCCAGGTTGGGAGAGGACGTGGGACGGGGCGACCTCGTCGTAGGCCTTCGTCTTGTAGTGTAGAGGATGAAGGGTGGACCCCGCCGGTCATTTTGCCTCCGTTGGTGCAGCGAGATTGACGAAGGCTCGATGCGAAGGGTAGCGTCTTCGCCTTCGCCCCAACATTTGCCCTCGGAGGGACCAGTTCGACTAAGTCATCTGGTGCCGAAGACGTCGCTAGATGGTGGAGACGCTGCCCTCGCTCGAAGTGGTTCCGCGGGGGTTTTTGATGTGACCGTTGACGGACGCAGTACTGTTGGACTGCGGGTTTCCCGAAGTGTCGCGTCCTGTGTATAAAAAGGGGGGGTGGCTCAGGTCAGGTTCTCTTACCTTTCTATGCGCCGCAAAACCCTAGCCTCCTTTTGAAACCGTTTGCCTGCTCGCCTATCCTTCTTGCTCCTGCTCGTCAAAGATCTGGCCCGCGTCAAGCAAACCGCTCGCCTCCGCCGACGGTACGTAGCCATGCCGTCTTCTTCCTCGTCTGCTGCAAACACGCCATCGGCCGACGCATCGTTCGAGGATACCTTGAGCAATGTGGCGGCAGAGGAGCTACATCCGGGTGATATGGTGGAGTTCGGCGTTTCGAGGATTTCCTCGGTCCGCGTTCAGGATATGCAGCAGCTGGGGTATTTTGGCAGCGGAGTTGGGCGTGTCCCGGGGGCGGAGGAGGTTCCCGAGCCCGAGGGCGAGTTGGTCGTGTTTGAGGCATTTTCACCGCTGGCCTTCGTCTGCCTGCACATCGCTTTGTGGCGGAGGTCCTGCAGAGATTTGAGGTCCAGGTCCACCAGCTGACAACTAACGCCGTGGTGGCCCTGGCGAAGTATGTCTGGGCGGCGACTTCGTATGGAGGTCAGCCTTCTGTGGAGGTCTTTCCCAAACATTACTGACTGCATTGGCAAAAAAGAAAAATTGGACACAAGATTGCACAGTTTGGATCGTGCACGTTTACGTCGAGGACCGGAAGACTTCGATGGAAGTCGTGGAGTTAGTTCCCTGTGCCCGCAATAAGTGGGGCAACTGGTGGGATTTCTGGTTTTATGTTTCCGAGGGCAAAGTCGAAAACCACCCAGGGCTCCCCGTGGCTGTGATGTGCTCCCATTATTATGTGGTGTACCCGCAATTTGAGGTGGCAGAGGATGATGCAGATGAAGGAGCCCTTCGGTGCGCTGCCCGCATGAGTAGCGGACGCGATTGTTGGGCGAAGTATGCCCTCGCGAGATGCCCTCCCTGGGTGGGCAGTGAGTGCGAAGTCCAGCCTTCGCGTTGGATCTGCATGGCCGGAATGCCGCCGCATTCATGCGTGAAGCAGAAGACGGGGCTGCACGTATTGTGGGGCGTTATGTGCCTAGGACGGAGGCCTTGTGGAGTTGGGATATCCGTGGATCCAACGTTCGCCTGAATAGGGTCTTCGAGCTGAATCGCTGGTCGTACAGCGGCTATCCTGGGGATGACGCTGTCGACCGCCGCGGGAAGAGACCAGTGGCCGTGACTGAGGAAGGCCCTTCGCAGGAGGCCGCCCCAGCCACGAAGAAGAGAAAAATAGGTACTGCAGTGGGGGGACTGGGGGTCTCCGATAGTTTTGCTGTGGAGTTGATGGGGACGTGTGCAGCCCTCGGGGGAAGGATGTCTTTGCCCGAGCTCCAGGAGTCTTTGGCGCAGATGCTGGAGGTTACAGGGGGTCGATGGCCCAAGAATGTTCAGATCCCCCGCGCGGCTGGCGAAGACTTCTTTACGTCTCGCATGGCTCGTGACTTGAAGGTTTTTCCTTATGGACGGAATATTGCTGCTGTTGTATCGATAGTGATGGAGAGGGACCGTCAAGACGCTCCGCAGAAATGTCGGGCGGTCGTCAGGATCGCGGATCCTATGCGCGAGGCGAAGAGGGCGCGGGGGAGCGTGAAGGTTGCTACCTCTGGCGGTAGCAAACTGGTGTCGGCTGCGAAACCGGCCGCCCCCAGGCACAGAAGGCGTCGGCAAGTGCGAAGGCTGCCGCCTCTGGCGGGAGCAAGCCGCCCCGGGCGGGCCCGTGAAAGGACGAAGGCCACCTTCGCCGGCGTGACGTGTTGTCGACTTTGGCACGGACATCAGTGTCGATGATTATTTTGTTGGTAAGTGAAGTTTTTTTTCTGGCTCGACTAGGCATTTAATCAGTATCATGGTGCAGGGTCGGGTGAGGGGCAACTGACTGTTGTCCTGCCTCCGGTGGCAACCACTTCGCCAACGGTGGTGGCTGGGGCGAAGGGTGCCGCACGGGACCCGTGGGCCACTTTCTGCGCGAGCGGCGAGATTCTGTCAGCCGCTGCCCCTAAGGACGTGGCGGGCTCCATGTCTCAGCGACTAAGGGAAGCGTCGCAGCAGCTGTCACAGCAGTTGAAGCGAGTAAGTTGTGTTGGACTTCGATGTTTGTTGTTTTCATGAGGATTCGGGTCTCATGGGTTTATGTGTCAGGCGGCCGACTTCGCCAACCACGTCGCGTTGGGTGCCTTGACTGCGGACGTTGTTGCTGAGGTCAAGAGTCTCTAGGCACAGCATGCAGATGTTGTGTGGGAGAAGTCGGCTGCGGAAAGCAAAAACCGCAGGCTGTCGGAGAAGGTGGTCGCCGTGGAGGCTGAGAAGACGGATCTCCGGTGCCAGCTGGCGGAGGAGAGGAGGGAGGCGAACAAGTCCATCGCTGATGCGCAGGCTGCGCAGGCCGAGGCCAAAGTGGCGCGGGCGGAGGGCAGTCTCGCCCGCCAACGCGCCGAGGAGCTGGAGGCGAGGTTCAACGCCCTGCGCAGCCGCGTGGACAAGGCCAAGGCCTCGACGCACGCGGAGGTCGAGCGGACGCACACGCAATTCGTGGACGCGTACCGGGAGCTGGGTGCGCGGACTGCTTCCTTCGAAGTGCCCGGCCAAGAAGCGGGCCTTCACTTCCTTGAATGGTTGCAGGAGGAGCTGCTGGTGCTCCCGACCATTGTGATGGGTTTCATGTCCTTCGCCTCCCTCGTCACCTGCGAGGGGGCCGTGAATGCTTTGTCCCGTGAGGGGTGCAGGCATTACAAGGTCTTCGACCAAGCGGACGAAAACTTTGAACGTGAAAACTTCAAGGTCGAAGACCCTGTGCTAAAGCAGTCGGCGGGGGCACTCTTCGATAGGATGTGGGGTCCGCACGGCCGAGAGGCGGTCAGGGAGCGGTCCGACCTAGCAATAGAGCAGGTAAAGGCTGGTTTTTGTGTGGTTATATGTGTGGGTATGTGCGGTTTTGCTGAATGAGTGTGCTGTTGCTGCAGATGGCACATGCCGAAGACGTCGAGGACCTTGGTGGTCTGGACGGCGCGCTGCAAGAGGCCGCAGAGGTCGATCCGGTGCTGCCATCGGATGCCGGTGAAGGCCCCTCGGCGACCCCCGCGCCGACTGCGGCCGGCGAAGACCCCGCACCAGCCCGTGCGCCGACGGGCGAAGACGCCTTGAAGGTGGTGGCCGAGCCGGCTGCCGAGCCGGAAGCTGAAGACCCCACTGCCGCGGCCGTGCCTTCGCAGGTGGCTGAATAGGTGTTGAGGAGTTTGTAAATTTTGTCTGTGTGATACTGAACCTCGGTTGCTGTGCAGGTTCTGGGGTTTGGGCCTGCGCACGCAACTGCTACTGACAATGCTATTTTTGTAGGATTACGGGGAGGCTACGCTAGCGCAAAACAAAAATTTTCATCCCCATAATACCAAGAACTACTGCGGTTATAGGTCATGGAATTACCACTAGACGCGCAGAGCAGCGGAAGACGTCTCGATGTAGACGAACGCGTCGAGCAGTGCCGTGCAGTCGCCGACGTCCTTCACGTCCTCGCACGGTTCGTCCAAGTGCTCCAGATGTAGCACCTCCGAGGTATCCACACGTACAGGGAGGAAGCGCCGCGTACCGAACTGCTAGGTTCGCGACGGCGGCTTGGCGAGGGCGAGAGGTGGGCGGCGGCTGTTAGTTCGCTGGTGGCGAATTAGGTTATCTCTTAACCGCGCCCCCGCCCCTCATTATATAGGCGTTATGGTGGGCTTCTGACGCCGAGGCCCATCATTAACCCTAAACCCCAGTCTAATTTCGGATCTAATCCGAATTAGGCTTCCTTCCCCTTAAGTGTGTGACCCTATAGGTTCACGTACAAATAGACATAGCCCGAGTACTCTTACTTGGCCCAATAATTGACAGCGGCCTCTAGCAAGACATGTCAACTCCTATGTGTACGTAAAGATCATATCAGACGAACCATTGCGACATTACGTACATGCTGTTCCCTTTGTCTCACGATATTTGGTCTGGCTCTAAGCTGACCTCTCTTTCTCGATACTGTGAATTGGAATCCTTTCAATGGTTAACTCTTAACCCTAGCACGGCCATGCATTTCTTGATCCAATCACTCGAGGGGCCCAGAGATATCTCTCTCACAAAGAGAGGGACAAATTCCATCTTGACTGACCATGCCTCACAACATGCTTCCTGACAAACCCAAAACTACCTTTATAACTACCCAGTTACGGGATAGCGTTTGATAGTCCCTAAGTAAGTCAATTCACATCTTGAGAACATGCGACAATCTCAGGTCTAAGGATACAGTATTCATGTTGCAAGAAGAGAACTATATTACAATATCTCACGTTGGGTCGGTCCAGCCTCATGTCATACATGCGCCCACATTATTAGTTTAACATCTCCATGTTCATGACTTGTGAAATGTAGTCATCAACTAATACATGTGCTAGTCATCGACTCTGACTAGGGACATCATTTAGAATAACCATATAAGTAAAGAATCTCACAAACAATTCACATAATTGCTAATCAATACAAGGTGCCTTCCATGGATATTCAATTAAGCAATATATATATCATGGATACAAAGAAATATGCTCATCTCTATGATTATCTCTAGGGCATATTTCTAACAGTCTCCCACTTGCACTAGAGTTAATCTAGAAGATATCTAATACCCATAGATCTCATGTGTGCCTCATGCTTAGGTTGTGGAAGAGGTTTTGTCAAAGGATCAGCAACATTCAAATCCGTATGTATTTTGCATATCTTTATCTCACCCCGCCTAATGAATTCCCGTATGAGGTGAAACTTCCGCAGTACGTGTTTGTTTTTCTGGTGGTTCCTTGGCTCCTTAGCTTGCGCAATAGCCCCATTGTTGTCACAGTAGAGGTTCAATGGGCTAGATGCATTAGGAAACACACCAAGCTCGATGAGGAACTTCCTTATCCAAACACCTTCCTTCGCAGATTCAGAAGCTGCAATGTACTCGACTTCTGTTGTAGAATCAGTCACAGTCTCCTGTTTGGAACTCTTCCAACTAACAGCACCACCATTTATTGTGAACACAAAACCTGATTGCGATTTTAACTCGTCTGGGTCAGTTTGGAAGCTAGCATCGGTGTAACCAGTTACAACGAGCTCCTCCTTACCCCCATATACCAGGAACATATCTTTAGTCCTTCTTAAGTACTTAAGAATGCCTTTTACCGCTGTCCAGTGATCCTCACCTGGATCAGCCTGGTATCTACTCGTAGCACTTATAGCGTATGAAACATCTGGGCGTGTACTTATCATGGCATACATGATTGATCCAATCGCTGAGGCGTATGGTACCTTACTCATGCGCTCCCGCTCATTAGCCGTCGCAGGACATTGCATCTGGCTAAGGTGTTTACCATGTGACATAGGTATGAAACCTTTCTTGGACTGTTCCATGTTGAACCGTTTCAAAACCTTGTCAATGTATGTATCTTGACTTAATCCTATAAGCCTCTTCGACCTATCTCTATAGATCCTTATGCCCAAAATATATGCTGCTTCCCCTAAGTCCTTCATAGAAAAACTCTTTTTCAGTGAAGCCTTGACGGACTCCAGCATAGGAATGTCATTCCCAATCAATAATATGTCATCCACATACAAGATCAGAAATACAACAGCGCTCCCACTTTCCTTCTTGTAAACACAAGCTTCTTCTTCATTCTGATGAAAACCAAGCCCTTTGATCACTTCATCAAAACGAATGTTCCAACTCCGAGATGCTTGCTTCAACCCATAAATGGATTTCTGAAGTTTGCATATCTTTCCAGCATTGATCGGATCGACAAAACCCTCGGGCTGTATCATATACACGTCCTCATCTAGGTTTCCATTAAGGAAAGCTGTTTTGACATCCATCTGCCAAATCTCATAATCGAAATATGCGGCAATAGCTAGAATGATCCGAATAGATTTAAGCATCGCTACTTGCGAGAATGTCTCGTCATAGTCAACTCCTTGAACTTGTCGAAAACCCTTTGCAACAAGTCGAGCCTTATAGATGTGAACATTTCCATCCATGTCTTTCTTCTTCTTATAGATCCATTTGCATTCTATAGGTCTAACACCATCAGGCGGGTCAACCAAGTTCCAAACTTGATTTTCTCCCATGGAATCTATCTCGGATCTCATGGCGACATGCCATTTCTCGGAATCTGGGTCCATCATCGCTTCTGAATATGTTGCAGGTTCGTCGTTGTCTAACAACAACACTTCCCCATTGCCCAACAATAACACTTCTCCTCGTGCCTCGCGAAGCCTTGCTGACCTTCGTGGTTGTGGTGGTGATTCTCTTGCCATAGACGTCTCAACTTGTTCTGCTACATTAGCATCACTTGTTGAATCTTGTCCCACTGGCTCATCCTGAACTTCTTCAAGATACACCTTTTGTTTACTTTTCTCTCTTTTGAGAAACTCTTTCTCTAAGAACACACCGTTCCGGGCGACAAACACTTTGCCCTCTGACCGGTGGTAAAAGTAATATCCTAAAGTTTCCTTTGTATATCCCACGAACATGCACTTGTCCGATTTTGGAGTGAGTTTATCCGACTGTAGTCGCTTGACGTAAACCTCACAACCCCAAATCTTGAGAAAAGACAAGTTGGGAGTCTTCCCAGTCCACATCTCATATGGTGTCTTAACTACGGACTTAGACGGTACCCTATTTAGTGTGAAAGCTGCTGTTTCTAGAGCGTATCCCCAAAACGACAAAGGTAGGTCCGACTGGCTCATCATTGATCGAACCATATCCAATAAAGTCCGATTACGTCGCTCAGACACGCCATTCCTCTGAGGCGTTCCAGGCGGCGTAAGCTGTGGAACAATTCCACAACTCTTTAGATGATTGCTAAACTCATGACTCAAATATTCACCACCACGATCTGATCGCAGTGCTTTAATTTTCTTGCCACGCTGATTTTCTACTTCATTCTGAAACTCTTTGAACTTTTCTAAGGATTCAGACTTGTGTTTCATTAAGTAGACATACCCATATCTACTAAAATCATCAGTGAAGGTTATGAAGTATTGGAATCCTCCCCTAGCTGTCGTACTCATTGGTCCGCACACATCAGTATGTATGAGTTCCAATAAATCTAACGTCCTCTCCGGTAAACCCGTGAAGGGCGCCTTGGTCATCTTACCAAGTAAGCAAGCTTCACATGTCTCGTATGATTCAAAATCAAACGAAGTTAAAAGCCCATCAGAATGAAGCTTCTTCATGCGATTCTCACTTATATGACCCAAACGACAGTGCCACATGTAGGTAGGACTTAAATCATTAGGCCGAGGCCTTTTAGCACTAATATTACAGATAGGTGCATCATCAAGATTTAAAATGAATAACCCATTCATAATGGATGCAAAAGCCACAAACATGCCATTCTTAGAGATCACACAACCATTGTTTTCACTCGCAAATGAATAACCATCCTTCATCAAACATGAAGGAGACATAATGTTTCGACTCATACTAGGAACTAGATAACAATTATTTAACTCCAAAATAAATCCTGATGGGAGGTGGAGTTGCATCGTCCCGACGGTCAACGCAGCAACTCTTGCATTATTGCCTACCCGGAAATCAACTTCTCCTCTTTTCATGCTTCTACTTCTTATCATTCCCTGCATCGAATTGCAAATATGGGCAACCGATCCGGTATCAAATACCCAAGAATTAATATAAGAATCAGCAAGAAAAATTTCTGTAATGTGAATAGCAAGTGTACCTGCTGCGGCTGTACCCTTACCGCCGCGATCCTTAATAGAGGCCAAGTACTGCTTGCAATTCCTTTTCCAGTGACCAAGTTCTTTGCAATAAAAGCACTCTGCATCTGCAGCTGGTCCAGCCTTGGGCTTTTGATTGGGCTTGGATACTGTATCCTTTCCCTTGCCCTTCTTCTTTTGAGACTTACCCTTCTTCTTAAAGTTGGGTTTGTTTTGGACCGCCATCACATGGCCGCTGCTGCCAGCACTTTTCTTTATGTCCCCCTCTGCAGTTTTCAGCATGCCACATAGTTCATTGAGGCCCCTCTCCGCCCCATGCATATGGTAGTTCGTGATGAAGTTTCCATAGCTGGGCGGAAGAGATGCCAAAATGAAGTCAGTGGCCAACTCTTGGCTTATTGGGAAGCCTAGCTTCTCCAACCTCTGACTGTAACCAACCATTTTGATTACGTGTGGCCCAACTGCTGCGCCTTCTGCTAGCTTGCATTCCAGAAAGGCTTTGGACACATTGAACCTTTCAGTCCTAGCCTGAGTCTGGAACATATCCTTGAGCGCCACGATCATATCGTACACCTCATGGTTTGTCTCAAACTGCATCTGGAGCTCAGGCTCCATGCAAGCAAGCATTAGGCAACTTACTTCAAGATTAGCATCCATTGCTTTCTTGTAAGCGGTTTTAGCTGCGGCAGTTGCATTTTCACCAGGATCCTCTGGCAGTGGGGTGTCTAGAACGTCTTCCTTTTTTTCAGCCCTGAGAACAATTCTCAGGTTACGGATCCAATCCGTATAGTTTGTTCCATTTAACTTATCCTTTTCAAGAATCGATCGCAAAGTAAATGTTGGTGTGCTAGGTGCCATTTATCTACAACAAAATAATGCAAAATACTAAGACAAAAATATCCATGACAGAGTAAATCATATTAAACATTTAATAGTCTACTCCCACTAAAATCAATATCCCTCTATTGATACTTAGTGATTCAGAATCCACAACTAACAAGTCTACTAGTGAGCTTTAGCATCACCGCTAGAAGACAAGGTAGATCGGTAAGCAACTCCTTGCTAATCATATCATATATATGACTCCTGTTGTTGGGTGACATCTCTATGTCTCGGCTCCCAACCTTATGCCTCAAAGTCCTTAACCATTAAGCTGACTTTGTTTAAGTTAACCAACCCTTTCTGCAGTTCGTATCCGATACAAACCTATCTAGTCAAGGAAAACTGGTGGCACCCTAATTTCATAGACCCACCACCAATTGTACAAGACTTATGATAGTGCAAGGTTTGGAGAGGCATTAAAGCTTAAACATTTATGAGGGATCGTCCTACTTATAACATCGCACGCAAGGACATATATGCAATATAAACAAGTAGAACAATAAGAATGGCATTCACACAACAGTTGTGATTCGGTATGGCTTGTTTTCACATGGTGATCTCCATCTCCAATAATCTGTCCATCACGATGATCTCCATCTCCATGATATAGGTATGCCATCCTCCAGGTGATGAGTCCTTCAAGACCTATCTAACGTATGCTGGTAAACAAATTACATATACGCTTTGGATCATCACATGTTGACACTCAGGTCATTACATTAAATTTGGACAATACATGTGGCTCCAGCCGTATTGCCCTGGTCACGACACGCGGTTGATCAAATCAACCCAAATCCGAGACTTTCGACCCGAAGAAGATTACACTCATGACATCGATCTGTTGCGTCAATCTGCTGGTTGTGTACGCAGTTAGCCCCGATGGTGATTCCAGCCGGTAGGGGCAAGTCGCGCATACAATAGAGAAGGACAAACTGATCTCTCCAGTCATATCCGATGTAATCTACTTCAACCCTTTATTACCAATTGATCTAATCAAACCGTGCATCAAGTAGATCCATCACATGAACCTAGATCCAGACCTAAAACTTACGCAGAACCTGGCTTTGATACCACTGTAGGATTACGGGGAGGCTATGCTAGCGCAAAACAAAAATTTTCATCCCCATAATACCAAGAACTACTGCGGTTATAGGTCATGGAATTACCACTAGACGCGCAGAGCAGCAGAAGACGTCTCGATGTAGACGAACGCGTCGAGCAGTGCCGTGCAGTCGCCGGCGTCCTTCACGTCCTCGCACGGTTCGTCCAAGTGCTCCAGATGTAGCACCTCCGAGGTATCCACACGTACAGGGAGGAAGCGCCGCGTACCGAACTGCTAGGTTCGCGACGGCGGCTTGGCGAGGGCGAGAGGTGGGCGGCGGCTGTTAGTTCGCTGGTGGCGAATTAGGTTATCTCTTAACCGCGCCCCTGCCCCTCATTATATAGGCGTTATGGTGGGCTTCTGACGCCGAGGCCCATCATTAACCCTAAAGCCCAGTCTAATTTCGGATCTAATCCGAATTAGGCTTCCTTCCCCTTAAGTGTGTGACCCTATAGGTTCACGTACAAATAGACATAGCCCGAGTACTCTTACTTGGCCCAATAATTGACAGCGGCCTCTAGCAAGACATGTCAACTCCTATGTGTACGTAAAGATCATATCAGACGAACCATTGCGACATTACGTACATGTTGTTCCCTTTGTCTCACGATATTTGGTCTAGCTCTAAGCTGACCTCTCTTTCTCGATACTGTGAATTGGAATCCTTTCAATGGTTAACTCTTAACCCTAGCACGGCCATGCATTTCTTGATCCAATCACTCGAGGGGCCCAGAGATATCTCTCTCACAAAGAGAGGGACAAATTCCATCTTGACTGACCATGCCTCACAACATGCTTCCTGACAAACCCAAAACTACCTTTATAACTACCCAGTTACGGGATAGCGTTTGATAGTCCCTAAGTAAGTCAATTCACATCTTGAGAACATGCGACAATCTCAGGTCTAAGGATACAGTATTCATGTTGCAAGAAGAGAACTATATTACAATATCTCACGTTGGGTCGGTCCAGCCTCATGTCATACATGCGCCCACATTATTAGTTTAACATCTCCATGTTCATGACTTGTGAAATGTAGTCATCAACTAATACATGTGCTAGTCATCGACTCTGACTAGGGACATCATTTAGAATAACCATATAAGTAAAGAATCTCACAAACAATTCACATAATTGCTAATCAATACAAGGTGCCTTCCATGGATATTCAATTAAGCAATATATATATCATGGATACAAATAAATATGCTCATCTCTATGATTATCTCTAGGGCATATTTCTAACAATTTTTGTGGCGGCTTCGACCGTGGCTGCTGATGACGATTCGTTTGGCTCTGTGTCTAAGTGTTTTGAGTCTGATGATTCTGGGAGTTCGATTGCGTGGATGGAGGAGTCTTCAGATGAGGACTTGGATTATTTTGCAGCGTTAGACGTGGCTGCAGCGGAGCCTTCGCCGCGCATGGAGGGTTCCGAGGAGCTCCCGGACGCGAGTACTGGGTATAGGCGGCAAAGGGCTGTGGCGAAATGGAGAGTGAGTGGATTGTCGCGAATCGGTAGGTGTCATTGTAGTGAGATGGAGAGTGGTCGTCTTCGCGTGGACGGGACAAGTAAGCGAGAATTGTTGTCCTCGCCGATTGGGGGTGAGTGTAGGTGAGAGGGAGCTGCGAAATCTTTTTGAGGGTGAGGAATTGAGGATAATGTTGTTCAACTACAGGGAGATCGGTATCATCCCGAAGGTTGAGCCAATGTAATATATGATGCCCTCGCTGTGTGTATCTAACCGTAATTTGTATGATAAGGCTGTGCGGCTTCGTTAATCTGGCCGCGCCCGTAGGCGACATCTGCACAAAGTCTTTTGGGAACGACTTCTATCTTCACGTACTTGTTGTGTTGTTTCGGCTGCGCCCATAAGCGACTTTTGCACGGAGTCTTTTGGAAAAGACTTCGATTTTGCGCACCTATTATTCCTGCTGCACCCTTAGGCGACTTTTGCACGGAGAGTCTTTTGGAAAAGACTTCGATTTTGCGCACTTGTTGTGCTATTTCGGCTGCACCCTTAGGCGAATTTTGCACGGAGAGTCCGGCTGCACCCTTAGGCGACTTTTGCACGGAGAGTCTTTTGGAAATGACTTCGATTTTGCGCACTTATTGTGCTAGTCCGGCTGCACCCTTAGGCGACTTTTGCGTGGAGTGTCGCACGCGAGGGTAGTCAGCGCTGCCCCTCGCGGTGACTTCGGTGTGGTCGAATGCCGAAGACCGTCGATGCGGTCTTTTTCGACATATTGTGTCTTAGTTTTTGTGGGGGATTTTTGCGGGTATATTACATGGCTCCGCCTCATTAAAAACATCACCCCCCGGGAGGAAAAGAGTGCGGGCCGGAATGATACTGTTTGGTGAATTACAAGGGCGTGTTAGCCCTGAGGATTCAAACAAAAAATTTGCGGAGATTATCGATATTCCAGGAATGCTCTAGGTCCTCGCCGGATGGCGTTGTTGGCCTGTACGCGCTGGGGGACGCCTTCGTCTTGACGATGAAAGGACCCTCCCACTTTGGCTCCAGCTTGCCCCGTGACTCTGTCCGAGTTGTCCGGACGAGTACGAGGTCCCCTTCGTCGAATTCTCTGGGTACGAATGTGTGGTCACGCCAGGCCTTCGTTTGAGCTTGGTATTTGTTGAGAGCCTGCAGGGCGAAGACACAGTCTTCGTCGATGAGGTCTTTGGAGGTTGGTTCGTCTACGTCGGGGACGACTGTAGCGCTTGTCCGTGGTGACCCATGTTTGATTTCCTGCGGGGTCATGGCCTCCGATCTGTATAGCAGGCGAAAGGGAGTGAATCCAGTCGCCCGGCATTCGGTCATGTTCAGCGCCCAGACTGCTTCAGATAGCAGGTCGGCCCATTTACCCTTCTTGTCGTCGAGAAGCATTTTCTTGATGGCAGTGAAAATCTTGCCGTTGGCGTGCTCCACGACGCCGTTAGATTGTGGGTGATATGCTGAGGCGAAGGCAAGCTTGGTGCCAATGGAGAAGCAAAAGTCCCTGATGTCCTGGCTGTCAAACTGTTTGCCATTGTCGACTGTGAGCTCAGACGGGACTCCGAATTGGCAGATAATGTTTTGCCAGAAAAATTTCTAGGCAGTCTTCGCGTTATTGTGGATACTGCCCTTGCCTCGATCCACTTGGTAAAATACTCGACGGCGACGAAGGTGAACTTGAGGTTTCCTTGGGCCGTGGGTAGTGGCCCGACAATGTCTAGCCCCCAGCGTTGAAGTGGCCATGTGTGGGCGATCAGCTTTGTGAATTGCAAGGGGTTGCCCGAACGGGGAGAGAACTTCTGGCAGGCTTCGCATGACCTCGTGACTCGTTTTGCGGCGCAGATTATAGCGGGCTAGTAGAAACCTTGACGGATCACCTTGGCAGCGAGGGCCCTAGGCCCCGAGTGAGAGCCGCAACTGCCGCTGTGGACTTCGCGCAAGATCTGGAGGCCTTCGGTATCTATGACACATTTGAGCATGGGTTGACTGATCCCTTTCTTGTGTAGCTGGCCCTCAATAAGTGTGAAGTCCCGGCTTTGGTGTTTGAGGCGCTTGGCCTCGTTGACATCACCTGGATGGTAATATCCTTGCAAGATCAGGGTTATTGGGGCCCGCCAGTCTTCGGCCATGATGAGGTTGACAATGTGGTGGCCCTCTGCATTGGTGGTTATTTGCAGACCCTCTGGGTTGCGGATGGCTGGTGTGCCAATGACGTGGTAGAACACGTCGGAGGGCAGGGCTTCACCTCTGGCTACTGCTTTGGCTAACGCATCGGCTTCTTCGTTCCTAGCGCGGTCCACATGCTGCAGGGTGAAACCCTTGAATTGTTTCTCAAGACTGCAAACGACCGCAAGATACTGCAGAAGTGCAGGGTCTTTTCCTGAATAGTCTTTTTCAATCTGGCCAGCAACGACTTTGGAGTATGTCTTGTTTATGAAGGTGGTCACGCCGAGTGCTTTCAGCTTGCGAAGGCCCAGGATAATGGCTTCATATTCTGCTATGTTATTTGTGCACCTGTCGGATTCCAGAGCGAAGCTGAGGCGTACTGCGTATCTGTGCTTGACACCGGTGGGTGATGTCATAATTGCAGCCGCGGCTGCCCCGCATGGCACCATGCGTCTTCACAGTGGATGGTCCACACCTTCTCTGAGGGCTCTTCTTGCTACCGTTGCGGCCCTATCCAGTCGACGATGAAATCTGCGAGGACTTGTGACTTGATTGCTGTCCTAGGCTCGAAGGTGATGTGGTATTCAGAGAGTTCGGCTGCCCATTTGGCGATACGGATGGACGCCTCTAGATTTCTGAATAATTCACCGAGTCCCCTGTCCGTGGTGACCTGCACCTTGAACGCTTCGAAGTAGTGGCGCAACTTGCGCGATGCCATGACGACTGCGTAGGCAATTTTTCCAACTCCGTCATGTTGCATTTGGAAGTCGTGAGGACTTCGGAGACATAATAAACTGGACACTGCCGAGTTGTGCCCTCTCTATTCTGCTCTTGGACCAACGCTGCGCTGCGAAGCTGCGACGTAGAACAACAGAGGTAGCGTGGGGTCGGGGCTTGTAAGGGTTGCCAACTCTGACAGGTGCTGTTTGAGTGATGCGAAGGCTGCCGCTTGCTTTGGTCCCCATGCAAAGTCTTTTGTGCCGCGTAGCGTCTTCAGAAAGGTAGGCTTCGCTCTGCGGACTTGGAAATCAATCTGGTGAGGGCGGCCAATCTGCCTGTCAGGCGTTGGACGTCTCTGGTTGACTGCGGAGGCATCATGTTGATGATAGCCTGGATCTTGGTCGGGTTGGCCTCGATCCCGCGGTGCGACACCAGGTAGCCCAGTATCTTCCCCTGGCGAACTCCAAAGACGCACTTCTTGGGGTTCAGGTGAAGTCGTGCTTCCCGCATGTTCGCGAATGTTTCTGCGAGGTCGGCCAGATTATCCTGTTTGTTTTTGCTGGCGACGATGATGTTGTCCACATACGTGAAAATGTTCTGGCCTACTTGGCTCTCGAGCACCGTCTTGGTGAGGCGAGAGAAGGTGGACCCAACGTTCTTTAGTCCCTCCGGCATTCTGACGAAGCAATACATGCCGAAGGGCATGATGAAACTGGTACTAGCCTTGTCTTCCTCCTTCATATATATTTGGTGATAGCCAGAGAAGCAGTCGAGGAGTGACATGACTTCGCATCCGGCCACACTATCGATGATCTTGTCGATCTGAGGCAGCGGGAAATTATCCTTGGGGCAGGCCTTGTTGAGGCTGGTGAAATCGATGCACATCTGCCACTTGCCACTCTTCTTTTGCACCATGACTACGTTAGCGAGCCACGTAGGGTAGGCGACTGGTTCGATGCAATTGGCCTCGAGCAGGCTGTGTACCTCGGCTTTGGCGGCTTCTGTTTTTTCATCAGACATTTTGCGCAGCCTCTGCTTCTTCGGCTGCACCAAAGGGTCGATGCCCAGACTGTGTTCGATGATAGTGCGACTGACTCTGACCAGGTCGAGGGCAGACCAGGCGAAGACATCCTTATTTCTGGAAAGACATGAGATTAGTCTCTCCTCGTCTTGCGAAGTCAGGTCTTCGCTTATGATGACCGTTTGCTTGGGCGTTGCCTGGTCGAGGGGAACTGTCTTTGTTCCATCGTTGCTCTGCAGCTATGCCTTTTCATGCTCGTTGGCGGTTGGGTGGATAGCCTCGGGGACTTCGCACTGTGTCGTAAGGCAGTGTATGTTCCGTTGCCCTGGAACGAAGTCTCTTTCAATGTTGCGCGCGGTCTGCTGGTTGCCATAGACTATGATCAAGCCTTGCGGACCCGGGATTTTCATGCACAGGTAAAGTCCATGAATGGCCGCTTCAAACTTGTTGATGGAGCCCCGACCCATTATGGCGTTGTACGGGTATACCATGTCGATGATGTAGAAAGTGACCTGCTCACTTCGTGCATTGGGTGCTACACCAAAGGACAAGGATAGCTCTATCTTGCCCACAGGAAAGGTGCCCTTGCTGCCGAAGCCATATAGGGGGTTGTCCGAAGGCTTAAGTAAACTGTGGCTGATGCCCATGCGGTCAAAGGCGTGGAGGAAAATGATGTCCGCCTGGCTTCCATTGTCAACTAAGACTTTGTGCAGGTCCCAGCCTCCCACACTGCAGTTGATTACCATGGCGTCAATGTGGGGTGCGCTGCGCAGGTCGACATCTCTGGCGTCGAAGGTCAGCGGCATGTGGGACCACTTCGTTTGCACGACTGGGCCGGTGACGGCGATATGGTTGATGCTGCGGTAGTGGTCCATCTTCTGTCTCTTCGTGTCGAAGTCGACGCTGGACCCCCTAGTGATCATGTGAATGACTCCGCGATACGGCTGATCAGCAAAGTCTTCTTGTTTTGGTGCTTGGGGGTGATTTGGGTGGTGGATGTTTGGCTGATGCGGGTGCGGAGGCGGGAGTGGAGGTGGTACGACTTGTACCTCTTGATGGTGTTGGTATGTGTGGTTAGGTGGATGCAGAGCGAGGCCGTGGTTGTATGGTTGTGGGAGGTGGTGTTGATATGTGTGCGCGACAACTCTTGGGTTGTCGGCTGGTTGCGCCTGAGACATCCTGTCCCTGGTGGCCTTCGTTTCCGGGCAATCCCTCGTTGGGTGTGCGCATTCTTCGCTGTGAAACAGGCAGTAAAATCTGCGCGGCTGCTGCGCCCGTCCTCGGCCCCGACCATGAGTGCCATTGCCATGGCCCTGGGGGGGATAATCTTGACGGCGAGGGGCCTCACCGGCAGGGTACGGGTTGGTAATGTTATGCACCTGCTGCTGACTGCGGTTGTCCCGACCGGAGTCTGACTGCGAAGGTCTTGTCCATTTTTGGCTGGACTGCGGAGGGTCCTTGGGTTTCCTCTGGGACTCGACCTTGCGCTGGTGGAGCTCTTTGGATCTGGCATATTTTTCAAACAGCTGATAGAGCTCTTGGAGGTTCTTGGGTGGGTCCCTGACGCAGTGACTGTAAAGGACGCCAGCCCGAAGGCCGCTGATGGCGTAGTGAATGGCAATTTGGTCGTCGACCGAAGGCAGTTGTGACTTGAGAGTCAGAAACTTGCGGTAGTACTCCCGCAGGGTTTCTTTCTCTAGCTGCTTGCAGAGTGACAGTTCGGCCAAGGCATCGGTGTCTGGGTGGTACCCCTGGAAGTTGAGCAGAAATTTGTCCCAGAGACTTCTCCAGGAGTCGATGGACAACGGGGGCAACCTGGTGTACCAGGTTAGGGCCGGACCTTCGAGGGTGATGATGAAGGACTTGGCCATCGTGGCGTCGTCCCCTCTAGATGATGCGACAGCGACTTGATAGCTCATGATGTACTGTGCTGGGTCGGTGTTGCCATTGTACTTGGGGTAGGTCCCTGCCCTGAAGCTGGTGGGCCATGGTGACACTTGCAGTTGCGGCGCTAGGGGACTCCGCTCATCAAGGTAGTTGACGCCTTGGAATGCTGCGGCGTACGGGATGAAGGGTCCACGCTGAGGAATGAATAGGTCTCCGACTGGCGCGTGCTGTTGGAGGGGCGGGCCGTGCTACAGATCATGTTGGCCTTTGCGCTGCATGAGCGCAATCTCTTGCTCGAGTTCCTGAGCCCTCTGCTCCTCGTCTCGTATCATCTGGCGCACCTTGGCCTGCGCGGAAACACGTTGGCGCTTGGCCTCGAGGATTTCTTTCTACTTCTGGAGGTTGCGGTTCTTGATGCGGAGGACCCGCAGCTGTAGCTGTTCTTCTGCTGAGACGCCGATGACTTCGCTGTCCTCTGTGGCATCCTCGCCCTCTAGCGGAGCGAAGCCTGGGGGTGGTTCCAATGGCTGTCCTCCGGAGCTGCAGGTGCAGAGGCTGCCCTCGGGAGTTGGTTGGTCATTGCGCTGTCTCTTGCTGACAGCGTCGTCTTCGCAGGCTTCTTGATGGGTCGTGTCTGCAATGGCCTTGCCCTTTTTCTCGGCTAGCAGCGTCGCATTCGCTGCTTCATCAACTGATGGGGCTGCCTTTGAGCTAGCTCTCTTGGGTGCCATCGCGGGTGGTTTGTTCGTAGCACGAACGGTGGGCGCCAAATGTTGGAACTTGCTCTCCTGGGCAAGATGATCCAACGGGGGAGTGAAAGGAATGCAAACAAGGTTTTAACTCGAGATGGCAATTGCTCTGTTAATCTAGCCTCTCAAGGGCACTGCACGGGGGTATTTATAGGTGCCTGAGTGCCCAACATCTTGAAGTAAGGACGCATGTGCCCTCAGGCACATGGACTATCCCCGGAATATTACCATTAGGGAGGGTTACAGACTGTCATTACAGAAAAGCCATTACAAGTCGGGCCTGTAACACACTTCTCCATGCGGGGCCTGTTACAATGGACTGAATCCCACGTGGGCCTCCAGGTTGGGTGAGGACGTGGGACGGCGCGACCTCGTCGTAGGCCTTCGTCTTGTAGTGTACAGGACGAAGGGTGGACCCCGCCGGTCGTTTTGCCTCCGTTGGTGCAGCGAGATTGACGAAGGCTCGGAGCGAAAGGTAGCGTCTTTGCCTTCGCCCCAACATAGACTTAATGATGTTACTTGTTTCCTAATTAATTTGGGTAAGAACAATTATTTATCTATCCTATTCACTAATAATCCGATGAGTAGTAGTAAACCAAAGTACTATTATTAACCCGCCACGAATTCCACAAAAATAACAATGACTCAGGCTATCTAATAAATATTATACCTAGTCAGACCATCCATCATTCCACTAACACGAATAACAAATTGGCTTACCCTGACCAATCCGACGCGATAGTCGGAAGAACGACGATGGTTTCCGGTTGACGTCTTTGATCTCACATGTCTGGCGAGCGATGCACACAATTTCTAGTCTAGACCAGATACCCATGGGATTTATTTTGTCGATCTGGTGACGCATGGCCAGCACGACGATTCCCATTCGACGAAGAAGACGAAGCAGCCACTCCCGATTCGGGCTTTTTGTCGAGCATCAGACGAGTGTCGCACGAACATCACCATCACCGTCCACTAATTTCTCGGAATTTCTTCCCCAATATCCACATCTCCAATTCCACACCAAACGAACGCACGAACCACACGGGCTTCGCTTTCTTCTCCATCGATCCCATTCTTCAACACATATACAGACATGATGGAGTTCCGATGTCGAGATGCTGAGGGGAACACGCATAGAGACCAAGCTGCTGGCAACGTGGACATGCACGTGACTAGAGCTTGTCGAGCATGGTGACGAACAGCTCCATGGCGAGGGTTCCAATGGCATGGCTCGAGCACATGCAGAGACCGGCGCAGGGAGACAACAGGACTCGCGGTCATGACAACAACGGCGAGGCCGACGAGCACCAGAGAAGAGCCCGCACCGGAGCTTCAAATCAACGGCATGAGAGCCGAGCAGGACGCGGCCCAACGATTTGACGTGCGCGACGCCGAGGAAGTTCCATGACCATGCCACGACGAGTAGACCGACAGAGACAGCACAACGGCCTGCACACCAAGGTCGAGACGGTGGCTTGATGACGGAACCACATCTGCGCACGTCGGGGCTAAGCACCGGCAAGGATTCCAAGTGCGCGACGAGCAGTAAATAGAGCAGGGCACCATGGGAGGAAGGTTGGAGGCCGAGCGCGCAGGGGAGAGCTCAGGGGCACGCAGGCCGAGCTGAGCCAAGCTGATGGGGAGGAGACCGAGCGCCGGCCGAGAAACTGAGGCCATGGGCGAGCAGACAAAGAGCGTCGCGAGCTGGAGCTAGGGGATGGAGAGGACGCAGGGAATCCGACCAGGAACTCGCGAGCAAGATCCCCAAGCCGGCCATGGGAAGGGAGAGGAAGGAGCCGAGCGCCATGGGAGGAACCTTGCTAGGGAGGGGCGACGAGCAGAGGGGCGCGGCCATGGAGGTAGGCGCCGGCCAGGAGGAAACAGGGAGCTCAGTGCGGCTGGAGAGGAAAGCAGGGGGATGGGCGCACGACGCGTACGCAGGGAGAAGCACGTGCTGGAAAAGGAGAAGCAGAGCGCGAGTGGGGAGGAGATAAGCAGCTGCCAGGCGCACGTAGAAGAAGATCAGGACGGCGCGAGGATAAGCCCGCGGCTGAAAAAACAGAAGGGGAGGGAGAAGAGCGACACAATTTTTTTTGGATTTCCTTTTCTCTTTCTTTTTTTTACAGAAAATCGCAGATATTTTGAATTAGGATTTATAGCGATAAATAAAGGGTCGACGATACGGGCTACACATCTCATTCTCCGAATCACGAAACGGAAAATCCAAGGATTAAGGATTCTGGCTAAATTTTGTTTAGATAGCTTGCGTGACTATTCTGGGCAAAATGTAAATGAACCAATTTAAAATCAGTTTGGCTTCAGTATTTAGTCTGTGCTTAACTCGTCTAACCTGATAAATCTCATCCACTAATCAAGCACCCGATTTCTCTGCCGAAGACAACGCGCGATTCAGATTATTTTGCCCCGAACATTTTAGTCGTCGAGTTCAACTTAATCTGGTCGGGATATAAATCATCCAAGTGGGTCAAGCTTCCGAATTCATATTCCCTTTATAACTTTTAAATGGACACACGACTCGACATATCGCGAAATAAATGCGCGATATCGATGCGACATCGAGAGTGCGATCCTTCTGGAAGCGACGTCACGCCTCACACATGTGGGCGAGAAGCGGTGCACATTGTTCTTTTCGGATAGCGGGAGGCTCCAGATTTTACATAAAATCAAAAGTCTTCTGATTTTCGTATTCACTTACGTGCATGATCCGAACATTTCCAAATTCGCTAGCAAACGAAGATTCGATAATCCAAAAGTTTCTCGAACCCTCCTTTTAATTGCTTAGATTATGGAAATAAATACGACACCAAACTCGAACTTTTACGAGATGATTAAAATTTAGTGTCCACTTTATTTACTGATATCCCACGCTTAAATCCATAATCACTGTTTAACGGGAGATAACACCTGGGGTGTTACAACACTCCCCCTTAAAAGAATCTCGTCCTGAGATTCAGAGTGAAAGACTTTTAAGAGTAGAGAAGCATGTAACCCTGTCCATATCAGCGATAACAAAGGCAGTTTCAAGCAAAGGCAAGTGTCTCAGGAGGCGGTTTCTCTAGTGGACATAACATGTATCGCCTTAGGCTAATTTAGAGATGTCCATTAGTAAAGGCGATGTCTGCCCAAAGAACACATAAGATTCCATGTGTGCAGTTCACTTTTTCTGATGACATTGTACTATCTGAGTCTGTTGAGCGAGTGGCAATTATGCGATCTTACCCAAACAGAATCAGATGCGTCATCTTGGGTAAAACACACAAAAGGAGGTTTACCAACAAGTGGTCATTTGAGGAATTCAATTTCTAGGAAGATAATAAAAATTCGAGGAACGCATTAGTGAAGATGATCAACAAATGTTAACTTCACAATCAATCCACTTTATCAAGCACTAGGCATGGCTCGACTTGAGCACCCATGCTGGAAAAGCACACGTGAAGCAATCGAGGCATGACTAGAGCGATGACTAGGTGGTTACTGGTCGACTTAATCTCGATTCTTATAAACACTTCCTTAAGAGGAGTTGTACAAAAGTGAGTTTAGACAACTCGATAAACGATCTCTAAACTCAACCTTTGTTCACACTGTAGCTACAAGTTAGTAAAACCAACTTGTTGAACTACCTTTGACATTGAGTAATTCTCTTATTATCCATCGATGATCCAATGGTCGAGAGTTCACTTTTGTTAACAGGAGATTATGCGTTTGGGTAGAAATCCATTTGGTTATGTTGTTCATCCGTTTCTTTATGCGAGATGAACTTACTTGGTTCGGGAATACATGGATTAAATAAGAGAGCGAATGAACAAACTTCTGCATTTCAGCAGCAGGGGAAACAGATATCCATTTTGAGAGCTAACCAGTTGTTTTCCAACACTAAAAAGCTTCAAGGCTTCACCTTTACATGAAGGACGTAAAGGGAACTTGATGAGGACATCACTTCTATACATACAATGAATGGACCAATAACACGATCGTGTTCACGACAACTAATTCCCCAGGTACGTTCTACCCTAGTCAATTGTGTTTTAGAGCTTACGCTTGGGGCCATAGATGTTTTGATGATTAGGAACCTTGGAGAGGACCATCAAGGACTTGAGAAAGGCCTAGGTGTTGAGGAGGAGCAGCAAGGGCGCCCACAACAGGAAGGAGATCAAGTCCGACTCGGCTGCGACTCCATCTCGGGTTACAGGACCAGTCTGCACTAAAATGGACGCCCAAGATGCATCCGGACTCCGATTGTGACGAACTTGATATGGTTGGAAATATAAAGAGATTATCTAACCAACCCAACTGCTTCCACCCTAAAATTCATCCAGAGTCAACGGGAATCGTTGAAACAAGTCAACGTTCAGATTCTGTTTTGGTGCTGCGACACCGTCTGTTGGGCCGTTGGGCCGTGTATCGCGTCGGAGCCCATTAGGGGCGAGTCCAGGGGTCACGCACGCCCTAATACTCTATTTATTCAATAGCCACCGCCACATTTAAGTTTGGATTTTGCTTAGATCAATTCTGTCATCGAACAGTGTCGTCGTCATCGGTTTGTGAGACCCCATTCTATAATCAATACAATTTTGGTTGCGATTCTTTCCTGTTCTTGCTTGTGTTCTTGATTGTGCTTGCAGGGATAAGCCTTCATGGCGAGTTCACTCGTGTGTCACAGGTGATAACCAATGGATCCGTGGTGTAGTGATTGCGAGGAACCGTTCGCTCGGAGCCTTGGATCATCAACGTCGAGATCTCCACTCAATCAAGTTATCGTATCTCACGAAAGATCGGGCCGCGTCTACTATCAGAACTTGTATGAGTAGTTACTACCAAGACCAAAAGAAAAAGACCACACATGAAAGTGGTCTGCCCTTTTGATCCAACAGAGATGATAGATGTTGCTTGATCACTTGACAAACAACATAGAAATTGTTTCAAGGAAGGAGTCCACAGAAGATTACACATCAGTGTAGTTCCACAATGGATCATGACCAGAGACCTCGATACCAGCATGCGCCAAGCAGCAGAACCTTGCGTGTACATTCACAAGGGGCTCTCAGTTTCGCTACGGCACCATAAGTCCTTAATCCTGACACCATTACCAAACTAGCACCAATAATGAATCTCACGCGGTAAGAACAATTTGTGCAGAGATAACATATCGATATAGTCTCATAATGGATTATGACTACTAACTGTGATAGCAGCACGTGCCGAGCAGCACAACCATGTGTATGCATCCATAGGAGGCCCTCGGTTTTGTCGCGACACCATTTGTCTTAGTCATAACACCATTACTAGACGTAACCAATAAGAAATCTCGCACGACACCAATGGATTGGGCAAGTGTGACAATAAACAAAGAGACTCTACCTATCAAAACGGTTATAAGTAGAGAGCCAAATAGATCATGGCCATAACCTAAATTGGATGATGAAGGGAGTACGATGGGAGACTGTTAATTCAACCCTGAGCATATTTCTATGCCCATCACAGAGATCACAAGGTCAAGGATTAGTATCTGATTAGATACTGAGGGAAAACAATCATAAGATTAAGTTGGTATGCCTTCGATAGGTATGAGAAAACTAAAGGCATCAAACTTAAGAAAATGATCGGACATGTCTTTCCTAAGTTAGGTTGATAAAGCGACAAGATAATCCACAAGGAGAGGCCAAACACAATAGAGACCTCAACCTGTATCAACTAAGCAAGGGCAGGATCTAGGATGGAAACATGACCACTAAGCGAGTGACAAGTTAATTGCCAAGATCCTTATTTGGAGTCCGAATGCATCTTATGTCCAACAAATAAATTATCAAAGCATTTATTTGTATGGGCTTGGTCATGGAGTGAAAATGGAAAATTCAACTTTGGGTCATGGTTCACTAAATAAGAACATAGCCTAGTTTTGGGTTTAGGCAATCAAGTCACCAACATTCTATCGGCACATTAAGCACAAGAGCAAACACAATTTGCACTAATGGTCAAATTATGAAAAGCTAGAAGCCACCTAAACACGTATCTCTAAGACATCACATTATTTACAATCACTGGTTGTTGGAATAAGGATGAGAGAAGCATTTTGGTGCATAGGTGACAAACACGATGCAACAATCAGGATGCATGCTCTTCCTATTCGTTCTCACAAATTTTTGCCAATCTAATGTGGCAATAGCGTTCTATATCGGTGGCATACTTACGACTCTCTTGGTAATTTTCTAGTCGGCAGCTACACATACGTTTTTGAGGTTAGTGTACTTGCAGAAAATTCCATCACAGCCCAATTTCCAATGATGCAATTCACACATGACAGTTTATCACAGTTTATACTCCATATATTTCTATATGGAGGCCAACTCATTATTAAGCGCTGAGCCACGCATAGGCGCCGCTGCCACACTTTAACCATAGGGTAGCTCATTATGGTAACTCACCTTCTTACCTGAGCGTAAGTGCGTCGGTACAAGTAAATTACACTTTTCAGTATTCCCATGTCTGTATACCCATACACATCCATGGATACCGAATTCCCAGAAAAGTAAATACTCCACATCACAACCTTCATATATACATATATAACATGTATATAATCGAGTGCTTTTCATGCTCTTCCCTAGACCGACGTTTGTTCGGTCATGCTCTCACATCTCACCTTACCTAAGCATCGATCCATTCAAAACTGAATGGTCTCAAAAATAACATTACACATGTACACAATATCCACCCGATTGTGGGTTATAGTTTTGAACTAAGCCACATGACAGTCCTTAATTTAGGGCTTAACAGAGGATGTCGCTAGCATTGTAGTTTTCAAAACTATAGTTTTTCAAAACCAAACAATGTGTTTAGTTCAAAATAGGTTTTCTAAAACCAAAACTTTGTTTTTAAAATATGTATGCGACTGTATTATACTTAATCTTGCTCCGATACCAGCTGTAGCAGAACCTCCCAAGTTATTGGGCCCACATGCACCTGCCCTTATCTCAAAGACCTCAGACGGCTATGCATGTGCACCAAATAACTTAACAGGATCTGTTCGAGTGCCCCAAGGACCTCGGATAAACCACTTACAACCAGGACCGCAGGATTAAGTAAACACAAATCACACACCAACAATTTTGCAGCGGAAATCTTATTACCAAATTTTACAAGTTACAACAAATTTACATTATATTTATCTAACTAGTTACAAAAGTGATTCAAAGAAATAACTTTGAACTGTTATAAATTATTTGTAGTTTTTAAATATATGCTAGCTGAAGTGACCATCCTCAGTAAGAAGTATAGAAGAGTTACTTAGACTTATAAGAAGGTCGTGCCCACCGGCGCTTAACACCAATCACAATCAAAGTGACTCGTAACCTGCAACAACAATGGGAATAAAACCCTAAGTACGCAAGTACTCAGCAAGACTTACTCGACTAAAGAAAAGACTATCAAGGGTATGCTGGTTTTAAAAGGATTCAAGGTAAGGCTTATCAAGAATCAAGGACTCTTTTTGCAGAAAAGCTTACTATGAGTGGATCCTTAAAAATCCATTTTTACTTGTCAGGTTAAGTAAAGTTACCTGCATCTAGAGTTCCTTCTATCCTAGTTCAAGCACTTGGCCTACACTAGCCGTCTTTTATCATCTCATCAGTTCACTGGATTGCTACGTGTAAGTCAGTGACCAAGTCTTCATATCCGAGAAGTAACGACGATCCGAATCGATTAATACTCAGCTGAGGATCTCTAATCAAACGACATATGTAGCACTTAACCCTTGCATATGTCAACTTGCCACTAGGTTTCTTAAGACCAGACCGGGTTCACGCCAACCGAGAGCATAGATACACCACCGTCCAGCCTCTTGCCACGAAGGGTACACGCTACTCTCGCCATCTCTCCACTCCCATTGCGTGTTGGCCTTTCTGGTATTAGTCTGCCCAAGGCGCTTACCCATGACAAGGCATGTGACCAGTTAAAAGGTCCTCGATCATCAGGCCCACATCGGTACGGTCCTTAATCGACTCAGACAAAGACACTACACCGAGACTTCCTTCTCGTGCAAGTCACACGCCCGATCTCAGCTTTATTATTTAATCCCAATGTTTGGTACCTGCCAGAGGTACATCTTGTCCGATGTTGAACCCATCATGGCCATGATGGATCCACCATCAAGTTTTATTTTTGAAAACATTCCCACACACTGTGAAGCATCACTTTTGTTTTAAAACAAAATATTTTTTTGTTTTTCTAGAGCAAGGCTAAGCATCATAAAATTCTTTTCATAAAAGGGTATCAAGGAAGGGTAATCAATTTTCCAAGGAAGGAAATGCATCAATTGTTTAGGACACAACTCCTATCACCTAATGCATCAAACAAGGTGATAAAGATTTTAAAACAGCAAGGAGGTGGCAAATGCACCGGGGCTTGCCTAGAATAAACACTATGTTATTGTTTGTTAGACGGCGACCACTTGGCAACCAACCTTTTGTGTTGGCACTCGTTCAGATTGTCCATCTTTAGGGTCGTCCATCAGCTTCACTATGCGGAGTAATCCACCTGTTACGTCATCTTTGGGTCGACTTAGCTCAGGTTCTCCGCATCACGTGGTTAATCAACGTACCTAAATTATTTGCATAATGCACATGAATGCATATAAACAAGAATAGTACAAGACTAAATATTGCTACATGACAACGAATTAAACACCTAACGGCGAGGCATTGTATCATTTCATACGGAAACACTAGTTATTGACTTATGACTAAGTGCAATAGACGTGCCTTTCTAGTTTAACCAAATCTAATTCAAACATCATAGAGTTCTATAAAATGACCTTCTAAACAACCAAAGATCTAACCCGCTTATACGCACTCTCCACTAATAGTCCTTGGGTTTTCACAGGAATAGATTTAATGATGTTACTTGTTTCCTAATTAATTTGGGTAAGAACAATTATTTATCTATCATATTCACTAATAATCCGATGAGTAGTAGTAAACCAGAGTACTATTATTAACCCGCCACGAATTCCACAAAAATAACAACGACTCAGGCTATCTAATAAATATTATACCTAGTGAGACCATCCATCATTCCACTAACACGAATAACAAATTGGCTTACCCTGACCAATCCGACGCGATAGTCGGAAGAACGACGATGGTTTCCGGTTGACGTCTTTGATCACATACGCCTGGGGAGCGATGCACACAAGTTCTAGTCTGGACCAGATACCCACGGGATTTATTTTGTCGAGCTGGTGACGCGTGGCCAGCACGACGATTCCCATTCGACGAAGAAGACGAAGCAGCCACTCCCGATTCGGGCTTTTTGTCGAGCATCAGACGAGTGTCGCACGAACATCACCATCATCGTCCACTAATTTCTCAGAATTTCTTCCCCAATATCCACAGCTCCAATTCCACACCAAACGAACGCACGAACCACACGGGCTTCGCTTTCTTCTCCATCGATCCCGTTCTTCCACACATATACAGAAAGGATGGAGTTCCGGTGTCGAGATGCTGAGGGGAACACACATAGAGACCGAGCTGCTGGCGACGTGGACAGGCGTGCGACTAGAGCTTGTCGAGCATGGTGATGAACAGCTCCATGGCGAGGGTTCTAGTGGCATGGCTCGAGCACAGACAGAGACCAATGCAGGGAGACAATAGGACTCACGGTCACGACAACAACGGCGAGGCCGACGAGCACCAGAGAAGAGCCCGCACCGGAGCTTCAAATCAACGGCATGAGAGCCGAGCAGGACGTGGCCCAACGATCTGACGCGCGCGGCGCCGAGGAAGTTCTACGACCATGCCATGGCAAGCAGACCGACAGAGACAGCACAACGGCCTGCACAGCAAGGTCGAGACGGTGGCTTGACGACGAAACCACATCTGCGCATGGCGGGGCTAAGCGCCGGTAAGGATTCCAAGCGTGCGACGAGCAGTAAAGAGAGCAGGGCGCCATGGGAGGAAGGTTGGAGGCCGGGCACGCAGGCCAAGCTGAGCCAAGCAGATGGGGAGGAGACCGAGTGCCGGCCGAGAAACTGCGGCCATGGGCGAGCAGACATAGAGTGTCGTGAGCTGGAGCTGGGGGGATGGAGAGGACGCAGGGAATCCGGCCAGGAACTCGCGAGCAAGATCCCCAAGCCGGCCATGGGAAGGGAGAGGAAGGAGCCGAGCGCCATGGGAGGAACCTTGCTGGGGAGGGGCGACGAGCATAGGGGCGCGGCCATGGAGGTAGGCGCTGGCCAGGGGGAAACAGGGAGCTCAGCGCGGCTAGAGAGGAAAGCAGGGGGATGGGCGCGCGGCTGGTACGCAGGGAGAAGCGCGCACTAGAAAGGGAGAAGCAGAGCGCGCGTGGGGAGGAGAGAAGCGGCTGCCAGGCGCGTGTAGAAAAAGATCAGGACGGTGCGAGGATAAGCCAGCGGCTAAAAATCAGAATGGGAGGGAGAACAACGGCACAGATTTTTTTGGATTTTATTTTCTCTTTCTTTTTTACAGAAAATCTTAGATATTTTGAATTAGGATTTATAGCGATAAATAAAGGGTTGACGATATGGGCTACACATCTCATTCTCCGAATTATGAAACGGAAAATCCGAGGATTAACGATTCTGGCTAAATTTTGTTTAGATAGCTTGCGTGACTATTCTGGGCAAAATGTAAACGAACCAATTTAAAATGAGTTCGGCTTTGTTATTTAGTCTGCGCTTAACTCATCTAACCTCATAAATCTCATCCACTAATCAAGCACCCGATTTCTCTGCCGAAGACAACGCGCGATTCAGATTATTTTGCCCCGAACATTTTAGTCGTCGAGTTCAACTTAATCTGGTCGGTATATAAATCATCCAAGTGGGTCGAGCTTCCAAATTCATATACCCTTTATAACTTTTAAACGGACACACGACTTGACATATCGCGAAATAAATGCGTGATATCGATGCAGCATCGAGAGTGCGATCCTTCCGGAAGCGACGTCACGCCTCACACATGTGGGCGAGAAGCGGTGCGCATTGTTCTTTTCGGATAGCGTGAGGCTCCAGATTTTACATAAAATTAGAAGTCTTCTGATTTTCGTATTCACTTACGCGCATGATCCGAACATTTCCAAATTCGCCAGCAAATGAAGATTCGATAATCCAAAAGTTTCTCGAACCCTCCTTTTAATTGCTTAGATTATGGAAATAAATACGACACCAAACTCAAACTTTTGCGAGATGATTAAAATTTAGTGTCCACTTTATTTACTGATATCCCGCGCTTAAATATATAATAGCTGTTGTTGGGGACTTGTTCTCAAATTCTATGAATTAAGAACAAGGCAACACAGAATGTTAGACGTTAATGCCCTTCGTCCTTCGAAGCATTATCTCCCTTAGGATATAATGATCTTCAGACGAAGGTCATGAAGGATATACCTTCATCATCGTAGCATATGTTAATAAAAGAAGAAGTATATGAAATATAAGAGACAACATGAATGATCACATAACATTATCAATTAATCCTTATTATATCAACATAGAAAAATAGAGACAATATTGAATTACATATGTACCTTCGGCTTGACAGAAGGTAAAAAGTACAAGCGTGACGTGCAAGCGGATACAAGTCAACGTGATCAGTACGGGGGTACTGTTCATCTATTTATAGGCACAGGGCACAGCCTGTGCAAAATTACATTCATGCCCTTCATGTTTGCTATTGACATTAGGACAATCTATCGAGGACTAAATAGCCTTTTCCTCTTTAAGTCAGTTCCTTTTCCGCTACTGAGCCGAAGCTTTCTTGCGCATAGCTTCAGAACTGGTTCGACCTTCATCCCAACCATGCTTTTCATATTGCGGACAGCTCCATCCCGATTACGAAGGTTCCTGTATATATATTACACTTGGGGAAACATTGTTAATCATGTTTTTGAGGACCTTCGGAAGACGAAGGCCCCCAACAGCTGTTTAACGGGAGATAACACCTGGGGTGTTACATAAATGACTAACTTTATTAATAACTACACCAAGCTGCAGGGGATACCAACACCTTGGTGACAATCATTACAAGGAGCCAACTTCATCACGAGCTCATCACGACAAACATAGAAACACATGATAAGCAAACTAAAACTAGCTAAGACTGACTAAGACTAAGACACTGATTTAAACATTTATTACAAACTCCGACTCTATTGATCTATGGCTCCAAGTCTATCTTGGTCCTGCAGTCTAGGGTGGCATAAGCAATGAAGGAATGTCTACCAATGGTGAGGGCATCCCTAGCAAATTTAACTTTCTCTACTTCATTTTTGCATGTTTTAAGTTGAACATTTAATTGAACAAATTCATTATTCAACTTTACAATAGTAGAGGCATGATTACTACAAGCATCAAAATCATGATCTTTACATTTAGCACAAATTGAAACATGATCCATGGATGAACTAGCAACATTTATTTTTTGTATTCTAGCATTTAAATTAGCATTTTGTTGGAACTTGCTCTCCTAGGCAAGTTGATCCAATGGGAAAGTGGAAAGAGTGTTTGCAAAGTTTAACGTGGATGGCAATAGCTCTGTTAATCTGGCCTCTCAAGGGCACTGTACGGGGGTATTTATAGGCACTCGAGTGATCACCCATTCCTTGCCAAAGACGTTTATGCCCTCGAGTGCCCGGTCTATCCCCAGAATATTCTCACGTGAGGAGGTTACAGACTGTTATTACAGAAAAGGGCATATTACATACGAGGCCCGTAATACGCTTATCCGTGCGAGGCCCATTATAGTGGGCCGAATCCCACTTGGGCCTCCTGACGCAGTGAGGATGTAGGACCAGTAGACTTCGACAGAGCCTTTGTCTTGTAGCGGAGAGGACGAAGGGGGACCGCGCCGGTCTTCATCCGATCGGTGCCTTTGGCTTGCTCAGGCATGCTCTATGGATGTGGTGTTCGTCGGTGTAGGGAGGCGACGGAGGCATCGAGCGAAGGGTAGCGTGTTCGCCTTCGCCCCAACATTTGCCCTCCGAGGGACCAGTTCGACTAAGTCATCAGGTGCTGAAGATGTCGCTAGATGGTGGAGACGCTGCCCTTGCTCGAAGTGGTTCCACGGGGGTTTTTGAAATGTGACCGTTGATGGACGTGTTACTGTTGGACTGCGTGTTTCCCGAAGCGCCGCGTCCTGTCTATAAAAGGGGGGGCGCGACCGGGGCCGTTTCTTACCCTTGCGTGCGCCGTAAAAACCCTAACTTTTTCAAACCGCTTGCCTGTCCTCCTTGCTCTTCCGCTTCGGAAATCTGGCCCGTGTCAAGTAGACCGCACGCCACCGCCGACGGTATGTAGCAAAGTCTTCTTCCTCATCTGCTGTGAGTGCGTCATTGGCCGATCCGTCATCCGAGGATACCCTGAGTGATTTGGTGGCGACGGAGTTGCAGTCGGGCCACACCGTGGAGTTCGGCACTTCGAGGATCTCCTCGGTTCACGTGCAGGAGATGCAGCAACTTGGATACTTCGGTGACGGTGTCGGGCGGGTTCCGGGCGCCTAGGAGATCCCTGAGCCTGAGGGCGAATTGGTTGTGTTCGAGGCATTTTTCATTGCCGGCCTTCGCCTCCTGGCGCATCGTTTCGTAGCGGAGGTTTTGCGGAGGTTCGACGTGCAGGTCCACAAGTTGACACCTAACGCCGTGGTTGCCCTGGCGATGTATGTTTGGGCGGTTGCTTCGTACGATGGTCAGCCGTCTGTGGAAGTCTTCGCCAAGAACTATTGTCTGCACTGGCAAAAGAAGAAAATAGGTGTGGCGGAACTGCCCGAATTATTCCGACTTAAGTGCCTAAGTCCCGCCTTAGAGGCTAGACCGCACTTAAATGGGAATAACCCGTCAATCTCTCGGATCTAGTCCGACGAGGCCACTGACAGGATCAAGTACCACAGTCTCACTCGATGGTGAGTCACAGAACAAATACAATAAAGCATAAAACCATACATTAAAGAGTATTAAACATATTACATCATCATCGGAGTTTTAGCAAAAGTAGTCATCATTGTTCGAAATGCAGCGGAATAAAAATAACGATAAATAAACAGAGAGATGGGGAAGCCTGTCCCATCACTCCTCATGCTTCTCCTCAGCCGAGGCGGGGTCCCACTCGACAGTCCAACCCGGTGGCAAGATGGACGGCCATGTCACTCCAGCAACCATGTCCTCCAAAGAACCTGTAAAAATTTATGCCACAAGCAAGGCTGAGTATACTAATACTCAGCTAGACTTACCCGGTGTGAGGAGTCTACTCCTCTACCTCTAGACATGCAGTTGTTTGGCTATGTGGTTTGGTTGCCAAAAGCACTAGCTGAATCTAAAAATCAAGTTTTAGCTTTGTCAAGTTTAAGTGTGACTCTCTTAAGACTAAATGTGTACTATCTACTCATTCATGGTATCAAGCAAATTTAACAATCAACATCTTTTGCCACATTATCACATTTCCACTTGTTACTCAATGCAGTACAATGGATCAAGCAGTCTCATTAGCTGCGAGAAGCAGACGATTTGAATCGAGTTTTTATCCTTGCAAGGTAAACCTAAACACACGACATGTAGGGGCACTCCGTCCCCACACACATCAACCGTCCCCCTCGATTCCCCGTCAGCAGATCAGGGCTCACCGCCTTGGCGTACAATGCCTCACTGACCCCGACTGCCGTCGTGCAGTGACCGCACTTGTACCCACCATAACCGGAATGGGAGACCACGTCTTAGGTCGCATGAGGGGTAAAGTCCACTGTCAGGTTCAATCAGGTACTAGGCTTACCGATTTACCATATTTCTCGGCATGTGCTTAGTACATTCAAACGCTTGACACAGGTATCCGCACGCTAATCCTTATTTCATTTTCATCTCGTAGACCACGCATCCCCATGGATCCATGTCCACAGACCAACATCAGTATGATATGAAAGTGGGTACAATCAATGTCCTGACCTCACGCGAGTGCTAGAAAGATCACTCGACTTCTACCGAGATCCCTAATTAGTAAAGCAGCTACTCGATCTAGCATACTAGTATTCATCTCAATAGGATTCCTGAGATCATGCAAATAGGGTTTCAAACAACTCCTACACTTTAGTGCACATTCAATTCTACAATCATTAAGTGTAGTAAAATAGCATAAATAACAGGTTATGCATAAAACCGGGGCTTGCCTTCCAAAGCTGGGGCAGGCAGATCCTCTGGTGCAGGCTCTCGTGCTGGATCCGGGGCTACCTCCTAAGCAGCTCCTTGCTCCGGCACGAGGACGTACTCTCTGTTAGCGAGGTTGCAATCTATCGAATGCAATGAATAAGAATATGCATGCCATGATTATGCAGGATTTGGTAAACATTATTCTAAGTAAAAGAAAACTAAGTTTGTTTAGTAACTTAGGGTTTCTTTGTCTTACTTGGCTCTTGGTGGTGTATGCTTATCAACTTAGGTTTGGAGTTTTGTTAGGGATAAGCATAGTGGATTTGTATTTCCCTTGCATATTTCAGTGGGCAATTTAAAAAGGGTTTTGCTAGTTGGGTTAGGGTGACACTAATTTCCACTATTAGTTTTTCCCCCTTTTTATTTTCTATTTATGAATTCTAGTGTGGGTTTGAACTACAACAGTGGTTTAACTTTTTCCAAAAATTTTGTAAAAATTATAGTGGGTTACTATTGGTCACTGTAGTCTGTTCTATGAATTTGAGGTCCAGAATAAAAAGAGTATGCCTTGGACAAAAATAACAAAAGTTGGGCAAAGGGGGTCACTTTGCACTACAACTCTTAACTAGGAGTGGGTTCTGTCCTAAGGGTCATTTTTGTTGGTATCTAACAGTAATCACATGCTTCTGTGCCAAAAATCACAGAAGGTTAATTGGTGGTTATTTAGTTGTTATTTTCTAAAGTTTAATGTCAAAGAGGCACTTTCTACTATCTTGTTATTTGAAAAATGTCAAACAGCAGATTTCCTATTTTTCCTATGTTCTTAATAACAAAACATTAACTATCCCAAGGTTTGGGGTGTTTTCACTTTGGGGTTATTTTTCAAGGGTTTTTTTAAGTTTTCCTTGTTTTCTTAAAATAAAAGGTATCCCAAATATTTTATACTAAACCAGGGTATAATAAATTTTTCTAGTGAACTATACTGAATAAGTAGACTAACAGAAATATGGGTGCTCCCTGGTTCTTTATTTAAACCTCCATTAATATTTTCTCTAACTTCAGGCTAAAAAGGATTTAAATGGTAAACTCTACCTTAACTGGGTGTACAGAGGGGTTTATTATTTTTAAACAGGTTAGAAAATGATTAGGTACTTCTCCAAATTTTCTTAACCTCAGTCTAATAGTGCAACTATTTTTCCTTCTATTATTTAGCTTTTGGCCAAATCAATATTTAAATCAAAACCTTAAAGTTTTCTGTAACACTTAGGGGTTTTATATTTTTCTTAAGTAGCTTACATTATTTAAGATCTGGCAAAATTGGTTTGACTCGATTTGGGTGAACAAAACAGAAGATATGAATTATTCAAGTTCTGTTTGAATTTAAATGAGATTAATAAAAAGGTTTCCTGGAAAAACCACTTTGCACTGAAGACCTTGGGTTCTTTCTAAACTAATCCTCTCAGTTATACCCCTGCGCTACTATTCCCCTGAGTCACTGACAATGCACAAAACCCCTAGCCTTTTCTTCTTCTCCCCCGCGGTCCCTCCCTAGGTTTAAACAGTACCGCAGAAAAGAAAAGGGCGGCGCGGCTTACCGGCGGCGAGAGAGGTCCGGCGAGGGGCGGGGTTGGCTCCGGGAGGTCCTGGCGGTCACAGCGGTGTATGGCTCGACAGCGGAGGTGGCCGGAATCGGCCGGTCCACGTGCGCAGGCGGGTGAGTACGTCGGCGGTGAGAGCTCCGGCCTAACCACGGTGATCTAGTTCGATTAGGCGGCACAGTGAGCTCCACGGGGTGACGTAGAGGCTATCTGTGCAGTGAATCGGAAAATGGCGTAGAGACTTACCCGGTCCACGTGTGCCGGTGGGCTTCTGAACTCCGGCGAGCACGATTGTGCTTTTCCAGTGGCGGGGGTCCTCGGTTTAAGCCTTGGCAAGCTTTACGGCCTCCCAGGGAAGCTACCTAGGGGCTTGGATCGAGCGGAGGAGGACAGGGAATGGTTCGGCCACGGTGGTTGTCCTCGGGGGGCTCTGGCGGGTCGCGGAGAGGTCGCCGGGGCTATGGGCGAGCTCCGGGGAGTTTGGCGCGGGGCAAAGGATGCAACGGGGAAGACAGCCGGGCTCTAGGACGGGCTTTATAGCCGTGGCGCGGGCGTGGTCACGAGCGGTCGCGGGTGCGCGGGGGTTCGCACACGGGCGTGCTCTGAGCGCGCCCCCGTGTGTCAGCCCGCGTCGAACACGTGGGAGCTTGCTTCTGCCATAGTTCAACGGTGGATTTGAGCACCTTAGCGTGCATATCTTGGCAAAACCACTGTGTACGGTCTCTTCCCTGCACCATATCCTACCTTTTTTATGTGAGTTCCAAGCCAAGATACGGTCGGGGTAGGGAGATAGAGGGGTGAGAAGTTGCCTATGTCATAGCTGTCCAAACTGGGACAAAAGCTATGCCAAGTCATGTCAAACGACTTAGGGTAGGGGTCAACTTTCTCCAGGGTATTTTAGAGGTAATTTGGAGCCACTTTGTCAATTGGGTCAAATTGTTTTGAAGTTTGAATGAGGGTGAACATGTGTGATCTTTGGCCAAGGGTTGGTTTTGGACTTAGAAAAATCCTGATTTTTCTTTTGTGCTCAACCCTTTGGTGAACCTTTTGGGGCTTTTCTGAATTCTTTTTGGGGTCACTTTCTTACTATTATTTGTAGGGTATTAAGGGTACTACAACTTTTATAAATGGCCCAAGTCATGATCATGGGGTTTTCATAACCTTTTGGTCATACTTACTTATAGTACTCCACTTGTCCAAAGGGGTTTGAATTTGGGTTTGGGCAAATCTCCCCATTATATGTGCATGATAAGTTAGGGTATGATATCTAAGATGGGTTGCACTTGCTTAGGACCTTGAGTTCCAAGTTTGGGGTGCTTTGCTCTATTTCAACCACATGTGATGATGGGCTTGGCTTGTGTAGTCTTAAGTGAAAACCCTAAGTAACACCTGAGGTGTTACAGCCCTCCCCCCTTAAAGGAATCTCGTCCCGAGATTTTAGGGAGAGCCCTTTAGAGGGGTGCCAAGAAGGTGTGCTGGTGTGTTGCTCCTTCCTTTGCTCAAGTCTCTCTAGTTAACTGCTCTTCGAATGTCATTCTCTTTGCGACTTCAGAAGGAAGTCCTTTTTAAGTCAAAACCACAACTTATACTACCCTTATCATCTAAGTTTTTCTTATATTTGTATTCAAAGGGCAGGTGGGGGTGGGGTTTTGGGTTACATACCGACTGCTTTGGGCAGAAAGTCGGGGAAGCGAGAGCGTAGAAAATCCTCAGTCTCCCATGTAGCTTCTTCTATTGAATGGTGACTCCACTGAACCTTATACATTCTGATCGACCTTGCCCGCGTTGACTTCTCTTTCTGATCCAATACCTTGACGGGGTACTCTTGATAGGACAAGTCTGGTTCTATCTCAATTTCTGGTTCAGGTAGCACTTCAGTGGGTAGGCGAACGCATTTCCGTAGCTGAGATACATGAAACACATTGTGAACTGCTGACATGTGGGGTGGCAACTCCAATTGATAGGCTACGGGTCCACAATTTGCTTTGATAGGGTGGTAACTCTTGCATCCATGCTCATACAATTGCACTGGGCCTTCCTGCTCAAGGCATCTGCCACAACATTGGCTTTGCCAAGGTGGTAATGCACCTCCAAATCATAGTCCTTGATTAGCTCTAACCATCTCCTCTGCCTCATGTTAAGATCTGCCTGAGTGAAAATATATTTGAGACTCTTATGATCAGTGTAAATGTTACAGTGAGCTCCCATCAAGTAATGTCTCCATATCTTGAGAGCATGAACCACAGCTGCTAACTCCAGATCATGTGCAGTGTAGTTCTGCTCATGGGGTCTGAGTGCTCGGGAGGCATAAGCAATCACTCTGTTATCTTGCATTAAGACGCATCCCAATCCAGTACCGGAAGCATCGCAATACACTTCAAAGGGCTTGGTGTTGTCAGGTTGAGCGAGCACTGGGGCTGTTGTCAAATGCTGCCTTAGTGTATGAAAGGCATCTTCACACTTCTGGCTCCAAATATACTTGACTCCCTTCTTCAACAGTTCAGTCATTGGCTTGGCAATTCTGGAGAAATCCGTAATAAATCGTCGATAGTACCCTGCCAATCCCAGAAAACTCCGAATCTGTCGCACTGTGGTAGGAGGTTTCCAATCCATTACTTCTTGTACCTTCTCAGGATCAACTGATATCCCATCCTGAGAAATTGTGTGACCCAAGAATTTAATTTCCCTCTGCCAGAATTCACATTTAGACAACTTGGCATACAAGCGATGATCGCGCAGTCGCTGAAGCACGATGTGCAGATGCTCAGTATGCTCGTCTTCATTCTTGGAATAGACCAGGATATCATCAATGAAAACGACCACAAATTTGTCCAGCTCTGGCATGAATACTGAGTTCATCAGGTACATAAAATAAGTCGGGACATTGGTCAGCCCAAAAGACATCACCAAAAATTCATAGAGCCCATATTTGGTAGAGAAGGTCGTCTTGGGAATATCACTGGCACGGATCTTGATCTGATGGTAACCCGAGCGAAGGTCTATTTTGGAGAACACCTTGGCTCCCACCAACTGATCAAACAAAACATCAATGCGGGGCAGTGGGTATTTGTTCTTAATGGTCACCGCAATGAGAGGGCGGTAGTCGACACACATTCTCAGACTTTCATCCTTCTTCTTCACAAATAAGGACGGACATCCCCACGGTGAAGTACTTGGGCGAATGAACCCCTTGTCCAACAACTCTTGCAGTTGCTTCTTCAACTCTGCCAATTCCGCTGGAGGCATCCTATAGGGTCTCATGGATATAGGAGCAGTTCCGGGTTGCAATTCAATTGCGAACTCAATGTCTCTATCAGGTGGCATCCCTGGCAATTCATCTGGAAAAACATCTAGGTAGTCACAGACCACTGGGATCCTCTCCACTGGGGACTCTATCATAAAGAAGGCACAAGAATGGGTACAGCCTTGGTCGGGCAAATATAATGTGGTTTCACCACAAGTCGGTGAGTGCACCTCAATGGCCCTAGCTGCAATATCAATAACTGCCTGATGCCTTGTTAACCAGTCAGTTCCCAATATGATATCCACGCTATCCAAACCCAATATGAGGAGGGTGGTTTTAATTATTAGACTACCAAACTTTATGGGCACATGTCTGTTAACTTGATAGGTGGCAACCCTGCCTCCCGGTGTCAAAATTGTAATACCCCCATTGGTCTGGTGAAAAGGCAATTGACACTTGGCACTAAATTTAGCACTGATAAAACTATGTGATGCACCAGAATCAAAAAGAATAATAGTAGTATAATTCAAAACTGAAAAGATACCAGTCATGACGGGTGCTCCCTCTAGAATATCAGCCATGGTGGTGAAGTTCAGCCTGCCTTGCCTCACTTGCACCTTCTGCCTCTTGCCTTGGTTCTGATTAACATTCTGTCCTTGCCTCTGCTGGTTTTGGGGAATTCTTGGCATAATGTTCGGTGTTGCCACAAGTGAAACACCTGTTGTCATTGGCCTGACGATACTGCTGCTGCTGATTGTTCCTCTGAGCTGGAAACTGGGCGTGGTTGGGTGCCTGCTGCTGCTGTGGTCGGATCACCCATCGTCCTGGCTGCTGCTGAGGTCCTCTGTTCTGAGTGTCAGACACAATCCTGAAGCATTGTGGCTGAGCTGAGGGTCCTGTCATAGGGGTCTTCCTCTTCTTCTCTGCCTGACGAGCTGTGATACAGTCCTCCTGAGAAATGGCCATGTTGACTAACTCATTGTAGTTGTTGGCCCCGACGATGTTGAGACGGTCACGGAGCTTAGTGTTGAGCCCCCTCCAGAACCTATCCCTCTTCTTCTCGTCCGTGTCTGCATGATATCCGGCATACTGGCACAGGTCACTGAAGGCCTGAGCATACTGTAACACTGTCTGGTTCCCTTGAGTGAGTGCCAGAAACTCATTGAGCTTTCGGTCCATAATGTCTGCTGGTATATGGTGCCCCTGAAAGCTGCCTTGAACTCTCTCCACTCCACCTCTCGGTCCTCTGGCTAGATAGCAAGAAAATGGTCCCACCATGTCCTTGCGGGTCCGCGAAGCTGCTGGGTGGCAAACCTGACCTTAGTGACCTCTGAGCAAACTCCATAGAGTAGCGGGAATTTGGATTCTACTACTCTCAACCATACATCCGCATCAAGTGGGTCCTCTGCCCTGGTGAACAATGGTGGCTGGGTACTGAGGAACTCCTGGTAGGTGGCTGCCGCGGGGTGACGCTGATGATCACCACCACCATAGTGTTGAGGTGGTGGCTGACGCTGAGCTAGCTGTCTCAAGATCTCATTCTACTAAGCCATTAGCTCCTGCAGAGTAGGAGGCGGTGGCGGTGGTGGAGGAACGCGCTCATTTTGACCACAACGCGCTCTTCCGGCCATCTGAAAAATCACATATATTTTCAATAACACAACTTTGAGGTTCCAGGTTCAATCGCGGTGAAAGAGTCAAAAGGCGAAACCGATAGATTCTTACATAATCAAAAAAGATTTCACATGGCATAAACTTTTCTTCTTAAATTAAGACTGACATCATTCATCAACCATGCTTCCAAAAGAGTTTACCACGATTACATCAATACCCCAAAAGACTCAACTCTATCTAGCCTAGTACCCTAAGGGTGCAAAAGCTAAGCTAGCTTTGAGGAGTTCTATCATCACCGACTTCTAACTCTATCCCTGCGACCTAGTGAGCAAACGAGGCAACACTCGACTCGGGGGAAGGTGGTCTCCCTGAGCCTGCAGTGTCCAAACTGGAGGCAGGCTCCTCTCCTCCCTCGATGTCGACATCCTCATTGGCCTCCATGTCCTGGATCTCCTGGTGATGCATATCCAGGTGCTCGTTAGCTTCGGCAAGCTGCTGCTGGGTGTTAATTAACTGATCCTCGAGAACCTCGATGGTGTTCTCCCTTGTTCCCACCAGTTCCTCAAGCTCTTGGATCTCATTTGACAGTTGCTCCACCTGTAAGTCTTTTTCCACCATCTCACTGGACAAGTCAACCACAAGCTCTTCTCTGTTATCCAAGGTGATCTTAGTTGCCTCCAACAATGCCATCAGATGGGACATTGCCTCACCACGCATCAGTTGCAGACGGTACAGGGCATTCATGCACCGCACTGTCAAGTGAGCAGTCTGACCTGGGTAGATAGCCCAGATGTCCTTGGCATGCTCCACTCGGTCCTTCCACATTGGGTCGTCCTCCTTCTCAGCGGGGAACAAGCCAATGGGGTGAGTGGACAGCTCCAAGGGGTGGAATCCGCAGAAGGTGGTCAGTCCGTGAAGGGCAATCACCTCGATCGTATCCTCCGCCCGGTATCCAAAGGACTCAGAGTCCAGCGAACGCCAGCCTGGCTGTAGGGGATGAGGCTCCAGGGTCATCCTCACCCTACAGCGGGGCACTCGGTGCTTCTCGAACTGCTGCACCGCGTACTGAGGAGGCGTCATGTAACCGGCCCCCTGGAGTACCTCCCACAAAATACGGGGAAAACCCTCTCATGCAAGCCCGTCAGTGTGGGACAGTGCATTCCCTTCGTCCGAGGATCCGTGAGAAGTCATCTGTGTACGGTTAAGCGTAAGTAAAAGAAAAAGAATTATAAAAAAGAAAAGGAATAACAACTCAGCCTCTCTCTAACTACAACAATGGTACTGGGGTACTTAGTTGGTCATCATTTTGTATTAAAGTTCTTACCCAATTATCTCCATTAGTTTAATTAAGGATGCATGCATGCTCGTCCTGAACGACCTCACATCAACGAAAAGGGAATAGGGAAGAACTCCCATCCCTTATAGTAGCATGTAGGGCTTACTCAATCAGCCACCTAGCTACCCCTTTATCATCCTAAGGCTTCACGTCCTAGGTCTATCCTGATCGTCCTACGATCTATCCAACATTTGTTTCTATCAAGTTTTACTTTGGAAAAGGATGGTGTTTATAGTTTATTGATTCCTTTGTGGTGGTACAAGCTCCGATACCAGCTGTGGCGGAACTGCCCGAATTATTCCGACTTAAGTGCCTAAGTCCCGCCTTAGAGGCTAGACCACACTTAAATAGGAATAACCCGTCAATCCCTCGGATCTAGTCCGACGAGGCCACTGACAGGATCAAGTACCACAGTCTCACTCGATGGTGAGTCACAGAGCAAATACAATAAAGCATAAAACCATACATTAAAGAGTATTAAACATATTACATCATCATCGGAGTTTTAGCAAAAGTAGTCATTATTGTTCGAAATGCAGCGGAATAAAACTAACGATAAATAAACAGAGAGATGGGGAAGCCTGTCCCATCACTTCTCATGCTCCTCCTTAGCCGAGGTGGGGTCCCACTCGACAGTCCAACCCGGTGGCAAGATAGACGGCCAAGTCACTCCAGCAACCATGTCCTCCAAAGAACCTGTAAAATTTATGCCACAAGCAAGGCTGAGTATACTAATACTCAGCTAGACTTACCCGGTGTGAGGAGTCTACTCCTCTACCTCTAGATATGCAGCTGTTTGGCTGTGGGGTTTGGTTGCCAAAAGCACTAGCTGAATCTAAAAATCAAGTTTTAGCTTTGTCAAGTTTAAGTGTGACTCTCTTAAGACTAAATGTGTACTATCTACTCATTCATGGTATCAAGCAAATTTAACAATCAACATCTTTTGCCACATTATCACATTTCCACTTGTTACTCAATGCAGTACAATGGATCAAGCAGTCTCATTAGCTGCGAGAAGCAGACAATTCGAATCGAGTTTTTATCCTTGCAAGGTAAACCTAAACACACGACGTGTAGGGGCACTCCGTCCCCACACACATCAACCGTCCCCCTCGATTCCCCGTCAGCAGATCAGGGCTCACCGCCTTGGCGTACAATGCCTCACTGACCCCGACTGCCATCGTGCAGTGACCGCACTTGTACCCACCATAACCGGAATGGGAGACCACGTCTCAGGTCGCGTGAGGGGTAAAGTCCACTGCCAGGTTCAATCAGGTACTAGGCTTACCGATTTACCATATTTCTCGGCATGTGCTTAGTACATTCAAACGCTTGACACAGGTATCCGCACGTTAATCCTTATTTCATTTTCATCTCGTAGACCACGCATCCCCATGGATCTATGTCCACAGACCAACATCAGTATGATATGAAAGTGGGTACAATCAATGTCCTGACCTCGCGTGAGTGCTAGAAAGATCACTCGACTTCTACCGAGATCCCTAATTAGTAAAGCAGCTACTCGATCTAGCATACTAGTATTCATCTCAATAGGATTCCTGAGATCATGCAACTAGGGTTTCAAACAACTCCTACACTTAAGTGCACATTCAATCCTACAATCATTAAGTGTAGTAAAATAGCATAAATAACAGGTTATGCATAAAACCGGGGCTTGCCTTCCAAAGCTGGGGCAGGCAGATCCTCTGGTGCAGGCTCTGGTGCTGGATCCGGGGCTACCTCCTGAGCAGCTCCTTGCTCCGGCACGAGGACGTACTCTCCGTCAGCGAGGTTGCAATCTATCGAATGCAATGAATAAGAATATGCATGCCATGATTATGCAGGATTTGGTAAACATTATGCTAAGTAAAAGAAAACTAAGTTTGTTTAGTAACTTAGGGTTTCTTGGTCTTACTTGGCTCTTGGTGGTGTATGCTTATCAACTTAGGTTTGGAGTTTTGTTAGGGATAAGCATAGTGGATTTGTATTTCCCTTGCATATTTCAGTGGGCAATTTAAAAAGGGTTTTGCTAGTTGGGTTAGGGTGACACTAATTTCCACTATTAATTTTCCCCCCTTTTATTTTCTATTTATGAATTCTAGTGTGGGTTTGAACTACAACAGTAGTTTAACTTTTTCCAAAAATTTTGTAAAAATTACAGTGGGTTACTATTGGTCACTGTAGTCTGTTATATGAATTTGAGGTCCAGAATAAAAAGAGTATGCCTTGGACAAAAATAACAAAAGTTGGGCAAAGGGGGTCACTTTGCACTACAACTCTTAACTAGGAGTGGGTTCTGTCCTAAGGGTCATTTTTGTTGGTATCTAACAGTAATCATATGCTTCTGTGCCAAAAATCACAGAAGGTTAATTGGTGGTTATTTAGTTGTGATTTTCTAAAGTTTAATGTCAAAGAGGCACTTTCTACTATCTTGTTATTTGAAAAATGTCAAACAGCAGATTTCCTATTTTTCCTATGTTCTTAATAACAAAACATTAACTATCCTAAGATTTGGGGTGTTTTCACCTTGGGGTTATTTATCTAGGGTTTTTCTAAGTTTTCCTTGTTTTCTTAAAATAAAAGGTATCCCAATTATTTTATACTAAACCAGGGTATAATAAATTTTTCTAGTGAACTATACTGAATAAGTAGACTAACAGAAATATGGGTGCTCCCTGGTTCTCTATTTAAACCTCCATTAATATTTTCTCTAACTTCAGGCTAAAAAGGATTTAAATGGTAAACTCTACCTTAACTGGGTGTACAGAGGGGTTTATTATTTTTAAACAGGTTAGGAAGTGATTGGGTACTTCTCCAAATTTTCTTAACCTCAGTCTAACAGTGCAAATATTTTTCCTTCTATTATTTAGCTTTTGGCCAAATCAATATTTAAATCAAAACCTTAAAGTTTTCTGTAACACTTAGAGGTTTTATATTTTTCTTAAGTAGCTTACATTATTTAAGATCTGGCAAAATTGGTTTGACTCAATTTGGGTAAACAAAACAGAAGATATGAATTATTCAAGTTCTATTTGAATTTAAATCAGATTAATAAAAAGGTTTCCTGGAAAAACCACTTTGCACCGAAGACCTTGGGTTCTTTCTAAACTACTCCTCTCAGTTATACCCCTGCGCTACTATTCCCCTGAGTCACTGACAATGCACAAAACCCCCTAGCCTTTTCTTCTTCTCCCCCGCGGTCCCTCCCCAGGTTTAAAAAGTACCCGCGGAAAAGAAAAGGGCGGCGCGGCTTACCGGCGGCAAGAGATGTCCGGCGAGGGGCGGGGTTGGCTCCGGGAGGTCCTGGTGGTCACAGCGGTGTACGGCTCGACGGCGGAGGTGGCCGGAATCGGCTGGTCCACGTGCGCAAGCGGGTGAGTACGTCGGCGGTGAGAGCTCCGGCCTAACCACGGCGATCTAGTTCGATTAGGCGGCACGGTGAGCTCCACGGGGTGACGTAGAGGCTATCTGTGCAGTGAATGGGAAAATGGTGCAGAGACTTACCCGGTTCACGTGCGCCGGCGGGGTTCTGAACTCCGGCGAGCACGATTGTGCTTTTCCGGTGGCGGGGGTCCTCGGTTTAAGCCTTGGCAAGCTTTACGGCCTCCCAGGGAAGCTACCTAGGTGCTTGGATCGAGCGGAGGAGGACAGGGAATGGTTCGGCCACGGTGGTTGTCCTCGGGCGGCTCTGGCGGGTCGCGGAGAGGTCGCCGAGGCTATGGGCGAGCTCCGGGGAGTTTGGCATGGGGCAAAGGATGCAACGGGGAAGACAGCCGGGCTCTGGGACGGGCTTTATTGCCGTGGCGCGGGCGTGGTCACGAGCGGCCGCGGGCGCGCGGGGGTTCGCGCATGGGCGTGCTCTGAGCGCGCCCCCGAGTGTCAGCCCGCGTCGAACACGTGGGAGCTTGCTTCTGCCATGGTTCAACGGCGGATTTGAGCACCTTAGCGTGCATATCTTGGCAAAACCACTGTGTACGGTCTCTTCCCTGCACCATATCCTACGTTTTTGATGTGAGTTCCAAGCCAAGATACGGTCGGGGTAGGGAGATAGAGGGGTGAGAAGTTGCCTATGTCATAGCTATTCAAACCGGGACAAAAGCTATGCCAAGTCATGTCAAATGACTTAGGGTAGGGGTCAACTTTCTCCAGGGTATTTTAGAGGTAATTTGGCGCCACTTTGTCAATTGGGTCAAATTGTTTTGAAGTTTGAATGAGGGTGAACATGTGTGATCTTTGGCCAAGGGTTGGTTTTGGACTTAGAAAAATCCTGATTTTTCTTTTGTGCTCAACCCTTTGGTGAACCTTTTGGGGCTTTTCTGAATTCTTTTTGGGGTCACTTTCTTACTATTATTTATAGGGTATCAAGGGTACTACAACTTTTATAAATGGCCCAAGTCATGATCATGGGGTTTTCATAACCTTTTGGTCATACTTACTTATAGTACTCCACTTGTCCAAAGGGGTTTGAATTTGGGTTTGGCAAATCTCCCCATTATATGTGCATGATAAGTTAGGGTATGATATCTAAGATGGGTTGCACTTGCTTAGGACCTTGAGTTCCAAGTTTGGGGTGCTTTGCTCTATTTCAACCACATGTGATGATGGGCTTGGCTTGTGTAGTCTTAAGTGAAAACCCTAAGTAACACCTGAGGTGTTACAAAAGGAAATAAGATTGCACAATTTGGATCGTGCACCTTCACACCGAGGACTGGAAAGACTTTGGCGGAAGTTGTGGAAATAGTCCCTTGTGCTCGGAACAAGTGGGGCAACTGGTGGGACTTTTGGTTTTATGTCTCTCGTGTGGAAGTCGAAGATCTCCCTGGGCTCTCTGCAGCCATTATGTGCTCTCACTGTTATGTGGCGTTCCCACCGTTCGAGGTGGCGGAGGACAATGAGGACGAAGGGGCACTTCGGTACGCTGCCCGCATGAGTAGCGGGCGCGATCTTGTTGAGGAATTCATTAGATATGGAGTGTGGCCCTTGGTGCACGGCTGGGTACTTGGCGAAGTGTGCCCCCGCCAGATGCCGTCCTTGGGCGATCAGTTGGTGCGAAGTCCTGCCTTCACCTTGGATTTGCGGGGCAGGAATCCGGCCGCGTTTGTTCGTGAGGTGGAGGCCGAAGCCGCGAGGATTGTAGGGCGATACGTGCCGAGGACAGAGACTTTGCGTAGTTGGGACATTCACGGTTCTAATGTGCGTCTGAACCGCGTTTTTTAGTTGAACTTTCTGCCATATGGCGATTATCCAGGAGACGACGACACTGTTGTTGTCGACCGCCGGGGAAAAAGGGCGGCGACAGCGGCCGATGAAGGCCCTTCGCGGGGAGCTGTGCCAGCTGCTGTTGGGGGCCTTCATCTTCCGAAGGTCCTCAAAAACATGATCTAACAATGTTTCTGGAGTTGTAATATATGAACAGGTATCTTCGGATTCGAATCAGAACCACAGTGGGAGAAGCACAAAGAACACAAAGGTTGATGCAGTGCCAAAGCTACGTGCAAGGGAGCTTCGGCATGACAGCAGAAAAGGAAACCGACTTAAAAGAGAAAAGGCTATTTAGACCTCGATGGATCACTATAGAGTCATTAATACATGTAAAGGGCATGGGTGTAATTTTACATGGGCTGCGTCCCGTGCCTATAAATAGATGAACAGTGCTCCCGTACTGTTCACGCTGACTTGGCATTTGCTTTTGCATCACGTTCGTACCTTTGCTATCTATCAAGCCGAAGGTACCAAGCGTAATTCAATATTGTTTTTATTTTCTCATGATAATATAATGAAGATGAGTTGATAATGCTATATGACTGTTTATATTATCTTTTGTATTTTACACACTTCCTTCTATTACCTTCATACTTTCGATGTTCGAAGGTATGTCCTTCATGACCTTTGTCTGAAGATCATTATATCCTAATGGAAATAATGTTTCGAAGGACGGAGGGCATTGATATTTAACTTTTTGTGTTGCCTTGTTCTTGATTCATAGTATTTGAGAACAAGTCCCCAACATTGGCACCCACCTCCGGTGAACTCTTTTCGACCACCTTCGGCAAGCATTGACCTTCGTCATGCCACCGAAGAAAGTTTCAGCGCTAGGGGCTGCCGTTCTGCAGCCACTGGACCCAAATCAAGAGACCCTTTCTCTTCGAGAGGCCCAAAGCCAGAAGAGGAAGGCCACTAGTCCAACACCCCAGGAGGATGAGTTGGACCAAGAAATCAGAAATATGGAGATGCTTCATCAGCAAGTGCAAAAGAAGAAGGGGAAGATGACCCGACTAGCAGACCTTCAAAGTCAGATTGACGAAGCCACCGAAGAAGTACGTCACCTTGCTCAAGACGAGCAAGATCGAAGGCCCCAACACAGGGAACTTCATCAAGAGGGCTTGTTCAACGACGATGGATGGTATGATGATTTTAATCATGATACCTTTACTTTTGATGATGCTTCTCCCTTGGCAGCAGAACTGCAGGCTATCCCGTGGCCCCCATCATACAATCCACCTCAGCTTCCAATGTATGATGGGCATTTAGACCCGAAGCAGTTTTTGATGAGTTATGAAGCAACCATATCTTCATACGGGGGCAATACAGCTGTCATGGCCAAATCCTTTGTCATGGCAGTTAAGAATGTGGCACAAACGTGGTATTCTTCTCTTCGGCCAGGAATTATTACTTCATGGCAAAAGCTCAAGGACATGCTGGTGACAAGTTTCCAGGGCTTTCAGACGAAGCCAGTCACAGCTCAGGCTCTGTTTCAATGCACACAAGATCATGAGGAGTACCTCCAGGCATACGTCCGAAGGTTCTTGCGTCTGAGACCACAAGCGCCTACAGTGCCCAATGAAATTGTTATTGAGGCCATGATCAAGGGGCTTCGTCCAGGACCTACTGCCCAGTATTTTGCTAGAAAGCCTCCACAGACTTTGGAGAAGCTGCTCCAAAAGATGGATGAATACATTCGCGCTGACAATGACTTTCGTCAAAGAAGGGAAGAAGCATACAAGTTCTCTGAGATGACCAGGGGCTTCGGAGGGAGGATCCACCCAAGGCATGTTAGGTCAATCCACTCCACCAAGAGTGACGACAGAGGAAGTCAACAACAGAGGCCACAATATTCCTCACAAGCTTCGGGGCAGCAACAAAGCTATTTTCGGCCACCAGCCCCAAGAGGCAGAGGCGCTAGGGGCTTCGGAGGAAGGTTTGGGGATCAACCTAGAAAAATTTATTGCTTATTCTGTGGTGAGGACAAGGGCCATACTACAAGGATATGCCATGTCACCATTCAGAAACAAAAGGAAATAGCAGAAGCTGCAGCTCAGCAGAACCAGCCGAAGCAAGTCATGCATACTGCTTCGTATCACTCACCCTACATACCTGAGTATGTGGGTAACCATCCTGCAGCGTCTGTTGCTTTGTCTAGTCAGCCACAGGCATCCTGGCCACAGCCTCCACCTCTGCCTCCACTACAACCTGCATATTCACGAGGCCAGCAGCCAGAAGGGAGCCAGCAAATCCATCAGCAGCGAGATCTCAGGGAGGAGTCCGAAGCTCGCATAGTCAATAGTATTGTGCCAGAATCGAAGCATATCTACTAAGAGATATCCTACCCCTGAAACAGTTTTTGCATTCATTATCATTTTCTTTTTTAATAAGGAACAATTATTGAAAACCTAGTCCTTTTGTCATTTTCAATTTCTTATAATAGCTTCGTTTTTGCCATAAGTAAAACATATCTTCTCCACAGACTCACGAAGTCCAAAAAGTCGCTGAAGCCCAAAAGTCGTCCCTAAGGGAACGCCGGGCTAAAAATCACATTACAAGTATCACCGAAGCTACAAAAAGTCGTTCTAAGGAACGCAGCGTAAGCTTGCCGAAGCTACAAAAAAAGTCGTTCTAAGGAACGCAGCGTAAGTTTGCCAAAGCTACAAAAAGTCGTTCCTAAGGGAGCGCAGTGTAAGTTTTCTGCTCAAAAGTCATTCCAAAGGGAATGCATAGCCAAATACCGCCGAAACATAAGGCAAAGCGCGAAAAGTCAACGCGAATACCGCCGAAATAGAAGGTGAAGAAGTTCAAAAGACGTTCATAAGGGAATGCAGAACTTACAGCGAAAAGTCAGCGCTGATACACCGAAAAATAAGCGGTGAAGCCGAAAAATAAATGGCAAAAAGATTGTGTATTCCACTATGGGGATGTGAGTGTGTGTCTTCAACACAAATATCATTTTGCATAGCATAACATCATCACATCATTTCGCATAACATAACATCATACATCATATTGCATCAATGGCACAAGAAGGGGATACAATGTTGACCTTCGGAGAATGCTTCGAAAAAGTGAAATTGTGCTAAGGCACAAAATAAGTCTTGAAGAAATACAGCTTCATCAGCTCTGATGTGGAGGAAAAAATCTATTGTTGACGAAGCATTAATGTTTCTGCCACGATTGAGGATTTTTTACGAAGCATAAAAGCTCTTCTTTACGAAGCATGAAAAGAAGGGAAGGTGTTTTTTCGCCGAAGGCTCAAAAACGGTATGTACATAAAAGTTTCATGCATCGCAAAGAAATCAATTACAAAGCCATTTATATATTACATTTAAAACTCATGAGCACTAAATATTACAAAGCATAGTCCAGAAAATGTTACATTAATATTCCAGCAATGTTTTTACAATAGCTATTCTTCTTCTTTCAAAACTTTATCTGCAGCTTCGGTCAGCAGTTGGGTAACGACTTCGTCCATAATGGTTTCGGCCATGCTAATAATCTCTGTTGATTCCTTTGCCTCTGGGTCGGCCAGTGACTCGAAGGGCTCTGGGGAGGAGATAGTTCAGTTGCGGTAGAAAACGTAAATCAGTTTGAAGTCACAAAAATAAACAATAAAGTTAAAAGCTATTAAGTAATACCTATTCGCCTTTCGAGTTCCGTAGCTTTTTCAGCTGCTTTCGTTGCTTCCCTAGTGTCAAGAGTATCTTTTTCGCTCTTTTTTATTATTTCATGGGCCATCCCTCGGCCGCCATTTTTCCAGATGTCAGTGAAAATTTTTCCACCAATTAAGCTTGCTTCGGCCGAGGGGCCTTTCGTATCGTCAACAGAGAAAGCAGCTTCGGCTTGGGCCAGAATTTTCACATGTTCGCACCATGCTTTCTCCAAAATAGCTACAACTCCTCTCGCACTAGAGAAGGCACAGACGTCCCCGCGGTCGCTCAAAATTTCTTCAAAAGCTTCGGCTTCGTTGCTGATCCACTCAATTGGGCCTTCGGGGTCGCCCCGTATGAAGTTATCTTCACTCGAATATGCGCCAACGTTGGTGAAGCTAGTTTTTATCTTTTCATGCATTCTATAGATTTTTCAAAACATCTTTCTTTTGACGTGTGAAGTTCTCCAACTGTTTTTTCCCAGTAATTTTTCTAGTAATCACTGGCATCTCGTTCAGCTTCGGCAACAGCGCATTTTAATTTGGCTTCAGCCAGCTGTTTCCGAAGGTCTTCAATTTCACATTTCTGGGCTTCAGCTTGGGCTTTGGAAGTAGCTTCGTCTTCTTTTATTTTGCTCATCAATGAATTTAATATTTTATCTTTTTCAAGACCTTCGTTCCTTAGTTCAATTACTTCGGAACGAAGGTTGTTCAGAGCTATAGTGCATCCTTCGTCTTCGGCATTTTTCTGCGCCCTGAGGGCATTGCTAAGAATCAGGCCCTACAAAAGAAGTACAGTATTGAGTATAAGCAAATAAAAAAAATTGTTTTTAAGTACAAAAAATTGATTTTCACACCTTTATACTATTATATGCTAAACTGTTGGCCAATTCATCTTTCGACAGCACCGAAAGCCCGTCTTCTAATGTCGGGAATCCGAAGCTTCTGCTCATCTCCCGGCAGACAGAAATTTCCTTGTTGTCTAGGAGACAATACAAGAAATCCTCTTCTCCGTTGCTGTTGAATACCAATGCCCCCTTTGGATATTTCAGCTTCTGGCATAGTGTTGAGCTTCTTGTTCTTCTTCTTTAGAGAGATTTTTCCCGAAGCATGACGGATAATATATCCAGTATTTTCTTTCAAAGCTTCGGGAGTAGGAGCGGTAGCTTTTTCAGGCAAAATTTGTTCTATAGCTTCTTCCTCCGCTGCCTTTTCTCCAATTTCCGAGGTTTTCTCTTTGGTGGGCTCTGAAGGCCCAGCTTTGGCGTGGGCCCGGCTCATTGTAGCTTCGGCTTCGGTCAGCTTTGTCTCGGTTTCAACCTGTGTTTTCGAAGCCTTGGCAATTTTTCCTGGAGTAGAGCTTGAAGTTTTTATCGTCTCCAGCACATCTAATACACTAGCCATCCTTTTTCTCTTGGGGTTGCTGCTAGATCTTTTTGCGTCTTCGGCGCCTCCACTCTTGTCGAAGGGCTTAGAACTTCTGATGTTTTCGTCTCTTCGGTTCTCGGTTCTTCAATTTTGTCAGTCTTCGGCATTGCAGTCGGCTCTTCAATCCTCTGCGTAAGAGCAGGTCCTTTGGCTTCAATAGCGGAAGAGGTCTCACCGACAAATTCAGGCACTATGGCTGGTTCAATGTAGCGCGGTCGGTGAGTAAGAACCTTCACCTTTTTCCTCTTCGGCGCGGGCTCGCTTGAAGCGGCTGAAGCAGCAGCCTTCTCAGAAGTTGCACCCTTTCTTTTTTGCCCCCACGGCGGGTAGTGATAATCAGGGTACACGAACCCAATAGCATCAAAAACTCTATTTAGCCTTTTCTTTTTTCGGCTCCTGAAGGCCGCGGATAGTTTGTTATCTTCAGACTTGGAGTATGCTCCAAGTAGTTCACCACTAGTATTTTCAATACACTTTAGCCAGTCATCGTCTGGTTCGATAAATTGGTCTCCAAACCTGAAGGTATATTTCAATCGAACTAAACCACCTTCGCTAGGGTTGCTGATGGTCTCTTTTGGCATTTCCCAGTTATCTATCAATGGCCATATCCTGTAGGCCACATGTTCTTGGACTAAATCCCTTGTCCCGATGAAAGAGCAAACTATGTCGAAGGCCCTTCGGCATCCTTCGGCTGCTTCATCAATTTCTACCTTCGGTTTCCGAAGGCCGAAGCGGGACCAAATGGGGCGCATGATGATCTCTGTAATGTCTTCCCTCGCCTTTAAATCATTCTTCACATAGAACCATTCTTTCATCCAGTCTCTGGGCCACCTCTTCCGAAAAGTTGGCACTGGGCAGCTTGAGCGAGAACGAGCAACGAAGCTATAGCAACCAAAATTGTTATGATACTGTTCTTTACCCTAAGGCTTCGTCTCATACGAAAGTTCGTGCATGCTACAAAAACATTTTGCACTTGGCTCCAAACCTTGACTCCTCACGGCCCAGACGAAGATCCCCATTCTGATAATTGCTTCGGGAGTAATCTGGTGAAGGAAAATCTGATATATCTTTAAAACTTCAACCACAAATCTGCTTAAGGGGAACTGAAGTCCAGCTTTGAAGAAGCTTCGGTAGATTACAACTTCATTTTCTTCGGGAACAGGAACAGTCCTGTCTCCATTGTCAGCCCTCACAATAGACATATCTCGAAAATACCTTCCTCTCATATTATCAAGATGACTCTGTCTGATTGTCGATTTCCAGAAGACTGCATGACTTGGATGCCAGGGCCGATCTTTGGAGTCTTCACCCCCACTTTCCGCATCATAATTGTCGCTGTCATCAGTATCTTCAGATAAGCCTTCTAGAATCTCCTTAGTAATCTTTTCTGTATTCGTCTTTGCTATTGATTCAATAAATCCAGCAGTCTTCTCCTCAAGGAGCTTCTCCTCTTTGCTCAGCTTCGTCTCAGCAGCAACTTTTTTGTCTTGAGACATCTTCTCTTCGGAAATGGTGAAAATGTGTCCTTAAAAGCCGAAGCTTAGAAAGTCTAAAAAACCAAGCAAGCGTTGGTAGACAAGAGCTAAAAATTTGAGCAAACAAAATAGGCGGCAAGTAGCGTACCAAATGTGCTCGGGGTGGGTTCTTATTTAGCCCAGTGCGCTCCAAGTTGGAGGGCCCCGTCTGTCATTGACTATTGCTATTCTAGCAAAGGGATGGTGTTTTTTCGGACCTTCGGCTTAGGGCCTTCGTCCATATCGCAACCTGGATTCGTTATTCTAACAAATTAACCTTGCGAGGGGCTACTGTTGGGGGCCTTCGTCTTCCGAAGGTCCTCAAAAACATGATCTAACAATGTTTCTGGAGTTGTAATATATGAACAGGTATCTTTGGATTCGAATCAGAACCACAATGGGAGAAGCACAAAGAACACGAAGGTTGATGCAGCGCCGAAGCTACGCGCAAGGGACCTTTGGCATGACAGCAGAAAAGGAAACCGACTTAAAAGGGAAAAGGCTATTTAGACCTCGATGGATCACTATAGAGTCATTAGTACATGTAATGGGCATGGGTGTAATTTTACATGGGCTGCGTCCCGTGCCTATAAATAGATGAACAGTGCTCTCGTACTGTTCACGTTGACTTGGCATTTGCTTTTGCATCACGTTCGTACCTTTGGTGTCTATCAAGCCGAAGGTACCAAGTGTAATTCAATATTGTTGTTATTTTCTCATGATAATATAATGAAGATGAGTTGATAACGCTATATGACTGTTTATATTATCTTTTGTATTTTACACACTTCCTTCTATTACCTTCATACTTTCGATGTTCGAAGGTATGTCCTTCATGACCTTCATCTGAAGATCATTATATCCTAAGGGAAATAATGTTTCGAAGGACGAAGGGCGTAGATATTTAACATTTTGTGTTGCCTTGTTCTTGATTCATAGTATTTGAGAACAAGTCCCCAACAACTGCGGCCACTAAAAAGAGGAAACTAGGTACTGCAGCTGAGGGGTTGGGGGTCTCCGATCATTTTACTGTGGATTTATTGGGAACTTGCGCGAACCCCGGGGAGAGGATGTCTTCGCCCGAGCTCCGGGAATCTTCCGCGCGAATGCTGAAGGTTACCGGGGGTCGGTGGCCTAGGAATGTTCCGATCCCCCGGGCGGCCGGCGAGGACATTCGTACTTCTCGATTTGCTCGTGAAATGAGGATTTTTCCTTACGGGTGGAATGTTGCTGCTGTTGTGTCAGCAGTGATGGAAAAGGATCACCAAGACGCGTCGCGGAAGCTTCGTTTGTTTGCTAGGGTCGGGGACCCACGCTTCGAGGTCAAGATGGCTCGGGGGGTTGCGAAGTCTGCCGCCCCTGGCGCCAGCAAGCCTCCGCTGGGTGCGAAGTCCGCCGCCCCCGGCCCCAGCAAGCCGCTCCCTGTTGTGCCCGTGCAGGAGCGAAGGCCTCCATCGCCGCCGTGTGCTGCTGAGACGGAGGTGGGCGAGGTCGAGGCCTCCATGGATATTTCCGTGGATGACTATCTTCTGGATGGCGTCTCGATATTCGACGCGCATACAGGGCAGGGACTTGTTGGTGAGTTTTTTTGGATTAGGTTTTTGACGAGATTGGTGCAGGGTCGGAGGCTGGGCAGCTGGCTGTTGCCTCGGCACCTGTGGTGGCTGGGCCTGTCGCCGTGGCGACTGGTGTGACGGGGTCTGCGCAGGACCCGTCGGCCCAGTTTTGCGCCAGCGGCGAGATCTCTTCAGCCGCCGCCGCTAAGGACGTGGTAGGCTCAGTTGCTATAACACCCCAGATGTTTATCGTCCGCTCGACAACGAGTATGGATTTAAGCACGTAATATCAGTGGATAAAACAGATGCTAAATTTTAATCATCTTCACCTATCGCGATTTTAATATCGCATCTATTTCATCTGTCGCGAGTTCGACATCATTTTTATTATCCGGGCTCTTCCTCAATTTTCGTGATGTTCGGGATATAGTTGTTCTGAAAATCGGTACGTCTGGTGATTATTTAAAATTCATCGCTCGCGTGAATACGAATTCGGAAGCCCGACTAACTCGGATGATTTTATCCTGAACAAATTAAGAATAACTCGACGACTAAACTTTCAGTGTAAAATAATTTAATCCCCTTTTTGTTATCCGTGATATCGCATCTACGGATTTCAATTGAATTATTCTCTAGTCGAGTGTTCGAGTAGCGAACGAAATTCGTCTAAATTCAACTAAATCGAACGTCGACTAAAATGTTCGGGGCAAAATAATTTGAATCACGCAGTGTCTGAGAGAAATCGTGCACGAGGTTGATAATCAAGGAATTATAATTGAGATCCGATTATCACACAAATTGCCCGTAACCATGGAATCAGTTGTTCAAACCGCAGGTAAATTTATCAGATTTCAAATCGAATCAAATTGTGTCGCAAGTACTGTCGACCCTTTAGTTATCACTGAAAATTCTCATTCCAAAATATTTACAATTTTCATTATTAAAAAAAATATCTGAAAAATCCTTTCCATCTCTATCTCCACGCCGCCCTCCCTCTATTAGATTTTTGTTCTGCTCGCTGGCTGGGGATATTTCCTGGCCGTGGTCGTTCTTATCTTCCCAGCCGCGCCTGCTTCTTTGCTCCCTCTGCCGCGCGCCGTGGTGTTCCCTGCGCCTCTCTCTCTACCTGCTTGGACCTCCCTCCTCTCTCCTCCCCATCTCCCCAAGCTCGTCGCCATGGCCAAAGCTCCCTGGCGTTCGTCCTGGCCGCCGCGCCTTCTCTCTGCTTGCTGCTCGCCGGTGCCTTCTCTGCTCCTCAATCCATGGCGTCGTTCTTCCCTGGTACTCCTCCAGCCACGCAGCTGAGCTCCCTCGCTGCGGTTCCCAGCTCCCTTTGCTCACGACGCACGCCCAGCCTCTCCCCAAGCTCGAGTTCCTCTGCTTCTTCCCCAACCGCGCCGGTCGGATCTCCCTGGTACCTCGCTCTCTGTCCGGCCATGGAGCTCACCCAGCTCGGACCACGAAGCTCTCTGGCGCTCTCCCATGGCTGGCGCTTGGCTCTAGCTCGGCCTGCGTGCCCTGAGCTCTCCCATGGCGCCCGGCGATTCTCCCTGGCGCGCTCGCTGTCCTGGCTCTACCCAGCGCCACGGCAGCCGAGCTCGTCCCTGCGCGCCCGTGTTTCCTGCTCCTGGACGCCGCGTCCTCCCGGCCATGGAGTTCGCCGGTAGCCGCTCCGTCGTGCTCGTTTCTGATGCTCGCTCTAGCCAAGGACGCAGTCGAGCTCGTCGTTTTCCCTGTCCAGTACTCACGGGACTTCTTGCTCGCCAGTGTGCCCTCCCTAGTTCACTGGTTTGTGCGCCCTCGCTCCCTCAGCTGGCTCGCCCCTTCCCCTGCCGAGCAGCTCGCCGCGCCCAGCCGAGTTCACCCCTGCGCACAGCTGTGGGTTTCGCTGCGCAGCGATCCTGCTCCCCGGCCTCCGTCGTGCTCGGCAGCAAGTAATTCACGTTGAAGCAGCAGCTGTGATCCCTTGCGTCGTGCTCGCCAGATCGAGTCTCGCGTCGTCGATCTGCGTAGTTCCTGTTCGGCTATCGATTCTGCCTACGTCGATCTCCTAATTGCCATGGATAGTGTATCAACGTTCATTACAACAGCCCGTCGTAAAACTCTAGTGCTTATCATTGATATCCGGTCGTCTCCAACCTTTGTCTTGCCGTCGTCGTTCGGTCACCCCATCTCGATGTCGGTCCCTACGTGATACCTCCGAGTTGGAATCGCGCTGACAAAAGAATCCCCAAGAGAAAATGTCCAAAGGTTGGATGGTGGGGTGTGTGAAGTTCGGATAGTATCTGCCAAGCGCTCGACAAATTGCCTACTTCGGAGAATCATTACCGATCTCGCGGATTCGAGTCAGCTATTGCAACGGTGAGCCGATTTACTTTATTTACTATTGATTTTATGATCGTGAAATAAGACGCTTAGTTTCCGTATAAAGTTTAAGTTAAAGATGCCAGCGATGCAAGGTGTGCTTTGAGGAGTTTAGTTGCCGAGTATATTCGAACTAGTTCTATTTTGCAGAGTGTAGTATTTCGGTGATGCGTAGGTTAAATTCAGTATTTTATACGATTGTTGATAAATCTGTCGATGGTAGTTGTGTTCAGTGCGCGTAAGATGAAGTCGATGTCCTGCGCTAGTAGTTAGTATCATCTATGTTTGTGATCGATAATGTTGGGGTAGGATATGATCGACGATTTTCTTATCTAGTGATTGGTTTGATGGTATAGTGTATAAATATACTTGGTTAAATATATGTGAAGTACGATGGAGTTAGTAATGCGAAAGATAGATTAATTTATATAATATTTGGGCGAGCTGATGACGTAAAAGATAGATTTAGTATTTCTATCAGCTAGTTAATAGATTTCCTAGTGCTATTATGTCGATTTAGTTAATTGATTTGGTTGATGCCCTGCTTAATTAAACGGCTTATTCTAGGTTTGGTGTTTAGTTCAATGTCATGAGGGATATACACATTACCTCGAGTAATTAGCAGTGAATGGCATCGACCTATTTAATTAGCGTGGAATTCAAGATAATTGAGAAACACAATTGAGAAAGTTAGTTAATATGTTCCCTTACTGTAAACTGTCGGTATTCGAAAATAGTGAATAAAAATGTGACAAGTAATTTGATATTGGGTGTTTTGACAAAAGACTTGTGTTTAACTTATTATTGCTTGATGTTTGAAGTAGATGCGATTACGCTAAAAATGTGATAATTGGGCATAGTCGTATGTCGATAACTAGTGTTTTCGTATAAAATGGTACGACGCCTCCCTCTAGGTGTTTAATTCGCTATCGTGTAGCACTATTTAGGTTTGTAATATTCCTGTTTATATGCATTTATGTGCATAATGCATTTCATTCAGGTACGTGAATTAACCACGTAGTGCGGAGAACCTGAGCCAAGTCGACCCCAAGCGCGGGCTAATCCACAGGATGAAGCTAATGGACGAACCTGAAGATGGATAATCTGACGAATGTCAAGACAAAAGATGGTCGTCAAGCGGACGTCGTCTAACAACACTAACCTAGTGTTACCCAGGCAAGCCCCGGTGCATGCAACCCCTTCCTTGTGTTTTTAAATAATTTTTACACACTTTAAGTCTAGCGAAATGTGCATTAGGTTTATAGGAGTTGCTTGGAAACCCTTTGATGCAATGGCTACCTTGAAATCCATTCCTGTTATAGATACTTCTGGTGAAGTATCAAATATGATTTACAAAATTACTTAGCCTTGCCTAGAGGTAAATCTTGCGGATAGAGGTTGTCCTTTGCGTTAATGCCTAGTTCAGGGGTTATCCTGAGGAAGGATGACTTCTACCTGCAAGAATATTTTATTTGGGAGCATGGTGGGATCTTACTGCAAAGTTATATATAATGCTCTTTTCATCCTAAGGAACACAAACAATCCTAAGGATGGAAGTACTTAAATCGGGACTTGGGCTAGGAACAGGTGATGTTCTACCCAGGTTGATTAAGGATTATAGAGAATGTAGGCCTGCTGACCGAGGACCTTTTAACTGGTCACATGCCTCATCATGGGTAAGCTTTGCCTTGGGCAGACTAATACCAGAATAAGACAACACGCAATGGGAGTGGAGAGATGGTGAGAGTAGCGTGTACCCTCCATGGCAAGAGGCTGGATGGTGGTGTATCTGTGCTCCTGGTTGGAGTGAACCTGATCTGGTCTTAAGAACCCCAGTGGCAAGTTGACATATGCAAGAGTTAAGTGCTACATATGTCATGTGATTGGAGATCCCCAGTTGGGTATTAATCGATTCAGGATCACCGTTACTTCTCGGATATGAAGACTTGGTCACTGACTTGCAATCTAAGTCATGGATGGAATTCTAATGAGCAAAAATCATGTTATATTGATTAATGTGATGATGAAATTAGACTAGATGCAAATAAGGTCTATTAATACTTAATCTAGCATTAAAATGTTGAAAGTAAGGAGTCATTTTAGTAAGCTTTCTGCAAACTATTAATGTTGATTCTTGCTAAAAGCCTTCCCTTGATTCAAGGAAGGTAATCAAATTCAAGGAAGGTAATGCAAGAATTGTTTTAGCACTCAACTCCTATCACCTAATGCATCAAGCAAGTGAAAAAGATTTTTAAAACACAAGAAGGTGGAAAATGCACCGGGGCTTGCCTTCGTTTATAGGTGAGTCAGGCTCGGATCCGCAGATGTCAAAGTAAAAACAATTTCCTGCTTGATGTTACGCGGGTGGTGGTGGTGAAGTCTTCTCTTCTTCTACTTCAACCTCTTCCTCGTTTTCTAAATATAACCATATATATATATAAGAATGAATGCTCATGAAATGCTTATGAGTGTGCAAAGATATTAAAGGTTTATTTCTAAAGTCTTTAATACAACTTTCCTTCATGGTTCCCCGAGAAACTAGGGTTTCCGGAGTCAGTAAAGGAATTCGAAGGGCAGGGGGTAGGGTTTTGGGTTCTAAGCATCAAACAAGGTCCAAATCAAACCAAACTCTACTCAAGGCTGCTAAATAATGTTTTGAGTTCATATAAAAAGTTTGGGTATTTTTGGAATTATTATCTATTTTCTAAAAATCCAGAACCAACGTTTTAAGCTATTTTAAATGCTCCAAAATTCCCCCATTTGATCTAAAAATCATAAAACTATTTTTATTAAATACTATGGAAAATTAGGAATCTAATAAAATTGGTTTGGCATTTTTACCATTTTTCTGTAATTTTCTACATGTTTCTAAAGTTGGACAGAAAAAGAAAAGGGGAAAGTTTGAACAGTGTCGGGCTGAATCAAGCCCAGGCGGCCCAAGTCAGGCGAAAAACGCGTCCACGCCCGCGACCATGTGGATTTTGCAGAAAAGACCTTGGTTTATGGAATAACTGGAAGCGGGTTCCTATACTGTTTCCTTAGGTCGCTGACTACTTACAAGAAGACCCTCGAGCTTCTAATTCTTCGCAGGATGGGGTCCCCGACGGTAAACAGTGCTCGGCCGATCTCCGACGAGCCTATTCCAGCCGAATGCTGCCACGGCTGGAGCTCCCGTGCGACAGAGACCAATTAGACCCCTACCGCACACTTCCCCTCAATCAATTTCATCAATGGAGCATTGAATCAATCAGTCCATGGTGACAGGGCGGATGATCGGAGGGGTGAACATGTTCCGACCAACCGACGACGTGAATGACCAAATTGAATCTTGGGAAAGCTTCACAGGTTTACCAGAGATGACGCACATACTAAAATTTGGACTGGGCACGAATAGAAATGTGGGGCGACGGAGAGGGTGTCGCGGCGGCATTCTACAGAGCAATTGTGTGTTCCGGTGAAAGGCTTCGACCGAACTTAGATTGGTTGGTACTGAGAGCAATAGGAGGCTACAAACGAGCTAGAACAGGGAGTAATTGGGAAGTTACTAACCCGAAGAGCGCTGACCATGGTGGAGTCCTTTACGGCGGAGTTAAGAACAGAGGAGGAGGGAATTTGGGGGCTACGTGAGTGCTCCGGTGAAATTGAGCCGATTGCTCAGTCACTGAGGTGCGGGATGTGGTGAAGAAGCAGAACCCGGGCGCAATTTATAGGCCATCGACCGGAATTGGATGAGGATCGCGGATTTTAGATTGCGCAGGCGAGCTCACCGCGCGGCGGAATCCGGTGATGGCACGGTGGCCGCCGATTAACCGGGGCTTGCCACCTCAGTACCTCTCTGCCACGTCGCCGAGGACCTTTACCGTGGCCGCCAACGACCCATCCCGAGCCGCGGTGGCATCCTTATCGCCGGCGAGGGGCTGATCCTTATCTCCCCCCCCCCGATGCACTGTACCATGGCAACCCTCCATCAGTTGGCCTGACCGAGCGATTTGAAATCAAATTTTCTCCCAATTCCATATGGCACCAAGCCCAAACACCTATAACAAAGTTGTTCCTCTACAATGGCTATACAACTTTGCTATATTGACTTGGGGCAAATTCTTTGAACCTTTCAATCAACAGAGCTCCAAAGTTGACTCAGTACCACTGTTAGTCTAAATTTTCAGACTCCAATAACCTGACAGCTCGACTTTGAGTGTGTTTTTCTTCCATTTCTTCATAACAACCATGCTTACACTCTTAAGCAAAGTTGTTCCCCTTTCATAGAGATACAAAGTTGATGTGGTGCCCTAAGGTGAATTCTCACTATTTTGAAAGTTATAAAGCTCCAAAGTTGAGCCAAAATACTGATTTTCAGACTTAGGTGTATAGGGTTTAAGTGGTGCTTTTTGCAAATAGACCCAAAACTTAGGGTTTAACATGAAAATCCACATATTTGTGATCCATATGACTTAGGACACTTTATTATCATGGTTTTTGCACTTTAGTCCAAAAGTGGACTAATTTTGCACTTAACCCCCTAGGGTTAGGATTTAGGGTTTTCCAGGGTCCTTTTTAGGGTTTTTTGGTATTTCAAGGGTGTGAATATATTGTAAGACCCTTTTTAGTAACATTTTATGACTATTTTCCTTAAGCTTTAGATTTTTCTCTATTTGGGTGTTGTTTTACCCCTCAGAACCATATTTAAGGTTAGTACCCTATACTAGGGTTTTACTTGCAAAATACCATAACAATACAACTTGTTTGAAATTTTTGCCTAGTGAATGCATTATAGGTGTGTCAAACACATGAAATGCTGATGCTCATGATGTTATGCTCAAGTTTTAGTAACAGTAACACCAGGGGTGTTACACGGAGTGTCTTTTAGTAAGACTTAGTATCACGCACTTGTTGTGCTAGTCTGGCTGCACCCTTAGGTGACTTTTGCATGGAGTGTCTTTTAGTAAGACTTCGTATCGCGCACTTGTTGTGCTAGTCCGGCTGCACCCTTAGGCGACGTTTGCACGGAGTGTCTTTTCGTAAGACTTTGTATCGCGCACTTGTTGGTGCTAGTCCAGCTGCACCCTTAGGCGACTTTTGCACGAAGTTTGTCGCACGTGAGTGTAGTCTACGCTACCTGTCGTGGTGACTTCGAATTGGTCAAATGCCGGAGAACGTCGAAGCGGTCTTTTTTGACATGGTGATACTTGGGTATTTTTGCGGGGGCTTTTCACTGGTATATTATATGACTCTGCCTCGTTAAAAACCACACCCCTGGGAGGAAAAGAGGGCGGGCCTGAGAAACATTGTTTGCTGAATTACATAGGCGCATGGGCCCTGAGACTTAAACAAAAAATTTCTAGAGATTATTGATGTTCCAGGAATGCTCCAAGTCTTTGCCGGATGATGTTGCCAGCCTGTACGCTCTGGGGGATGCCTTCGTCTTGATAATGAATGAACCTTCCCATTTCGGCTCCAACTTGCCCCGTGATTCTGTCCGGGTGGTACGGACGAGTACAAGGTCTCCTTTGTTGAATTCTCTTGGGATGACTGTGTTGTCGCGCTAGGCCTTGGTTTGAGCCTGATATCTGTTGAGGGCCTGCAGGGCGAGGACGCGGTCTCCGTCGATGAGATCTTTGGAAGTTGGTTCATCGACATTGGGGATTGCTGATGTGTTTGTTCTGGGTGATTGATGCTTTATCTCCTGCAGTGTCATGGCCTCGGATCCATACAATATGCGAAAAGGTGTGAACCCGGTTGCCCGACATTCTATCGTGTTTAGGGCCCATACTACTTCAGGTAGTTGGTCGGCCCATTTGCCCTTTTTATCGTCAATAAGTCTTTTCTTGATGGCAGTAAAAATCTTGCCGTTGGCACGCTCAACGACGTCGTTGGATTGTGGGTGGTACACAGAGGCAAAGACAGGCTTGGTGCCGATGGAAAAGCAGAAATCCCTGAAGTCTTGGCTATCAAACTGTTTGTCGTTGTCGACCGTGAGTTCGGACGGGGCTCCGAAGCGGCAGACAATGTTTTGCCAGAAGATTTTTTGAGTGGCCTTCGATGTTATTGTGGATACAGCTCTAGCCTCGATCCACTTTGTGAAATATTCGACAGCGATGAAGGTGAATTTTAGGTTCCCTTGAGCCGTAGGCAGTGGTCCAACGATGTCCAGCCCCCAGCGTTGAAGCGGCCATGTATGGGCGATGAGCTTGGTGAATTGCGAAGGGCTGCCTGAGCGAGGGGAGAACTTTTGGCATGCTTCGCATGACCTAGTGACTCGGTTGGCAGTGCAAATTATTGCAGGCCAGTAAAATCCTTGACGAATCACCTTGCAGCGAGGGCCCTGGGTCCTGAGTGGGAGTCGCAAGTTCCGGTGTGGACTTCTCGAAGGATTTGTATGTCTTCGATTTCAGTTATGCACTTCAGCATGGGCTGACTGATCCCCTTCTTGTACAGCTGACCCTCTACTAATGCGAAGTCTCGGCTTCTGTGCTTTAGTCGTTTGGCCTCATTGCTATCGCTTGGATGGTAGTGGCCTTACACATACATGGTTATTGGGGCCCGCCAATCCTTGGCCATGGTGAGGTTGACGATGTGGTGGCCTTCGACATCCTGAGTTATTTGTAAACCTTCTGGGTTGTGGACGGCCAGTGTGCCGTTGACGTGGTAGAACACGTCGAAGGGCAAGGCCTCGCCCTTGGTCGCTGCTTTAGCCAACGCGTCGGCCTCTTCGTTCCTGGCGTGGTCAACATGTTGTAGGGTGAAACCCTTGAATTGTCTCTCGAGACTGCGGACGGCTGTGAGATATTGCATGAGCGCGGGGTCTTTTGCTTAGTATTCCTTTTTCACATGGCCAGCGACTACTTTGGAATATGTCTTGACTATGCATGTGGTGACGCCGAGTGCTCGTAGTTTGCGGAGTCCCAGGATGACAGCTTCATACTCTGCTATATTGTTGGTGCATCTGTTGGACACCAAGGCGAAGCTATGGCGTGCCGCATATCTGTACTTGACGCCTGTGGGTGATGTGATAATTGCCACGGCGCCTGCCCCCGCATGGCACCACGCTCCTTCGAAGTGGATGGTCCATACTTTCTCTGGAGACTCTTCTTGCTGCCATGTTGGTCCTGTCCAGTCAACGATGAAGTCTGCCAAGACTTGTGATTTAATCGTTGTCCTGGGTTCAAAGGTGATGTGGTACCCGGAGAGTTCTGCTGCCCATTTGGCGATTCGGATGGACGCCTCCGGGTTCCAAAATAGTTCCCTCAGACCCCTGTACGAAGTGACTCGTACCTTGAATGCTTCGAAGTAGTGGCGCAGCTTGCGCGATGCCATGACAACTGCGTATGAAATTTTTTCTAGCTCAGTCATGTTGCACTTAGAGGCCGTGAGGACTTCGGAGACATAATACACTGGGCACTGCCGGGCCATGCCCTCTCTGTCCTGCTCTTGGATTAACGCTGCGCTGACTGCACATGGCGAGGCTGCAATGTAGAGTAGAAGAGACAACGAAGGGTCGGGGCTAGTAAGAGTTGCTAAGTCTGAGAGGTGTTGCTTGAGCGACTCGAAGGCTACCGCCTGCTCAGGTCCCCAAGCGAAGTCTTTTGCACCACACAATGTTTTGAGGAAGGGTAGACTGCGCTCTGCGGATTTGGAAATGAATCTGTTTAAGGCGGCCAATCTGCTTGTAAGCCGCTAAACATCCCTGGCTGACTGCGGAGGTGTCATGTTGATGATGGCCTGGATCTTTGTTGGGTTGGCCTCGATCCCTCGGTGCGACACCAGGTAGCCAAGTATCTTCCCCTGGCGAACACCGAAGACACACTTCTCGGGGTTGAGCCGAAGTCGTGCGTCCCGCATATTAGCGAATGTCTCTATGAGGTCGGCCAGGTGATGCTCTTTGTTTTTGCTCGCGACGACGATGTCGTCCACATAGGTGAAAATGTTGTGGCCTACTTGGCTTTCGAGCACCCTTTTGGTGAGGCGAGAAAAGGTTGACCCAACATTTTTGAGTCCCTCTGGCATCTTGATGAAACAGTACGTGCTGAAGGGTGTGATAAAGCTTGTGCTGGCCTTGTCTTCCTCTTTCATGTATATCTGGTGGTAGCCGGAGAAGCAGTCGAGGAGGAACATGACTTCGCATCCTACTACGCTATCGACTATTTTGTCGATCCATGGCAGCGGGAAATTGTCCTTAGGACAGGCCTTATTAAGGCTGGTGAAGTCGATACACATGTGCCACTTGCTTCTTTTCTTTTGCACCATGACCATGTTGGCGAGCCATGTAGGATAGGCAATTGGCTCGATAAAGTTGGCTTCCAACAGGCGGTGCACCTCGGCTTTGGCGGCTTCGGTCTTTTCGTTGGACATTTTGCGCAGTCGTTGCTTTTTTGGGTGCACTGAAGGGTTGATGCCCAGGCTGTGCTCTATGATGGTGCGGCTGACCCCAACTAGGTCATGGGCGGACCAAGCGAAGATGTCCTTGTTTCGGGAGAGGTAGGAGATGAGGTTTTCCTCGTCTCGCGAGGTCAGGTCTTCGCTTATTACGACCGTTTGCTTAGGCATGGCCGGGTCAATGTTGGGGACTTGTTCTCAAATGCTATGAGTTAAGAACAAGGCAACACAAAATGTTAAGTATTAATGCCCTTCGTCCGCTGAAGCATTATCTCCCTAAGGATTTAATGAGCTTCGGACGAAGGCCATGAGCAAAATATCACGAAGGTCATACCTTTGTGATCAGACTTATAAAACAATATGAAATAAAATGTAAAACATGAAACATTATGGAAAGATATACTAAAAATAGATAACATTATTCACACATTTTATTATATGAACTCAAATATTAAAACATAATCTTTAGGTACATTTATACCTTCATCTTGGTAGAAAGCAATAATTCTGGTGTAGTGTGCCAGCAGATACCGGATTCCGTGAACAGTACAGGGGTACTGTTCATCTATTTATAGGCATAGGGCGTAGCCTATGTAAAATTACATTTATGCCCCTTACAATCGACTATAATAATGACACAAAACATTGCGGGTCTTTTAAGTCATTTCATCTTTAAGTCGGTTCACCCCTTCATCTCGAGATCTGTCACTGTGCCGAAGCTTTATAGGTGATAGCTTCAGCGCTGCTTCTGATAGGATCTGCCGAAGGTGTTCTCTTTCTTTAGGATCTTCGGCTACGAAGCATACCCCCAACAGTAGCCCCTTCGCGGTGCTAGATCGTTTTTCGTAACGAGCTTGATCCGTGAAAAAGTCTTCTAGGCTTCGGGATGCCGAAGATCCAAAAAACACCTTCCCTGAGCTCGTTGGCGAGAAACGATTAAAATAATCCGCGTTCGAGGTGGCTCCATCTGGCAGCAGTTACGCGCGCCCTAGCGATTCACCCCTATCGGACCCTGTGGCCCACCGTTCAGCGAGTGCGAGTGACTGTTTGTTCGGTGCGAGAGACCTTGATGATTCACCTTCCCACCTGCGACATTATATAAACAGACGGGTAGGTGTGAAATTACCACAGCATTCATTGCTATTGCACTATTTTGCTGCCAAAAATTTAACCATAGCCGAAGCTTGATCATCGTGCTCAAACGAAGCGCCGCTTTTGAATCTGCTTTGTCACAAGTGGAAGAGCTTCGGAAAAATAAAAAAAGCCAACAACAAAAATTTCAAGAAATTCATAATGAAATGGCAAGAGTTTGTTCCACTACCAGGGTTGATTGTGAGGGGGATGAAACCGAAGCTACCGAGACTGTTCCGATTTCTGAAGCGATGAAGCGGTCTGGGCTAGTAACATCTGAGGATGCACCTACCGCTAAGGCAGAGCAGGCTAATGTTGAGGAGACTGAGTCTGAAGATGATTATAGCAGCGCAGTGCCAAGTAAACCCAGCCATCTGGATTTCGGAAAATCCACCATCTCTAAAGGTGACTTACCTAAGATGTTGAACCTGGGCTATTTAAGCGAAGCAAAGAAAGAGCTGGTTCGTTTTGGTGGAGAAGAAACTACTCCAAAGCCAGGAAAAGATGAAGTAGTGATCTTCAAAAGTTTCTTTAAAGCTGGTTTAAGATTCCCTTTGAACAAGATGATCGCTGATGTGCTGAAGAAGTTTGGGATCTACCTTCATCAGTTAACTCCTAACGCTATCATTAGGCTTAGTGTTTATATTTGGGCTCTCTGAAGCCAAGGGGTGGAACCATTTGCCGAAGGTTTCTGCCGAGTGCATGAACTTCATTACCAGACCAAGGCTAGAGGAGATGAGCTACATGAAAACTTTGGCTGCTACAATTTTGCCTACCGCAAGACTACAAAATTTCCAGTGATCAGTTACCGTAGCAAGTGGCCAGCTGGCTGGAAGTCTGAGTGGTTTTACGTCAAAGTTGACGAAGATAAGGAAAAGCTGGTCCAGAGTCCGTTAGAGTTGATCTTCGGAGAGATTAGACCCTCGTGCAACATGACACCAGAGGGTCCAACCCAAATTGCTCTGGCTGAATTTAGAGTTATTGCGGAGCACATCAGCACTAGGGACCTAGTGCAAGAATTTTTGGCTTTCAAAGTGTTTCCAACTATGAAAGAGTGGGCCATGCCGAAGCTTGAAGGAAAAAAGAAGGAAGGGGAGCTTGTTAGGTTGCCTTACCATTACAAATTCAAGAAACATTTTAAAGTGCCTTGCCAAGAATGGCTAGACACAATCGAAGTAATGTGCAATGAAATACTTGGCAATTACTCTAAAAAAGAAGATCAATTGATGACCGCAGCCTTCGGCACCCGTCCGAAGCGAAGGTTAAACCGAGTAATGGATGCTCTGGGCTTTGAATATATTGATTACGAGCGGCTAGACAAGGGTGCCGAAGGACAAAAAAAGGAAAAGAGTGGCTGATGTTCTGAATAAAGACGATGAAGAACAACCAAAGAAGAAAAAGTTGGAACCTGAGCCAAAAACAGGTGTTTCAAAGAAGAGAAAAGCTTTGACTCCAAAGCAAAAAGCAATTGACGAAGAAGAAAAAACTGCTGCATCACCCTCTACCACCGATGTGGAGGAAATTTTGAAGGTAATGTCTAAATCCTTGCCTGTCAAGCTGAGTCCATTAGGGCCATATCTGACGAAGCTTTTTCAGAAGGACAAGGAGCTCGCGAAAACGAAGAAGGCGGCTAGACCAAAGAAGCAAAGAATCATTACAGTGACAGAAGCCATCGAAGGGACACCACCAGAAGCTTCAGCTCCGAAGGCCCCAGCTATTGAGAGCACAACAACTACTGAAGCTACAAATGCCGAAGCTGCCGGAGCCGAAGATATTAATTTAGAAAGCATGGTTGCTGATATAGATAAAATACTATTAAACATGGCCCCGGAAGAAGCTGCCGCAGAAGAGGCTGCCGCAGCCACCGAAGAGACTACGGCCCCAAAGCCCGAGAAGGAGAAAGAAATGGCGGAATACACTTCGGAAGATGAAGCTTTTAACTTTCAAAACCTAGTTGGTCAAGAGCTGACGAAGGCGGAAAAGGAAGAGCTAAAGGAGTATGCCATATCTTGCGGATATCGGCCGGGAGCGCTTCTCTTTGGTGGCATCGATGACGAAAGGTTGGGCTGCGTGTGGGATCAAACTGGTGCGAAGGTTATCGGTACTCTATCAAAGAGTATTGGTTTCCCGAAGCTCGAAACAGATATCAGCCGCTACCGACGACAGCATATCGTCGGTAGTTTGTTTTATTCCAATTTCAAGGTAAACAACTTTTCTCTAACTTTTATTGTTTGTAATAACGAATATGTTTTCTAACGAAGGTTGTTTGCGCGCAGAGTATGCTGCTAAGCAAAGCTTTGAAAATGCAGCAGGACTTGGAAGATAAAAAACACGAAGTTATAATTGGAAATTTGGAGAGCAAGATAAAAGAGCAATCAGCTGTTATTGAGAAGAAAGTCTTCGAGCTTCAGACAACCGAAGGCTTACTGGCGGAAGCTGAAACTAAGATAACAGAATTAAATACGAAACTTCTCTCACAATCAGAAAACTTTGATCAAGAAAAGCAGAAGCTTAACGCAAAACTTGAGGCTGAAGTCCAAAAAAGTTCAGATTTGAAAAAATCATTGACAAGCCTTCAGAATAAATGTCTGGAGTTCAGCAATCGATGCGTTCAACGGCTGAAGCATGTGTTCTATTTTGTTGGAGCCAGCAGCGAGAAATTTACTCCTTCGGCTGAAGACCTGCCAGGTGCCTTCGAGCATATCGAAGGTGAAATTGATGACTGAAAGGGAATTAGGCTTACACCTAGTTCCTAATTAATTTTGGTGGTTGAATTGCCCAACACAAACAATTGGACTAACTAAGTTTGCCCAAGTTTATAGATTACACAGGTGTAAAAGGTTCACACTCAGCCAATAAAAAGACCAAGTTTTGGATTCAACAAAGGAGCATAGTGGGAACCGAAGGCCCTCTAGTCTGAGAGCACCGGACTGTCCGGTGTACACCGGACAGTGTCCGGTGCACCAGAGGACTCCAGCTCCAACTCGCCACCTTCGGGAATTTCCAGAGGCGACTCCGCTATAATTCACCGGACTGTCCGGTGTACACCGGACAGTGTCCGGTGCGCCAAGGGAGGTCGGCCTCAGGAACTCGCCAGCTTCGGGAAACTCCAACGGCTAGTCCGCTAAAATTCACCGGACTGTCCGGTGTACACCGGACTGTCCGGTGCAACTCCGGAGCAACGGCTACCTCCGCGCCAACGGCTCTCTGTCGCACATTTAATGCGCGCTCTGCGCGCGCAGATGTCAGGCGCGCCCATTCCGGCACACCGGACAAGGAACAGTAGATGTCCGGTGTGCACCGGACACCCAGGCGGGCCCACAAGTCAGAAACTCCAATGGCTAGAATCCAACGGCAGTGATGACGTGGCAGGGGCACCGGACTGTCCGGTGTGCACCGGACTGTCCGGTGCGCCATCGAGCAGACAGCCTCCCAACGGCCACATTTGGTGGTTGGGGCTATAAATACCCCAACCACCCCACCATTCATTACATCCAAGTTTTCCACTTCCCAACTACTACAAGAGCTCTAGCATTCAATTCTAGACACATCAAAGAGATCAAATCCTCTCCAAATTCCACACAACGCCATAGTGATTAGAGAGAGTGATTTGCTTGTGTTCTTTCGAGCTCTTGCGCTTGGATTGCTTTCTTCTTTCTTGATCCTTTCTTTGCAATCAAACTCACTTGTAATTGAGGCAAGAGACACCAAACTTGTGGTGGTCCTTGTGGGAACTTTGTGTTCCAAGTGATTGAGAAGAGAAAGCTCACTCGATCCGTGGATCGTTTGAGAGAGGGAAGGGTTGAAAGAGACCCGACCTTTGTGGCCTCCTCAACGGGGAGTAGGTTTGCAAGAACCGAACCTCGGTAAAACAAATCTCCGTGTCTCACTTGCTTATTCGCTTGGGATTTGTTTTGCGCCCTCTCTCGCGGACTCGTTTCTTTATTACTAACGCTAACCCCGGCTTGTAGTTGTGTTTATATTTGTAAAATTCAGTTTCGCCCTATTCACCCCCCCTCTAGGCGACTATCAATTGGTATCAGAGCCCGGTGCTTCATTAGAGCCTAACCGCTCGAAGTGATGTCGGGAGATCACGCCAAGAAGGAGATGGAGACCGGCGAAAAGCCCACTACAAGCCAAGGGAGCACTTCATCGGAAGAGTCCCGCACCAAGAGGAGGGAAAAGAAGAAGATCTCCTCCAACAAAGGGAAGGAGAAGAAATCCTCTTGTCACCACAAAGAGAAGAAGGAAAAATCTTCTTCCCACAAGCCACATCGAAGCGGGGACAAGCAAAAGAGGATGAGGAAAGTGGTCTACTACGAGACCGACACTTCATCAACATCGACCTCCGACTCCGATGCGCTCTCCGTAACTTCTAAACGCCAAGAGCGTAAGAAGTTTAGTAAGATCCCCCTACACTATCCTCGTATTTCTAAACATGCACCTTTACTTTCCGTCCCATTAGGCAAACCACCAACTTTTGATGGTGAAGATTATGCTAGGTGGAGTGATTTAATGCGATTTCATCTAACCTCACTCCACAAAAGTATATGGGATGTTGTTGAGTTTGGTGCACAGGTACCGTCGGTAGGGGATAAGGATTATGATGAGGATGAGGTGGCCCAAATCAAGCACTTCAACTCTCAAGCGACAACAATACTCCTCGCCTCTCTAAGTAGAGAGGAGTATAACAAAGTGCAAGGGTTGAAGAGCGCCAAGGAGGTTTGGGATGTGCTCAAAACCGCGCACGAGGGAGATGAGCTCACCAAGATCACCAAGCAGGAAACGATCGAGGGGGAGCTCGGTCGGTTCCGGCTTCGCAAAGGGGAGGAGCCACAACACATGTACAACCGGCTCAAGACCTTGGTGAACCAAGTGCGCAACCTCGGGAGCATAAAGTGGGACGACCACGAGGTGGTTAAGGTTATTCTAAGATCTCTTATTTTCCTTAACCCCACTCAAGTTCAATTAATTCGTGGTAATCCTAGATATACTAAAATGACCCCCGAGGAAGTTATCGGGCATTTTGTAAGTTTTGAGTGCATGATCGAAGGCTCGAGAAAGATCAACGAGCTTGACGAACCCACCACATCCGAAGCTCAACCCGTCGCATTCAAGGCGACGGAAGAAAAGAAGGAGGAGGCTACACCAAGTCGACAACCAATAGACGCCTCCAAGCTCGACAATGAGGAAATGGCGCTCGTCATCAAGAGCTTCCGCCAAATCCTCAAGCAAAGGAGGGGGAAAGACTACAAGTCCCGCTCCAAGAAGGTTTGCTACAAGTGTGGTAAGCCCGGTCATTTCATTGCTAAATGTCCTATATCTAGTGACAGTGACCGAGGCGACGACAAGAAGGGGAGAAGAAAGGAAAAGAAGAGATACTACAAGAAGAAGGGCGGCGATGCCCATGTTTGTCGGGAATGGGATTCCGACGAAAGCTCAAGCGACTCCTCCGACGACGAGGACGCCGCCAACATCGCCGTCACCAAGGGACTTCTCTTCCCCAACGTCGGCCACAAGTGCCTCATGGCAAAGGACGGCAAACGGAAGAAGGTTAAATCTAACTCCTCCACTAAATATGAATCTTCTAGTGATGATAATGCTAGTGATGAGGAGGATAGTTTGCGTTCCCTTTTTGCCAACCTTAACATAGCTCAAAAGGAAAAATTAAATGAATTAGTCAGTGCTATTCATGAAAAGGATGACCTTTTGGATTCCCAAGAGGATTGTCTAATTAAAGAAAACAAGAAACATGTTAAGGTTAAAAAGGCTTATGCTCTAGAAATTGAGAAATGTGAAAAATTATCTAGTGAGCTAAGCACTTGCCGTGAGATGATTGACAACCTTAGACATGAAAATGCTAGTTTAAATGCTAAGGTTGATTCTCATGTTTGTAATGTTTCAATTCCCAATCCTAGAAATAATAATGATGATTTGCTTGCTAGGATTGAAGAATTAAACATTTCTCTTGCTAGCCTTAGAGTAGAAAATGAAAACTTAATTGCTAAGGCTAAAGAACTAGATGTTTGCAATGCTACCATTTCCAATCTTAGAGATAAAAATGATATTCTTCATGCTAAGATTGTTGAACTTAATTCTTGCAAACCCTCTACATCTATTGTTGAGCATGTATCTATCTGTACTAGATGTAGAGATATTGATGTTAATGCTATTCATGATCATATGGCTTTAATTAAACAACAAAATGATCATATAGCAAAACTAGATGCTAAAATTGCCGAGCACAACTTAGAAAATGAGAAATTTAAATTTGCTCGTAGCATGCTTTATAGTGGGAGACGCCCGGGCATTAAGGATGGCATTGGCTTCCAAAGGGGAGACAATATCAAACTTAGTGCCCCTCCTAAAAGATTGTCTAATTTTGTAAAGGGCAAGGCTCCCATGCCTCAGGATAACGAGGGTTACATTTTGTACCCTGCCGGTTATCCTGAGAGCAAAATTAGGAAAATTCATTCTAGGAAGTCTCACTCTGGTTCTAACCATGCTTTTATGTATAAGAGTGAAACATCTAGCTCTAGGCAACCAACCCACGCTAAGTTGCCTAAGAAAACTCCTAATGCATCAAATGATCATAACATTTCATTCAAAACCTTTGATGCATCTTATGTTTTGACTAACAAATCCGGCAAGGTAGTTGCCAAATATGTTGGGGGCAAGCACAAGGGCTCTAAGACTTGTGTTTGGGTACCCAAAGTTCTTGTATCTAATGCCAAAGGATCCAAAACCATTTGGGTACCTAAAGTCAAGAACTAAACTTGGTGTAGGTTTATGCATCCGGGGGCTCAAGTTGGATACTCGACAGCGGGTGCACAAACCACATGACAGGGGAGAAAAGGATGTTCTCCTCATATGAGAGAAATCAAGATCCCCAACGAGCTATCACATTCGGGGATGGAAATCAAGGTTTGGTCAAAGGTCTGGGTAAAATTGCTATATCTCCTGACCATTCGATTTCCAATGTTTTTCTTGTAGATTCATTAGATTACAATTTGCTTTCCGTATCTCAATTATGTCAAATGGGCTACAACTGTCTATTCACTGATGTAGGTGTCACTGTCTTTAGAAGAAGTGATGATTCAATAGCATTTAAGGGAGTGTTAGAGGGTCAGCTATACTTGGTAGATTTTGATAGAGCTAAACTCGACACTTGCTTAATTGCTAAGACTAACATGGGTTGGCTCTGGCACCGCCGACTAGCTCATGTTGGGATGAAGAATCTTCATAAGCTTCTAAAGAGAGAACACATTTTAGGACTAACAAATGTTCATTTTGAGAAAGACAGGATTTGTAGCGCATGCCAAGCAGGGAAGCAAGTTGGCACTCATCATCCGCATAAGAACATAATGACGACCGACAGGCCTCTGGAGTAACTACACATGGATCTATTCGGCCCGATCGCTTACATAAGCATCGGCGGGAGTAAGTACTGTCTAGTTATTGTGGATGATTATTCTCGCTTCACTTGGGTATTCTTTTTACAGGAAAAATCTCAAACCCAAGAGACCTTAAAGGGATTCTTGAGACGGGCTCAAAATGAGTTCGGCTTAAGGATCAAGAAAATAAGAAGCGACAACGGGACGGAGTTCAAGAATTCTCAAATTGAAGGCTTCCTTGAGGAGGAGGGCATCAAGCATGAGTTCTCTTCTCCCTACACGCCTCAACAAAATGGTGTAGTGGAAAGGAAGAATAGAACTCTATTGGACATGGCAAGAACCATGCTTGATGAGTACAAGACTTCGGATCGGTTTTGGGCCGAGGCGGTCAACACCGCTTGCTACGCCATCAACCGGTTATATCTACACCAAATCCTCAAGAAGACATCATATGAACTCCTAACCGGTAAAAAGCCCAACATTTCATATTTTAGAGTCTTTGGTAGCAAATGCTTTATTCTTGTTAAAAGAGGTAGAAAATCTAAATTTGCTCCTAAGACTGTAGAAGGCTTTTTACTTGGTTATGACTCAAACACAAGGGCATATAGGGTCTTTAACAAGTCCACTGGACTAGTTGAAGTCTCATGTGACGTTGTGTTTGATGAGACTAATGGCTCTCAAGTAGAGCAAGTTGATCTTGATGAGATAGGTGATGAAGAGGCTCCATGCATCGCGCTAAGGAACATGTCCATTGGGGATGTGTGTCCTAAGGAATCCGAAAAGCCTCCAAATGCACAAGATCAACCATCCTCCTCCATGCAAGCATCTCCACCAACTCAAAATGACGATGAGGCTCAAATTGATGAAGAAGGAGATCAATCAAATGAGCCACCTCAAGATGACGGCATAGATCAAGGGGGAGATGCAAATGTTCAAGAAAAGGAGGATGAGCGAGAGCAAAGGCCGCCACACCCAAGAGTCCACCAAGCAATCCAACGAGATCACCCCGTCGACACCATCCTCGGCGACATTCAAAAGGGGGTAACTACAAGATCTCGGGTTGCACATTTTTGTGAACATTACTCGTTTGTTTCCTCTATTGAGCCACACAGGATAGAGGAAGCACTCCAAGATTCGGATTGGGTGGTGGCAATGCAAGAGGAGCTCAACAACTTCACGAGGAATGAGGTATGGCATTTAGTTCCACGTCCTAACCAAAATGTTGTAGGAACCAAATGGGTCTTCCGCAACAAGCAAGATGAGCATGGTGTGGTGACAAGGAACAAAGCTCGACTTGTGGCCAAAGGATACTCCCAAGTCGAAGGTTTGGATTTCGGTGAAACCTATGCACCCGTAGCTAGGCTTGAGTCAATTCGTATATTATTAGCCTATGCTACTTACCATGGCTTTAAGCTTTATCAAATGGACGTGAAAAGTGCCTTCCTAAATGGACCAATCAAGGAAGAGGTCTATGTTGAGCAACCTCCCGGCTTTGAAGACAGTGAGTATCCTAACCATGTCTATAAGCTCTCTAAGGCGCTTTATGGGCTCAAGCAAGCCCCAAGAGCATGGTATGAATGCCTTAGAGATTTCCTTATTGCTAATGGCTTCAAAGTCGGTAAGGCCGATCCTACGCTCTTTACCAAAACACTTGAAAATGATTTGTTTGTATGCCAAATTTATGTTGATGATATTATATTTGGGTCTACTAACGAATCTACATGTGAAGAGTTTAGTAGGATCATGACACAAAAGTTCGAGATGTCTATGATGGGGGAGTTGAAGTATTTCTTGGGATTTCAAGTGAAGCAACTCCAACAGGGCACCTTCCTAAGCCAAACCAAGTACACTCAAGATATTCTAAGCAAGTTTGGAATGAAGGATGCCAAGCCCATCAAGACACCCATGGGAACCAATGGGCATCTCGACCTCGACACGGGAGGTAAGTCCGTGGATCAAAAGGTATACCGGTCGATGATAGGATCTTTACTCTATTTATGTGCATCTCGACCGGATATTATGCTTTCCGTTTGCATGTGTGCAAGATTCCAATCCGACCCTAAGGAATCCCACCTTACGGCCGTAAAACGAATCTTGAGATATTTGGCTTATACTCCTAAGTTTGGGCTTTGGTACCCTCGGGGATCCACATTTGATTTAATTGGTTATTCAGATGCCGATTGGGCGGGGTGCAAAATCAATAGGAAGAGCACATCGGGGACTTGCCAGTTCTTGGGAAGGTCCTTGGTGTCTTGGGCTTCAAAGAAGCAAAATTCGGTTGCTCTTTCCACCGCCGAAGCCGAGTACATTGCCGCAGGCCATTGTTGCGCGCAATTACTTTGGATGAGGCAAACCCTACGGGACTACGGTTACAAATTAACCAAAGTCCCTTTGCTATGTGATAATGAGAGTGCAATCAAAATGGCCGACAATCCCGTCGAGCACAGCCGCACTAAGCACATAGCCATTCGGTATCACTTTCTTAGGGATCACCAACAAAAGGGAGATATCGAGATTTCTTATATTAACACTAAAGATCAATTAGCCGATATCTTTACCAAGCCTCTTGATGAACAAACTTTTACCAAACTTAGGCATGAGCTCAATATTCTTGATTCACGCAATTTCTTTTGCTAGATTGCACACATAGCTCATTTATATACCTTTGATCATGTCTCTTTCATGTGCTATGACTAATGTGTTTTCAAGCCTATCTCAAACCAAGTCATAGGTATATTGAAAGGAAATTGGAGTCTTCGGCGAAGACAAAGGCTTCCACTCCGTAACTCATCCTTCGCCGCCTCTCCACGTTTCTCTCCATCTTTAGGGGGAAAATTCCAAGCAAAAAGACTTTGTCTTTGGGGGAGAAAGTAAGAGCCCAAAGCAAAAGGACCGGACTTCGTCTTTGGTATAATCTTAACTCATTTATTTATGACCAAAGGGGAAGAAAGCACTTCAAGGGCTCTAATGATTCCGTTTTTGGCGATTCATGCCAAAAAGGGGGAGAAATGAGCCCAAAGCAAAAGGACCGCACCACACCACCAATTTCAAAAACTTAGTGTTGAATATTTTTCAATTGGTATCCTATTGTGTTCAAAAGGGGGTGAGGTAGTATTTCAAAAATGGTATATCAAAACCCTCTTGAACACTAAGAGGTGGATCTCATATAGTCAAAAGAGAAGCATTTGAAACAAGGGGAGAAAATTTCAAATCTTGAAAATGCTTTGCAAAATCTTATTCATTCACCTTTGACTATTTGCAAAAGAACTTTGAAAAGGATTTTACAAAAGAGTTTGCAAAAACAAAACATGTGGTGCAAACGTGGTCCAAAATGTTATATAAGAAAGAAACAATCCATGCATATCTTGTAAGTATTTATATTGGCTCAATTCCAAGCAACCTTTACACTTACATTATGCAAACTAGTTCAATTATGCACTTCTATATTTGCTTTGGTTTGTGTTGGCATCAATCACCAAAAAGGGGGAGATTGAAAGGGAATTAGGCTTACACCTAGTTCCTAATTAATTTTGGTGGTTGAATTGCCCAACACAAACAATTGGACTAACTAAGTTTGCCCAAGTTTATAGATTACACAGGTGTAAAAGGTTCACACTCAGCCAATAAAAAGACCAAGTTTTGGATTCAACAAAGGAGCATAGTGGGAACCGAAGGCCCTCTAGTCTGAGAGCACCGGACTGTCCGGTGTACACCGGACAGTGTCCGGTGCACCAGAGGACTCCAGCTCCAACTCGCCACCTTCGGGAATTTCCAGAGGCGACTCCGCTATAATTCACCGGACTGTCCGGTGTACACCGTACAGTGTCCGGTGCGCCAAGGGAGGTCGGCCTCAGGAACTCGCCAGCTTCGGGAAACTCCAACGGCTAGTCCGCTAAAATTCACCGGACTGTCCGGTGTACACCGGACTGTCCGGTGCAACTCCGGAGCAACGGCTACCTCCGCGCCAACGGCTCTCTGCCGCGCATTTAATGCACGCTCTGCGCGCGCAGATGTCAGGCGCGCCCATTCCGGCACACCGGACAAGGAACAGTAGATGTCCGGTGTGCACCGGACACCCAGGCGGGCCCACAAGTCAGAAACTCCAACGGCTAGAATCCAACGGCAGTGATGACGTGGCAGGGGCACCGGACTGTCCGGTGCGCCATCGAGCAGACAGCCTCCCAACGGCCACATTTGGTGGTTGGGGCTATAAATACCCCAACCACCCCACCATTCATTACATCCAAGTTTTCCACTTCCCAACTACTACAAGAGCTCTAGCATTCAATTCTAGACACATCAAAGAGATCAAATCCTCTCCAAATTCCACACAACGCCATAGTGATTAGAGAGAGTGATTTGCTTGTGTTCTTTCGAGCTCTTGCGCTTGGATTGCTTTCTTCTTTCTTGATCCTTTCTTTGCAATCAAACTCACTTGTAATTGAGGCAAGAGACACCAAACTTGTGGTGGTCCTTGTGGGAACTTTGTGTTCCAAGTGATTGAGAAGAGAAAGCTCACTCGATCCGTGGATCGTTTGAGAGAGGGAAGGGTTGAAAGAGACCCGGCCTTTGTGGCCTCCTCAACGGGGAGTAGGTTTGCAAGAACCGAACCTCGGTAAAACAAATCTCCGTGTCTCACTTGCTTATTCGCTTGGGATTTGTTTTGCGCCCTCTCTCGCGGACTCGTTTCTTTATTACTAACGCTAACCCCGGCTTGTAGTTGTGTTTATATTTGTAAAATTCAGTTTCGCCCTATTCACCCCCCCTCTAGGCGACTATCAATGACCTTGACGAAGTTATAGCTGGACATGGTGACTTCTGTGCCCTGGTAGCTTCTTGGGGCACAGTTGTTGCCTTTCTGAAGTCTGGCTGCGAACATGGGAAGATTATCAATAGACCCAATTTCAATTTATCACCAGTAGATTTTGATAACATTCCCAACCTTGCCCGAAGCATAGCCAATAGATTTATAAAATTGGTATGGACAAAAGGTGGACGAAGCAAAGCTGGTGATGAAGCTCGAAGTCACCTTAAGCCGGTAACAAAATCATACCTTGTACTTACCTCTTCCTTCGAAATTGAATTTTGCTTATAGTACTTTAATATGTACAGGATGACGAAGCCGAGGCCGAAGCTGAGGAGTAAAAAGACGAAGCTCCATGGACACAGACGAAGCTTGAATAATCTGTAGAAAAAACTCTAAAAACTCTTGTAATGATTTGTGTAAAGAATGATGTAATTAAATTTTACTTCGTGGACCTTGTCCATACCTTGTAATATATTCTTACCTTTCCATCAATGTGTAAAGTGCTTTGATGTGAACGAAATTAGCATTTTTGAGCCGAATGCGAAAAACACCTTCCCTTCTATTCGTACACAGCGAAGCATAAAACTGCTTCTTTTTCTTTTTTCCGAAGCCTTCTCTTTAGAACCGAAGTAACTGTTTATGCTATGATGATGATGATCCTATGTATGTCTAAATGAATGTTTATGAATGCAAATGTATGATGTAATGTACCGTGCAAATGAATGTCCAAACCCACACATACGAAACCATAACCAAAGCCTTCGTTCCCTTAGGAACAACCAAAGTCTCTTTGCCGTTTATTTTTCGGCTTCACCGCTTATTTTTCGGTGTATTAGCGCTGACTTTTCGCTGTAAGTTCTGCATTCCCTTAGGAACGTCTTTTGAACTTTTTCGCCTTCTATTTCGGTGGTATCACGTTGACTTTTCGCGCTTCGCCTTATATTTTGGCGGAATCAGCGTTGACTTTTCGCTGTAAGCTCTGCATTCCCTTAGGAACGACTTTTGAGCAGAAAACTTACGTTGCGCTCCCTTAGGAATGGCTTTTTGTAGCTTCGTCGTGCTCTGCATCCCCTTAGGGACGTCTTTCGAGCTTCTCCCTGTTTTTTCTTTTCTCTTTGCACTCGATGGTGCATGCTCAGTTTTTACATTTACATCTTTGGGGGATATTGCTCTTGTAGAGCTAAAATAAAAAAAGAGAAATTACATGCTATGGCCCCATTAAAAACCTTTCTCCCCCTTTAGAAAGGAAAAGGGTGCCATAGGAAAAATGGGAAAAATAAAAAAGATTACATCAAGCTACACATAATATCGTCGAAGCTCATCCGCATTCCAAGATCTAGGAATGTCGTTGCCGTCCATATCCTTCAATCTATAAGAACCGGGTCTTGACGAAGATACTACCAGAAAAGGTCCTTCCCACTTTAACTGTAGCTTGCCTACTGTATCTGGGTTGGCAACTCTCTGAAGTACCAAGTGTCCTGGCTTGATATCTTTTAACCGAACTTTTCTGTCACGCCATTTTATTGTTTCGGCTTGATATTTATTGATATTCTCCACAGCCTGAAGCCTGATCCCTTCTATAGCATCTTTTGCCACAGAATAATCAGCTTCGTTCTCTGCCGAAGCCACTGTTCTTATTGATCCCGCTTTAGCTTCTTTTGGGGTTATTGTTTCGTCACCAAACAGCAATTTGAATGGTGTAAAGCCTGTTGACCTTGACATTGTTGTGTTGTGGCTCCACACCACTTTGATTAATTCGTCTGGCCACTTTCCCCTGGGCTGGTAGAAGATTAACTTCATTATTCCTGTCATTATAATGCCATTAGCTCTTTTGACAAGTCCATTTGACTCCGGATGCCTAACCGATGCAAAATGAATCTTCGTGCCAATTTGTTCACAAAACTCTTTGAAAGCTTTGGCATCAAACTGTGTTCCGTTGTCCACAGTAATAGCCTTCGGCACTCCGAAGCGACATACAATATTTTGCCAGAAAATTTTTTGCACAGTGACCGAAGTTATTGTGGCTAAAGGTTTCGCCTCAATCCAATTAGAAAAATATTCTACTGCCACCACAACATATTTTAGATTTCCTTGTGCTGGTGGAAGTGGGCCTAGCAAATCAAGGCCCCACATTTGCAACGCCCAAGTAGGCTATATTAATTGAGTCAAAGACGAAGGTTGTTTTTGATCTCTTACACATTTTTGACAGCCTTCGCATTTTTGGACTAATTCTGCTGCATCCGAAGCTGCCTTCGGCCAATAAAATCCTTGACGAAAAACTTTTCCTAGCAAAGGCCTAGATCCAATGTGAGAACCACACAGGCCTACGTGTATTTCCTTCATCAATTCTATACCTTCAACTCTGGATAAACATTTGAGCAATGGAGAACAAACTTCACGTTTATATAACTCCCCTTCTATTATCACATATGGTCGGGCTCTTGCCTCTATTCTCTTATTATAAGATTCGTCATCTGAAAGGAAATTGCCCTGGAGAAAAGACTTGATCTCGGTTCTCCAATCTTCACTATAAACAGGAGATATATTGAGCACTGCTCTTTCAAGAAGTTCCATCGAAGGTGCTTTTATTGTTTCAAAGAATATATCCGAAGGTAAAGGCAGCCCCTGTGCCGCTAACTTGGCTAGCAGATCAGCGTGCTCATTTTCTCCTCGTGGGATATTCTTGACAGAAAATCCTTCGAAGGAAGCTTCAAGCCTTCGAACTGTATCCAAATATTTCTCAAGCTTCGGATCTCTTGCTTTACAACTCTTGTCAACATGACCAGAAATAACTTGGGAATCGGTTTTGAGAACCGCCCTTCTTATCCCCATTGCCTTCAACTTCCGAAGCCCCAAAAGCAAAGCTTCGTATTCAACAATATTATTTGTGCAACTCAAATCAAGTTTCACTGCATAGCATGTTCTAACTTTGGAAGGTGCAACTAAAACAGTAGCCGCACCTGCCCCGAAGATTCCCCAGGAACCGTCGCAGAACACTGTCCAAGCTTCGGCATCTTTACTTGCTTCTTCCTCCTGAGCCCCTGGCGTCCAGTCAGCGATGAAGTCTGCTAACGCCTGGGACTGAATCGAAGATCTATGCACATAATCAATGCTGAATTCGTTGAGTTCCGCAGCCCACTTTCCAATTCTTCCAGTAGCTTCTCTGTTCCTCATAATATCCTTCAAAGGCTGTGATGAAGGAACAATTATATGGTATGCTTGAAAGTAGTGTTGAAGCTTCTTGGAGGCCATTAAGACAGCATATAGCACCTTCTCCAATTCTGTATAGTTTTTCTTTGACAAACTGAGAACTTCGGAGACAAAGTACACTGGGGCTTGCTTTTTAATTTGTCCTTCAAGCTTCTCCTGGACAAGCGCCGCACTCATTGCAGAGTGCAAAGCTGCCACATACAGCAACAGAGGAGCCCCTGGCGCTGGTGGAGTTAGCGTCGTTAGATCGATCAGAAACTGCTTCAGCTCTTCGAAGGCTTTCAGCTGAACTGATCCCCATTGAAAGACTTCGGCCGACTTCAGCACTTCAAAGAATGGTAAATTTCTCTCTGCTGATCTGGATATAAATCGATTCAAAGATGCCAATCTTCCTGTCAGCCGCTGAGCCCCCTTCTTTGTTCTTGGCGGCTCCATCCGAAGAATGGCTTCAATTTTGTTTGGATTAGCCTCGATTCCTTTTGTTGAAACTAGACAACCAAGGAATTTGCCCTTCTTTACTCCGAAGACACATTTTTCTGGATTCAACTTCAGGCCAGCTTGCCTAAAGTTAGCAAATGTTTCCTGTAGATCAGCAATGTGATTTTCTTGCTTCATGCTTTTTACTATGATATCATCAACATATGTTAGCACATTTCTGCCTATCTGAGAATGAAGGACTTTCGCTATCATTTTGCTGAAGCTTCCTCCAGCATTCTTGAGCCCCTCAGGCATCTGAAGGTAACAATATGTACCACTGGGGGTGATGAAGCTGGTTTTTGGCTCATCTTCCTTCTTCATCCAGATTTGATGATAGCCTGAATAACAATCTAATAGACTCATGAGCTCTGACGAAGCTGCTGCATCTACTAGAGAATCTATCCTTGGTAATGGAAATTCATCCTTCGGACAAGCCTTGTTGAGATCAGTAAAATCAATGCACATTCTCCATTACCATTGGCCTTCTTCACCATAACAGTGTTAGCTAGCCATTCTGGATATTTTACTTCTCTGATGACTCCAGCGCTAAGAAATCTTTTCACTTCATTCCGAGCACCTTCGGCTTTGTCATCAGCCATTTTCTGAAGCCTCTGTTTTCTGGGTCTGAAGGATGGATCAACATTGAGCGAGTGTTCAATAACATCCCTGTTGACACCACAGAGATCATTAGCTGACCATGCGAAGACATTTTTGTTGTTGAATAGGAACCTTATTAGGGTTTTCTCCTGCTCCTCAGACAATTGAGATCCTAGCAGCACCTTCTGCTCTGCTATATCTTCACATAAAAGCATAGGCTTCGGCTGATCAGCCGAAGCAGCCTTCTCCCTTCTGTACTTGTATTGCTCACAAGCTTCGGCTCCATCTATATTATGGATTGCTTTTGAATCTGTCCAGTTTCCTTCGGCCTTTCTGGCAGCTTCCTGACTTCCATGAATAGCAATAGAACCTTGATCCGAAGGTATCTTCATGCAAAGATATGCTGGATGAAGAATTGCTTCAAAAGCATTGAGTGTCCCACGACCAATGATTGCATTGTAGGGGTATTCTATGTCGACAATATCAAACACAACTTGCTCAGTCCTTGTATTGTTGACAAATCCGAAGGTCACCAGCATCGTGATCTTGCCGAGTGCTACAATCTGCCTTCCTCCGAAGCCGCAAAGAGGGTGTGTAGCATCATGAATCTTATCCTCTGGCTCTTGCATCTGTCTGAAGGCCTTAGCAAATATAATATCCGCTGCACTGCCTGTATCAACCAAAACATTGTGGACCAGAAATCCTTTGATGACACAAGAAATAACCATAGCATCATTGTGAGGGTAATCCTTGAGCTGAAGGTCCTCTTGAGAGAAGGTAATTGGGATGTGGGACCATCTTGACTTGATGAAGGGTCCTTGCACCCCGACATGTTGTACCCTTCTCTGTGCCTCCTTCTTCTGCTTCTTGTTGGCTGGCTCTGAGCATGAACCACCTGTTATCGGGAGTACCAGCTTCGGAGCCGAAGCAGCTCCATCTTGATTGTTGAACGAAGCCATCAGCTCAAAAAAGTGGAAGTGAGTTCACCGGAGGTGGGCGCCAATGTCGGGGACTTGTTCTCAAATGCTATGAATTAAGAACAAGGCAACACAAAATGTTAAGTATTAATGCCCTTCGTCCGGTGAAGCATTATCTCCCCAAGGATTTAATGTGCTTCGGACGAAGGCCATGAGCAAAATATCACGAAGGTCATACCTTCGTGATCAGACTTATAAAACAATATGAAATAAAATGTAAAACATGAAACATTATGGAAAGATATACTAAAAATAGATAACATTATTCACACATTTTATTATATGAACTCAAATATTAAAACATAATCTTTAGGTACATTTATACCTTCGTCTTGGTAGAAAGCAATAATTCCGGTGTAGTGTGCCAGCAGATATAGGATTCCATGAATAGTACAGGGGTATTGTTCATCTATTTATAGGCACAGGGCATAGCCTGTGTAAAATTACATTTATGCCCCTTAAAATCGACTATAATAATGACACAAAACATTGCGGGTCTTTTAAGTCATTTCATCTTTAAGTCGGTTCACCCCTTCGTCTCGAGATCTGTCACTGTGCCGAAGCTTTATAGGTGATAGCTTTGGCGCTGCTTCTGATAGGATCTGCCGAAGGTGTTCTCTTTCTTTAGGATCTTCGGCTACGAAGCATACCCCCAACAGGTACCGCCTTCGTTTCGTTGATGCTTTGTAGCTGCGCCTTTACTTTTTCATCGGCGACTGGGCGGGTCCCTTCAAAACCTTCGCGTTGTGCTGTGAGGCAGTGCACGTTCCGTTGCCTTGGAATGAAGTCTCTTTCAATATTGCGCAGTCTGCTGGTTGCCATAAACTGTGATCACACCTTGCAGACCCAGGATTTTCATGGAAAGGTAAAGTCTGTGAATGGCCGCTTCAAACTTGTTGATGGAGCCCCGACCCATTATGGCATTGTACGGGTATACCATGTCGACGATGTCGAAGGTGACCTGCTCACTTCGTGCATATGGTTGTTTGGCGAAGTCTTCCTGCTTTGGTGCTTGGGGGTGATTATGGTGGTGTGGATTTGGGTGATGCGGAGGCGGAGGCGGGGGTGGAAGAACTTGCACTTCCTGATGGTGCTGGTATGCGTGGTTGGGTGGGTGCTGGACGTGCTCGTTGTTGTAAGGTAGTTGTTGGTGGTGGTGGTATGTGTGCGCGACGACTCTCTGGTTGTCGGCTGGCTGTGCTCTGGATATCCTGTCCCTGGTGGCCTTCATTTCTGGACAATCTCTTGTTGGGTGCGCGCAGTCCTCGCCATGGAATAGGAAGTAAAATCTGTGTGGCTGCTGTGTCCGTCCCCGACCTCTCCCTCTGGTGCCATTACCACGACCTTGGGGGGGGGGGTATTCCTGGCGGCGGATGGTTTCTCTGGCTAGGTGCTGATTGGCTATGTTGTGCACCTGTCATTGGCTTCGGCTGTCCCGCCCGGAGTCTGGCTGCGAAGGCCTGGTCTAGGTTCTGCTGGACTGCGGAGGGTCCTTAGGCTTCCTCTGCGATTCGACCTTTCGTTGATGTAGCTCTTCGGACCTGGCATACTTCTCGAATAGCTGGTATAGCTCTTGGAGATTTTTGGGTGGGTCCCTGATGCAGTGACTGTACAGGACGCCAGCCCGAAGGCCCCTGATGGCATAATGGATTGCAATGTGGTCGTCGACCGATGGCAGTTGCGACTTGAGTGTCAGGAACTTTCTGTAGTACTCCCTAAGGGTTTCCTTCTCTTGCTACTTGCAGAGTGATAGCCCGGCCAGGGCGTCAGTATTGGGTCGGTACCCTTGAAAGTTGAGCAGGAACTTGTCCTGGAGTCCTTTCCAGGAGTCAATGGACAGTGGCGGTAACCTGGTGTACCAGGTCAGGGCCGGACCCTCGAGTGCGATGATGAAAGATTTGGCCATTGTGGCGTCGTCCCCTCCGGACGATGCGACAGCAACTTGGTAGCTCATGATGTATTATGCTGGGTTAGTGCTGCCATTGTACTTGGGGTAGGTGTCTGCCCTAAAGTTAGTGGGCCAAGGTGATGCTTGGAGTTGCGGAGCCAGGGGGCTTCGCTCATCGAGGTAGTTGATGCCTTAGAAAGCTGTGACATGCGGAATGAAGGCCCGCTCTATGGTATGAATAGATCTCCGGCTGGGATGCGCTGCTGTAGGGGTGGTCCATGTTGTAGACTATGCTGGCGTTCGCTCTGCATGAGCGCGATTTCTTGTCGTGCTCCCGAGCTCTCTGCTCCTCGTCCCGTATCATCTGGTGCACCTTGGCCTATGCGGTGACACATTGGCGCTTGGCCTCAAGGATGTCTTTATGCTTTTGGAGGTTGTGGTTCTTGATGCGTAGGGCCTACAGCTGTAGCTGCTCTTCGGCTGAGATGCCGATGACCTCATTGATCCCTATTGCGTCTTTGCCTTCTGTTGGAGCGAAGCCTAGAGGTGGTGCTTGCGGTATGCCTCCGGAGCTGCAAGTGTGCAGGGTGCCTTCGGGGGTGGGGTGGTCTTGGCGTTGTCTTTTGCTGACAGCTTCATCTTCGAAGGCCTCTTGGGGGGTGTTGTCCGCGAACACCTTGCCTTTTTTCTCAGCCAGCAGCGCTGCCTTCGCTGCTTCATCGATAGATGGGGCTGCCTTCGAACTAGCTCGCTTGGGGGCCATTGCGGGTTGTTTTTCGTAGCACGAACGATGGGCGCCAAATGTTGGAACTTGCTCTCTTGGGCAAGTTGATCCAACAGGAAAGTGGAAAGAGTGTTTGCAAAGTTTAACGTGGATGGCAATAGCTCTATTAATCTGGCCTCTCAAGGGCACTGTACGGGGGTATTTATAGGCACTCGAGTGACCACCCGTCCTTTGCCAAAGACGTTTATGCCATCGAGTGCCCGGTCTATCCACAGAATATTCTCACGTGAGGAGGTTATAGACTGTCATTACAGAAAAGGGCATATTACAGACGCGGCCCGTAATACGCTTATCCGCGCGGGGCCCGTTATAGTGAGCCGAATCCCACTTGGGCCTCCCAACGCAGTGAGGACGTAGGACCAGTAGACTTCGATAGAGCCTTCGTCTTGCAACGGAGAGGACGAAGGGGGACTGCGCCGATCTTCATCCGATCGACGCCATCGACTTGCTCAGGCATGCTCCGTGGCTATGGTCTTCGTCGGTGTAGGGAGGCGACGGAGGCATCGAGCGAAGGGTAGCGTGTTCGCCTTCGCCCCAACACATTTAAACTCTTAAGGCTAGTAATGTAGGAATGATAAGGAGACAGTTCAAAAGCAAGCATTTCATTCTTTTTTATCTCTAAAGCAAGGGATTTTTCTAGTTCTACCACTTTATCATGTTCTTCATAAAGCATATCCTCTTGTGTTTCTAGCAATCTATCCTTTTCATTAAGAGCATAAATTAATTCATTAATTTTGTCTACCTTAGATTTATCCAGGCTCTTAAAATGTTTGCTATAGTCTACATCATCATCATCATCATCACTAGAAGAAGTGTACTTAGGAGTATCATGTGTACGTACCTTCTTCTCTTTTTCCATGAGGCAAATATGATGCTCGTTGGGGAAGAGGGAGGATTTGTTGAAGGCAGAGGCAACAAGTCCTTCATCCTTGGAGTCTAGTGAAGAGCAGTCCGAGTCCCATTCCTTGCCGATGTGCGTTTCTCCCTTGTTCTTTATATAGAACTTTTTCTCTCCTTATTCCCTTTCTTGTCTTGATCCTGGTCATTTTCATTATTGATACATTGAGCAATAAAATGACCAAACTTACCGCACTTGAAGCATGAGCACTTTCCCCTTGATTTGTTCTTGTTGGGGTAATCCTTGTGTCCCTTCAAAGTAGTCTTGAAGCGCTTGATTACAAGCTCCATTTCTTCCTCATTAAAGCCGACCACCTCAACTTGTGCCACCTTATTGGGAAGCGCCTCCTTGTCGGCCGCTACGTTGAGTGCAACGGGTTGCGGCTCGTAGTGAGGAAGAGGTTCGTTGGCAATGTCGTTGGCATACCTTGCTTCTTTTACCATCATGTGCCCGCTTACAAACTTACCAAGAATTTCTTTGGGTGACATTTTGGTATGCCTGGGGTTTTCACGAATAAGATTAACAAGATGAGGATCAATAACAATAAATGACCTTAACATGAGGTGCACGACATCATGATCTGTCCATCTTGTGCTTCCATAACTTTAGATTTTGTTTACTAGGGTCTTGAGCCTGTTGTATGTTTAGTTGGCTCCTCACTCCTCTTCATGGCAAACCTCTCTAGCTCGCCTTCCACCAATTCCATTTTGGTGATCATTGTGACATCATTTCCCTCTGTGACCGGACATAGAATTCGATATCATTTGGGTTGAGCCATCGACGTCTCGCCCAAACTCTAATCCTTGAAATCGAATCTGGTTCCATAAATTTCGTTTAGAATTCTTTCATGCTTGTGTTGCACGTGTCTCTCTGTGGCCGAACATTGTGAGTGTGAGGTCATGCAAGACTTCTCGCCTACGTGAAAGACATGTATCGTCTCTGTGGAAGTCCGCGTATGCACCTTATCTCCCTACTGTTATCCCTCGTTTATCTGGATCCGCCACCTCTCCAACTCCTCACCACGTGTCGCGCTTTCCTTCACTCCACTGCCATGTGCCCGACATGCTAGCGTCACGGTGATTATTGAGCTCGCGAGCTATTGTTGTGCTCACTCCGAAACACCCTACGTGTTGCATTAATTGGAACATTTAGGCATTTGATTTTTATAATTTGGACTGCGCACATTACTAAAGAGAATCAGTTGCAAGGGTAACAATCAGATTAATGCTCCAGTATCTTATACAAGATAGAGGGATCCAAGTGATCAAATTTGTATAACTATGGAAAATTGTCTGATCCTGAGAATATCCACCATTGTTAGCGCAGTCCAAAAACATCAAAATTGATATTGTTTTGGTTGGTCTGTTTACATCTCGTTCAGATTCAAATCCCAAAACTAAATTATCTATGTGTTCTTTTGTGAAAAGTTGGAGAAAGAAAAATATGAATTTTTCACTTAACCTTCCACTACCCCATGCCCTCCCCATCTCCTCACCATCTCAGCTCCCTGCCCCAGCTCTCTCACGCCACCCTCCCTTGCCTCCTTTGTTGGCCGCCGTCCCCCTCCCCATGCCAGCAGCAAGCAGTGCCGCCTCTTCCCTGGCGCTTGCTCTTCTGCTCGCCCAGCCCCTTGCCCTCATCCTTTAGCCACCACCCCTCCCTTTCCTTGGTGTCCAAGTCTTCTCCCATGGACGCCGTCAGTAGCAATCAGATCTTCTCCCATGGGCACCCAACCCTAGCTATCCATGGCGCACACACAGGAGCTCCCCATCCCTAGCCTCTATATGCTGATGGTCGCCTCTAGCTTCTCTAGGGTGAACTCGACCTATCTCCAACTCTCTGCGATGGATGTTGATCGTCCCTGCTAACTGCACCACCTCTCCGTTCCTAGCCTCATGTTGAGCCCCCTCAGCCCTAGCTCGCCCCCATGTTTGACGCCGACCATACTGTCTGCTCCTCCCCACCGTCCACAGCCCCGACTTTTAGTCATGGTGATTCCTAACTCTTTTCTTTTATTTCACTAATTTTTTCTGATGCAAGTAGATTTTTTTGGTATTATGTTGATATGAGGTTATGTGTATTTGTGTGCGAGTGTGGCGAAGAGAAAGCTCTATTACGTCGACCACCAGGTGTTTGATGAAATGAATAAATTGATGCTTGTTGTTATTCTGAAGTTTTGGGGTCAGATAAAAATGTTAGCCAGTCGATTCCTTGTGCTTATTATTTGGTTCAATATGTGTATTGCATAGGTGTGTGTCGGAGAGCAAATCTCTAGCCGGGTGGTGGAGTGCACCCGCCCTAAATCCTAAGATGAGGAGGGGCCTAAGCGTTTTGCTTGTTAGTTGGAAAAGTGGGAAGAACACAAGAACACACAAGGATTTAGAGTGGTTCGGGCTGCCGGAGCGTAATACCCTACACAACTGTGTGATGTATTGCTTGAGAGCTTGTATGAACTTGTGAGTGTCTGAGTGAGCCTAAAATATTGAGCCTCCAAGGTTCAGCTCCAAAGATTGGGCTCCCCAGGTTCAGCTCCAAAGATTGGGCCTTTTGTGTAACGTCGCATGCCTCCCCTTTTATAGCTGAAGGGGGGCATGCACAAAGGTGCTGGGCCCCGACATGTGGGCCCAGGGACATAAAGAATATAGCGCTTGGAGCCACCAATGTTTGCTGCTGGGGCAATCTTATTGTGTCCTGACGACCAAGATCTCCGTATCCTCGGCATGAAGGGGAAGCTTCTTGTAGAAGGGTTGATGGGTACTGTGCGCCGCTCGGCATGGGCGCACTATTCGCCAACAGACTGGTCAGGCGCCCCATCTGCTGAGTGACCCTGACGCCGTCTGCCGGCGGATTGGACAGGACGCATTAAATGCTGAGAGGGTGCATCGCCTGTTAGCGTGGTGGCAGGCGGCGCGTCCTCTCCGCAATAAATGCAAAGACTGCAGAGCCGCATGGGCCATACGTCAGGCTTGGCCCGTTGGCTTACGTTACGGGCCACAAGCCATGTTGCCGCGGCGGGTTTCTGCCTGAGCGAGGAGCGTAGGGCAAGGCCTGGACATGTGTCGGCACCAAACCCTTGCTTGTGCCGGGGTCCTCTCTGTCCCAGGACCCTGCCAAGGCTTGGACCTCACTCAGGGGGTGTCACACCCGGATTTTGGGGCACCAAGACCCGGGCGCGAACATAATCACCAGGTGTGCTGGGACCAAGTCTCACACATATGATGAATCATGGCACAGGATCGAATGTCACATCTTTACTACATAACAGGAGTTCTATACAAAATAAATAGATAATTACATTATAAGGAAACAACGTTCCAGCAACCCAAAGTTGACTGGGAGATGACGGCCTAGATCTCTCACGAACTCATCGCAGCATCCTCCATGCGCCTCATCCTGCGGTACCTGTTCTTGACCTGTGGGGGGGTGTGAGACAGCAAGAGTGAGCTCACATACGTTCATCGCTCAACAAGTTGTGGGGAATAATGTGCATGAACTCGCCAAAGGTGGGAGCTCACGTGAAGTGTAAGGCTTACCAAAGAGGATGGTTAGAGCTGAGCATTGCTTTTAAAGTTGGTCAAAATTTTATTAGCAGTTACTAAGTATAAGTAAATACCAACCCAATTAAATAGTAGAACAAAAGTAACAACATCACCTGCGATGCAATGCATATGACAAATTGAATTTAGTTCTATAAATTAATCATGTGAGTGTCCGAGCTGCTCATGACCGTGAGCACGGCTAGTATACCAGTTTTACACTCTGCAGAGGTTGAGCATCTTTACCCACAAGTCATGTTACCCATCTGCCAAGGGATCGCGACTTCCCATACACCTCTACCGAGGAGGCAAGGCAGGGTAACACTACGAGGCCTTTACAAAGTTCCACTAGCTTCAGAAAACCCGCTACAGTTTATAGGAAGCTCCAATGCAGGGTTCTTGCCTGACCGCCATTGCAGCAAAATCAACCAAGGACCTCCCTACACTGACCACTCCCCTACTGCCCTTGCCCCTTTCGGGTAAGGTAGTCCTCCACTAGCTTTCCTAATTAATCAGCCAAGGGCGTCCATAAACCCTTGTGGTAGCACTGTTTTCCCGGGTGGTTCTCCATGTTCCAATTAACATAATGATCTTATCATGAACAGTCAATAACAACTAATAATAAAAGTATAATCATGAATAAAATGTATCTCCATACGCATAACCACATAAAGCAATAGCAGGTACTACCCAAAAAGTGTGGTGGTAATCAAGGTATAAAGATAATCAAACTGGGGTAACCTATTGGGTCCCATCAAAATTAACCTATGCAGATCATTATGATTAATCAGAACATGACTGGGTAAAAAGAAGTGATCAAGGGCACAACTTGCCTGGGACTTAAGATTCCAGGTACCAACTTGCTCTTCAAGTGACTCGTGACCTCGCTGCTAGTCGTAGCAATACAGACAAACATGGTATATGCAAAATTAACATTACACCAAACATAAGCACAAACTGAATAATAATAATCTACGCGATGTTACGAGATTGTAGAAACAAAAACCACTAAATTCGGAGCTACGATTATTAAGTTATGAATTCATGGAGTTATTGAGTACCTAGAATAGATTGATTCGAATGAACAATTTTAATTCTAGTTTCATGGCTAAATAGTGTTACTGGTTGGTAGACAATGTTAATACGAAATTAGTGCCACTGGAATGGACCAAAAAGGATTTAATATGAATTTTCTATGAATTTATTGAGTTTCTAGGCTTATTTATGTACTAAAAAGTATTTACTACATTATTTTTACTATTTTCATGGTTCACTCGGCCGGGTGTCAAATTCTAGAAAGGTAAGGGGCCAAAACATAAATTTTCCCAGACACAGCAAATAATCCGAGTGGACGGCGGGTTGAATACCTAAAAGTATAGGGTCTCTTTAGTGAAATGGCATGGCGAAGGGGTACGGTTAAATATCAGCCGCCCGATCCCACCTGGATGGCCCAGATTAGACCATTACCTCATCAAACCGGTATGCAATCTTGAGCATCGGATCTTCAACCGACGACCGAGGATCCCCCATGTATGTAAGACATACTAGTCCTTAGATCAAGGATCCACGACCACGAATGAAGCGCTTCATCTGTTCTAATCTTGGCCCTTCATTCCAATCCGATGCTCCCCAAGTCACCTTCTCCCCCTGGTCATGAACCGTGGCGGCGTGAGCACCCAAGGTGGCGGCGCCCCGGCGATCCATCCCGACGAGCAGCGCCCGAGTCGGCGAGCGAGACCGCTGGTTTGAGCGCGATCTGGCCGCCCATGGTGGGGAGCAGCGCGTCGGGGCGCGGCGTCGATGATGTGCTCGACGAACGGAGGCGCCATGGGCTCGATGTAGGTACGGTGGGCGAGGCCCGAGTCGGTCATGATGGTGACCGGGTTGGAGTTGACGAGCACCACCACGTAGCCCTCCACCGCCAGCGCCTAGCAACCCCATTCTGGTGAGATCCGAAATCCGCGAAGCCTAGGGTGATTGTAGCAGCTCGACCGGATCCCGCGACATTGGGGTGTTCTTGTCGCATCCCGAGTCCGGCGACGAACTCACGATTTGCCATAGGTCCACAGCGCTTGATGGCGGATATTGTAGCTCGAGGTTGATGGAGAGATGGTACGGGGGCTTGGTCCTTATAGTCGCGGGGTGATTCCGAGTTGGCGATCGACTGGTTGCCCGAGGACGCCGCCGAGATTCGCGGCCGGCGGAGCAATGGACAGAGAAGAGGATAAGTCCCAACGGCGAAGTAGCGGCGTCTGTTACGGAGTTCGCGCGGAAGAAGAAATATCCGGCCAGGTGGTTCGAACGGACAGCGAGATCCGCGCGATCCAGGCGGCGGGCATCGCGGCAGTGTTGCGGACGAAGCGCGCGATAGAGAAGGAAGAGCTGACAATGCGGCCCCACATGGCGGCGGAAGAGAAGACTGACCATTGGGGCCCGCGCGCAGAGAAAAACTCCAAAGCGCGTGCGGCAGGGATGCTGGGCTGCGTGGGAAAGAATTAGAAGATGGGCCAGCGGGGGAAAGAAAATAGAAGATGGGCCGCCATGGAAGTTGCAGCCCAAACACTGATTTGATTCTTTTTTTTTCTATTTCATTTTCTAATTTCTATTTCAATTCAAATCCAGCTTTGAACTTCAAAATTTTAAGTTAGATGCACAAACAAATTCCAACATGATGCAGGTATAATTTATTTTAATTAATTTATTCATTTATTCATGAAAAAATGATCTAATTATGCAACCCAACAATATTTTTCTCCATAAGTTATTATTTTTTTAAGGAGTGCATTTGTATGTAGTTCATAAAGATAATATTAAATAAATAAAATTCTTCCTTGTGTTTATGGTTCCAAGCTTTTAGTTTTATGTTTTTTTTCCAGAATAACATTTAAAAATGAGGATTCTTATATTAAAATACCTTTTAACCCTAAACCTTATAAAGAAATATTTATAAATCTTACAATAGGATTTTGGGTGCTACAAATCCTACCCCCCTTAACAGAAATCTCGTCCCCGAGATTTGTAAGAAAAGGGGTACAATAGGTTTGGTTTAGAATTTTAGCTTCTCATTGGGTTTTGGAAATCAAAGTTTTGTTCAAGTTTTTTTTTACGTAATAGTTAGTAGATGATTTGGAAAATATGAATATTGTATGTCTAGCCATTTATTAGGTCAGGTGAGGTATGGTTATGGCAAGTAGAGGTTGTGGCAAGGGTATAATAAGGAAAGACTTAATCCTGAACTCTAGATCTTGATTCTTTTGGCGATTCAACTCGATCTTTGAAGACTTGAGTTGATGCTTATCCTTCTTTGACGTGGTTGGTCTTCTTTGGCCTTTGTTCTTGGAGTTGCCATCCGAGTTAAGGACATGTAGTTAGGATAGCCGGGGTACACGAGGTAGGTAAGTTTGAACAGAGTTTTACTTTGCTTTTGGAACAAATGGACTAGGCAGCCTATGATGTAGGTTATGTTGTTGTTTACAGACGGGTTGGTATAAGACATTAATTTAGGTTAAGGTATGTTTGTAGAGACAGTGTCTAACCTATATCACCAACTTAGCTAACCTGTTAATAACTCACTTTAGATTGGATCATATTAGATTACATAGAATCTAGATTAGGTTGGATATAACTAGATTAGACTAGTTAAGATCTGATTATTTTGGATTAGATCATGGTTGTTACACTAGTGTGGGATAAATATGTTTATTAGGGCAAGATGAATTCATAAGGATAAGGTAGAATCCTTTGAGGTCAGTTAGATCTATTAGGGTGACATAAGATCTTTTCAAGATAAGATGAGTACCTTTTAAGATAAGATGGATCTATGAGTGTAAGATAGAATCTTTCAAGATGAGATGGATATTGTTAGGCTAGATACTTTAATGAGTGATAATCTAGTTTATCTAGTTATTTTATGATTTTTTTGCCTATATGTATACGTAGATGCAATTGCGGACATTACTCCACAACTCATCACACTCAATCAAAGATCCAAATCAGACAAGTATCATAAGAACAAGCATTCAAGTACATAGAAAAAGAAATAGTTTTGTTTTTGTTGCTAAGAATAGGTCTCTTATTCCTAAATGTCACTTTGGGCACAAGATTTCAAAGTGTGAAATCCACATTTGTCTTTAGAAAGAAAAAGGTAAGAATAATCAGAGTAAAGCGGAAATAGATGAGAATAGATTAAGAGAAGTTTAGAAAGAATCAGAGTAGCAAAGGTAAGTAGACAATGGTTGTCCAGTTCTATCTAGGTTTCGTCCTACAGTCAACATTCCTCTGATACCACTTCTGTCACACCCGGATTTTGGGGCACCAAGACCCGGGCACGAACATAATCACCAGGTGTGCTGGGACCAAGTCTCACACATATGATGAATCATGGCACAGGATCGAATGTCACATCTTTACTACATAACAGGAGTTCTATACAAAATAAATAGATAATTACATTATAAGGAGACAACGGTCCAGCAACCCAAAGTTGACTGGGAGACGACGGCCTAGATCTCTCACGAACTCATCGCAGCATCCTCCATGCGCCTCATCCTGCGGTACCTGTTCTTGACCTGTGGGGGGGGGGGGGGGGGTGTGAGACAACAAGAGTGAGCTCACATACGTTCATCGCTCAACAAGTTGTGGGGAATAATGTGCATGAACTCGCCAAAGGTGGGAGCTCACGTGAAGTGTAAGGCTTACCAAAGAGGATGGTTAGAGCTGAGCATTGCTTTTAAAGTTGGTCAAAATTTTATTAGCAGTTACTAAGTATAAGTAAATACCAACCCAATTAAATAGTAGAACAAAAGTAACAACATCACCTACGATGCAATGCATATGACAAATTGAATTTAGTTCCATAAATTAATCATGTGAGTGTCCGAGCTGCTCATGGCCGTGAGCACGGCTAGTATACCAGTTTTACACTCTGCAGAGGTTGCGCATCTTTACCCACAAGTCATGTTACCCATCTGCCAAGGGATCGCGACTTCCCATACACCTCTACCGAGGAGGCGAGGCAGGGTAACACTACGAGGCCTTTACAAAGTTCCACTAGCTTCAGAAAACCCGCTACAGTTTATAGGAAGCTCCAATGCAGGGTTCTTGCCTGACCGCGATCGCAGCAAAATCAACCAAGGACCTCCCTACACTGACCACTCCCCTACTGCCCTTGCCCCTTTCGGGTAAGGTAGTCCTCCACTAGCTTTCCTAATTAATCAGCCAAGGGCGTCCATAAACCCTTGTGGTAGCACTGTTTTCCCGGGTGGTTCTCCATGTTCCAATTAACATAATGATCTTATCATGAACAGTAAATAACAACTGATAATAAAAGTATAATCATGAATAAAATGTATCTCCATACCCATAACCACATAAAGCAATAGCAGGTACTACCCAAAAAGTGTGGTGGTAATCAAGGTATAAAGATAATCAAACTGGGGTAACCTATTGGGTCCCATCAAAATTAACCTATGCAGATCATTATGATTAATCAGAACATGACTGGGTAAAAAGAAGTGATCAAGGGCACAACTTGCCTGGGACTTAAGATTCCAGGTACCAACTTGCTCTTCAAGTGACTCGTGACCTCGCTGCTAGTCGTAGCAATACAGACAAACATGGTATATGCAAAATTAACATTACACCAAACATAAGCACAAACTGAATAATAATAATCTACGCGACGTTACGAGATTGTAGAAACAAGAACCACTAAATTCGGAGCTACGATTATTAAGTTATGAATTCATGGAGTTATTGAGTACCTAGAATAGATTGATTCGAATGAACAATTTTAATTCTAGTTTCATGGCTAAATAGTGTTACTGGTTGGTAGACAATGTTAATACGAAATTAATGCCACTGGAATGGACCAAAAAGGATTTAATATGAATTTTCTATGAATTTATTGAGTTTCTAGGTTTATTTATGTACTAAAAAGTATTTACTACATTATTTTTACTATTTTCATGGTTCACTAGGCCGGGTGTCAAATTCTAGAAAGGTCAGGGGTCAAAATATAAATTTTCCCAGACACAGCAAATAATCCGAGTGGACGGCGGGTTGAATACCTAAAAGTATAGGGTCTCTTTAGTGAAATGGCATGGCGAAGGGGTACGGTTAAATATCAGCCGCCCGATCCCACCTGGATGGCCCAGATTAGACCATTACCTCATCAAACCGGTATGCAATCTTGAGCATCGGATCTTCAACCGACGACCGAGGATCCCCCATGTATGTAAGACATACTAGTCCTTAGATCAAGGATCCACGGCCACGAACGAAGCGCTTCATCTGTTCTAATCTTGGCCCTTCATTCCAATCCGACGCTCCCCAGGTCACCTTCTCCCCCTGGTCACGAACCGTGGCGGCGTGAGCACCCAAGGTGGCGGCGCCCCGGCGATCCATCCCGACGAGCAGCGCCCGAGTCGGCGAGCGAGACCGCTGGTTTGAGCGTGATCTGGCCGCCCATGGTGGGGAGCAGCGCGTCGGGGCGCGGCGTCGATGATGTGCTCGACGAACGGAGGCGCCATGGGCTCGATGTAGGTACGGTGGGCGAGGCCCGAGTCGGTCATGATGGTGACCGGGTTGGAGTTGACGAGCACCACCACGTAGCCCTCCACCGCCAGAGCCCAGCAACCCCATTCTGGTGAGATCCGAAATCCGCGAATCCTAGGGTGATTGTAGCAGCTCGACTGGATCCTGCGACATTGGGGTGTTCTTGCCGCATCCCGAGTTCGGCGACGAACTCGCGATTTGCCATAGGTCCACAGCGCTTGATGGCGGATATTGTAGCTCGAGGTTGATGGCGAGATGGTACGGGGGCTCGGTCCTTATAGTCGCGGGGTGATTCCGAGTTGGCGATCGACTGGTTGCCCGAGGACGCCGCCGAGATTCGCTGCCGGCGGAGCAACGGACAGAGAAGAGGATAAGTCCCAACGGCGAAGTAGCGGCGTTTGTTACGGAGTTCGTGCGGAAGAAGAAATATCCGGCCAGGTGGTTCGAACGGACAGCGAGATCCGCGCGATCCAGGCGGCGGGCATCGCGGCAGTGTTGCGGACGAAGCGCGCGATAGAGAAGGAAGAGCTGCCAATGCGGCCCCACATGGCGGCGGAAGAGAAGACTGACCACTGGGGCCCGCGCGCAGAGAAAAACTCCAAAGCGCGTGCGGCAGGGATGCTGGGCCGCGTGGGAAAGAATTAGAAGATGGGCCAGCGGGGGAAAGAAAATAGAAGATGGGCCACCATGGAAGTTGCAGCCCAAACACTGATTTGATTCTTTTTTTCTATTTCATTTTCTAATTTCTATTTCAATTCAAATCCAGCTTTGAACTTCAAAATTTTAAGTTAGATGCACAAACAAATTCCAACATGATGCAGGTATAATTTATTTAAATTAATTTATTCATTTATTCATGAAAAAATGATCTAATTATGCAACCCAACAATATTTTTCTCCATAAGTTATTATTTTTTTAAGGAGTGCATTTGTATGTAGTTCATAAAGAGAATATTAAATAAATAAAATTCTTCCTTGTGTTTATGGTTCCAAGCTTTTAGTTTTATGTTTTTTTTCCAGAATAACATTTAAAAATGAGGATTCTTATATTAAAATACCTTTTAACCCTAAACCTTATAAAGAAATATTTATAAATCTTACAATAGGATTTTGGGTGCTACAGGGGGACCCGTTATGTCTCCTCGGGAGCTCCGGGCTCGTACTCATAGGGGTCCGGCGTCCCTCTACGGAGGTCCGGACCCAACGGTGCTTCCTGGGATGTATTATCCTTCCTTGCCACGTGGTGCCCTTAGGCCTGCCCATATGGTGGGGTCGGGTGCCACTCTCCATGTGACCTGGAGGTGTCGTACGGGTGTAGCGCCTTCATACTGTAGAAGAGGGTACCCCTGATTCAGGGTACCGACAGTGGCCCCCGGGCCCGCCTTAGAGGAGGATGTGAGTCTGGAGGTGGGGCCAGAGTCCGATTGGTGGTTGGCTTGCTGCACCTGCGCGCCTGTTGATGTAATTACTGCCGGCCCGCCTATGGTCATGTCGTCTGCCATGCCTATTCCCATGGCTGACTGGCCCGTGACCTTCGTACTTAGTGTCACTGTTGGGCCATGCGCGGGGTGACTCGAGTCGCTGCACTGGTCCTAAAAAACTTATATTTTCGGACTTCCGTGATGGCCCCGAGAAGATGTGGCATTGGCGCAAGCGGCGGTGCAATTTTTTCGCACCCGGTAACCGGCACGCCGGTTGCATGACACGTGGGCCTGGGCCCCGTGTTGGACCGCCGGTTGCAGCGAAGCTGAGGGGGCGCACAGCCGCGGGGCGGTTGTATGCTTCTTGCGTGGCGGTTTGCCTTTTTGACCGCTGGTTATGGCGAAGATGAAGGGGCGCTTAACCACGGGGCGGTTGCATGCCCCTTGTGCGGCGGTTCGCCTTCCTGACCGCCGGTTGCCCCAAAAATGGAGGGGCGCATAACTGTGGGGCAGTTGCATGCTCCTTCTTCGGGTCAGTCTGTATGACATGTGGGGCCTGGCCCCCGTGTCATAAGGTGGGAACCTTTTTGTACGTCGGGGGAGACTTCGCCCGTGACGCTTCGGGGGCGCGAGTGGGGAGATCTGCCTTTTAAAAGGGGTCAATCTCTCGGGTAGTAGCCATGCCTCGCTCTACTTGCATCCACCGCGCCCTTCCACCTTCCGGGCCTCCAGATGGGGTGCGCCGGTGTTCTCTAGAGGGATCCGCGTCAGGGCCGTTCCTCCGGCGATCTCATCGCCGAATAGTTCGCGCTTGTGGCGGTGCCACCGATCTTGTCTTCTTCTTGTTGTTGTTAGAGGAGTACAACCCCATGGGGGTTGGCATTCTTCCGCCATCGCTCAGCTTCAAGGATTTTCATCACGCAGCCCGGTCGCAACCTCCGGCCGGTGGTCATCCACAAGGATGACTACCAGCCTTGTGGTGGAGAGAAGCGAGCCGGGCTGCGGCCTCCCCCTGCCCTCAGCTTCAAGTATGTTCATCATCCGCGCTGGATAGGAGAGCGAGCCGAGTCGGGGCTCCACCTTTCGCGTGGGCTGGCGGCCCACTTCTTCCTCCAGCATTCGAGGGAGAAGGGTGTTTGCCAGCCTTGCAAAGGAGGTGAACTTCGGCTACGCGGGGTCGGTCGTCTCAGGCGCCGCCAGCTGCCGCGTGGACGGGGCGTGGCTGTCCGTCCACCGCACGGGCGACGGTCGCGCCGTGCGCAGGTCGGCCACACCCACGGCTTCACCCGCATCGCCGGCCGTACCAGGGGGTCGTACAAGACGTCGTACGCCGTGGGGGTGGCGGCGGCGTTCTTGGATGGTCTTGTCCTCACTCCCGCAGTGAGGACGGGAGCAAGGACCTCTTCACGCGCGCGCCGGGGCGGCCGCCATTCGCCGGTATGGCACTGGTGCGCAGGTGGCCGCTGTCGTCGGTGCTAAGGTGGTCACCGCCGCTGGTGAGGCTCCCCACTGCAGAGGTGGTTGCCTCCGCTGGCGAGACAGTCAGGGCCATCTGCCTCCGGACCTCCGGCTCTTTGGCTTTAATGGCCTCGTTGTCGCCCCCCGTAGGCAGACGGGGGTGAGGACCTTTCCACAGCGGCGTACATGCTGAGGTGATCGCTGTAGCTGGCGAGTCGTCGGTGCAGAGGTGGCCGTCGTTGTCGGTGCTGATGTGGTCGCCTCCGTTGGCGAGCCGCTCGGAGCTCGCCATCCCGCAGCCCTTACTGGTGTGGAGGTAGTTAATACCTGCAGAGTAGAAATGGAACTAGGGCTCCACTTGAAAATAGATGTAATACTTTTGCTTTTTTGTAAGGTACTTAAGAGTACTATTTATTAAGCAGTATTAGCACTTATCTATTTTCAACTTGTTCCTGCTGTGTGTGATATTGTTGACTCCTCCCTGGTACCTGGCCCCCTGTCTGGGATGCAGGCTTAACGTGTTGAGGTTGGATACCAGCGCATCTGAAAAGATTGTCAACAACCTTCGGGAGCCAAACTCGTCGGGATCTGGATCTGTACACAACTTTTAGCTAGGAAGCATTAGTAGTACACCTCATAGGGTTCTCTGTCTGACATTAGTCGTCCTTTGATACATGCTCGGGACTCGCAGGTTTTAGTCCGGGTGGCCAAGTTGCGTGTCCGGACCCCCTTGGGTCGCGGTTCTAGATACTAGGACACTTGTCGTAGGGCGGTGGAGCGTGCAGGCCCACGGTACGGGATGAGGCTGAGCGGCTGCACGGGCTCCGGACCACCCCAGGAGACCAATGTCCATTCTCTAGAGCCAGCCCCCAGGCTGTCGGACCTCCCTACTTTCGTATCAGGGGCCCTAAACTGCAAGCCTGGCTGCTCAATTCGGATGTCGTCATGTCAGACAGGTGGAAACCGTACCGGTGGGTTACCTAAAAAGTACTATCTGAAAGACTGCAAGGTAGGACCATGTAGCAGCAAGATGGAACTATCACAAGAGCACAACTGAGGGGGTAGTTTCTCTTTATAACTCGTCGTGCATGTGTGCAGACCAATAGGCCGGGTTTACGGGGATAGACCCCACCGGGTTGTCGTACACGTATGCGTTACCTAGTTACAAAAAACAGATTCGACCCCTCAGACTTGCTTTATGGATAGAACTTACAGAGATGTTTCAGCATTGGGGTAAGGTACTCTTCCGGTCATAGCTAGATGGCTGCCCCTGGGTCGGTGTATTCCCGTTACCTTGAAGGGTCCTTCCCAGCTGGGGGAGAGTTACGGAGCCCTTCTTGGTTTGGTACTTGTCGTAGGGCTAGGTCCCGACCTTGGGTCCCCACCTGCATTTGACACGGGAGCCCTTATCTTTGATCGTGGTCACTTCTGTGTGTACCTGTTGGCTGCCTGGATCCGTGTGGGAATCCAGAAGGGTTTCTAGAGGAAGGCATGCTTCAGCTCCGTAGACTGGAGAGCTCGGGATCCCTCTGTGGTCCTGCGAGCACCTAGAGGGGGGGCGTGAATAGGTGATCCTATAAAAACTTAAAACTTAAAGCCACAAAACTTGATTAAGAGTTAGCACAATGAAATCAAGTGGCTAAAGGAGAGCTCTTGTGAAACACAATAGACACAGTGAGAACAAGCACAAGAGACACGAGGATTTATGCCGTGGTTCGGCTAAGTATAACACTTGCCTATTCCACGTTGTGGCGTCCCCAATGGATGAGAGTTACACTCAACTCCTCTCAAGTGATCCAATGATCAACTTGATTACCACGGTGTTCTTCTTTCTTTACTCTTTCCCATTTGCGAGGAATCTCCTCAACTTGGAGTCTCTCGCCCTTACAATTAGGATCAAAGTGAAAGCACTAGAGTAAGGGAGGGAAGCAACACACACAAATCCACAGCAATACGCACACACACAGCCAAGACATGAGCTCAAATGAATAACACAAGGTTCACCACTAGAACGGAGCTCAAATCACTAAGAATGCCAATCGAGTGCGCAAAGACGGAGTGTGAATGATCAAGAATGCTTATATTATGCTTGGTGTTCTCCTCCATGCGCCTAGGGGTCCCTTTTATAGCCCCAAGGCAGCTAGGAGCCGTTGAGTGCAATCCAGGAAGGCAATTCTTGCCTTCTGTTGGGTGGCGCACCGGACAGTCCGATGTGCCACTAGACAGGTACTGTAGCATGTCCGGTGCAGATTGCTTTCCTATTCTGGTGCAGCCGACCGTTGAAGATTTGGAGCCGTTGGCGCACCGGACACTGTCCGGTGCACACCGGTCAGTCCGGTGCCCCTTCTAACCGTTGGCTCGGCCACGCGTCACGCGTGGATTGCGCGGCCGACCGTTGGCTCGGCCGACCGTTGGCTCACCAGACAGTCCGGTGCACCACCAGACAGTCCGGTGAATTTTAGCCGTACGCCGCCGACGAATTCCCGAGAGCAGCCTTTTCACCAGAGCCAGCCTGGCGCACCGGACACTGTCCGGTGCACCACCGGACAGTCCGGTGCACCCAAACTGAACAGCAGTTGGCTGTACATAGCCAACTCTTTTTCCTTTTGTCTTTTCTCTGATTCTAGCACTTAGACAAATCTGTTAGTACACAAAAACCAATGTACTAAGTCTAGAATCATACCTTTGTGTTGATTTGCACTTCTTCCACCATTTGGCATAGTTTCATACTTAAACCATTTGTGTTGGCACTTGATCACCAAAATACTTAGAAATGGCCCAAGGGCACATTTCCCTTTCAATCTCCCCCTTTTTGGTGATTTATGCCAACACAACAAAAAGCAACTAAAAGAAGTGCAACCTCAATGCGAATGAGTACACAAATTTGTTTTGATTCAAATTTGGCATATTTGGATCATTCTTTGCCACCACTTGGTTTGTTTTTGCAAATCAAACTCAATTTTCTATCTCTAAGTCAAATTCACTTGTTGAGGCATAGAGAGAGGTATTCCAAGAGAAATTGATCAAAGATTCAAAAACTCCCCCTTTTCCCATAATCAAACATTCTCCCCACAAGAGACCAATTTTTGACAATAAGAGACCATAAGAATATTTTGACAAAACAAAAGCTCTAACTCTACTATTTTCAAAATTCTCAAGTGGTAGCTGATCCATTTCTTGCTTTGGCCTTAATTTCTCCCCCTTTGGCATCAAGCACCAAAACGGGATCATTTTTGGCCCTTAAACCCCATTGCCTCACCAAAATCTTCAAATAAGAATAAAAGGCAATAAGAGTATGAAGATGAACTTGGAGTAAGTTACCCTCTCATCGGAGTGTAGTGGAAGTCTTTCATGGTCCAAGTCCACCTTTCCCTTTCAATCTACTTTTGAGACTAAACAAGTAAACTCAAACACAAGGTTAGTCTCAAAGTGTCAAGTTTTAGCATGCCTCCCCCTAAATAAATGCATCACTTGCAAATGGACTTGTGAGGTCCGGGGATCATGTGTACAACTTGAGCACCATAATTAGGCAGCAATATGCATAAAAGAACATGATCAAAGGCATAAACACATGTATGCTATAGATCAATCCAAGTTACGTGAATCTAAGACATTTAGCTCACTACGCAGCCTGCAAAAGGTCTTCTCATCTAAAGGCTTGGTAAAGATATCGGCTAGCTGGTTCTCGGTGCTAACATAAAACACTTTGATATCTCCCTTTTGCTGGTGATCTCTCAAAAAGTGATGCCGGACGTCTATGTGCTTTGTGCGGTTGTGTTCAACAAGATTATCCGCCATGCGGATTGCACTCTCATTGTCACATAGGAGTGGGACTTTGCTCAGATTGTAGCCGAAGTCCCTAAGGGTTTGCCTCATCCAAAGTAGTTGCGCGCAACACTGTCCTGCGGCAACATACTCGGCCTCAACGGTGGATAGGGCAACGGATGTTTGTTTCTTAGAACTCTAGGACACCAGGGACCTTCCTAAGAATTGGCACGTCCCTGATGTACTCTTCCTATCAACCTTGCATCCAGCATAATCAGAGTCTGAGTATCCAATCAAGTCAAAGGTAGACCCCTTTGGATACCGGATCCCGAAGTGAGGCGTAGCAACTAAATATCTAAGAATTCGCTTAACGGCCACAAGGTGACACTCCCTTGGATCATATTGAAATCTAGCACACATGCATACGCTTAGCATAATATCCGGTCTACTAGCACATAAGTGAAGCAAGGAACCTATTATAGACCGGTATGCATGTTGATCAACGGACTTACCTCCTTTGTTGAGGTCGACGTGTCCGTCGGTTCCCATTGGAGTCTTTGCGGGCTTGGCGTCCTTCATCCCAAACCGCTTGATCAAGTCTTGCGTGTACTTTGTTTGGGAGATGAAGGTGCCATCCTTGAGTTGCTTCACTTGGAACCCAAGGAAGTAGTTCAACTCGCCCATCATCGACATCTCAAATTTTTGAGTCATCATCCTGCTAAACTCTTCACAAGACTTTTTGTTAGTAGAACCAAATATTATGTCATCAACATAAATTTGGCATACAAATAAATCACCATCACATGTCTTAGTGAAAAGAGTTGGATCGGCTTTCCCAACCTTGAAAGCATTAGCAATTAGAAAGTCTCTAAGGCATTCATACCATGCTCTTGGGGCTTGCTTAAGTCCATAGAGCGCCATAGAGAGCTTACACACGTGGTCGGGGTACCGTTCATCCTCAAAGCCAGAGGGTTGCTCTACGTACACCTCCTCCTTGATTGGCCCATTGAGGAAGGCACTCTTCACATCCATTTGGAACAACCTGAAAGAATGGTGAGCGGCATAGGCTAACAAAATGCGAATAGACTCTAGCCTAGCCACAGGAGCAAAAGTCTCCTCAAAGTCCAAACCTGCGACTTGGGCATAACCTTTTGCCACAAGTCTAGCCTTGTTTCTTGTCACCACTCCATGCTCGTCTTGTTTGTTGCGGAACACCCACTTGGTTCCCACAATGTTTTGCTTTGGACGTGGCACCAGGGTCCAAACTTCATTTCGCTTGAAGTTATTGAGCTCTTCCTGCATGGCCAACACCCAGTCCGGATCTAGCAAGGCCTCTTCTACCCTGAAAGGCTCAATAGAAGAGACAAAAGAGTAGTGCTCACAGAAATTAACTAATCTAGAGCGAGTAGTTACTCCCTTCCTTATATCACCCAAAATCTGGTCGACGGGATGATTCCTTTGAATCGTCGCTCGGACTTGAGTTGGAGGGACTTGAGGTGCTTCTTCCTCCATAACATGATCATCTTGTGCTCCCCCTTGATCGCACGCCTCTTGATGAACCTGTTCATCAGTTTGAGTCGGGGGATGCACCATTGTTGAGGAAGAAGGTTGATCTTGCTCCGTTTGTTCCTGTGGTCGCACATCTCCAATCACCATGGTGCGTATTGCGGCCGTTGGAACATCATCTTCATCTACATCATCAAGATCAACTTGCTCTCTTGGAGAGCCATTAGTCTCATCAAATACAACGTCGCTAGAGACTTCAACTAAACCCGATGATTTGTTGAAGAATCTATACGCCTTTGTATTTGAATCATAACCTAACAAAAACCCTTCTACAGCTTTGGGAGCAAATTTAGAATTCCTACCTTTCTTCACTAGAATGTAGCATGTACTCCCAAATACACGAAAATATGAAACATTGGGTTTGTTACCGGTTAGAAGCTCATACGAAGTCTTATTGAGGAGGTGATGAAGGTAGACCCGGTTTATGGCGTGGCAAGCCGTGTTCACGGCTTCCGACCAAAACCGCTCGGGCGTCTTGAACTCTCCAAGCATCGTCCTCGCCATGTCTAAAAGTGTCCTGTTCTTCCTCTCTACCACACCGTTTTGCTGTGGTGTGTAGGGAGCGGAAAAACTCGTGCTTGATTCCTTCCTCCTCAAGGTGCTCCTCCACTTGAAGGTTCTTGAACTCAGACCCATTGTCGCTTCTTATCTTCTTCACCTTGAGCTCAAATTCGTTTTGAGCTCTCCTTAGGAAGCGTTTAAGGGTCCCTTGGGTTTCTATTTTATCCTGCAAGAAGAACACCCAAGTGAAGCGGGAAAAATCATCAACTATAACAAGACCATACTTACTTCCCCCGATGCTAAGGTAGGCGACGGGTCCGAAGAGATCCATATGAAGTAGCTCCAGGGGTCTTGACGTGGTCATCATGTTCTTGCTGTGATGAGCATTTCCCACTTGTTTTCCTGCTTGACAAGCTGCACAAGGTCTATCTTTTTCGAAAGTTACATTTGTTAGACCTAACACATGTTCTCCCTTTAGAAGTTTGTGAAGGTTCTTCATCCCCACATGTGCTAAACGGCGATGCCACAGCCAGCCCATGCTAGTTTTAGCAATTAAGCATGCATCTAGACCAGCCTCTTCCTTTGCAAAATCAACTAAATAGAGTTTGCCGTCTAGTACACCCTTAAAAGCTAATGAACCATCACTTCTTCTAAAGATAGACACATCTACATTTGTGAATAAGCAATTATAACCCATATTACAAAGTTGACTAACGGACAACAAGTTATACCCGAGCGACTCAACTAAAAACACATTAGAAATGGAGTGCTCAGATGAAATAGCAATCTTTCCTAGTCCTTTAACCTTGCCTTGATTCCCGTCATCGAATATGATTGAATCTTGGGAATCTTTGTTCTTGACGTAGGAGGTGAACATCTTCTTCTCCCCCTTCATGTGGTTTGTGCATCTGCTGTCGATAATCTAGCTTGAGCCCTGGATGCATAAACCTGCAAGGCAATTTAGGCTTGGGTCTTAGGTACCCAACTCTTGTTGGGTCCTACAAGGTTAGTGACAATAGTCTTAGGGATCCAAATGCAAGCTTTATGTCCCTTGCATTTTGCCCCTAATTTCCTAGCAATCACTTTCTTATTCTTTCTACAAATTTGAAAGGAAGCATTGCAAGCATGGTAAATTGTAGAAGGTTCATTAATTACTTTCCGAGGAACATGAGCAACATTTCTCCTAGGCATATGATGAATGACATTTTTCCTAGGCATATCTCTACCATGCACATAGGAAGAACTTGAAGCAAACATGGCATTTGAATCATAAGCATTACAACTCCTATCATGATGAACATTTCTAGAAATTTTCCTATCATAAATAAATGCATGATTCTTTTGAGCACTATTAGCCATAGGGGCCTTCCCTTTCTCCTTTGTGAAAGTGGGAGTCCTTTGGCTTGTTAAGTTCTTGTCTTCCCTTTTAAAACCAAGCCCATCCTTAATTGAGGGGTGTCTGCCAATAGTGTAGGCATCCCTTGCAAATTTTAGTTTGTCAAATTCATTCTTTCTAGTCTTAAGTTGGGCATTAAGACTAGCCACTTCATCATTTAATTTGGAAATGGAAATTAAGTGTTCACTACAAGCATCTACATTAAAATCCTTACACCTATTGCAAATCACAACATGTTCTATACAAGAGCTTGATTTATTAGCTATTTCTAACTTAGTATTTAAATCAACATTAATACTCTTTAAGCTAGAAATAGATTCATGGCATGTAGATAATTCACATGAAAGCATTTCATTTCTTTTAACTTCTAAAGCAAGAGAATTTTGCGCACTAACAAATTTATCATGCTCTTCATATAAAAGATCTTCTTGCTTCTCTAACAATCTATTCTTCTCATTCAAAGCATCAATTAATTCATTGATCTTGTCAATTTTAGTTCTATCTAAACCTTTGAATAAACTACAGTAGTATACTTCATCATCACTAGACTCATCATCACATGAAGAAGCATACGTAATGGTACTTCGAGTACTTACCTTCTTCTCCTTTGCCATGAGGCAGGTGTGATGCTCGTTGGGGAAGAGAGCCGACTTGTTAAAGGTTGAGGCGGTGAGTCCTTCGTTGTCAGAGTCGGACGAGGAGCAATCCGAATCCCACTCCTTTCCAAGGTGTGCCTCGCCCTTTGCCTTTTTGTAGGTCTTCTTCTATTCCCACTTTTCGCTCTTTCCTTGTTCCTTGTCACACTCGGTTTCAGAAGGCAAACCGAATGCGAACTATGTACGTGCCAGGATCAGAATTCACGTACACAGCGATTACATAAATGAACATCATCGCATAGTGCTCGAATAATAACATAAAAGAGTATTAACTTATTACATCACGATGTCAGAGACATCCACATAGTCATAAACTCAACGGGTAAATCAAAGTGCTAAGCGAAACACAGTAAAGATAGGGCCTTCACAGGCAGCTGACTGGGGGTTGCCGCCAACCCACACCTAGAACTCGTCGTAGTCTTGGAACTCCTGGAAGTCTCCTTCCACGGCTTCATCTTCTCCTGAGCAGTGGTTGTAATGTGGACAACCTGGTGTTTTGTGGTAAAGCAAGGATGAGTACACATCAACGTACTCAGCAAATGCCCCGTTTGGCAGAAGTGGACTAGCTTTTTATGTGGGGTTAGGCTCAAGCAGTTGATTTTAGTTGGTCAAGTATTTATTGTTAGTAGAAGCCAGATTTTATCATAGAACCCAAGTTATAATCCCAAAAAGTACCTCCTCAGAGAGGAAATACTAGAATTCATAATTAAAGTCACCATCATTAACCATCATCATTAAAGTCATCATCTGAGGTGTATTCGGAGTATCTCTAATCAAAGAGGATCCCAAGGCTGCTCTTAACCGTGAGCACGGCTGATATATCAGTTTCACTACCCTCTGCAGAGGTCGCACACTTTACCCATGAGCCGTGATTCCCGTTTTGCTCGGGGATCATGAATCCCCATTGATCATTTCCTAGGTGGTCCGGCAGGGTATCACTACGTAGCTTTTACAAAGATTCCCTAGAGGTACTAGCCGCCCGTTAGGTTTCTCCAGTTTGATAAACATAGTACCTCTCCCCGAAGGGGGTGACTAACAAAAGCAGAACGAAAGAACCTCGGCACCCAGCCTCGGCAGAGCAAGCACTGTGCCTGGACCCCATTGACGGCACGACGGCGAAGCAACTACACCTCTAGTTCCTCTAATTAATTAGCTAAGGGCCCCCCATTTCACCCTCATGGTTGCACTGTTATCCCGGGTGGTCTCTCAACGAACAGGTCCTTACGGAGAGGCACTCGAGAAACCGCTCGAGCTCCCTTAAAGGCCACAAGTATAACATCATAATAAGAAGAGGGAAAACAGCGCATCATGAATCATTCTAATCATGTTCATTGATTAGAGTTGAGCAATAGCATAAGACCAAGCAATAATAATCCAACCCAGATGGTAAACAAGGACATGGATAACAAAAGCTAGTCAATCCTTAGGTATAAAGGTATAAATGCGGGGAGTGAATTATAGACTTGCATAGGACATAGATAGGTCAAGGGACACTTGCCTTCACCAAGCTGCTGCTGCTCAGGGTCTTCTCCTGCAATTCCCTCAGACTCCACGAACGGCCCGATATCTACGTTAGTGCAAACATACATCCAACATTCTTGAAACGGAAGGAAACAATACACCATACAACAATATAGATCAAATAAATATGCACGCGACATAGAATTTGCATCTATGACTACGCGAGAAAGGAACTGAGACGATCGACGCTACGGTCGAGGGATATCACGTTTACACTAAGCAGATATGAGTTATAATATTTAATTTGGCTTATACATATTGACAGACATTACTCATATGCCAAGTAAAATTATTACTTAGTCCCGATTAGTTTGGTACTCGAATAACCGTTGTTTAAATATGTACTTAATTAGCGTGAGCTATTCTAGGTGAGTCGGATTATTAACGTGCGAAGAAGCGCACGACAATGCGTGCGAACGACACGCGCAACGCGCGCGAACGGCATGCGACGATTTAATGCGTGATGCGCAGGCGATGGCGAGGCGAGCGACGCGAATGCACACGGGGGGGGGGGGGGGGGGGTAGACGAGGGGTAGACGAGCGTGGACGGAGTCCCGTCGACGCACTGCGCATAAGCGGACGCGAGTGCGTGCACTAGTTGCACGACGACGGCTGCGAGAGCACGGCGAGGCGCTGCGCACGCGCGATTTGACGTGCACGACACGGCTAACAGCGAGCCCGAGGCACGGCGAGGGTAGACGAACGGTCGGGGCGGGCTGCAGGGACGTCAACGGGGTCGGGCTCGGCGGTTCGGCCACCTTAGCTAGCCACGGCCGATCGGGCATGGGGTGCTGGGCGCGCGGCCGCTCGCTGGCTTGGGCTCGGTTCGGCCATGCTAGCAGCGCGCCGGTGTCTAGGGGCATGAGGACGGGGCTGGGCGTGCCGAGCGCGTGGCGACTCGGCCGTGGCGCGCAGGGGGCGAGGCTCGCCAGCGAAGGGGGCGCGGCTGCTGCAGCACTAGGCGCCGACGCGGCAGGGCGCGCTTGCGGACACAGGAGGAGAGGCGAGGGCGGCCGAGCCAGCTCAGCCGAGCTTCGGCCATGGCGGGCGAGTACCACGTCGAGAGGAGAAGAGTGGGGGAGAGAGGAAGGCGGCGGGCTCACCTCGGCGGTGCTGGCGAGGCGGAGGGCGAGGTCGAGGCGAGGAGAGGCGGCGTGGGCGAAAAACTGCGCATCGGGCGGTTCGGGGAAGATGTACAGTGGCGTCTGGGCGTCCTGGCTCCCTGGCGCGCGAGCCCACCTGAGTAGCGGCGACGGGCGAGGAACGGCCTGCGCGCTGTGCGCGGTCGTGCGCGCGATCGTGGGCGCGCCACGACTGGGCCGCATGGGCTGGCGCGGAGCGGGGGGCGCGGCAGGCGCGCGCTGGGCCGCCTAGGCGTGCGGTCGCGGGGCTGGCGCGGAGCGGGCCACGGGGTTGGGAGATGGGCCGTGCTCGCGTGGGCCCAGGAAAGGAGAAGGTGGCGCTGGGCCGAGCGGGGGGGGGGGGGGGAAGAGGAGGAGAAGGGGGCCGGGGTGGGCCGGCCAAATGGGCCAGGGAAGGGGGGGAAGTTGATTTCCTTTCTCTTTTTTCTTTCTCTATTTCTATTATTTCAGTTTGACATCATGTGAAAATCATTGATTAAATGAAAGATCAAGCAAACCATTCATCAAACAAAAATAAATGCCTTCCAGCATGATGCAATAACCATTGTTCCCTTAGGGTTTCTATTAAAACCTGAACTTGGTGGATATTATAGAAGAAATTTTTATACCCCTAGATTCAGGGTGTTACAAACCTATCCCCTTAGAAGAATCTCGCCCCGAGATTCAAGGTTGGTCAGCAAAGAGTTCAGGGTATTTGGCTTTCAGATCATCTTCTCGTTCCAGGTTGCTTCTTCCTCAGAGTGGTGACCCCATCTGACTTTGCACATTCTGATGGTGTTCCTCCGGGTGACTCTGTCTGCAAACTCCAGAATCTGCGATGGCTTTTCTATGTATGTCAGATCCTCTTGGACTTCCAAATCCTCCACTGGCAACCATTCTTCTGGTACTTGCAGACACTTCTTCAATTGCGACACGTGGAACACATTGTGCACTGCCGACAGACTTTCTGGTAGGTTGAGCTAGTAGGCCACTTCTCCACGCTTTGCTTGAATCTGATATGGTCCAACGTACCGGGGTGCTAACTTGCCCTTGACTCCGAACCTTCTGACTCCTCTGATAGGCGACACCTTCAGATAGACATAATCTCCCACTTCAAAACTCAGTTCTCTTCTTCTTGTGTCAGTATAGCTTCGCTGCCTTGATTGTGCTATCTTCAGATTCTCCCGAACCATTTTGATATTCTCTTCGGCTTCAAGCAAAATGTTGGGGCCAAACACCTGTCTCTCTCCAGGCTAGTCCCAATGCAGCGGAGTCCTACAACTCCGTCCATAGAGCGCCTGAAACGGTGACATCTTCAAGCTGGCCTGGTAACTATTGTTGTAGGAGAATTCTGCATAAGGTAACCTTTTGTCCCATCCTGACTTGTCTTGCAACGCACAGGCTCTCAACATATCTTCTAGGATCTAATTAGTTCTTTCAGTCTGACCGTCTGTCTGCATGTGATAAGCCGAGCTGAAGTTCAAATGCGTTCCCAAAGCTTCTTGTAGCTGCTGCCAAAAATGAGAGGTGAACTGTGTTCCTCGATCTAACACTATCTTCTTCGGCTCACCATGTAGGCAGACTATCCGGGACATGTATAACTCGGCTAATGTTGCTCCGGTGTATGTTGTCTTCACAAGTATGAAATGGGCCACCTTTGTTAAGCGGTCCACAACCACCCAGATGGAATCATAGCCGGCCCGGGTAGGAGGTAGGCCAACTATAAAATCCATCCCGATCTCATCCCACTTCCACTGAGGAATTTGCAATGGCTGCAACAGTCCGGCGGGCTTCTCATGCTCTGCTTTGGTTCTTTGACAACTATCACAGATGGTGACATATTCCGCGATTTCTCTTTTCATGCCATACCACCAAAACCTCCTTTTTAAATCCTGATACATCTTTTCACTTCCAGGGTGTATGGAGTAGGCTGTCTCATGAGCTTCCTTAAGGATCAGCTCCCGAATATGTTTGATGTCGGGGACACACAATCGGTCCTTGAACCATATTACTCCCTCTTCATCCTCTCGAAAGTCTTTGCCTTTTCCTTCTAAGATTAGTTGCCGGATCTTGTCGATGTTTTCATCATCCTTCTGCCCTTCTTTGATCTCCCGCTCTAGGGTGGGCTCTAATTCCACCGTTACTCCTTGTGTACTGTTCAGAAAACCGAGACTCCGTCTGTTGAACTCCTTGGCTAACTCATATGACATTGGGTACGTGGCCATCATATTGACTTGACTCTTCCTGCTCAGAGCATCTGCAACAACATTGGCTTTGCCCGGATGGTAATGTATCTCCAACTCGTAGTCCTTGATCAATTCCAACCATCTTCGCTGCCTCATGTTTAACTCTGACTGGGTGAATATGTATTTCAGACTTTTGTGATCTGTGTAGATGTCGCACTTCTGCCCATACAGGTAATGTCTCCATGTCTTTAAAGCATGAACCACTGCTGCCAACTCCAGGTCGTGTGTGGGATAATTTCTCTCATGGATCTTCAGCTGTCGAGACGAGTATGCTACAACTCTTCCTTCTTGCATTATCACACATCCCAATCCGGTGTAGGAAGCATCGCAGTACACCGAGAATGGCTTGTGAACATCAGGCAGAACCAGCACAGGTGTTGTAGTCAATCTATCCTTCAGTTCTTCAAATGCCTCTTGGCACTTTTGGGTCCACTTAAACTCAACTTTCTTCGCTAGCAACGATATCATTGGTCTAGCAATCTTTGAAAAGCCTTCAATGAAATGCCTATAGTATCCGGCCATTCCAATGAAACTCTTGATTCCACGAACATCCTTCGGTGCTTTCTAGTTCAGAATGTATGCTACTTTCTTTGGATCCACAGCTAACCCATCTTGGTTTATAATGTGACCCAAAAACAAGACTTCATGAATCCAGAACTCGCATTTACTCAGCTTGGCATACAACTGATGCTCTTGTAGCCTTTGCAATACCATCTTCAAATGTTCCACATGTTCTTCCTCACTTTGAGAATATATGAGAATATCATCGATGAACACTACCACAAACTTGTCTAGGTAGTCCATGAACACACTGTTCACCAGATACATAAAGAAGGCTGGCGCATTTTTCAGACCAAAGGACATAATTGTATACTCATATAACCCATACTTGGTGATGAATGCTGTCTTCGGTATGTCTGAGGGTCAGATTCTGAGTTGATGGTAACCTGATCTCAGATCTATCTTCGAGAATACGCTGGCACCTCTGAGCTGGTCAAACAGATCTTCTATCCTTGGCAGGGGGTATTTGTTCTTAATGGTGACTTCATTCAGGGCTCTGCAATCTATGCACATCCTTTTGGTACCATCTTTCTTCTCTACAAACAATACTGGAGCGGCCCAAGGCGAGGTACTTGGTCTGATGTAACCCTTCTCTAACAGCTCATCTATATGTTTCTTGAGTTCCACCAATTCTGGCCCAGACACTCGATAGGCTCTTTTAGAAATGGGGGCAGTGCCAGGGATAAGCTCTATGGCAAATTCGACTTTTCTCTCGGGTGGCATGCTCGGTAGTACCTCGGGAAACACATCTGGAAAGTTCGACACCACCCTGATAACCTCGAGCGGGTTGGCCTCCTTGCTATCAACCGAAATCTGGTGATAATCACCTTTCGCTGTTTTAGGCATCCTTAGCTCAGCCACTACCTCCTCTCCGGGTGGGGACTTCAATGTTACGGTCATCTTGTCACAGCTAACACTCGCTTCATACTTCATTAACCAATTCATCCCTAGGATGACATCTACCCCAGGGGTGTCTATTACTATTAGGTCGCTGGGGAACCCTATCCCCCTTATTTCCACCCTTACATTTGAGCATATCTTATCTGCTTGCACTTTACCACCGACCGAATTAACCCTCATGGGCGGCATCATTGACTCTACTGAGATGTTATGCATTTCTACCCATGTTGCAGTGACAAATGAATGAGTTGCACCAGTATCAAATAGCACTTTTGCTGGATGAGATTCGACTGAGAACATACCTACTGCCACATCTGGTGCATCCTAGATCGCTTCGGCCTCCAAGTGGTTCACCTTTCCACGGTTGTACGCATGGCCACGATTACCTGTTGCCTGTTGAGGTACACCTTGGCTTGCTGGAGCATTGGGGTTTGTCTGCTGCTGCGCCATCTTCTTTGGGCATTGCATCGCCCAGTGGCCTTGCTCTCCACAGTGGAAGCATCCTCTACCTCCTCCTTGTGCTGGGGCTGCTTGGTTGTTCTGATTCGCTGCTGGGGCAGGAAGGCGAGGTGCCTAGTTGTTCTGCCTCTGATACTGGTTACCTCCCTGCTGGCTGTTCTGACGATACTGCTGCTGTTGTGGGTACTGCCTCTGAAACTGCTGCTGGTACGGGCGCTGACTTTGATGCTGGTATCCCTGTGGTTGACCATGCTTGCATTGCTGAGATGAATTGCCTGAGAAGCGGGGGCGGCTGTTGCTCCCGGACTGTGGTCCACTCATCTTGCGCCTCTGATCTTCCATATCCTTGCGCTTCCTCTCGGTCATGATTGCCCTATTGATCAGGTGCTGGAAGGTGGGGAAGGTGTGGTTCATCAGCTGGTAATGCAGGGGATCCACCAAACCCCTCATGAACCTGTACTGCCTTTTAGCATCAGTGTTGACGTCTTCAGGTGCATAACGAGATAGCTGCAAAAACCTGTCCCTGTATTCACTAACAGACAGGGGTCCTTGCTTCAGAGCCAGAAACTCCACTTTCTTCACGATCATCAGTCCCTCTGGAACATGGTACCTACGGAAATTCTCTCTGAATTCCTCCCAAGTGATGGCTTCGGGGTCAGCATGGGTGGCGAGGTAGGACTCCCACCAGGACTGGGCTGCTCCCCTTAGTTGGCGGGGACCATACAGAACCTTCTCCCTGTCGTCACATTGGGCGGTGCGCAGTTCCCTTTCCACTGCACGCAGCCGGTCTTCTACATCCATGGGGTCAGTAGAGTGGGCGAAGGTAGGAGGGTGCCCTCTCATGAATTCGCCACGTTTATCCCGTGGCATCTGGGGCATCTGCATCTGTAACTGGGGTTGGGGTTGATGTTGAGCCTGCTGCATGGCTGCCAGAGTCTGCCCAATAGCCTGCACTGCCTGAGTTTGCATCAAGAACATCTACTCCACTGTCATTGGGGGTGGCGGGGGAGGCTTCCTCCAGTGTTGCTGGGGTTCCTCCTGCTGGACACGCTGCTCTTGCTGAACACGCCTGTTACCTCGGCGTCTATTGTCAGACATCTTTGGAAGACATTCACACATCAGCATTGATCTTACAATCCTTCAGCATAAGAAAAGGGTATACAGAATTCTTCATGACACTGAGTGAACAAAGAACGTCACTATTCCTCATTACGATCCAATACAGCTTCTCAGATAAAAAAGGAAAGTAGAAGTAAATGGTTTCCCAACTAAATAACTGACTTCATTAACATCACTAGCTAAACCAAGCTGCAGGGGAAGCCCACATGTTGGCAACAGTCATTACAAAGATTCAAATCCAGCACAAGTTCATCATAACAAGCATGGAAGCAACTGATAAGCAAACTAAACTGACCATCTAAGACTGAGACACCTGACTTAAGAATTTATTACAAACTCCGACGCTAACGATCTAAGGATCCAGATCTATCTTGGTCCTACAAGCAGGGGAACCATAGGTGTGGTGACCACGTGGCGGCGAGCGGTAAGGGTGCTGAGTCCCAACAGGAGTGGGGGAACCACCCTCCTGGTGGCGGCGCTCTGCCAACTCAGCAATCTCTGCTCGAGCCCTGCTCAGCTCGTCCAGAGAGTGGTCCAGCTCGGTGTTAAGCACAACGACTAGGTTGACTGTGTGGCTCAACCTAGGGTTATCCTCACCAATAGGCAAGACAACCACACTCCCTGTGATACCAGTAGGACGGCGGGGTAGTACCTAAGGTTAAGACCGTCGGCCACCCCACCGAATAAAGAACAGTACTAGGAGAGTTCACGTCGTGCTGCGTCCTGCATAGCCGCCTCCGCAGTGTCCCTCTCGGAGATGGAGTAATGCTCCAAGAAGGCCTCTGCACCTCGGAGGTCATCCTCCGGACGGCGTACTAGGCAGGTAGCCTCCCAGCGGTCCGGGTACCTCCCGCGACTGTGCTGGTAGACTACACAACGATACTCGATCGACCAGGTGTGCCGGTCGAAAGCCCGGCGCAACAAGGTGTCGAGTGCGTCGTGGAAGTGACAACCATGAGCGGCGTCACGGGTGATGGGTCGGGCGACCCATCCCTCTGCCTCCTGCTCCTCAGAGGGCTCAGTACTGTGGTCTGAGCCGTCGTCGTCGTCTCCATTGGGGTCTCCTCCAGGACCTCCTCCAGTAGCTCCTCCAATAGCCGGGGTGTCCTGCGGTGGTGCAGGGGGCGCCTCCAGCTGAGGAACAGGGGAACGGCGCCTCACGGACTCCACCTCCTGCTCAGGCGGGGAGGAAGAGCCCTGCTGCTCCCTCTGCTGACGCTGGCGCTCCTGCTCCTCACGTAGCCGGTGGTGCAGCCTCTCCAGGTGACTCGACTGACCGGACACTGTGCGGCTAGAGGATGCTCCGCAAGGCGAGACGGCAGGAAAGGGATCACCGACTTACGAGTAGTGTGTCTAAGACGAGCCATCTACAAAAGACACCGTAAGCATAAGAGTAAGAACAGAACTAATATGACAAGTAAGTAAACCAGAGACAGAACAAAATAAAATTTTAGCAAGGTATAATATAATATATATATATATGTAGTAGAACATAGGGTTGGTCGAGGTGACCGACTTTTGAAGTGACACCAGAGGTCAAGGTGAGAATGAGGGTCAATAGTCCTTAGTACGGCCAGTGCTACTCTAGGTCAGCGGTCCTACAGTCAGCACGACTTTGATACCACTTATGTCACACCCGGTTTTAGAAGGCAAACCGAATGCGAACTATGTACGTGCCAGGATCAGAATTCATGTACACATCGATTACATAAATGAATATCATCGCATAGTGCTTGAATAATAACATAAAAGAGTATTAACTTATTACATCACGATGTCAGAGACATCCACATAGTCATCAACTCAATGGGTAAATCAAACTGCTAAGCGAAACACAGTAAAGATAGGGCCTGCACAGGTAGTTGACTGGGGGTTGCCGCCAACCCACACATAAAACTCGTCGTAGTCTTGGAACTCTTGGAAGTCTCCTTCCACGGCTTCATCTTCTCCTGAGCAGTGGTTGCAATGTGGACAACCTGGTGTTTTGTGGTAAAGCAAGGATGAGTACACATCAACGTACTCAGCAAATGCCCCGTTTGGCTGAAGTGGACTAGCTTTTTATGTGGGGTTAGGCTCAAGCAGTTGCTTTTAGTTGGTCAGGTATTTATTGTTAGTAGAAGCCAGATTTTATCATAGAACCCAAGTTATAATCCCAAAAAGTACCTCCTCAGAGAGGAAATACTAGAATTCATAATTAAAGTCACCATCATTAACCATCATCATTAAAGTCATCATCTGAGGTGTATCCGGAGTATCTCTAATCAAAGAGGATCCCAAGGCTGCTCTTAACCGTGAGCACGGCTGATATATCAGTTTCACTACCCTCTGCAGAGGTCGCACACTTTACCCATGAGCCGTGATTCCCGTTTTGCCCGGGGATCATGACTCCCCATTGACCACTTCCTAGGTGGTCCGGCAGGGTATCACTACGTAGCTTTTACAAAGATTCCCTAGAGGTACTAGCCGCCTGTTAGGTTTCTCCAGTTTGATAAACACATTACCTCTCCCCGAAGGGGGGTGACTAACAAAAGCATAACGAAAGAACCTCGGCACCCAGCCTCGGCAGAGCAAGCACTGTGCCTGGACCCCATTGACGGCACGACAACGAAGCAACTACACCTCTAGTTCCTCTAATTAATTAGCTAAGGGCCCGCCATTTCACCCTCATGGTTGCACTGTTATCCCGGGTGGTCTCTCAACGAACAGGTCCTTACAGAGAGGCACTCGAGAAACCACTCGAGCCCCCTTAAAGGCCACAAGTATAACATCATAATAAGAAGAGGGAAAATAGCGTATCATGAATCATTCTCATCATGTTCATTGATTAGAGTTGAGCAATAGCATAAGACCAAGCAATAATAATCCAACCCAGATAGGTAAACAAGGACATGGATAACAAAAGCTAGTCAATCCTTAGGTATAAAGGTATAAATGCGGGGAGTGAATTATAGACTTGCATAGGACATAGATAGGTCAAGGGACACTTGCCTTCACCAAGCTGCTGCTGCTTAGGGTCTTCTCCTGCAATTCCCTCAGACTCCACGAACGGCCCGATATCTACGCGAGTGCAAACATACATCCAACATTCTTGAAACGGAAGGAAACAATACACCATACAACAATATAGATCAAATAAATATACACGCGACATAGAATTCGCATCTACGACTACGCGAGAAAGGAACTGAGACGACCGACGCTACGGTCGAGGGATATCACGTTTACACTAAGCGGATATGAGTTATAATATTTAATTCGGCTTAATCATATTCACAGACATTACTCATATGCCAAGTAAAATTATTACTTATTCCCGATTAGTTTGCTACTCGAATAACCGTTGTTTAAATATGTACTTAATTAGCGCGAGCTATTCTAGGTGAGGCGGATTATTAACGTGCGAAGAAGCGCACGACGATGTGTGTGAACGGCACGCACCGATTTAATGCGCGATGCGCGGGCGATGGCGAGGCGAGCGACGCGAATGCACATGGGGGGGTAGACGAGGGGTAGACGGGGGGGTAGATGAGTGTAGACGAGCGTGGACGGAGTCCCGTCGACGCACTGCGCGTAAGCGGACGCGAGTGCGTGCACTAGTTGCACGACGACGGCTGCGAGAGCACGGCGAGGCGCTGCGCACGCGCGATTTGACGTGCACGACACGGCTAACAGCGAGCCCGAGGCGCGGCGAGGGTGGACGAATGGCTGGGGCGGGCTGCAGGGACGTCAGCGGGGTCAGGCTCGGCGATTCGGCCACCTTAGCTAGCCATGGCGGCCACGGCCGATCGGGCACGGGGTGCTGGGCGCGTGGCGGCTCGCTGGCTTGGGCCCGGTTCGGCCGTGCTAGCAGCGCGCTGGTGGCCAGGGGCATGGGGACGGGGCTGGGCGTGCCGAGCGCGCGGCGACTCGGCCGCGGCGCGCAGGGGGCGAGGCTCACCGACGAAGGGGGCGCGGCTGCTGCAACACTAGGCGCCGACGCGGCTCGGCGCGCTTGCGGCCAGAGGAGGAGAGGCGAGGGCGGCCGAGCCGGCTCAGCCAAGCTCTGGCCATGGCGGGCGAGTACCACGCCGAGAGGAGAAGAGTGGGGAAGAGAGGAAGGGGGCGGGCTCACCTCGGCGACGCGGCACTCCGGGCGGGACGAGGCTTCGAGGGCGGTGCTGGCGAGGCGGAGGGCGAGGTCGAGGCGAGGAGAGGCAGTGTGGGCGAAAAACTGCGCGACGGGCGGTTCGGGAAGATGTACAGTGGCGTCTTAGCGTCCTGGCTCCCTGGCGCGCGGGCCCACCCGAGCAGCGGCGGCGGGCGCGGAACGGCCTGCACGCTGTGCACGGTCGTGCGCGCGATCATGGGTGCGCCACGGTGGGCCGCGTGGGCTGGCGTGGAGCGGGGGGCGCGGCAGGCGCGCTGGGCCGCCTAGGCGCGCGGTCGCGGGGCTAGCGTGGAGCGGGCCGCTGGGTTGGGAGATGGGCCGCCTCGCATGGGCCCAGGAAAGGAGAAGGTGGCGCTGGGCTGAGCGGGGGGGGGGAAGAGGGGGAGAAGGGGGCCGGGGTGGGCCGGCCGAATGGGCTAGGGAAGGGGGAAGCTGATTTCCTTTCTCTTTTTTCTTTCTCTATTTCTATTATTTCAGTTTGACATCATGTGAAAATCATTGATTAAATGAAAGATCAAGCAAACCATTCATCAAACAAAAATAAATGCCTTCCAGCATGATGCAACAACCATTGTTCCCTTAGGGTTTTTATTAAAACCTGAACTTGGTGGATATTATAGAAGAAATTTTTATACCCCTAGATTCAGGGTGTTACATTCCTGGTCACTATCATTATCGGGACAGTTAGCAATAAAGTGACCAATCTTACCACACTTGAAGCAGGAGCGCTTTCCCTTCGTCTTGCTCTTGTTGGGATGCTCCTTACGACCTTTGAGCGCCGTCTTGAAGCGCTTGATGATGAGGGCCATTTCGTCCTCATTTAGCCTGGCCGCCTTAACTTGCGCCACCTTGCTAGGTAGCGCCTCCCTGCTACTTGTTGCTTTGAGAGCAACAGTTTGAGGCTCGTAGATCGGCATTGGGCCATTCACTGCATCATCAACATATCTTACCTCCTTGATCATCATTCGCCCGCTTACGAACTTTTCGAGTATTCCCTCGAGCGTCATCTTGATGTACCTAGGATATTCACGAATAGAGTTTACAAGATGAGGATCAAGGACAGTGAAGGACCTCAGCATATGTTGGACGACGTCGTGGTCCGTCCATCCTGTGCTCCCATAGCTCCTTATCTTGTTGACCAGGGTCTTGAGCCTATTGTACGTTTGAGTTGGCTTCTCTCCCCTGATCATCGCGAACCTTCCTAGTTCGCCTTCCACCAACTCCAGCTTGGTGAGCATGGTGGCGTCGTTCCCCTCATGCGAGATCTTGAGGGTGTCCCAGATCTGCTTGGCATTATCCAAGCCGCTCACCTTATTATATTCTTCCCTGCACAAGGATGCTAAAAGAACAGTAGTAGCTTGTGCATTTTTATGAATTTGTTCATTGATAAACATAGAATTATCAGAACTATCAAATTGCATTCCATTTTCTACTATCTCCCATATACTTGGATGAAGAGAGAACAAATGGCTACGCATTTTGTGACTCCAAAATCCGTAGTCTTCTCCATCAAAGTGTGGAGGTTTACCAAGTGGAATGGAAAGCAAATGAGCATTGGAATTATGCGGAATACGAGAATAATCGAAAGAAAAGTTCGAGTTAACCGTTTTATTTTTCTCCTCGTATTCGTCGTCCTTTTGAGAAGAGGAAGATTCGTCGCTGTCATAGTAGACAATCTTCTTGATGCGCCTCTTCTTCTTTCCATCCTTCTTCTTTTGACTTGAGCCTGAGTCAGTGGGCTTGTCGTCTTTTGGCTCATTGATGAAGGATTCCCTCTCCTTGTCGTTGATCACCATCCCCTTTCCTGAGGATCCATCTCTTCGGGCGGTTAGTCCCTTTTGTGAAGAGAACGGCTCTGATACCAATTGAGAGCACTAGAGGGGGGGTGAATAGGTGATCCTGTAAAAACTTAAAACTTAAAGCCACAAAACTTGATTAAGAGTTAGCACAATGAAATCAAGTGGCTAAAGGAGAGCTCTTGTGAAACACAATAGACACAGTGAGAACAAGCACAAGAGACACGAGGATTTATCCCGTGGTTTGGCCAAGTATAACACTTGCCTATTCCACGTTGTGGCGTCCCAATGGACGAGAGTTGCACTCAACTCCTCTCAAGTGATCCAATGATCAACTTGAATACCACGGTGTTCTTCTTTCTTTACTCTTTCCCGTTTGCGAGGAATCTCCACAACATGGAGTCTCTCGCCCTTACAATTAGGATCAAAGTGAAAGCACTAGAGTAAGGGAGGGAAGCAACACACACAAATCCACAGCAATACGCACACACACAGCCAAGACTTGAGCTCAAATGAATAACACAAGGTTCACCACTAGAATGGAGCTCAAATCACTAAGAATGCCAATCGAGTGCGCAAAGACGGAGTGTGAATGATCAAGAATGCTTAGAGTATGCTTGGTGTTCTCCTCCATGCGCCTAGGGGTCCCTTTTATAGCCCCAAGGTAGCTAGGAGCCGTTGAGAGCAATCCAGGAAGGCAATTCTTGCCTTCTGTCGGGTGGCGCACCGGACAGGTACTGTAGCATGTCCGGTGCAGATTGCTTTCCGATTCTGACGCAGCCGACCGTTGAAGATTTGGAGCCGTTGGCGCACCGGACACTGTCCGGTGCACACCGGTCAGTCCGGTGCCCCCTTCTGACCGTTGGCTCGGCCACGCGTCACGCGCGGATTGCGCGGCCGACCATTGGCTCGGCCGACCGTTGGCTCACCGGACAGTCCGGTGAATTTTAGTCGTACGCCGCCGATGAATTCCCGAGAGTAGCCTTTTCACCAGAGCCAGCCTGGCGCACCTGACACTGTCTGGTGCATCACCGGACAGTCCGGTGCACCCAGACTGAACAACAGTTGGTTGTACATAGCCAACTCTTTTTCCTTTTGTCTTTTCTCTGATTCTAGCACTTAGACAAATATGTTAGTACACAAAAACCAATGTACTAAGTCTAGAATCATACCTTTGTGTTGATTTGCACTTCTTCCACCATTTGGCATAGTTTCATACTTAAACCATTTGTGTTGGCACTTGATCACCAAAATACTTAGAAATGGCCCAAGGGCACATTTCCCTTTCAGGTCCATCTAGTTGTCTTCACCGGAGTAAGAGCCTCCGGCGAAGACATCTTTTAGGTCCCCTTCGGGTGACTGATACCCGAGGTCCCGCTCAGCCGCGGCCACCTCGCCGTCGTCGACCTTTTCTTTGCCAAGTCAGCGACGAGGTGCGGAGCCATCCTCGGAAGACTGCTCCCGTCGCTCGCTGACGCGTTTCATGAGGTCAATGATCTCACGACACTCAGCGGCGCTGTGGCGACCGTTGGGGTGCACTGGGCACGAGCCGCTGTTACCCCTCTGCGGCCGTGGGCGTTTGTTGCGGTCGCCCTGGCCCCTGGTTGCGGCTGCAACCACTAGAGCGGTGGACCACGGCTTCTGGTAGTCGTGGTCCTTCTTCTTTTTCTTCTTTCCGTACCTGGGGACGGCGCCTGAGCCACCTGACTGGGCAGCTCCAGTTTGCGGGGCTGAGTGCCATGCATGGCCCTCGGCGGCTCTGGCGCACTTATCGGCCAGGGCGAAGAGTGTGGGGACAGTTTCCACGTCATGTGTGGCCAACTTCTCCAGTATTTTTTCATCACGTACTCCCTGTCTGAAGGCTGTGTGATGGAAGCATCAGAAATACGAGGTATAGTACCTCGCACCTTGGTGAAGCGGGAGATGAACTTCTGGAGAGTCTCCCCGGGCTCCTACCTCACCGCATGGAGGTGGGCCTCCACACCGTGCTGCTGGTAAGCACTGGTGAAGTTCGCAACGAACCGCGTGCAGAGCTCTTCCCAGGAGTAGACTGACCCTAGGGTGAGGTTCATGAGCTAGGTCCGGGCAGGTCCAGACAAGGCCACATGAAAGTATGTTGCCATCACATCAGTGTTTCCACCTGCTGCCGTGATGGCGGTAACGTACACCAACAGGAACTCCGACGGGTTCGACGTTCCGTCGTATTTTTCCGGCAGGTGCAGCCGGAACTTGGGTGGCCATGACGCCGTGCGGAGATGATCCACAAGAGCGGTGCAGCCCACCCCGGCCAAGGGGACACCCGTTTGAGACCGGGTGCCAATTGGCGTCTGCGGTGCAACCATAGCGAAGTCTTGATCGAGGTTGTGACCATCAATGTTTTGGCGGCGCTCGCTCGCCCTTTCCAAAGAGACCCGGGCATCCTCTCTCACACGCCTACGGTTGAGTTCTGCCCGAAGGTCGTTGGTCTGCGCACCCCTTACTGAGGGCGAGCGCATAGATGCTGACGCCTTGTGTTGGCGCCGGGATGACCATGTCCTCGACCTGGTCGAGGTAGAATGTGCCATATCGAGAAGTCGGTTGACGTCGTCCCGCCATTGCTTCATGGCCCCTGGTGAGGCCGTGGAGCTTGGAGGGTGTCGCAACAACTCCCTGGCTGCTGACAACGCCCCTGGTGATGCCCTCGACGGAGTCCGGGACGCTTGCGCTACCGTGTGCTGTCGTGCGGCGTGCACAGCAGCAGTGCCTGGCACTGGGCGATTGGGAACCTGCGGTGTGGAGGAAGTAGCTTCTCCCTCCACCACAAAATCCACCGAAGTCTCGGCGCGGTGCTCAATGATTTGCACCATCATCCTTGGGCAAGGAAACAAGCAAAAACCTAATGGCTAGCCCCCTACCTGGCACGCAAAATGTTGGAGAGCAAATCTCCGGCCGGGTGGCGGAGTGCACCCGCCCTAAATCCTAAGATGAGGAGGGGCCTAAGCGTTTTGCTTGTTAGTTGGAAAAGTGGGAAGAACACAAGAACACACAAGGATTTAGAGTGGTTCAGGCCGCCGGAGCATAACACCCTACTCCACTGTGTGATGTATTGCTTGAGAGCTTGTATAAACTTGTGAGTGTCTGAGTGAGCCTGAAAGATTGAGCCTCCAAGGTTCAGCTCCAAATATTGGGCTCCCCAGGTTCAGCTCCAAAGATTGGGCCTTTTGTTTAACGTCGCATGCCTCCCCTTTTATAGCTGAAGGGGGGCATGCACAAAGGTGCTGGGCCCCGACATGTGGGCCTAGGGACATAAAGAATATAGCGCTTGGAGCCACCAATGTTTGCTGCTGGGGCAATCTTCTTGTGCCCTGACGCCCGAGATCTCCATATCCTCAGCGTGCAGGGGAAGCTTCTTGTAGAAGGGGTGATGGGTACTGTGCGTCGCTCGGCACGGGCGCACTGTACGCCAACAGACTGGTCAGGCGCGTCGTCTATTGGGTGATCCTGACGCCGTCTGCCGGCGGATTGGACAGGGCGCATTAAATGCTGAGAGGGCGCGTCGCCTGTCAGCATGGTGGCAGGCAGCGTGTCCTCTCCGCAATAAATGCAAAGACTACACAGCCGCATGGGCCTTACGTCAGGCTCGGCCCGTTGGCTTATGTTACGGGCCACAAGCCATGCTGCCGCAGCGGGTTTCTACCTGAGCGGGGAGCGTAGGGCAAGGCCTGGACATGTGTTGGCACCGGACCCTTGCTTGTGCCGGGGTCCTCTCCGTCCCGGGACCTTGCCAAGGCTCGGACTTCACTCAGGGGGACCCGGATGTCTCCTCGGGAGCTCCGGGCTCGTACTCATAGGGGTCCAGCGTCCGTCTACGGAGGTCCGGACCCAACGGTGCTTCCTAGGATGTATTATCCTTCCTTGCCACGTGGTGCCCTTAGGCCTGCCCATGTGGTGGGGTCGGGTGCCGCTCTCCATGTGACCTAGAGGTGTTGTACGGGTGCAGCGCCTTCATGCTGTAGAAGAGGGTACCCCTGATTTAGGGTACCGACAGTGTGGATAGGTCAATGATTCCCTTATGTTTAGCAGGTCCTCTGTGGTGATTATCGTCGGATCCTTTGCTATTGTTTGGATGATGTTTTCTAGAGTCGTGCAGGGAAGAACATTTCCTCCCTTTTTCTCTGTTTGTGTGATGAAGGCATTTAGCTAACATGTATGTGAGGTGTAGTGTGTGGTTGATGCGATAGTCGAGTTAATATTTCAAGCTCTTAGCCATTGGTTTTGTCAAGGGTTGCTCGTGTTGTTTTTGTTTGTGTGGTGGTCTTCAGATCATGTGCTGTTGCTTGTGTGACACTTTTGACGACTAGGATGAGGAAGAGACGTCTAGTGGAGAAGTTTCCTTTCTATTATCCTTTATGGCATGATAGTGTTACGTTAGCAGTTTGATGAGATATTTCAGTTGTCTGTAATGGCATGGACACATTAGTGTTCAAGAAATCAACATAGTATCGATGGGGAGTTTAAGTTTCGGATACGAAGTTAAGCGAGGACTACATGGGTGAACATGTTTAATGCTTGCTATTTGGACTGCATGTCAAGTTTTAACTACGCAGCTAGTTTAGGGAAGTAAATCTTGTTTTCCGTTGAAGGGTTATACATAAAAGTTGTAGCTAATATATTTATCTTGCTTTTGTAAAAATGTCATGGCCATAGGTCTAGTAGTTTGAAAGTTATGCTGCTCACAATTCCAGTACTAGAATCTGTCCAAAATATGTATAGATTTAGAAGATTGTATTGTTTGCTTGAGGTAAACTTAGAATCTATTCTTGGTAATTATAAATAAATTGTAGTACTTTTATTAATATTTCAAAAAAGTCTTGGATCACCCTTTGTGGTCTAGAGACCAAGTTATAGCTGTTTGAAATGTGGAGTCTGAATCTGTGCAAATCTGGACAGAGAAGACTGTTTGGGTTAACTGACCTTGCTACACATTGAATTAACCTGAGCTGTTTATAAATGATTTGGACAGAATTTACGTTTAGCACTGTTTGACCTTACTAAGTGTTGAATCACTTTGTGATGATAATACCAAAATTGTATAGGCCATCATAAGCTTTCCATAAAGTCCTAGTTTACTATTTTTGGATGAATATCTTGTAAGTTATGAGCTAAACAAATACATGTTGTGTTGCTGTCCAAAATCAGCAAGTATTAAAATGGTTGCTTGGAATTGCTTTTGTGTAGGTCACTAGGTTTGGTTAGTTCTTGATTGGTGCGGTCTTGTAGTTTCTAATCTCAAGTGAGCATGTGTCCCATTCTTAATGGGATATGCTAAATAATCTAAGGCCCCGTTTGTTTCCTTTCATTTCGAGGAATTGGAATCTTACTAATGGAATAGACTATTTTTTTAGAATATGACATTCCACCACTTTCCAAATTTATCATATAAGCCTACCTCAAATTCATGGGGTAAGAGATGGAAATTGATTCTATAGATTTACATGCTATTTTTCCGATGTACAACTTATAGCACATTCTTCTACTTGCGCCTCTATAACATAAATGTAGTATATAACTATCTCTCTCATATGATTTAGGACAATATACAAATATATTGCATATATAAATATATAAACTTAATTAGTTTTGTCTAAATTATAATTATTAAAATGGAATTCAATTCCAACGAAACAAACGGGCCCTAAGGGAATTATGGAACACTTCCTCTATTGTATCTTTTATGCTTTAAGTGTTTAGTTGGTGAATGCAAATTCATGAAACTCTATGCGAGGTGATAATGTTTTACTTGTTACATTAAGGAAAGGTGTGATGTTTAGTAATAGTAGGTTATGCAATTTAGTCCGGAGAAAAGAAGTTTAGAAGAACTAATTGAAATGCATCTATCCTTATTCTTAGTTTTAGATGTCCGCTACTAGTGAGTCTAAGTTTAGTAATTTAAATTATTTACGGATAAGTGTTGTCGGGGTTGCGGTGAGGATCTAATTATATGAGTGAATATGTATCTGATGAATGCTTTACCTACTAGCTCAAAAATGTGATGTCTTATCTTAGCTAGTGTATGATTCAAGATATTTGCACATGGTGGTTTAGAAAATTAGTAAATCACTTTTATCCATATTTGTGTTCTAGATGTCTAATAATGAAAAACCTAAGGTTATTAGTCTTTTCATGAATGTTTGATCTTAGAAGAGTATAGAACCTGAGTAAAATCTATTACTTGATATTTGATCAACTTGAGTGCAAGCTAAAATGAGTTGTGTCTACCTGGGTATAGTTTAATTTTTGTAATATTAATGTTTGCTCCAGCTGACTAAGTGTGATTATTGTAAAGTAATCTATGGATACTTAGTATATGCTTGCTTTTGATTCGTTGCATTGTCTTTCCATAAGTGTTGTAATCTACCGAGGTTACATTCTAGCTGAAGGTTGGTGTTTAGTTATTGTTGCTCGATAGTTGAGTTGAGTATGATTACCTCAAAGATTGTGATTGTTGTTGAGTCAAAGTTAGCTAGTGTTTTCTCATAAGAATTGTGGCGCTTTGCCATAAGTGTTTTGCCCTCTTCGGTGTAGTTTACCTATCTTGTGTTATTTATGTTTGTTCCCATTCATATGCATTTCGCATTCCATTAGGCACGTTAATTGATCAAACGATGTGGAGGGCAAGAGTTGGATTAATCTAAAAGTGATGCCGATGAATAAACCAGAGGAGTGGATGATTTGATCAAGTACCAGGATGGGATTTGCTCACCAAGTGATCGCCATCTAACAACACTAACTTAGTGTTATCCCAAGCAAGCCCTAGTGCATTTGCCACCTCCTTGTTGTTTTAAATCTTTTATCACTTATATGCTGCATTAGGTGATAGGAGTTGAGTGATGAAACACTTAATGCATTACCATTCCTTGGAATTTGATTATCTTCCTTGATATCTGGTTTATAAAGAGAAGTAATGATACTTAGCCCTGCTTAGAAAACTAAAAGTTGTTTCTTTGAAAAGAATGATGTGTAACACTGGGTATGAGTTTTATGAAAAAGGAACTTGCAATAATGAAGGTATCACTCGCGATGATGAATTCATTGTTCAAGTATTGTACCTCTGCCAGGTACGTGGTTTTGGGAGTTAAATAATAAGATGAGACCATACGTTGAGCAAGAAAGGTCGCTCGTCTGTGTCATTTAAGGACCGCAACGATTATTGGCCTGCTGATCTAGGACCCTTTAATGGACCACATGCCTCGTCATAGGTAAGCTTAGCCTCGGCTGGACCAATACTAGAAAGGCCGACCCACAATGGTGTAGAGCCTCAGAATCCTATTTTGGGAATCTAATAAAATTCTCCAAAGGTTTGAAATTAGAGTATCTTTTAATAAGAACTTTCTTACCTTTAAACCCACATCTCCTAAAATAAATATGGTTTCTAATAAAAGACTAAAAACATATTTATCTTTATATGAATTTCCCAAATTATGGAAATATTCTTCAAGAGGTTCAAGTTAAAATACCTCTTAATAAATACTAAAACATTAGAAAAATATTTGGAATAAATAGATAAATTTTCATCCCATGCTAGGATATATTTTGTACATTTGTACTTTTGTTTGAATCTAGTTGGAATAGAAAATCTGAAAAAAAGAAAACAGAAATTAAAAAATAGAAAAAAAAGAAAAAAGGGATGGAGGAGCTTTTACTTGGGCTGGAGACACTAGTGTCCATTTTCTCTCTGGCACCATGCGCTGGCCACTCTCCTTTATAGGTGGTCAATGGCTTGTGGACATGCTGGGTCAGCTCCATCTGCGTGTCACACCCAGTTTTAGAAGGCAAACCGAATGCGAACCATGTACGTGCTAGGATCAGAAACTCACGTACACAGCGATTACATAATTGGACATCATCACACATTGCTCAAAGTAAATAGAGGAAAGGTAATTTATTACATCAAGATGTCCAAGATATCCACAGAGTCTATAACATAGTCATTAACATTATCAAAGTGCGGAAAACGAAACGTAGCAGAAAAGGCCTTCACATGCAGCTGACTAGGGGTTTCCCACTAAGATAACTAGAACTCATCATAGTCCTAAAACTCCTCAAATTCTTCCATGTTGCCAGCATCTCGTCCTGAGCACTAAATACAGTGGGGATAACCTGGGGTGGGTGGTTTTTAAAGCAAAGGTGAGTACACATCAACATACTCAGCAAATGTCCCGTTTCGTTAAAGTGGACTAGCTGTATGTGGAGTTAAGGTTAAGTAGTTGCTTTTAGTTGGTCAGGTATTTATTACTAAAAGTAGAGCCAAGTTTTAGTAATAAACCCAGTTATTACCCAAATGTACTCCCTCCAAGAGGAAATACCAGAGATCATAATTGTAAGCATCATCATTAAACATCATTATAAGAGTATCCAAAGTTCTTCTAATCAAAGAGGATCCCAAGGCCGCTCTTAACCATGAGCTAAGCTGATATACCAGTTTCTAACACTCTGCAGAGGTCGCACACTTTACCCACAAGCCGTGATTCCCATTCTGCCCGGAGATCATGACTCTCCATTCAACACTACCAAGGTGACCTAGCAGGGTCTCACTACGTAGCCTTTACAAAGATTCCCCAGAGGTCATACCTGCCTGTTAGGTTTCTCCGGTTTGATAAACACAGTACCTCTCCCCAAAGGAAGGGTGACTAACAAAACCATGTCAAGGAACCCATGCAACCAGCCTCAATAGAGCAAGTACTATGCTCGGACCCCATTGACGGCCCTACGGTGAAGCCAACTACACCTCAGGTTCCTCTAATTACTCAGCTAAGGGCGTCCCATTCCATCCTCATGGTTGCACTATTATCCCGGGTGGTCACTCCACGAATAGGTCCTTACGGAGAGGTACTCAGGAAACATCCTGAGTTCCCTAAAGTATCATAGGATCATCATCGGGATAACATCATCGTATCATAAGTATTCACATCATGTTCATTGGTTAAGGTAAAGCAATATCATAAAGCTAACCATGATAACCCAAAAAGGGTAAACAAGAATGAGGTAAATATAGACTAGTCAATCCTTAGGTCTCAATAATGTAATGCGGGAAAGTGAATTATAAGTAAATAGGACATAATGGGTCAGAGGACACTTGCCTTCACCAAACAATGCTCAGGGTCTTCAATCTCGTAGAACTTGAAGAGCTTGCTCACTTGGTCGCCAAGGCTTGATCTTCGATACCTCGAAGCTCGAAAACAGATCGCAATCTATTAGCGACGCACATCGAAGACGGACAAGCACAAGCAAACAAACATATACAAGCATAAGAACATTACACCATACAAAGGAAACCAATATAAAAACAGGCAATATAAAATAGAGATCACTTCTACGGTCACGCGAGGAAAAGAAACGCGACGGTCGAAGCTACGGTCGAGAAGTTATAACGTTTACGCTGTGCTAGTAATAGACAAGACATTTAATTAGACATTATCAAATAGAAATTATAACTGCTATTTAGTTCTGATTAAATCTGTTACACTAACAACTGTCAAATAAATAAGTAATTTAATTAAAGCGAGAGATTCTAAGCGAGGCGAATTTATGACACACAAAACAGCACGACATCGTGCAGAACGACGTGCGGACACGCACGACATGCACGAACAACGCGCGGCAATGCGTACTACATGTAAAAACATTGCATGTGTTATGCGCGAATGACGCGTGGCGACACCCGACAAGGTGCACAACGTGCAAAACAATGCACAAACGATGCATGATCACACGCAACTTAGCGCGCGGACGACGCGCCAAGCAGCACGCCACTGCGTGCGGAACAACACGCGCGATAGGTGAGAAAACTAAATAGAGGACGCATTTATACTAAAGAAATATTAAAGAAATAAAAAGTAGTTAAGTTAATATTAGCCATGTTAATGTTTATTATAAAAGTGCAAGTTGAACACTTGAGGGGTTTGGTTTGCCAAAAAACTAGCTGAGTCTAAAATCAAATTTTAGCTTTTCAGTTTCTAGAATAATACTTTTAGACTAGATGAGCACCTAACTATCCATACATGGTATCAAGCATTATGTCAATCAACATCCTTTTGAAAGTAACCTCATTTCCACTTATTACTCAATGCACTACAATGGATCAAGCGGTCTCATTAGCTGTGAGAAGCAGACGATTCGAATCGGGTTTTAACCTTGCAAGGTAAACCTAAACACACGACATGTAGGGGCTCTCCGTCCCCACACATATTTGTCGTCCCCATCGATCCCCCGTTCGCGGCCAGATCTCACCGCCTTGGCATGCAATGCCCCACTGACCCCGGCCGCCGCCATGCAATGACTGCACTTGCACCCACCATATCTAGAATGGGAGACCACGTCTCAGGACAAGTGTGGAGGAAAGTCCACGCCCGGCTTCACTTAGGTACTAAGCTTACCGATTACCATATTTCTTGACAGAGGTATCCGCACGTTAATACTTATTCCAATTTTGTCTCGTAGACAGCGCATCCCCATGGATCCGTGTCCACAAACCATCATCATTCCGTTATCAAAAATGGATAAACCAATTCCTAACCTCGCGCGAGTGCTTAGAAAAATCACTCGACTTCTACCGAGATCCCTAATTAGCAAAGTAGCTACTCGACCTAGCATACTAGTATCCATCTCAAAGAGGAATCATGAGTTTATGCAACTAGGGTTTCAGGCAACTCCTACACTTAAGTGCACGGTACAAGCCTACAAACATTAGGTACAGTAAAATAGCATATATAACGGTTATGCATAAAACCGGGGCTTACCTAGAATCCAACACTAGATATTGTTTGCTATATGACACTCGCATGGCGAGCATCCACTGGTTAGGTCCATCCTTCGGGTCATCCACCAACTGCATCTTGTGGTTGGCACCACATCACTTGCATGATCTTCTCTCGGTCCTAAATGAGATGCAGGATGCATATGTATGAATATGATGAAATATATCACAAGACAATCCCAAAATACACGGTAGCGAACTAAGCATTAAATCGTAAGACACCATAAACAACCACATGCTAGCATTAGCTATCTACACGTCATCGAGCGCACAACATCAACATCACTGGAAGGACGACGATTACTACCTATAATTAACCAACGCAACATGACATCACACGTACAAGTATTTACCACATTCACTTTAATCATTTATTAGTTACTCTATTATTAAATTACTTAAGCACATGTACATTCACTGTGACTTCTAAACGTCATACAGACAAACTTAGTTTAATAGAGAATAATCACTTAATCGGGTTCTACCAATATTCTCAATATTCTAATGCAAGCACACACCCAAGAGAACACGTAGATGGTGTTAGCCTAATCACAACGCCTTTTGTACTAGTCTAATGCGGTTGGTTATTTAGTAATATTAGATAAGCAGCGAAGTATTAGAAATGGTAACATATCGTTAATTGTGTTTCTTACCCATATAACGACACTTGCTAGATTAACGTTGATTGAAGCTGGTTACTTACTAGACTTCGACAATTTAATTTACTGATTAAAGAGATGTGGACTAGTTACTTAAATATAACCCCAATTACATTAGTTACTATCATTATTACTCGTGTTCAACCAAAACCAAAACAAGGAAGCAGTCGACTCAAGACAAACACAACAGAGTAGAGCAATCCACCACAATCAACAAGATTAGAACAGCAGCACAACAGTTGCTTGTTTTAGTCATAACTCACAAGATATTCATCCAAAAATAGTGTTCAAATACTTTTTGAAAAGCATATGAAACACTCTACAACTTTGGTATTGTCATCTCAAGGTGATTAGACAATTAACAAGGTTAAATAGTGATAAACGACAGCTCTGTCCAGATTTGGACAGATTCAGACTTGTGACTTCAAAATTTATAACTAGAGATTCAGGCATCCAAATCATTTGATCTTAGACTTTCTGGAAAGATAATTAAATTGTCTACAAATCATTTATAAACAACTCAGGTTGATTTAAAGTGTATCAAGGCTAAAGACACTAGGAAGGCTTTGCTGTCCAGATTTGGACAGATTCAGACTTCACACTTCAAACTTCTATAACTTAACCTCCAGCACGCGCGAAGCCCGATGGACGAAGAGCGAGTGCGCCGCAGTGATAACGAGCAGGCGTGCGAGCGCTAAAGCGAGCCAAGGCAAGCACGAGTGCTGGGGTACAATAGACGACACCCGGCGAGCACGCAGCGAGGCACGCAGTAGGGACGACAGTCGAACCGGCAACAGAGCGTCGGTGAACTCGATGAACACGACCACGGACGCGTGCTGCGACTGAGACTGACAGGATCGACGGCATATTGAGCTGCTGGGGAAACGCCATGGCAAAGGTTGGCGCGCGCGAGGGAGTTGGAGATCGGCGACGGGGTGCAGCGCACTGTGGGATCGATGATGTGGTCGACCGGCGTGTGCAGGGGCGAGGGCGCAGGCGTCCACGCCAAGGTGAAGGAGCAGGAAACCGTGGTTGCCGGTGAACCCGACGACGTTTTGAACTGGGGCAAGTCCAGCGAGCTCCATGGTGAGCTAGGAAGGGATGGACACCCGACGAGGTGGCCATGGCCGGTCAAGCGGAGGATGGGACGGCGCGTAGACTGGGCAAGCACGGATAGGCGAGCGTGCCAGGGAGCTTGGGGGAAGGAAAGCCGCAGCGCACAAGAGCTCTGGCCGGGTGCGCGTTGGAGGCTGGGCACCGAGCGCCATGGGAGGGACCGAAGCGCAGTCCGATGGAGGAACAAGGGCTGGCAGCCGGCCATGGGGAGCAGGCGCACGTGGGGAAGATGAGCAGGGGCGCGGCTAGCCATGGAAGCAGGGGCAACGCCGGCGAGTAGATAGAGAGAGGCGAGCGGAGGGAGGAGCACGGCCATGGCAAGGACCAGGGGCGCGGCGAGCTGAGCGACGGCAGAAACACTAGGCTGGAGGGAGATGAACGGAGGCAGTCGAGTGAGCGGAGGGGAAAATATCCCACGATGGGGATAAGACCAACGACTCCAGTGGGGTGAGAGAATCAGGGACGCGCGCTGGAGATGAGCACGCCAGGAAAAAAATCTGGGGAGAGCGACGGAAGATATTTCTCTTTTATTTTATTTTTTTAATTCATAGATATTTTGAGTTGGAATTTTTAGCGATGATTAAAGGGTCTAATAATTAGAATTGACATCAACAATTGGACAGGATTTGATTTGGCGAATACTTCGGAATCATATGAGTTTTCACCCATTATTTATATTTAGAGATTCAGATCGAGACGAGAAACACACGGACCGAACTACACGGATTTCGGCTTCGGTATTTCAATTTACGACTGATTTCATTGAAGTCAAACCGATTAGCAATTATTTGAGTTCGGCTCTAATTATCTTCATCTGTGTTGAATGATTTACTACTAAATACTCATGATTATCAACCTCGCACAAGATTTCTCTTAGATAATGCGTGATCCTAGTTATTTTGCACTGAGTATTTTAGTCGTTGAGTTATAATACATTTATTTGGGAAACGGATCGCAACGGTGGATCGAGCTTCCAAATTCATATTCGCGCGAGCGATGTATTTTAAATAATCACCGAACACACCGAGTTTCGGAATAACTATGTTCCGAACATTACGAAAATTTAGTAAGAGCCCGAATAGATAAAAATGATGTCGAACTCATGACAGACGAAATAAATTAAGACAAGGAGACTGTTATTCACCGCTATCACGTGTTAAAGTCCGCACTTGTGGTCGAGCAGACGATAAACACCTAGGGGGGAAGTTTTCTTAATTTAAATAAGGTTTGGTCAGTTTTCTTAATTAATTCCAAACTCTAAAATTTAAAACAGAAAGCACATGGTTCAGTATTTTTATGTGATAGTTCATAGTATTTTGAATCCAGTAAAATTGGTTTAATTAAATTTGGTTAAATATTTCTCAAGATATAAATTTCCTAAGTTCTCTGCTGAATTGAAAAAGAATAAACAGAAATAGATAAAGGAAAAAGGATTTTACACTGGGGTCCCTGGCGAAAGGTTTTATGTGTATTACAGGCAGGTCCTCGGTTCACTATTCAACTGAGTCTATGACTCTGCAGAAAACCCCCTAGGGTTTTGCGAAATCGAACCCGCGATCCTTCCCCTAATGGAATAGTGACCGCGGCGGAAGAAAAGGGCGGAGGGGCTTACCGGCGGCGAGGTTGCTCCGGTGAGGGGTCGGGTGAGGTCCGGGGGTCTCTGGCGATCACGTCGAGGTACGGATCATCGGCGGTGGTGGTCGGAGTAGGTTGGTCCACGTGCGCAGGCGGGGGAGCTCATTGGCGGCGAGGGATCCAGCCTACTAACGGTGCCATAGTCCAATTGAATGGGTCAGGGAGCTTCACCAGAGGTCAAGGAAGACATGCGCGTGAGGAATTTGAGAATGGCTCACTGGATTGCTCGGTCTACGCGCGGCTGCGGGCGACCGAAGTTCGGGGAGGGCGATCCTAGGTCCGAGGACTTGGAAAGTTTCATGGGCCACTGGCGAAGCTAACCGAGTGATAGGCGCGGCTTGGAAGTGGCTGGAGGGAGCTGGCCGCGGTGGCTGAGGCTCGGGTGTCTTGGCGGGTGGTGGCGTGGCGTGCTCGAGGCGAAGTCCGGTGAACTTTGGCTCGGGCAGGACTAAGAGCACGCGGGGAGGTACGGTCGAGGCCTTGGGTTGCTTTATAGGCATGGCGCGGTGCACGGGCGGTCGTGGACCAGCGAGCGCGCGTGGGCGTGCACTGCTGGTCGCGGGTGCGCAAAATGGCGTGAACCGGGCATGTCAGCCATGGTCGAACACGTGGAACCGTTGCTTCTGCCCGAGTTCTAACGCCGATTGGGCGCAAATCTTCACGAATTTGGGCAAGATCGTTGTGAAGGATTTGTTCCCTGACTGTGCTTTGTCATTTGTGTGTGGAGGTTGCGCGGTTTTAGGCTAGGGATAGAGAGTTGTAGCGTCACCAAGGTGCCAGTGCCAGACAGTCGGGTCCCGAGGACAAATTGAGCGAAAATCAAGTCAAACGGTTTTTGTTTGAGTTGAAATTTTACCAGAGCATGTTCAAAGAAATTTGGCGCCACTTTGATATTTGGACTTTATGGATTCGAGTTTTGGAAAACAGGGAAGACATCTGAACTTTTAAAAGGGTTTTGAAATTCAGAATTCTGAATTGTGAATTTGCCCATAGGGCCTTGGTTCAAGGGCTGATTTGGGGATTTTGGAAAATCCAAATGGCCAAACTTTATTACTATATTTTGTCGGTTATTTAGTGCATTAAAACTTTGTTATTTGATCCATAGTAAATTTTTGTGTTTTCCCAAGGCTTTCCTCAATTTCCCTTTATGTGCTTAAATGGTCCATTTAGGATTAATTAGGGTTTGTGAGTTCTTCTCACCTTGAGGTGCATGGCATGATTAAGGGCAATTTCTTAAGAAGAAAAAAAAGACTTACTTAATTCTTGGTTATCAATTGATGATGTTCATTCCTCTATTTAGTTCACATGTGATAATGGTTTTGAGTCAGCCCTAGGAAGAACTCTAGGTGACACTAGGGTGTCACAGCTGTCACACCCGGTTTTAGAAGGCAAACCGAATGCGAACCATGTACGTGCCAGGATCAGTTATTCACGTACACAGCAGCTACATAATATGGACATCATCACACAGTGCTCAAAATAGTATTAATAAGGGAAATAGTCGATTACATCATACGTCTGAGACGTCCATATAGTTCTTACAATAAATCAAAGTGCGGAAAAGAAACGTAGATAACGCGGCCTTCACAGGCAGCCGACTGGGGGTTGCCGCTAACCCACACCTAGAACTCGTCGTAATCTTGGAACTCCTGGAAGTCTCCTTCCACAGCTTCATCTTCGCCTGAGCAGTGGTTGCAATGCTGACAACCTGGGGGGGGGGGGGTTTGGTGTGTAGAGCAAGGGTGAGTACACATCAACATACTCAGCAAGTATCCTGTTTGGCTGTAGTGGACTAGCTTTATGTGGGGATAAGTCAAGCAGTTGCTTTTAGTTGGTCAGATTATTATTTACTAGTAGAAAGCCAAGTTTTAGCATTAACCCAAGTTATTAACCCGATGTACCCTTTCCAAACGGAAAGAATACCACTTACCAGCACCATAGTCATAACCAAAACCATCAATCTCATAACCACCTGTACCACAATGTCTCTGATCAAGTACCACTAATCACTGGAGCTCCCTTGGCCGCTCATAACCGCGAGCACGGCTGATATATCAGTTTTCAAACACTCTGCAGAGGTTGTGCACTTTACCCACAAGCCGTGATTCCCTCTTGCCTCGGGCCGATCAAACCCTTAAACACTACCAAGGTGAATAGGCAGGGTTTCACTACGTAGCCTTTACAAAGATTCCCCGGGGCTGTAGTCACCCGTTAGGTTTCCTAAATGCACCGCACTCCTCCCCAAGGGGCGAACCCAAACTTGGCAGAGCGAGCCGCATACACCGAGCCCCATTGACGGCACGACGGCTAAGTGAACTACATCCCGGATCCTCTAATTATTCAGCTAAGGGCACCCCATTCCACCCTCATGGTTGCACTGTTTTCCCGGGCGGTCATCCATAGAACAGGTCCTTACGGAGAGGCACTCGAGAAACCGCTCGAGCCCCCTTGAATACCACAAGTACAACATCATAATAAGAGAAGGGAAAACAGCGTATCATAGATAATCTCATCATGTTCATTGATTAGAGTTGAGCAATAGCATAAAGCTAAACAGTAATAATCCAACCCAAATAGGTAAACAAGGACATGGATAACAAAAGCTAGTCAATCCTTAGGTATAAAGGTGTAATGCGGGAGGTGAATTAAATAATGAATAGGACAGAGATAGGTCAAAGGACACTTGCCTCCACCAAACGACTGCTGCTCAGGGGCTTCTCCTGCGGGTTCCTCGGGCTCTTCGACCGAATCGTTCTCTATGCGATTGCAAACATACATACATCCACATATTTAATACAAAAGAACAGTACACCATACAAGGAAACAAATAAAGCGAATATGCATCAAGTATGACATTCGATATCGCATTTGTTATGGTTAGAAAGAAACGGGAAAGGGTCTCGCAGGGGGTTAAATCTTATGCACTAACGATCAATTACAATTGGTTCTTAACAAAAGAATTCTGTTATATGCACTAGTGGGAACCTAATCATTTTAAGTTGATCAACATCGCACGAGATAAACAATTAACTACATGAATCAATTAGCATAACGGAATTTTAAATTAAACTTCCTATTTCAATGGCATATGAACAACGATTAGCCTACTTAAAATAAAATAGCTATGATCACAGAAAGTAAATAAAATAAAATAAAACGAAATAAATAAAAAAAAGGGGGGGGGCGGTTGAACCGGCCGGCTGGGCGGCGAGCTGGGCGGCGGGGGCGGCTGAGCCGGCCCGGTTGAACCGGCGGCCAGGCGAGCGCGCGGGGGGGGTCGGGCTGGCCAGGCGGCCGAGCCGGCCAAACGGCCAGGCGAGCGCGCAGCCAAGGCGGCCAGGGGGCGCGCCGGCGGGGGGCACGGCCGAGGGCTGGCCGAGCCGGCCAGGGCGCGGCCGGGCGGGGCGGGCCGAGCCGGCCATGGCGGCGGCCAAGGCGCCGAGCGGCAAGGGGAAAGGGGAGGGGGGGAATGGGGAAGGGAGGAGAGGGGGAGGGGGCTCACCGGCGACGGGGACGGGGCGGGGCGGGGCGGCCGAGCGGGGCGGCCGATCGGCGACGGGGAGGGGCGGCGCTAGGGCAGGGGGTAGGGGCGGCGGCGGCTTAGGGTGAGGGAGAGAAAATGGGAGAAAATGAGAGGGAGAGAGAAAGAATTTGGGGAAAAAGGGGAGGTGGGGAGGGGCGGTTGGGCCTTTTGGGCCCAAGGGGGGGGCGCCAGGGGCGGCTGGGCCGGCCGGGGTCGGCCCACGGCGCGGGAGAGAGAGAAAAAGAGGAGAGAGAAAGAGAGAGAAAAAAGAAAGAAAAGATCTTCTCCTCATTTTCGAAATCCGATCTTTCTACATGAATGCATTTGCACTTTCAAAGCAATCAAAAGAAATGCAAGGTTCGGCATGGTGCATCAAACAACATAAAGTATTTAGGGTTTTCTTACACGGGAAATCCAAACCGAATCCCGCTAAAACTTTGGAAAAGGTCAAGGTTTAGCGAGGGCAAAAGAAAAAGAAAAGGTAACGCCCGAATTTGGCGAGTAAAGAAAAGAAAAAAAATTCAACTGCAAAATTCGGGGCGTTACAAACCTATCCCCCTTAAAAGAATCTCGCCCTCGAGATTCAGGGCTGGCTAGCAAAGAGCTCTGGGTACTTGGCCATCAAATCATCTTCACGCTCCCAGGTTGCTTCTTCCTCAGAGTGGTGATTCCATCTGACTTTGCACATTCGGGTGGTCTTCCTTCGGGTGACTCTGTCTGCAACCTCAAGGATCTAAGCTGGCTTCTCAACGTAGGTCAAGTCCTCCTGGACCTCAAGACCTTCCACTGGCAACTGCTCTTCCGGCACACGCAAGCACTTCTTCAACTGAGACACATGAAAGACATCATGCACAGCAGACAAATTCTCTGGCAAACTGAGCTGATAGGCCACTTCTCCACGTCTTGCAAGAATCTGATACGGACCGATGTAGCGGGGTGCTAGCTTGCCTTTCACTCCGAATCTTCTGACTCCTCTGATCGGTGACACTTTCAGATAGACAAAGTCTCCGACTTCGAAACTCAGCTCTCTTCTTCTTGTGTCTGCATAGCTTCGCTGCCTCGATTGCGCTATCTTCAGATTCTCTCGAACCATCTTGATGTTCTCTTCGGCTTCAAGCAAAATGTCTGGCCCAAACACTTGCTTTTCTCCAGGCTGATCCCATTGCAACGGAGTTCTGCAACTCCTTCCATAGAGCGCCTGAAATGGTGACATCTTCAAACTGGCCTGATAACTGTTGTTATAGGAAAACTCTGCATAAGGCAATCTCTTATCCCATCCGGACTGATCTTGCAACACACAGGCTCTCAACATGTCTTCAAGAATTTGATTGGTTCTTTCGGTCTGGCCATCTGTCTGCGGGTGATAAGCTGAACTGAAATTCAGATGCGTGCCCAAAGCTTCATGCAACTGCTGCCAGAAATGAGAGGTGAACTGCGTTCCTCTGTCTGACACTATCTTCTTTGGCACACCATGAAGACAAACGATCCGAGACATATACAATTCTGCCAATACTGCACTGTTGTAGCTGGTCTTGACAGGTATGAAGTGGGCTGACTTGGTCAAACGGTCCACCACTACCCAAATAGAATCGTAGCCGGCTCGAGTGCGAGGCAATCCGACTATGAAATCCATACCAATCTCATCCCATTTCCACTGAGGGATCTGCAACGGTTGCAACAGTCCAGCAGGTCTCTGGTGTTCTGCCTTAATTCTTCGACAACTATCGCACTTAGCCACATGCTCTGCGATTTCCCTCTTCATTCCGTACCACCAGAATTTCTTCTTCAGATCCTGATACATCTTCTCACTGCCAGGGTGAATCGAATAGGCTGTCTCATGAGCTTCCTTGAGAATCAACTCCCGAATAGACTGGACATTGGGAACACACAAGCGGTCTTTGAACCATATCACGCCTTCTGCATCTTCTCGAAAATCTTTGCCTTTGCCTTCTAGAATCAGTCGCCGAATCTCACTGATCTTTTCATCATTCTTCTGCGCTTCTTTGATTTCGCGCTCCAAGGTAGGTTCCAACTCAACTGTGACTCCTCGCGAATTGTTCAGAAATCCGAGACTCAACCTGTCAAACTCCTTGGCCAACTCATAAGGCATCGGGCGAGCAACCATCAGATTGACTTGACTCTTTCTGCTCAAAGCATCTGCCACTACGTTTGCTTTGCCTGGATGGTAATGAATCTCCAACTCATAGTCTTTGATCAGCTCTAACCATCTTCGTTGCCTCATGTTCAATTCTGACTGAGTGAATATATACTTCAGACTCTTGTGGTCTGTGTAAACATCACATTTCTGCCCATACAAATAGTGCCTCCATGTCTTCAGTGCGTGAACCACTGCTGCCAACTCTAGATCATGGATTGGGTAATTCTTCTCATGAACCTTCAACTGTCGGGACGAGTAAGCCACAACTCTTCCCTCTTGCATCAACACACATCCCAAACCCGTGTAACAAGCATCACAATACACCGAGAAGGGCTTGTGCACATCAGGCAAGACTAGGACAGGCGCTGTAGTCAACTTCTCTTTCAGCGCTTCAAAGGCCTCTTGGCATTTCTGGGTCCACTTGAACTCAACCTTGTTGCCTAGCAACGCTGTCATTGGCTTCGCAATCTTCGAAAACCGTTCAATGAATCGCCGATAGTATCCGGCCATTCCAATGAAGCTCTTGATTCCTCGAGCATCCGTTGGCGCTTTCCAGTTCAGAATGTCTGCCACTTTCTTCGGATCCACAGCCAATCCTTCCTTGTTGATTATGTGACCCAAGAACAGGACTTCGCTGATCCAGAACTCACACTTGCTCAACTTTGCATACAACTGGTGCTCTCGCAATCTCTGCAATACCATCCTCAAATGATCTGCGTGCTCTTCTTCGCTTTGAGAATAAACCAGAATGTCATCAATGAATACCACCACAAACTTATCAAGGTAATCCATGAATACACTGTTCATCAAGTTCATAAAGAACGCTGGCGCATTGGTCAAACCAAAAGACATCACTGTGAACTCATATAAACCATACTTGGTAATAAATGCCGTCTTCGGAATGTCCGAAGGTCGGATCCTGAGCTGATGATAACCTGATCTCAGATCAATCTTGGAGAACACACTGGCTCCTCTCAACTGGTCGAACAGATCTTCTATTCTGGGCAAAGGATACTTGTTCTTGATCGTGACCTCATTCAAAGCTCGATAATCGATACACATCCTTTTAGTACCATCTTTCTTCTCCACAAATAGGACAGGGGCGGCCCAAGGCGAGGTGCTTGGCCGGATGTAACCTTTCTCTGACAGCTCATCAATTTGCTTCTTAAGTTCATCCAACTCTGGTCCAGATATTCTGTAAGCTCTCTTAGAGATAGGGGCGGTTCCAGGAAGAAGCTCTATGGCAAACTCAACTTTCCGCTCTGGTGGCATACCCGGTAAGTCCTTTGGAAACACATCCGGGAACTCAGACACTACATTGATACTCTCAATTGGGTCTGCTTCACTGCTATCAACGGCCATCTGATAACAACTTCCTTTCTTTGGCTCAGGCGGGACTAACTTGGTCACCACTTCCTCTCCTAGTGGGGATACCAACTTGATTGTCCTTTTATCACAACTGATAACTGCCTGATACTTATCTAGCCAATTCATCCCTAGGATGACATCTATTCCCTGAGTACCCATTACTATAAGGTTGGCGGGAAACGCTATCCCCCTTATTTTCACACTTATATTCAAACAAATGCTATCGGCTCGAATTCTACCACCGGCTGAGTCAATTTGAATGGGGGTTGACATGGTAGTAATTGGAAGATTATGTGCTTCTACCCATGATGCAGTAATGAAAGAATGCGTTGCTCCAGTATCAAATAACACTTCTGCAATATGGGAGTCGACTGGGAACATACCTACTATCATGCCGGGGGTCTCCTGAACTGCTTCAGCCTCCAAGTGATTCAATCTTCCATGATTATAGCGCGGCTGAGGGCGGTTGCCTGCTCCAGGCTGAGACACATTCTGCTTTGCTGGGGCATTGGGGCCTGACTGCTGCTGGGCTGCCTTCTTCGGACATTGCATCACCCAGTGGCCTTGCTCTCCACAGTGGAAACATGCTCTGTTTCCAACCTGAGCTGGTGCTACCTGACTGTTCTGCTGATTTGCTGGGGCAGGAAGACGAGGTGCTTACTGATTCTGCCTTGGAAACTGACCTCCTGACTGACTGCTCTGACGGTTCTGGTACTGATTCTGAGGGTACTGCCTTTGAAACTGCTGATGCTGCTGAGGTGGACGCTGGTTTTGCCTGAACTGCTGAGGTTGATTGCCTGAGAAACGAGGACGATTGCTGCTTCCAGGCTGGGGTCCACTGATCTTGCGCTTACGATCTTCCATCTCCTTGCGCTTCCTTTCTGTCATGATTGCCCTGTCAATCAGGTGCTGGAATGTCGGGAAGGTGTGATTCATCAGCTGATACTACAGAGGGTCGACCAAGCCTCTCAGAAAACGGTACTGCCGCTTGGCATCGGTGTTGACATCTTCAGGAGCATAGCGAGACAATTGCAGAAACTTGTCCCGGTACTCACTGACAGACAATGGCCCTTGCTTGAGGGCCAGGAACTCCTCTTTCTTCACTGTCATCAGACCTGCAGGAACATGGTACTGACGAAAGCTACTTCTGAACTCTTCCCAGGTGATGGTGTCGGGGTTGGCATGGGTGGCGAGGTAAGACTCCCACCATGACTGGGCTGCTCCTCTCAACAGACGGGGACCATACAGAACTTTCTCCCTGTCATCGCACTGAGCGGTATGCAACTCCCGCTCCACAGTGCGCAGCCAATCTTCAGCATCCATGGGGTCAGAAGAATGAGCGAACGTTGGTGGATGGCCTCTCATGAATTCAGCACGCTTGTCTCTGGGCATCTGAGGCATCTGAGGCTGAGGTGGTGCTTGCTGCTGCTGCTGCTGAATGGCGGCCAAAGTCTAACCGATGGCCTGAACTGCCTGAGTCTGCATCATAAACATCTGCTCAATCGACATCGGGGGCGGGGGTGGCAGCTGCTGCTGCTGGGGCGCCTCATCTTGCTGACCGGCTCGCTCCTGCTGAGCACGCCTTCCTCCTCTACGCCTGTTCTCTGACATCTGCAGAATGCGACCACACATCAGAACTGATCTGGCAAATCTTGCAGCATAAGAAAAGAGAATAGAATTCTTCAACAGCACTGAACAGATGAGCATCTTCACTGATCTCCAACACAGACCACACAGCTTCTCAGATAAAGAGGAAAGTGGAATAAAAGGTTTCCCAACTATATAACTAACTTTATTAACATAGTATGTAAACCAAAATGCAGGGGGTACCCACACTCTGGTAACAATCATTACAAAGATCCAAACCAAACATAGTTCATCATGACAAACATAAATGCACAGGATATAGCAAACCACCCTGTCTAACTAAGACTAACTAAGAGCGAGACTAACACTAAGACTGAAGCTTCTATGTATATATATTTCGTATTAATTACAAGATCCAACTCTAGCGAGCTATGGTTCTAGATTTATCTTGGTCTTGCAGTCGGGATTGCCATAAGACTGGTGTCCACGCTGAGGTGAGCGGTACGGGTGCTGAGTCCCGACGGGAGCGGGGGAACCACCATCCAAATAACGACGTTCCGCGCGCTCAGCCCGCAGCAGGGCGATCTCAGCACGAGCCCTACTCAGCTCATCTAATGCATGGTCCAGCTCCGTGTTTAGCACGGCGGCTAGGTTGACTGTGCTGCTCAACCTAGGATTGCCCTCACCGACAGGTGAGACAATCACGCCTCCTGTGCTGCCAGATGGACGGCGGGGGTAATACTTCAGGTTAAGACCATCAGCTGCCCCACCGAAAACCGAGCAGTAGTGCGAAAGCGCACGCCGTGCAGCATCTTGCATGGCTGCCTCAGCTGAGTCCCGCTCAGAAATAGAATAGTGCTCTGAGCAGGCCTCTGCACCCTGGAGACTGTTCTCCGGGCAGCGCACCAAGCAAGTCGCCTCCCAGCGGTCCGGGTAGACCCCGCGACTATGCTGGTAGACCACACAGCGATACTCGACGGACCAAGTATGCCGGTCAAATGCCCGACGTAGCAGGGTGTCGAGCGCATCGTGGAAGTGACACCCGCGAGCAGCGTCGCGAGTGATGGGTCGAGCAACCCATCCTTCCGGCTCAGGGTTAGCAGAGGAGTCGGTGTCGTGGCTTGAGCTGTCGTCGCCATCTCCGTCGTCTGGGTCTCCTCCAGCAGCTACTCCAGAAGCTGGGGCGCCCAGTGGTGGTGCAGGGGGCGGCTCCAGAGGAAGCACAGGGGAGCAGCTCCTCACAGACTCTATCTCCTGGTGGAGCGAGAAGGAAGAGCTCTGCTGCTCCTGTCGTCGACGTTCCTGCTCCTCACGCAGTCGGTGGTGTAGTCTCTCCAAGTGGCTGGACTGTCCGGCCACGGGACGGCGAAGCGGACGCTCAGCAAGGCGGGAAGGTAAGAAGGGGATGACTGACTTTCGTGCAGTGTGTCTAAGTCGAGCCATCTACAAAAGACATCGCAAGCAAAAGGGTGAGAACAGAATTAATATGACCAGCAAGTAATAAGTAAATGAAGGATCAGAATGAAACACAATTTTTTAGCAAGGTATAATATATAGTAGAACATAGGTTTGGTCGGTAGGACCAACTTTTGAAGAGATATCAAAGTCAAGGTAGGGACAGAGGTCTATAATCCTTAGAACGACCATTCTACTCTAGGTTAGCGGTCCTACAGTCAGCACGGCTTTGATACCACTTATGTCACACCCGGTTTTAGAAGGCAAACCGAATGCGAACCATGTACGTGCCAGGATCAGTTATTCACGTACACAGCAGCTACATAATATGGACATCATCACACAGTGCTCAAAATAGTATTAATAAGGGAAATAGTCGATTACATCATACGTCTGAGACGTCCATATAGTTCTTACAATAAATCAAAGTGCGGAAAAGAAACGTAGATAACGCGGCCTTCACAGGCAGCCGACTGGGGGTTGCCGCTAACCCACACCTAGAACTCGTCGTAATCTTGGAACTCCTGGAAGTCTCCTTCCACAGCTTCATCTTCGCCTGAGCAGTGGTTGCAATGCTGACAACCTGGGGGGGGGGGGGGTTGGTGTGTAGAGCAAGGGTGAGTACACATCAACATACTCAGCAAGTATCCTGTTTGGCTGTAGTGGACTAGCTTTATGTGGGGATAAGTCAAGCAGTTGCTTTTAGTTGGTCAGATTATTATTTACTAGTAGAAAGCCAAGTTTTAGCATTAACCCAAGTTATTAACCCGATGTACCCTTTCCAAACGGAAAGAATACCACTTACCAGCACCATAGTCATAACCAAAACCATCAATCTCATAACCAACTGTACCACAATGTCTCTGATCAAGTACCACTAATCACTGGAGCTCCCTTGGCCGCTCATAACCGCGAGCACGGCTGATATATCAGTTTTCAAACACTCTGCAGAGGTTGTGCACTTTACCCACAAGCCGTGATTCCCTCTTGCCTCGGGCCGATCAAACCCTTAAACACTACCAAGGTGAATAGGCAGGGTTTCACTACGTAGCCTTTACAAAGATTCCCCGGGGCTGTAGTCACCCGTTAGGTTTCCTAAATGCACCGCACTCCTCCCCAAGGGGCGAACCCAAACTTGGCAGAGCGAGCCGCATACACCGAGCCCCATTGACGGCACGACGGCTAAGTGAACTACATCCCGGATCCTCTAATTATTCAGCTAAGGGCACCCCATTCCACCCTCATGGTTGCACTGTTTTCCCGGGCGGTCATCCATAGAACAGGTCCTTACGGAGAGGCACTCGAGAAACCGCTCGAGCCCCCTTGAATACCACAAGTACAACATCATAATAAGAGAAGGGAAAACAGCGTATCATAGATAATCTCATCATGTTCATTGATTAGAGTTGAGCAATACATAAAGCTAAACAGTAATAATCCAACCCAAATAGGTAAACAAGGACATGGATAACAAAAGCTAGTCAATCCTTAGGTATAAAGGTGTAATGCGGGAGGTGAATTAAATAATGAATAGGACAGAGATAGGTCAAAGGACACTTGCCTCCACCAAACGACTGCTGCTCAGGGGCTTCTCCTGCGGGTTCCTCGGGCTCTTCGACCGAATCGTTCTCTATGCGATTGCAAACATACATACATCCACATATTTAATACAAAAGAACAGTACACCATACAAGGAAACAAATAAAGCGAATATGCATCAAGTATGACATTCGATATCGCATTTGTTATGGTTAGAAAGAAACGGGAAAGGGTCTCGCAGGGGGTTAAATCTTATGCACTAACGATCAATTACAATTGGTTCTTAACAAAAGAATTCTGTTATATGCACTAGTGGGAACCTAATCATTTTAAGTTGATCAACATCGCACGAGATAAACAATTAACTACATGAATCAATTAGCATAACGGAATTTTAAATTAAACTTCCTATTTCAATGGCATATGAACAACGATTAGCCTACTTAAAATAAAATAGCTATGATCACAGAAAGTAAATAAAATAAAATAAAACGAAATAAATAAAAAAGGGGGGGGGGCGGTTGAACCGGCCGGCTGGGCGGCGAGCTGGGCGGCGGGGGCGGCTGAGCCGGCCCGGTTGAACCGGCGGCCAGGCGAGCGCGCGGGGGGGGGTCGGGCTGGCCAGGCGGCCGAGCCGGCCAAACGGCCAGGCGAGCGCGCAGCCAAGGCGGCCAGGGGGCGCGCCGGCGGGGGGCACGGCCGGGGGCTGGCCGAGCCGGCCAGGGCGCGGCCGGGCGGGGCGGGCCGAGCCGGCCAGGGCGCGGCCGGGCGGGGCGGGCCGAGCCGGCCATGGCGGCGGCCAAGGCGCCGAGCGGCAAGGGGAAAGGGGAGGGGGGGAATGGGGAAGGGAGGAGAGGGGGAGGGGGCTCACCTGCGACGGGGACGGGGCGGGGCGGGGCGGCCGATCGGCGACGGGGAGGGGCGGCGCTAGGGCAGGGGGTAGGGGCGGCGGCGGCTTAGGGTGAGGGAGAGAAAATGGGAGAAAATGAGAGGGAGAGAGAAAGAATTTGGGGAAAAAGGGGAGGTGGGGGGGGCGGTTGGGCCTTTTGGGCCCAAGGGGGGGCGCCAGGGGCGGCTGGGCCGGCCGGGGTCGGCCCACGGCGCGGGAGAGAGAGAAAAAGAGGAGAGAGAAAGAGAGAGAAAAAAGAAAGAAAAGATCTTCTCCTCATTTTCGAAATCCGATCTTTCTACATGAATGCATTTGCACTTTCAAAGCAATCAAAAGAAATGCAAGGTTCGGCATGGTGCATCAAACAACATAAAGTATTTAGGGTTTTCTTACACGGGAAATCCAAACCGAATCCCGCTAAAACTTTGGAAAAGGTCAAGGTTTAGCGAGGGCAAAAGAAAAAGAAAAGGTAACGCCCGAATTTGGCGAGTAAAGAAAAGAAAAAAAATTCAACTGCAAAATTCGGGGCGTTACAACAGCCCTAGGTTCTTCTTGTCAAACTGCTCTTCGAAGGTCATTCTCTTTGCAACGTCAGAAGGAAGTCCTTTTTAATTTTTGTCTTACAACTAACTCTTTCTATATTAAGATCATTTTTTTATGTTTTGATTCGATGGGCAGGGGGGTTGGGCATGGTTAAATACCAATCTCCTTAGGTAGGCAATCGAGGAAGTTGGAACGCAGAAATTCCTCAGTCTCCCAAGTAGCCTCTTCCTCTGACTGATTACTCCATTGGATCTTATACATCTTGATCGATTTAGCCTGAGTTGATCTTTCTTTGCAATCTAGAACCTTGGAGGGGTACTCTTGGTACGATAGATCTGACTCTATCTCTAATTCTGGTTCTGCTATGATCTCAGTCGACAATCGAACACACTTCTTTAGTTGGGATACATGGAATACATTATGGATAGCAGACAGTTTTGGAGGTAACTTCAATTTGTATGCCACGGGTCCACATGCTTCTATGATCTCATAAGGTCCAATGTAACGAGGGGCTAACTTGCCTTTGATCCCAAACCTCTGCACTCCCTTGGTGGGTGATACCTTCAAATATACGAAATCTCCCACCTCGAACTAGAGAGGTTTCCTTCTCTTATCATGGTAACTCTTCTGCCTGGCTTGAGCAGCTTCTAGATTCTTCCTGATTAGTTTGACCTTCCTTTCAGCTTCAGTCACTAAGTCAGGTCCGAAAACTTCTCTTTCTCCAGGCTGAGACCAATTGAGGGGTGTTCGACACCTCCTTCCATATAGGGCTTCGAAGGATGCCATCTTTAGGCTGGATTGATAACTGTTGTTATAAGCAAACTCTGCCAAAGAGAGGTGCTTATCCTAGTTCTTGCCACAATCGATTGCATAAGCACTCAGCATATCTTCAAGAATTTGATTTACCCTCTCGGTATAACCATCAGTGTGCGGGTGGTAAGCTGAACTTCTGATTAGCTTGGTTCCCAAAGACTCTTGCAGTTGTTCCCAAAATCTGGCAACGAATTGGGCTCCTCGGTCAGAGACAATGGTCCGGGGCAATCCGTGCAAACACACGATTCGGTCAATGTACAACTCTGCATACTTCTGAGCCTTATCGGTGGTGTGCACTGGGAGAAAATGTGCCACTTTAGTCAACCGGTCCACAATAACCCAAATTGAATCATGATGACGAGAGGTGTTGGGCAGACCCACAATAAAATCCATGCTGATGTCATCCCATTTCCACGAAGGTATAGATAGGGGTTGCAAAGCTCCAGCTGATTTCAAGTGGCTTGCATTTATCCTCTGATAGGTGTCACATTCTGATACAGATTGGGCTATCTCCCTCTTCATTTTGGTCCACCAATACAAGGGCTTCAGATCGTGGTATATTTTGGTGCTCCCTAGATGCATGGAGAATTTGGAGAGATGGGCCTCATCCAAGATTTTCTTCTTGAGATCTTTATTTTTAGGAACCACCAATCTGCTTTCGAACCACAATATACCCTTTCCATCTTGGCGGAAACATTTATACTTCCCTGTCTTCTGATGGAGGTTCTCCTTAATGATTTGCACTCCCTTGTCACTGAGTTGGGCCATGATGATCTAGTCTTGCAAAGTTGGCTCAACAGAAATGTGAGACAAGGCACCAGAAGGAATCACTTCAATCTTCATTTTGCTCAAATCATCACACTGGTTGTTAATGCGAGAATCCATCATAACATAGTTGCATTGCAATTTCCGACTCAAGGCATCTGCCACCACATTGGCCTTCCCTAGGTGATAATGTACCTCCAGGTCGTAGTCCTTGATCAGCTCTAGCCATCTTCTCTGCCTCATGTTGATATCAGCCTGAGTAAAGATGTACTTAAGGCTCTTATGATCTGTGAAGATGTTGCAGTGGGTTCCCATCAAATAGTGTCTCCACATTTTCAATGCATGGACCACGACTGCTAACTCCAAGTCATGAGTGGGATAATTTTGCTTATGAGGCCTGAGTGCTCTTAATGCGTAAGCAATGACTCGGTTGTCTTGCATCAAGACACAACCTAGTCCAGTGCTAGAGGCATCACAGTACACATCAAATGGCTTGTTGTTGTCGGGTTGCGCTAACACCGGTGTTGTGGTCAGATGTTGCCTCAATGCATGGAAGGCATCTTCGTACTTTTGACCCCAAACAAACTTGACTTCTTTCTTCAACAATTTAGTTATTGGCTTCGCAATTCGAGAGAAATCCGGAATGAATCTTCGATAATAACCAGTCAATCCCAGAAAACTTCGAATCTGACGGACAGTCGTTGGCGGCTTCCAGTTCATCACCTCTTGCACCTTATCAGGATCAACAGTTATACCTGCCTGAGAGATAGTGTGACCCAAGAATTTGATTTCTTTAGCCAAAAATCACATTTTGACAATTTGGCATAAAGACGGTGCTCTCGCAAACGTTGAAGCACTACATGCAAATGAACGACATGCTCTTCTTCGTTCTTTGAGTACACCAAGATATCATCAATGAAAACCACTACAAACTTGTCCAGTTCAGGCATGAAAACAGAATTCATCAGATACATGAAGTATGCTGGTGCATTAGACAGCCTAAATGACATCACCAAGAATTCATACAACCCATATCTGGTCAAGAAGGCAGTCTTCGGAATATCACTTGCTCGTATCTGAGAGCACCTAGAGGGGGGGTGAATAGGTGATCCTTTAAAAATCAAACACTAATAGCCACAAAACTTAGGTATAAGTGTTAGTACGACTAAGTAGCTTGAAGCGAGTTCTTGTGAACACAACAATCACAGAGAAAGCAACACAAGACACGCGATTTTTATCCTGTGGTTCGGCCAAGTAGCACTTGCCTACTTCCACGTTGTGGCGTCCCAATGGACAACGGTTGCACTCAACCCCTTTCAAGTGATCCGATGATCAACTTGAATACCACGGGTTTTCCTTTAGAGTATTGTTCCCATTTGCGAGGAATCTCCACAAATTGGAGTCTCTCGCCCTTACAATAGAGATCACAAAGAAAGCACAGAGTAAGGTTGGGAAGAGCAACACACACAAGACACAAATCCGTAGCACACACACGCACACAAGCCAAGACTTCAGCTCGAAACGTAGCATATTGAGTTCACGACTCAAACGAAGCTCAAATCACTAACACAGTTGATCAATTGCGCGGAGGCGGAGTGTGGGAGTCTTAGAATGCTTAGTGAATGCTTGGGTGACTCCTCCATGCGCCTAGGGGTCCCTTTTATAGCCCCAAGGCAACTAGGAGCTGTTGGATGCAAACTTGGAAGGCCATCCTTGCCTTCTGTCGAGTGGCGCACCGGACAGCTACTATAGCCTGTCCGGTGTGCGATTGCCTTCCAAATCGGGCACAGATGACCGTTGCAGCTCCGGGCCCGTTGGCGCACCGGACACTGTCCGGTGCACACCAGACAGTCCGTTGCCTCCTGCCGACCATTGGAGCTGCCACGCGTCGCCCGCGGATTGCGCGGCCGACCGTTGGCGCTGGCGACTGTTGGCTCACCAGACAGTCCGGTGCACCACCGGACAGTCCGGTGAATTATAGCCATGTCGCCTTTTCCGTTTCCCGAGAGCGACGAGTTCGCCGTGGATGACTCATCGGACAGTCCGGTGCACCACCGGACAGTCCGGTGAATTATAGACATACGCCGCCGTCAAGTCCCGAGAGCGGCCTTTTCACGTGGACTAGCCTAGCGCACCGGACACTATCTGGTGTACCACCGGACAGTCCGGTGTGCTAAGCCGAGCTGGAGTTGGCTGCACAGAGCCAAGTCTTTTCCTTTTCTTCTTTAGTCACTGTTTCTAGCACTTGAATAATCATGTTAGTACATAAAACCAAATCACCAAGTCTAGAAAAACATACCTTTTGCCTTGATTTGCTCTTCTCGCTTTATTTGGCACATAAGAACTTAATTAAATATGTTGGGCACTTAATCACCAAAACATTATAGAAATTGCCCAAGGGCACATTTCCCTTTCAATCTCCCCTTTTTTTGGTGATTTATGCCAACACATCAAAAGCAACCAAAAGAAGTGCAACATCAATGCAATTGAGGACCAAATTGTTTTTGCACAAGATTTGACATATTTGGATCATTCTTTGCCACCACTTGGTTTGTTTTTGTAAATCAAATTGTTTTTCCTATCTCTAAGTCAAACACACTTGTTTGGGCACATCAAGAGATATTCCAATGGAAAAATTGATCAAGTACCAAAAACTCCCCCTTTTTCCCATAATCAAAAATTATCCCCCATAAGAGACCAAATTTTGCAATTAGAGTATTTTGACAAAATCAATTTCTAACACTACTCTTTTCAAAATTCTCAAGTGGTTGGCTGATCCGGTTGCTTTGGCCTTAATTTCTCCCCCTTTGGCATGAAGCACCAAAACGGGATCATTTTTGGCCCTTTAACCCCATTGCCTCACCAAAAATGTCAATTCAGAGCAAAAAGGCAATGAGAGCGTAAGAATGAACTTGGAATTAAATACCCAATACCGGAGTGCAGTGGAAGTCTTTGCATCGTCCAAGTTCACCTTTCCCTTTCAATGCACTTTTGAGACTACATCAAGTATACTCAAATGCAAAGGTTAGTCTCAAAGGGTCAAGTTGTAACACATCTCCCCCTTAATATGTGCAGCACGTGCATATGGACTTGTGAGGTCCGGGGATCACGTGTACAACTTGAGCACCACAAATAAACAATAATGGATTTAAATGCATAAAGCAACATGATCAAGGGAATAGACACATGTATGCTATAGATCAATCCAAGTTACGCGAATCTAAGACATTTAGCTCACTACGCAACCTACGAAAAGTTTTCTCATCCAACGGCTTGGTAAAGATATCGGCTAGCTGGTTCTCGGTGCTAATATGGTACACCTCGATATCTCCCTTTTGCTGGTGGTCTCTCAAGAAGTGATGCAGGATGTCTAATTGCTTAGTGTGGCTGTGTTCAACAGGATTATCCACCATGCAGATAGCACTCTCATTGTCACATAGGAGTGGGACTTTGCTCAGATTATAGCCAAAGACCCGGAGGGTTTGCCTCATCCAAAGTAGTTGTGCGCAACACTGTCCTACGGCAACATACTCGGCCTCAGCGGTGGATAGGGCAACGGATGTTTGTTTCTTTGAACTCCAGGACACCAAGGACCTTCCTAGAAATTGACACGTCCCTGATGTACTCTTCCTATCAACCTTGCACCCGGCATAATCGGAGTCTGAATATCCAATCAAGTCAAAGGTAGACCCCTTTGGATACCAGATCCCTAAGCAAGGCGTAGCAACTAAATACCTAAGAATTCGCTTAACGGCCACAAGGTGACATTCCTTGGGGTCGGATTGATATCTAGCACACATTCATACACTAAGCATAATGTCCGGTCTACTAGCACATAAATAAAGTAATGATCCTATCATAGACCGGTATGCTTTTTGATCAACAGACTTACCTCCTTTGTTGAGGTCGACATTCCCGTCGGTTCCCATCGGTGTCTTCACGGGCTTGGCGTCCTTCATCCCAAACCTCTTGAGAAGATCTTGAGTGTACTTCGTTTGGGACAGGAAGGTGTCGTCCTTGAGTTGCTTCACTTGGAACCCAAGGAAGTAGGTCAACTCGCCCATCATCGACATCTCGAACTTTTGTGTCATTACCCTGCTAAACTCCTCACAAGACATTTGATTAGTAGAACCAAATATTATGTCATTGACATAAATTTGGCACACAAAAAGATCACCATCACAAGTCTTAGTGAAAAGAGTGGGATCGGCTTTCCCAACCTTGAAAGCATTAGCAATTAAGAAATCTCTAAGGCATTCATACCATGCTCTTGGGGCTTGCTTAAGTCCATAGAGCGCCTTAGAGAGCTTGAACACATGGTCGGGGTACCTGTCATCCTCAAAGCCAGGGGGTTGTTCCATGTATACCTCCTCCTTGATTGGCCCGTTGAGGAAAGCGCTCTTCACATCCATTTGAAACAACCTGAAAGAGTGGTGAGCGACATAGGCTAATAATATTAGAATAGACTCTAGCCTAGCCACAGGAGCAAAAGTCTCCTCGAAATCCAAACCTGCGACTTGGGCATAACCTTTTGCCACAAGTCGAGCCTTGTTTCTTGTCACCACCCCGTGCTCGTCTTGCTTGTTGCGAAACACTCACTTGGTTCCCACAATATTTTGCTTGGGACGTGGCACCAGGCTCCAAACTTCATTTCTCTTGAAGTTGTTGAGCTCTTCCTGCATGGCCAACACCCAATCCGGATCCTGCAAGGCCTCTTCTACCCTGAAAGGCTCAATAGAAGAGACAAATGAGTAATGCTCACAAAAGTTAGCTAATCTTGAGCGAGTAGTTACTCCCTTGCTTATGTCACCCAGAATCTGGTCAATGGGGTGATGTCGTTGGATCATTGCTTGGATTTGAGTTGGAGGGGCACTTGGTGCTTCTTCCTCCATCACTTGTTCTTCCTGTGCTCCCCTTGATCATGTCCCTCTTCTTGAGGTACCTGTTCACCGTCTTCAGTTGGAGGCTGCACCATTGTGGAGGAAGATGGCTGATCTTGTTCTTGATGTTCCTGTGGTCACACATCACCGATCGCCATAGTGCGCATTGCGGCCGTAGGAACATCATCTTCATCTATGTCATCAAGATCAACTTGATCTCTTGGAGAGCCATTAGTCTCATCAAATACAACATCGCTGGAGACTTCAACCAAACCCGTTGATTTGTTGAAGACTCTATACGCCTTTGTATTTGAGTCATACCCTAGTAAAAACCCTTCTACTGCTTTGGGAGCAAATTTAGAATGTCTACCTTTCTTCACCAGAATGTAACATTTGCTCCCAAATACACAAAAGTAAGAAACGCTGGGTTTGTTACCAGTAAGGAGTTTGTAGGAGGTCTTCTTGAGAAGGCGATGCAGATAGAGCCGGTTTATGGCGTGGCAAGCAGTGTTCACGGCTTCCGACCAAAACCGCTCGGGCGTCTTGAACTCTCCAAGCATTGTTCTCGCCATGTCGATAAGTGTCCTGTTCTTTCTCTCTACTACACCGTTTTGCTGTGGTGTGTAGGGAGCGAAGAACTCGTGCTTGACGCCTTCCTCCTCAAGATACTCCTCAACTTGCAGATTTTTGAACTCAGACCCGTTGTCGCTCCTTATCTTTTTCACCTTTAGCTCAAATTCGTTTTGAGCCCTCCTTAGAAAGCGCTTTAGGGTCCCTTGGGTTTCTAATTTCTCCTGCAAAAAGAACACCCAAGTGAAGCGGGAAAAATCATCAACAATTACAAGACCATACTTACTTCCCCCGATGCTAAGGTAGGCAACGGGTCTGAAGAGGTCCATGTAAAGAAGCTCCAGTGGTCTTGATGTTGTCATCACATTCTTGTTATGATGAGTGCTTCCCACTTGTTTCCCTACCTGACAAGCTGCACAAGGTCTATCTTTCTCAAAACAAACATTGGTTTGTCTTAACACATGTTCACCCTTTAGACGTTTATGAAGGTTCTTCATCCCAACATGTGCTAGATGACGATGCCACAGCCAGCCCATACTAGTCTTAGCTATTAAGCATCTAGATCGGCCTCCTCTTTCGAAAAATCAACTAAGTAGAGTTTGCCGTCTAATACAACCTTAAAAGCTAATGAACCATCACTCCTTCTAAAGACAGATACATCCATGTTTGTGAAAAGACAATTGTAACCCATGTGACACAATTGACTTACAAACAGAAGGTTGTAGCCAAGCGACTCTACTAGAAATACATTCGATATGGAGTGCTCGTTGGTGATGGCTATCTTCCCAAGCCTTTGACCTTGCCTTGGTTCCCATCTCCAAAGATGATTGTATCCTAGGAATCCTTGTTCCTGACGTAGGAGGTGAACATCTTCTTCTCCCCCGTCATGTGGTTTGTGCATCCGCTGTCGATAATCCAGCTTGAGCCCCCGAATGCATAAACCTGCAAAGCAATTTACACTTGGGCTTTAGGTACCCAACTCTTGTTGGGTCCTACAAGGTTAGTCACAATAATTTTTGGAACCCAAATACAAGTCTTGTCTCCCTTGCATTTGGATCCCAACTTCCTAGCAACTACTTTTTCATTCTTACATGAAAGTACAAACGAAGTGTTGCAAGCATGAAAAACAATAGTAGGTGTATTACACATTTTCCTAGGCACATGATGCACAACATGATTTTTCCTAGGCATACTTCTACCATGCACAAAAATAGAGCTAGAGGCAAACATAGCATGTGAATTATTGTAAGCAGTATGAACATAACTCTTATTATAATTGCAACGACTAGCAATTTTCCTATCATAAATAAAAGCATGATTCCTTTGAGGACTACTAGCCATAGGGGCCTTCCCTTTCTCCTTGTTGAGAACGGGAGCCTTTTGGCTTGTTAAGTTCTTGGTTTTCTTTCGAAAACCAAGTCCATCCTTAATTGAGGGGTGTCTACCAACAGTGTAGGCATTCCTAGCAAATTTTAATTTATCAAAATCAATTTTGCAAGTCTTAAGTTGAGCATTAAGGCTTGCCACCTCATCATTTAATTTAGCAATACAAATAAGTTGTTCATCACATGCATCAACATCAATATCCTTACATCTATTACAAATAACAACATGATCTACACATGAACTAGATTTATTAACTTCCTCTAGCTTAGTATTTAATTCATCATTTAAACTTCTTAAACTAGAGACATATTCATGGCAAGCAGACAACTCAGAGGATAGGACTTCATTTCTTTTTAATTTCTAAAGCAAGAGATTTTTGTACACTAACAAATTTGTCATGTTCTTCATACAAAATGTCCTCTTGCTTTTCTAGCAGTCTATGTTTTTCATTCAGAGCATCAATCAATTCATTGATTTTCTCTACTTTTGCTCTATCTAATCCTTTAAATAAACTAGAGTAATCTACTTCATCATCGGAAGATTCCTCCTCACTAGAAGAAGAGTACTTAGGGGAATCTCGAATACGTACCTTCTTCTCCTTAGCCATGAGGCAGGTGTGGCGTTCGTTGGGGAAGAGCGAAGACATGTTGAAGGCCAAGGCTGCCAGTCCTTCATCGTCGGAGTCGGATGAAGAGCAGTCTGAATCCCATTCTTTTCCAAGGTGTGCCTCGCCCTTCGCCTTCTTGTAAACTTTCTTCTTCTCCCTCTTCCCATACTTTTCTTGTTCCTGGTCATTATCATTATTGGGGCATTGAGCAATAAAACGACCAGTCTTACAGCATTTGAAGCAGGAGCGCTTTCCCCTTGTTTTATTCTTGTTGGGGTACTCCTTGCGTCCTTTAAGTGCGGTCTTGAAGCGCTTGATGATAAGTGCCATTTCATCATCATTTAGCCCAGCAGCTTCTACTTGTGCCACCTTGCTTGGTAGCGCCTCCCTGCTGCTGGTTGCTTTAAGAGCAACTGGTTGTGGCTCATAGACGGGTAGTGGACCATTGAGTGCATCGTACACGTATCGAGCCTCCTTTACCATCATGCGCCCGCTCACGAATTTTCCGAGGATCTCCTCGGGCATCATCTTGGTGTACCTAGGGTTTTCACGAATAAGATTGACAAGATGGGGGTCAATTACAGTAAATGACCTTAGCATGAGTCGGACGACATCATGATCTGTCCATCTTGTGCTTCCATAGCTTCGGATCTTGTTGACCAGGGTCTTGAGCCTGTTGTAAGTCTGAGTTGGCTCCTCTCCCCTGATCATCGCAAATCTCCCCAGCTCGCCTTCTACCAGCTCCATTTTGGTAATATGGTGGCGTCATTTCCCTCATGAGATATCTTGAGGGTGTCCCAGATTTGTTTGGCGTTGTCCAAGCCGCTCACCTTATTATATTCATCCCTGCAAAGTGAAGCTAGCAAGATAGTAGTAGCTTGTGCATTTTTATGAATTTGCTCATTTATGAAAACGGGATTGTCAGTACTATCAAAATGCATTCCGTTTTCAACAATCTCCCAGATACTAGGATGGAGAGAAAATAAATGACTACGCATTTTATGGCTCCAGAAAGAGTAGTCTTCTCCATCAAAGTGTGGAGGTTTCCCAAGTGGAATTGATAGCAAATGAGCATTTGAATTAAATGGAATACGAGAGTAATCAAATGAATAGTTTTGATTAACCGTTTTCTTCTTTGAAGAGTCGTCCTCATCGTCGTGTGGTGAAGAAGATGAGGCATCGCTGTCGTAGTAGATGATGTTCTTGATGCGCATCTTCTTCTTCCCGTCTCTTTTCTTTTGACTTGAGCCTGAGTCAGTAGGTTTGTCGTCTCTTGGCTCGTTGAAGACGGACTCCTTTTCCTTGTCGTTGACCACCATCCCCTTTCCCTTAGGATCTATCTCTTCGGGCGGTTAGTCCCCTAAGTGAAGAGTACGGCTCTGATACCAATTGAGAGCACCTAGAGGGGGTGAATAGGTGATCCTGTAAAAATCAAACACTAATAGCCACAAAACATAGTTATAAGTGTTAGTACGGGTAAGTAGCTTGAAGCGAGTTCTTGTGAACACAACAATCACAGAGAAAGCAACACAAGACACGCGATTTTTATCCCGTGGTTCGGCCAAGTAGCACTTGCCTACTTCCACGTTGTGGCGTCCCAATGGACAAGGGTTGCACTCAACCCCTTTCAAGTGATCCGATGATCAACTTGAATACCACGGTTTTTCCTTTAGAGTATTGTTCCCGTTTGCGAGGAATCTCCACAATTTGGAGTCTCTCGCCCTTACAATAGAGATCACAAAGAAAGCATGGAGTAAGGTTGGGAAGAGCAACACACACAAGACAAAAATCCGCAGCACACACATGCACACAAGCCAAGACTTGAGCTCGAAACGTAGCACAGTGAGTTCACGACTCAAACGGAGCTCAAATCACTAACACTGTCGATCAATTGCGCGGAGGTGGAGTGCGGGAGTCTTAGAATGCTTAGTGAATGCTTGGGTGACTCCTCCATGCGCCTAGAGGTCCCTTTTATAGCCCCAAGGCAGCTAGGAGCCGTTGGAGGCAAACTTGGAAGGCCAACCTTGCCTTCTGTCGAGTGGCACACCGGACAGCTACTGTAGCCTGTCCGGTGTGCAATTGCCTTCCAAATCGGGCACAGACGACCGTTGCAGCTCCGGGCCCATTGGCGCACCAGACAGTCCGGTGCCTCCTGCCAACCGTTGGAGCTGCCACGTGTCGCCCGCGGATTGCACAGCCGACCGTTGACGTTGGCGACCGTTGGCTCACCGGACAGTCCGGTGCACCACCGGACATTCCGGTGAATTATAGCCACGTCGCATTTTCCATTTCCCAAGAGCGACGAGTTCGCCGCGGACGACTCACCGGACATTTCGGTGCACCACCGGACAGTCGATGAATTATAGTCATATGCCGCCGTCGAGTCCCGAGAGCGGCCTTTTCACGTGGACCAGCCTGGCGCACCGGACACTGTCCGGTGCACCACTAGATAGTCCGGTGTGCCAAGCCGAGCTGGAGTTGGCTGCACAGAGCCAAGTCTTCTGCTTTTCTTCTTTAGTCATTGTTTCTAGCACTTGGATAATCATGTTAGTACATAAAACCAATTCACCAAGTCTAGAAACATACCTTTTGCCTTGATTTGCACTTCTCGCTTTATTTGGCACTTAAGAACTTAATTAAATATGTTGGCCACTTAATCACCAAAACGTTATAGAAATTGCCCAAGGGCACATTTCCCTTTCAGTATCTTGATCTAATGGTAGCCGGAGCGAAGGTCTATCTTGGAAAACACTTTGGCCCCCGACCAACTGATCGAAAAGAACATCAATACGAGGCAAAGGATACTTGTTCTTGATAGTCACCGCATTAAGTAGGCGGTAATCTATGCATAGCCTCAAGCTCTCATCTTTCTTCTTTACAAACAAGGCTGGACATCCCCAAGGCAAAGTACTTGGGCGGATAAAACCTTTGTCCAGCAATTCTTGCAATTACTTCTTCAATTCTGCCAACTTAGCAGGCGGCATCCGGTATGTTCTCTTGTAAATAGGTGTCGTTCCCAGTTGCAACTCGATGGCGAATTCAATATCCCGGTCCGGTGGCATTCCTTGTAATTCATCCGGAAAAACATCTGCATAATCACAGACCACTGGGATCTTCTTCAAAAGCGACTCCATCATAGCAAAAGCACATGATCGAGTAGAAGCTTGGCTGGGTAGATATAACACAAGGTCTTCGGATGTAGGAGAACGGATCTTCAGAGCTCTAGCAGCTACATCCGACACTACTCGGTGTTGAGTCATCTAGTCGGCTCCGAGAATGATGTCCATACCCTCTAATCCCAAAATCAGGAGTGTGGTTTTGAAGATTCTACTTCCCATTGAGATAGGCACATTTCGGTTTAATTGGTTGGTTGCAATTTTACCCCCAGGTGTGGCTATCATGAATGACCCTTTTGCATGATAGAAAGGCAGTTGACATTTAGCACTGAACTTCTAGCTAATGAAACTATGAGATGCACCAGAATCAAACAGAATTAATGCAGGTTGATTAAAAACTGAAAAGATACCAGTCATGATGGGGGCTCCCTCAGGTAACTCCTCCAGAGTAGTGAAGTTGAGCTTCCCTTGTCTGACTTGCACCTCCTGCTTTCTTCCCATGACTTGATTTGGTGCTCGCATCTGCCTCTGCTGATTTCTTGGGCAATTTTTGGCATAGTGGCCCACATTGCCACAAGTGAAGCACTTGTTCCCATTTCCCTAGCGGACTGCTGCTGCTGCGGGGGCTGATTGTTCCTGTGGCGGAACCGCCCGAATTATTCCAACTTAAGTGCCTAAGTCCCGCCTTAGAGGCTGGACCACACTTAAATAGGAATAAACCATCAGTCCCTCGGATCTAGTCCGACAAGGCCACTAACAGGATCAAGTACCACGTACTCACTCGAAGGTGAGGCACAGAGCAAATACAATAAAGCATAAAACCATACATTAAGGAGTACTTAATTTATTACAACATCATCGGAGTTTATCAAAAGTAGTGATCATTGTTCGGAAAACTGCGGAATATAACTAATGGTAAATAAACGGAGGGATGGGGAAGCCTGGCCCATCACTCCTCATGCTCCTCCTCTTCTGAGGTAGGGTCCCACTCGACTGTCCAACCCGGTGGTAAGATGGACGGCCAAGTCACTCCAGCAACCATATCCTCCAGAGAACCTGTAAAAATTATGCCACAAGCAAGGCTGAGTATACTAATACTCAGCTAGACTTACCCGGTGTGAGAAGTCTACTCCCCTACCTCTAGACATGCAGTTGTTTGGCTGAGGGGTTTGGTTTGCCAAAAGCACTAGCTGTGTCTAAAATCAAGTTTTAACTTTTCAAGTTCTAGTGTGAGTCTCTTAATACTAAATGTGTACCTAGCTAATCATACATGGTATCAAGCATTTAGCAATCAACAGCTTTTGCAAATCAACACATTTCCACTTATTACTCAATGCAGTACAATGGATCAAGCAGTCTCATTAGCTGCGAGAAGCAGACGATTTGAATCAAGTTTTTATCCTTGCAAGGTAAACCTAAACACACGACATGGCGAGGCACTCCGTCCCCACACACATCAACTGTCCCCATCGATTCCCTGTCAATAGATCAGGGCTCACCGCCTTGGCGTACAATGCCTCACTGACCCCGACTGCCGTCGTGCAGTGACCGCACTTGTACCCACCATAACCGGAATGGGAGACCATGTCTCAGGTTGCGTGAGGGGTAAGTCTGCGGGTAGGTTCACTCAGGTACTAGGCTTGCTGATTTACCATATTTCTCAGTATGTGCTTAGTACGTTCAAACGCTTGACACAGGTATCCGCACGTTAATCCTTATTCCAATTTCCGTCTCGTAAACAACACATCCCCATGGATCCGTGTCCACAGACCATCATCATTCTGTTATCAAAGTGGATACAACTAATTCCTGACCTCGCGTGAGTGCTAAAAAATCACTCGACTTCTACCAAGATCCCTAATTAGCAAAGCAGCTACTCGACCTATCATACTAGTATCCATCACAAAAGAAAATCCTGAGTTCATGCAACTAAGGTTTCAGTCAACTCCTACACTTAAGTGCACAGTACAAGCCCACAAACATTAAGTGCAGTAAAATAGCATATAGAATTGGTTATGCATAAAACCGGGGCTTGCCTTCCAAAGCTGGGGCAGGCAGATCCTCGATGGCAGGCTCTGGTGCTGGCTCTGGGTCTACCTCCTAAGCAACTCCTTGCTCCGGAACGAGGATGTACTCTCCGTCGGCGAGATTACAGTCTATCGAATGCAATGAATAAGTTATATGCATATTAATGATATGGCAATTTGTAAATGCTATGTAAGGTGAACAATATTAAAATAGTGAGTAAACTAGTGTTTTCTTTGCCGGAGGGTGTACTAAGGGTTGTAGACACTCATCCAAGGGTATTGAGTGAACTTAAGAATTTTAGTCATCTCTTATATGTTTGTTTGGGCTCTTCGGGGATTTAATTGCACACCACTAATTTCTCCCATAATTTCCTTCTTACCCTTTATTATGCTCATCATTAAGCACCTTGAACTATCATGGCAATTTAGAATTTTCCAAAATTGTTACAAAAATTACAGTGGGTAAACATTGACCTCTGTGGTTTATTCTAAAAATTTGAGGTTGAAATTAATTCAGATACTCCTTGTGCAAAAAATAACAAAAGTAAGGGTACAAGGGTACTTTACACTATAGCTTTGCTTTTGGTGAGGTTTCTGGACTAAAATTTATTTTTGCCATGATCCATAGGTGATAATAGGCCTCTGTGCTAAAAATCACAGAAAAGACCCACTGGATATTAATTGTGATATTCTAAAGTTTATTGCCAACTAGGTACTTATAACTAACTTGTTATTTGAAAAATGTCAAACAACAGAACTTATATTTTTCCTAGATTCCTACTACCATATTATTAGGTATCCCAAGGATTGGGGTGGGTTCTCCTTAGGGTTATTTTTCTAGGAATTTTCTATGTTTTCCTTGTTTTCATGAAATAAAATGTGGTGCATTTCTTTTGTACTAACAGAGAGCTTAACAAAATTTTCTAGTGAACTATGTCACTAAAGTCAGCTAGCAAAAATGTGGTTGGCCTCTGGTTCTTATTTTAAACTCTCTTTTCCATTTTCTTTAAGTTTGAATCAAAGCAAGTTTTAAGGGTAAACTCCTCCCTAAGCTGGTGTAATGAGGAGTTTATTGTTCTCAAACAAGATAACTAGTGGATAAGTACCTCTCTCATTTTTCTTGACCTTAGTCTAACAGTGTAGCTATTTTTCCCTTCTTTATTTAGCTTTTGGCCAGTTTACTATTTAAATCAAAACTTTAAAATTTCTTGCAGTACTTAGGGTGTTTGGTATTTTTCCTAAGTAGTTCATATTATTTAGAACCTAGCAAAAATTGTTTGACCAAATTTGGTTGGATAAAACTGGAGTTATGAATTTTGCAAACTTTGTGTGCATTTAAAAGAATAAGGTTTAAAAGGTTTTATGAAAAAATAGTTTATACCGAGACCCCTGGGCTTTCCCTTAACTAAGTCTTTAAACCATACCACCTGAGTCACTGACTATTCAAAAAACCCCCCGACTTCTTCTTCTTTTCCCCCGAGCTCCCTCCCCCTTTGAAACAGTAACCGTGGGGAATAAACAGGGTGGTGCGGCTTACCGGCGGCGAGGGAGGTCCGACGAAGGGCGGGGTTAGATCCGAGAGGTCCTAGCAGTCATGTCGAGGTGCGACTCGTCGATGGTGGTGGCCAGAATCGGTCGGGCCACGTGCGCAGGCGGTCGGGCTCGTCGGCGGTGTACGCTCCGGCCTGCTCACGGCGGTATTGCTCAATCCAGTGGCACAAGAAGCTTCACGGGGAGCTAAGGACGCTACCAGTGCAAGGAATCGACGGGAGGCTTACCGTGGAGCTCAGTCTATGTGCGCCGGCGGTCGGGTGAATTTCGGCGACGTCGATCTGGAGTCTCCAGTGAGGTAGAGTTCAATCCCCGACTCTTGAAGCTTCACCGAGGTCCGTAGAGGCTATCCCGAGGGTTGGTTGGGGCAGGGAGTGGCTAGGTTGGCCGGTCTACGGTGGTCGTGGCTTGCGCGGCCGCTGGCACCTCACTCACGGGGCAAAGTCTACCGAACTCGAGCTCAGGTTGGATCAGTGGCACGCGGGGGTGTAAGGTCGAGGCTGGGATGGCTTTTATAGGCGCGGGCGCAGGCGTGGACGCGAGGTTGGCGCGGCGCGGGCCTGCGAGCGTGGGCGGAGCGTCGAGGGCGTGCTCTGGTGTGCTAGAACGCATCGAACACATGGGCATTTGTTTCTGCCTCTGTTCAAGCGCCTGCAGGGATCACAAACGTGCGAATCTCGCCAAGGGTCTTGTGCAAATCTCTTCCTGGCACCTAGGGCTAGCTAGTTTGTGTAAGTTCCAATGGGTGGTATTCCCTAGCTTGCGAGATATGCGGGCGCCAAGTCAAGTCTGTCGGCACTGTTCACCAGTGACAAAACCAATGTCAAACCATGTCAAACGACCTTGGTTTGAATTCAAATTTTTCAGAGAGGTGCCTTGGATGATTTGGGTACTTTTTGCTATTTGGTCCAAGTGGTTTTGGCGCCAGCACAAAGGTGAACACCTTTGATCTTTGGTCTAGGGTGGTTTTTGGGACTTAGAGAAATTTTGATGGCTCTAGTATGCTTCCCACTTGATGTACTAATTTGAGGTTGTTGTTGGGCCTTTTTGCAATATTTTTCTTACTAGATTTTGTAGCTTTACTAATACACTTCATCTTTAGTCAAAGTTCCTTTTTATGTTTTGATCATTTGCCCATTCTTTCCCTTTTAATCCCATGGTTAGGGTTTAAGGGTTTAAGAAGGAATTAGGGTTTTAGAATCTTGTTTGTCGGTGAATATTGTATGGAGCATAGGGTTTTCTTGTTATGGTTAATGCTTAGCTTAGCCATGATTCTAAAACTTTTAGTGCCTTCACTCTCCATTTTAGCATAAAGTTTGTGTAGGACCCAATGTGCTTCTTTGGCCAGGGCTTTGGGTAACACCAGGGGTGTTACAGCCCTCCCCTTAAAGGAATCTCGTCCCGAGATTGGGTAGGGATCCTTTAGTGGGGTACCAAGAAGGTGTGTGTTGGTGTGTTGCAGTTTCCTTTAACCAAGTTTCTCTAGTTAACTGCTCTTCGAATGTCATTCTCTTTGCAACTTCAGAAGGAAGTCCTTCTAGGCTTATTTTCACAACTTACTCTACTCTTTTTAACTAGGTTTCTCTTATATTTAGATTCAAAGGGCAGGTGGGGTGGGTGTTTTAGGTTACGTACCGACTCCTTTAGGCAGAAAGTCGGGGAAGCGAGAACGTAGAAAATCCTCGGTTTCCCATGTAGCCTCTTCTTCTGAATGGTTGCTCCACTAAATCTTATACATTTGGATTGACCTTGCTCGAGTTGATCTTTCTTTTTGGTCCAATACATTGACGGGGTGCTCCTGGTAAGACAAGTCTGGTTCTATCTCCAATTCTGGTTCGGGTAGCACTTCCTTGGGTAAGCGGACACACTTCCGTAGCTGAGATACGTGGAACACATCATGAATTGCTGACATATGAGGTGGTAACTTCAATTGGTATGCTACAGGTCCACAAGTCTCTTTGATCTTATAGGGCTTAATATAGCGAGGAGCTAACTTGCCCTTGATTCCAAACCTCTGAACACCTTTGGTGGGTGACACCTTAAGATATACATGATCCCCCACTTCGAATTGTAGAGGCTTCCTTCTCTTATCATGATAGCTCTTCTGTCTGGCCTGAGCAGCTTCCAAGTTCTTCTTAATGACTCTGACTTTATTCTCGGCTTCAAGTACTAGGTTAGGTCCAAATATTTCCCTCTCTCCAGCTTGTGACCAATTTAGCGGTGTTCTACACCTTCTCCCATACAAAGCCTCAAAAGGTGCCATCTTTAGGCTGGACTGGTAGCTGTTGTTATACGAGAACTCCGCCAAGGAAAGGCACTTATCCCAATTCTTACCATAGTGTAACACATAGGCTCACAACATGTCCTCGAGAATCTGATTCACTCTTTCCATCTGACCATCTGTCTGAGGATGGTACGCTGAGCTTCTAATCACAGTGAATCCAAGTGACTTTTGGAGCTGCTCCCAAAAATGTGCCACAAACAGTGCTCCTCTATCAGACATGATAGTCTTCGGAATTCCATGCAAACGCACTATTTGGTCAATATAGAACTCTACATATTTCTCTGTCTTATGGGTGGTATGTACTGGCAAGAAATGAGCTGTCTTGGTTAATCTATCCACAATGACCCAGATAGAATCATGGTGTCGGGAGGTGTTGGGCAATCCCACAACAAAATCCATGCAAATATCCTCCCATTTCCAAGATGGTATGGGAAGGGGTTGTAAGGTACTGGCTACCTTCAAATGACTAGCCTTGATTCTTTGGCAAGTGTCGCATTCAGATACATACTTAGCAATTTCCCTCTTCATTCTGGTCCACCAATACAAAGATCTGAGATCATGATACATCTTGTTACTGCTGGGGTGCATGGAAAATTTGGAAAGATGAGCTTCATCCAATATTTTATGCCTGAGTTCTGGATTCTTAGGAACAACCAGTCGGTCTTCAAACCATAGAACTCCCTTGCTGTCCTGACGAAAGCATCTGTACTTTTCCACCTTTTGTTCGAGCATCTCCTTAATGACTTGAACACCCTTGTCACAAATCTGTGCCATGATTATCTGCTCATGTAGAGTGGGCTCCACTGAGATATAATTCAAGGTACCTGAGGAAACAACTTCCATGTTCAGCTTGCACAACTCATCACATAAAGTGGCGATCTTAGAGTCCATAATTACATAGTTGCACTGGGCTTTTCGACTTAAGGCATCTGCCACAACATTGGCTTTGCCAGGATGGTAATGCACTTCCAAATCATAGTCCTTGCTCAATTCCAACCACCTTCTCTGCCTCATATTAAGATCAGCCTAAGTGAAAATATACTTGAGACTCTTGTGGTCAGTATAGATATTACAATGAGCTCCCATCAAATAATGTATCCATATCTTCAGAGCATGAACTACGGCTGCTAATTCCAGATCATGTGTGGGGTAGTTCTGCTCATGAGGCCGGAGTGCTCGGGATGCATAGGCAATAACTCTGTTGTCTTGCATTAAGACACATCACAATCCAGTGCCTGAAGCATCGCAATAAACATCGAAAGATTTGGTGTTGTCAGGCTGTGCTAGCATGGGTGCTGTTGTTAGATGCTGCCTCAATGTATGAAAGGCATCCTCACATTTCTGACTCCATTCATACTTTACTCATTTCTTCAACAATTCAGCCATTGGCTTTGCAATCCTAGAGAAATCTGGAATGAATCGCCGATAATACCCTGCTGTTGGGGACTTGTTCTCAAATGCTATGAATTAAGAACAAGGCAACACAAGAAATGTTAAACGTTAAAGCCCTTCGTCCTTCGAAGCATTATTTCCCTTAGGGCATAACGATTTTCGGACGAAGGTTATGAAGGACATACCTTCATAAATTCAACATATAATAATGAAGAAGGAATCATATGAGACACAAAAGATAGCATAAACCATTATGTATTATTATCAACTCATTTCTGTATTATTATTATTATAGAAAAGTAGAAATAATATCAAATTACAAATGTACCTTCGGCTTGAAAGAAGGCGAAAGTACAAGCGTGACGCAAAAACAAATGCCAAGTCAGCGTGAGCAGTACGGGGGTACTGTTCACCTATTTATAGGCACGGGACACAGCCCATATAAAATTACATCCATGCCCTTTACATTTGGTAGTAATTCTATAGTAATCCACCGAGGTCTGAATAGCCTTTTCATCTTTAAGTCGGTTTCCTTTTCTGCTACCACGCCGAAGCTTTCCTGCTCACATCTTCGGCGTTGTATCAACCTTCGTATTATTTGGGCTTCTCCTACTGTGATATCGACTCGAGTCCGAAGATACCTGTTCACACATTATACTCCAGAAACACTGTTAAATCTTGTTTTTGAGGACCTTCGGAAGCCGAAGGCCCCCAACAGTAGCCCCTCGTAATATTAATTTGTTAGAATAATAAATTTAGATTGCGACATGGACGAAGGCCTTAAGACGAAGGTCCGAAAAAACACCTTCCCTTTGCTAGAATAGCAACATTCACTAACAAGCGGGGTCTTCCAATTTTCAACGCACTGGGCGTATAAATAAGAGCATACCGCGAGCTCATTTGGTACGCTCTCTTGCCATCTGCTCTTGCTCACTCAATTTTTAGCTCTTGCGCACCAAGACTTGTTTAGCTTTTTAAGTTTTTAAGCTTCGGCGTTGAAAACAGTTTTTTAGTGTTTCCGAAGATGTCTGAAGATAAGAAGGCTGCTGCCGAGATGAAGCTGAGTCTCTCTGAAGAGAAAAACCTGGGGTTTCTTATAGCAATGTCGAAGACCAATACAGAAAAAATCACCAAAGATATTTTAGAAGGTTTGTCTGAAGATACTGATGATAGCGACAGTTATGATGTGGATAGTGGTGGTGAAGACTCCGAAGATCGCCCTTGGCGACCAAGCCATGCGGTTTTCGGCAAATCAAGTATCAAAGAAAATCATCTTGTCAACATGAGGGGAAGATATTTCCGGGACTTGTCCGTTGTGAGGGCCGACGAAGGAGAAAAGACTTGTCCGAACCCTGAAGAAAATGAAGTCGTAGTGTACCGAAGCTTTTTGAAAGCTGGACTACGATTTCCCCTGAGCAACTTTGTCGTAGAGGTGCTGAAAATATTTGAAGTCTATCTTCACCAACTTACCCCCGAAGCAATCATAAGGCTGAATATCTTCGTGTGGGCCGTGAGAAGCCAAGGTCTGGAACCTGATGCGAAAAGTTTCTGCAACATACACGAATTATCATACGAGACAAAACCCTAGGGTAAGGAACAGTATCACAATAATTTTGGCTGCTACAGTTTCGTTTCTCGGTCTGGGTCAAGCTGTCCCGTGCCAACCTTTCGGAAGAGATGGCCCGGCGACTGGATGACAGAATGGTTTTATGTGAAGAATGACCTGAAAACACGGGAAGATATTAAAGGTATAATTATGCGCCCTATTTGGCAAAGCTTCGGCCTGCGGAGGCCGAAGGTTGAAATGAATAAAGCTGCCGAAGAATGCCAGAGAGCCTTCGGAGTTATTTGTTCTTTTATTGGAACGAGAGATTTGGTCCAAGAGCATATTGCCTTCAGAGTATGGCCGCTCGCGGAAAAATGGGAAATGCCGCAAGAGACCATAAAAGAGGCTGACGAAGGTGGACTTATCAGGCTGAAGTATACTTTCAAGTTCGGAGATAAATTCGTTGAGCCAGATGATGACTGGCTAAAAAGCATTGAAAATGTAAGTGATGAACTACTTGGGGCTTATTCGAAGGCCGAAGATACTGCATTGTCAGCAGCCTTCGGAGGCCGGAAAAAGAAAAGACTGAACCGAGTGTTTGACGCAATCGGGTTCGTCTACCCTGACTATCGTTATCCCATTCGAGGGCAGAAAAGAAAAGGCACGACTTCTGCGAAAGAAGAAGCTGCAGCTGCTCCTAGTGAGCCAGCACCGAAAAGAAAAAGGATAAAGGTCCTCACACATCGGCCACGCTATATTGAACCAGCCTCGGTGCCTGAGTTCACCGGAGAGACCTCTTCGGCCACCGAGGCTGAAGAGCCAACCTTGCTACCAGAAGTCGCAGAAATGGCCGAAGCGCCAACAAGAACAGAATTGGAAGAACCAAAGATTTTGTTACCAGAAACCAAAGAGATGGCCGAAGCGCCATCGACAGAAAAAATGGAAGAAGCAAAAGGATCAACTGAGGGATCAAAAATATCAGAAGTTTTAAGTCCTTCAGCAAATGTTGAGACAATAAAAAACCAAAAGGGTCCAGCGGTGACTCCGAAAAGAAAAAGAATGGTCAATGTGCTAGATGTTCTGGAGACAATTAAGTCCTCAAGCACAACTCCGAAGAAGACTGTTGAAACTTCCGAAGCGAAAACTGAAATTTTTGATACTAAGGCTCCAAAGCAAGAAACTGAGGCTGAAGCTGGGCCCTCAGAGCCCACGAAGGTAAAATCCTTGGAAACCGAGGAAGAAAAAATGACGGAGCCAATTCTTGTTGAAGAAATCAGTGCTGTTGCCCCCGAAGCATCCCCCAAAGTCCTTGATTATATTGTTCGACATGCTTCGAGGAAAAAATTATCAGAAAAAAAAGCAAGAGGCCCAGCTTTACGCCCAAAAACTGAAATATCCAAAGGGGGCGTTAATATTCAACGGCAGCGGAGAAGAAGACTTCTTGTATTGTCTCCCTGACAGCAAGGAGATTTCTGTCTGTCGGGAGATGAGCAAGAGCTTCGGATTCCCAACACTAGAAGACGGGCTCTCGGTGCTGTCGAAAAACGAACTGGCCGACAGCCTAGCGTACAATAGCTTAAAGGTGCAAAAAATGAGATCTTTGTATTTTTTCTTGAGACCAAAATTTTTCGTTTGCTTAAATTTATTGACGCACACACATTTTTCTTTGCAGGGCCTTATACTTAGCAATGCCCTCAGGGCTCAAAAAGATGCCGAAGACGAAGGGTGCGTTATAGCCCTGAGCAACCTTCGTTTCGAAGTAATTGAACTAAGGAACGAAGGTCTCGAAAAGGATAAAATATTACATTCATTGATAAATAGAATAAAAGAAGACGAAGCTACTTTTAAAGGTCAAGCTGAGGCTCAGAAGCGTGAAATTGAAGACCTTCGAAAACAACTGGCCAGAGCTAAAGAGGAACGCATACTTGAAGAAACGAAGCGAGAACTTAGCGACCAATGGGCAAATCATTTAGAAGGAACTGTTGAAGAGCTTTGTTCGTCCAAGAAAAGATGCTATGACGAATCTATGGAGTGTGTTAAGAAGATGAAAGCTAGCTTCGCCAGCGTCGGCGCATTCTCGAGCGAAGAAAACTTTACAAGAGGCAATCCCGAAGGTCCCATCGAATGGATTAATCACGAAGCAGAGGCCTTTGAGGAAATTTTAAATAGCCGCGGAGACATATGTGCTTTCTCGGGTGCCAGGGGGATTGCCACCATTTTGGAGAAAAAGGGCTGCGAGCATGTAAAGATTTTAGCGCAATCCGAAGCTACCTTGTCCTTCGAAGATGCAAAAGATCCTTCAGCCGAAGCTAGCATGGTTGGTGGAAAATTTTTCACCGATGTCTGGGATAATGGTGGTCGAGAAATGGCCTGAGAAATTATCCAAAAAAGCGAAAAGGGCATCCATGATGCTAGAAAAGTAGCAGAGGCTGCTGAGAAAAGCGCAGAGCCCGAAGGGCAAATAGGTATTAACTAATGGTTTTTATTGTGTTGTAATTTTTGGTTTTAAACTTCGTTCGCAATTTGTAATAGCAATGTAGCCGTATTCTGTCCTCCTTCAGATCCTACTAAAGCGTCTCCGGGCCCTCACCCGAAAGGAGACGACGAAATTAAAAAGATGGCTGAAGCTATCATGGATGAAGTTGTTAATCGGCTCCTGAACGAAGCTGCGGAAGTTGTACTTAGAGAAGATTAAGTGCTATTGTAAAAACTTCTGAAATGTAATATGTGTAACATCTTGTAACCCTGAATATAATATACTTGTTTTTATGGTTCAATTCTTTACGATGCATAAAATTTTACATACGTACCGTTTTTGAGTCTTTGACGAAAAAACACCTTCCCTTCTTTTCATGCTTCGTGAAGAAGAATTTTCATTTATCACAACAATATCTGTAGTGTTCTGATGAAGAATATCCAAGCTTCGTGAAGATATTTTCCGAAGCTACACTTCCGAAGATCAATAGTGTATCTCCTTGTGACTTAGCATGATTTTCCCCTTTTTCAAAACATTCTTCTGAAGATCGATATTGTGTCCCCTTCTTGTGCCATATGCAGCATGATGTATGATGCTAATGCCATGCGAAATGATGTGATGATGTTATGCTATGTAAAATGGTATTTATTCCGAAGATACACGCACATCCCTGTAATAAAACACATAATCTTTTTAAATCAGCGTTGACTTTTCGCTGTAAGCCTCCCTTAGGAGCTTCTTCGCCTTTTACTTCAGCGGAATCAGCGTTTATTTTTCGCTGTAAGCCTCCCTTAGGAGCTTCTTTGCCTTTTACTTTCAGCGGTATTCGCGTTGACTTTTCGCGCTTCGCCTTTTACTTAGGCGGTATCAGCGTTTATTTTTCGTTGTAAGCTCTGCATTCCCTTTGGAACGACTTTGGAGCAGAAAACTTACACTGCGCTCCCTTTGGAACGGCTTTTTGTAACTTCAGCAAACTTACTCTGCGTTCCTTAGAACGACTTTTTGTTGCTTCGAAGAATTTTTGATAATTCGAAGGTCCTCCTTGTTATCGCAAATCTTTAAGCTTCAACAACTTAAGCCTGTGGAGAAAATATATTTTTCTTGTGGCAAACAACGAAATTACATGAAATTTAAAAAATGTACTTTATTACACAAAAAATAAAACTGAATGGAAAAGACTACTATCAAGGTAGGATATTTGTCAATAGATGTGCTTCGACTCTGGCACAGTGCTATTGACTGTGCGAGCTTCGGACTGTTCTCTGAAGTCCCTTTGGTGTTGAGCATATTGGCCCCCTTCTGGCTGCTGGCCTTGTTGCAGCGGTGGTGGAGGCGGAGGCTGTTGCCAGGAAGCTTGAGGTTGACTCGCCGAAGCAACAGAAACTGCAGGGTGGTTGCCTACATATTCTGGGATGTAAGGCAAATGATACGAAGCAGTGTGCATGATTTGCTTCGGCTGAGCCTGTTGTGCTGCAGCTTCGGCTATCTCCTTTTGCTTCTGGATGGTAACATGGCACATCCTGGTGGTATGGCCCTTGTTTTCACCACAGAACAAGCAAAATATTCTCCTTGGTCGATCTCCAAACCTTCCGCCGAAGCCCCTGGCGCCTCTGCCTCTTGGAGCTGGCGGCCGGAAGGAGCTTTGCTGTTGCCCCGAAGCCTATGAGGAGCATTGTGGCCTTTGCTGCTGACTTCCCTTATCATCGTTTTGAGTAGAGTTGTGAATTGACCTAACATGCCTCGGATAAAATCTTCCTCCGAAGCCCCTGGTCATTTCAGAAAACCTAAAAGCCTCCTCCCTTCTTTGACGAAAATCATTGTCGGCACGAATATACTCGTCCATCTTCTGGAGCAGCTTCTCCAAAGTTTGAGGAGGCTTCCTAGCAAAGTACTGAGCTGAAGGTCCTGGCCGAAGTCCCTTGATCATGGCCTCAATGACAATTTCATTGGGCACTGTTGGTGCTTGTGCCCTCAAACGCAAGAGCCTTCGGACATACGCCTGAAGGTATTCTTCGTGATCCTGGGTGCACTGGAATAGAGCTTGAGCAGTGACCGGCTTCGTCTGAAACCCTTGGAAGCTGGTTAACAACATGTCCTTCAGCTTTTGCCATGAAGTGATCATTCCTGGCCGAAGGGAGGAATACCAGGTTTGAGCAACACTCCTGACAGCCATAACAAAAGATTTTGCCATGACTGCAGTATTGCCACCATACGAAGATACTGTTGCTTCGTAGCTCATCAGAAACTGCTTCGGGTCTGAATGGCCGTCGAATATGGGAAGCTGAGGCGGCTTGTAGGACGGAGACCAAGGTGTAGCCTGCAGCTCAGCGGACAGAGGAGAAGCATCATCAAAAGCAAAATTTCCATGGTGAAAATTCTCATACCAGTCATCTTCGTTGAGGAAACCCTCCTGATGAAGGTCTTTATTCTGAGGCCTTCGGTTCTGCTCATCCTGAGTAAGATGACGAACTTCTTCAGAGGCTTCGTCTATTTGCCTTTGCAGTTCAGCTAGCCTGGCCATCTTTTCCTTCTTCCTCTGCACCTGTTGATGAAGCATCTCCATGTCTCTGATTTCTTGGTCTAGCTCATCCTCTGGCGGTCGTGCTGACAGCCTTCCTCTTCTGGCTTCGGGCCTCCCGAAGGGAGAGAGTCTCCTGATTGGGGTCTAGCGGTTGCAGAGCTGCAGCCCCAGTTGCTGAAGCTTTCTTCGGCGCCATAGCGAAGGTTTATGATCGCCGAAGGTGTTCAAAACTCAAAGAGTGGAATTGAGTTCACCGGAGGTGGGCGCCAATGTTGGGGACTTGTTCTCAAATGCTATGAATTAAGAACAAGGCAACACAAGAAATGTTAAACGTTAAAGCCCTTTGTCCTTCGAAGCATTATTTCCCTTAGGGCATAACGATTTTCGGACGAAGGTTATGAAGGACATACCTTCATAAATTCAACATATAATAATGAAGAAGGAATCATATGAGACACAAAAGATAGCATAAACCATTATGTATTATTATCAACTCATTTCTGTATTATTATTATAGAAAAGTAGAAATAATATCAAATTACAAATGTACCTTCGGCTTGAAAGAAGGCGAAAGTACAAGCGTGACGCAAAAGCAAATGCCAAGTCAGCGTGAGCAGTACGGGGGTACTGTTCACCTATTTATAGGCACGGGACACAGCCCATATAAAATTACATCGATGCCCTTTACATTTGGTAGTAATTCTATAGTAATCCACCGAGGTCTGAATAGCCTTTTCATCTTTAAGTCGGTTTCCTTTTCTGCTACCACGCCGAAGCTTTCCTGCTCACATCTTCGGCGCTGTATTAACCTTCGTATTATTTGGGCTTCTCCTACTGTGATATCGACTCGAGTCCGAAGATACCTGTTCACACATTATACTCCAGAAACACTGTTAAATCTTGTTTTTGAGGACCTTCGGAAGCCGAAGGCCCCCAACACCTGCCAATCCTAGAAAACTCCGAATCTGCCGTACGGTGGTAGGAGGCTTCCAATTCATCACTTCTTGCACTTTCTCAGGATCAACTGATATCCCATCCTGAGAAATGGTGTGACCCAAAAATTTAATTTCCCTCAGCCAGAAATCACATTTGGACAACTTAGCATATAAGGGATGATCGCGTAGTCTCTGAAGTATTGTATGCAAGTGCATAGTATGCTTTTGTTCATTTCTTGAATATACCAGAATGTCATCAATGAAAACCACCACAAACTTGTCTAGTTCTGGCATAAATACTGAGTTCATCAAATGCATGAAATATGACGGGGCATTGGTTAGCCCGAATGACATTACCAAATACTCATAAAGTCCATATCTGGTAGAGAAAGTTGTCTTCGGAATATCGTTGGCTCTGATCTTGGTTTGGTGATAGCCAGAGCGAAGGTCTATCTTGGAAAACACCTTGGCTCCCACCAACTGATCAAATAATACATCAATGCGGGGCAACGGATACTTATTTTTGATTGTTACCGCATTGAGAGGGCGGTAATCAACACACAATCTCAGACTCTCATCTTTCTTCTTCACGAACAAGGCTGGACATCCCCATGGAGAAGTACTTGGGCGAATGAATCCCTTGTCCAACAACTCTTGTAACTGCTTCTTCAGTTCTGCTAACTCCGCTGGAGGCATCCTATAGGGTCTCTTGGATATAGGTGCAGTTCCGGGTTGCAGTTCAATTGCAAACTCTATGTCTCTGTCGGGTGGCATCCCTGGCAATTCATCTGGGAAAACATCAGGGTACTCACAGACCACTGGAATCCTTTCGACGGGTGACTCTATCAGGGCGAAGGCACAGGAACGGGTACAACCCTGGTTAGGCAAATATAACGTGATATCACCACAAGTAGGTGAGTGTACCTCAATGGCCCTTGCTGTGATATTAATTACTGCCTGATGCCTTGATAACTAGTCAGTTCCTAAAATGATATCCACACTATCCAATCCCAAGATAAGGAGGGTGGTTTTAATTACAAGACTACCAAATTTTATAGGCACATGCCTGTTGATTTGATAGGTGGCAACCCTGCCTCCTGGTGTTGAAATGGTAATGCCCCCATTTGTGTGATGAAAAGGTAACTAGCATTTGGCACTAAATTTTGCACTGATAAAACTGTGTGATGCACCCGAATCAAAAAGAATGACTGCAGGATAATTCGAAATAGAAAAGATACCAGTCATGACGGGTGCTCCCTCTGGAATGTCAACCAACGTGGTGAAGTTCAGCCTGCCTTGCCTCACTTGCACCTTCTGCCTCTTGCCTTGGTTCTGATTTGAATTTTGCCCCTGCCTCTGCTGGTTCTTGGGGCAATTCTTGGCGTAGTGTCCAGTGCTGCCACAAGTGAAACACCTGTTGTCATTGGCCTGACGGTACTACTGTTGTGGCTGGTTGTTGTTCCTCTGAACCGGGGGTTGAGAGCAGTTGGGTGCCTGCTGCTGCTGTTGTGGTCGGATCACCCACCGTCCTTGCTGCTGAGGTCCCCTACTCTAAGTGTCGGACACAATCCTGAAGCGCTGAGGCTGAGCTGAAGGTCCTGCCATAGGGGCCTTCCTCTTCTTTTCTGCCTGGCGGGCTGTGATGCAGTCTTCCTGAGAAATGGCCATGTTGACTAACTCATTGTAGTTGTTGGCCCTGACTATGTTGAGACGATCGTGGAGCTTAGTACTGAGGCTCCTCCTGAACCTGTCCCTCTTCTTCTCATCCATGTCATCATGATAGCATGCATACTGACACAGGTCATCGAAGGCTTGGGCGTACTGTAACACTGTACGACTCCCCTGAGTGAGTGCCAGAAACTCAATGAGCTTGCGGTCCATGATGCCTGCTGGTATGTGATGTCCTCTGAATGCTGCCTTGAACTCTCCCCATTCCACCACGTGGTCAACCGGTTGCATAGCAAGAAAGTGATCCCACCATGTTCGCGCGGGTCCACGAAGCTGCTGGGTGGCGAAACGGACCTTAGCCACATCTGAACAAACTCCATTAAGCAGTGGGAATTTGGATTCCACCACCCTGAGCCATACATCAGCATCAAGTGGATCCTCTACCCGAGTAAACAATGGCAGATGAGTGTTGAGGAACTCCTGATAGGTGGCCGCTGCTGGGGGACGCTGATGGTGATCACCACCACCATACTGCTGGGTGGTGGCTGACGCTGAGCTAACTGTCGCAGAATCTCATTTTGCTGAGCCATCAGCTCTTGCATGGTAGGAGGCGGCGGCGGTGGTGGAGGAATGCGCTCATTCTATCCACGACGCGCTCTTCCTGCCATCTGAAATTTAGGATGCTCTTAATATCATTCCTTGAAATCAGGGATTGCACATGGTAAGAGATTTTTAAGGACAAGTATGCAAAATGTCAAACATTTCCTTGCATTTTCATAAGAGGTACCACATGACATACATTTCATTCATAACATAAAATATAAATCATCCATCATTCATCAAGCCAAAAGAGTTTTCTAACAGTTACAGCAATGTTCAAAATACTCGACTCTCTCTAGCCTAGTACCTCCCAGGTGCAAAAACTAAGCTAGTTTCGAGGAGTTCTACTGCCGCACACTTCTACCCCAATCTCTGAAACCTAATGGGCAAACGAGGCAACACTAGACTCGGGGGAAGGTGGTCTCCCTGAGCCAGCAGTGTCCAAGCTGGATGCAGGCTCCGGCTCCTCTTCTCCCTCGATGTCAACATCCTCGTCGGCCCCTTCTACCTCCATGTCTTGAATTTCCTGATGGTGCATATCCAAGTGCTGGTTGGCTTCCTCAAGTTGTTACTGAGTGGTCAGGAGCTAATCCTCGAGAACCTCGATAGTGTTCTCCCTAGCCCCTACTTGCTCCTCAAGCTCTTGAATTTGGGTGGCCATCTGCTCTACCTGGAGGTCCTTTTCCACCAGCTCAGTGGATAGGTCTACCACAAGGTCCTCCCTGTTGTCCAGGGTGATCTTGGTAGACTCCACCAATCCCATCAGCTGGGACATTGCCTCACCGCGCACTGCTTGCAGACGATACATGCCATTCATGCACCGCACTGTCAGGTGAGCAGTCTGCCCCGGGTAAAGAGCACACACATCCTTGGCATGCTCCACTCGGTCCTTCCACATTGGGTCGTCCTCCTTTCCAGCGGGGAACAAGCCAATGGGATGAGTTGATAGCTCCAAGGGGTGAAAGCCACAAAAGGTCGGCAGCCCATGGAGAGCAATGGACTCGATAGTATCTTCAGCCCTGAACCCGAAAGACTCGGAGTCCAACGAACGCCAGCCCGGCTGCAAGGGATGAGGCTCCAAGGTCATCCTCACCCTACAGCGGGGTACCTGGTGCTCCTCGAACAACTGCACCACATACTAGGGAGGCGTCGTATAACCGGCTCCCTGCAGCACTTCCCACAAAATGCGGGGAAAGCCCTCTCGTGCAAGTCCGTCCGTGTGGGAATGTGTGTTCCCTCCTTCCGAGGATTCATGAGAAGTCATCTGTGTAAGGGTAAGCGTAAGCGAAAAACAAAAAGAATTACAAAAATAAAAGGGAATTAGTGCTTGGCTTTCCCAGTGTTAAGTTGAGATCTTTGAGGTATACTTAAACTTTATTAAGGTGCCTCTTGGATTACATAGCTTTTAAAATTCTTGACCACTTACTAAGTAGTTAGAACAAAATGATGCATGCATGCTCGTCCTAAGCGACCTCACATCAAACATATAGGGATAGAGAAAACCTCCACCCATTATCATAGTAGCATGTAGGGCATATTCAAATAGCCACCTAGCTACCCCTCTAGTATCCTAAGGCTTTGCGTTCTATGCCCATCCGTATCGTCTTACCGATCTATCCAAATTTTGTTTCTAACCAGTTTTACTCTTTGAAAAGGTTGGTAATTACGATTTATTGATTTCTCTATGGTGGTACAAGCTCCGATACAAGCTGTGGCGGAACCGCCCGTATTGTTCCAACTTAAGTGCCTAAGTCCCGCCTTAGAGGCTAGATCACACTTAAATAGGAATAAACCGACAGTCCCTCGGATCTAGTACGACAAGGCCACTAACAGGATCAAGTACCACGTACTCACTCGAAGGTGAGGCACAGAGCAAATACAATAAAGCATAAAACCATACATTAAGGAGTACTTAATTTATTACAACATCATCAGAGTTTATCAAAAGTAGTGATCCTTGTTCGAAAATGAGCGAAATATAACTAATGGTAAATAAACGGAGGGATGGGGAAGCCTGGCCCATCACTCCTCATGCTCCTCCCCTGCTGAGGTAGGGTCCCACTCGACTGTCCAACCCGGTGGTACGATGGACGACCAAGTCACTCCAGCAACCATATCCTCCAGAGAACCTGTAAAAATTATGCCACAAGCAAGGCTGAGTATACTAATACTCAGCTAGACTTACCCGGTGTGAGGAGTCTACTCCCCTACCTCTAGACATGCAGCTGTTTGGCTGAGGGGTTTGGTTTGCCAAAAGCACTAGCTGAGTCTAAAATCAAGTTTTAACTTTTCAAGTTCTAGTGTGATTCTCTTAAGACTAAATGTGTACCTAGCTAATTTACATGGTATCAAGCATTTAGCAATCAACAGCTTTTGTAAATCAACACATTTCCACTTATGACTCAATGCAGTACAATGGATCAAGCAGTCTCATTAGCTGCGAGAAGCAGACGATTCGAATCGAGTTTTTATCCTTGCAAGGTAAACCTAAACACACAACATGGCGAGGCACTCCGTCCCCACACACTTCAACCGTCCCCATCGATTCCCCGTCAACAGATCAGGGCTCACTGCCTTGGCGTACAATGCCTCACTGACCCCGACTGCCGTCGTGCAGTGACCGCACTTGTACCCACCATAACCGGAATGGGAGACCACGTCTCAGGTCGCGTGAGGGGTAAAGTCTGCGGGCAGGTTCACTCAGGTACTAGGCTTACCGATATTTCTCGGTATGTGCTTAGTACGTTCAAACGCTTGACACAGGTATCCGCACGTTAATCCTTATTCCAATTCCCGTCTCGTAAACAACACATCCCCATGGATCCGTGTCCACAGACCATCATCATTCTGTTATCAAAGTGGATACAACCAATTCCTGACCTCGCGCGAGTGCTAGAAAAATCACTCGACTTCTACCGAGATCCCTAATTAGCAAAGCAGCTACTCGACCTAGCATACTAGTATCCGTCACAAAGGAAATCCTGAGTTCATGCAACTAAGGTTTTAGTCTACTCCTACACTTAAGTGCACAGTACATGCCTACAAACATTAAGTGCAGTAAAATAGAATATAGAATTGGTTATGCATAAAACCGGGGCTTGCCTTCCAAAGCTGGGGCAGGCAGATCCTCGATGGCAGGCTCTAGTGCTGGCTCTGGGACTACCTCCTGAGCAACTCCTTGCTCCGGAACAAGGATGTACTCTCCGTCGGTGAGATTACAGTCTATCGAATGCAATGAATAAGATATATGCATATTAATGATATGGCAATTTGTAAATGCTATGTAAGGTGAACAATATTAAAATAGTGAGTAAACTAGTGTAGATGATAATAGGCCTCTGTGCTAAAAATCACAGAAAAAGACCCACTGGACATTTAGTTGTGATATTCTAAAGTTTATTGCCAACAAGGTACTTATAACTAATTTGATATTTGAAATATGTCAAACAACAGAACTTATATTTTTCCTAGATTCCTACTACCATATTATTAGGTATCCCAAGGATTGGGGTGGGTTCTCCTTAGGGTTATTTTTCTAGAAATTTTCTAAGTTTTCCTTGTTTCCATGAAATAAAATGTGGTGCATTTCTTTTGTACTAACAGAGAGCTTAACAAAATTTTCTAGTGAACTATGTCACTAAAGTCAGCTAGCAAAAATGTGGTTGGCCTTTGGTTCTTATTTTAAACTCCCTTTTTCATTTTCTTTAAGTTTGAATCAAAGCAAGTTTTAAGGGTAAACTCCTTCCTAAGCTGGTGTACTGAGGAGTTTATTATTCTTAAACAAGATAGCTAGTGGATAAGTACCTCTCTAATTTTTCTTGACCTCAGTCTAACAGTGTAGCTATTTTCCCTTCTTTATTTAGCTTTTGGCAAGTTTACTATTTAAATCAAAACTTTAAAATTTCTTGCAGTACTTAGGGTATTTGGTATTTTTCCTAAGTAGTTCATATTATTTAGAACCTAGCAAAATTTGTTTGACCAAATTTGGTTGGATAAAACTGGAGTTATGAATTTTACAAGCTCTGTCTGCATTTAAAAGAATAAGGTTTAAAAGGTTTTATGAAAAACCAGTATACACCGAGACCCCTGGGCTTTCACTTAACTAAGTCTTTAAACCATACCCCTGCGGGACTATTCACCTGAGTCACTGACTATTCAAACCCCCCCGGCTTCTTCTTCTTTTCACACGAGCTCCCTCCCCCTTTGAAACAGTAACCGCGAGGAATAAAAAGGGTGGTGCGGCTTACCGGCGGCGAGGGAGGTCCGGCAAAGGGCGGGGTTAGATCCAGGAGGTCCTGGCGATCACATCGAGGTGCGACTCGTCGATGGTGATGGCCGGAATCAGTCAGGCCACGTGCGCAAGCGGTCGGGCTCGTCGGTGGCGTACGCTCTGGCCTGCTCATGGTGGTATTGCTCAATCCAGTGTTACAGGAAGCTTCACGGGGTGCTAAGGACGCTACCAGTGCAAGGAATCGACGGGAGGCTTGTCGTGGAGCTCGGTCTACGTGCACCGGCGGTCGGGTGAAGTCCGGCGACGTCGATCCGGTGTCTCCGGTGAGGTAGAGTTCAATCCCCAGCTCTGGAAGCTTCACCGAGGTCTATAGAGGCTATCTCGAGGGTCGAATGGGGCGGGGAGTGGCTAGGTTGGTCGGTCTACAGTGGCCGTGGCTTGCACGGCCACTATCACCTCGCTCACGGGGCAAACTCCGGCGAACTCGAGCTCGGTTTGGGTCAGTGGTGCGCGGGGGTGTATGGTCGAGGCCGGGATGGCTTTTATAGGCGCGGCGCGGGGCTGCACGTGTGGGTGGAGCGGCGACGGCGTGCTCTGGCACGCCAGAACGCGTCGAACACGTGGGCGTTTGTTTCTGCCTCTGTTCAAGCGCCTGCAGGGATCACAAACGTGTGAATAGCCAAGGGTCTTGTGCAAACCTCTTCCTAGCACCTAGGGCTAGCTAGTTTGTGTAAGTTCCAATGGGAGATATGCCCTAGCTTGCAAGATATGCGGGCACCAAGTCAAGTCTGTCGGCATTGTTCACCAGTGACAAAGCTGATGTCAAACCATGTCAAACAACCTTAGTTTGAATTCAAATTTTTTAGAGAGGTGCCTTGGATGATTTGGGTACTTTTTGCTATTTGGTCCAAGCGGTTTTGGTGCCAGCACAATGGTGAACACCTTTGATCTTTGGTCTAGGGTGGTTTTGGGACTTAGAGAAATTTTGATGGCTCTAGTATGCTTCCCACTTGATGTACTAATTTGAGGTTGTTGTTGGGCCTTTTTGCAATATTTTTCTTAGTAGATTTTGTAGATTTACTAATACACTTCATCTTTAGTCAAGGTTCCTTTTTATGTTTTGATCATTTGTGTAACACCCTTGGTGTTACTATAACTAAAACTTGAGCATGACATCATAAGCATTGGCATTGCATATGTGTGACACACCTAGAGTGCATTCACTAGGCAAAAATTTCAAACAAGTTGTATTGTTTTACTGTTTTTGCAAATGGAACCCTGGTTAATGGACTTAACCCTAAATAGTGGTTAAAGGGGTAAAACTTAACTCAAGTTAAGAAAACCTAAATACTTTAGGGTAAAAGTCATAAAATGACCCTAAGAATAAGCTTGAATCACTTTTATACCCCTGAGATACCAGAAAACCTAATTGGAACCCTGGAACACCCTAAAACCAAACCCTAGGGGCTTATGTGCAAAAATGATGAACCTTTGGACTAAAGTGTAAAAACTACTATGTTTTGACATATAAAGTCATTTGGTTCACAAATATGTGAATTTACAAGCCAAACCCTAAGTTTTGGACTTAAATGCAAAATGGACCTCATTTGAGTTCTACACTAAGTCTGAAATTCAGTGTTAAAAGGCTCCACTTTAGGGCTTTGTAACTTGCAAAGCATAGGGTTTTTGCCCTAGGTCACCACACCAAAGTTGTAGAGCATTCAAAGAAGAATAAGTTTGCTCAAGAGTACAAGCCTTGTTCTTGTGAGAAATTGGGAGATAATCTTGCTTGAAGTTGGACTGTCAGGCTATCTAAGTCTGAAAATTCAGACTGACAGTGGACTGATAGCAACTTCAAGACCAAGTTCATGCATGATCTGCTGCCTTTTTGTGACAATACCATATAGCAAAGATGTAGCTGGTTTATAGCACTATAACTTTGCTGCAGAGTTTGGTTTGTGTTGCCACAGAAATTTGGAAGAAAATCGACCCTCAATTCTGGCTGTCAGTCCATCAGATTGGTCCTAGCCATGGTACAGTGCCTGATTAACTGAAGAAGATCTCCCCCGTGCTCATCGCCGGTAGCCGTCGCCGTTGATCGCGGTTCGTCGTGATTCGTGCTCGGTGGTCATCGGATATGCACAGCCGGTATGAACCCTTGCCGCCGGTGAGCTGTAAGCCACTCCGGCCAGCTGTAGTGCTTTCCTCCCCTTGCTCTCCGCTCGGGGATAAGGATTTCACCGCCGTTGAGCCATCACCGGCGTCCGCCGCGTGGCTCTGTCTTTACATCGTGCCGTCGTGACTCCTCTAGGCCATCCCATCGTCGACGGGGAGCTTGCCACGCCATTAGCCACGATTTCATCGCGACGTCTTCTTCCTTATCTCCGGCCACCTCTGCTAGCCGCTTAAATTAAAGCGCCACCGCCTCGGGGCTCTATAAATTGACCCCGCCGTGAGCTTCACCACATCCTCACGCATTCAGCCACCACTAATCGCTAGCCGTCCTTCGCTAGAACTCACGAATTTTGGATTCGCCCCAAAACCGATTTCCGCCACCGTGGAACCAAGCCCACCGTCGCCAGCCCAATTCCGGTCAGCTCCCGTCCCCTGCTTCCTCGTTTAAGCTTTTTCGCATGCCTAGGATGCTTGCCGAGCCATTGAATTGAACTACGGGCTCTCTGGTCGCAGGGAACACGACCATATAGCCGCTATGCTTACGGCCAACGTGGCCAGAGCTCTATAGTTGATAAAGAGTCAAATTAAGTTGGGGGAAACAATCGTGGTGACTCGAATTTGGTCTTGGCGGTAGCTTAGCGCCGGTCTTAGCCCCAATCGGCCGGTCTGCTAGCTCGCCGGAGCGCGGCGGTGCGCGAGCGCCGTCGGGGACTTCCGGTTGCAAATTGATAAAAACGCAGGGGCCTTTTTGTAGGTGTCAGTAACTCTGCGCAATAGTGAACGACCCTGTTCTGGTTTAGTCAAAACGCCGAGGGCCTCTGCGCAAAATCTCCCTCGCGGGCGCGAGCGCGCGCACGAATCCACTCGGGCTTGGGCCGCCTGGACTTGAATTGGCCCAGTACTGTTTAGAGTTTTTCCTTTTCTTTTTCAGTGGAACTTTAGAAATCTGTAGAAAATTATAGAAAAATGATAAAATTGTGAAACTAATTTTCCTAGGTTTGTTATTTTCCATAGTATTTAATAAAAATAAGTTGGTGGTTTTTAGTGAAAGTAAGAAATTTTTAGGGTATTTAAAATGGTTAAAAATGTTGATTATGGATTTTTAGAAAATAATTGATAGGTCCTAAAATGCCCAAAATTTTTATATGAGTGTTATACAATATTTAGAAGCCTTGGGTAAAGTTTGAATTGATTTGGACCTTGTTTGTTCACCAAACCCCAAAACACCCCCCTGCCCTATGAACTCCTTTACCGACTCCGGAAACCCTAAGTTCCCGGAACTCCGTGAAGGCAAGTTGTATTCAAGACATAAATAATAAGTTTATGTTATCTTTGCATCCTCATGAGCATCCCATGGCATTCATTCTTATACTTGTGAATGGCTATGATTAGAACGTGAAGAAGAGATAGAAGTCACTGAAGAGCAAGTACAACCACCTTTGGACACTCAGGCCAGGAATAGTTTCTACTTCGACATTTGTGGATCCGAGCCTAAATCACCTGTAAACGAAGGCAAGCCCCGGTGCATTTGCCACCTCCCTTGATATTTTTAAAATCTTTCTCACTTGCTTGATGCATTAGGTGATAGGAGTTGATTGCTGAAACAATTCCTGCATTACCTTCCTTGAATTTGATTACCTTCCTTGATCACCCGTTTTACAAAAGATTTTGATGCTTAGCCTTGCTTTAGAAAACAAAATGTTTTCTTTTTACAAAATATGATGTGGCAAAAGTGGGTGGGATGTTTTCGAAAATAAAACTTGATGATGGATCTATCAAAGGCCTTGATAGGTTCAACATCGGAAAAGATGTACCTCTGCCAGGTACCAAACTTTGGGTTTGAAATGATTAAGCTGAGACCGGGCGGGTGACTTGCACGAGAAGAGAGTCTCGGTGTAGTGTCTCCGTCTGAGTCGATTAAGGACCGTCTCGATGTAGGCTTGTTGATCGAGGACCCTTTAGCTGGTCACATGCCTCGTCATGGGTAAGCCTTGCCTCGGGCAGACTAAGGCCGGAATAAGACAACACGAGATGGGCGTGGAGCGGTGGCGAGAGTAGCGTGTACCCTCCGTGGCAAGAGGCTGGACGGTGGTGTATCTGTGCTCTCGGTCTGCGTGAACCTGATCCGGTCTTAAGAACCCCGGTGGCGGGTTGACATATGCAAGGGTTAAGTGCTACATATGTCGTGTGATTGGAGATCCTCAGCTGAGTATAATCGATTCGGATCGCCGTACCTTCGCGGTTATGAAGACTTGGTCACTACCCTACACGTAGCATTCCACTAAAGATGATGGGTTTGTTAAGAAATTGGCTAGTATTGGTCAAGTGATTGAACTAGGGTAGAAAGAACTCTAGTGCAGGTAATTTTACTTAACTTGACAAATAAAACTGGATTTTTAAGGATCCACTCATAGTAAGCTTTTCTGCAAAACAGAGTCCTTGATTCTTGATAAGCCTTTCCTTGAATCCCTCTAGCCAGCATACCCTTGAGAGTCTTTTCTTTAGTCGGGTAAGTCTTGCTGAGTAATTCCATACTCAGGGTTTATCCCTTCGTTGTTTTTAGGTGAGGAAGTAGCAGACTTTTGCTGCTTCTGTGCCAAGGTGGTTCCAAAAGAAGAAAATCAAGACTGAAGTGCGGGAGGACTCGGTCCTCCACTTAGGATCTTTTGCTTTTGACTTCTCGGGAGGAGTTTGTGCCTCCCTGGTTTGTATAATAATACTTATATGCACTCACTTTTAGTCTGGTCTGTAATAACATAACTTAAGCTTGCTTTTGAAATAAATGTAAGATTATGTAATTCGCTTCCGCATTTTCTTCATCTCCGATGTTCTGTAATGTCTACAAGACGGGTGAGACGTTCCTCGTAAGGTAAGGAAAGATACCGAGCTTGTCAAGTAGTTCAGGGGCACCTACAGGGTTGTCTGATGTCCGTTGGACAAGGACAACTGTAGGTGGGCCTAATTACTTGGGAGGTTCCGTCACAGCTGGTATCGGAGCGTAGCCCTTCTTGGCAGATATTATGAGGCATCTTCAAAAGGATTTTTAAGAGTCTTACCTAAAAAATTCTTTTCTCTTCTTACCTAAGTATTCTGAAGAAGTCTATCTTAAAGACCAGATAGGAAGAGTGCAACATATAGAAGGTTGAATCGACTAAGGTTGATTCTGTAATTATACATGCATCATGCTAAGAATCATACTAATAACATTTTCCCCTTAGAAAAGATGCCGCCACGTACCAGGCTAACGGCACGCAAGTCTACGGGACCAATTGGGGTGCCTCGGCATCAATTGGCTCCCCGACATGAAAGCAGCAGCAGTGGAAGTAACGACCCCATCGGAGACCTTGAAGCTCGTGTGAGTCGACTTCAGGCAGCACTGCAACAAAGGACTGATGCTTGGGTCGCTGACGGAGATAGAATCAATGAACTGAGAAGGGACATCCGACACTTGCAGGATCAACTCGCTGATCGAGACTTAGCACTTGACTGGGTCGTGCAGTCTCGTTTGCTAATGTGTGCTAAGGAAGCAAGGGCTCAGGCCCGAGTTAAAGAACTTAGCTCGACTGTTGATGACCTGCAGGTTTACTGCAATACGTTGCATGAGGAAGTCCATATACTATACTCACAACTACACCCAAGTGAGCCTGCACCACCTGCTGAGGCGGAAGCTGGACCATCTCACGTTGCGGGACGTGCGCTGGGTGGGGAGTTAGACCTTTTTGAGCCTCCTCCTTCCTTGAGGTTGGTTGATGTCTGGACTCCCACACCTGACGATGAGGCCGCCAAGAGTAATGGCAAGCAGGAATAAGGGTGTAATAGAAGTAGAGTAGTGTATGGTAGGGTATTGAAGGGTGTACTGTTGTATAATGGGTATTGTATCCTGTTAATAGGTTGAACTTTTGTATAATGGGTATTGTATCCTGTTATGTAATATCGAGTCTGTATCATTACTTTTTATAGTAATGTAAAATGGAAGGTTTTCTTTGGCACATTATGTTTACTTCAAATGTTTTCGCCACAGATGCCGACCAGGACTCGAGGACAGGATGCAGCAGGAACTTCTGGGGGACGGGATGTTACCCCAAACCCACCTCCGGTTCCTCCCACGCTAGCCGAGGCGATCGCTGCCTTGGTGAATGCCACCGCAGACAATACCCGCTTCCTTAGGGAAATGGCGGGTCAGCAACAATTCCAGCAGCAGGCGGGAAGAGGTTATCTGCAAGGTCCCCGTGAGACCACCTATCTGGATTTCTCGGAAACTCGTCCACCCCTATTCGTCAAGGCAGAAGATCCCCTAGAAGCTGACGAGTGGATTCGGGTTATCGAGCAAAAGTTTGGTCTTCTTCGTTGCTTAGAGACGCAGAAGCCGTTGTTCGCCGCACAACAACTCCGTGGTCCTGCAAGTACCTGGTGGGGAAATTTCATGGCTATTCAACCTGACAACCATCAAGTCACCTGGAATGAGTTTAAAGCAGCTTTCCGTGAACACTATATCCCCGAAGGAGTGCTGCATATGAAACAAGAGGAGTTTATGAAGTTACAACAAGGCGGAGATACCATTACTCAATATCTCAACAAATTCAATCACCTGTCGCAGTATGCTATCGACCAGGTGAATACGGATTTAAAGAAGAAGAATTGTTTTATCCGGGGGCTGAATGATCGGCTACAAAGGAAAATGGCCACATGCATAGACCTCACGTATGGAAAGGCTGTCAGCACAGCCTTATCTGTTGAAGCCAAATACACAAATTCTGGAAAGAATAAGGGATTCGGTGGTGAGCGGCCTAATCAGGGCCAGGCGAAGAAACCACGGTTTGTGATTCGACCCTCAAACCAAAATCGCCCTTTTTCTCGTCCACCTTCATTTCCCTTCAAACAGCCAATCATTATCCGCCCCAACAATGCCCCCACCACCCCAAAACAGCCGGGTGCCCCAGGCACTCGATTTCCTGCCTTGCCTAGTTCTTCAACTGGGTGTTTTAATTGCGGCAAATCAGGACATTTTATCAAGGACTGCCCATATCCTAGGCAAAATCAATCTAATGCTTCGCAACGATCTGGGAAATCAGTTCAGCCTAAAGGAAATACTATGGGGAAGAATATGAAGAAAACGGGGCGTGTTTATTATACTCAAGTGGCTACTACACCGGAAGGAGAGCCGGTGATGATGGGTACGTTTCCCGTGGCCAGTCACCCAGCAATTATTCTTTTTGATTCTGGTGCTTCACATACATTTATTAGCAAGAAGTTTGTGGAACAACATCATATTGCATACCATGAATCAAAGGAGGGATTTAAAATTCATTCACCCGGGGGACACATTTATACTAAAGAAGTGGCCTATGGAGTGCCAATAATAATGGCCGGACGGAACTTTCCTGCTAATATGATCGTTCTGAAAGGCCAGGATATAGATGTAATCTTGGGTATGAACTGGTTAACCCAACACAAGGCAATCCTCAACACTGAACTCAGAACCGTCAGGTTGAGCTATAACCAAGAAGAGATTCTTTTGACTCTCCCCGCAACCAATCCAGCCAAAGCTTCTGGTAGAGTCTATGAAGCCATTGTACCAGAGATCAAGAACATTCCGGTAGTATGTGAGTTTCCAGATGTATTTCCGGAAGATTTGCCTGGACTGCCCCCTGAAAGAGATGTAGAATTCGTGATTGAGCTAAAGCCCGGTACGGCTCCCATCTCCCGAAGATCGTACCGCATGCCCCCTAATGAATTGGTGGAACTGAAGATTCAATTACAAGACCTACTGAATAAGGGATTCATCCGGCCAAGCTCGTCCCCTTGGGGTTGTCCCGCCATTTTTGTTAAGAAGAAGGATCAAACCTTGAGAATGTGCGTGGATTATCGACCCCTAAATGAGGTCACTATCAAGAATAAGTACCCTCTCCCAAGGATCGACATCTTATTTGATCAACTGACTGGGGCAAGGGTATTTTCCAAAATTGATCTCAGGTCGGGCTATCATCAAATCTGTATTCGGCCCGAGGATATACCAAAGACCGCGTTTACTACGCGATATGGATTGTTTGAATACCTGGTAATGTCTTTCGGGCTCACAAATGCTCCTGCCCATTTCACTTATTTGATGAACTCGGTGTTCATGCCCGAGTTGGACAAATTCGTGGTAGTCTTCATCGACGATATCTTGATATATTCTAAGAATGAAGAGGACCATGCTCAGCATCTACGGATTGTATTGACGCGCCTCAGGGAACATCAGCTATATGCCAAGTTCAGCAAGTGCGCGTTCTGGCTGGAAGAAATTCAATTTTTGGGGCACGTGTTATCAGCTAAAGGAATTGCGGTAGATCCTAGCAAGGTCAAAGATATTCTGGAGTGGAAACCCCCAACAACTGTTCACCAAGTCCGGAGTTTTCTTGGACTAGCCGGGTATTATCGCAGATTCATACCAGATTTTCCTAAGCTTGTGAAGCCAATCACAAGTTTGTTGAAGAATGACACTAAGTTCAATTGGTCTTCTAAGTGTAATGAAGCCTTTGAGCAACTGAAGACACTATTGACCACTGCTCCGGTTTTGGCTCAACCGGACATCACTAAACCTTTTGATGTATATTGTGATGCATCTGGCAGTGGGCTCGGCTGTGTACTGATGCAAGAGGGCCGAGTGATTGCGTATGCTTCAAGGCAGTTGCGCCGACATGAGGAGCACTATCCAACTCATGATCTGGAGCTAGCTGCTGTGGTTCATGCCCTAAAGATTTGGCGTCACTATCTGCTGGGAAATATCTGTCACATATATACAGATCATAAAAGTTTGAAGTACATCTTCACCCAGTCAGAGTTAAATATGAGGCAAAGACGATGGCTTGAGCTCATTAAAGACTATGAACTGGAGATCCATTATCACCCAGGCAAGGCCAATGTGGTGGCAGATGCGCTGAGCCGTAGGGTTGCCTGCCACTGTCTTATGGCGAAGATCTTCGAGAACACTTTGTGTCAAGAAATGGAAAAACTAAACCTGGGGATCATTCAACAAGGGACTCTAAATCAGTTAAGGCTTGAGTCAATCATTTTGCAAAGAATAATTGATGCTCAAAAGGATAATCTGGGTATGAAGCACATACGAGAAAAGATAAGGGCTAGAACAGCCAAGTGTTTCAAAGAAGACGATCAAGGTGTGATATGGTTTAAAAACCGCATAGTTGTGCCAAAGAACGAAGAGCTCCGCCAGCAAATTCTGGATGAAGCACATCTTAGTCGCTACTCTATTCATCCCGGAAGCACTAAGATGTACCAAGATTTAAAGCAACATTACTGGTGGACAAAAATGAAGATTGAAATTGCACGCTATGTGGCTAAGTGTGACACCTGCAGACGTGTCAAGGCCATACACATGAAAACTGCTGGTCCATTACAATCTTTGCCAATCCCAACATGGAAATGGGAAGACATTAGTATGGACTTCATTGTGGGATTGCCCAGAACCGCAAAAGGCTTTGACTCCATCTGGGTTATCATCGATCGACTTACAAAGATCGCCCACTTTCTCCCGGTCAAGGTAAAATATCACGTCAATATCTATGCGGAGTTGTACATCGCCCGTATTCTCAGTTTGCATGGTATCCCAAAGACTATAGTGTCGGATCGTGGACCACAATTTGTATCTAAGTTCTGGGAAGAGCTTCATAAATTCCTGGGTACTAAACTGCTCCACAGTTCGGCCTATCATCCTCAAACCAGTGGACAAACTGAGAGAGTGAACCAAATACTTGAAGATATGCTGTGGGCATGTGTCCTGGATTACTCACTAAAATGGGATGAATGTTTACCTTTAGCGGAGTTTTCATACAATAATAGCTACCAAGAAAGTATCAAGATGGCACCCTTTGAAGCTTTATATGGACGACGGTGTCGGACTCCGCTAAATTGGTCTGAACCTGGAGAAAGATACTTCTTTAGACCAGATATGGTGAAAGAGGTTGAAGAAAAGGTTCAGAGAATTATCCATAATATGAAGAAAGCTCAAGCACGGCAAAAGAGTTATGCAGACAAACGGCGAATGCCCTTATATTTTCTTGAAGGAGACTATGTCTACTTGAAGGTCTCACCAATGAAGGGTGTATCGCGTTTCGGTGTTAAAGGAAAACTTGCACCACGATATATTGGTCCTTTTCTTATTCTGGAAAGATATGGGCCAGTGGCGTATCGACTCCAACTCCCCGAAACCTTGTCTGCTGTGCATAATGTGTTCCACGTATCACAACTGAAGAAGTGTCTTCGGGTTCCTGATCGAACCGTTGAAGTGACTGATGTTGTCCTGAAACCAGATTTAACGTACTCGGAACATCCTATTCGAGTTCTGGATCAAAAGGACAGGGTAACCCGAAGAAAGACTCTCAAGTTCTACAAGATACAGTGGAACCAGCATTCGGAAGCTGAGGCTACATGGGAAACCCAAGACTTTTTAAATAAGAATTTCCCAGGCTTCCTAGCCTCATGTAAATTGTAAAGCCTGTATAGCTGTTGTAATAAAGAAGTAACCCCCACATCACCCCTGTCTTGTACCAAAAATAAGGAAATAAAAATGTGATGCGTTTCCTTTACCATTACTTACCCTAGGATTTTAATCTCGGGACGAGATTCTTTTATGGGAGGAAGGATGTAACACCCTTGGTGTTACTATAACTAAAACTTGAGCATGACATCATAAGCATTGGCATTGCATATGTGTGACACACCTAGAGTGCATTCACTAGGCAAAAAATTCAAACAAGTTGTATTGTTTTACTGTTTTTGCAAATGGAACCCTGGTTAATGGACTTAACCCTAAATAGTGGTTAAAGGGGTAAAACTTAACTCAAGTTAAGAAAACCTAAATACTTTAGGGTAAAAGTCATAAAATGACCCTAAGAATAAGCTTGAATCACTTTTATACCCCTGAGATACCAGAAAACCTAATTGGAACCCTGGAACACCCTAAAACCAAACCCTAGGGGCTTATGTGCAAAAATGATGAACCTTTGGACTAAAGTGTAAAAACTACTATGTTTTGACATATAAAGTCATTTGGTTCACAAATATGTGAATTTACAAGCCAAACCCTAAGTTTTGGACTTAAATGCAAAATGGACCTCATTTGAGTTCTACACTAAGTCTGAAATTCAGTGTTAAAAGGCTCCACTTTAGGGCTTTGTAACTTGCAAAGCATAGGGTTTTTGCCCTAGGTCACCACACCAAAGTTGTAGAGCATTCAAAGAAGAATAAGTTTGCTCAAGAGTACAAGCCTTGTTCTTGTGAGAAATTGGGAGATAATCTTGCTTGAAGTTGGACTGTCAGGCTATCTAAGTCTGAAAATTCAGACTGACAGTGGACTGATAGCAACTTCAAGACCAAGTTCATGCATGATCTGCTGCCTTTTTGTGACAATACCATATAGCAAAGATGTAGCTGGTTTATAGCACTATAACTTTGCTGCAGAGTTTGGTTTGTGTTGCCACAGAAATTTGGAAGAAAATCGACCCTCAATTCTGGCTGTCAGTCCATCAGATTGGTCCTAGCCATGGTACAGTGCCTGATTAACTGAAGAAGATCTCCCCTATGCTCATCGCCGGTAGCCGTCGCCGTTGATCGCGGTTCGTCGTGATTCGTGCTCGGTGGTCATCGGATATGCACAGCCGGTATGAACCCTTGCCGCCGGTGAGCTGTAAGCCACTCCGGCCAACTGTAGTGTTTTCCTCCCCTTGCTCTCCGCTCGGGGATAAGGATTTCACCGCCGTTGAGCCATCACCGGCGTCCGCCGCGTGGCTCTGTCTTTACACCGTGCCGTCGTGACTCCTCTAGGCCATCCCATCGTCGACGGGGAGCTTGCCACGCCATTAGCCACGATTTCACCGCGACGTCTTCTTCCTTATCTCCGGCCACCTCCGCTAGCCGCTTAAATTAAAGTGCCACCGCCTCGGGGCTCTATAAATTGACCCCGCCGTGAGCTTCACCACATCCTCACGCATTCAGCCACCACTAATCGCTAGCCGTCCTTCGCTAGAACTCACGAATTTTGGATTCGCCCCAAAACCGATTTCCGCCACCGTGGAACCAAGCCCACCGTCGCCAGCCCAATTCCGGTCAGCTCCCGTCCCCTGCTTCCTCGTTTAAGCTTTTTCGCATGCCTAGGATGCTTGCCGAGCCATTGAATTGAACTACGGGCTCTCTGGTCGCCGGGAACACGACCATATAGCCGCTATGCTTACGGCCAACGTGGCCAGAGCTCTATAGTTGATAAAGAGTCAAATTAAGTTGGGGGAAACAATCGTGGTGACTCGAATTTGGTCTCGGCGGTAGCTTAGCGCCGGTCTTAGCCCCAATCGGCCGGTCTGCTAGCTCGCCGGAGCGCGGCGGTGCGCGAGCGCCGTCGGGGACTTCCGGTTGCAAATTGATAAAAACGCAGGGGCCTTTTTGTAGGTGTCAGTAACTCTGCGCAATAGTGAACGACCCTGTTCTGGTTTAGTCAAAACGCCGAGGGCCTCTGCGCAAAATCTCCCTCGCGGGCGCGGGCGCGCGCACGAATCCACTCGGGCTTGGGCCGCCTGGACTTGAATTGGCCCAGTACTGTTTAGAGTTTTTCCTTTTCTTTTTCAGTGGAACTTTAGAAATCTGTAGAAAATTATAGAAAAATGATAAAATTGTGAAACTAATTTTCCTAGGTTTGTTATTTTCCATAGTATTTAATAAAAATAAGTTGGTGGTTTTTAGTGAAAGTAAGAAATTTTTAGGGTATTTAAAATGGTTAAAAATGTTGATTATGGATTTTTAGAAAATAATTGATAGGTCCTAAAATGCCCAAAATTTTTATATGAGTGTTATACAATATTTAGAAGCCTTGGGTAAAGTTTGAATTGATTTGGACCTTGTTTGATCACCAAACCCCAAAACACCCCCCCTGCCCTATGAACTCCTTTACCGACTCCGGAAACCCTAAGTTCCCGGAACTCCGTGAAGGCAAGTTGTATTCAAGACATAAATAATAAGTTTATGTTATCTTTGCATCCTCATGAGCATCCCATGGCATTCATTCTTATACTTGTGAATGGCTATGATTAGAACGTGAAGAAGAGATAGAAGTCACTAAAGAGCAAGTACAACCACCTTTGGACACTCAGGCCGGGAATAGTTTCTACTTCGACATTTGTGGATCCGAGCCTAAATCACCTGTAAACGAAGGCAAGCCCTGGTGCATTTGCCACCTCCCTTGATATTTTTAAAATCTTTCTCACTTGCTTGATGCATTAGGTGATAGGAGTTGATTGCTGAAACAATTCCTGCATTACCTTCCTTGAATTTGATTACCTTCCTTGATCACCCGTTTTACAAAAGATTTTGATGCTTAGCCTTGCTTTAGAAAACAAAATGTTTTCTTTTTACAAAATATGATGTGGCAAAAGTGGGTGGGATGTTTTCGAAAATAAAACTTGATGATGGATCTATCAAAGGCCTTGATAGGTTCAACATTGGAAAAGATGTACCTCTGCTAGGTACCAAACTTTGGGTTTGAAATGATTAAGCTGAGACCGGGCGGGTGACTTGCACGAGAAGAGAGTCTCGGTGTAGTGTCTCCGTCTGAGTCGATTAAGGACCGTCTCGATGTAGGCTTGTTGATCGAGGACCCTTTAGCTGGTCACATGCCTCGTCATGGGTAAGCCTTGCCTCGGGCAGACTAAGGCCGGAATAAGACAACACGAGATGGGCGTGGAGCGGTGGCGAGAGTAGCGTGTACCCTCCGTGGCAAGAGGCTGGACGGTGGTGTATCTGTGCTCTCGGTCTGCGTGAACCTGATCCGGTCTTAAGAACCCCGGTGGCGGGTTGACATATGCAAGGGTTAAGTGCTACATATGTCGTGTGATTGGAGATCCTCAGCTGAGTATAATCGATTCGGATCGCCGTACCTTCGCGGTTATGAAGACTTGGTCACTACCCTACACGTAGCATTCCACTAAAGATGATGGGTTTGTTAAGAAATTGGCTAGTATTGGTCAAGTGATTGAACTAGGGTAGAAAGAACTCTAGTGCAGGTAATTTTACTTAACTTGACAAATAAAACTGGATTTTTAAGGATCCACTCATAGTAAGCTTTTCTGCAAAACAGAGTCCTTGATTCTTGATAAGCCTTTCCTTGAATCCCTCTAGCCAGCATACCCTTGAGAGTCTTTTCTTTAGTCGGGTAAGTCTTGCTGAGTAATTCCATACTCAGGGTTTATCCCTTTGTTGTTTTTAGGTGAGGAAGTAGCAGACTTTTGCTGCTTCTGTGCCAAGGTGGTTCCAAAAGAAGAAAATCAAGACTGAAGTGCGGGAGGACTCGGTCCTCCACTTAGGATCTTTTGCTTTTGACTTCTCGGGAGGAGTTTGTGCCTCCCTGGTTTGTATAATAATACTTATATGCACTCACTTTTAGTTTGGTCTGTAATAACATAACTTAAGCTTGCTTTTGAAATAAATGTAAGATTATGTAATTCGCTTCCGCATTTTCTTCATCTCCGATGTTCTGTAATGTCTACAAGACGGGTGAGACGTTCCTCGTAAGGTAAGGAAAGATACCGAGCTTGTCAAGTAGTTCAGGGGCACCTACAGGGTTGTCTGATGTCCGTTGGACAAGGACAACTGTAGGTGGGCCTAATTACTTGGGAGGTTCCGTCACAATTTGCCCATGCTTTCCCTTTTGATCCAATGGTTAGGGTTTAAGGGTTTAAGAAGGAATTAGGGTTTTAGAATCTTGTTTGTGGGTGAACATTGTATGGAGCATAGGGTTTTCTTCTTGTTATGGTTAATGCTTAGCTTAGCCATGATTCTAAAAGTTTTAGTGCCTTCACTCTCCATTTTAGTATAAAGTTTGAGTCGGACCCAATGTGGTTCTTTGGCCAGGGCTTTGGGTAACACCAGGGGTGTTACAGTTCCTTGGAGCGGGAGCTGGAAAACGAGTGGGTGCTGGCTATTGCTGCTGCTTAGGTGGCTTAATCACCCATCTGTCTGCCTGCTGCTGAAATCCCCTGCTCTGATTGTGGGAAACGATCCTGAACCTCTGGGTCTGAGCGGAGGGTGCTTCCATGGGTGCCTTTCTCTTCTTCTCTCCCGGTGAGCTAGAATACAATCCTCCTGGGAGATGGCCAGGTTGACCAACTCGTTGAAGCTATCAGCCCGGACTGTGTTGAGACGCTCATGCAACTTGGTGTTGAGACCCCTGTGGAAGCGGTCTCTCTTCTTCTCATCGGAATCAGACTGGCACAGGTCGTTGAAGGCCTGAGCATACTGCAATACCGTGCGGGTTCCTTGATTGAGTGCCACAACTCATTCAGCTTGAGATCAAGAATTCCAGCTGGGATGCGGTGCCCTCTGAAAACAGTCTTGAATTCCTCCCAAGAAACTTCATGACCAGCAGGTAGCATAGCACGGAAATGGTCCCACCAAGTCCGAGCAGGGCCGTGAAGCTGCTATGCGGCGAAGCGAGCCTTGGTGTCATTAGAGCAGTTTCCCGTGAGGAGGGGAAACTTGGACTCCACAACGCGTAACCACACATCAGTGTCCAACAGATCCTCTGCCTTGGTGAACAAGGGCGGCTGCGTACTCAGGAACTCCTGGTAGGTTGCCGCTGCCGGAGGTTGCTGCAGCTGGCCTCCACCATACTGTTGAGGGTGGGGCTGGCGCTGCAAAAGCTGTCGCAGAATCTCGTTTTGCTGAGCCATCAGCTCCTGCACTGTTGGAGCTGGAGGAGGTGGCGGGGGAACTTGCTCGTTTTGCCCGCGACGTTGCCTAGCTGCCATCTGAAAATAGAGATTATCGCCATTGTTATCCCAATTCACAATTTCGAACAACATACTATTATCTCATATGGAAGGAAATTGTCACAATCATAATATTAAGTTTGAACGAGGATAACATGGTTACAAACATCCCACAGATCTCAAAAGTTCTCAAGGGTTACATCATTTAGGGGAAAGTACCCGTAAGCCTAGTCCAAAATCTGTCATTACTAAGCTCGCGTAGGTTTCTATCCTCCTAAAACGTCAAAAGGACTTGTCAACCCTGAGTAGTGGAAGCGACACTGGACATGGGTGAAGGGGGCATCGCGGAGGCAGTCACATTGGCACCAGGGGCTGGTCCTAACTCCTCAGGAGCCTCTTCTCCCTCGCTTCCGGCCTCATTGGCCTCCATCTCCAGGTGGTGCATGTCTAGGTGGTCATTAGCTTCTTCAAGTTCCTGCTGCACATCATGGAGCTGGTTCTCCAAGACATCAATGGTGTTGTCTCGGATCTCCACCTGCTGCTCCAAGGTGGTGATGCGCTGGCTCAGCCTTTCCACCTGTAGGTCCTTCTCCACCAACTCGAAGGACAAGTCGACCACGAAGTCCTCTTGGCTATCGAGGGTGAGCTTGGTGGTTTGAGCGAGGTTAGCAAGATGTGCCATAGCGTCGCTCTGCAGGGCCTGAAGGTGGTACAGCGCACTCATGCACTGAACAGTGACCCTCCCAACCAAGTCAGGATACATCGCCCATACGTCCTTCACGTGACTCACGCGGTTGCACCACATGGGGTCATCCTTGTCCTCAGTAGGGAAGAGTCCCAAGGGGTGCATCACCATCTCCAGTGGATGGTAGCCACAGAAAGTCGTCAGGGTCTTTATAGCTGCCGCTTCAGTGGTGTCGTCTGTCCTGAATCCAATCATCTCGGAGTCAAGAGAACGCCAACCCGGCTGAAGGGGATGAGCCTCTAGAGTCAGCCAAGCTCGGCAATGTGGTACCCGATGCTCTTTGTACAGCTGCACTGTGTACAAAGGGGGTGTAGGGTAACCGGCAGAGTTAAGCACTTCCCACAAGATGGAAGGAAAACCATCATGAGAAAGGAAATCAGAGCTGAAACGAGTGTCTCCTCCACTGGCAGGGGTAGGTGAGGTCATCTGCGGAAGGGTATCAGATGTAAAGATTATGGTGGAAGAAAGAAAATAAAAGAGCCTGGGTGGTTTAAAAGGAAGCGGGTTAGCTCAAATTTTTACTCCTTTAGCTTTTAATCTCTTTAGTTTTTTATAATGCATGCATGCTGGAAATATCGTCTCCTCTCCGAATAAAAGGGTGCTCTTAGGGCATCCTTTAAAAAGCTAGGAACTGGCCCACAGGGCCTACTTACTTTGCCACCTATTTCTCCCACTATTCCTAAGGCCTTTTGTCTTAGGTCTAGCGGTCTAGTCCTGACGATTCACACTAGTTTCTAAGCAAGTTTTAAATATTTGAAAATTGGTATTCATGTTTTATTGTCTTCTCTGTGGTGGTATTTGCTCCGATACCAGCTGTGGAGGAACCGCCCGAATTATTCTAGCTTAAGTGCCTAAGTCACGCCTCAGGGGCCGCAACACACTTAAATCGGAATAACTCGTCAGTCGCTCAGATCTAGTCTGATAGAGCCACTTAACCAAGATCAAATACCACAAACTCACTCAAAGGTGAGTCACAGAAGAAATACAATAAAACAGGAAAACCTCGAATTAAAGTACTGGAGTTATTACATGAATCGGAGTTTTTCAAGTCGCTAATATAAGTTTACAAAATAAATTGCAGCAGATAGTTGATATCGTCGAAAGCGAGTAATAGGGCAAGGCCTAGCCCACTACTCCTCCTGCTCCTCTCCTGTCGGAGCAGCATCCCACTCGACCGTCCAACCCGGTGGCAGGGTGGTAGGCCAAGTTACACCGTCAACCATATCCTGAAGCGTACCTGCAAAAATTATGCCACAAGCAAGGCTGAGTAAACTAATACTCAGCTAGGCTTACCTGGTGTGAGGAAACTACTCCTCTACCTCTAGACCATGCAACTGTTTGGCTGAGGGGTTTGGTTTGCCAAAAGCGCTAGCTGAGTCTAAAATCAACTTTTAGCTTTTCCATTTCTAGTATCATTATTCTAGCTAAGTTTGCTCCTTCTAAGCGTACATGGTAACAATCACTTAATACAATCAACATGTTATCTCAGGTAATCCTCATTTCACTTCTTACTCAATGTAGTATAATGGGTCAAGCAGTCTCATTAGCTACGAGAGCAGACGATTCGAATCAAGTTTTAACCTTGCAAGGTAAACCTAAACACACGACATGTAGGGGCACTCTGTCCCCACACACATCAACCGTCCCCATTGATTCCCCGTTCGCGGCCAAGGCTCACCGCCTTGGCATATAATGCTCCACTGACCCCAGCTGCCGCCGTGCAGTGACCGCTCTTGTACCCACCATAGCTAGCATGGGAGACCCAGTCTCAAGACGAGTGAGGAGAAAAGTCCACGCCCGGCTTCACTCAGGTACTAGATTTACCGGTTACCATATTTCCCGACATGTGTTTAGTACGTTTAAACGCTTGACTCAGGTATCCACACATTAATCCTTAATTCCTTTTTCTGTCTCATGGACAAGGCATCCACCCTAGATCCAAGTCCATAGACCATCATAGATCTCGTTATCAAGATGAATACAATCAATTCCTAACCTCGCACGAGTGCTAGAAAAATCACTCGACTTCTACCGAGATCCTGATTTAGCAAAGCAGCTACTCGACCAAGCATACTAGTATCCATCTCAAAAAGGAATCCTGAGTTCATGCAACTAAAGGTTTCAAGCAACTCCTATACTTAAGTGCGCATTACAAGCCTTCAAACATTAAGTGTAGTAAAATAGCATATATAAGTTGGTTATGCATAAAACCGGGGCTTGCCTTCAAATGCTGGGGCTGCGAGGAGATCCTCGATGGCAGTCTCGGGAGCTTGCTCCTGGTCTTCCTCGTGGACAGCTCCTTGCTCAGGGATGAGCACGTACTCTCCGTCAGCGAGATCCCAATCTAATGAATGCAATGAGTAAGATATATGCATGGTGTTGGGGACTCGTTCTCAAATGCTATGAATTAAGAACAAGGCAACATAAAATGTTAAATGTTAATGCCCTTCGTCCAATGAAGCATTATTCCTTTAAGGATTAATGAACTTCGGACGAAGGTTAAAGGCGACACAATTACGAAGGTTAAATCTTCGTAATTGAATTCTAATAGATTATATAAAATAATATGAAATATGAAGCATCAAAGACAAATAAATTATAAATGAACGACATCACTTTCATATTATATCAACTTAATGTATTCAAATATTAGATACATATATACCTCTGCCTTGGCAAAGATTGATTCCCGAGTGATGCGATTGCAATTACAGGAATGCGTGAACAGTAAAGGAATATTGTTCACTATTTATAGGCACAAGACACAGCCTGTGAAGAATTACAATCATGCCCCTCATAAAAGTTTACAACAACGACTCAAACACTTATGGACTAAAAGGTCATTCTACTTTCAAGTCAGTTTGTAATTTAGAAGCTTCATGAACAGCAACCTTCGGTCATCACGTGCAGACAGCTTCAGCCGAAGCTGTTTCTTCCTGTAGGACCTTCGGCGACGAAGCATGGTCCCAACAGTAGCCCCTTCGCGGTGCTAGATCGTTTTTCGTAACGAGCTTGATCCGTGAAAAAAGTCTCTTAGGCTTCAGGAAGCCGAAGGTCCGAAAAACACCTTCCCTGAGCTCGTTGTCGAGAAACGATTCAGTTTCCGAACACGTAGCGGTCCCACCCTGCAGGGTTACTATTTGGCCTCTGTGGTCCACCGTGCAGCGGGTGTAAGCAGCTGTTTGCCTGGTGTAAAAATCCTGACGATTCACCTTCTTACCTGCAGCACTATATAAACAGACGGGTAGGTGTGAAGTTACCACAGCATTCATTGCTATTGCACTGTTTTGCTGCCAAAAATTTTAACCATAGCCGAAGCTTGACTCTCGCGATCAGACGAAGCTCCAGTTTAAAGCGTACTTCGTTAGAAGAAAAAACTTCGGAAGAAAAAGTTTTTTAGTTCCCAAAAAATTCAGAATTAAATGGCCAGAGTGCGCTCTACCGCTAGAGTTGAGCGTGAGGGAGGCGAAGCCGAAGGAGCGGAGACTGTTCCTATCCCCAAAGCGATGCAACAATCCGGACTGGTGACCTCGGAAGGAATCCGTACTGCCGAGACAGAGTAGACTGTTGCTGAGACAGAACAAGTTGCTGCCGAAGCAGAAGAAGGAAATATTGAGGAAGCTGATCTCGATGATGATTACCATATTGCCGTGCCAAGCAAGCCCAACCACTTGGACTTTGGAAAGTCGACTGTCTCTAAAGCTGATCTCTCCAAGATGGTGAAGTCGGGTTATTTCAGTGAGAATGAGAAGAAGCTACTTCGCTTCGGGGGGGAAGAAACTACCCCGAAGCCAGAAAAGGATGAAATAGTCATTTTCAAGAGCTTCCTAAAAGCTGGGTTGAGATTTCCCTTAAATAGGATGATCTCTGATGTGCTGCAAAGATTTGGCATCTATTTTCACCAACTAACTCCCAACGCGATTGTCAGGCTCAGTGTCTATATCTGGGCTCTCCGAAGCCAGGCGGTGGAGCCATTTGCCGACAGCTTCTGTCGAGTTCATGAGCTGTATTACCAAACAAAAGCCAGAAAAGATGGATTGCATGAAAATTTTGGTTGCTATAATTTTGCTTATCAGAAAACCACGAAGTTTCCCATGATCAGCTACCGAAGCAAATGGCCGGCAGGCTGGAAATCAGAATGGTTTTATGTCAAAGTTGACGAAGACAAAGAGAAGCTGGTTCAGAGCCCTCTTGAACTAACCTTCGGAGAAACAAGACCCCGATGCAGAATGGAAGTAGAAGGTCCAACTTGGGCTGCACTGGGCGAATTCAAAATTATTGCAGAACATATTGGCACTAGAGATTTAGTGCAGGAATTCCTAGCCTTCAGGGTTTTTCCAACTATGAAAGAGTGGACAATGCCGAAGCTTAAAGGGGAAAAGAAAAAGGGGGAACTCGTCCGACTGCCCTACCATTATAAGTTCAAGAAATACTTTAAAGTACCCTGCCAAGAATGGCTTGATACAATTGAAATAATGAGCAATGAAATTCTTGGGAATCACTCTAAAAAAGAGGACCAACTGATGACAGCAGCCTTCGGCACTCGGCCGAAACGAAGGCTGAACAGGGTACTTGATGCCATAGGATTTGAATACGCTGACTATGGTCGACTGGGCGGAGATGCTGGAGGCCCGAAGCGAAAAAGGATTGCCAGCGCTACTGACGAAGAGGTCGTCAAGGTAGCCAAAAAGAAAAAGAAAGATTCTGAAAATCTTAGCGTTGAAGAGTTAAATCCTGAGCCGAAGGTGGCCAGTACAAAAAAGAGAAAAAGTGCATCCCCAGAGCCGGAAACGCCGGTCCGAGAAGAAGATACTTCTGCTTCTCCTTCTGCTATTGAAGTAGAAGAAATTATGAAGGTAATGACTGAACCTTTGCCTTTCAGGCTAAGTCCGCTGGCACTGGAACTGACGAAGTTTTTTCAGAAGGACAAGGCAACTTCGGCAGTAGAAAGTCCTGCGAAGCCGAAAAAGCGGAGAATTATTCAAGTAACAGATGTGATCCATCAGACGCCGCCATCGGCGACGGTGTCAAAAATTGTTTTTGCTGAAACTGCCGAAGCCGAAGCTACTGGAATGAAAACTACTGAAGCTGAAACCGGCGAAGCCGAAGCTACCGGGGTCGAAGCCGGGGCCACCGAAGAGTCGAATCTGGAAACCACACTTGAGGTTATTGACAATATACTCCTGAAAATGGCTGAAGAGGAAGCTACTGTGGCTACAGTGAATACGGCAACTGAGAAGGGGAAAGAGCAAATTGATGAAATTTCAGAAGAGGAAGATTTTAACTTTCAAGATTTGCTCGGACAAGAATTAACAGACGCCGAAAAAGAGGAATTGAAAAAATATGCCATATCTTGCGGATACAAATCAGGGGCTATACTATTTGGTGGGGTCAACGAAGGGAAACTAAGATGCCTTCGGAACCGCACCGAGGCCAAAATTGTTAGAACCCATTCCAAAAGCATTGGCTTGCCGAAGCTGGAAGCGGACTTATGCCGTTATCAACGACAACACATCGCCGGAAGCTTGCTTTATGCTAACTTCAAGGTAACGAATATTTTTGTTATTTTATTACTATTATTATTAACTTTTTGGGTCGTGTTCTAACGAAGATCATTTCGACAGAGCATATTATTAAGCAAGGTTCTGAAAATGCAACAATACCTGGAGGAAGAGAAAAACAAAGCCGTCATTCAGGATTTGGCTGAAAAAGTGGAAAATCACGAAGCCAATCTGAAAAAGAAAAACTTCGCAATCCAAAACCTTGAAATCATGGTCAAAGAGCATGAAGGTGCATTAGAAAAGAAGGATTTTGTTATTCAGACCATGGAGGGCTCTTTGGCTGAGGTCCAAACTGAAAATGACAAACTAAAGAATGAACTGCTCCGTCAATCAGAAAAATTCGAGCAAGAAAAGAAATATTTTGAAGCAAGCCTGAAGGCTGAAGTGGATAAATACTCAAATTTGCAGAAATGCTTTACAGAACTTCAGGAGAAATGCTTAAGCTTCGGCATCCGATGTGTGCAGCGGCTGAAGGACGTGTTTCACTCTGTCGGAGCTAGCTCTTCGAAATTTACACCTTCAGCTGAAAATCTGCCAAGAACATTAGAACATATTGAAGATGAAGTTGATGCCCTTGACGAAGTTATTGGTGGGCACGCTGACTTCTGCGCCCTGGTAGCTTCTCGGGGCACAGCTGCTGCTTTTTTGAAGGCTGGCTGCACACATGGAAACATTGTGAACAGACCAAACTTCAGCTTGTCAGCTTCAGATTTGATGGATATCCCAAGCTTAGCCAGAAGTATCGGAAATAGATTCATGACCCAGATCTGGGTAAGTGGCGGGCGGAAAATGGCAGGCGACGAAGCTCGAAGCCATCTTAAGCCGGTAAGAAACTTATGTTTTGTTACTTTTACCTTCTCCTTTGAAATTTGTACCTTTCTTACTCTGCTATTTGGTATATACAGGATGACGAAGCTGAAGATTGACAATGCTGAAGTTTGGCAAAACTGAAGACGAAGCCTTAGCTGAAGCTTAAAGTTGCTTATAATATGCTTTTCTGCAAAAATTCTTGGAGAAACTCTTGTAATATAGATATGGAATATCTTATGTAAATTTGTACATACCTTGTAATATATCCTGTCTCGCTTGTCCGTATTCAATCTGCTTTGCAGTGGACGAAACTTCTCCTTTGAGCCGAAGGCGAAAAACACCTTCCCTTCTTTTCGTACACAACGAAGCATAGAAAATTTTTCCTTCGAATCTTTTCCTTATTTTCTGAAGCACCTGTCTTTTTTTTGTAGCATGATGATGATTCTATATATGTCTAAATGGATGTTTATGAATGCAAATGACATGATGATATGTTATGTGCAAATGAATATTAGGACAGATGTTTAAAAACCATAAGCACGGCCCTTCGTCCCCTCAAAAATGATAAAAATCTTTTTGCCGTTTACTTTTCGGCTTCACCGTTTACTTTTCGGTGTATCAGCGTTGACTTTTCGCTGTAAGCCTCCCTTAGGAGCTTCTTCGCCTTTTACTTTCGGCGGAATCAGCGTTTATTTTTCGCTGTAAGCCTCCCTTAGGAGCTTCTTCGCCTTTTACTTTCGGCGGAATCAGCGTTTATTTTTCGCTGTAAGCTCTGCATTCCCTTAGGAACGACTTTTGAGCTTCTCCCTGTTTTCTTTTCTTTCTCTTTGCACTCGAAGGTGCGTTCTCAGCTTTTACATTTACATTTTTTGGGGGATATCGCTCTTATAGAATTGAAATAAGGAAAAGAAAAATTACATGTTGTGGCCCCATTAAAAACCTTTCTCCCCCTTTGGAAAGGAAAAGGGTGCCACAAAAAAGAATATAAAAAATTACATCAAACTAAACATAATATCTCTGAAGCTCATCCGCATTCCACGATCTAGGAATGTCATTGCCGTCCAAATCCTTCAACCTGTACGAACCGGGTCTTGACGAAGATACTACCAAAAAGGGGTCTTCCCACTTCAGCTGTAATTTGCCTATTGTTTCAGGGTTAGCTACTCTTCGAAGTACCAAGTGTCCTGGTTCAATGTTCTTCAACTTGACCTTTCTATCACGCCATTTTATTGTTTCAGCTTGATATTACTTTATGTTTTCCACAGCTTGGAGTCTGATCCCTTCAATAGCATCTTTTTCTACAGAGCAATCAGCTTCGTTTTCGCCCTCTGCCGAAGCTACTGTCCTTATTGATCCTGTTTTAGCTTCTTCTGGGGTTATTGCTTCGTCACCAAACAATAGTTTAAAGGGTGTAAAGCCTGTCGACCTTGACGTGGTTGTGTTATGACTCCACACCACTTTGATTAACTCGTTTGGCCACTTTCCCCTGGGCTGATTGAAGATTGACTTCATTATTCCTGTCATTATGATCCCATTGGCTCTTTCAACAAGTCCATTTGACTCTGGGTGTCGGACTGATGCAAAATGGATCTTCGTGCCGATTTGATTACAAAATTCTCTGAAGGCTTCAGAATCAAACTGTGTTCCATTATCCACAGTGATAGCCTTCGGCACTCCGAAGCGACAAACAATGTTTTGCCAGAAAAACTTTTGAATAGTAAATGAAGTTATTATGGCTAAGGGCTTCGCCTCAATCCACTTGGAAAAATATTCCACTGCCACCACCACATATCTTAAGTTTCCCTGTGCTGGTGGTAATGGACCTAGCAAATCCAGACCCCACCTTTGCAACGGCCAAGTGGGTTGTATTAATTGAGTTAAAGACGAAGGTTGTTTTTGATCTCTTGCACATTTCTGACAACCTTCGCACTTTTGAACTAAATCCGCTGCATCCGAAGCTGCCTTTGGCCAATAAAATCCTTGGCGAAAAACTTTCCCAAGCAAGGGCCTAGATCCAATGTGAGATCCACACAGACCTGCATGTATGTCCTTCATTAATTCTATACCTTCGGATCTAGATAAGCACTTGAGTAATGGGGAACAGACCCCGCGCTTGTATAACTCCCCTTCTATTATGACATATGGTCGAGCTCTTGCTTCTATTCTCCTGTTATAAGCTTCGTCATCTGAAAGAAAATTACCCTGAAGGAAAGAGATGATCTCAGTTCTCCAATCTTCACTATAAACAGGGGATATGTTAAGGATTGCTCTTTCAAGAAGCTCGACCGAAGGTGCTTTTATTGTTTCAAAAAATACTTCCGAAGGTATAGGCAGCCCCTGGGCTGCTGACTTAGCCAATAGATCAGCGTATTCATTTTCTCCACGAGGAATATTTTTGACAGAGAAACCTTCGAAGGAAGCCTCAATCCTTCGGACTGTATCTAGATACTTTTCAAGCTTCGGGTCTCTTGCTTTGTAACTTTTGTCAATATGACCAGAAATAACTTGGGAATCAGTTTTAAGGATGGCCCTTCTGATTCCCATTGCCTTTAATTTCCGAAGACCCAAAAGCAGAGCTTCATACTCGGCAATGTTATTTGTGCAACTAAAATCAAGTTTTGCCGCATAACAAGTTTTAACTTTGGAAGGTGAAACCAACACAGCAGCCGCTCCCGCTCCGAAGGTTCCCCAAGACCCATCGCAAAACACTGTCCATGCTTCGGCGTCTTTATTTGTTTCTTCCTCCTGAGCCCCTGGCGTCCAGTCAGCAATGAAGTCTGCTAACGCCTGGGACTGAATCGAAGATCTATGAACATATTCAATGCAAAATTCATTGAGCTCTGCAGCCCATTTTCCAATCCTTCCAGTAGCTTCTCGGTTCCTCATAATATCCTTCAGAGGTTGTGAAGAAGGAACAATTATGTTGTAAGCTTGAAAATAGTGCCGAAGCTTCCTGGAGGCCATCAAGACAGCATACAGTACCTTCTCCAACTCTGATGCGGACATCAACACCAACACGAGCACATCTACACCAGCAGCACCTTCTCTAGCCCAGGCGCCACCCCTTCCACCTGGGCCAGTGACTCGGGCCCATGCAAGAGACTTGAACTACATCACGTTGTTAAAGAACGAAGGCCCGGAAGAATAGACGACCAGCCCAATTGCGGCCCATAATGGACGACCTAGGGTTGGCCGCCCCTAGGGGCTGCGCCCCCTCTCTATTTATTCAGGAGCTGCGCCTCCTTTATTTTCCGAGTTTTGTTTTACGTTAGCCTTAGCTACTCTCGAACACGCGCAAATCTGCGCTGTCTTCGTGTATTCAGAACTCCACCCTCGAGTAATAGATTAGATTGCTCGCCTCTTTTTCTTGTTCGTTCTTCGATTGCGCACAGGAAACGATCTTCGTGATCAGGCCGATCTCGCATCAGCAAGGTCGGTAACCACAGGGAGTTGGTTCAGCGATTGCATTGGCGCCTCGGGCTTGCTCGTCGTAGTCGGATCGCAAGGGTCATCTTCCGCCAAATCGGAATTATCTCTACTCGCCGAAAGATCGGGCACCTCAGCTACATCAATTGGTATCAGATTTCCAGGTTGATCGGTGAGTTTATCGAGCGTTTTTTTTCCTACAGTCCACAAAACCACATAAAAATTCAGGTTAGATCTTATCCCAGCACCCTTTTGAGCCTCGCACTTTCTTTCAATAATCTGCATTGTTGAATTTGTGTGCTTTCGCGTTGCCTTGTTGCTGGTTGCATTGTGTTCTTCCACCATTCAAATCCTAGCGCCGCCACCATCTCCCGTTTGATCACACCACAAACCGAGTCAACATCGTCTCCTTGTTTTTCTCCTTCGGTTACGTCAAAAAGAAAACAGAAAAAACAAACCGAGTCAACGGCCGTTTCCTTGTTTTTCTCCTTCGGTTACGAAAAAAAAACAGAAAAAAAAACAAACCGAGTCAACAACCGCTTCCTTGTTTTTCTCCTTCGGTTATTCAAAAAAAAAACAGAAACAAAAAAAAAGAGAAAACGAAGGAGAACGGATACGGTTGTTTCATCCCGGTCGTTTGAAAACATAACTTGAGGTACCTTTCTTAAACCGGGCATAACTTTTCGCTCGGGTGTCCAAAAAATCTGAAATTTTTACAGGAGCTTGTTCACACCATTCTGAGGCCGGCCAAACTAACCTTCGGTCTGTTTGGTTTCGACAAAATTGTCAAAAAAATTCAGGAAAATAAAGAAAAAAATTCGTCAAAGTTCTCGCACGCTTTTCAGAGAACTTCCTGATTTTCTATAGACCACATCTGATTTCTGCTTTAGGTGAAACTTCGTGTAGCTCCTATTTTGTTGCTTCTTGTGCTGAGAAAAATATCAAAAAAATCATACAAAAAAAGAAAAACAAAATCACTTGTGATTCCTACTAGTGGCCTCGCTAGTACAATATTTACGGTACTGCCATTCTGCTAGTTTCATCCGTCCTTTGCACTTGTGGCCAGCAATATAGTTTCGTGTTTTGCACTATAATTCAACTTTGCATTATTGTTTGATCGTGCTAATCCTTGACTTGAGTGCAGCCTACCCAAAACTCCACATATTTCTACGACGAGAAGGTTTCTGTTTCTCCAGGCAATCGCTAATCCAATCTTTCACCGGTTCCACCTGTTGGTTGCAGTTCACCACTGTGGCTTGGTAAGAACGGATAAGAACTTGATAACAGCACTAGTGTGAGCGCCTTGTGAGCAGTACACCCCTGTTTTTGTCGTTGGTTTTTCTCCTTTTGGTGTTTGCGCTAACTATGGCAGGAGCACACGACATGGTGGATGCCCAGTTGCTGGAAGTCAGGGAACAAGTTGATGGACTTGCTGCTGACATTAGAACGATGCATGAACGGCTTGATTCAACGGTCACTTCGACGACCGAGCGTTTCAACCAACTTGACCTTGCTCAAACGGCGACTCGCACCACACTCGACACCATCCTGGCACGCCTTGATGCATTGACCACAAAGATGGAGCAGGAATACGGCGGTGACACTGAGCAGGACGATGGAGATCGCCGTGGTCGTGCACGTCGTGTGGTTCGTCATCCCCCTAATGACTTATTTTCTAAGATTAAATTTAAAATTCCATCTTTTAATGGTAAATATGATCCTGCTGCATATCTTGATTGGGAATTGGAGGTAGAACAGAAATTTTCATGCCATGATATTCCTGCTAATAGCCAAGTGAAGGCTGCCATTAGTGAATTTACTGATTTTGCTTTAATTTGGTGGCGTGAGTATAAACAAAAACTTCCCATTAACAGTGTCATTACTTGGACCCAATTAAAAACTGCCATGCGCCACAGATTTGTTCCTTCCTATTATGCTCGTGATTTGCTTAACAAAATGCAGCGTTTTCAACAAGGTTCACAATCTGTTGAGGAATATTACCAGGAGTTGCAAAAGGGTATGCTTCGTTGTGGTTTGATTGAGTCAGATGACGCTGCTATGGCGCGTTTTCGTGGTGGTTTGAACAGGGAAATTCAGGATATACTTGATTATAAGGATTATTTTGATATAACCACATTGTTTGAATATGCTTGCAAAGCTGAACGTGAAGTGCAGGGACGACGATCAAAGACATATACTAACTCTTTTGCAGGTCGGGGTCCAACACACAGCTCAACTCCTTCCAGCCCTGCACCTTCTACGCCTAGCACTACATCGCGCACAGGGACGACCAAGCCAGTGGCGCCCCCTGCCAAAGGCGCCGCTTCTTCCACAGGACGTACACGGGATATTCAGTGCCATCGTTGCAGAGGGTTTGGACACATGATTCGGGACTGCCCAAACAAGCGTACCTTGCTTATACGTGACAATGGTGAGTACTCTTCAGCTAGTGATTCTGAGGAAACTAGTCATGCTATGATTGCCACTAACCATGCAGAAAATGAGGAAGTCCACGTTGATCCCATCGACGCCGATAGGTATGAGAGTCTTGTTGTGCAGCGTGTTCTCAGCACACAGGTTGCCCAGGCCGAAAAAAATCAGCGACACACTCTATTCCATACCAAGGGCGTCGTGCACGAACGGTCGATTCGCATCATCATCGATAGTGGCAGCTGCAACAATTTGGCAAGTACAGCATTGGTAGAGAAATTATCCTTGCCCACTCGCACACATCCACATCCGTATCACATTCAATGGCTTAATGATGGTGGTAAAATAAAGGTAACACGTTCGGTACGTGTCCCCTTTTCGCTGGGTTCTTATTCTGATTATGCTGATTGCGATGTTATTCCTATGGAAGCATGCTCTTTGTTATTGGGTCGACCTTGGCAATATGATACTGATAGTTTACATCATGGTCGTTCAAATCATTATTCTTTCATGTTTAAAGGCCAGAAAATAATTATACATCCAATGACCCCTGACCAAATTTTGAAAGATGATCTTACTAGGGCTGCTAAAACTGCACAACAAGTCAAATCGACATCAGCCGCACCTATTAAATCTGAAATCAAGTTGCACTCTCCTGTTTTACTTGCTACTCGTGCTGATTTTGATGATCTCCATGAAGCTCATATGCCCTGTTATGCACTTGTATGCTCGCGCATGCTTGTTCCGCTTGATGATGCACCGTCTTTGGATATACCCCCTGCTGTTGTTAACCTTTTGCAGGAGTATGCTGATGTTTTTCCTACGGACTTACCACCGGGTCTTCCTCCCCTCCGTGGCATTGAGCATCAGATCGATCTCATCCCCGGCGCTTCTCTTCCGAACCGCGCCCCGTACCGTACAAATCCAGAGGAGACGAAGGAGATCCAGCGCCAGGTGCAGACGCTGCTTGATAAGGGTTACATTCGTGAGTCTCTTAGCCCTTGCTCGGTTCCTGTTTTACTCGTTCCAAAGAAAGATGGGTCATGGCGTATGTGCGTAGATTGTCGTGCTATTAATAACATCACAGTTCGTTATCGATATCCTATTCCACGCCTTGATGATATGTTAGATGAGCTTAGTGGTGCCGTTATTTTCTCTAAGGTTGATTTGCGTAGCGGTTACCATCAGATTAGAATGAAACTCGGTGATGAATGGAAAACGGCTTTTAAAACGAAATTTGGTTTATATGAATGGTTGGTTATGCCATTTGGATTGACTAATGCTCCCAGCACCTTTATGCGTCTAATGAACGAAGTTCTACGGGCCTTCATAGGTTTGTTTGTTGTTGTTTATTTCGATGATATCCTTATTTACAGCAAGTCTATAGAGGAGCATTTAGAACATTTGCGTGCTGTTTTTGATGCTTTGCGTGCTGCTCGCTTGTTTGGTAACATGGAAAAGTGCACATTTTGCACGCAACGTGTCTCGTTTCTTGGTTATGTGGTTACTCCGCAGGGCATTGAGGTGGATAGCAGCAAGATTGCTGCCATTCGGGAGTGGCCTACACCGACGACGGTCACACAAATTCGGAGCTTTCTTGGACTTGCCGGTTTCTACCGCAGATTTGTTCGTGATTTTAGCTCCATTGCAGCGCCTCTACATGAGCTTACAAAGAAAGATGTGCCGTTTGCTTGGAGTGATTCGCAGGAGGTAGCGTTCAGCACTTTGAAAGATAAGTTAACCCAAGCTCCCCTCTTGCAATTGCCTGATTTTAATAAAGTTTTTGAGCTTGAATGCGATGCTAGCGGTATTGGGCTAGGTGCTGTTTTGTTACAAGAAGGAAAACCAGTTGCTTATTTTAGTGAAAAATTAAGCGGTGCTAGTCTGAAATATTCTACTTATGATAAGGAGCTTTACGCTTTAGTGCGCACTTTGCATACATGGCAGCACTATCTTTGGCATCGTGAGTTCATAATTCATTCTGATCATGAGGCTTTAAAACATATTCGTACCCAAACAAATCTGAACCGTCGTCATGCTAAATGGGTCGAATTCATTGAGTCCTTTCCTTACATTATTAAACACAAGAACGGGAAGGACAATGTTATTGCTGATGCTTTGTCTCGTCGCTATACCATGCTGTCACAATTAGATTTTAAAATCTTTGGTTTGGACACTCTGAAGGATCAATATGTTGACGATGCTGATTTTAAAGATGCTTTCGGCCATTGTATTAATGGGATACCATGGGGCAAATTTCACATACAGGATGGGTTCCTGTTTCGCGCTAACAAGCTGTGTGTTCCAGCTAGTTCGGTTCGTCTTTTGTTGTTACAGGAGGCACATGGAGGCGGTCTCATGGGGCATTTTGGCGTCTACAAAACACATGAGGTGTTGGCTGCCCACTTCTTTTGGCCTCGGATGCGCGCTGATGTTGAGCGCCTTGTTGCACGCTGCACTACTTGTCAGAAAGCTAAGTCACGGTTGAACAACCATGGTTTGTATATGCCTTTGCCTGTCCCTTCTTCTCCTTGGCTTGATATCTCTATGGACTTTGTTTTGGGCTTGCCTAGAACTAAGAAGGGGAGGGATAGTATTTTTGTGGTTGTTGATAGATTCTCTAAAATGGCTCACTTTATACCTTGTCATAAAACTGATGATGCTAGCATTGTTGCTGAATTGTTCTTTAGAGAAATTATTCGTTTACATGGTATTCCAAAAACAATAGTCTCTGATCGCGATGCTAAGTTTCTAAGCCATTTTTGGAGGTCTCTTTGGAATAAATTGGGAACTAAATTGTTGTTTAGCACTACTTGTCACCCTCAGACTGATGGACAAACTGAGGTAGTAAATAGAACTTTATCTACCATGCTTAGGGCTGTTTTAGACAAGAATTTGAGACGTTGGGAGGATTGCTTGCCTCATGTTGAATTTGCTTACAATCATGCCACGCATTCTTCTACAAAGATGTGCCCTTTCCAGATTGTTTATGGTTACATTCCTAGGGCACCTATTGATTTGATTTCACTTAATGCTGCGAACGCCCCACATGTAGATGCTTCTGCACATGTTGAACAAATGATTTCCATACATGAACAAACGAAACAGAACATTGCTGCTACTAATGCAAAAAATCAGGTTGCTGGTAGTAAAGGAAGAAAACATGTTACTTTTGAACCTGGTGATATGGTTTGGTTGCATTTGAGAAAGGATCGTTTTCCTACTTTGCGCCGTTCTAAATTGATGCCTCGTGCTGCTGGTCCTTTTAAGGTACTAACCAAGATTAATGATAATGCTTATATCCTTGACCTGCCTGCGGAGTTTGGTGTTTCCACTAGTTTTAATGTTGCAGATTTGAAACCGTATGCGGGAGAAGATGAGGAGTTGCCGTCGAGGACGACTTCAGTTCAAGAAGGGGAGGATGATGCGGACATCAACACCAACACGAGCACATCTACACCAGCAGCACCTTCTCTAGCCCAGGCGCCACCCCTTCCACCTGGGCCAGTGACTCGGGCCCGTGCAAGAGACTTGAACTACATCACGTTGTTAAAGAACGAAGGCCCGGAAGAATAGACGACCAGCCCAATTGCGGCCCATAATGGACGACCTAGGGTTGGCCGCCCCTAGGGGCTGCGCCCCCTCTCTATTTATTCAGGAGCTGCGCCTCCTTTATTTTCCGAGTTTTGTTTTACGTTAGCCTTAGCTACTCTCGAACACGCGCAAATCTGCGCTGTCTTCGTGTATTCAGAACTCCACCCTCGAGTAATAGATTAGATTGCTCGCCTCTTTTTCTTGTTCGTTCTTCGATTGCGCACAGGAAACGATCTTCGTGATCAGGCCGATCTCGCATCAGCAAGGTCGGTAACCACAGGGAGTTGGTTCAGCGATTGCATTGGCGCCTCGGGCTTGCTCGTCGTAGTCGGATCGCAAGGGTCATCTTCCGCCAAATCGGAATTATCTCTACTCGCCGAAAGATCGGGCACCTCAGCTACATCAAACTCTGTATAATTTTTCTTTGATAAACTAAGAACCTCGGATACAAAATATATTAGGGCCTGCCTCTTAACTTGGCCTTCAAGCTTCTCTTGAACAAGTGTTGCACTTACCGCTGAGTGCGAAGCTGCCACATATAATAACAAAGGAGCCCCTAGCGTAGGTGGAGTTAATGTTGTTAAATCTATCAAATACTGTTTCAGCTCTTCAAAGGCCTTCTGCTGAATTGGTCCCCATTGAAAGACTTCGGCTGACTTCAGCACGTCGAAGAATGGTAAGTTTCTCTCTGCTGATCTCGATATGAATCTATTGAGAGATGCCAGCCTTCCTGTCAATCTTTGAGCCCCCTTTTTTGTACTTGGGGGCTCCATTCGAAGTATAGCTTCGATTTTACTTGGGTTGGCCTCAATTCCCTTTGTTGAAACTAGGCAACCAAGAAATTTCCCCTTCTTTACTCCGAAGACACATTTTTCTGGATTCAGCTTTAGACCAGCCTGTCTAAAATTAGCGAAGGTCTCCTGTAAATCAGCAATGTGGTTATCCTGTTTCGTGCTCTTTACAATGATATCATCAACATAAGTTAGTACATTCCTGTCTATCTGAGAATGGAGAACCTTTGCTGTCATTCTGCTAAAGCTTCCTCCAGCATTCTTAAGCCCTTCAGGCATCCGAAGGTAACAGTATGTCCCACTAGGGGTTATGAAACTGGTTTTTGGTTCATCCTCCTTCTTCATCCAAATTTGATGATAGCCTGAATAGCAATCCAGCAAACTCATAAGTTCTGATGAAGCTGCTGCATCGACTAAAGAATCTATCCTTGGCAATGGAAACTCATCCTTCGGACAGGCCTTATTGAGATCAGTAAAATCGATGCACATTCTCCATTTACCATTGGCCTTCTTCACCATAACAGTGTTAGCCAACCATTCTAGGTATTTTACCTCTCTAATAACTCCGGCACTGAGAAGTCGTTTCACTTCATTCCGAGCACCTTCGGCCTTATCATCAGACATCTTCTGAAGCCTCTGTTTCCTGGGTCTGAAGGATGGATCAACATTGAGCGTGTGCTCAATAACATCCCTATTAACTCCGCAAAGATCATTAGCTGACCAAGCAAAAACATCTTTATTGTTGAACAAAAACCTTATCAAGGTTTTCTCCTGCTCTTCGGACAATTGAGATCCCAATAGCACCTTCTGCTCTGCTATATCCTCACACAAGAGCATGGGTTTCGGCTGGTCAGCCGAAGCAGCTTTTTCCCTTCTGAACTTGTATTGCTCACAAGCTTCAGTTCCATCTATATTATGGATTGCTTTTGAGTCTGTCCAATTTCCTTCGGCCCTTCTGGCAGCTTCTTGACTTCCATGAATAGCAATGGGCCCTTGGTCCGAAGGTATCTTCATGCAAAGATAAGCTGGATGCAGAATTGCTTCGAAGGCATTAAGAGTACCACGACCAATGATTGCATTGTAAGGGTACTCCATGTCAACAATATCAAACATAACTTGCTCAGTCCTTGTGTTGTTGATGAATCCGAAGGCCACTGACATTGAGATTTTGCCGAGTGCTACAATCTGCCTTCCTCCGAAGCCGCAGAGGGGATGTGTGGCATCAAGAATTTTATCTTCGGGCTCTTGCATCTGTCTGAAGGCCTTAGCAAATATGATATCAGCTGCACTGCCTGTATCAACCAAAACATTATGGACCAGAAATCCTTTGATAACACAAGAGATAACCATAGCATCATTGTGTGGGTAATCCTTGAGTTGAAGGTCCTCTTGGGAGAAGGTAATAGGAATGTGAGACCATCTTGACTTGATGAAGGGTCCTTGCACCCCGACATGTTGTACCCTTCTCTGTGCTTCCTTCTTCTATTTCTTGTTGGCTGGTTCTGAACATGAACCGCCCGTTATCGGGAGTACCAGCTTCGGAACCGAAGCAGCTCCAGCTTGAATATTGAACGAAGCCATCAGCTCGGAAAAGTGGAAGTGAGTTCACCGGAGGTGGGCGCCAATGTTGGGGACTCGTTCTCAAATGCTATGAATTAAGAACAAGGCAACATAAAATGTTAAATGTTAATGCCCTTCGTCCAATGAAGCATTATTCCTTTAAGGATTAATGAACTTCGGACGAAGGTTAAAGGCGACACAATTACGAAGGTTAAATCTTCGTAATTGAATTCTAATAGATTATATAAAATAATATGAAATATGAAGCATCAAAGACAAATAAATTATAAATGAACGACATCACTTTCATATTATATCAACTTAATGTATTCAAATATTAGATACATATATACCTCTGCCTTGGCAAAGATTGATTCCCGAGTGATGCGATTGCAATTACAGGAATGCGTGAACAGTAAAGAAATATTGTTCACTATTTATAGGCACAAGACACAGCCTGTGAAGAATTACAATCATGCCCCTCATAAAAGTTTACAACAACGACTCAAACACTTATGGACTAAAAGGTCATTCTACTTTCAAGTCGGTTTGTAATTCCGAAGCTTCATGAACAGCAACCTTCGGTCATCACGTGCAGACAGCTTCAGCCGAAGCTGTTTCTTCCTGTAGGACCTTCGGCGATGAAGCATGGTCCCAACACATGGCATGATATGTAATTTAGCAATTAAGATTTGATGGGGATGATCAAATTAATAAGGTAGGGCCTTTTTTCTTATTGCTGGATATTTTCGTGGTACACTTAGCAAATTAGGGTCAAGTTGATTACTGAATGGTTAACCCATTTTTAGTGTTCTACTGATTTTATTCTTTATTTCTTATGGATGTTTTTAACAATATTCTTAGCTGCAATGTTGGGGTAATACTTATTAATCTTGCTAATTCCTCTCTTCTTCTCTATTTCTCTTATGCTTTGAAGGTGGGTTTGAACTGCAAGATAGCTTAATAAACTTCCAAACATTCGGTAAAAATTACAGTGGCTTCTCACTGGTGTATAATTCTCTGTCTCAAAATTTGGGGCTTAAAAAGTGAGGGGTTCTCTCTGTACAAAATTATCAAATGCTTGGAGAAAAGGGGTGTTTTGAACTACAACTTCCTTTTAACAGGGAGTTATTCTCTAAGACTTACTTTTGCTAGTATCCAGATGTTATAACATGACTTTGTACAAATTTTCAGCCACTAATACTTATTAGTTATTTTATTATGATTTTCTAAAGTTTCTAGCCAAAGGGGTGCTTTCTACTACCACTATACTTGAAAAATATCAAACAACAGATTTCTAATTTTTCATATCTTCTTCTTTGTGGAAGAGCAATCATTCTAAAGTTTGGTAACATTTTGCTTAAGGGAAGGGTGGTAGAAATTGTTCTCATATTTCTAATAATTATCCTTCTAGTTTTATTAGTGCCTAATAAAACATTTCACCTTGAATTTGTTCTGGACTAGGGTTTCCTTTATTTTTCCTAGGTTCTTTATTACTTAAGTGGACTAGGAAAAATATTTGCATCCACTGTTCATTATTTTCTAGTACCTTTCTCATTTTCTTAAGTTTTGGGCAATTATGGTCTTTAATAGATAACCTTGGTTAAATCTTTAATACTGGGTGCTTGGTATTTTTAAACAGTGTCTAAGTGGGGTTTGAACTTCTACAAATTTTCTTAAGTTCAACACAGAAGCATAACTAATTTTCTTTATTTCAATAAGGTTTGGTTAGTTTCCTTAATTAATTCCAAACTCTAAAATTTAAAACAGAAAGCACAGGGTTCAGTATTTTTATGTGATAGTTCATAATATTTTGAATCCAGTAAAATTGGTTTGACTAAATTTGGTTGAATATTTCTCAAGATATAAATTTACTAAGTTCTCTACTGAATTGAAAAAGAATAAACAGAAATGGGTAAAGGAAAAAGGGTTTTGCACAGGGGTCCCTAGCGAAAGGTTTTAAGTGTATTACAGACAGGTCCTCGGTTCACTATTCAACTGAGTCTATGACTCTGCAGAAAACCCACTAGGGTTTTGCGAAATCGAACCCGCGATCCTTCCCCAAATGGAACAGTGGCCGCGGCAGAAGAAAAGGGCAGAGGGGCTTACCGGCGGCGAGGTTGCTCCGGTGAGGGGTCGGGTGAGGTCCGAGGGTCTCTAGCGATCACGTCGAGGTACGGATCGTCGGTGGTGGAGGTCGGAGTAGGTTGGTCCACGTGCCCAGGCGGGGGAGCTCGTCGGCAGTGAGGGATCCGGCCTGCTCACGGCGCCATAGTCCCATTGAATGGGTCAGGGAGCTTCATGAGAGGTCAAGGAAGACATGCACGCGAGGAATTTGAGAATGGCTCACCGGATTGCTTGGTCTACGTGCGACAGCGGGCGACCGAAGTCCAGCGTGGGCGATCCTAGGTCTCCGGTGAGGCTCTGCTGGGTCCGTGGACTTGAAAGTTTCACGGGCCACTAGCGAAGCTAACCGAGTGACAGGCGCGGCTTGGAAGTGGCTGGACGGAGGTGGCCGCGGTGGAGTGGCGTGCGCGAGGCGAAGTCCACTAAACTTTGGCTCGGTCAAGACTGAGAGCGCGCGGGGAGGTACGACCGAGGCCTTGGGTTGCTTTATAGGCACGGCACGGTGCACAAGCGGTCATGGACCGGCGAGCGCGCGCGGGCGTGCACTGCTGGTCGCGGGTGCGCGAACTGGCGTGAACCGGGCGCGTCAGCCACGGTCGAACACGTGGAACCGTTGCTTCTGCCCGAGTTCTAACACCGATTGGGCACAAATCTTCGCGAATTTGGCAAGATCGCTGTGAAGGATTTGTTCCCCTGACTATGCTTTGTCGTTTGTGTGTGGAGGTTGCACGGTTTTAGGCTAGGGACAGAGAGTTGTAGCGTCACCAAGGTGCTAGTGTCAGACAGTCGGGTCCCAAGGACAAACTGCGCCAAAATCAAGTCAAACAGTTTTTGTTTGAGTTCAAAATTTACCAGAGCATGTTCAAGGACATTTGGCGCCACTTTGATATTTGGACTTTATGGATTCGAGTTTTGGAAAACAGGGAACACATCTGAACTTGTAAAAGGGTTCTGAAATTCAGAATTCTGAATTTGCCCATAGGGCCTTAGTTCAAGGGCTGATTTGGGGATTTTGGAAAATCCAAATGGCCAAACTTTCTTACTATATTTTGTTGGTTATTTAGTGCATTAAAACTTTGTTATTTTATCCATAGAAAATTTTTGTGTTTTTCCCAGGGCTTTCCTCAATTTCCCTTTATGTGCTTAAATGGTCCATTTAGGATTAATTAGGGTTTGTGAGTTCTTCTCACCTTGAGGTGCATGGCATGATTAAAGGGAATTTCTTAAGATGAAAAAAGACTTACTTAATTCTTGGTTATCAATTGATGATGTCCATTCCTCTATTTAGTTCACATGTGATAAGGGTTTTGAGTCAGCCCTAGGAAGAACTCTAGGTGACACTGGGGTGTCACATTTCCCCGCCATTGAGTTCGCCGTGGCATCCTCTCCCTCTCTGCCCAATCCCGGCGACCCTGGAGCCACCCTAGCTCGCGCATTTCCCAACTCCGGCGACTTCACCGCCGTGGAGAGGAGCGGTGCCACCCGCAGCTGTTCTCTCCCTGGGTCTGATCTCCCCCGTCCGATCCTGATCGCACGGCCCAGATCGCGGATACCGCTTCGCGCACGCGCGCCCTGCGCCCCTAGCCCGCCTATCAGTGCCCATGTTCTCTGGCGCTGGGCTCGCTCGTTCAGTGCGCCCTCCCCCTCTGTCGCTGACACCCCTGGCCCGCCTGTCAGCACTCGCCCGCCCGCGTGTAATAACCCAAAATTCTATTTTTGGGATTTAGGATTTTTCTCAAAGAATTGTAATAGAATAGCAATATTTTTCTCATCTTCGAAATCACATCTCATAGGATAAATATGTTTGTCACTAAAGACAGAGATGTAATTTGAAACTTATTTAAATAATTATAAATGTTCTTAAAACTAACCTATTGATAAGATTATTCCATGGGAATTTAATTATATCGAAAAAGGGGTAAACCTATTTTATGTTGAGGAAAAATGCATAATAAATACTATTTTTTTAATGAGCTATTAAAACCAATATTGAATATGTGTGTGCATTACATATTTAAAATATCTGCATAGATAAATAATAATGGTATGAATATATTTAGTCACATGCTGGATTTTCCTTGTGGTGGCATCTATATTTGAATTGGTAACTTATTTAAATTTAAAATAGTTAAAATGAATGGGAATTGAAATAGAAAACAAAATGAAAAGAGAATTGGAGAAAAACTTACTTGGTGGGCCACAACCACCATCTCGAAACAGACTCCACTTTTTCCTATAGCCACTGCAGCCCAATTTTCCCCTGTCATGCGCGCGGCCTCTGCCTGGGTGGGCCCGCATTTCAGACCATTCCGCGTGTGAATCGACCGTGATGATGTTGTTACATGGGCCCCGTTCCGCAGACACAGACGCTGCGCCTCTCCTAAATCCTGTGTTGATGACAGGTGGGACCCAACTGTCGGATTTATCCCCTCCAAATCCTACAATCTCCGTTCCAATTTCCTCGTGCGCGTTGGCATCGGCTGATCGGCGTGTTCCTCCCGTGGAATCCACCGCGATTATGGCGTCCCGGTCTCAACGATTCCCAGGAAAGCTGGGTGAACTACGAGCCGCGGGCGTCTCCTACCTCCTGGCTGCGACTTGGACTCGCGGCTAGCAACCGAATCCACGGACCTCACGCGGCAGAGAACTTCGTTGACATCCGAGTTCGCGGCCAACTAACTCCATAACGGGCTCCGTTTTCTTCTGCTGATGGGGGGGGGGGGGGGGGGGGGGGGCTTCCTCGCGGGGTATATAAACCGTCGTCCCTGCCCATCACCAGAGGGTCATCGAGGGCTTCATCGTGAGCGAATTGAGAAGGGTCGTCGCCATGTGTCGAACTGTGCGTGGAAATCCGTCGCCGGGGATGGAACCTGCAGTCCTGGGAGACTCGCCTCGGCACGATGATGGGTCCGCAGCTTCTCCGCGTGGAGTTTAATGCTGGAGAGGGGGGAATTCGTCGCCGGAGCATGCCTTCCACTTCCAAGTCACTGAAAGCGTGGACGGGTCATCTCGTCGTCCCAACCCTAGGTAAGTGGGTCCTAGAACTACTCGCCTTAAGCTCAGCATCGTGTTGCTTGGCTCGATTTGGGGAGAGAAGTCACTGCGGGCGCTCCTGGTCCGACACCGGCTATGGCGCCATCGTGCGGACTGCGCGCCGCCGCAATTGGGACGTGGGGGGTGGAAGACGGGTTTGTGGCCGTCGATCTCAAGATGGGTGGCTAGGATTAGATCCTGGTTTACCCTTTCGTTCCATCGAAGCTATACCGTTGGATCGGGACCGGGTGTATGAAATTCCATCGCGGCATTTTAAATCCCGAACGTCGAATTCCGATTCGAGGGTCGTGAGCACGTACCGGTTCGTCGCAGCCGGCTTTTAATCGGGGCCTTCGGTTCTGGATCGGGCGGCTCAGATTTCATCTTACCCCTTCGTCGCGGTTATTTTTCTAAAGAGCCCCAGGATTATTCAAAAACAATCCGCCGTCCATCACTTTATAACTATGTGTCTCGGGAGTTTTATAGTTTAGCCCCTGGTCTTTTGTTTATTCGTGCGCACAGTCCAGAAGCTTAGGAAATTCAGGAAAAATAATTTAGGAAATGGTTTTTGTGTATAAAAATATATCCAGAACTTATATAATTCATAGAAAATTCATACTAGCTCCTTTTTAACCCAATCCAGTTCCTATAATTTTGTTTTAATATTGTCTATCAAATAGTAACACTGTTTAGCCCTGAAATTTGAATTAAAATTGTTCATCTGAATTAATCTATTCTAAGTATCTAATAACTTCGGAAATTCATAATTTCTCTGTTTTAACTCCGATTTGATCCGTTCAAGTTGCGTTAGTCTCGTATGAATATTTACTATGAAGTAGCAACATTTGTTATATGATATCCTCTACTTTTATAATTAGGTAACTAATAGGATTAACTGCCTTAATGTTAATTCTCATCTTATGGATATGATTTGACAAATAATGATTTAGATTAAAGTGGAGATAGTTATTAAGGGAATAACCTCTCAAATGATTTATATTAACCAATTTATAATATAGTTTAATATTTTAAACACACAGACCTTCTAAAAAATCATAACTTTTTAACCGTAACTCCGATTTCAGTGGTTCTCGTTCCCACGATCTAATCGCAACGCGTAGAATATTATTATGCAGTTTGTTCTTATGTATGGTGTGATGTTAATTTTATCTATACCATGTTTGTTTGTATTGCTATGACTAGCAGTGCGGTCACGAGGATCTGAAGAATCGCCCTGGTAACTGGAATCTCAAGTGCCACGCAAGTTGTGCCCTTGATACACTTTTGTTACCCAATAATATTCTTTATTATCACTATTCAATGCATAGGTTTAATTATGATGGGACCCAATAGGTCACCCTAGTCTGTTTATCTTGATTACCTTGTTTATTTCTGAATCATTTGGGTAGTTATGCAATTGCTTTATATGGTTTTGGGATAATATTTCATTATATCCATGTTCCAATTATTTTGTTATTCTATTTATGTTCATGTCAAGATCATTAATGTTAATTGGAACATGGAGCTTAACTTGAGAAACATGTGCCACCACAAGGGTGGAATGAGACGCCCTTGACTGACTAATTAGGAAAGCTAGTGGAAGACTACCTTACCCAAAAGGGGCCAGGGCAGTAGGGGAGTTGCATGCAAGGAGGTTCTCGGGATGATTTTGCTGCGATGGCGGTCAGACGGGGGATTCTTGCAAGTGCTCTTCCCATAAACTGTAGCGGGTTTTCGGAAGCTAGTAGAACTTTGTAAAGGCCTCATAGTGGATCCCTAACCATTCACCTCGGTAGTGTCTAAGGGCCTTGCAAACCCTGGCGACATGGGATACACGACTTGTGAGTACAGGGTACAACCTCTGCAGAGTGTAAAACTGGTATACTAGCCGAGCTCACGGTCATGAGCAGCTCAGGACTCTCGCATGATTAAACTATGGAACTTAAACTCAATTTGTCATATGCATTGCATGAGTTTATTATTAATTTTGTTCTATTATTTATTACGGTTTGGTATTTACTTACATTTAGTAAATGCTAATAAAATTTGACCAACTTATTAAAAGCAATGCTCAGCTTAAACCCCTATTGTTGATCAGCTTTACACATAACATGAACTCCCACCTTTGGTGAGTTCATGCCACATTATTCCCCACAACTTGTTGAGCGATGAACATGTGTGAGCTCACCCTTGCTGTCTCACACCCCCCCACGGGAGAAGAACAGGTGGTTCAAGAGGAGCCACATAATGAGGAGTTCGATTCGATCTAGGTGTTGTCTCCCAGTTGACTTTTTGGCGCCAAGGATGGATTTAGATCCTTTTATACTTATCTTTTATTTTGTAAGACTTGCGCTATGTAATAAATACTCTGATTATTGTGACATTTATCTCTATACACTCTGTTATTATATATGTTGTCTTCTTTGGCGCATGTATGAGATGCACCCGGCTTTGTCCCTTAAAGCCCGGGTGTGACACCGCGTCGCGCGCCCTCGACCGCAGATCTAATCTCGACCGTCGGTTTCTGATCTAACGGTTGGAATCGCCCGATACCCCTTCGCGCGGTAGTTTTATTAAAAAGACCCTCGGTTTGTTCAGAATCAACCCGATGTCCCTGGTTTTCGCGCGCAGGCCCCAGTATTCTTGCAGATTGAACCCTAGACTTTTAAATATTCGCATAATTAGACCTAATTTCATATTTTGAATTCCCAAACTTGTTTATTTCATATCTTTTGCATATGAACTCCAAATTTAGTGATTCAAATTGCAAAATATTCATAGTATTATTCTCTGTTCAAATAAATTAGTTCCATTTACACCCTGTGCTTCCTAATTTTATGGATAACTATTAACTAGTGTATGTATAGATTTGGTGTATTTAATAAAATAAAAAGGGAAACCCCTAGATATTAAAACATGCTTAATCTTGTGAGATTAATAATGTGTATTACATGAATTCATCTTTGTTCTAATTTTTAGGTCAGAATAAAATAAATTGAACTATGTTATGTATTTCTGAGTAACACTTAGAGAAATAATAATCTATTTCCAAATGAAGTTAGTTTTTGTTATACTTTGAACTCATTATCCCTTATGTAGTATTGTGTCTTTTAAGATGTATTCCTATGTTTGTACATGTTTGGTGTGCTGTTCATTTGTACTTTCCAAATGTATTAAGTGCATGTTCGCTTTATTTAGACAACGAGCAGTCCGAGGTTCCTGAGTGTGTTGTTGGAGACCTTCCTGAGCAACAACCTAGTGAAGGCAAGTGTCCTCTAACCTATTATGTCCTACATACTTTATGATTCACTGTCCCGCATTACTTTATCTAAACCTAAGGATTGACTAGTTTGTATGTACCTTATCCTTGCTTACCTTTTGGGTTATTGTAACACCCGGAATCTAGAAGTATAAAAAAAATCTCTTCTATAATATCCACCAAGTTCAGGTTTTAATAAAAACCCTAAGGGAACAATGGTTGTTGCATCATGTTGGAAGGCATTTATTTTTGTTTGATGAATGGTTTGCTTGATCTTTCATTTAATCAATAATTTTCACATGATGTCAAACTGAAATAATAGAAAAAGAGAAAGAAAAAGAGAAAGGAATCAGCCCCCTCCCCTTCCCTGGCCCATTCGGCCGGCCCACCCCGCCCCCCTCTCCCCCTCTTCCCCCCCCGCTCGGCCCAGCGCCACTTTCCCCTTTCTTGGGCCTGCGCGAGGCGGCCCAGCTCCCAGCTCCCAGCGCCCGCCGCCGCCGCTGCTCAGCCGGGCCCGCGCGTCAGGGAGCCGCCCACTGCACATCTTCCCCAAACGGCTCTGCGCAGTTTTTTCGCCCACGACGCCTCCAAAACCGACGCCCGTGCTTCTCACCCAGTTCCTTGCCACGACTTCACTCTCCACCTCGCCAACTTCGCCGTCGGAGTGCCGCGTCCCGCCCGGAGTTGCCGCGTCGCCGAGGTGAGCTCGCCCCCTTCCTCTCTCCCCTTCCCCATCCTCTCTCCCCCACCACGGACCCTCCCCTTCCCCACCTGATCGATAGGGCAATCATGACCGAGAGGAAGCACAAGGAAATGGAAGATCGGAAGCACAAGATGAGTGGACCACAGTCCAGGAGCAACAGCCGCCCCCGCTTCTCAGGCAGTTCATCTCAGCAAGGCAAGCCTGGTCACCCACAGGGATACCAGCATCAGAGTCAGCGCCCGTACCAGCAGCAGTATCTTCAGAACAGCCAGCAGGGAGGTAACCAGTATCAGAGGCAAAACAACCAGGCACCTCGCCTTCCTGCCCCAGCAGCGAATCAGAACAACCAAGCAGCCCCAGCACAAGGAGGAGGCAGAGGATGCTTCCACTGTGGAGAGCAAGGCCACTAGGCGATGCATTGCCCAAAGAAGATGGCGCAGTAGCAGACAAACCCTAATGCCCCAGCAAGGTAAGGTGTACCTCAACAAGCAGCAGGTAATCGTGGCCATGCGTACAACCGTGGAAAGGTGAACCACTTGGAGGCCGAAGCGATCCAGGATGCACCAGATGTGGCAGTAGGTATGTTCTCAGTCGAATCTCATCCAGCGAAAGTGCTATTTGATACTAGTGCAACTCATTCATTTGTCACTGCAACATGGGTAGAAATGCATAACATCTCCATATAGTCATTGATGCTGCCCATGAGGGTTAACTCGGTCGGTGGTAAAGTGCAAGCAGATAAGATATGCTCAAATGTAAGGGTGGAAATAAGGGGGATAGGGTTCCCCAGTGACCTAATAGTAATAGACACCCCTAGGGTAGATGTCATCCTAGGGATGAATTGGTTAATGAAGTATGAAGTGAGTGTTAGCTGTGACAAGAGGACCGTAACATTGAAGTCCCCGCCCGGAGAGAAGGTAGTGGCTGAGCTAAGAATGCCTAAAACAGCGAAAGGTGACTGTCACCAGATTTCGGTTGATAGCAAGGAGGCCAACCCGCTCGAGACTATCAGGGTTGTGTCGAACTTTCTAGATGTGTTTCCCGAGGAACTAACGGGCATGCCACCCGAGAGAAAAGTCGAATTTGCCATAGAGCTTATCCCTGGCACCGCCCCCATTTCTAAAAGAGCCTATCGAGTGTCTGGGCTAGAATTGGTGGAACTCAAGAAGCAGATAGATGAACTGTTAGAGAAGGGTTACATCAGACCAAGTACCTCGCCTTGGGCCGCTCCAGTATTGTTTGTAGAGAAGAAAGATGGTACCAAAAGGATGTGTATAGATTACAGAGCCCTGAATGAAGTCACCATTAAGAACAAGTACCCCCTTCCAAGAATAGAAGATCTGTTTGACCAGCTCAGAGGTGCCAGCGTATTCTCAAAGATAGATCTGAGATCAGGTTACCATCAACTCAGAATCCGACCCTCAGACATACCGAAGACAGCATTCATCACCAAGTATGGGTTATATGAGTATACAGTTATGTCCTTTGGTCTGAAAAATGCGCCAGCCTTCTTTATGTATCTGATGAACAGTGTGTTCATGGACTACCTAGACAAGTTTGTGGTAGTGTTCATCGATGATATTCTCATATATTCTCAAAGTGAGGAAGAACACGTGGAACATTTGAAGATGGTATTGCAAAGGCTACAAGAGCATCAGTTGTATGCCAAGCTGAGTAAATGCGAGTTCTGGATTCATGAAGTCTTGTTTTTGGGTCACATCATAAACCAAGATGGGTTAGCTGTGGATCCAAAGAAAGTAGCAGACATTCTGAACTGGAAAGCACCGAAGGATGTTCGTGGAATCAAGAGTTTCATCGGAATGGCCGGGTACTATAGGCGTTTCATTGAAGGTTTTTCAAAGATTGCTAGACCAATGACAGCGTTGCTAGCGAAGAAAGTTGAGTTTAAGTGGACCTAAAAGTGCCAAGAGGCATTTGAAGAACTGAAGGATAGATTGACTACAACACCTGTGTTGGTTCTGCCTGATGTTCACAAGCCATTCTCGGTGTATTGTGATGCTTCCTACACCGGATTGGGATGTGTGCTAATGCAAGAAGGAAGAGTTGTAGCATACTCATCTCGACAGCTGAAGATCCATGAGAGGAATTATCCCACACATGACCTGGAGTTGGCAGCAGTGGTTCATGCTTTAAAGACATGGAGACATTACCTGTATGGGCAGAAGTGCGACATCTACACGGATCACAAAAGTCTGAAATACATATTCACCCAGTCAGAGTTAAACATGAGGCAGCGAAGATGGTTGGAATTGATCAAGGACTACGAGTTGGAGATACATTACCATCCAGGCAAAGCCAATGTTGTTGCAGATGCTCTGAGCAAGAAGAGTCAAGTCAATATGATGGACACGTACCCAATGTCATATGAGTTAGCCAAGGAGTTCGACAGACTGAGCCTCGGTTTTCTGAACAGTACACAAGGAGTAACGGTGGAATTAGAGCCCACCCTAGAGCGGGAAATCAAAGAAGGGCAGAAGGATGATGAAAACATCAACAAGATCCAGCAGCTGATTTTAGAAGGAAGAGGCAAGGACTTTCGAGAGGATGAAGAGGGAGTAATATGGTTCAAGGACCAATTGTGTGTCCCCGACATCAAACATATTCGGGTGTTGATCCTCAAGGAAGCTCATGAGACAGCCTACTCCATACACCCTGGAAGTGAAAAGATGTATCAGGATTTAAAAAGGAGGTTTTGGTGGTATGGCATGAAAAGAGAAATCGCAGAATATCTCGCCATTTGTGATAGCTGTCAAAGAACTAAAGCAGAGCATAAGAAGCCCGCCGGACTGTTGCAGCCATTGCAAATTCCTCAATGGAAGTGGGATGAGATCGGGATGGATTTTATAGTTGGCCTACCTCGTACCTGGGCCGGCTATGATTCCATCTGGGTGGTTGTGGACCGCTTAACAAAGGTGGCCCATTTCATACCTGTGAAGACAACATACACCGGAGCAACATTAGCTGAGTTATACATGTCCCGGATAGTCTGCCTGCATGGTGTGCCGAAGAAGATAGTGTCAGATCGAGGAACACAGTTCACCTCTCATTTTTGGCAGCAGCTATAAGAAGCTTTGGGCACGCATTTGAACTTCAGCTCGGCTTATCACCCACAGACAGATGGTCAGACTGAAAGAACTAATCAGATCCTAGAAGATATGTTGAGAGCCTGTGCGTTGCAAGACAAGTCAGGATGGGACAAAAGGTTACCTTATGCAGAATTCTCCTACAACAATAGTTACCAGGCCAGCTTGAAGATGTCACCGTTTCAGGCGCTCTATGGATGGAGTTGTAGGACTCCGCTGCATTGGGACCAACCTGGAGAGAGACAGGTGTTTGGCCCCGACATTTTGCTTGAAGCTGAAGAGAATATCAAAATGGTTCGGGAGAATCTGAAGATAGCACAATCAAGGCAGCGAAGCTATGCTGACAGAAGGAGAAGAGAACTGAGTTTTGAAGTGGGAGATTACGTCTATCTGAAGGTGTCGCCTATCAGAGGAGTCAGAAGGTTCGGAGTCAAGGGCAAGTTAGCACCCCGGTACATTGGACCATATTAGATTCAAGCAAAGAGTGGAGAAGTGGCCTACCAGCTCAACCTACCAGAAAGTCTGTCGGTAGTGCACAATGTGTTCCTCGTGTCGCAATTGAAGAAGTGTCTGCGAGTACTAGAAGAACAGTTGCCGGTGGAGGATTTGGAAGTCCAAGAGGATCTGACATACATAGAGGAGCCAACGCAGATTCTGGAGTTTGCAGTTAGAGTCACCCGGAGGAACACCATTAGAATGTGCAAAGTCAGATGGGGTCACCACTCTGAGGAAGAAGCAACCTGGGAACGAGAAGATGATCTGAAAGCCAAATACCCTGAACTCTTTGCTGACCAACCTTGAATCTCGGGGCGAGATTCTTTTAAGGGGGATAGGTTTGTAACACCCGGAATCTAGAAGTATAAAAAAATCTCTTCTATAATATCCACCAAGTTCAGGTTTTAATAAAAACCCTAAGGGAACAATGGTTGTTGCATCATGTTGGAAGGCATTTATTTTTGTTTGATGAATGGTTTGCTTGATCTTTCATTTAATCAATAATTTTCACATGATGTCAAACTGAAATAATAGAAAAAGAGAACGAAAAAGAGAAAGAAAAAGAGAAAGGAATCAGCCCCCTCCCCTTCCCTAGCCCATTCGGCTGGCCCACCCCGCCCCCTCTCCCCCTCTTTCGCCCCCCCTGCTTGGCCCAGCGCCACTTTCCCCTTTATTGGGCCTGCGCGAGGTGGCCCAGCTCCCAGCGCCCGCCGCCGCTGCTCAGCCGGGCCCGCGCGTCAGGGAGCCGCCCACTGTACATCTTCCCCAAACGGCTCTGCGCAGTTTTTTCGCCCACGACGCCTCCAAAACCGAACCGCCCGTGCTTCTCGCCCAGTTCCTCGCCATGACTTCGCTCTCCGCCTCGCCAACTCCGCCGTCGGAGTGCCGCGTCCCGCCCGGGGTTGCCGCGCCGCAGAGGTGAGCTCGCCCCCTTCCTCTCTCCCCTTCCCCATCCTCTCTCCCCCACCACGGACCCTCCCTGCAGCCCCTCGTCGCGTCGTTCTTCTTCCCCGACGAGCAGCCCTCCATGTCCCCTTGCTGAGACCTCGCCCTGCCGCTGCCCAAATCGCGGCCAGGAGGCCATGCGCGTGGCTGAGCTCCCCTGCCATGCGGCACCTCGCCTCAGCCACCTGCGCAACGCGCCTGGCCACTGCCTCGTCCCCGCCACAGCCCCATGGTTGCTTCTCCCGGCCTGCGAGCTCGCCCCTAGCCGCAGGCAGCAGGGCGCTCGCGCACAGCCGCCCTCCTCCCGTCCTCTCTTCCCCCGAGCTCCGTAGCAGTCGCGCTCCCCAAGCCAGCGAGCCGCCGCGGCCGAGTCGCTGCGCGCTCGGCACGCCCAGCTCGTCCCCATACCTCTGGCCGCCGGTGCGCTGCTAGCACGGCCGAACCCAGCCCAAGCCAGTGAGCCGCCTCGCGTCCAGCACCCCGTGCCCGATCGGCCGTGGCTAGCTATGGTGGCCGAACCGCCGAGCCCAACCCCGTCGACGTCCCTGCAGCCCGCTCCGGCCGTTCGTCTACCCTCGCCGCGCCTCGGGCTCGCTGTTAGCCAAGTCGTGCACGTAAAATTGTGCATGCGCAGCGCCTCGCCGTGCTATCGCAGCCGCGTCGTGCAACTAGTGCACGCACTCGAGTTCGCTTACGCGCAGTGCGTCGACGGGACTCCGTCCACGCTCGTCTACCCCCCATCTACCCCTCGTCTACCCCCCATGTGCATTCGCGTCGCTCGCCTCGCCACCGCCCGCGCATCGCCGTCGTCGTGCGCTTCTTCGCACGTTAATAATTCGCCTCACCTAGAATAGCTCGCGCTAATTAAATACTTATTTAAACAACGGTTATTCGAGTAGCAAACTAATCAGGACTAAGTAGTAATTTTAGGACTAAGTAGTAATTTTACTTGGCATATGATTAATGTCTGTCAATATGATTAAGCCGAATTAAATATTATAACTCATATCCGCTTAGTGTAAACATGATATCCCTCTACCGTAGCGTCGGTCGTCTCAGTTTCTTTCTCGCGTAGTCATAGATGCAAATTCTACGTCGCGTGCATATTTATTTGATCTATATTGTTGTATGGTGTATTGTTTCCTTCCGTTTCAAGAATGTTGGATGTATGTTTGCACTCGCGTAGATATCGGGCCGTTCGTGGAGTCTGAGGGAATTGCAGGAAAAGACCCTGAGCAGCAGCAGCTTGGTGAAGGCAAGTGTCCTTTGACCTATCTATGTCCTATGCAAGTCTATAATTCACTCCCCGCATTTATATCTTTATTCCTAAGGATTGACTAGCTTTTGTTATCAATGTCCTTGTTTACCTATTTGGGTTGGATTATTATTATTGTTTAGCTTTATGCTACTGCTCAACACTAATCAATGAACATGATGAGATTTACCAATGATACGTTGTTTCCCTTTTATTATGATGTTATACTTGTGGCTTTTAAGGGGGCTCGAGCAGTTTCTCGAGTGCCTCTCTGTAAGGACCTGTTCGTTGAGAGACCACCCGGGATAACAGTGCAACCATGAGGGTGAAATGGGAGGCCCTTAGCTAATTAATTAGAGGAACTAGAGGTGTAGTTGCTTCGCCGTCGTGCCGTCAATGGGGTCTAGGCACAGTGCTTGCTCTGCCAAGGTTGGGTGCCGAGGTTCTTTCGTTTTGCTTTTGTTAGCCACCCTCCTACGGGGAGGGGTACTGTGTTTATCAAACTGGAGAAACCTAACAGGCGGCTATGACCTCTAGGGAATCTTCGTAAAAGCTACGTAGTGATACCCTGCCGGACCACCAATGGGGAGTCATGATCCCCGGGCAAAACGGGAATCACGACTCATGGGTAAAGTGTGCGACCTCTGGAGAGGGTAAGGAAACTGATATATCAGCCATGCTCACGGTTAAGAGCAGCCTTGGGATCCTCTTTGATTAGAGATACTCCGGATACACCTTGGATGATGACTTTAATGATGATGGTTAATGATGGTGACTTTAATTATGAATTCTAGTATTTCCTCTCCGAGGAGGTACTTTTGGGATTATAACTTGGGTTTTATGATAAAAACTGGCTTCTACTAAAAATAAGTACCTGACCAACTAAAAGCAACTGCTTGAGCCTAACCCCACATAAAAGCTAGTCCACTTCAGCCAAACGGGGCATTTGCTGAGTACGTTGATGTGTACTCATCCTTGCTTTACCACAAAACACCAGGTTGTCCACATTGCAACCACTGCTCAGGAGAAGATGAACCCATGGAAGGAGACTTCCAGGAGTTCCAAGACTACAACGAGTTCTAGGTGTGGGTTGGCGGCAACCCCCATTCAGCTGCCTGTGAAGGCCCTATCTTTACTGTGTTTCGCTTAGCACTTTGATTTACCCGTTGAGTTGATGACTATGTGGATGTCTCTGATATTGTGATGTAATAAGTTAATACTCTTTTATGTTATTATTCGAGCACTATGCGATGATGTTCATTTATGTAATTGATGTGTACGTGAATTCTGATCCTGGCACGTACATAGTTCGCATTCGGTTTGCCTTCCAAAACGGGTGTGACAGTTATCATGGTTAGCATTTTGCTATTGCCTTAACTTTAATCAATGAACATGATGTGAACATTTATGATACGATACTGTTATCTTGATTATGCTGATGGTCTTGTGATACTCTAGGGGACTCAAGCCTTTTTCCTGAGTACCTCTCCGTAAGGACCTGTTCGTGGAGTGACCACCCGGGATAACAATGCAACCATGAGGGTGGAATGGGACGCCCTTAGCTGATTAATTAGATGAACCTGGGGGTGTAGTTGGCTTTGCCGGAGGGCCATCAATGGGGGCCAGGGTGTAGTGCTCGCTCTGCCAAGGTTCGGGTGCAGAGGTTCATTCGATTTGGTTTTGTTAGTCACCCACCTTGGGGAGGTGTACTGCGTTTGTACGACTGGCGAAACCTAACGAGCAACTATGCACCATGGGAGTCTTTGTAAAGGCTACGTAGTGTATCCCTGGCCATTCACCTTGGTAGGGAAGATCGGGTCTGTACAACCCAGGCTGGAAAGGGATCACGACTCGTGGGTAAAGTGTGCAACCTCTGCAGAGTGTTAGAAACTGGTATATCAGTCGAGCTCACGGTTAAGAGCAGCCTTGGGATCCTCTTTGATTAGAAGAATTTTAGTTACTTTTATGATGATGGTTAACAATGATGTTATAGACCTGATCTCTGGTATTTCCTCTTTTGAGGGAGTACTTTTGGGCAATAACTGGGTTATTAGTAAAACTTACCTCTACTAATAATAATAAATACTTGACCAACTAAAAGCAACTGCTTAACCTCAACCCCATATACAGCTAGTCCAATTTAGCCAAACGGGACATCTGCTGAGTACGTTGATGTGTACTCACCCTTGTTTTACACACCACCCCCACCCCAGGATGTCCCCATTGTACTCAGTGCTCAGAAGGTGATGCTGGCAACATGGAGGACTTCGAGGAGTTCCAGGATTACGACGAGTTTTAGTTTACTTAGTGGCAAACCCCCAGTTAGCTGCCTATGTAGGCTTATCATCTATGTTTTGTTTCTCCGCACTTTGATATTTATGTTAAAGACAATGGTTATGTAATAGACTCTGTGGATGTCTTGGACATCTTGATGTAATTAAGTACCTTTCCGTTATTTAATCCAATCATTGTGTGATGATGTCCAATTATGTAATCGCTGTGTACGTGAGTTCTGATCCTGTCACGTACATGGTTCCATTCGGTTTGCCTTCCAAAACCGGGTGTGACATAAGTGGTATCAAAGCCTTGCTGACTATTGGACTGCTAACCTAGACTAGAATGGTCACCCTAAGGACTATAGACCCCTACTCTTACCTTGACTTTAGAGTTCTTTCAAAAGTTGGTCATCTTGACCAACTCTGTGTTATCTACTTATCTCAAAAAGTTTTGTCTCACTTTTCTTTCTATTTACTTTCTGGTCTCATAGTTCTACTCTTACTCTTGTGCTTACGATGTCTTTTGTAGATGGCCCGTATCAGGTGCACTGCACGTAAGTCTGTGATCCCCTTTTTGCCTTCTCGCCTGGCGGAGCGTCCACTGCGTCGCACGGTGCCAAGTCAGTCCAGTCACCTGAAGAGACTGCATCGTCGCCTGCGCGAGGAGCAGGAGCACCGACGCCAGGAGCAGGAGCAGGAGCAGCAGGACTCTTCCCCCTCGCCTCAGTAGGAGGTGGAGTCTGAGAGGTTGCCTTCCCCTGCACCTCAGCCAGAGATGCCCCCTGCACCGCCACAGGGCATCCCGGCTGTTGGAGGAGACCCTAACGGAGATGGGGACGACGATGACACTAGTGGCAGTTCGAGCCATGGCACGAAGCTCTCGGAGGAATCGGAGCCGGAGGGATGGATCGCTAGACCCATCACTCGTGACGCCGCTCGCGGGTGTCACTTCCACGACGCTCTCAACACCCTGCTGCGTCGGGCCTTCGACCGACACACTTGGTCTATCGAGTACTGTTGTGTAGTCTACCAACATCGTCGCGGGTTATACCCGGACCAGTGGGAGGCTACTTGCTTGGTGCGCCGTCTGGACGATGATCTCCGAGGTGCAGAGGCCTTCTCATAGCACTATTTTATTACTGAGAGGGATACTGTAGAGGCAGCCATGCAAGATGCAGCATGACGGGCACTTTCTCAGTATTGCTCATTGTTCAGCGGGGTAGCTGATGGCCTTGACCTGAAGTACTACCCTCGTCGTTCGACCGACAGTGCTGGAGGTGTGATTGCCTCGCCAGTTAGTGAGGGCAATCCCAGGCTGAACAATATGGTCAACCTGGCTGTCGTGCTCAACACAGAGTTGGACCACACCCTTGACGAGTTGGGCAAGGTTCGGGCGGAGGTTGCGGAATTGCGTGCTGAGTGCACAGCACACCACTATCTGGATGGTGGTTCTCCCGCCCCTGTCGGGATTCAACACCCTTACCGTTCACCACCCCGTGGTTGCTTCGACTATGGTACCCCAGACTGTAGGACCCGGATAGATTTGGATCCCTAGATCGACAGAGTCAGAGTCTGTAATAATGCTTAGTTCAGTGTTTTAGTCTAGTCAGGTTTAGTTAGAGTTAGTTTGCTTATCATATGTTGGATGTTTGTTATGATGGACATGTACTGAAGTTGGATCTTTGTATTGATTGTCACCAAGGTGTGGGTATCCCCTGCAACTTGGTGTAGTTATTAATAAAGTCAGTTATTTAGTTGGGTAATCCATTTATTTCCACTTTCCTCTTTATCTGATAAGCTGTCAGTGAAGATGGTCATTTGTTCAATGCTATGAAGATTTCCGTAAATCTTTTCTTATGCTGAAAGACTGCATAGTCAGATTTGATATATGTGTGTGATTTCTACAGACGTCTGAGAACAGACGCAGAGGTGCGAGGCGTGCTCAGCCAGAACAGCAGGCACCTCAAGAGGAAGCAGCCCCGCAGCAGCATTTGCCACCTCCACCCCCTGATGACCATTGAGCAAATGTTCTTGATGCAGACCCAAGCAGTCCAGGCAATTGGTCAGACCTTAGTAGCTATGCAGCAGGTGCAGCAGTAGCCACCACCACCTCAGCCTCAGGTGCAAGTTCAGATGCCTCAAGTGCCCAGAGACAAGCGGGTAGAATTCATGAGGGGCCATCCCCCAGTCTTTACCCATTCTGCTGATCCCATGGACGCTGAAGATTGGCTGCGTATCGTGGAGTGTGAGTTGCACACTGCCCAATGCAACGATCGTGAGAAGGTGCTGTACGGTCCCCGACAGCTAAGGGGAGTAGCCCAGTCTTGGTCGGAGTCTTACCTTGCCACCCATGCCAATCCGGAAGCCATCACTTGTGAAGAATTCAGGGACAACTTCCGTCGCTACCATGTGCCCGAGGGACTGATGATAGTGAGGAAGGAGGAGTTTCTCGCCCTGAAGCAAGGTCCTCTGTCAGTCAGTGAGTATAGGGATAAGTTTCTGCAGCTATCGCGTTACGCCCCAGAAGACGTCAACACGGATGCTAAGAGGCAATACTGCTTTCTGAGAGGATTGGTTGATCCCTCCACTATCAGCTGATGAACCACACCTTCCCTACCTTCCAGCATCTGATCGACAGGGCTATTATGACTAAAAGGAAGCGTCGGGAGATGGAGGACAGGAAACACAAGATTGGTGGATCTTAGGTTGGGAGTAGCAGTCGTCCTTGCTACTCAGGCAACCCACCTCAGCCATTCAAGCAAGGTCACCAGCACCAGCATCAGTGTCAGAACCAGCAGCAGTAGTACCAGAGGCAGTTTCCTCAGCAGTAGCAGCAGTACCGTCAGAACAACCAGTAAGGAGGAAATCAATACCAGCATCAAAGCAACCAGGCAGCCCGTCTTCCTGCCCCAGCAACCAACCAGAACAACCAAGCAGCGCCAGCGCAAGGAGGAAGTCGTGCATGTTTCCACTGTGGGGAACAAGGTCATTGGGCGAACCATTACCCAAAGAAAGCAGCTCAGCAGCAGCTAGTGAAAGGGAAATGTGCCTTTGGCCATTTCTAGTATATTTTGGTGATTAAGTGCCCAACACATATTGAGTGAGTAATTATATGCCAAAGGATGGATGAAGTGCAAATCGACAAGAAGGTATGGTTCTAGACTTAGTACATTGGTTTTTGTGTACTAATATATTTGTTTAAGTGCTAGAATCAGGAAAAGAAAAGGATTGGAAAAGAGTTGGCTGTGTACAGCCAACTGCTGCTCAGTCTGGGTGCACCGGACAGTGTCCGGTGCGCCAGGCTGGGCTCTGGCGAACTGGCCACTCTCGGGAATTCGTCGGCGGTGTACAGCTATAATTCACCGGACTGTCCGGTGGTGCACCGGACTGTTCGGTGAGCCAACGGCCGCCAGCTCAACGGTCGGCCGCGCAATCCGGGCGCATCGCGTGGCCCACGCCAATGGTCGGCTGGGGGCACCGGACTGTCCGGTGCGCCAACCAGCCCGAAGATCCAACGGTCGGCTGTGCCAGGAATGGAAGGAGATCCACACCGGACATGCTACAGTGGTTGTCTGGTGGTGCACCGGACTGTCCGGTGCGCCACCCGACAAGGCAAGAATTGCCTTCCTTGTTGGGTTCCAACGGCTCCTAGCTGCCTTGAGGCTATAAAAGGGACCCCTAGGCGCATGGAGGAGTCACCCAAGCATTCCTTGATCATTCCTAAGCACCAATACTTCATTCTCGCGCATTCGATTCTTTGTGATAGTGACTTGAGCTCCATTTGAGTAGAGAACTCTTTGAGTTGTGTTGTGAGCTCAAGTTGTGGCTTGTGTGCATGATTGTGCTCGTACTTTGAGTCTTGTGTTTGTTGCTCTTCCCATCCTTACTTCCGTGCTTCTTTGTGATCATCAATTGTAAGGGCGAGAGACTCCAAGTTGTGGAGATTCCTTGCAAACGGGAGAGAGTATAAGAAAGAAAAACATCGTGGTATTCAAGTCGATCATTGGATCACTTAAGAGGGGTTGACTGCAACCCTCATCCATTGGGACGCCACAACGTGGAGTAGGCAAGTGTTACATTTGGCCGAACCACGGGATAAATCACTGTGTCTCTTGTGCTTGCTTTCTTTGTGACTATTGTGTTTCACAAGAGATTGGTCCTTAGCCACTTGATTCCATTGTGATAACACTTAACCAAGTTTTGTGGCTACAAGTATTTGATTTTTATAGGATCACCTATTCACCCCCCTCTAGGTGCTCTTAATTGGTATCGGAGCCATTCTCTTCACGCAAGGGACTAATCGCCCGAAGAGATGGATCCTAAGGGAAAGGGGATGGTGGTCAATGACAAGACAAAGGAATCCATCGTCAACGAGCCAAGAGATGATAAACCCTCGGACTCTGGCTCGAGTCATAAGAAAAGAGACGAGAAAAAGAAGAGGCGTATTAAGAAGATCGTCTACTACGACAGCGACAAGTCTTCTTCTTCCCCAAGAGACGACGACGACGAGAAAAAGAAACCGGTTAACTCAAACTTTTCATTTTATTATTCTCGTATTCCGGTTAACTCCAATGCTCATTTACTTTCAATTCCACTTGGGAAACCTCTGCACTTTGATGGAGAAGACTACTCATTTTGGAGTCACAAAATGCATAGTCACCTATTCTCTCTCCATCCAAGTATTTGGGAGATTGTTGAAAACGGAATGCTTTTTGATAGTACTGACAACCCTGTTTTCATTAATGAGCAAATCCATAAAAATGCACAAGCTACCACTGTTTTGCTAGCGTCGTTGTGCAGGGACGAGTACCACAAGGTGAGCGGCTTGGATAACGCCAAGCAAATTTGGGATACCCTCAAGATTTCTCATGAGGGAAACGACGCCACCATTATCACCAAGATGGAGTTGGTGGAAGGCAAACTAGTGGAAGGCAAACTAGGAAGGTTCGCAATGATCAGGGGAGAGGAGCCAACGCAAACGTACAACAGGCTCAAGACCCTGGTCAACAAAATCAGGAGCTACAGAAGCACTAGATGGACGGACCACGACGTCGTCTGACTTATGCTCAGGTCCTTCACTGTTCTTGATCCTCATCTTGTGAACTCAATCCATGAGAATCCTAGGTACACAAAGATGACGCCCGAAGAAATACTCGGAAAGTTTGTAAGCGGGCATATGATGATCAAGGAAGCAAGATACGTTGATGAGGCATTGAATGGCCCAATGCCCATCGACGAGCCTCAAACTGTTGCTCTCAAAGCAACAAGCAGCAGGGAGGCGCTACCTAGCAAGGTAACACAAGTTGAGGCGGCTGGGCTAAACGAGGATGAGATGGCCCTAATCATAAAGCGCTTCAAGACCGCATTGAAAGGACGCAAGGAGTACTCAAACAAGAACAAGGCAAAGGGAAAGCGCTCTTGCTTCAAGTGCGGTAAGACTGGTCATTTTATAGCAAATTGTCCCGATAACTCTAGTGACTAGGAACAAGCAAAGGGCGGGAAGAAAGAGAAGCAAAAGAGTTACAGGAAGGCAAAGGGCGAGGCACACATCGGAAAGGAATGGGACTCAGACTGCTCATCTTCTGATTCCGACGACGAAGGACTAGCTGCCTTAGCCTTCAACAAGTCCTTTCTCTTCCCCAACAAACGCCACACCTGCCACATGGCAAAGGAGAAAAAGGTAAGCGTTCGTGAAACTCCTAAGTATACTACTTCAAGTGATGATGAATCTAGTGATGATGAAGTAGACTATACTGAATTATTTAAGGGCTTAGATAGATCAAAAGTAGATAAAATAAATGAGTTGATTGATGCCTTGAATGAAAAAGATAGACTGCTAGAGAGGCAAGTGGACATTTTGTATGAGGAACATGACAAGTTTGTTAGTGTTCAAAAGTCTCTTGCCTTAGAAATAAAAAGAAATGAATTACTATCTTCTGAGTTATCTACTTGCAATGAAACTATGGCTAGCTTGAAGAGTATTAATGATGATTTGAATGCCAAGCTAGAAGTAATTAACAAATCTAGTTCTTGTGTAGAGAATGTTGTAATTTGCAGTAGATGCAAGGATTTCAATGTTGATGCTTGTGATGAACATTTAATTTCTATTTCTAAATTAAATAATGAAGTAGCAAGTCTTAATGCTCAACTTAAGACTTGCAAAAGTGATTTTGATAAATTAAAATTTGCTAGGGATGCCTACACTGTTGGTAGACACCACTCAATTAAGGATGGACTTGGCTTTAAGAAGGAAGCCAAGAACTTAACAAGCCAAAGGGCTCCCATTTTCAACAAGGAAAGAGGGAAAACCCCCATGGCTAGTTGTATTCAAAAGAATCATGTGTTCATTTATGATAGAAATGTTTCTAGGAATACTCATTATAACATGAGTTATGGTGCTTATGATTCACATGCTATGATTGCTTCAAGTTCTACCTTTGTGCATGGTAGAAGTAGGCCTAGGAAGGGAAATGTTATTCATCATGTGCCTAAGAAAATGCCTAATGAATTTGGTACTGTTGTTCATGCCTGCAACACTAATTTTGTACTTTCATGTAGAAATAAGAAAGTGGTTGCTAGGAAGTTGGGGGCCAAATACAAGGGAGATAAGACTTGCATTTGGGTCCCAAAGGATATTGTAACTAACCTTGTAGGACCCAACAAGAGTTGGGTACCTAAGACCCAAGCCTAATTTGCCTTGCAAGGTTTATGCATCCGAGGGCTCAAGCTGGATTATTGACAGCGGATGCACAAACCACATGACGGGGGAGAAGAAGATGTTCTCCTCCTACGTCAAGAGCAAAGATTCCCAAGATTCGATCATCTTTGGAGATGGGAACCAAGGCAAGGTTAAAGGTCTAGGAAAGATAGCTATTTCATCCGAGCATTCCATATCTAATGTGTTCTTAGTTGAATCGCTTGTGTATAACTTGTTGTCCGTTAGTCAACTATGTAATATGGGTTACAATTGCTTATTTACCAATGTAGATGTGTCTGTCTTTAGAAGGAGTGATGGTTCATTAGCTTTTAAGGGTGTACTAGACGGCAAACTCTATTTAGTTGATTTTTTGAAGGAGGAGGTTGTTCTAGATGCATGCTTAATCGCTAAGACTAGCATGGGCTGGCTGTGGCATCGCCGTCTAGCACATGTTGGGATGAAGAACCTTCATAAACTTCTAAAGGGAGAACATGTGTTAGGTCTAACCAATGTTTCCTTCGAAAAAGATAGACCTTGTGCAGCTTGTCAAGCAGGTAAACAGGTGGGAAATACTCATCACAGCAAGAACGTGATGACCATGACAAGACCTCTAGAGCTACTTCATATGGACCTCTTCGGACCCATCGCTTACCTTAGCATCGGGGGAAGTAAGTATGGTCTTGTTATTGTTGATGATTTTTCCCGCTTCACTTGGGTATTCTTTTTGCAGGATAAAACAGAAACCCAAGGGACCCTAAAGCGCTTTTTAAGGAGAGCTCAAAATGAATTTGAGCTCAAGGTGAAAAAGATAAGGAGCGACAATGGGTCCGAATTCAAGAATCTTCAAGTGGAGGAGTACCTTGAGGAGGAAGGAATCAAGCACGAGTTCTCCGCTCCCTACACACCACAGCAAAATGGTGTGGTAGAGAGGAACAACATGACGCTTATAGACATTGCAAGGACGATACTTGGAGAATTCAAGATGCCCGAGCAGTTTTGGTCAGAAGCTGTGAACACAGCTTGCCACGCCATAAACCGGGTCTACCTTCATCGCCTCCTCAAGAAGACGTCGTACGAACTTCTAACCGGTAACAAACTCAACGTTTCATACTTTCGTGTATTTGGGAGCAAATGTTACATTCTTGTGAAGAAAGGTAGGAATTCCAAATTTGCTCCCAAAGCTGTAGAAGGGTTTTTGTTAGGTTATGACTCAAATACAAAGGCGTATAGAGTCTTCAACAAATCATCGGGTTTGGTTGAAGTCTCTAGCGATGTTGTATTTGATGAAACTAATGGCTCTCCAAGAGAGCAAGTTGATCTTGACGATGTAGATGAAGATGATGTTCCAACGAACGCAATTCACACCATGGCGATTGGAAATGTGCGACCACATGAATACAAAGAGCAAGATCAACCTTCTTCCTCAACGATGGTGCACCCCCCAACTCAAGATGATGAACAGGTTCCTCAAGATGAGACGTGTGATCAAGGGGGAGCATACGAAGACCAAGTTGTGGAAGAAGAAGCACTACGGGCCCCTTCCACTCAAATCCGAGCAACGATTCAAAGGAATCATCCCGTCGACCAGATTTTGGGTGATATAAGCAAGGGAGTAACTACTCGCTCTAGATTAGCTAATTTTTGTGAGCATTACTCGTTTGTCTCTTCTATTGAGCCTTTCAGGGTAGAAGAGGCCTTGCTAGATCTGGACTGGGTATTGGTCATGCAGGAAGAGCTCAATAACTTCAAGCGAAATGAAGTTTGGACCCTGGTGCCACGTCCAAAGCAAAACGTTGTGGGAACCAAGTGGGTGTTCCGCAACAAGCAAGACGAGCACGGAGTGGTGACAAGGAACAAGGCTCGACTTGTGGCAAAAGGTTATGCCCAAGTCGCAGGTTTGGATTTCGAAGAGACTTTTGCTCCTGTGGCTAGGCTAGAGTCTATTCGTATTCTATTAGCCTATGCCGCTCACCATTCCTTCAGGTTGTTCCAAATGGATGTGAAGAGCACTTTCCTCAATGGGCCAATCAAGGAGGAGGTGTACGTAGAGCAACCCCCTAGCTTTGAGGATGAACGGTACCCCGATCATGTGTGTAAGCTATCTAAGGTGCTCTATGGACTTAAGCATGCCCCAAGAGCATGGTATGAATGCCTTAGAGATTTTCTAATTGCTAATGCTTTCAAGGTTGGGAAAGCCGATCCAACTCTTTTCACTAGGACTTGTGATGGTGATCTATTTGTATGCCAAATTTATGTCGATGACATAATATTTGGTTCTACTAACCAAAAGTCTTGTGAAGAGTTTAGTAGGGTGATGACACAGAAATTCGAGATGTCTATGATGGGCGAGCTGAACTACTTCCTTGGGTTCCAAGTGAAGCAACTCAAGGATGGCACCTTCATTTCTCAAACGAAGTACACACAATATTTGCTCAAGCGGTTCGGGATGAAGGACTCTAAGCCCGCAAAGACTCCAATGGGAACCGACAGACATGTCGACCTCAACGAAGAAGGTAAGTCTGTTGATCAAAAGGCATACCGGTCTATGATAGGATCCTTGCTTTATTTATGTGCTAGTAGACCGGATATTATTCTTAGCGTATGCATGTGTACTAGATTTCAATCCGACCCAAGGGAATGTCACCTTGTGGCCGTTAAGCGAATTCTTAGATATTTAGTCGCTACGCCTTGCTTCGGGATCTGGTATCCAAAGGGGTCTACCTTTGACTTAATTGGATATTCAGACTCCGATTATGCTGGATGCAAGGTTGATAGGAAGAGTACATCAGGGACATTCCAATTCCTAGGAAGGTCCCTGGTGTCTTGGAGTTCAAAGAAACAAACGTCCGTTGCCCTATCCACTGCTGAGGCCGAGTATGTTGCCGCAGGACAGTGTTGCGCGCAACTACTTTGGATGAGGCAAACCCTCCGGGACTTTGGCTACAATCTGAGCAAAGTCCCACTCCTGTGTGATAATGAGAGTGCAATCCGCATGGTGGATAATCCTGTTGAACACAGCCGCACTAAGCACATAGACATCTGGCATCACTTTTTGAGAGACCACCAGCAAAAGGGAGATATCGAAGTGTTTTATGTTAGCACCGAGAACCAGCTAGCCGATATCTTTACCAAGCCTTTAGATGAGAAGACCTTTTGCAGGCTGCGTAGTGAGCTAAATGTCTTAGATTCGCATAACTTGGATTGATCTATAGCATACATGTGTTTTATGCCTTTGATCATGTAATTTATGCATTTCAATCCATATTGTTCATTTGTGGTGCCCAAGTTGTACACATGATCCCCGAACCTCACAAGTCCATTTGCAAGTGATGCACTTATTTAGGGGGAGGCATGCTACAACTTGACACTTTGAGACTAATCCTGTGTTTGAGTTTACTTGTTTGAGTCTCAAAAGTGGAATGAAAGGGAAAGGTGGACTTGGACCATGAAAGACTTCCATTGCACTCCAATGAGAGGGTAATTAACTCCAAGTTCATCTCTATGCACTTATTGCCTTTTTGCTCTTAATTGACAATTTTGGTGAGGCAATGAGGTTAAAGGGCCAAAAATGATCCCGTTTTGGTGCTTGATGCCAAAGGGGGAGAAATTAAGGCCAAAGCAAAGCAAATGATTTAGCTACCACTTGTGAAATTTGTGAAAAAGCCACTTGTGAAATTTGTGAAAAAGAGTAGAGTAGAACTTTTGATTTGTCAAAATAACTCTTACTATCAAAATTTGGTCTCTTGTGGGGAGAATGTTTGATTATGGGAAAAAGGGGGAGTTTTTGGCTCTTAATCATTCTTACTCTTGGATTATCTCTCTTTGTGTCTAAACATGTGTGTTTAACTTAGAGACAGGAAAATGAATTTGATTTGTAAAAACAAACCAAATGGTGGCAAAGAACGATCCAAATATGTCAAATCTTGTAAGAGACAATTTTTGTTCTCAATTGCATTGATGTTGCACTTCTATTTGTTGCTTTTTGATGTGTTGGCATAAATCACCAAAAAGGGGGAGATTGAAAGGGAAATGTGCCCTTGGGCCATTTCTAGTATATTTTGGTGATTAAGTGCCCAACACATATTGAGTGAGTAATTATATGCCAAAGGATGGATGAAGTGCAAATCGACAAGAAGGTATGGTTCTAGACTTAGTACATTGGTTTTTGTGTACTAATATATTTGTCTAAGTGCTAGAATCAGGAAAAGAAAAGGATTGGAAAAGAGTTGGCTGTGTACAGCCAACTGCTGCACAGTCTGGGTGCACCAGACTATCCGATGGTGCACCGGACGGTCCGGTGGTGCACCGGACAGTGTCCGGTGCGCCAGGCTGGGCTCTGGCGAACTGGCCAATCTCGGGAATTCGTCGGCGGCGTACGGCTATAATTCACCGGACTGTCCGGTGGTGCACCGGACTGTCCGGTGAGCCAACGGCCGCCAGCTCAACGGTCGGCCGCGCAATCTGGGCGCGACGCGTGGCCCACGCCAACGGTCGGCTGGGGGCAACGGACTATCCGGTGCGCCAACCAGCCCGAAGATCCAACGGTCGGCTGCGCCAGGAATGGAAGGAGATCCGCACCGGACATGCTAAAGTGGCTGTGGTGGTGCACCAGACTGTCCGGTGCGCCACCCGACAGAAGGCAAGAATTGCCTTCCTTGTTGTGTTCCAACGGCTCCTAGCCTTGGGGCTATAAAAGGGACCCCTAGGCGCATGGAGGAGTCACCCAAGCATTCCTTGATCATTCCTAAGCACCAAGACTTCATTCTCGTGCATTCGATTCTTTGTGATAGTGACTTGAGCTCCATTTGAGTAGAGAACTCTTTGAGTTGTGTTGTGAGCTCAAGTTGTGGCTTGTGTGCGTGATTGTGCTCGTACTTTGAGTCTTGTGTGTGTTGCTCTTCCCATCCTTACTTCTGTGCTTCTTTGTGATCATCATTTGTAAGGGCGAGAGACTCCAAGTTGTGGATATTCCTCGCAAACGGGAGACAGTATAAGAAAGAAAAACATCGTGGTATTCAAGTCGATCATTGGATCACTTGAGAGGGGTTGAGTGCAACCCTCGTCCATTGGGACGCCACAACATGGAGTAGGCAAGTGTTACACTTGGCCGAACCACAGGATAAATCACTGTGTCTCTTATGCTTGTTTTCTTTGTGACTATTGTGTTTCACAAGAGATCGGTCCTTAGCCACTTGATTTCATTGTGCTAACACTTAACCAAGTTTTGTAGCTACAAGTATTTGATTTTTACAGGATCACCTATTCTCCCCCCTCTAGGTGCTCTCAGCTAGCTCCCAATGCACCAGTCAGACAGAATGCAATGCAGCCAGGAGGCAACAGCCGTGGGCAACCTCGTGCCCAGTATGGAAAGGTGAACCACTTGGAGGCCGACACAGTCCAGGAGACTCCAGGAGTGGTACTAGGTACGTTTTCAGTTGAGTACCATTCTTCAAATGTCTTATTTGATACTGCAGCAACACATTCTTTTGTGACTACATCATGGGTAGAATCACATAATATACCAGTAGCACCCATGTATCCACGTATGAGGGTTAGTTCAGTTGGTGGAAGAACCCAAACAGATAGATTTTGCCCTAGTGCAAAGGTTCAAATAAGAGGGATAGAGTTCCCCGCTGATTTAATAGTTATGGATAACCAGGATACAACTATAGATGTCATCCTAGGGATGAATTTGCTAACCAAGTATCAAGCCAGTCTTAGCTGTGATAAGAGAACGGTGAATTTAGTATCCCTATCAGGAGAAGAAGTGTTAGTAGAGTTGGTCTTGTGTAGACCAAGAAGAGGAAGTTGTCACCAAGTCACCACCCACATTGAGGAGATTAAACCATTAGAGGCTATCAATGTAGTATCAGAGTTCCCAGATGTGTTTCTCGAGGAGTTACTGGGTATGCCACCTAAAAGGAAGGTTGAATTCGCCATAGAGCTTATACCAGGTACTGCCCCTATTTCCAAGAGAGCCTATCGAGTGTCCGGACCAGAGTTGGTGGAGCTCAAGAAGCAGATTGATGAGTTGTCGGAGAAAGGCTACATCAAACTGAGTACCTCGCCTTGGGTAGCCCCAGTGCTATTTGTGGAGAAGAAGGATGGCACAAAGAGGATGTGCATTGACTACAGATCTTCGAATGAAGTCACTATCAAGAACAAGTACCCCCTGCCCAGAATTGAAGATTTATTCGATCAGTTGAGAGGAGCCAGTGTGTTCTCGAAGATAGATCTAAGGTCAGGCTACCATTAGCTCAGAATCCGACCCTCAGATATACTGAAGACAGCATTCATTACCAAGTATGGACTGTATGAGTTCATGGTCATGTCATTCGGTTTGACGAATGCGCCAGCCTACTTCATGTACTTAATGAACAGTGTGTTCATGGACTACCTCGACAAGTTCATAGTAGTGTTCATTGATGATATTCTTATATATTCCCAGAATGAGCAAGAGCATGAAGAGCATTTGAGGAAAGTACTTCAGAGGCTACGAGATTGTCAGTTGTATGCTAAGCTTAGCAAGTGCGAGTTCTGGATCAGTGAAGTCTATTCTTGGGTCACATTATAAACCGAGAGGGATTGGTCATAGATCTGAAGAAGGTAACAACTATCTTGGACTGGAAAGCACCAAAAGATGTCCGAGGAATCAATGTGTTATCTTGGCACAATCTGTTTTTAGCACGTGAGATTCATTATTAGTGCTAGTTTGGTAATGGTGTCATGATTAAGGACTTATGGTGCCGCAGCGAAACTGAGAGCCCCTTGTGAATGTACACACAAGGTTATGCTGCTTGTATGCTGGTATCGAGGTCTCTAGTCATGATCCATTGTGGAACTACACTGATGTGTGATCTTCCGTGGACTCCTCCCTTGAAACAATTTCTATGTTGTTTGTTAAGTGATCCAGCAACATCTATCGTCTCTATTGGATCAAAAGGGCATACCACTTTCATATGTGATCTCTTTTCTTTTGATCTTGGTAGTGACTACTCATACAAGTTCCCTTTACGTCCTTTGTGTAAAGGTGAAGCCTTGGAGCTTTTTAGTGTTAAAGACAGATGATTAGCTCTCAAAATGGAGATTGACTTTCCCTACTGCTGAGCTGCAGGAGTTTGTTCATTCGCTCTTTCATTTAAATCCATGTATTCCCTAACCAAGTTAGTTCATCTCGCATGAAGAAACATATGAACAACCTGACCAAATGGATTTCTACCCAAATGCATGATCTTTTGCTAGCAAATGTGAACTCTCAACCCTTGGCTTACCGATGGTACTGAGAGGACCTGCTCAATATCAAAAGTAGTTCAACAAGTTGGTTTTTACTAACTTGTAACTGCCTAATGAACAAAAGTTGAGTTTAGAGATCATTTTGTTGAGTTGTCTAAACTCACTTTGGTTCAACTCGTTCTAAGAGAGTACTTACAAAAATCGAGATTAAGTAGGCCAGTAGCCACCTAATCGTCACTCTAGTCATGCCTTGATCGCCTCACGTGTGCTTTTCAAGCATGTGTGATCAGGTCGAGTCATGCTTAGTGCTCAAAAAAGTGGATTGATTGTGAAGCCAACATTTGTTGATAATCTTCACTGATGTTTCCTCGAGTCTCCATTAGCATCATTGAACTTGGATTTTCTGGCTAACACGAGTTAACTGTGATGTTATTCGACATTCACACCCATCTCGTGTGCTATGAACTTACTGTGACCCCTTGTTGGTAAACCTCTTTCTGTGTGTTACCCAAGAGGTTGCATCTGGTTCTGTTTGGGTAAAATCGTGTATTTGCCGCTCGCTCAACAGACTCAGATAGTACAGTGTCATTAGAAAAAGCAAACTGCACACATGGAACCTTATGTGTTCTTCTGGCAGACATCGTCTCTATTGGTGGACATATCTGAATTAGCTTAAGGTAATACATGTTGTGTCCACTAGAGAAACAACATTCTGAGACACTCGCCTTTGTTTGGAACTGTCTTATGATTATCGCTGATATGAACATGGGTTACATGCTTCTCTACTCTTAAAAGTCTTTCGCTCCGAATCTCAGGACGAGATTCTTTTAAGGGCGGAGGGCTGTAACACCCCAGGTGTTTATACTCCGTTCGACGAAGAGCATGGATTTAAACACGTAATATCAGTGGATAAAACAGGTGCTAAATTTTAATCATTCTCGGCTATCGTGATTTTAATATCGCATCTGTTTCGTCTATCGCGAGTTCGGCATCATTTTTATCTATCCGGGCTCTTCCTAAATTTTCGTGATATTCGGAACATAGTTGTTCCAAAAATCGGTGCGTCCAGTGATTATTTAAAATTCATCGCTCGCGCGAATACAAATTCGGAAGCTCGAACTCCTTTTACGCTTTTATCCTGGGCAAATTAATTTGAACTCGACGACTAAAATGTTCGAGGCAAAAATAATCTATATCGCGCATTGTCCGAGAAAAATCGTGCGCGAGATTATGATCCCATTCGTTCTTCAGCATGCTGTTGTGGCAACAAAATCATGTATACATTAACAGATATGGTTTCGGCTAATTTTTGTCGAACCACACAGAGCAAATTAATGAAGCCAAAATCCGTTTAATTCGGTTAGTTGCTTCTCACCTCGATCTAAAAGATGAATTAACGGTACAAATTCATCAGTCTTCCGAGAATTTGCCAAATTAAATCGTGTCCAATTATTGTTATCAATCTCGTTTGATTTGACCTATTTTACGTCGCTAAAAATCTTGCTTCAGAAATATTTGTGATTTTCGGTAAAAAAAGAAAGGGGGAAACTAAAAAAATGATGAAAAAGATCTCCAGCCGCCGCTTCTCTCCATCTGATATTTTTCAGTCGTTGATCTTTATCTCCTGGACGTCATCTTCTTCAGCAGCCTTATCCCATTGCTTGATTTTTTTCAGCCGCCGTACGCAGATATCCCACCGCCGTTCACTGATTTTTCTACCGCCGAGCTCCCTTGCCGCGGTTCCCAGCTCCCTCTACTTATCTCTCTACGCACGTCTTCTTCCCCATGGTCGCGGCCCCTGCTCGACCGCGTCCCCCTGCCCAGCACCGCGTCCCTCTGGCTCGAACGCCAATCTCCCCAAGCTTCTTCCCCGCGCGGCAGCTTCCCAGCTCCCTGGCGCTTCTTCCTGTGCAGCGCCCTGGCCCATCTGCTGAGCTCGTCCATAGCCGGTCAAGCTCCATCCCTAGCTGTGCTCGTGCCCAACTCCTGCGTTGCGCCCTAGCCTCCCAGTCCGGCCAGTCGAGCGCTCCTTCTCCCAGCCATGGAGCTCCCGGCCGTGCAGCTTGCCCAGCCCCCAGCCCGACCGGAGCTCCCTTCAACTCGAGCTCCCACCTCCCATGGTTGTATGCCCCAGCTCGGCTTGGCCCTCTATTCCGCGTGTTTGCCCTTGCGGAGCCCGCCTAGCCTCCATTTTTCCCCAGCCGCACGCATCCCTGCTCGCTCTCCAGCTCCTCCTCTCCCTCCCATGGCGGCGCGCCCATCCCTCTGCTCGGGCCACGTCCTGCTGAGCCCCTCCATAGCTGGCGCCCCTGTGCTCGACGCCCAGAGCCGAGGCCCCTTCTCTGCGCGCTCCTCCGGCCATGGATTTCCACTAGTAGAAAAGAGCTCAAAGCCTGCGGCACCCATAAATTATCACTGGCGGTTTCAGTTATCACGCGCCAGTAAAAAAACAAGGTGGACCCGACTTAGGAACCGCCAGTGGAAACCCATTTTCACTGGCGGTTCTGTTACACCAACCGCCAGTGGAAATAGGGTATTTCCACTGGCGGTTGGTGTAACAGAACCGCCAGTGGAAACCTATTTCCACTGGCGGTTGGTGTAACAGAACCGCCAGTGTAAAGACCCTATTTACACTGGCGGTTGTGTTAAGATAACCGCCAGTGGAAATAGGTTTCCACTGGCGGTTTTTTAAACCAACCGCCAGTGAACTGTCTGTTATAAAATACCCATCTTCCCCGCGACAGTGAACTGTATGCTCGCAGCCAGCTTCCATTGGAGGCGATTTTGGAGGTCCAGATTTCACAAAAATATAAGGGGGGAGGTTTTGGTCTTCATTTCTTGGAAGAAGGTGGATAAGAAAGGTTGGTTTATGTTTCTTTGTCAATTTTTGTTCATTCTTGCTCAATTTTAGCCACATTTTGGATCTAGGGTTTCACATGTGAGAGAGAAGAGTATAGATAGGTAATTTTCTCTATTTTCTCAAATGAGGTTGCATAAGATGGTTAGTTTTTGTCTATTCCCTCTCTTTTTCATGTTTAGTTGCTTAATGAATGGTGAATGTGTTGTATGGAAGATTAGTTTAATTATGTTTCAATTGTTAGTTATTGTTTATTTTTGCTCAATTTTAACTACATTTTGAAACTAGGCTTTCACCATATGTTAAAGATAGGTTTGGGTATTAATTTTTTTTTGTTTATTAGTTGCTAGGAAAGTTTGGCTTATGTTTCTTTTGCCAAATTTTGTTTATTTTTCCTCCATTTTAGCCACATTTTGGATATAGGGTTTCACCATGTGTTAGAGATAAAGTAGTTTAACTACTTTTATTGGAAGAGATAAAGTAGTCTAACTACATTTGTATATATACCGATCAATATTTACTGTATATATACATGCATGGTAATCTGACTTGCCATGAAAACTTCGGACTGGAAGGGTAGGCAGCAGATGTCGCACTCCAACGCGTCCTTCTCCATGGATAGTGTCACAGTCGCCTCTTCCTCATCCTCCAACCCCGACTCTTCCTCATCCTCCATGTGCAGCATGTAATTTTACACGACTTTCTAGAGAGGAGAGGGAGAGGGAGAGAGAGCTATTGTTGCCAATGCGCTCGGAGCAGGTGCAGCACTTACCGTCCGTGGGGATGCAGCACTTTGCACATCCAGAATGCCCGTTCTTGCACTGATTTTACACAGGGCAGAACATCATGCTGGAGTCTACCGATCAATATGTACTGTATATATACATGCATGGTAATCTGACTTTTTAGCAGATGTCGCACTCCAACGCGTCCTTCACATTTTAGCCACATTTTTGGATATAGGGTTTCACCATGTGTTTTATGTTACTTTTTTACAGGTGGTGATGGAGAGGACATCCTGGATGTATAACTTATCAAGGCTAGATCCATCATACATATCCGAGGTCCATAGGTTTATTGATGTCGCTACGAACCATGCTTGGAGAACAAAGACAAAACACATATATTGTCCATGCATGGACTGCAAAAATGCTGCTGTATTTAATGACACAGAACAAATCATATCTCATCTGGTATGCCGAGGATTTATGAAGGATTACACAATTTGGACAAAGCATGGAGAGGGTAGCTCTTCGCCTTATACGACTGGAAACCCTGAGAACATCGACGACAGATTTCAGTTCGTTCACGAGACACACCAACCTCTTCCACAGAGCGAACATGTAGTGCAAAATGTTACTGATCATGGTTACGCTGGAGGAAATGAACATGATAGACCTCATGTTCTGCCAAGTGTTATGGATGAGGAAGATGCAGAGTTGCTAGAGGCAATGTTGCGTCGTCATACAGATCAATCGATGTTCTTAATGAAAGGTATGGAGTCCCTAAAGAAGGCAGCAGAAGAGCCTTTGTACGACGAGTCTAAGGGTTGTACCAAAGAGTTCACGACGCTCCGGTCTGTGCTAAAGCTGTTGATGTTAAAAGCTAAATATGGTGTGTCTGATGCTGGCTTCGATGCGTTCTTGAGTATTATCGCAGACATGCTTCCAAAGGAGAACAATGTGCCTGCTAACACGTACTATGCAAAGAAACTAATCAGTCCGCTCACTATGGGTGTGGAGAAGATCCACGCGTGTAGAAATCACTGTATCCTTTATCGAGGTGATGATTATAAAGACTTGGAGAGCTGCCCAAAGTGCGGTGCAAGTAGGTACAAGACGAATAAAGACTATCGAGAGGACGAAGAGTGTGTTGCATCCGTGTCTAAAGGGAAGAAGCGAAAGAAAGCCCAAAAAAAGACTTCAAAATCCACGAGCAAAGAAAAAGAAGAAGTAGACTATTATGCGCTCAAAAAGATTCCTGCTTTGGTGATGTGGTACCTCCCCGTCGTCGATCGATTGAGGTGTTTGTTCGCTAATCCTGAGGATGCCAGACTTATGAGCTGGCATGCTTCTGATGAGCACAAAAACGATGGGAAGCTTCGACATCCAGCCGATGGGAAGCAGTGGCAAGATTTCAATGACAACCACCGAGACTTTGCCGATGAACCGAGAAATGTTAGGTTCGCACTGAGTACTGATGGAATGAACCCATTTGCTGAGAGGAGCAGCAAGCATAGCACATGGCCGGTGATCCTCACCATATACAACCTTCCTCCATGGTTGATGCAGAAACGGAAGTACATTTTGCTAACCATCCTTATTTCTGGACCTACACAACCTGGAGTTGACATGGATGTATTTTTGGAGCCCTTAATGGAGGATATGAAAATATTGTGGGAAACGGGTGTTCAAATGTTGGATGAGTATCGTAAAGGTTCATTCACGCTGAGAGCAATTCTTTTTGTTACGATCAACGATTACCCTGCTCTCTTCACATTATCAGGCCAGTTTAAGGGAAAGGTTGGTTGCACAGTATGCATTGATGGAACTGCTTACGTATCCCTTGCTGCATCTAGGAAGATAGTTTACATGAGGCACATACACTTTTTATTGGAAGGACACAGGTACCGCATGCGAAAGATGGATAAGTACTTCGACAATAATGGTGAACTACATTCTACTGCTCCATCGGGTAACAATAGAGGTCATAGAGTTTTTGAAATAGTCAGGAATATCAAGTTTGTTTTCGGGAAGAAGACAAAAGACGGAAAAACAAGGAAGGATGTCAAACCAGCTTCGGGGGCTATATTCAAGAAGAAGTCTATTTTCTTCGAGTACTTGCCTTACTGGAAAGAGTTAGATGTGCGGCATGCGATCGATGGTATGCACGTTCAGAAGAACGTGTTTGAAAGCATAATGGGCACCTTGCTAGACATAAAGGGCAAAACAAAAGAAGGGCTCAATTCACGCATGGACTTGGTAGATTTAGGCATAAAAAAGGAACTACATCCCGTTCTTCAAGAAAATGGGAAGTACCATCTCCCAGCAGCAAGCTACAATCTCAATGTAGATGAGAAACATGCGATGTGTGTTTGGCTCAAGAATTTGAAAGTCCCATCCGGATTCTGCTCTAGCATACGGAGTATTGTGTCAATGAAAGACCTGACAATCACCAACTACAACTCACATGATTGCCATGTCATGCTGACTACATTCCTACCTATTGCCATCAGGGCTATAAATCCTTTGTTTTTAAAGATGGCAATCACACGGTTGTGCTACTTTTTCAACAGGATTTCACAAAAGGTAATTGGCCGTGATGAGTTGGCATCTCTTCAGGAATTCGCAGTGGAGACAATATCACAGTTTGAGATGTGTTTCCCTCCATCGTTCTTTGATATTATGGTGCACCTTGTGGTGCACTTGGTGCCACAAATAGAGGCATTGGGTCCTATGTACTTGCATGAAATGTGGACGTATGAACGTTTCATGTCAATACTGAATGGCTATGTATCAACCCGTGCTCGTCCCGAGGCATCCATGATAGAGGGGTACTGTACCGAAGAGGCCATTGAGTCCGGAGCTCCATTCTGCAATAGTATCCTAAAAGACCAGGTTGCAATAGGTCTGCCTCCGTCACGACACGAGGGTAGACTGTATGGAAGCGGGAGGATGGGACGGAAATCTTTCATATCTCTAAGTGAGGCAAATTCTGAACTATCAAAGAAGAACAAGTACCGCCACCACCTAGGCACAGGTGGTTACAAGCGTCAGGTTCCTAAATGGAGACAAGAAGACGCCGAGAAGAAGGCCGCAGGGTTGCCGACGCTGTCCGAGCAACTTGGTGAAAGGGCGGCAAATTGGCTCCGTGCTAGAAAACCAAGGGAAACCGAGACCGGTGTATCTTTTGATGATCCCATTGTCGAAGAAGCGGCAAAAAACATATATACAATGGCAGCTAAGCAGAGCGAAGGAACTTTTAAGCCACAAAGGGAAAGAGACATCCTAACGGCTGGTCTCGGTAACCCTGAGCATCCTGGCCGTGTACGAGGAATCTCGTCTAAGGAAGGATGGAAGGAAGGATTCGGACAACAGTGGGAAGGTCTGTACAGGAAACGTGATCGATACAAGGAAGAGATGGCGGATTATTTTAAGTTGGAGGCCAAGAAAGAGTTCAAAGCCATGATGTCTCAAATGCTATCGAATCCTCCTCCAGAATTGATGCAACAGTTGGCGAGTGCGATGTCTGTTCAACAGATGACCACTCCACAAATACAAATAATTGCAGCAGCTCAACCGCCGGCTTCCACAGATTGTACGACATTACCAAGCTCTGTTGCTTCAACGGGAAATAAGGACCGTTATCCAGTTGATGACATCACAAGGCCTGTGGCGTGCGCACTGGTTATAAGATATGGTATTAACAATAAACGTACAAAGAAAGTAGCCACAGGCCTTGCGATCCCAGGACGCAAGTTCCATGGAAACGATATTCCAGATGATTATTGCAAAGTAGAAGTGACGACGGTCGTCCAAGGATCCGAGGACGACATGCTAGACATCCCTAGGCCCGAAGGTATCGAGAAACTTGGACAAGCTATCAAGAATTTTATCCTTTGGCCTTGAAGGGATGTCGATTTGCTTGATTGGTCGAATTCGCCGCAGGCGTCGCAGGCCCAACCGTCTCCGCCTTCTCAAATTTTTGCTCCTATTGTACATCCATCATCCTCACCTCCTCAAACTTCACATGCTGCTCCTCATCCTTTTTCTGACCCACCGTCTCCGCCACAAGCATCACCATTCAGGGCTCCACCACCTTCTCCTCCCCATCCTCTTGGTGACCCACTGTGTACGCCACCATCAAGGGATCCACCTTCTCCACAGCCATCAAACGATCCAAGGCCATCAAAGAAATCTAAACTTCCTATTCCAAAATTGGTGTCCCCGTATCAGAAAAAGAAGAGTAAAGCTACTACTGCTGGCACAGTTCGGTTTTTGAAAGGGATTGGACGGAGCCTCACGTCACAAACTGTTGATTTGGCCGAGCACGAGGAGTCTGCAAAAAAGGCTGAGGCAATGGCCGCAAAGATAAAGAAGCCAACTAAGGCAGATTACAAAAACGTGCCTAAAAAATATGTGACGGGCAGACCTCTGCTACCTCTTGAGAAACTAAGAAAGGTCCCGGCTGGTGTTAAAAGGTTGCATGACTGGTACATGCGGGCATCATCGGTTGGCATCGACACCATCAGTGTGCATATACCAGACCATGCTTTTATTGGTTCGAACCAAAAGGCCGTTGTTACATTCGAGGACATGTGGTTAATGATGAACCTTCAGAGACTCGACGTGCAACTTGTAACGATGTTTGCATTGTAAGTGTCGCTCATACTTCCACATATGTGTGTTATTATTAGTGAGCTGTATAAAATTTCAATATCTGACATGCACGTGTGACTTGCAGAATGCAACATGATCAGCAGGAGATTCTTTACGGTACCAAGCCCAATGCTAGTGCCAGTAAAAGGGTTGGGTATCTCAACCCAATACTTATATCCGAGGAAAGCCACACTTTTAGAATCGGGAAAGACAACGATGAAATAAGGGGAAAGACGGACGAAGAAGTTGAGAAGCGTATAAAGGAAATGAAGAAGGATTTTGAAGCTCGATACGCCACATACATAGGACATGCAATGCTTCAATTTCAAGACAGGGAAGCCATAATGGCCCCGTACAACTTTAAGTAAGTGTGATTTTGCATAAATAAAATTAATAATTTCAATACACATGCATCACAAATTTGATTCGTACAGGGACCACTGGATATGCTTCCTCATTTATCCTAAGGTTGGAAAGGTGCTGGTGCTCGACTCCTTGAACTTCGACCCTTCGACATATGCAACATTCCTCAGCATCTTAGAGCTGTAAGCCTTTTCTATGCATGCATACTTTTATCGATTAAAATTTGAGAATAACATGGTGATTCTATTTGAGATCACAGTGCTTATAGATTCTATAAGATGAAAGGTGGAAAGTACGACCTGTCGAAAAAACTCGTGCCACTAGACATCCATCATCACTGGCCGGTAAGTATGTGATTTTATGAATACATATCATACACAATGTTGCAACTAAATAACCAATCTCCCGTTATGTAGTGCCACAAGCAACCACAAGGATCAGTCCTATGTGGATTCTATGCGTGCGAGTTCATGAGAGTGAACGGACGATACGTCACGAACCCTGACAAGGTATTATTAGTAATAGTCAAGTATGTATTTATGTCATTAAAGATGCAAATGTGTATAAATAGATGATGTTTATAAAATTCCTTTACAGCAATTTCAACGAGGAAACCCGGAGAACTTGACCGAAGCTGCATTGTATGGCATAGTGGAGGACCTCTGCACATTCATATTGAAAGAGGTCATTCCCGCAGAAGGAAAATATCACGATGCTTCCGGGACATTAGCTTTGCCAGAGTTCAGAATACTAACAGAAATTAGTAGATTATCTCTTAGCCGAGATAGTTATTAGAACTTAGGTGAAAACTTTTGATGTATAGAATGCATGAAGCATATATGGTTGTAAACAGAATACTTTGATGTATATAAATGTATGATAGAATTTAATTCCATGTTGCTTTCAATATCAATATAGATATATATATATATATATATGTTTGTGTGTGTGTAAATAAATATATCTATAATTCAGTATTGTTTGAAATTTTGAAAAAAGGCGGGAAACATTTTCACTGGCGGTTCCTTAAGAAAACCGCCAGTGAAAAGGGCATTTTCACTGGCGGTTCCTTAAGAAAACCGCCAGTGAAAAGGGCATTTTCACTGGCGGTTCCTTAAGAAAACCGCCAGTGAAAATGCCCTTTTCACTGGCGGTTCCAAAATAACCGCCAGTGGAAATGCTGATTTCCACTGGCCCCTAGCACTGGCGGAACTGAGAAACGCCACTATAAATACGTTTTCAACCGCCACTACAGAGCTTCTGTGTACTAGTGTTCTCTACGCGCCCATATTCCATGGCCGGCGCTTGGCCCACAGGTCGCCGCGCCCTGGACCCCCTGGCCACCGTGCCTGCTTCCTCTCTCCCTCAACTCTGCTCACTTTCCTGACGCGCGCGCCCAGCAGAGCCTGACCCCACCATGAGCTCGTCCATGGCGCTCGGCGTCTAGCTTTCCTGCGTGCCGCGGCCCTCCCTCCCTAGCTCCCTCTGCTCGGCCTTGCTCCTTGCCATGGTGCTCGGCGGCCTCTTCTTCCCCATGATGTTGGTCGCCGTTGTCCTTCCTGGTGCGCACTGATCCATGCGCGCTGCTCTAGCTCGGAGCTTTTCCCTGCACGTCGGAGCTCGCCCCTACGCAAGTGAATCGCCCCGGTCCGGCTTGGACACCATGTCGAGTCCCCTGCGTCGCGCCCGGGATTTTGTCGCGCGTCCCTGCTTGCCGTCTGTCCACGCATCATGCATGGAGCAACGAAACAAAAATCTGCGCGCGTCGAGCTCCCTCGCTGTCTGTGCCATCGAAACTTTCCGGGCCGTACGCTCCTCTGTCCGGACCACCAGCCTCCAATTCCAGTATTCTCGCCATTGAAGAATAGTCGCTGCGCTCTGCGTCCTCATCGTGTTCGTGAAGCTGTCATGGAGTTGTGGTCGTTTCTCTTCACGTCGTGTGCACACCACGCCGTCGTCTTCGTGTTTTTGGCAAGCCCCGGCGTGCACTCACGTTCGCCATTCCCTGTTCGACCTCGTCGTCGAGCTTCGCCTCAGCCTTGGTCGTCGTCTTTCACCCAGCAGCTCGTCACGAGACCGGGTGTCAAGCTCCTTTCCTAACAAACGCCGGACCTGCCCCTGCTCCTTCGTTCGCCATCAGCCTTAGCTCGTCGGTCACGCTCGCTAGATGTTCGATCGAGGACTTCAGCTGAAGGCCGTCATCGTTCAGGCAACTACCAAATCGAATTGAGATGTGGTGAGCCGATTCGCTATTTTTACTATTGGTTTTATGATTGTAAAATAAGACGCTTCGTGTGCATATAAAATTAAGTTAGAAATATGAGTTAGATGAAGAATATGTTAATAAATTGTAGGCCTGTGTAATGATGAAATATTTTAATCACTTATAAAGATGTGTATATATTTACGATAAAAAAATGTTCAAAATAAGAACTAAAATTTGAATTACTACTTTCACTAAAAAGAATATTGGTAGATATACATATGGTATGATTGTGTTTGTGATGGTGAAGTAGTTGTGTCGTGTGAAGCTGATGGTTGAAATATAAGTCGTACAAGGGAATGTTGTGGTGGATGCGTATGTCGATTAGGTTTAAATTGGTTCTTTGTTGTGGAGTGAGGAGAATTAGTAGCGAGAAGAATTAAATCAGTGCTTCGTATCTGATGAGTGGTCAAAGTAATGTTATGGAAAGTAGGTCTTGTGTTTGTGTTTCTAGTGTCTAGTCGAAGTATAGCATGTGGCAGGTTTCGTCTAATTGTATGGTGTCGATGCCTTGTTGTGATATCCATGATGCTTAATGCTTGTTAATTGATTCTAATGCTTGGTTTTAAGTGTTTCATCCTTTTTAGTGTAGATTATCTATCTTATACTCTTTATACTCGTGCTCATACATGTGCATCGCACATCTCATGAGGTACGATAAATAATCGCGTGATGCGGAAGACGAGCCAAGTCGACCCCAAGCGCGGGCTACTCCGCATGGTGATGCTGATGGACGAACCTGCCTGAACAAATGCCAAGACAAAAGGATGGTTGTCAAGTGGTCGCCACCTAACAACACTAACCTAGTGTTATTCAGGCAAGCCCCGGTGCATTTGCCACCTCCTTGCTGTTTTAAAATCTTTATCACCTTATATGATGCATTAGGTGATAGGAGTTGTGTGTTAAACCGTTGATGCATTTCCTTCCTTGAAAATTGATTACCCTTCCTTGATACCCTTTTTGAAAAGAATTTTATGATGCTTAGCCTTGCTTTAGCAAACAAAAATGCTATGTTTTAAAACAAAAGTGATGCTTCAGTGGGTGGGAATGTTTTCAAAAAGAAAAACTTGTGATGGTGGATCCATCATGGTCGTGATGGGTTCAACATCGGAAAAGATGTACCTCTACCAGGTACCAAACTTTGGGTTTTAAATGATAAAGCTGAGACCGGGCGGTTGACTTGCACGAGAAGGGAGTCTCAGTGTAATGTCTCCGTCTGAGTCGATTAAGGACTGTCTCGATGTAGGCTTGCTGATCGAGGACCTTTTAACTAGTCACATGCCTCATCATGGGTAAGCTTTGCCTTGGGCAGACTAATACCAGAATAAGATAACACGCAATGGGAGTGGAGAGATGGCGAGAGTAGCGTGTACCCTCCGTGGTAAGATGCTGGACGGTGGTGTATCTGTGCTCTCGGTTGGCGTGAACCTGATATGGTCTTAAGAACCCCGGTGGCGAGTTGACATATTCAAGAGTTAAGTGCTACATATGTCGTGTGATTGGAGATCCCCAGCTGGGTATTAATCGATTCGGATCGCTGTTACTTCTCGGACATGAAGACTTGGTCACTGCCCTACACGTAGCAATCCAGTGAACTGAAGGGATGATAAAAAGACGGCTAGTATAGGCCAAGTGCTTGAACTAGGGTAGAAAGAACTCTAGATGTAGGTAAATTTACTTAACCTGACAAGTAAAACTAGATTTTTAAGGATCCACTCATAGTAATCTTTTCTGCAAATAGAGTCCTTGATTCTTGATAAGCCATACCTTGAATCCCTTTTTGAAACCAACATACCCTTGAGTCTTTTCTTTAGTCGGGTAAGTCTTGCTGAGTACTTGCATACTTAGGGTTTTACGCATTGTTGCTGCAGGTTACAAGTCACTTAATTGTGATTGGTGTTAAGCGCCGGTGGGCACGGCCTTCTTATAAGTCTAAGTACTTCTTCTACACTTCTTATTGAGGATGGTTACTTAAGCTAGCATATATTTCAAAACTACAAATAATTTATAACAGTTCAAAGTTATTTCTTTGAATCACTTTTGTAATCACTCTGATCATGTAAATGTAAATTTGTTGTAACTTGTAACTTTGTAATAAAGAAATTCCGCTGCAAACTGTTGGTGTGTGTGATTTGTGTTTACTCAATCCTGCGGTCCTGGTTGTAAGTGGTTTATCCGAGATCCTTGGGGCACTCGGACAGATCCTGTTAAGTTATCTCGTGCACATGCATAGCCATCTGATGTCTTCGAGACAAGGACAGGTGCATGTGGGCCCAATAACTTAGGAGGTTCTGCCACAGCTAGCTCCCCTATTAGAGCCCCGCCATTGCCTGCACTCGCTCCCCCGCCTCATTTCGCACAACATCGCCCTCTCTCGTGCTAAGCCCTCGCCGTTAGACACCGCCGAAGACACTCGCCCGCGTTCCCGACCATCTAGCTTGTCGGCGACCATCCAAGCCTCCCCGAGCTCCGCCCCGAGGTGAGACGCCTTTGCCCGTGCTTAATTTCCCTAGTTTCGCTCTGTGTTCGGCCAATTTTGGCATCGCCGGTGCTCGACCGTGGCGGTCCACCGAGCTCACGCGGTGGCCGGCCAATTTAGCCCGGTCTAGTTCCCCGGTGTAGGTTCCTGTGTCACCCCTGCCTCTGCTGAAGCTTTCCCAAGTCTTAGCACGCCTTAAGCCCCCTCCATGTGGCCGGAGTACCTCCCCGGAGTTCCTCTGGTCCTCCCGAGGCCTTCTCCCCCGGTGTTCTCCCCTCTCTGCCCTCGGATTCGTGGCCTTTTCCCCGCCATTGAGTTCGTCGTGGCATCCTCTCCCTCTCTGCCCAATCCCGGTGACCCCGGAGCCACCCTATCTCGCGCCTACCCCAACTCCGGCGACTTCACCGCCGCAGAGAGGAGCGGCGCCGCACACAACTGTTCTCTCCCTCGGTTTGATCTCCCTCGTCCGATCCTGATCGCACGGCCCAGATTGTGGATACCGCTTCGCACACGCGCGCCCTGCGCCCCTGGCCCGCCTGTCAGCGCCCATGTTCTCTAGCGCTGGGCCCGCTCGGTCAGTGCGCCCTCCCCCTCTGTCGCTGACACCCCCTGGCCCGCCTGTCAGCACTCGCCCGCCCGCGCGCGTGCGCTTTCGGCCGTAGATCTAATCTCGGCCGTCGGTTTCCGATCTAACGGTTGGAATCGCCCGATACCCCTTCGTGCGGTAGTTTTATTAAAAAGACCCTCGGTTTGTTCAGAATCAACCTGCCATCCCTGGTTTTGACGCGCAGGCCCCTGTATTCTTGCAGATTGAACCCTGGACTTTTAAATATTCACAGAATTAGATCTAATTTCATATTTTGAATTCCCAAACTTGTTTATTTCATATCTTTTGCATATGAACTCCAAATTTAGTGATTCAAATTGCAAAATATTCATAGTATTAATCTCTGTTCAAATAAATTAGTTCCATTTACACCATGTGCTTCCTAACTTTATGGATAACTATTAACTAGTGTATGTATAGATTTGGTGTATTTAATAAAATAAAAAGGGAAAATCCTAGAGATTAAAACATGCTTAATCTTGTGAGATTAATAATGTGTATTACATGAATTAATCTCCATTCTAAATTTTAGGTCACAATAAAATAAATTGAACTATGTTATGTATTTGTGAGTAACACTTAGAGAAATAATAATCTATTTCCAAATGAAGTTAGTTTATGTTATAGTTTATGTTATACTTTGAACTCATTATCTCTTATGTAGTATTGTGTCTTTTAAGATGTATTCCTATGTTTGTACATGTTTGGTGTGCTGTTCGTTTGTACTTTCCAAATGTATTGAGTGCATGTTCGCTTTATTTAGACAACGAGCAGTTCGAGGTTCCTGAGTGACTTGTTGGAGACCTTCCTGAGCAACAACCTAGTGAAGGCAAGTGTCCTCTGACCTATTATGTCCTACACACTTTATGATTCATTGTCCCGCATTACCTTATCTAAACCTAAGGATTGACTAGTTTGTATGTACCTTATCCTTGCTTACCTTTTGGGTTATCATGGTTAGCATTTTGCTATTGCCTTAACATTAATCAATGAACATGATGTGAACATTTATGATACGATATTGTTATTTTGATTATGCTGACGGTCTTGTGATACTCTAGGGGACTCAGGCCTTTTTCCTGAGTACCTCTCCGTAAGGACCTGTTCGTGGAGTGATCACCCAGGATAACAGTGCAACCATGAGGGTGGAATGGGACGCCCTTAGATGATTAATTAGATGAACCTGGGGTGTAGTTAGCTTTGCCGGAGGGCCGTCAATGGGGTCCAGGGCATAGTGCTCGCTCTGCCAAGGTTGGGGTGCAGAGGTTCATTCGATTTGGTTTTGTTAGTCACCCACCTTTGGGAGGTGTACTGTGTTTGTACGACTGGTGAAACCTAACGAGCAGCTATGCACCAGGGGAGTCTTTGTAAAGGCTACATAGTGTATCCCTGGCCATTCACCTTGGTAGTGAAGATCGGGTCTGTATAACCCAGACTGGAAAGGGATCACGACTCGTGGGTAAAGTGAGCAACCTCTGCAGAGTGTTAGAAACTGGTATATCAGTCGAGCTCACGGTTAAGAGCAGCCTTGGGATCCTCTTTGATTAGAAGAATTTTAGTTACTTTTATGATGATGGTTAACAATGATGTTATAGACCTGATCTCTAGTATTTCCTCTTTTGAGGGAGTACTTTTGGGCAATAACTGGGTTATTACTAAAACTTGGCTCTACTAAAAATAATAAATACTTGACTAACTAAAAGCAACTGCTTAACCTCAACCCCATATACAGCTAGTCCACTTTAGCCAAATGGGACATTTGCTGAGTACGTTGATGTGTACTCACCCTTGCTTTACACACCACCCCACCCCAGTGTGTCCCCATTGTACTCAGTGCTCAGGAGGTGATGCTGGCAACATGGAGGACATCGAGGAGTTCTAGGATTACGACGAGTTTTAGTTTACTTAGTGGCAAACCCCCAGTCAGCTGCCTGTGTAGGCTTATCATCTACGTTTCGTTTCTCCTCACTTTGATATTTATGTTAAAGACAATGGTTATGTAATAGACTCTGTGGATGTCTTGGACATCTTGATGTAATTAAGTACCTTTCCATTATTTAATCCGAGCATTGTGTGATGATGTCCAATTATGTAATCGCTGTGTACGTGAGTTCTGATCCTGGCACGTACATGGTTCGCATTCGGTTTGCCTTCCAAAACCGGGTGTGACACAATAGTTCGAAGCCAGTCCTCAGCTTCAAGTGGATCTTTAGCTCTAGTGAAAACTGGTTGTTGTGTTTCTAGAAATTCCTTATAAATGCTGGCAGCATTTGGATCCCGCTGACCACGCTGAACCAACTCACAGAGAAGGTGAGTATGATCAGTGCCTACATTGATGAGTTGTGCAACGGCATTCTCAAGTGCGGATGTTGACTGTGGATTAGATGTGTTAGCCTTATTCTTGGAAGTGCCCTCACCATGAACCAATCCAGAACGAGTCCTCATTTTGTCAACAAAAGACAACTTAGCTCCCAACCTCAACGGATTTGAAAAGATAAGACAGAAAAGAAAGGACTCGTAGAATGAATAGGGTGGATGAAACACTCTCAAGCTGCTACATGGGGGTTTGAATTTAAGGTTATATGTCATGATGCATGCTCGTCCTATTCGTCCCCACAGTTTTTGCCATCCTAATGTGGCAATCATGTTCTATGTTGGTGGCATGCCTACGCACTCCGTCACTAAATACTAATCGTAATTTCATAGGGTTTTGTTAGCATACCTGTAGAAAATCCATCATAGCCCAAACCCAATGATGCATGATTCACACATAACAATTTATTGCAGTTTATACTCCATATATTTCTACATGGAGGCTGACACAACCAGGTAAACCCAATGATGTCGCTAGCATTATAGTTTTTCAAATATGTTTTTCAAAACCAAACAATGTGTTTAGTTGAAAATAGACTTTTTAAAATCAAAACTTTGTTTTAAAAATATATAGGTCACTGCATTATACTTAATCATGCTCTGATACCAGCTGTGGCGGATTCTCCCAAATTATGTGGTCCACATGCACATGTCCTTGTCTCAAAGACCTCAAATATCTATGCATGTGTGCCAGATAATTTAACAGGATATGTCCGAGTACCCCAGGGGACCTCGGATAAACCATTTACCACCAAGATCGCAATATTAAGTAAACACAAATCACATACCAAAGTTTTTGCAGCGAAATTTTTATTACAAAGCTTTCAAATTACAACAAGTTTACATTATAGGAGTGATTACGAATGTGATTAAAAATATTATACTTTGAAATGTTATAAAATATTTGTGATTTTAAATTATATGCTAGCTTAAGTGACAATCCTCATAAAGAAGATAAAGACGGGATACACTTATATAAGGAGGCCGAGCCCACCGACGCTTAGTCACCAACACAACAACACATGATCAACACGATGAACACCTGCAACAGTGGGTTCAAAGGACCCTGAGTAAGAAGGTACTTTCGCAAGTCTTACCTGACTAAGGAAAAAGATTCCAAGGATATGCTGGCTTTTAGGAATCAAGGTAAGGCTAAGCAATAACCAAGGTCTCACTTTGTAGAAAAACTTACTAATAGTGGATCCTTAAGCCATCTTTTAATTACCAAATTAAGTTCTTACCTGATTCTAGATTTTCGTGATCTAGAGCATTCACTTGTCCTATCTAGCTTTCTTTTAGCCAATTCATGTTTCACTTATTAACTACGATGAGTGGTCAGAGGGTCAAGTCTCCATAACCGAGGAGCAACGACGATTTGAACCGATTATACCCAGCTGGGCATCCCTAACCACAAGACATATGTAGCACTTAGCCCTTGCATATGTCAACCATTCCCACAGATCGTCCACAACGTGAATCGGTCCGCACTACCCAGGAGCACAGTACTCCTTCGTCCAGCCTCTAGCAAGGAGGGTACATGCTACTCCCACCATCTCCCACGCCCAGTGCGCGGTTGTCTTTTCACATGTGGAATAGCTAGGTTCAGGCTTACCTGAGCATGTGGCTAGTTGCAAAGTGTCACACCCAGATTTTAGGGGTCCAAAAACCGGGCGCGAAATATTCACCATTTCTGTTGGGATCAAATCTTACACATATGATGACTCATGGTACAGAAACAAATGTCGCATCTTTACTATATAATAGGAGTTCTGTACAAAATAAATAAATAATTACATCATACGAAGACATCGATACAGCAACCATAGTTGATTGGGAGACGACGGCCTAGACCACTCACGAACTCATCACAGCATCCTATGTGCCTCATCTAGTGGTACATGTTCTTGACCTGGAGGGGATGTGAGTACAGCAAGGGTGAGCTCACATACATTCATCGCTCAACAAGTTGTGGGGAATAATGTGCATCAACTCACCAAAGGTGGGAGTTCATGTGAAGTGTAAGGCTTACCAAAGGAGATGGTTAAAAAGTTGAGCATTGCTTTTAGAGTTGGTCAAAATTTTATTAGCAGTTACTAAGTATAAGTAGACACCAACCCAAATAAGTAAGAGATCAAATTAATAACAACACCCACAATTAAATGCATATGACAAATTAAGTTTAGTTCCATAGATTAATCATGCGATAGTCCTGAGCTGTTCATGACCGTGAGCACTGCTGATATACCAGTTTTACACTCTGCAGAGGTTGCGCCCTTTACTCACAAGTCATGTAACTAGTCTAGCCAGGGTTAGCTAGACCCTTAGACACTTCTGAGGTGAATGGCTAGAGATCCACTACGAGGCCTTTACAAAGTTCCCCTAGCTTCAGGAAACCCGCTACGGTTTCTGAGGAGGGCAATATAGGAATCCCTCGTCTGAAAAGTCATCGCAGCATGATCGACCTGAGAACCTCCCTATACGTAGCTCCTCTACTGCCCTTGCCCCTTTGGATAAGGTAGTCCTCCACTAGCTTTCCTAATTAGTCAGCCAAGGGCGTCCCATTCCACCCTTGTGGTAGCACGGATATCTCAAGTTAAGCTCCATATTCCAATTAACACAATGATCTTGTCATGAACAATAATTAAAACAACAGTATAACTGGAACATGATCATAATGTAATATTAATCCCAAAACCAGGTAGCAAAACTACTCAAAAGTTCAGTGGTAAACAAGGTGTGGGATAAACAAGTCTAGGGAAACCTATTAGGTCCCATCAGATTAACCTGAGCATGTCACAATGATTAATAGGAACATTATTGGGTAAAGAAAAGTGATCAAGGGCACAACTTGGCTTAGACTCGAGATTCCTAGTATCAACTTGGTCTTCAGATTCTTGTGACCTCACCGCTATTCGTAGCAATACATACAAATAGACTAGAATTACATAAAAATAACAATACTCCAAACATGGGAACAAACAACGAACAAATATTCTACGCGTTGCTACGAGATCTTAAGTTCGAGAATGACTAGAATCGGAGTTACGTTGAACAAGATGTGATTTTCTGAAGTCTTTAGGTGATTATACCGTAGAACTATATTCTATGATGGTCATATTAGAAGAATATAACTAACTCAAACTTAATCTAAGTTATTACTTGGTTAGAGATCATGTGCTAGTAACCTTACAGTTATAGTCAAATTACTTTGATAAGTATTGATCTACTATAATATAGGGTAAATAGATATCTAACTATAAAATTATGGGATATAACAAAATAAGGTTTGTCAGTGCGTAGAAGTTTTTATTACGAAGCTAGTGCAACTTGAATGGATGAAATCGGAGTCATAACAAGGGGAGTTATGAATTTTCTAAGATTATTAGAATTATTTTTATACTAAAAATTATCTCCTCGGATCTTATTTTATATAAATCAATATTATGGACTGCGAGTACCATTTTCCCAAAGACTAGGTGCTGAACCGAATAAAACAGGACCTGTTAGTAATTAGTTTAGTATAGCAGTGGACAGTTGGTTGATTATGCTAAAACAGATGGGCACTTTAGCAAATTGTCGAGGCCAAAGGGGTACGAGTGTATATGAGCCGCGAGATCAAGGTTGCATGCACGAGATTAAATCAGCTCATCTTGAACCGGTATGCGACCGAGATCATTGATCCCGAGATCAATGGTCGAGAGGCAGCCATTACTTGAAATCCTTGTGCTCCCTCCATCATCCATCATATGGCCCAGATCACCCACGCGAAAGGGTACGCAGCCTTCTAATCTGTCACACCTGGATTTAAGGGATAAAGCCGGGTGCGTCTCATATGTGCGCCAAGGAAGAACAACACATATAATAACAGTGCATAGAGATAAATGTCATAAATATCATAAATGTACTTATTACATAACAGAAGTCTTACAAAATAAATGATAAAATAAAGTGAACTAAATATTATTTCCCTGACGCCACAAAGCTGACTGGGAGACGCCACCTAGATCAAGTCGAACTCCTCGTTACGCGGCTCCTCTTTGACCACATGTTCTTCTCATGTGGGGGTGTGAGGCAGCAAGGGTGAGCTCACATATGTTCATCGCTCAACAAGTTGTGGGGAATAATGTGCATGAACTCGCCAAAGGTGGGAGTTCATGTGAAGTGTAAGGCTGATCAACAAAATAAAGGTTCAAGCTGAGCATTGCTTTTATAAGTTGGTCAAAATTTTATTAGCAATTACTAAGTGTAAGTAAATACCAAACCATAGTAATAATAAAAATAATAATAATCCCAATGCGATGCAAATGACAAATTGAATTTAATTCCATAAATTAATCATGTGAGTGTCCGAGCTGCTCATGACCGTGAGCACGCCTAGTATACCAGTTTTACACTCTACAGAGGTTGCACATCTTTACCCACAAGTCGTGTTCCCCATTTGCCACAGGGTTGATTGGACCCCATACACCTCTACCAAGGAAGCGAGGCAGGGTTCCACTACGAGGCCTTTACAAAGTTCCACTAGCTTTAGAAAACCCGTTACAGTTTCTAGGAAGCTCCAGTGCAGGGATCCCTTGCCGGACCGCCATCGCAGCATTATTAAGTTATGAATTTCTGAAGTTATTTAGTACTTGGAATAGAGCAATTCAAATGAACATTTTTAATTCAAGTTTCATGGCTAAATAGAGACACTAGATGATAGACAACATTAAAACAAAATTATTGCCACCGGAATGGATCAATTTGGAGTTAAAATGAATTAAATATGATTTATACAAGTTTCTGGAATTATTTTTGTATTAAAAATCAATTTCTATAATTATATTACTAATTTCTCTGGTTTCTGGATTGGGCGTCAAATACGGAATAGTACAAGGTCCCTAGCGCAAAAGAACCTAAGACTTAGGCTAACCCAGGGAAGGACTATGGGTTGGTTTTTGTTTTAGTCAAGGGCTCATTTACAAAATGCCTCCGCCGGAGAGGTACGGGGCGATATCGGCTGCCCGATCCAAAACATACGTGCTAGATTAGGCCTACGTTAGTTATTCACCCGCATTCCCTCATGGTTGTCGGATCCGAGATCTGCGGTTGCGAGCCCACCAGCATGTAATAAAATCTCACACCTAGGTACAATGATCAACGGACAGGATCAATTCCCCATCGAACCAATGCCCTAGACTAATCCCAGCCGTCTGTTTCACTATCTACGGACACCTTGGCGTCATCAAGCTCACGACGCCCAGGCGCATCCGTCGCGCCATACCCGGCACTCCCCCTCTCTCTCCTCCCGGTCAACCAGCGTTCTACCCGGCCAAGACCAGCCAGTGGTCGCCACTGCCGTCCTCTGACGGCGCACCGGTCCTGGGTCCGCTCCAACCCCACACTCACGTGACATCCTAACGAATCCCCAAGGTATTGCATAGGAGGAAATCGACTCACCGTAGATGAGCGCGCCGGTAGGGTCTGCCTGCCCCCGATGACCAGTGTCCCACCGCCGACGACCCCGCAAAGTGTGACGGAACCTCCCAAGTAATTAGGCCCACCTACAGTTGTCCTTGTCCAACGGACCTCAGACATCTCTGTAGGTGCCCCTGAACTACTTGACAAGCTCGGTATCATTCCTTACCTTACCAGGAACATCTCACCCGTCTTGCAGACATTACAGAACATCGGAGATAAAGAAATGCGGAAGCAGTTTACATAAACTTACATTTATTTCAAAAGCAAGCTTGAGTCATTTTATTACAGACCAGACTAAAATTGAGTGCAGAGTAGTAATATTATACAAACCAAGGGAGGCACAAACTCCTCCCGATAAGTTTAATAAACAAAAGATCCTAAGTGGAGGACCGAGTCCTCCCGCACTTCAGTCTTGTTTTTCCTCGTTTGGTACCACCTTGGAGCAAAAGCAACAAAAGTTTGTCGCTTCCTCACCTAAAAACAACATAAGGGATAAACCCTGAGTATGGAATACTCAGCAAGTCTTACCCGACTAAGGAAAATACTCTCAAGGGTATGCTGGATAAATAGGAGTCGAGGAGAGGCTTTAGCAAAAATCAACTTATAGTTTTGCAGAAGAAGCTTACTAAAGTGAGTCCTTACTTTCAATCTTTTAACGCCATATTAAGTATTAATAGACTCTATTTGCGTCTAGTCTAATTTCACATCACACCAAGGCAACATCATTTTTATCCATAGTGTTCACATCTTGACTCTAGGTTGTAGAAAAGTGACCAAGTCTTCATAACCGCGAAGGTACGGCGATCCGAATCGATTATACTCAGCTGAGGATCTCCAATCGCACGACATATGTAGCACTTAACCCTTGCATATGTCAACCCGCCACCGGGGTTCTTAAGACCGGATCAGGTTCACGCAAACCGAGAGCACAGATACACCACCGTCCAGCCTCTTGCCACGGAGGGTACACGCTACTCTCGCCACCGCTCCACGCCCATTTCGTGTTATCTTATTCCGGCCTTAGTCTGCCCGAGGCAAGGCTTACCCATGACGAGGCATGTGACCAGTTAAAGGGTCCTCGGTCAGCACGCCTACATACGCGTTAATCCTTAACCAACTTGGGTAGAACATCACCTGTTCCTAACCCAAGTCTCAATTTAAGTATTTCCATCCTTAGGATTGTGTCTGTTCCTTAGGACGAAAGAGCATCACGGGGAACTTTGCAGTAAGATCCCACTATTGCTCCAATGAAAATATTCTTGCAGGTAGAAGCCATCCTCTCCATGGTTAAATTGAGGACAACCTCTATCCACAAGATCTAAGCAAGGCTAAGCATTTTTGTAAATCATATTTTGATACTTCACAGAAGTATCTATAAAGGTATGGATATCAAGGAAAGCAATGCATCAAAGGGTTTCAAGTAACTCCTATGAACCTAATGCACATTTCACTAGACTTAAGTGTGCAAAAAGTATTTAAAAACACAAGGAAAGGGGTTGCATGCACCGGGGCTTGCCTTCGTTCATAGGTGAATCAGGCTCAGATCCACAGATATCAAAGTAGAAATGATTCCCGGCCTGAGACTCCGAAGGTGGTGGTGGTGTCTCCTCTTCAGTTACTTCGATTTCTTCTTCACGTTCTAATCATAACCATACATATGTATAAGGATGGATGCCATGGGATGCTCATGAGGATGCAAAGATATTATAAACTTATTATCTATATCTTGAATACAACTTTCCTTCACGGAGTTCCGGGAACTTAGGGTTTCCGGAGTCGGTAAAGGAGTTCATAGGGCAGGGGGGGTGTTTTGGGGTTTGGTGATCAAACAAGGTCCAAAACAATTCAAACTCTACCCAAGGCTTCTAAATATTATTTTAAGTTCCCATAAAAAGTTTGGGAATTATTGGACTTACCAATTATTTTCTAAAAATCCATAACTAATACTTTTAACTACTTTAAATACCCTAAAATTTCTTATTTCTACTAAAAATCACAAAACTATTTTTATTAAATTCTAGGGAAAATAACAAGCCTAGGAAAATTGGTTGCACAATTTTAGCATTTTTCTACATTTTTCTATAATTGTTTTGGCTCTGGAGATAAAAGAAAAAGAAAAACAATTGAACAGCGCTGGGCCGAATCCAGCCCAGGCGGCCCAGCTAAGGCAGAAAGGCGCCCGCGCGCGCGCGCCCGCGCTGGCGGCTTTGCAGAAAGGACCTCGGGTTTCTGGTTAAATGTGAACGAGTTTAGTTACTATTTGTATCAGTCGCTGACAAATTGCACCGGGGTCCCTGAGGTTCTATTTCTCCACAGGTGAGGTCCCTGACGTCGGCAGCGCGCGGAGGAGCTCCGGCGAGCGCGTAGACCGGCCGAGCGGGGCCATGACCGGTGCTCCCGAGCGGTGGACATCACATCGGACTTACCCCGAGTGTTTCCCCTAACCTAATTGCACAAATGGTGAGCTATCAAGCTCTGTCCGCGTGAACCGAATGGGTGGCGGACAGTTGATCGTGTTCCCGGCGACCAGGGAGCCCTTAGTTCAATTCAATGGCTCGGCAAGCATCGTAGATGCACGAGAATGCTTAAACAAGGGAGCAGAGGGGAGGGACTAACCGGAGTATGGCTGGCGACGGTGAGCTTGGTTTCACGGTGGCGGAAATCGGATTTGGGGAAATTCCAAATTCAAGCTCTCTGGTGGGAGGTTTGGGATGCAAGCGGGTGCAATAGCTGGTAGAGTACATGGCGAAGCCGAGGGGGGGCTCAATTTATAGACTCCGAGAGCGGTGGCTCTCAATTTGCCCACGGCGAGCTGGCGGCCGGAGGTGAAGAAGAAGCCTGGCGCGCGTGGTTACGTGTCCTAGGGCGTGGCAGTAACTCCGGTGATCACCGGACATGCACCGAATGACTCACCGCGACGAGAGCTAGCGCTAAGGCACGTGGTGTGCGACGGTGACAGCACGACGGCGGTGAGAGTTATCCGAGCGACCGACGGCTGGGAGGAAAGTACGGCATGCTTAGCCGTGATCGAGCTCGAGTGGACCAGACGCTGGGATATTTACTTGTTTGTGCTTATCCAAGGCCACGGCGCACGAATCGCAGCACGCAATCGATCAACGGCGACGGCCACCGGCGGCGAGATCTTTTGGGCGCTGGCGGTCTGATCTTCAACAGAGCACTGTACCATGGTGAACACCCCATTCAGAGCGACTGACAGAGCAAGTTCAAGTCACATTTTCTCTAAATTTTCCTTAGCAACTCATCCAAGGCTCTGCATCAAAGTTGTAGTGCTACATACCAGCTACAACTCGACTATAGGGATGAAACTTATTTGAGCACTAGATCAAGGTTTAATTCACACTCAAAGTCGACCCTGTTACACTGAAAAGCTGAGTTTCAGAATGAATCCAGCCTGACAGTCCAACTTAGGTTGAGATTTTCTTCAGTTTTTCCTTAACAACAATGCCCACACCTTTAAGCAAAGTTGTTCTCCTATGTTTGGTCTTCAACTTTGATGTGGTGACCTAGGGCAAAAACCCTATGCTTTGCAAGTTACAAAGCCCCAAAGTTGAGCCCTCAACACTGAATTTCAGACTTAGTATAGAACTCAAATGAGGTCCATTTTGCATTTAAGTCCAAAACTTAGGGTTTGGCTTTCAAATCCACTTATTGGTGACCAATTGACTTAAAATACTTATTTGACTTGGTTTTTGCACTTTAACCCAAAAGTGGGCTAATTTTGCACATAAGCCCCTAGGGTTTGGTTTCAAGGTTTTCCAGGGTTCCAATTAGGGTTTCTGGTATCCCAGGGGTATAAAAGTGATTCAAGTTTATTCTTAGGGTCATTTTATGACTTTTACCCTAAAGCTTTTAGGGTTTTCTTAACTTGGGTTAAGTTTTACCCCCTTAATCCCTATTTAGGGTTAAATTCCCTATCCAGGGTCCTATTTGCAAAAAAACATTAAAACAATACAACTTGTTTGAAATTTTTGCCTAGTGAATGCACTCTAGGTGTGTCAAACATATGCAATGCCATTGCTTATGATGCCATGCTCAAGTTTTAGTTATAGTAACACCAGGGGTGTTACATCCTTCCCCCCATAAAAGAATCTCGTCCCGAGATTAAAAGTCCTAGGGTAGGTAATGGTAAAGGAAACACATCATATTTTTATTTCTTAAGTTTTGGTACAAGGCAGGGGTGATGTGGGGGTTCATTCCTTTATTACACAGCTATACAGACTTTACAATTTACAAGAGGCTAGAAAGCCTGGGAAATTCTTATCCAAGAAGTCTTGAGTTTCCCATGTAGCCTCATCTTCAGAATGTTGGTTCCACTGTATCTTGTAGAACTTGAGAATCTTTCTTCGGGTGATCCTATCCTTTTGATCCAGAACTCGAATAGGACGTTCCGAGTATGTTAAATCTGGTTCCAGGACAACATCAGTCACTTCAACGGTTCGATCAGGAACCCAAAGACACTTCTTCAATTGTGACACGTGGAACACATTATGCACAACAGACAATGTTTCGGGTAGTTGGAGTCGGTACGCCACTGGTCCACATTGCTCAAGCACCAAGAATGGACCAATGTACCTGGGTGCAAGCTTCCCTTTAACCCTGAAACGCGATACACCCTTCATTGGTGAAACTTTTAAGTAGACATAATCGTCTACCAGAAAGCATAAGGGTTGTCGTCGTCGGTCTGCATAACTCTTTTGTCGAGTCTGAGCTTTCTTCATATTATGAATAATTCTCTGAACCTTTTCTTCGACCTCTTTCACCATATCAGGCCTAAAGAAGTATCTTTCTCCAGGTTCAGACCAATTTAGCGGAGCTCGACACCGTCGTCCATATAAAGCTTCAAAAGGTGCCATCTTGATACTTTCTTGATAACTGTTATTGTATGAAAACTCCGCTAGGGGCAAACATTCATCCCATTTCGGTGAGAAGTCCAGGACACATGCCCGCAGCATATCTTCAAGTATTTGGTTCACCCTCTCAGTCTGCCCACTGGTTTGAGGATGATAAGCCGAACTGTGGAGTAATTTAGTACCCAAGGAGTTGTGAAGTGCTTCCCAGAACTTGGCTACAAATTGAGGTCCACGATCCGACACAATGGTCTTCGGAACACCATGCAGACTGAGAATACGGGCAATGTATAATGCTGCATAAGTGGCTACGGTATATGTGACCTTGACAGGTAAGAAGTGGGCAATCTTTGTAAGTCGATCAACGATAACCCAAATAGAATCATACCCTTTGGCTGTCCTGGGCAATCCCACAATAAAGTCCATACTGATGTCTTCCCATTTCCATGTTGGGATTGGCAAAGATTGTAATGGACCAGCAGTTTTCAGGTGTATGGCCTTGACACGTCTGCAAGTGTCACATTTAGCCACATAGCGTGCAATTTCAATCTTCATCTTTGTCCACCAGTAATGTTGCTTTAAGTCTTGATACATCTTAGTGCTTTCGGGATGAATAGAATAACGACTAAGATGTGCTTCATCAAGAATTTGCTGGCGGAGCTCTTCGTTCTTTGGCACTACTATGCGGTTTTTAAACCATATCACACCTTGATCGTCTTCCTTGAAACATTTGGCTACTCCAGCCTTTATCTTCTCTCGAATGTGCTTCATACCCAAATTATCCTTTTGAGCACCAGTTATCCTTTGCAAAATGATTGACTCAAGCTTTAGTTGATTTAGAGTCCCTTGTTGGATGATCCCCAGGTTTAGCTTCTCCATTTCTTGGCACAAAGTGTTCTCGGAGGTCTTCGCCATAAGACAGTGGCAGGAGGTCTTACGACTTAGTGCATCTGCCACCACATTGGCCTTGCCTGGGTGATAATGGATCTCCAGTTCATAGTCTTTAATGAGCTCAAGCCATCGTCTTTGCCTCATATTTAACTCTGACTGGGTGAAGATGTACTTCAAACTTTTATGATCTGTATATATGTGACAAATATTTCCCAGCAGATAATGACGCCAAATCTTCAGGGCATGAACCACAGCAGCTAGCTCCAGATCATGAGTTGGATAATGCTCCTCATGTCGGCGCAACTGCCTTGAAGCATACGCAATTACTCGGCCCTCTTGCATTAGTACACAGCCGAGCCCACTGCCAGATGCATCACAATATACATCAAAAGGTTTAGTGATGTCCGGTTGAGCCAATACCGGAGCAGTGGTCAATAGTGTCTTCAGTTGCTCAAAGGCTTCATTACACTTAGAAGACCAATTGAACTTAATGTCATCCTTCAATAAACTTGTGATTGGCTTCACAAGCTTAGAAAAATCTGGTATGAATCTGCGATAATACCCAGCTAGTCCAAGAAAACTCCGGACTTGGTGAACAGTTGTTGGGGGTTTCCACTCCAGAATATCTTTGACTTTGCTAGGATCTACCGCAATTCCTTTAGCCGATAACATGTGCCCCAAAAATTGAATTTCTTCCAGCCAGAACGCGCACTTGCTGAACTTGGCATATAGCTGGTGTTCCCTTAGGCGCGTCAATACAATCCGTAAATGCTGAGCATGGTCTTCTTCATTCTTGGAATATATCAAGATATCGTCGATGAAGACTACCACGAACTTGTCCAACTCGGGCATGAACACCGAATTCATCAAGTAAGTGAAGTGGGCAGGAGCATTTGTGAGCCCGAAAGACATGACCAGATATTCAAACAATCCATATCGCGTAGTAAACGCGGTCTTCGGTATATCCTCGGGCCGAATACGGATTTGATGATAGCCCGACCTGAGATCAATTTTGGAAAATACCCTCGCCCCAGTCAGCTGATCAAATAAGATATCGATTCTTGGAAGAGGGTATTTATTCTTGATGGTGACCTCATTTAGGGGTCGATAATCCACGCACATTCGCAAGGTTTGATCCTTCTTCTTAACAAAAATGGCGGGACAACCCCATGGGGACGAGCTTGGCCGGATGAATCCCTTATTCAGTAGATCTTGTAATTGAATCTTCAGTTCCGCCAACTCATTAGGGGGCATAAGGTACGACCTTCGGGAGATGGGAGCCGTACCGAGTTTTAGCTCAATTACGAATTCTACATCTCTTTCAGGGGGCAGTCCAGGCAAATCTTCTGGAAATACATCTGGAAACTCACATACTACCGGAATGTTCTTGATCTCCGGTACAATGGCTTCATAGACTCTACCAGAAGCTTTGGCTGGATTGGTTGCGGGGAGAGTCAAAAGAATCTCTTCTTGGTTATAGCTCAACCTGACGGTTCTGAGTTCAGTGTTTAGAATTGCCTTGTGTTGGGTTAACCAATTCATACCCAAGATTACATCTATGTCCTGGCCTTTCAGAACAATCATGTTAGCAGGAAAGTTCCGCTCGGCCATTGTTACTGGCACTCCATAGGCCACTTCTCTAGTATAAATGTGTCCCCCAGGTGAATGAATTTTAAATCCCTCTTTTGATTCATGGTATGCAATATGATGGTTCTCCACAAATCTCTTGCTAATGAATGTATGTGAAGCACCAGAATCAAAAAGAATAATTGCTGGGTGACTGGCCACGGGAAACGTACCCATCATCACCGGCTCTCCTTCCGGTGTAGTAGCCACTTGAGTGTAATATACACGCCCCGTTTTCTTCGTATTCTTCCCCATAGCATTTCCTTTAGGCTGAGCTGATTTCCCAGATCCTTGTGAAGCATTAGATTGATTTTGCCTAGGATATGGGCAGTCTTTGATAAAATGTCCCGACTTGCCGCAATTAAAACACCCAGTTGAAGAACTAGGCAAGGCAGGGAATCGAGTGCCTGGGGCACCCGGCTGTTTTGGGGTAGTGGGGGTATTGTTGGGGCGGATAATGATTGGCTGTTTGAAGGGAAATGAGGGTGGACGAGAAAAAGTGCGATTTTGGTTTGAAGGTCGAATCACAAACCGTTGCTTCTTCGCCTGGCCCTGATTAGGCCTCTCACCACCGAATCCCTTGTTCTTCCCAGAAGTTGTGTATTTGGCTTCCACAGATAAGGCTGTGCTGACAGCCTTTCCATACGTGAGATCTATGCATGTGGCCATTTTCCTTTGTAGTCGATCATTCAGTCCCCGCATAAAACAGTTCTTCTTCTTTAAATCAGTATTCACCTGGTCGATGGCATACTGCGACAGGTGATTGAATTTGTTGAGATATTGAGTGACGGTATCTCCACCTTGTTGTAACTTCATAAATTCCTCTTGTTTCATATGCAGCACTCCTTCGGGGATGTAGTGTTCACGGAAGGCTGCTTTAAACTCATCCTAGGTGACTTTATGGTTGACAAGTTGAATAGCCACAAAATTTCCCCACCAGGTACTGGCAGGACCACGGAGTTGTTGTGCTGCAAATAACGGCTTCTGCGTTTCTGAGCAACGGAGAAGACCAAACTTTTGTTCAATAACCCGAATCCACTCATCAGCTTCTAGGGGATCTTCGGCCTTGACGAATAGGGGTGGACGGGTTTCAGAGAAGTCCAGATAGGTAGTCTCTCAGGGACCTTGCGGATAACCTCTTCCCGCCTGCTGCTGGAATTGCTGCTGACCCGCCATTTCCCTAAGGAAGCGGGTATTGTCTGCGGTGGCATTCACCAAGGCGGCAATCGCCTCGGCTAACGTAGGAGGAACCGGAGGTGGGTTTGGGGTAACATCCCTGCCCCCAGAAGTTCCGGCTGCGTCCTGTCCTCGAGTCCTGGTCGGCATCTGTGGCAAAAACATTTGAAGTAAACATAATGTGCCAGAGAAAACCTTCCATTTTACATTACTATAAAAAGTAATGATACAGACTCGATATTACATAACAGGATACATTACCCATTATACAAAAGTTCAACCTATTATACAACAGTACACCCTACAATACCCTACTCTACTTTTACTTCTATTACACCTTTATTCCTGCTTTCCATTAGTCTTGGCGGCCTCATCGTCAGGTGTGGGAGTCCAGACGTCAACCAACCTCAAAGAAGGAGGGGGCTCAAAAAGGTCTAACTCCCCACCCAGCGCACGTCCCGCAACGTGAGATGGTCCGGCTTCCGCCTCAGCAGGTTGTGCAGGCTCACTTGGGTGTAATTGTGAGTATAGTATATGGACTTCCTCATGCAACGTATTGCAGTAAACCTGCAGGTTATCGACAGTCGAGCTAAGTTCTTTAATTCGGGCCTGAGCCCTTGCTTCCTTAGCACACATTAGCAAACGAGACTGTACGGCCCAGTCAAGTGCTAAGTCTCGATCAGCGAGTTGATCCTGCAAGTGTCGGATGTCCCTTCTCAGTTCATTGATTCTATCTCTGTCGGCGACCCAAGCATCGGTCCTGTGTTGCAGCGCTGCTTGAAGTCGACTCACTCGGGCTTCAAGGTCTCCGATGGGGTCGTTACTTCCACTGCTGCTGCTTTCATGTCGGGGAGCCAATTGATGCCGAGGCACCCCAATTGGTCCCGTAGACTTGCGTGCCGTTAGCCTGGTGCGTGGCGACATCTTTTCTAAGGGGGAAAATGTTATTAGTATAGTGCTTAGCATGATGCATGTATAATTACAGAATCAACCTTAGTCGATTCAACCTTCTATACGTTGCACTCTTCCTATCTGGTCTTTAAAATAGACTCTTCAGAATACTTAGGTAAGAAGAGAAAAGAATTTTTAGGTAAGACTTTTGAAAATCCTTTTGAAGATGCCTCATAATATCTGCAAAGAAGGGCTACGCTCCGATACCAGCTGTGACGGAACCTCCCAAGTAATTAGGCCCACCTACAGTTGTCCTTGTCCAACGGACCTCAGACATCTCTGTATGTGCCCCTGAACTACTTGACAAGCTCGGTATCTTTCCTTACCTTACCAGGAACGTCTCACCCGTCTTGCAGACATTACAGAACATCGGAGATAAAGAAATGCGGAAGCAGTTTACATAAACTTACATTTATTTCAAAAGCAAGCTTGAGTCATTTTATTACAGACCAGACTAAAATTGAGTGCAGAGTAGTAATATTATACAAACCAAGGGAGGCACAAACTCCTCCCGATAAGTTTAATAAACAAAAGATCCTAAGTGGAGGACCGAGTCCTCCCGCACTTCAGTCTTGTTTTTCCTCGTTTGGTACCACCTTGGAGCAAAAGCAACAAAAGTTTGTCGCTTCCTCACCTAAAAACAACAAAGGGATAAACCCTGAGTATGGAATACTCAGCAAGTCTTACCCGACTAAGGAAAAGACTCTCAAGGGTATGCTGGATAAATAGGAGTCGAGGAGAGGCTTTAGCAAAAATCAACTTATAGTTTTGCAGAAGAAGCTTACTAAAGTGAGTCCTTACTTTCAATCTTTTAACGCCATATTAAGTATTAATAGACTCTATTTGCGTCTAGTCTAATTTCACATCACACCAAGGCAACATCATTTTTATCCATAGTGTTCACATCTTGACTCTAGGTTGTAGAAAAGTGACCAAGTCTTCATAACCGCGAAGGTACGGCGATCCGAATCGATTATACTCAGCTGAGGATCTCCAATCACACGACATATGTAGCACTTAACCCTTGCATATGTCAACCCGCCACCGGGGTTCTTAAGACCGGATCAGGTTCACGCAAACCGAGAGCACAGATACACCACCGTCCAGCCTCTTGCCACGGAGGGTACACGCTACTCTCGCCACCGCTCCACGCCCATTTCGTGTTATCTTATTCTGGCCTTAGTCTGCCCGAGGCAAGGCTTACCCATGACGAGGCATGTGACCAGTTAAAGGGTCCTCGGTCAGCACGCCTACATACGCGTTAATCCTTAACCAACTTGGGTAGAACATCACCTGTTCCTAACCCAAGTATCAATTTAAGTATTTCCATCCTTAGGATTGTGTCTGTTCCTTAGGACGAAAGAGCATCACGGGGAACTTTGCAGTAAGATCCCACTATTGCTCCAATGAAAATATTCTTGCAGGTAGAAGCCATCCTCTCCATGGTTAAATTGAGGACAACCTCTATCCACAAGATCTAAGCAAGGCTAAGCATTTTTGTAAATCATATTTTGATACTTCACAGAAGTATCTATAAAGGTATGGATATCAAGGAAAGCAATGCATCAAAGGGTTTCAAGTAACTCCTATGAACCTAATGCACATTTCACTAGACTTAAGTGTGCAAAAAGTATTTAAAAACACAAGGAAAGGGGTTGCATGCACCGGGGATTGCCTTTGTTCACAGGTGAATCAGGCTCAGATCCACAGATATCAAAGTAGAAATGATTCCCGGCCTGAGACTCCGAAGGTGGTGGTGGTGTCTCCTCTTCAGTTACTTCGATTTCTTCTTCACGTTCTAATCATAACCATACATATGTATAAGGATGGATGCCATGGGATGCTCATGAGGATGCAAAGATATTATAAACTTATTATCTATATCTTGAATACAACTTTCCTTCACGGAGTTCCGGGAACTTAGGGTTTCCGGAGTCGGTAAAGGAGTTCATAGGGCAGGGGGGGTGTTTTGGGGTTTGGTGATCAAACAAGGTCCAAAACAATTCAAACTCTACCCAAGGCTTCTAAATATTATTTTAAGTTCCCATAAAAAGTTTGGGAATTATTGGACTTACCAATTATTTTCTAAAAATCCATAACTAATACTTTTAACTACTTTAAATACCCTAAAATTTCTTATTTCTACTAAAAATCACAAAACTATTTTTATTAAATTCTAGGGAAAATAACAAGCCTAGGAAAATTGGTTGCACAATTTTAGCATTTTTCTACATTTTTCTATAATTGTTTTGGCTCTGGAGATAAAAGAAAAAGAAAAACAATTGAACAGCGCTGGGCCGAATCCAGCCCAGGCGGCCCAGCTAAGGCAGAAAGGCGCCCGCGCGCGCGCCCGCGCTGGCGGCTTTGCAGAAAGGACCTCGGGTTTCTGGTTAAATGTGAACGAGTTCAGTTACTATTTGTATCAGTCGCTGACAAATTGCACCGGGGTCCCTGAGGTTCTATTTCTCCACAGGTGAGGTCCCTGACGTCGGCAGCGCGCGGAGGAGCTCCGGCGAGCGCGTAGACCGGCCGAGCGGGGCCATGACCGGTGCTCCCGAGCGGCGGACATCACATCGGACTTACCCTGAGTGTTTCCCCTAACCTAATTGCACAAATGGTGAGCTATCAAGCTCTGTCCGCGTGAACCGAATGGGTGGCGGACAGTTGATCGTGTTCCCGGTGACCAGGGAGCCCTTAGTTCAATTCAATGGCTCGGCAAGCATCGTAGATGCACGAGAATGCTTAAACAAGGGAGCAGAGGGGAGGGACTAACCGGAGTATGGCTGGCGACGGTGAGCTTGGTTTCACGGTGGCGGAAATCGGATTTGGGGAAATTCCAAATTCAAGTTCTCTGGTGGGAGGTTTGGGATGCAAGCGGGTGCAATAGCTGGTAGAGTACATGGCGAAGCCGAGGGGGGCTCAATTTATAGACTCCGAGAGCGGTGGCTCTCAATTTGCCCACGGCGAGCTGGCGGCCGGAGGTGAAGAAGAAGCCTGGCGCGCGTGGTTACGTGTCCTAGGGCGTGGCAGTAACTCCGGTGATCACCAGACATGCACCGAATGACTCACCGCGACGAGAGCTAGCGCTAAGGCACGTGGTGCGCGACGGTGACAGCACGACGGCGGTGAGAGTTATCCGAGCGACCGACGGCTGGGAGGAAAGTACGGCATGCTTAGCCGTGATCGAGCTCGAGTGGACCAGACGCTGGGATATTTACTGGTTTGTGCTTATCCAAGGCCACGGCGCACGAATCGCAGCACGCAATCGATCAACGGCGACGGCCACCGGCGGCGAGATCTTTTGGGCGCTGGCGGTCTGATCTTCAACAGAGCACTGTACCATGGTGAACACCCCATTCAGAGCGACTGACAGAGCAAGTTCAAGTCACATTTTCTCTAAATTTTCCTTAGCAACTCATCCAAGGCTCTGCATCAAAGTTGTAGTGCTACATACCAGCTACAACTCGACTATAGGGATGAAACTTATTTGAGCACTAGATCAAGGTTTAATTCACACTCAAAGTCGACCCTGTTACACTGAAAAGCTGAGTTTCAGAATGAATCCAGCCTGACAGTCCAACTTAGGTTGAGATTTTCTTCAGTTTTTCCTTAACAACAATGCCCACACCTTTAAGCAAAGTTGTTCTCCTATGTTTGGTCTTCAACTTTGATGTGGTGACCTAGGGCAAAAACCCTATGCTTTGCAAGTTACAAAGCCCCAAAGTTGAGCCCTCAACACTGAATTTCAGACTTAGTATAGAACTCAAATGAGGTCCATTTTGCATTTAAGTCCAAAACTTAGGGTTTGGCTTTCAAATCCACTTATTGGTGACCAATTGACTTAAAATACTTATTTGACTTGGTTTTTGCACTTTAACCCAAAAGTGGGCTAATTTTGCACATAAGCCCCTAGGGTTTGGTTTCAAGGTTTTCCAGGGTTCCAATTAGGGTTTCTGGTATCCCAGGGGTATAAAAGTGATTCAAGTTTATTCTTAGGGTCATTTTATGACTTTTACCCTAAAGCTTTTAGGGTTTTCTTAACTTGGGTTAAGTTTTACCCCCTTAATCCCTATTTAGGGTTAAATTCCCTATCCAGGGTCCTATTTGCAAAAAAACATTAAAACAATACAACTTGTTTGAAATTTTTGCCTAGTGAATGCACTCTAGGTGTGTCAAACATATGCAATGCCATTGCTTATGATGCCATGCTCAAGTTTTAGTTATAGTAACACCAGGGGTGTTACATCCTTCCCCCCATAAAAGAATCTCGTCCCGAGATTAAAAGTCCTAGGGTAGGTAATGGTAAAGGAAACACATCATATTTTTATTTCTTAAGTTTTGGTACAAGGCAGGGGTGATGTGGGGGTTCATTCCTTTATTACACAGCTATACAGACTTTACAATTTACAAGAGGCTAGAAAGCCTGGGAAATTCTTATCCAAGAAGTCTTGAGTTTCCCATGTAGCCTCATCTTCAGAATGCTGGTTCCACTGTATCTTGTAGAACTTGAGAATCTTTCTTCGGGTGATCCTATCCTTTTGATCCAGAACTCGAATAGGACGTTCCGAGTATGTTAAATCTGGTTCCAGGACAACATCAGTCACTTCAACGGTTCGATCAGGAACCCAAAGACACTTCTTCAATTGTGACACGTGGAACACATTATGCACAACAGACAATGTTTCGGGTAGTTGGAGTCGGTACGCCACTGGTCCACATTGCTCAAGCACCAAGAATGGACCAATGTACCTGGGTGCAAGCTTCCCTTTAACCCCGAAACGCGATACACCCTTCATTGGTGAAACTTTTAAGTAGACATAATCGTCTACCAGAAAGCATAAGGGTTGTCGTCGTCGGTCTGCATAACTCTTTTGTCGAGTCTGAGCTTTCTTCATATTATGAATAATTCTCTGAACCTTTTCTTCGACCTCTTTCACCATATCAGGCCTAAAGAAGTATCTTTCTCCAGGTTCAGACCAATTTAGCGGAGCTCGACACCGTCGTCCATATAAAGCTTCAAAAGGTGCCATCTTGATACTTTCTTGATAACTGTTATTGTATGAAAACTCCGCTAGGGGCAAACATTCATCCCATTTCGGTGAGAAGTCCAGGACACATGCCCGCAGCATATCTTCAAGTATTTGGTTCACCCTCTCAGTCTGCCCACTGGTTTGAGGATGATAAGCCGAACTGTGGAGTAATTTAGTACCCAAGGAGTTGTGAAGTGCTTCCCAGAACTTGGCTACAAATTGAGGTCCACGATCCGACACAATGGTCTTCGGAACACCATGCAGACTGAGAATACGGGCAATGTATAATGCTGCATAAGTGGCTACGGTATATGTGACCTTGACAGGTAAGAAGTGGGCAATCTTTGTAAGTCGATCAACGATAACCCAAATAGAATCATACCCTTTGGCTGTCCTGGGCAATCCCACAATAAAGTCCATACTGATGTCTTCCCATTTCCATGTTGGGATTGGCAAAGATTGTAATGGACCAGCATTTTTCAGGTGTATGGCCTTGACACGTCTGCAAGTGTCACATTTAGCCACATAGCGTGCAATTTCAATCTTCATCTTTGTCCACCAGTAATGTTGCTTTAAGTCTTGATACATCTTAGTGCTTTCGGGATGAATAGAATAACGACTAAGATGTGCTTCATCAAGAATTTGCTGGCGGAGCTCTTCGTTCTTTGGCACTACTATGCGGTTTTTAAACCATATCACACCTTGATCGTCTTCCTTGAAACATTTGGCTACTCCAGCCTTTATCTTCTCTCGAATGTGCTTCATACCCAAATTATCCTTTTGAGCATCAGTTATCCTTTGCAAAATGATTGACTCAAGCTTTAGTTGATTTAGAGTCCCTTGTTGGATGATCCCCAGGTTTAGCTTCTCCATTTCTTGGCACAAAGTGTTCTCGGAGGTCTTCGCCATAAGACAGTGGCAGGAGGTCTTACGACTTAGTGCATCTGCCACCACATTGGCCTTGCCTGGGTGATAATGGATCTCCAGTTCATAGTCTTTAATGAGCTCAAGCCATCGTCTTTGCCTCATATTTAACTCTGACTGGGTGAAGATGTACTTCAAACTTTTATGATCTGTATATATGTGACAAATATTTCCCAGCAGATAATGACGCCAAATCTTCAGGGCATGAACCACAGCAGCTAGCTCCAGATCATGAGTTGGATAATGCTCCTCATGTCGGCGCAACTGCCTTGAAGCATACGCAATTACTCGGCCCTCTTGCATTAGTACACAGCCGAGCCCACTGCCAGATGCATCACAATATACATCAAAAGGTTTAGTGATGTCCGGTTGAGCCAATACCGGAGCAGTGGTCAATAGTGTCTTCAGTTGCTCAAAGGCTTCATTACACTTGGAAGACCAATTGAACTTAATGTCATCCTTCAATAAACTTGTGATTGGCTTCACAAGCTTAGAAAAATCTGGTATGAATCTGCGATAATACCCAGCTAGTCCAAGAAAACTCCGGACTTGGTGAACAGTTGTTGGGGGTTTCCACTCCAGAATATCTTTGACTTTGCTAGGATCTACCGCAATTCCTTTAGCCGATAACATGTGCCCCAAAAATTGAATTTCTTCCAGCCAGAACGCGCACTTGCTGAACTTGGCATATAGCTGGTGTTCCCTTAGGCGCGTCAATACAATCCGTAAATGCTGAGCATGGTCTTCTTCATTCTTGGAATATATCAAGATATCGTCGATGAAGACTACCACGAACTTGTCCAACTCGGGCATGAACACCGAATTCATCAAGTAAGTGAAGTGGGCAGGAGCATTTGTGAGCCCGAAAGACATGACCAGATATTCAAACAATCCATATCGCGTAGTAAACGCGGTCTTCGGTATATCCTCGGGCCGAATACGGATTTGATGATAGCCCGACCTGAGATCAATTTTGGAAAATACCCTCGCCCCAGTCAGCTGATCAAATAAGATATCGATTCTTGGAAGAGGGTATTTATTCTTGATGGTGACCTCATTTAGGGGTCGATAATCCACGCACATTCGCAAGGTTTGATCCTTCTTCTTAACAAAAATGGCGGGACAACCCCATGGGGACGAGCTTGGCCGGATGAATCCCTTATTCAGTAGATCTTGTAATTGAATCTTCAGTTCCGCCAACTCATTAGGGGGCATAAGGTACGACCTTCGGGAGATGGGAGCCGTACCGGGTTTTAGCTCAATTACGAATTCTACATCTCTTTCAGGGGGCAGTCCAGGCAAATCTTCTGGAAATACATCTGGAAACTCACATACTACCGGAATGTTCTTGATCTCCGGTACAATGGCTTCATAGACTCTACCAGAAGCTTTGGCTGGATTGGTTGCGGGGAGAGTCAAAAGAATCTCTTCTTGGTTATAGCTCAACCTGACGGTTCTGAGTTCAGTGTTGAGAATTGCCTTGTGTTGGGTTAACCAATTCATACCCAAGATTACATCTATGTCCTGGCCTTTCAGAACAATCATGTTAGCAGGAAAGTTCCGCTCGGCCATTGTTACTGGCACTCCATAGGCCACTTCTCTAGTATAAATGTGTCCCCCAGGTGAATGAATTTTAAATCCCTCTTTTGATTCATGGTATGCAATATGATGGTTCTCCACAAATCTCTTGCTAATGAATGTATGTGAAGCACCAGAATCAAAAAGAATAATTGCTGGGTGACTGGCCACGGGAAACGTACCCATCATCACCGGCTCTCCTTCCGGTGTAGTAGCCACTTGAGTGTAATATACACGCCCCGTTTTCTTCGTATTCTTCCCCATAGCATTTCCTTTAGGCTGAGCTGATTTCCCAGATCCTTGTGAAGCATTAGATTGATTTTGCCTAGGATATGGGCAGTCTTTGATAAAATGTCCCGACTTGCCGCAATTAAAACACCCAGTTGAAGAACTAGGCAAGGCAGGGAATCGAGTGCCTGGGGCACCCGGCTGTTTTGGGGTAGTGGGGGTATTGTTGGGGCGGATAATGATTGGCTGTTTGAAGGGAAATGAGGGTGGACGAGAAAAAGTGCGATTTTGGTTTGAAGGTCGAATCACAAACCGTTGCTTCTTCGCCTGGCCCTGATTAGGCCTCTCACCACCGAATCCCTTGTTCTTCCCAGAAGTTGTGTATTTGGCTTCCACAGATAAGGCTGTGCTGACAGCCTTTCCATACGTGAGATCTATGCATGTGGCCATTTTCCTTTGTAGCCGATCATTCAGTCCCCGCATAAAACAGTTCTTCTTCTTTAAATCAGTATTCACCTGGTTGATGGCATACTGCGACAGGTGATTGAATTTGTTGAGATATTGAGTGACGGTATCTCCACCTTGTTGTAACTTCATAAATTCCTCTTGTTTCATATGCAGCACTCCTTCGGGGATGTAGTGTTCACGGAAGGCTGCTTTAAACTCATCCTAGGTGACTTTATGGTTGACAAGTTGAATAGCCACAAAATTTCCCCACCAGGTACTGGCAGGACCACGGAGTTGTTGTGCTGCAAATAACGGCTTCTGCGTTTCTGAGCAACGGAGAAGACCAAACTTTTGTTCAATAACCCGAATCCACTCATCAGCTTCTAGGGGATCTTCGGCCTTGACGAATAGGGGTGGACGGGTTTCAGAGAAGTCCAGATAGGTAGTCTCTCAGGGACCTTGCGGATAACCTCTTCCCGCCTGCTGCTGGAATTGCTGCTGACCCGCCATTTCCCTAAGGAAGCGGGTATTGTCTGCGGTGGCATTCACCAAGGCGGCAATCGCCTCGGCTAACGTAGGAGGAACCGGAGGTGGGTTTGGGGTAACATCCCTGCCCCCAGAAGTTCCGGCTGCGTCCTGTCCTCGAGTCCTGGTCGGCATCTGTGGCAAAAACATTTGAAGTAAACATAATGTGCCAGAGAAAACCTTCCATTTTACATTACTATAAAAAGTAATGATACAGACTCGATATTACATAACAGGATACATTACCCATTATACAAAAGTTCAACCTATTATACAACAGTACACCCTACAATACCCTACTCTACTTTTACTTCTATTACACCTTTATTCCTGCTTTCCATTAGTCTTGGCGGCCTCATCGTCAGGTGTGGGAGTCCAGACGTCAACCAACCTCAAAGAAGGAGGGGGCTCAAAAAGGTCTAACTCCCCACCTAGCGCACGTCCCGCAACGTGAGATGGTCCGGCTTCCGCCTCAGCAGGTTGTGCAGGCTCACTTGGGTGTAATTGTGAGTATAGTATATGGACTTCCTCATGCAACGTATTGCAGTAAACCTGCAGGTTATCGACAGTCGAGCTAAGTTCTTTAATTTGGGCCTGAGCCCTTGCTTCCTTAGCACACATTAGCAAACGAGACTGTACGGCCCAGTCAAGTGCTAAGTCTCGATCAGCGAGTTGATCCTGCAAGTGTCGGATGTCCCTTCTCAGTTCATTGATTCTATCTCTGTCGGCGACCCAAGCATCGGTCCTGTGTTGCAGCGCTGCTTGAAGTCGACTCACTCGGGCTTCAAGGTCTCCGATGGGGTCGTTACTTCCACTGCTGCTGCTTTCATGTCGGGGAGCCAATTGATGCCGAGGCACCCCAATTGGTCCCGTAGACTTGCGTGCCGTTAGCCTGGTGCGTGGCGACATCTTTTCTAAGGGGGAAAATGTTATTAGTATAGTGCTTAGCATGATGCATGTATAATTACAGAATCAACCTTAGTCGATTCAACCTTCTATACGTTGCACTCTTCCTATCTGGTCTTTAAAATAGACTCTTCAGAATACTTAGGTAAGAAGAGAAAAGAATTTTTAGGTAAGACTTTTGAAAATCCTTTTGAAGATGCCTCATAATATCTGCAAAGAAGGGCTACGCTCCGATACCAGCTGTGACGGAACCTCCCAAGTAATTAGGCCCACCTACAGTTGTCCTTGTCCAACGGACCTCAGACATCTCTGTATGTGCCCCTGAACTACTTGACAAGCTCGGTATCTTTCCTTACCTTACCAGGAACGTCTCACCCGTCTTGCAGACATTACAGAACATCGGAGATAAAGAAATGCGGAAGCAGTTTACATAAACTTACATTTATTTCAAAAGCAAGCTTGAGTCATTTTATTACAGACCAGACTAAAATTGAGTGCAGAGTAGTAATATTATACAAACCAAGGGAGGCACAAACTCCTCCCGATAAGTTTAATAAACAAAAGATCCTAAGTGGAGGACCGAGTCCTCCCGCACTTCAGTCTTGTTTTTCCTCGTTTGGTACCACCTTGGAGCAAAAGCAACAAAAGTTTGTCGCTTCCTCACCTAAAAACAACAAAGGGATAAACCCTGAGTATGGAATACTCAGCAAGTCTTACCCGACTAAGGAAAAGACTCTCAAGGGTATGCTGGATAAATAGGAGTCGAGGAGAGGCTTTAGCAAAAATCAACTTATAGTTTTGCAGAAGAAGCTTACTAAAGTGAGTCCTTACTTTCAATCTTTTAACGCCATATTAAGTATTAATAGACTCTATTTGCGTCTAGTCTAATTTCACATCACACCAAGGCAACATCATTTTTATCCATAGTGTTCACATCTTGACTCTAGGTTGTAGAAAAGTGACCAAGTCTTCATAACCGCGAAGGTACGGCGATCCGAATCGATTATACTCAGCTGAGGATCTCCAATCACACGACATATGTAGCACTTAACCCTTGCATATGTCAACCCGCCACCGGGGTTCTTAAGACCGGATCAGGTTCACGCAAACCGAGAGCACAGATACACCACCGTCCAGCCTCTTGCCACGGAGGGTACACGCTACTCTCGCCACCGCTCCACGCCCATTTCGTGTTATCTTATTCTGGCCTTAGTCTGCCCGAGGCAAGGCTTACCCATGACGAGGCATGTGACCAGTTAAAGGGTCCTCGGTCAGCACGCCTACATACGCGTTAATCCTTAACCAACTTGGGTAGAACATCACCTGTTCCTAACCCAAGTATCAATTTAAGTATTTCCATCCTTAGGATTGTGTCTGTTCCTTAGGACGAAAGAGCATCACGGGGAACTTTGCAGTAAGATCCCACTATTGCTCCAATGAAAATATTCTTGCAGGTAGAAGCCATCCTCTCCATGGTTAAATTGAGGACAACCTCTATCCACAAGATCTAAGCAAGGCTAAGCATTTTTGTAAATCATATTTTGATACTTCACAGAAGTATCTATAAAGGTATGGATATCAAGGAAAGCAATGCATCAAAGGGTTTCAAGTAACTCCTATGAACCTAATGCACATTTCACTAGACTTAAGTGTGCAAAAAGTATTTAAAAACACAAGGAAAGGGGTTGCATGCACCGGGGATTGCCTTTGTTCACAGGTGAATCAGGCTCAGATCCACAGATATCAAAGTAGAAATGATTCCCGGCCTGAGACTCCGAAGGTGGTGGTGGTGTCTCCTCTTCAGTTACTTCGATTTCTTCTTCACGTTCTAATCATAACCATACATATGTATAAGGATGGATGCCATGGGATGCTCATGAGGATGCAAAGATATTATAAACTTATTATCTATATCTTGAATACAACTTTCCTTCACGGAGTTCCGGGAACTTAGGGTTTCCGGAGTCGGTAAAGGAGTTCATAGGGCAGGGGGGGTGTTTTGGGGTTTGGTGATCAAACAAGGTCCAAAACAATTCAAACTCTACCCAAGGCTTCTAAATATTATTTTAAGTTCCCATAAAAAGTTTGGGAATTATTGGACTTACCAATTATTTTCTAAAAATCCATAACTAATACTTTTAACTACTTTAAATACCCTAAAATTTCTTATTTCTACTAAAAATCACAAAACTATTTTTATTAAATTCTAGGGAAAATAACAAGCCTAGGAAAATTGGTTGCACAATTTTAGCATTTTTCTACATTTTTCTATAATTGTTTTGGCTCTGGAGATAAAAGAAAAAGAAAAACAATTGAACAGCGCTGGGCCGAATCCAGCCCAGGCGGCCCAGCTAAGGCAGAAAGGCGCCCGCGCGCGCGCCCGCGCTGGCGGCTTTGCAGAAAGGACCTCGGGTTTCTGGTTAAATGTGAACGAGTTCAGTTACTATTTGTATCAGTCGCTGACAAATTGCACCGGGGTCCCTGAGGTTCTATTTCTCCACAGGTGAGGTCCCTGACGTCGGCAGCGCGCGGAGGAGCTCCGGCGAGCGCGTAGACCGGCCGAGCGGGGCCATGACCGGTGCTCCCGAGCGGCGGACATCACATCGGACTTACCCCGAGTGTTTCCCCTAACCTAATTGCACAAATGGTGAGCTATCAAGCTCTGTCCGCGTGAACCGAATGGGTGGCGGACAGTTGATCGTGTTCCCGGTGACCAGGGAGCCCTTAGTTCAATTCAATGGCTCGGCAAGCATCGTAGATGCACGAGAATGCTTAAACAAGGGAGCAGAGGGGAGGGACTAACCGGAGTATGGCTGGCGACGGTGAGCTTGGTTTCACGGTGGCGGAAATCGGATTTGGGGAAATTCCAAATTCAAGTTCTCTGGTGGGAGGTTTGGGATGCAAGCGGGTGCAATAGCTGGTAGAGTACATGGCGAAGCCGAGGGGGGCTCAATTTATAGACTCCGAGAGCGGTGGCTCTCAATTTGCCCACGGCGAGCTGGCGGCCGGAGGTGAAGAAGAAGCCTGGCGCGCGTGGTTACGTGTCCTAGGGCGTGGCAGTAACTCCGGTGATCACCAGACATGCACCGAATGACTCACCGCGACGAGAGCTAGCGCTAAGGCACGTGGTGCGCGACGGTGACAGCACGACGGCGGTGAGAGTTATCCGAGCGACCGACGGCTGGGAGGAAAGTACGGCATGCTTAGCCGTGATCGAGCTCGAGTGGACCAGACGCTGGGATATTTACTGGTTTGTGCTTATCCAAGGCCACGGCGCACGAATCGCAGCACGCAATCGATCAACGGCGACGGCCACCGGCGGCGAGATCTTTTGGGCGCTGGCGGTCTGATCTTCAACAGAGCACTGTACCATGGTGAACACCCCATTCAGAGCGACTGACAGAGCAAGTTCAAGTCACATTTTCTCTAAATTTTCCTTAGCAACTCATCCAAGGCTCTGCATCAAAGTTGTAGTGCTACATACCAGCTACAACTCGACTATAGGGATGAAACTTATTTGAGCACTAGATCAAGGTTTAATTCACACTCAAAGTCGACCCTGTTACACTGAAAAGCTGAGTTTCAGAATGAATCCAGCTTGACAGTCCAACTTAGGTTGAGATTTTCTTCAGTTTTTCCTTAACAACAATGCCCACACCTTTAAGCAAAGTTGTTCTCCTATGTTTGGTCTTCAACTTTGATGTGGTGACCTAGGGCAAAAACCCTATGCTTTGCAAGTTACAAAGCCCCAAAGTTGAGCCCTCAACACTGAATTTCAGACTTAGTATAGAACTCAAATGAGGTCCATTTTGCATTTAAGTCCAAAACTTAGGGTTTGGCTTTCAAATCCACTTATTGGTGACCAATTGACTTAAAATACTTATTTGACTTGGTTTTTGCACTTTAACCCAAAAGTGGGCTAATTTTGCACATAAGCCCCTAGGGTTTGGTTTCAAGGTTTTCCAGGGTTCCAATTAGGGTTTCTGGTATCCCAGGGGTATAAAAGTGATTCAAGTTTATTCTTAGGGTCATTTTATGACTTTTACCCTAAAGCTTTTAGGGTTTTCTTAACTTGGGTTAAGTTTTACCCCCTTAATCCCTCTTTAGGGTTAAATTCCCTATCCAGGGTCCTATTTGCAAAAAACATTAAAACAATACAACTTGTTTGAAATTTTTGCCTAGTGAATGCACTCTAGGTGTGTCAAACATATGCAATGCCAATGCTTATGATGCCATGCTCAAGTTTTAGTTATAGTAACACCAGGGGTGTTACACAAAGCACCAAGCTCCAAGCACACAATCGTCCAAGCCCCAGACCCGGCACCAGAGGTATTACGCCGGCGAATTCTCCTCTCAACTCGCGGTATATGGAGATGAGGACGACGTTCGCTCTATGTTCGAGGGAGCGAGGGGAGGAATAGGTGGGCTCAAATGGAGGGAACAGCACGGCACGCCCGACTTTTAATCACGAAGCCGAGGGCTTCCGAGCTAGGTGCAGAGAAAATCGCGGTCGTGGTTGTAACAACCCTAGCTTCCGCTTGCTCCATTCGACAAAGTTGTTCGCAAGAAGAAGTAAAGGACTCCATCCACGAACCCTGATGCGAGGTCCCACACGGCAGTGATGGTCCGAACGTTGGCTTGATTCCACGGTGCACTGACCCCACGAGCCCACATGCCAGTCTCCCTACCAGGAGAGCGGTGGAGTCACGGTTGGGCCGCGCAGTCAAAAGCTAGGAGAGTGGGCCGATAGTGGTTTGGGCCCAACAGGCACAGGTGGGTTTTCTTTTTTTCTTTCTTTTTATTTTTAAATTTTCAATTTTAAATTCAAATCTTGTGGTGAAGTTCATGGTTGGGTGAAATACTCAAATTCATATATCAGTAGGTCCAAGTGCCTTTATTTATTTATGCATATTTTCTTTATTTTTACATAGTATTTTTCTCATTCTCTTTCTATATTATTCCCTTTTTACTAAATTATGAATTAGGATAAATTCCAATTTGGACATCACTATTTGTTTATTAATCTTAAATGCACAACCAAATAAACTCCAACATGATGCACACTTTATTGAGGAATTATTCACTTTAACTATGTCTTCTATTAATCTCATGAATGAAAAGGTACTACACATGAAGATTTATTTCTCTCTCTTATATTCCAGAGTTGGGTATTACAAATCCTACCCCCCTTACAAAGAATCTCGTCCTCGAGATTTAGGTAGAACTAGGAAAGAGGTGGGGAAAATCTACGCGTAGTTCTTCTTCTCTCTCCCAAGTAGCCTCATCTTCTCCATGGTGACTCCATTGCACTTTGCACATTTTTATCACTTTACTCCTTGTGACCCGAGTCAACGTATCAAAAATCTTGATATGATACTCAGTATAGGTTAGATCATCTTGAACAATAAGATCTTCCATAGGTAACTGCTCATCAGGTACCCTGAGACACTTCTTCAGTTGAGACACGTGGAAGGCATCGTGTACATCCGCAAGATGATCAGGTAGTTCCAGTTGATAGGCAACTTCTCCCACTCACTTTAGGATCAAGAAGGGTCCAATAAAGCGAGGGGACAACTTTCCTTTAACTTTAAATCTTCGCATTCCCCGGATTGGTGACACCTTCAAATATACGTGATCACCTTCCTTAAACTCTAGTAGTCTTCTCCGGGTATCTGCATAGCTTTTCTGCCTTGACTGCACAGTTCTCAAATTCTCCCTTATCATTCACACTTGTTCTTCTGCCTCTTGTATAATTTCTGGCCCAAAGAATTGCCTTTCACCAGTTTGATCCCAATACAGAGGAGTCCTGCATTTTCTGCCATATAAAGCCTCAAACGGGGACATCTTCAAACTGGCCTGGTAGCTATTATTGTAAGAGAACTCCGCATTTGGTAAGCTCTTATCCCAAATACCACCATGTTTAAGAGCACTAGCTCTTAACATATCCTCCAGTACTTGGTTGGTTCTCTCGATCTGCCCATCAGTTTGAGGATGGTAGGCCGAACTAAAATTCAACTGTGTGTCCAAGCCCTCGTGCAACTTCTGCCAAAACCGAGAAGTAAATTGTGATCCCCGGTCTGACACGGTCTTCTTAGGCACTCCATGTAGACAAACTATCTGAGCCATATACAACTCTGCTAGCTTGGCTCCCGTGTCATTAGTTCTCACAGGTATGAAGTGAGCCACTTTTGTCAGTCTGTCCACAATCACCCAAATGGAGTCATACCCTACAGAAGTGCGGGGTAGACCAACAATAAAATCCATGCCAATTTCTTCCCATTTCCACTCACGTATCTTAAGCGGATGAAGTAATCCAGTAGGTCTCTGATGCTCGGCTTTTACCCTTTGGCAAATGTCGCATTCCACCACATGAGCAGCAACATCCCTTTTTAATCCATACCACCAATACTTCTGGTTCAAGTCCTGGTACATTTTGGTACTACCCGGATGGATGGAATAAGCTGAATCATGTGCCTCCTTCAATATGGTTTCATGAATACCGTCAATATCAGGGACACAAATCAGGTTCTTGAACCATATTGTACCCTGCTCATCCTCCGTGAATTCTAGACCTCTACCTTCAGTAATAAGATCCTTGATCTCTTGGATTTTAGCATCACCAATCTGTCCCTTATGGATTTCTTGCTCTAAGGTAGGTTCCACTTCAATAGTGACTCCTTCAGTGTGTGCAACAATTCCCAGGTTGAGTCTCCTGAAATCCTCAACAATCTCATCGGGTAGCTGGGCAACAATAGAGGAATGAATGTGCTCCTTTCAACTCAAGGCATCTGCAACCAGATTCACCTTGCCCAGGTGATAGTGAATCTCCAAGTCATAATCCTTTATGAGTTCCAACCATCGGCGTTGCCTAAGGTTGAGATCCTTCTGAGTGAATATGTACTTCAAACTCTTGTGATCGGTGTACACTTGGCACTTGGTTCCCATAACATAATGTCTCCATATTTTGAGTGCATGCACTATGGCTGCAAGTTCTAAGTCATGAGTGGGATAGTTCAACTCATGTTTCCGCAACAGACAAAATGCGTAGGCAATCACGTGGCCTTCTTGCATAAGCACACATCCCAAGTCCTGGTGACTAGCATCACAATATATATCAAAATTCTTCTGTAGATCTGGCATCACCAACACTGGAGCAACCATCAATTTAGACCTCAATAGATTGAAGCTTCCTTGGCATTCCCCAGTCCACTTAAACTCCTTGCCCGTCTCTAACAATGAGGTCATAGGATTAGCAATCTTGGAGTACCCTTCAATGAATCGCTGGTAATAACCCGCGAGTCCCAAGAAACTTCAGACCTCCGAGACTATACTTGGTATCTTCCAACCAACTATCGCTGTTACTTTAGCCGGATCCACAAAAATTCCTCCTTTGGAGATGATATGCCCGAGAAAATGTACTTCATCAAGCTAAAACTCACACTTGGTAAATTTGGCATAAAGCTGATTATCCTATAACATCTGTAGCACCATCCGCAGATGCTCCTCATGCTCACTATCATTCTTGGAATAAATAAGAATGACATCGATGAATACCACGATGAATTTATCGAGATACTCCATGAACACCTTGTTCATCAAATTCATGAAGTAGGCTGGTGCATTGGTTAAGACAAACGACATGACTGTGAATTCATATAGACCATATCAGGTAGAGAAAGCCGTCTTGGGAATATCAGATGGCCTAATCTTCATTTGACGGTAGCCCGACCTAAGGTCAATCTTAGAAAACACCCTAGCACCACTCATCTAATAAAATAAGTCATCAATACGGGGTAATGGATACTTGTTCTTCACAGTAACATCATTAAGTGATCTATAGTCCACATACATCCGTTGCGACCCATCCTTCTTCTGTACAAACAGTACTGGTGCTCCCCAAGGTGAGGAACTCGGACGAATGTACCCAGCCTCCTGTAACTCAGTTAGTTGCTTCTTAAGTTCTTTTAACTCTTCTACGGACATCTTGTATGGCCGTTTAGATATAGGGGCAGTCCCAGGTAAGATATCAATGACAAACTCAACTTCCCTATCTGGTGGCATCCCTGGTAACTCCTCTGGAAAGACATACCAAGGATCAGATCTATATTGCTTTCCTCTAATATTATAGGGGTAGCCCAGAATTCTCTTCCCATAATTGTCAATGTCAATCTATGTGTCATATAATTTGCCTTAACAGGTCCTTTAGGTGTAATTACTATCATTGGTGTTTTCATATTTTGCAGTGGTAACTCATTTGTGTTGGCATATCGAGCAGACATAAATGAATGTGTAGCACCAGAGTCAAATAATATTGTTGCAGGAATTGCATTAATATAAAACATATCAAGTCCGATGTCAGCATCGTCAGCAGTGGCCTCAGCATTGACTTGATTCACCTTGGCAATGCTGAATCCCTTGCCAGGAGTCTGTTGCTTGTTCTGAGCTAATGCACTGGAATTCCCCATAAAGCCCAATCTGACTGCACTTGAAGCATGTTGGGCTAGTATTCTGTCATGTAGGCCTCGTCAGGGTGCCAGTGGGGGCAGCCTGACGAGTGTGGGGTGTTTGTGGAGTCCCCTGTGGAGCGTACTGAGCTGGGCGCGGTCCACCTCCTGGACGAGCTGGTGTACCCTAGGGCGGAATGTAGCGAGGACGAATACTGTTGCTACCCTGCCCCTGGGCAATGGCCTTCCTCTTCAGGTCTCCCAATTGAACACGCTTGTGTTCAATAGCTAGAGCTTTATCAAGCAGCCTCTCAAATGATGGGAAGGTATGAGCGACCAATGCATACTGTAGTGGCCCATTGAGTCCTTCTTGTGAAGTGCTCTTGCTTTCTCTCATCATCAGCCACCTCATCAGGAGCATATCTTGATAGCTGAATGAATTTGTCACGGTACTCGCTGACAGACATGTTGCCTTGCTTCAATTATAGAAATTCCTTCTTTTTAATCTTCATCGGTCCACCAGGAATGTGGTAGTTTCTGAACTGTGTGGTGAATTCCGCCCAAGTAATAGTGTCAGCAGCGTCATGGGCAGCAACATAAGAATCCCACCAGTCAGCAGCAGGACCAGCCAGACGACCAGAAGCATAGAGAACCTTCTCCCGGTCGGAGCATTGGGCAATATTTAGCATTTTCTCCACTGACTTCAACCAGTCGTCAGCGTGTAGAGGATCTGGAGAGCTGGCAAAGGTAGGCGGCTTGTGGCTCATAAATTCCCGGTGCTTGTCCCGGGGTGGAAGTGGTGGTGGAAGTGGTGGCAATGGGACTTGCTGCGGTTGCCCCCTCCTCTCCTGACACATCTCCTCTCTCTCTTGGCGCATCTCTTGGCATTCCTGCCGCATATGCGCGTGCATATCCACCATAGTATCAGCCATCTGTTGCATTATCCGCATCTAGGCTGCAACTGCTAGATCAGCACCGGCTGGTGGAGGATTTGCAGGATCCATCTCAACTTGTTGTTGCTGCTGTCTAAGTACCCTCCGGTTGTGTCGATTGGGGGGTAGATCAATTCCTCCTCCCTTCCTGGTATTGACCATTTGAGTTAGAAACGCATGGTAAGAAAGAAAGAATTGTAGGCAAAGCCAGTAATTACGAGGCATGTTACTTTGGGGGATTTATTAACTAAGTAGATTAGTATGACACCTACTCATACTAATTAACTTATGGTGGTACATGCTATAATGCCCAACTATACTATTTCATTCAATCAAAGAAGCAAATAAGGCATTTATCATCAGAACAATCAACCAACATTTTAAATAGAGAAAATAATCTTTAAATTTTGTCTTGGGTCTCCTATCTCTTTAGAGGGTCATGGATGTAGGATTCCAAAGTGTGAAATCCTCCTTGTCTTAGAATAGAAAAGGTAAGAATAATCAGAGTAGAATAGTAGAAGGTGAGACAGGATCAAGAAAAGTATAGAAAGAATCAGAGTAATGTAAGTAGGTAAGGGTTTTGTCCATTTCTATCTAGGTTTCATCCTACAGTCAACATTTTCTCTGATACCACTTCTTTCAAACCCGGATTTAAGGGATAAAGCTAGGTGCGTCTCATATGTGCGCCAAGGAAGAACAACACATATAATAACAGAGTGCATAGAGATAAATTGTAATACCCAGTTTGTAAGAAAATATTAAAGGATACATTATTTCTTTTATATATATGTGCCATCTCTATTCACCATCTCATGTGAACACCACATTTAAAAAACAAATAATTAATAAAAGACATACCACAAAATTATGCATCATGCTGGGTTTTCATTTTGTGTGCATTTTATGACAATATAAAAATAATGTAAAAAGAAACATATTAATATCCAAATTTGGGAATTTAACCCTAATATGCAAATTAGAGTTTAGAGAAAAGAAAGAAAAATGTTATACAAAAATAAAGAAATATATATAAAAATAATTAGGCATTCCATATTTGGGTTCAATTTGTACATTTAAAAAGAGTATAAGTTCACAGTTACAATTGAATTCAAATTTGAATTTGAAAATCTAAAAGGAAAATAGAAAGGAAAATATAAAAAGAAAAAGGAAAATAACTCAGTTGGGTCGCCAGATCAATTCGGCCCACTATCACTTTCCCCTCCACGCACACACGACCCAATTCCCTCAGCTGTGCGCCGACACCGCGGTCCCACTGGGCAGTCGCCGATTCTGCGCACTGGCTGGCTTGCGGGTCCGTTCACCAGACACCACATGTGGACGTTTTGCTCTGCGCCCTTGACCCTCTCACGCAGGCCCCGAATGTCAGGCAAGGTCCCTGTAGATCTTCCAGAACAGCACTCTCCGCAGCTCCTCCGTGAGCCACGTGATTTTAGCGCTTGCACGACGCGTCAACAGCTCTCAACCACCACACCGTAACTCTAACGTCGCTCGCCGACCGCCTCTCCCCTATTAGATAACAAGGCCAAGCCCCTCGTTCCCTTCTTCCCTTTCACCATCGACCCCGAGAGAGAGAGAGAAAAATGAAAGATCTGAGCGCCGCTCCTTGGGTTGCTGACTCGGACCGCGTTTCGCCGTCAAGGTTCGCTGTGGTGGTCCACCCGGGTGTAGCGGGTCGATTCGTCGTGACGTGAGGCGGAATCCTCGACTGAGGCACCGGGAATTCGTCTTCGTCGATTCACCGCCACCGTCGTCCGCGCGTCTTCGGTTCCAGAGACCTCTGTGCGGCAATTTTCGGTACAAACCACTTGTGTGTATTCGCTTTCGTTCCTGGTAGGCGTAGCGAGGCTTAGATTAGTGGATAGCGTGCGCAATCACCGATTTGGCTGTGCACCGGTGTTGGCCCGCCGCGACCAAGGGGCGGCACCGCCGTCTCGTTCAGCCGGGGGAAGGGGTGATCGCTGGACCGTAGATCCATTAGTGGATGGTTGCGATTAGATCAGAGGCATACCGATTCAGGCAAGGAATCGGAGCCATCAAGATCCGATCGGGCGGATCTCGGAGGCTTCGACTTGTTTAAAATCAGCATCGTAGATCTCAGATCGGATGGATGGCGCTGCGTACCGTTTCGTCGCTCTGGCGATCTAATCTTAGCCTTAGAGTTTTAATCGGACGGTCGGGACAGCCCCGTACCCTTTCGGCCGGTTGATTTAACAAAAGAGACCCTCTATTTTTTATAAAATAAACCCGCAGTCCACTATAAATGTGTACTGAGTCTAGGAAATAATGCGCAGAGGCCCCTGATGTTCTCTGGATTTGTGCGCCCAGTCCAGAGAGTTAGAAAATCAGAGAAATAAATATAGAAATGGATATTTAATATAAAAATAAATGCTAGAACTTGTTTAAATCATAGAAAATTCATACTTAGTCCAAATTAATCCATTCCAGATCCTATAATTTTATAATATTATTGTTTATCACCTAGTGTCTCTATTTTGACATGAAAGCCAAATTAAAATTTATATCCTAACTAATCTTGTATCAAACACATAAAATCTTTGGAAATTCATAACTTAAAATCTATAACTCCAAAATTAATGATTCTTTTTCCTATGATCTTATTTTATTATGTAGATTATTAATATGTATTTTGTATACATGTTTGGTGTGATGTTAATTTTCTCTTTATACTATGCTTGTTTGTATTGTGGCGAGTAGAAGAGCCAGTGGCTGAGGATCCCGGTGTTCAGCAGATAGAAGTTGCTGAGCAGGAGCTCATTGAAGGCAAGTTGTGCCCTTGACCACTTTTATTACCCAATAATGTTCTTTAATATTACTTATTCATGCATAGGTTCAATTTTGATGGGACCCAATATGTCACCCTAGTCTGATTATCTTTTACCTTGTTTACCCCTGAATCATTTGGGTAGTTTTGCTATTTCTTTATATGGTTTTGGGTTAATATTTCATTATATCCATGTTCCAATTATTCTATTATTTTATTTATGTTCATGTCAAGATCATTATTCTTAATTGGAAAATGGAGCTTAACTTGAGAAACAAGCGCCACCACAAGGGTGGAATGGGACGCCCTTGGCTGACTAATTAGGAAAGCTAGTGGAAGACTACCTTACCCGAAAGGGGCAAGGGCAGTAGGAGAGTAGGCATGTAAGGAGGTTCTCGGGTTGATTTTGCTGCGATGGCGGTCAGACGAGGGATTCCTACAATTGCTCTTCCAATAAACTATAGCGGGTTTTCGGAAGCTAGTGGAACTTTGTAAAGGCCTCATAGTGTTGCCCTGCCTCGCTTCCTTGGTAGAGGCGTATGGGAGTCGCGATCCCTTGGTAGATGGGTAACATGACTTGTGGGTGCAGGGTACAACCTCTGCAGAGTGTAAAACCGGTATACTAGTCGAGCTCACGGTCATGAGCAGCTCAGGACTCTCGCATAATTAAACTATGAAACTAAATTCAGTTTGTCATTTGCATTGTATGGGATTATTTATTAATTTTGTTCTATTATTCTTATTATGGTTTGGTATTTACTTACACTTAGTAACTGCTAATAAAATTTGACCAACTTATTAAAAGCAATGCTCAGCTATAACCCCTATTGTTGATCAGCCTTACATATCACATGAACTCCCACCTTTGGTGAGTTCATACACATTATTCCCCACAACTTGTTGAGCGATGAACATGTGTGAGCTAACCCTTGCTGTCTCACACCCCCATAGGAGAAGAACATGTGGTTCAAGAGGAGCCACACAACGAGGAGTTCGACTTGATCTAGGTGGCGTCTCCTAGTTGACTTTGTGGCGCGAAGGATGGACTTTAGTTTGTTTTATATTTATCTTTCATTTTGTAAGACTTCCACTATATAATAAGTACTCTGATGATATTGTGACATTTATCTCTATACACTCTGTTATTATATGTGTTGTCTTCTTTAGCGCATATATGAGATGCAACCGGCTTTGTCCCTTAAATCCGGGTGTGACAGAAGTGGTATCAAAGGAAATGTTGACTGTAGGACGAAACCTAGATATAAATGGACAAAACCCTTACCTACTTACCTTACCCTGATTCTTTCTACACTTATCTTGATCCTGTCTCGCCTTTTGCTGTTATACTCTGATTACTCTTATCTTTTCTACTCTAAGGCAAGATGGATTTCACACCTTGGAATTCTACATTTATGACCTTTTTAAGACATAGGATACCTAAGACAAAATTAAAACTATTTTATTTATTTAAAAATGTTGGTTGATTGTTCTGATGATAAATGTTTGATTTGCTTCTTTGATTGATTGAAACATTATAGTTGGGCATCTTAGCATGTACCGCCATAAGGTAATGTATTAGCTTTAGTAGGTAACACACTAATCTACTTAGCTAATAAATCCCCCAAAGTAACCTGCTTCGTAATTACTTGCCTTGTCTACAATTCTTTCTTACCATATGTTTCTAACTCAGATGGTCAATACCAAGAAGGGGGGTGGAATTGATCTATCCCCCAATCGACATAATCGGAGGGTACTTAGACAACAACAACAACAAGCCGAGATGAATCCTCCAAATCCTCCAAATCCTCCACCAGCCAGAGCTGATCCAGCAGTTGCAGCCCAGATGCAGATAATGAAAGAAATGGCTGATACTATGGCGGATATGCACGCGCAGATGCAGCAGGAACGCCAAGAGATGCGCCAAGAGAGGGAGGAGATGCGCCAGGAGCGAAGGGCGCAACAATAGCAAGCACCACTACCACCACCACCACCACCAATTCCACCCTAGGACAAGCACCGCGTTCATGAGCCACTAGCCACCGACATTCTCTAGCTCTCCAGATCCTCTGCACGCTGATGATTGGCTAAATTCTATGGAGAAGATGTTGATTATTGCCCAATGCTCTAACCGAGAGAAGGTTCTCTATGCTTCTGGTCGTCTGACTGGTCCTGCTACTGATTGGTGGGATTCCTACACTGCTGCCCACGATGCTGCGATACTATCACATGGGTGGAATTTTCTACTCAGTTTAGAAACTATCATATTCCTGCTGGACTGATGAAGTGTTGGAACTTGCTCTCCTGGGCAAGTTGTTCCAACGGGAAAGTGGAAAGAGTGTTTGCAAAGTTTGTCGAGGGATGGCAAGAGCTTTGTTCATCTCCCGTGTGAGGGCACTGTACGTCGGTATTTATAGGTACTCGAGGGGCCGTCTGTCCCTGTCAAAGACGTTTATACCCTCGAGTACCCGGTTTATCCCTAGAATATTCCCATGAGGGGAGGTTACAGATAGTCATTACGGTAAAGGCTATTACAGACGCGGCCCGTAACGCGCTTATCCTCGTGGGGCCCGTTGCCATGGGCCGAATCCCGCATGGGCCTCCCGGGGCGGTGACGACGTGGGAGACCCGTAGACTTCGAAAAAGCCTTCGTCTTGCAATAGCGAGGGCGAAGGGGACCACGCCGGTCTCCGTCCAGTCGACGCCTTCGGCTTGTTCGGACGCGTTCTGTGGATGTAGCCTTCGTCGGAGTGATGAGGAGACGAAGGCATCAAGTGAAGGGTAGCGTGTTCGCCTTCGCCCCAACATTTGCCCTCTAAGGGACCAGTTCGACTAAGCCATCTGGTGCCGAAGACGCCGCTAGATGGGGAAGACGCTGCCCTCGCTCGAAGTGATCCCGCGGGGGTTTTTGAAATGTGATCGTTGATGGACGTGTTACTATTGGACTACGTGTTTCCCGAAGCGTCGCGTCCTGTCTATAAAAAGGCGACCGCGAGCAGGACTGTTTCCTATCCTTGCTTGCGCTGTAGAAAACCCTAGCTTTTGCAAACCGCTCGCCTGTCCTCCTTGCTCTCCTGTCTATTAAGAAGAAAGAGTTTCTGTCGCTGAAGCAAGGAAGCATGTCAGTCAGTGAGTACCATGACAGATTCATTCAGCTCTCCAGATATGCACCTGATGAAGTGGCTGAAGATGAGAGGAAGCAAGAACATTTCATAGAGGGACTTAATGGGCCTCTACAGTATGCTCTAGTGGCTCACACCTTTTCGTCATTCCAGAGGCTGCTTGACAAGGCCCTAGCTATTGAACACAAGCATGTTCAGCTGCAAGATTTGAAGAGGAAGGTGATATCCCAGGGTCAGGGAAGCAGCATCATTCGTCCTCGCAACGTTCCACCCCAGGGTACACCAGTTCGCACTGGAGGAGGCTAGCGCCCAGCTCAGCACGCACCTCAGGGGACTCTATCGACTCATCAGGCTGCCCCCACTAGCACCCCGATGAAATTCTCAAGACAGAGTGTTGGTACCACGTACTATAAGTGTGGTAAGACTGGTTATTATGCTAATGTTTGTCCATAGAGGATTGCTACTACACCTATGCAGAACAAGCAGCAGACTCCAGGATCTGGCAAGGGATTCTCTATTGCCAGGGTTAATCAAGTCAGCGCTGATGCTACTGCTGAAGGAGCTAACATCACACTTGGTATGTTCTATATTAATGCAATTCCTGCAACAATATTATTTGACTCTGGTGCTACACATTCATTTATGTCTTCTTGATATGCCAACACAAATGAGTTACCACTACAAAATATGAAAACACCAATGATAGTAATTACACCTAAAGGACCTGTTGAGGCAAATTATATGCACATAGATTGACATTGACAATTATGGGAAGAGAATTCTGGGCTACCCCTATAATATTAGAGGAAAGCAGTATAGATCTGATCCTTGGTATGTCATGGATAAGAAAGGTAAAGGCCGTTATACAATGTGGTAGGGGCACTATAGAACTCACCAGCCCTAAAGGAGAAAGATTTGAAGTTGAAATTGCAATAACTACCACTACCAGACTTGCGGTATTCTTAGTAGATGGGAAGTTTGTTGGTGACAACATCCATGTGGTTAGGGATTTTTCGGATGTCTTTCAGAGGAGTTACTAGGGATGCCACCAGATAGGCAAGTTGAGTTTATCATTGATCTCTTACCTAGGACTGCTCCTATTTCTAAATGGCCATACATGATGTCCATAGAAGAACTAAAGGAACTTAAGAAGCAGTTAACGGAGTTACAGGAGGCTGGGTACATTAGTCCGAGTTCCTCACCTTAGGGAGTGCTGGTTCTGTTTGTACAGAAGAAAGATGGATCGCAAAGGATGTGTGTGGATTATAGATCCCTTAATTATGTTGCTATGAAGAACAAGTATCTGTTACCCTGCATTGAAGATTTATCTGATTAGATGAGAGGAGCAAGGGTATTCTCGAAAATTGATCTCCGATCAGGATATCATCAAATGAAGATTAGGCCATCTGATATTCCCATGACGGCTTTCTCAACCCGATATGGTTTATATGAATTCACTGTTATGTCATTTGGACTAACTAATGCACCAGCCTATTTTATGAATATGATGAATAAGGTGTTTGTCGGTACCCTAAATAAGGGGACCCCTTACTACAGTATGAAGACATGGTGCCCGTGCGGCTATCTCTAGCCGCGCGGTGAACAGCACCCGACACCAACACGTGGGCAGTCCCAAGGGCACCATGTGGATAGAAGAGGTGGTATACTCCAGGATACCATTAGTAGGTTCAGACCTCCTCAAGAAAGCATCGGATCCCTGTACACATAGCCCGGACCTCCGAGTACGGTCCAGGACCCCCAAGTGCGCAAGACGGACCCCTTGGATGGGGTCCGGACCCCTCTAAGTGAGATCCAGGCCACCCACAGCAAGGCCCCGGGGCAGGGAATACCCTGGCCTAGGTCAAGGGCTGGCGAAGGTCCGGTACAGACACGTGCCCAGGCTTTATCTAGCACGCTTCCACTCCCCGCTCAAGCGGAGGCCCGATGCCGCCACATGGACTGTCGCCTGTGACGTAAGCCAGCGGACGGAGCTTGACATAAGGCCTCTGGGCCACGCTGCCACTGCATTTACTATGGAGAGGACGCGTTGCCTGTCTATCCCGCTGACAGGCGATGTGCCCCCTCGACATTTAATGTGTCATGTCCACTCGGCTGGCTGGCGGCGTCCAGGCCATCCTGCAGGCGGCGTGCCTGTCCAGTCCATTATCAAACAGTGCGCCCGTGCTGCGAGGTGCACTGTGTCCATCATCACTTATACGTTGCCAGGGAAGCTTCCCCGGCACGCTGATACTATGCAGATCTCGGATGTCAGGGCGCAAGAAGATTGCTCCAGCAACTAACATTAGTTGCTCCAAGTATTACATCCATTATGTTCCTGGTCCCACATGTCGGGGCTCAGTACCCTTGTACGTGCCCCCCTAGCTATAAAAGGGGAGGCATGAAACGTTACAACACAGGCTGAAAAAGCACACTTAGTCGCTCACAAGTTCATACAAGTTCAATACATCACACAGTGGAGTAGGGTGTTACGCTCCGGCGGCCTGAACCACTCTAAATCCTTGTGTGTTCTTGTGTTCTCCCCATTTTACGACTAACAAGCAAAACGCTTAGGCCCCTCCTCATCTTAGGATTTAGGGCGGGTGCATTCCGCCACCCAGCCAGAGAATTTCTTCTCCGACCTTTGGCGCGCCAGGTAGGGGTCTAGGCTTTAGGTTTTTGCTTGTTTTCTCGCTTAGGATGATGGTGCAAATCATGGAGCACTGTGCCGAGACTTCAGTGGATTTCCTGGTGGAGGAGGAAGCTACCTCTTCAACGCCACAGGTTCCCAACCACCTAGTGCCGGGCACTGCTGCTGTGCACGCTGCACGGCAGCATGCAACTGCGGAGACATCCCGGACTCCGTCGAGGGCGGCTCCGGGGGCATTGTCTGCAGCCAGGGAGTTGTTGCGTCACCCTCCAAGCTCCACGGCCTCACCGGGGGCCATGAAGCAGTGGCGGGACGACGTCGACCGACTGCTCGGCATGGCACATTCTACCTCGACCAAGTCGAGGCCACGGTCATCCCGGCACCAACATGAGGCGTCGGTGTCTGTGCGCTCAGCCTCAGTGAGGGGTGCACAGACCAACGACCTCTAGGAAGAGCTCAACTGCAGGCATGCGGTAGAGGATGCCCGGATCTCTCTGGAGAGGGCGCGGGAGCGCCGACAAAACCTCGAGGGTCGTGAAGACGCTCGAGTCTCTCTAGAGATTGCGTGTGAGCGCTGGCTAAACATCGAGGGTCGCAACCTTGATCAAGACTTTGTTGCGGTAGCACCGCAACCCTCATTGGGCACCCGGTTCCAGACGGGTGTCCCCCTGACCGGCGTGGGCTGCGCCGCTCTCGCGGACCACCTCCACGCGGCGACCTGGCCACCCAAGTTCCAGTCGCACCTGCCGGAAAAATACGATGGTACCTCAAATCCGTCGGAGTTTCTACAGGTGCACGTCACCGCTATCACAGCCACAGGTGGAAACACCGCTATGATGGCGACATATTTTCATGTCGCCCTGTCTGGGCCTGCCCGGACTTGGCTCATGAATCTTGCCCCAGGATCAATCTATTCCTGGGAAGAGCTCTGCGCGCGGTTCATAGCGAACTTCGCCAGTGCTTACCAACAGCACGGCGTGGAGGCCCACCTCCATGCAGTGAGGCAGGAACCCGGGGAGACTCTCTAGACGTTTATCTCCCGCTTCACCAAGGTGCGAGGTACTATACCTCGCATCTTCGATGCTTCCATCATCACGGCCTTCCATCAGGGAGTACGCGATGAAAAGATGTTGGAGAAGTTGGCCATGCATGATGTGGAGACTGTCTCCACACTCTTCGCTCTGGCCGACAAGTGCGCCAGAGCCGCCGAAGGCCGGGCATGGCACTCGGCCCCACAAATCGGGGTCACCTAGACGGGTGGCTCGGGTGCCGTCCCCCGGGACGGTAAAAAGAAAAGGAAGGGTCGTGGCCACGAGAAGCTGCGGTCAACCACTCTAGTTGTCGCAGCTGCGACTGGGGGCCAGGGCGACCACAACAAGCACCCACGGCCGCAGAGGGGTAACAGCGGCTCATGCCATGTACACCCCAACAGTCGCCATAGCGCCGCGGAGTGTCACGAGATCATCGACCTCGCGAAACGCGTCAGCGAGTGGCGCGAGCAGTCTCCCAGGGGCGGCTCCCCACCTCGTCACCAACCTGGCAAGGAAAGGGTCGACGACGGCGAGGTGGCCGCGGCTGAACGGGACCTCGGGTATCAGTCACCCGAGGGGGTCCTGAAGGATGTCATCACCGGAGACTCTAACTCCGGTGGCGACAGCTAGATGGGCCACCGGGGGGACCCTGTACTCCCCGGTCTACGGGGCCGAAGCCTGCCTTCCCCCAGAAACCCTTCTGGACTCCCCACGTGTCCAGTCTTCTGATAGGTCCATACAGAAACGGCTACAACATAAGGACGTGGACTCTACCAGCAAACGCGAATGGGAACCCTGGGTCGGGACCTAGCCCTATGGCAAGTACTGAACCAAGGAGGGTTCCGTAAACGCTCCCCCAGCTGGGAGGAACCCTTCAAGGTGACGGAAACGTGCCAACTCGGGGGTAACCACTTTGCTACAGCTGGAGTACCTCTTCCTAACCTCTGGAGCATCTCTGTAAGTTCTATCCATAGGAGCAAGCCTAAGGGGTTGAGTTTTTCTCCCTTTTGTAACTAGGTTGCACATACGTGTACGCCAGCCCGGTGGGGTCCGCCCTCATAAACCCGGCCTATTGGCCTGTGCCCATGCATGTCGAAGTTATAAAGAGAAGGTTTACCCCCTCAGATGTGCTCCTATGACAGTTTTATCCTCCTGCCTCTGTGGTTTTATCCTATAGTCTCCAGATATTATTTTTACCTAACCCATCCGTACAGTTCCTATCTGTCCTGGCATGATGACATCTGAATTGAGTAGCCAGGCCTGCAGTTTAGGACCCCTCTACGAAAGCAGGGGGTCTGGTAGCCTAGGGACCAGTTCTAAAGAACAGGAGCTCGTTCCATGGGGTGGTCCGGAGCAGTGTGGTCGCTTAGCCTGGTTCCGTACCCAAAAGCCTGCACACTCCACCACTCTGTGACGGGCACCCTAGTATTTGGAGCTATAGTCCTGTGGGTCCGACAACTTGGGGTCCGGCTCTAGAGAATGGACACTTGTCTCCTGGGGTGGTCCGGAGCCATGTAGTCGCTCAGCCTGGTCCCGTACCGTGAGCCTGCATGCTCCACCACACTGCGACGGGTGCCCTAGTATCTAGAACCACCGTCCAGGGGGTCTGGACACACAACTTGGCTCCCCGGACTAAAACATGTAGGTCCCATGTGTGTATCAAAGGATGGCTAATGTCAGACGATAGGTACTATGGGTGTACTACTAACGCTCCCTAGCCAAAGCTGTGTTCAGGTCCAGGTCCTAGTCGAAGCTGCCTCCTGGGGGCCGTTCCCAACTCTTTCAGGTATGCTGGCATCCAGTCTCGACACGTCGAGCCTACATCCCATGGGGGCCAGGTACCAAGGAGGAGTCGGTAACACCACACACAACAGGGACAAGTGGTACACAGATAAGTGCTAATACTGCTTAATAAATAATACTCAAAAGTACCTTACAAAAAGCAAAAGTTATTACATCCGCCTTCAAGCGGAGTCCTAGCTCCATCTCTACTCTACAGGTACGGACTACTCTGCACTAACAGGGTCGCGTAGGAAGCTAGCTCCGAGCGGCTTGCCAGCAGCGGCGACCACCTCTGCACCAGCGGCTAGCCAGCGGTGGCGACCACCTCAGCGTGTGCGCCATGGCGAGGAGGCCCTCGCCCCTGTCCTCCTACGGGGGTGACGACAAGACCATCCAAGCACGTGGCCGCCACCTCCATGGCGTACGGCGTCTTGTATGACCCTCGGGCGGCATCGAAGCAGCGTGGCCTGCGGTGGCCGGCGGTGCAAGGGCCACTGTGGGTGCGGTGGACCTGCGCACGGCCTGACTGTCGCCCGTGTGGTGGATGGGCAGCCACTCCCCGCTTGGCGGTGGAAGGCGGCGTTGGAGGCGGCACTGAAGCCATCAAAGCCAAAGAGATGGAGCCGCAGCACGGCTCGCTTCCCACCCCAAATTGTTGGGGGCACGAGGGATGGACCCATGGCTCAGCCCGCTGTCCACCTTCACGAGGCTGGTGATCATCCTTCCCCCCGAATGCTGGAGGAAGAAGCGGGAAGGAGCGTCGCCTCCACGGACATCCCACGGAGGTAGGCGACGATGGCCGCCTGAAGGATGAAGCAGCGCGTAATGCGTAGAGGCTAGAGGCCAAGCCCCTCCAACAGCAGCACGAAGAAAGACGGGATCGGCAGCGCCAACCCGCTGGGGAGTTTGAAGACGAAGAACACAAACTCTCCAGCGGCGAGGTCGCCGTGAGGAGAGACACCGACATGGATCCTTCCGGCAAACGCCAGCACACCCCATCCGAGCGAGTTGCGCGCCAATTTGAGTGCCACCTCGGGCTGGAAGCGCTCGGGAGGGTCTAGCAAGGCCATAACGGCTACGACAACATAAGAGCGTAGAGAGCTCGAGGGCGAAAGGGCGCTGATGAGAATGGCTACCACGCTTGGGGAGTCCCTTTTTAAAGAAGGGTTCCCCCACTGATGCCCCGAAGCGCCGTAGAAGACCTCACCCGACGCGCGCCAAGGTGACCCAGTCTCTGGCACGGGGGCCGGGTCGATGAGTCATACTCCTTGGGCATCGGCCTTCATGTGCGGAGAAGGCGAACTGCCACGAAAGGAGCATGCCACCGCCCGCAGTAGTGCGTCTCTTCACCTCCGCCGAAAGCAGCAGACCAGTCTGCCGCGTGAGGAGAATGCCACCGCCCGCGGTAAATGCGCCTCTTCGTCTCCACCAAAACCAACAGCCCAGGCTCTGACATGGGGGCCCGGGCCCATGAGTCACCCTCCTTGGGCGCCGGTCCCTGGGTGCAGAGAAGCCGAACCATCACTCGCGCCAGTACCACGCTTCCTCGGGGGCCGCCGTAGAAGACGGAGAAGTTAAATTTTCAAACCCAATGCGGCGGTACCGAGGCACCCCGCGCATGGCCCAGCAAAACCATCAAGTGCGAAGGCGACGGGTCAGTCAGCCGCAGGGACAGGCGTGATGGTTGGCATGACCGAAGGTGGACTGGCGGTAATTACGACAGCGGGCACATAGAAGCAGCGAGCCAATCGCCAATCGAGCTTTGGCCCCACCTGCAGGCTCGTATCCTCCCCTGAGGCGGGCCCGGGGGCCACTGTCGGTACCCTAAATCAGGGGTACCCCTTACTACAGTATGAAGACACGGTGCCCGTGCGGCTATCTCTAGCCGCACGGTGAACAGCACCCGACCCCAACACATGGGCAGTCCCAAGGGCGCCATGTGGACAGAAGAGGTGGTATACTCCAGGATACCATCAGTAGGTCCAGACCTCCTCAAGAAAGCGCCGGATCCCTGTACACATAGCTCGGACCTCCGAGTACGGTCCAGGACCCCCAAGTGAGCAAGCCGGACCCCTTGGATGAGGTCTGGACCCCTCTGAGTGAGGTCTAGGCCACCCACAGCAAGGCCCCGGGGCAGGGAATACCCTAGCCTAGGTCAAGGGCAGGCGAAGGTCTGGTACAGACACGTGCCCAGGCTTTATCCAGTGTGCTTCCACTCCCCGCTCAGGCGGAGGCCGATGCCACCACGTGGACTGTCGCCCGTGACATAAGCCAGCGAACGGAGCCTGACATAAGGCCTCTGGGCCACGCTGCCACTGCATTTATTACGAAGAGGACGCGCCGCCTGTCTATCCCGCTGACAGGCGATGTGCCCCCTCGGCATTTAATGTGTCCTATCCACTCGGCTGGCAGGCGGCATGTCTGTCCAGTCCGTTGTCAAATAGTACGCCCGTGCTACGAGGTGCGCTGTGTCCATCATCACTTATACGTTGCCAGGGAAGCTTCCCCGGCACGCCGATACTACGCAGATCTTGGATGTCAGGGCGTAAGAAGATTGCTCCAGCAACGAACATTAGTTGCTCCAAGTATTACATCTGTTATGTTCCTGGGCCCACATGTCGGGGCTCAGTACCCTTGTACGTGCCCCCCTTAGCTATAAAAGGGGAGGCATGCAACGTTACAACACAGGCTGAAAAAAGCACACTTAGACGCTCACAAGTTCATACAAGTTCAATACATCACACAGTGGAGTAGGGTGTTACGCTCTGGTGGCCCGAACCACTCTAAATCCTTGTGTGTTCTTGTGTTCTCCCCATTTTCCAACTAACAAGCAAATGCTTAGGCCCCTGCTCATCTTAGGATTTAGGGCGGGTGCATTCTGCCACCCGGCAGGAGAATTTCCTCTCCGACAGTGTTCATGGAATATCTTGACAGATTCGTCGTGGTATTCATTGACGATATTCTTATTTATTCTAAGAGTGATAGTGATCATGAGGAACATCTGAGATTGGTGCTACAAAAGCTATGGGATAATCAACTCTACGCCAAGTACAACTAATGCGAGTTCTGGATTGACGAAGTGCCATTCCTTGGACATATCATTTCTAATGGTGAGATATCAGTGGATCCTGCTAAAGTCAAGGAGATAGTGGACTGGAATATACCTAGTACAGTTTCTGAAGTTCGGAGTTTCTTGGGACCTACAGGATATTATCGACAATTTATGGAAGGGTTCTCTAAGATTGGTAAGCCTATGACCTCACTTCTAGAGAAGGGGAGAGAGTTCAAGTGGGACTCGAAGTGCTAAGATAGCTTTGACCAACCGAAGTCAAGATTGATGTCACCCCCAGTGTTGGTTTTGCCAGATTTACAGAAGGGGTTTGATATTTATTGTGATGCATGCGGTCAAGGCTTCGGATGTGTGCTTATGCAAGAAGGACACATGATTGCCTACGCTTCTCGTCAATTGCGGAAACATGAGTTGAACTATCCCACTCATGACTTAGAACTGGCAGTCATAGTGCATGCACTCAAAATATAGAGACATTATATTATGGGAACCAAGTGTCAAGTGTACGCCGATCACAAGAGCTTGAAGTACATATTCACTCAGAATGATCTCAACCTTAGGCAATGCTGATGGTTGGAGCTCATAAAGGATTATGATTTGGATATTCACTATCACCTGGGCAAGGCGAATCTGGTTGCAGATGCCTTGAGTCGAAAGGAACATGTCCATTCAGCTATTGTTGCCCAGCTACCCGATGAGATTATTGAGGATTTCAGGAGACTCAACCTGGGAATAGTTGCACATACTGAAGTTGTCACTATTGATGTGGAACCTACCTTGGAGCAAGAAATTCGCAAGAGTCAGATCGATGGTGCTAAAATTAATGAGATCAAGGATCTTATTACTGAAGGTAGAGGTCCAGAATTTACGGAGGATGAGCAGGGCACCGTATGGTTCAAGGACAGGATATGTGTTCCTGAGATTGATAGCCTTCGTGAGACTATATTGAAGGAAGCCCGTGATTCTAATTGCTCTATTCACCCTGGTAGCACTAAGATGTATCAGGATTTGAAGCAGAAGTATTGGTGGTATGGGCTGAAGAGAGATGTGGCTGCACATGTGGCTATGTGTGATGTGTGTCAAAGAGTCAAAGCTGAACATCAAAGACTAGCTGGATTATTGCACCCGTTGAAGATACCCAAATGAAAGTGGGAAGAGATTGGTATGGATTGCCTCGCACCCCGAAAGGATATGATTCTATATGGGTGATTGTGGATAGACTGACCAAAGTGTCTCATTTCATTCCGGTCAAGACTACTTATAAAGGCTCTCAGCTAGCAGAGTTATATATGGCTCGAATTGTGTGTTTACACGGAGTACCAAGGAAGATCGTGTCTGATCGAGGTTCACAGTTTACCTCTAGGTTTTGGAAAAGCTTTCATGAGAATCTGGATACAAAGTTGAATTTCAGTTCGGCCTATCACCCTCAGACTGATGGCCAGACTGAAAGGACTAATCAAGTATAGGAGGATATGTTGAGAGCTTGTGCCCTTCAGCATGGAGGCAGTTGGGACAAGAGTCTATCTTATGCTGAATTCTCATATAATAATAGTTACCAGGCCAGTCTGAAGATGTCACCATTTGAGGCTTTATATGGTAGGAAGTGCTGGACTCCTCTATACAGGGATCAGACTGGAGAAAGACAGTTCTTTGGGTCTGAACTTATCTAAGAGGTAGAAGAACAAGTCTATAAAATCTGGGAAAATTTGAGGCTAGCTCAAACTAAGCAAAAGAGCTACGGTGATAATAGAAGAAGACCACTGGAGTTTGAGGAAGGTGATCATGTGTACCTCAAGGTGTCACCACTTCGTGGAATGAGGAGATTTAAAGTCAAAGCCAAATTATCCCCTCGCTTTATTGGACCATTCAGAATCTTTAGACGAGTTGGGGAGATGGCCTATCAACTCGAGCTGCCTGATAATCTATCTGATGTACACGATGTATTTCATGTATCTCAACTTAAGAAGTGTCTCTTTGTCCCTGAGGAACAATTACCAATGGAAGAGCTCAGTGTTCATGGTGATTTGACTTACACAGAATATCCTATTAAGATTCTTGATACTTTGACTCGAGTTACAAGAAATAAGGTGATAAAGATGTGCAAAGTGCAATGGAGTCACCATGGAGAAGATGAAGCTACTTGGGAGAGAGAAGAAGAGTTTCGTATAGAATTTCCCCATCTTTTCCCTATTCCTTCCTAAATCTCGAGGACAAGATTCTTGTTAAGGGGGGTAGGATTTGTAATACCCAATTTGTAAGAAAATATTAAAGGAGACATTATTTCTTTTATACATATGTGCCATCTCTATTCACCATCTCATGTGAACATCACATTTAAAAAAACAAATAATTAATAAAAGACATACCACAAAATTATGCATCATGCTGGGTTTTCATTTTTGTGCATTTTATGACAATATAAAAATAATGTAAAAAGAAATATATTAATATCCAAATTTAGGGATTTAACCCTAATTTCCAAATTGGAGTTGAGAAAAGAAAGAAAAATGTTATACAAAAACAAAGAAATATATATATATATATATATATATATATATATAAATAATTAGGCATTCCATATTTGGGTTCAATTTGTACATTTAAAATGAGTATAAGTTCACAGTTATAATTGAATTCAAATTTGAATTTGAAAATCTAAAAGGAAAATAGAAAGGAAAATATAAAAGGAAAAAGCAAAAGAACTCAGTTGGGCCACCAAATCAATTCGGCCCACTATCACTTTCCCCTCCGCGCACACACGGCCCAATTCCCTCCACTGTGCGCCGACACCGCGGTCCCACCGGGCAGTCTGCGCACTGGCTGGCTTGCGGGCCCATTCACCAGACACCGTGCGTGGACGTTTTGCTCTGCGCCCTTGACCCTGTCACACGGGCCCCGTATGTCAGGCAAGGTCCCTGTAGATCTTCTAGAACCGCACTCTCTGCAGCTCCTTCGTGAGCCACGCGATTTTAGCGCTTGCACGACGCGTCAACAGCTCTCAACCACCTCACCGTAACTCTCGCATCGCTCGACGACCGCCTCTCCCCTATTAGATAACAAGGCTGAGCCCCTCGTTCCCTTCTTCCCTTTCACCATCGACACCGAGAGAGAGAAAAAGGAAAGATCTGAGCGCCGCTCCTCGGGTTGCCGGCTCGGACCGCGTTTCGCCATCAGGGTTCGCCATGGTAGTCCACCCGGGTGTAGCGGGTCGATTCGTCGTGACGTGGGGCGGAATCCCCGACTGAGGCGCCGGGAATTCATCGTCGTCGATTCACCGCGATCGTCGTCCGCGCGTCTTCGGTGCGAGAGACCTCTGCCAGGCAATTTTCGGTACAAACCACTTGTGTGTATTCGCTTTCGTTCCTGGTAGGCGTAGCGAGGCTTAGATTAGTGGATAGCGTGCGCAATCGCCGATTTGGCTGTGCACCGGTGATGGCCCGCCGCAACCAAGGGGCGGCGCCGCTGTCTCGTTTAGCCTGGGGAAGGGGTGGTCGCTTGGCTGTTGATCCATCAGTGGATGGATGCGATTAGATCACAGGTGTACCGATTCGGGCAAGGAATCGGAGCCGTCAAGATCTGATCGAGCAGATCTAGGAGGCTTCGGGTTGTTTAAAATCAACGCCGTAGATCTCAGATCGAATGGATGGCCCTGCGTACCGTTTCGTCGCTCTAGCGATCTAATCCTAGCCGTAGAGTTTTAATCGGACGGTCGGGACAGCCCTGTACCCTTTCGGTCGGTTGATTTAACAAAAGAGACCATCTATTTTTTATAAAGTAAACCCGTAGTCCACTATAACTATGTACTGAGTCTAGGAAATGATGCGCAGAGGCCCCTACTGTTCTCTGGTTTTGGGCGCCTAGTCCAGAGAGTTAGAAAATCAGAGAAATAAATATAGAAATGGATTTTTATTGTAAAAATAAATGCTAGAACTTGTTTAAATCATAGAAATTCATACTTAGTCCAAATTAATCCACTCTAGTTCCTATAATTTTGTAATACTATTGTTTATCACCTAGTGTCTTTGTTTTGACATGAAAGCCACATTAAATTTATATCCTAATTAATCTTGTATCAAACACATAAAATCTTTGGAAATTCATAACTTAAAATCTATAACTCCAAAGTTAATGATTCTTTTTCCTATGATCTTACTTTAACATGTAGATTATTAATATGTATTTTGTATACATGTTTGGTGTGATGTTAATTTTCTCTTTATACTATGCTTGTTTGTATTGTGGCGAGTAGAAGAGCCAGTGGCTGAGGATTCCGGTGTTTAACAGATAGAAGTTGCTGAGCAGGAGCTCAATAAAGGCAAGTTGTGCCCTTGACCACTTTTATTACCCAATAATGTTCTTTAATATTACTTATTCATGCATAGGTTTAATTTTGATGGGACCCAATATGTCACCCTAGTCTGATTATCTTTTACCTTGTTTACCCCTGAATCATTTGGGTAGTTTTGCTATTGCTTTATATGGTTTTGGGTTAATATTTCATTATATCCATGTTCCAATTATTCTGTTATTTTATTTATGTTCATGTCAATATCATTATTCTTAATTGGAATATGGAGCTTAACTTGAGAAACACGCGCCACACAAGGGTGGAATGGGACGTCCTTGGCTGACTAATTAGGAAAGCTAGTGGAAGACTACATTACCTGAATGGGGCAAGGGCAGTAGGGGAGTAGGCATGTAGGGAGGTTCTCGGGTTGATTTTGCTGTGATGGCGGTTAGACGAGTAATTCCTACAATTGCTCTTCCCATAAACTGTAGCGGGTTTTCGTAAGCTAGTGAAACTTTGTAAAGGCCTCGTAGTGTTGCCCTGTCTCACTTCCTTGGTAGAGGTGTATTGGAGTCGCGATCCCTTGGCAGATGGGTAACATGACTTGTGGGTGCAGGGTACAACCTCTGCAGAGTGTAAAAGTGGTATACTAGCCGAGCTCATGGTCATGAGCAGCTCAGGACTCTCGCATAATTAAACTATGAAACTAAATTCAGTTTGTCATTTGCATTGCATGGGATTATTTATTAATTTTGTTCTATTATTCTTATTATGATTTGGTATTTACTTACACTTAGTAACTGCTAATAAAATTTGACCAACTTATTAAATTATGCTCAGCTATAACCCCTATTGTTGATCAGCCTTACACATCACATGAACTCCCACCTTTGCTGAGTTCATGCACATTATTCCTCACAACTTGTTGGGCAATGAACATGTGTGAGCTCACCCTTGCTGGCTCACACCCCCCCACAAGAGAAGAACAGGTGGTTCAAGAGGAGTCACACAACGAGGAGTTCGACTTGGTCTAGGTGGCGTCTCCCAGTTGACTTTGTGGCGCCAAGGATGGACTTTAGTTCATTTTATATTTATCTTTTATTTTGTAAGACTTCCGCTATGTAATAAGTACTCTGATGATATTGTTACATTTATCTCTATACAATGTTATTATATGTGTTGTCTTCTTTGGCGCATATATGAGATGCACCCGGCTTTGTCCCTTAAATCCGGGTGTGACATAAATGTCATAAATATCATAAATGTACTTATTACATAGCGGAAGTCTTACAAAATAAATGATAAAATAAAGCGAACTAAGTATTATTTCCCTGGCGCCACAAAGCTGACTGGGAGACGCCACCTAGATCAAGTCGAACTCCTCATTATGCGGCTCCTCTTCAACCACATGTTCTTCTCCTGTGGGGGGTGTGAGGCAGCAAGGGTGAGCTCACATATGTTCATTGCTCAACAAGTTGTTAGGAATAATGTGCATGAACTCGCTAGAGGTGGGAGTTCATGTGAAGTGTAAGGCTGATCAACAAAATAAAGGTTGAAGCTGAGCATTTCTTGTATAAGTGGGTCAAAATTTTATTAGCAATTACTAAGTGTAAATAAATACCAAACCATAGTAATAATAAATAAAAATAATAATAATCCCAATGCGATGCAAATGACAAATTGATTTAATTCCATAAATTAATCATGTGAGTGTCCGAGCTGCTCATGACCGTGAGCACGGCTAGTATACCAGTTTTACACTCTGCAGAGGTTGCACATCTTTACCCACAAGTCGTGTTACCCATTTGCCACGGGGTTGATTGGACCCCATACATCTCTACCAAGGAAGCGAGGCAGGGTTCCACTACGAGGCCTTTACAAAGTTCCACTAGCTTTAGCAAAATCAACCCAAGGACCTCCCTATACTGACCACTCCCCTACTGCCCTTGCCCCTATCGGGTAAGGTAGTCATCCACTAGCTTTCCTAATTAGTCTGTCAAGGGTGTCCCATACCACCCTTCTGGTAGCATTGTTTTCCCGGGTGGTTCTCCATTTTCCATTTAACATAATCATCTTATAATGAACAGTAAATAATAAACTGGTAATGAAAAGAGTAATCATGAGTAATGTATATCTCCATACCCAAAACCACATAAAGCAATATCATGTACTACCCAAAAATTCAGTGGTAAAACCACGTATAAAGATAGCCAAGCTAGGGTAACCTATTGGGTCCCATCAAAATTAACCTATGCAGATCATTATGATTAATAAGAACATGACTGGGTAAAAGGAAGTGATCAAGGGCACAACTTGCCTTCAACAAGCTCCTGCTCAGCAGTCTCCACCTGCTGAACGCCTGGATCCTTTGTGGCTTGCTCGTCTACTCGCATCAATACAAACATGACTGGGTAAAAGGAAGTGATCAAGGGCACAACTTGCCTTCAACGAGCTCCTGCTCAGCAGTCTCCACCTGCTGAACGCTTGGATCCTTTGTGGCTTGCTCGTCTACTCGCATCAATACAAACATACATCGTATAGCAAAAATTAACATCACACCAAACAATAAAACAGAATGCATGATAATATTCTACGCTGCGTAACGAGATCGTAGGAACAAGAACCACTAAATTCGGAGCTACAATTATTAATTTATGAATTTCTGAAGTTATTTAGTACTTGGAATAGAGCAATTCAAATGAACATTTTTAATTCAAGTTTCATGGCTAAACAGAGGCACTAGATGATAGACAACATTAAAACAAAATTATTGCCACCAGAATGAAATAAATAAGATTTATACAAGTTTCAATTTGGAGTTAAAATGAAATAAATATGATTTATACAAGTTTCTGGAATTATTTTTGTATTAAAAATCAATTTCTATAATTATATTACTAATTTCTCTGGTTTATGGATTGGGCGTCAAATACCGAATAGTACAGGGTCCCTGGCGCAAAAGAACCTAAGACTCAGGCTAACCCAGGGAAGGACTGCGGGTTGGTTTTTGTTTTAGTCAAGGGCTCATTTACAAAATGCCTGAGCCGAAGAGGTACGGGGCGATATCGGCCGCTCGATCCAAAACCTACACGCTAGATTAGGCCTACGTTAGTTATTCACCCGCATTCCCTCCTGGTCGTCGGATCCGAGAACCGCGGTTGCGAGCCCACCAGCCAGTAATAAAATCTCACGCCTAGGTACAATGATCAATGGACATGATCAATTCCCCATCGAACCGATGCCCTAGACTAATCCCAGCCGTCTGTTTCACGATCTACGGACACCTTGGCGTCATCAACCTCAAGACGCCCATGCGCAGCCGTCGCGCCATACCGGGCACTCCCCCTCTCTCTCATGCCGGTCAACCGGCGTTCTGCCCGGCCAAGACCAGCCAGTGGTCGCCACCGCCATCCTCCGGCGGCGCACCATTCCCGGGTCCGCACCAACCCCACACTCACGCGACATCCTAACGAATCCCCAAGGTATTGCATAGGAGGAAACCAACACACCGTAGATGAGCGCATCGGTAGGGTCTGCCTGCCCTCGATGACCAATGTCCCGCCACCGAAGACCCCGCAAAACACCAAGCTCCCAGGCACACGATCGGCCAAGCCCCAGACCCGGCACCAGAGGTATTACGCCGACGAATTCTACTATCAACTCGCGGTCTATGGCGATGAGGACGATGTTCGCGCTGTGTTCGAGGGAGCAAGAGGAGGAATAGGTGGGCGCAAACAGAGGGAAGAGCATGGCACGCCCGACTTTAAATCACGAAACTGAGGGCTTCCGAGCTAGGCGTAGAGAAAATCGCGGTCGTGGTTGTAACAACCCCAGCTTCCACGTGCTCCGTTCGGCGAAGTCGTTCACGAGAAGAAGTACAGGACTCCATCCACGGACCCTGACGCGAGGCCCCACACGGCAGTGATGGTCCGGATGTTGGCTCGGTTCCACGGTGCGCTGACCCCACGGGCCCGCATGCCAGTCTCCCTACCAGGCGAGCGGTGGAGTCACGGTTGGGCCGCACGGTGAAAAGCTAGGGGAGTGGGCCGACAGTGGTTTGGGCCCAACAGGCACAAGTAGGTTTTGTTTTTTTCTTTCTTTTTATTTTTAAATTTTCAATTTTAAATTCAAATCTTGTGGTGAAGTTCATGCTTAGGTGATATACTCATATACCAGTAGGTCCAAGTGCATTTATTTATTTATGCATATTTTCTTTATTTTTACATAGTATTTTTCTCATTCTCTTTCTATATTATTCCCTTTTTACTAAATTGTGAATTAGGATAAATTCCAATTTGGACATCACTATTTGTTTATTAATCTTAAATGCACAACCAAATAAACTCCAACATGATGCACACTTTATTGAGGAATTATTCACATTAACTATGTCTTCTAATAATTCTCATGAATGAAAAGGTACTACACATGAAGATTTATTTCTCTCTCCTATATTCCAAAGTTGGGTATTACATAATCTCCACCACAAGTGACTGATCCAACGGCTGAACACCATCTTCATCCCTCTACCTAGCCTGACGGTGGCGCCGCCAGCCCCCCGGCGGAGCACCCGCCGGAGACCATGAATCCGACGCCCAAAAGCCCCAAACCCATTATTGATCGTTGATAAATGACGATGAGGTCCTAGCGAACTAGGACGAGGTGAGTTTACCTGAAGGGAGGGTGCTTGTGGTGCTGTCAACGCCATGGCGCGGCTTGGTGGTAATGACTGAACTCCAGCGAGAAATTGCAATGGCTCCGAGAACCTTCATCACTTGTTGATGCCTCGGTGAGCTTCAACACGTGTTGGCGTTCTTCCATGACCCTGTCGCACACTCCAAACGACGGTGAAGGTGCAGGATCACGGCGACACATGGTTCTTGAGAAAATTTTGTTTTAGAAGGCTAAGTTGTCTTTAAAGATTAAGATTTTTCTTTGGTATGTATAGAGAGGTGTAGTTCTAACAAAAGATAACTTAAAAGAGGGTTCAAAGGGGATTATAAGTTTAATTTATGCGGTTAAGAAGAAACAGTACAACACCACTGTTTTACTGTTGTATAGCAAGATTCTTGTGGAATGCTTCGTTCATCATTTTAAATTTTCAACCACCAAAATGGTATGGTCCACTTATTTGTTCTTGGTTATAGAGTTTTGCTCCACATTTTAGAAACCAAGTAATAGTGGGGGTGGTAGCGATGTGCTGATCTTTGTGGTTTAATAGAAATGATGTAGGATTTAGGAGAACCCTTGCATGTATTTTTTTAGGAGGCAGGAATTAGGCAGTGGTCTCAGTTATCTTAAGAATGAGAGAGAGTGTAACTAAAGAGAGGGTAAGTTTTGGTGCTTAAAGTTTTGGAAAGTAGGTTTAGAGACACCAAAGAAGGCTAGAAAACAAAGTTTTGTTGTCTTCTGTATATGCTTGTATGCCCGAGTGTCTAGACTTGTTAAGTTTCATTTATTTCTGTTCAATCGAAGTGCTTTTACGTTGTATTGAATCGTTGTACGGATTCACATACGAACCGTTGTATCTGTTCAATCCAAGGTAGTGTTTGGTTTACCATGGGTAATGGTATCGCAATGGAAGTTAAAAAGCGGTGGATTCCAAATCAATGAATACCATTGCATGTTTTGCTTGGTTGAGTTTTGTAATACTTTTTTATTCCAATACACTGTTTGTATTGGAAACCAATGTAATGTAATGAAATTAAGAATGTGAGTTTTGTAACATTTTTTTTATTCCAATACACTTTTAATATAAGAAACAATTCAACATTATTTGTGAACATAAAAATTCAGTATTTACCATCATTCCCTTCGCGAACATTCAACAACATTCAAAACTCATAAAAATTCAGTTTTTACCACATTGAGAGCTAACATTGAACAAACCACATTGAAAGTTGCCGACAGATACAATGCCACATTCAATACCATTCGTGAACATTCAACAACATTCAACATCATAAAGTTTCAGCTTTTACCATCATTCAACAACAACATAGAATTATAATTTCTATAGAGAGCTTGGGATAGTCCCTGACAGCTTATAATTGTACATAGAAAAGTTTTTAACAGCAAGGGCGCCTACTCAGATCATTCTATTTTAGATAATTCTATTTCAGATAATCACCCAGTTTACATTGAACTCCTGTAATATATGATTCACTTGCTCAATACTAGACAGCCAACTCAGATCATTCTATTTCAGATAATCACCAAGTTTACATAAATCCAAAAAAATGGTTAGCAGCATATCGTAGAGTTAATGTTGGACAACAAGAACAAGATTTACAGATACTAGAATGTTGGGTCAGACAGATCTCCTGTCTGTCTCTACATGTAACACAACAGGTCCAGCCATTCTCTGCACAAGAGCATGAACATCCCTAATCTAAACGGAGCAGCAGGCAATATGTACTGTACTGTACTACACTAAGTTAGCAACAGAAAAGTACCTTGCAATGTGTCTCAAATTGTTGTTTCTCGCACTAAATCATCTTCTTGGTCGGATCCATGTGAACCCACTCTTGTTCAACATCTGCTCCAAAGCAGAATACTTAGTCTTGAAGTATCTTAACCTTGAATCGATATGAGGAGTTGCAGAAATTCTTCAATCGGGTAGCTGTCACACCCGGTTTTAGAAGGCAAACCGAATGCGAACCATGTACGTGCCAGGATCAGCAATTCACGTACACAACAGTTACATAACATGGACATCATCACACAGTGCTCAAATAGTATTAAAAAGGGAAATAGTCGATTACATCATATGTCTGAGACATCCACATAGTCTTTACAATAAATCAAAGTGCGGAAAAGAAACACAGATAAACGCGGCCTTCACAGGCAGCCGATTGGGGGTTGCCGCTAACCCACGCCTAGAACTCGTCATAGTCTCGGAACTCCTGGAAGTCTCCTTCCACGGCTTCATCTTCTCCTGAGCAGTGGTTGCAATGTTGACAACCTAGGGATGGGGGGTTTGGTGTGTAGAGCAAGGGTGAGTACACATCAACATACTTAGCAAGTGTCTTGTTTGGCTGTAGTGGACTAGCTTTATGTAGGGGAATAAGTCAAGCAGTTGCTTTTAGTTGGTCAGATTATTATTTACTAGTAGAAAGCCAGGTTTTAGCATTAACCCAAGTTATTAGCCCGATGTACCCTTTCCAGACGGAAAGAATACCACTTATCAGTACCATAGTCATAACCAAAACCATCAGTCTCATTGCCACCTGTAAACCAAAATGTCTCTGATCAAGTACCACTAATCACTGGAGCTCCCTTGGCCGCTCATAACCGCGAGCATGGCTGATATATCAGTTTTCAAACACTCTGCAGAGGTTGTGCACTTTACCCACAAGTCGTGATTCCCTTTCTGCCCGGAGATCATGACTCTCCATTGATCACTACCAAGGTGACCCAGCAGGGCATCACTATGTAGCCTTTACAAAGATTCCTCGGGGCTGTAGCCACCCGTTAGGTTTCCTAAATGCACCGCACTCCTCCCCAAGGGGGCGAACCCAAGCTTGGCAGAGCGAGCCGCATACACCGAGCCCCATTGACGGCACAACGGCTAAGCGAACTACACCTCGGATCCTCTAATTATTCAGCTAAGGGCACCCCATTCCACCCTCATGGTTGCACTGTTTTCCCGGGCGGTCATCCAAAGAACAGGTCCTTACGGAGAGGCACTCGAGAAACCGCTCGAGCCCCCTTAAAGGCCACAAGTAGAACATCATAATAAGAAGAGGGAAAACAGCGTATCATTGATCATTCTCATCATGTTCATTGATTAGAGTTGAGCAACAGCATAAGACTGAGCAATAATAATCCAACCCAAATAGGTAAACAAGGACATGGATAACAAAGCTAGTCAATCCTTAGTCATAAATGTGTAATGCGAGAGGTGAATTAAAGAATGTATAGGACAGAGATAGGTCAAGGGACACTTGCCTCCACCAACCGACTGCTGCTCAGGGGCTTCTCCTGCTAGTTCCTCGGGCTCTTCAACCGGATCGTTCTCTATGCGAGTGCAAACATACATACATCCATCCATTCAAATTAGGAAACAAACAGTACACCATACAAGAGAACAAGTAGATTAAACGTGCATAGCATATGACATGTGATATTGCATTTACCATGGTTAGAAAGAAACGGGGAAAGGTCTCGCAGGGGTTAAAGCTTATGCTCGAGGCACACTTACGGGTAGACGAATAACTAAATGTTATGTGCTCTAGTTCTACTTAGCTCCAATAATAAGGATTAGCTACATGCACTAATAGAAACGTGACCACTTTTAGTAGATTAACATTAAATGAGATAGACGTTTAGCTATATAAATTAACTAACATAACCAATTTCTAAATTGAGTTTCCTATTTTATTAACATGAACAATGTGATTAGTGCGCATAAGATATAGGGGGGTAGACGGGTACGTCCATGGGTAGACGAGGGCACGACGAGCCATGCCAAGGCACTGCGCATTACGGGAGCACGCGCGCAAGGCCGCACGCACGCGCCGCGAACTAACCGTGCGCACGTCGGGGCCGCGCGCTGGCCGAGCTCAAGGCTGCGCGCCATAGGCACGCTAGGCCGAGCTCGAGGCCGCGTCGGGGCCGTCACAACGTGAGCAGGGCACGCCGGGCGGGCGAGCGAGCACGGAGCACGGGCGGGGCGAGGCACGGGCGGGGCGGGGCACGGCCGGGGCCGGGTCGGCGTGGGGCCGGGGCGGCGCAGCCGGGGTCGGGGCGGCGCAGCCGGGGGCCGGCGAGCCGGGCGCGGGGCGGCGCGGCTGGGGCCGAGGTGGGGCCGGGCGGGCGCGACCGGGGCGGGGGCGGGGGCGGCCGGAGCCGGGGCGGCGGCGCCGTGGCTGGGGCCGAGGCGGGGGCGCCATGGCCGGGGTGGGGGCGGGCGCGGCCGGACCGAGGCGGGGGCGGGGCGGCGCGGCCGGGACGGGGCCGAGACGGAGTCGGGACGGGGCCGGGCGGCGCGGCCGAAGTCCGGCGAGCCGGGCGCGGCGGGGCCGGGCCGAGGCGGGGGCGGCCGGATCGGGGCGAGGGCGCCATGGCCGGGGAGAGGGAGGGAGGGGAGAGAAGAGGGAGGAGGGGGGCGTACCGCGCAGGGGGGGCGGCGGTGGTGGCGTGCAGGGGAGGGCGGCGGCGGCGCGCAGGGGGAGGGGGCGCGGTTAGGGCAGGGGAGAGGATGACGGGCGGGGCCCGCAGGGGAGGGGAGAGAAAATTTGGGGGGAGTGGGAGGGGGGCGGGGCTGGGCCGCTTTGGGCCCAAATGGGGGCGCGCGGGGGGCGAGGTGGGCCGGCCGGGGTAGCCCACGGCGCGAGGGAGGGAATGGAGGGGCGGCTGGGCCGAAATGGGAGGAGAGGGGGAAAGAGAGAAGAAAAAGGTTTTCCTTTTTCTAAAATCTATTTTTTCTCTAGATGAATGCATTCACATTTTCAAACAATCAAAAAGGATGCACGGTTCGGCATGGTGCATCAAACAAAATAAAGTATTTTAGGGTTTTGCTTTACATGGGATCTCAAGCCGAATCCCGCTATAACTTTGGAAAAGATCAAGGTTTAGCGAGGAGAAAAGGGAAAAGGAAAGGGTAACGCCTGAATTTGGTGAGAGAAAAGAAGAAAAAAATTCTACCCCCAAATTCAGGGCGTTACAAACCTATCCCCCTTAAAAGAATCTCGCCCTCGAGATTCAGGGTTGGCTAGCAAAGAGCTCTGGGTATTTGGCCATTAGATCATCTTCACGCTCCCAGGTTGCTTCTTCCTCCGAGTGATGATTCCATCTGACTTTGCACATTCTGATGGTCTTCCTTCGGGTGACTCTGTCTGTGGTCTCAAGGATTTGCGTTGGCTTCTCAACGTAGGTCAAGTCCTCCTGGACTTCAAGACCTTCAACCGGCAACTGCTCTTCCGGCACACGCAAGCACTTCTTCAACTGAGACACATGAAAGACATCATGCACAGCAGATAAATTCTCTGGCAGGCTGAGCTGATAGGCCACTTCTCCACGCCTTGCGAGAATCTGGTACGGACCGATGTAGCGGGGTGCTAGCTTGCCTTTGACTCCGAACCTCCTCTGATCGGTGACACTTTCAGATATACAAAGTCTCCGACTTCGAAACTCAGCTCTCTTCTTCTTGTGTCTGCATAACTCCGCTGCCTTGATTGCGCTATCTTCAGATTTTCTCGGACCATCTTGATGTTCTCTTCGGCTTCAAGCAGAATGTCTGGCCCAAACACTTGCTTTTCTCCAGGCTGATCCCATTGCAACGGAGTCCTACAACTCCTTCCATAGAGCGCCTGAAATGGTGACATCTTCAAACTGGCCTGGTAACTATTGTTATAGGAAAACTCTGCATAAGGCAATCACTTGTCCCATCCGGACTGATCTTGCAACGCACAGGCTCTCAACATGACTTCAAGGATTTGATTGGTTCATTCGGTCTGACCATCTGTCTGCGGATGATAAGCTGAACTGAAATTCAGATGTGTGCCCAAGGCTTCATGCAACTGCTGCCAGAAATGAGAGGTGAACTGTGTTCCTCTGTCTGACACTATCTTCTTCGGCACACCATGAAGACAAACGATCCGAGACATGTACAACTCTGCCAATACTGCACTGTTGTAGTTGGTCTTGACAGGTATAAAGTGGGCTGACTTGGTCAAGCGGTCCACTACTACCCAAATGGAATCATAGCCAGCTCGAGTGCGAGGCAATCTGACTATGAAATCCATGTCGATTTCATCCCATTTCCACTGAGGAATTTGCAACGGTTGCAACAATCCAGCTGGTCTCTGGTGCTCTGCCTTAATCCTTCGACATCTATCACACATAGCCACATGCTCTGCGATTTCCCTCTTCATTCCGTACCACCAGAATTTCTTCTTCAGATCTTGATACATCTTCTCACTACCAGGGTGAATCGAATAGACTGTCTCATGAGCTTCCTTGAGAATCAATTCTCGAATAGACTGGACATTGGGAATGCACAAGCGGTCTTTGAACCATATCACACCTTCTGCGTCTTCCCGAAAATCTTTGCCTCTGCCATCTAGAATCAGTCGCCGGATCTCACTGATCTTCTCATCATTCTTCTGCGCTTCTTTGATTTCTCGCTCCAAGGTAGGTTCCAACTCCATTGTGACTCCTCGCGTGTTGTTCAGAAATCCGAGACTCAACCTGTCAAACTCCTTGGCCAACTCATAAGGCATCGGACGAGCGACCATCAGATTGATCTGACTCTTCCTGCTCAAAGCATCTGCCACTACGTTCGCTTTACCTGGATGGTAATGGAATCCAACTCATAGTCTTTGATCAACTCTAACCACCTTCGCTGCCTCATATTCAACTCTGACTGAGTGAATATGTACTTCAGACTCTTGTGGTCTGTGTAAACATCGCATTTCTGTCCATACAGGTAGTGCCTCCATGTCTTCAACGCGTGAACCACTGCTGCCAACTCTAGGTCATGGATTGGGTAATTCTTCTCATGAACCTTCAACTGTCGGGACGAGTAAGCCACAACTCTTCCCTCTTGCATGAACACACATCCCAAACCTGTGTAGCAAGCATCACAATACACCGAGAAGGGCTTGTGCACATCAGGTAAGACTAAGACAGGCGCTGTTGTCAACTTCTCTTTCAGCGCTTCGAAGGCCTCTTGGCATTTTTGGGTCCACTTGAACTCAACCTTGTTGCCTAGCAACGCTGTCATTGGTTTTGCAATCTTCGAAAACCCTTCAATGAATCGCCGATAATATCCGGCCATTCCAATGAAGCTCTTGATTCCTCGAGCATCTGTTGGCGCTTTCCAGTTTAGAATGTCTGCCACTTTCTTCGGATCCACAGCCAATCCTTCTTTGTTGATTATGTGACCCAAGAACAGGACTTCACTGATCCAGAACTCGCACTTGCTCAACTTTGCATACAACTGGTGCTCTCGCAATCTCTGCAATACCATCCTCAAATGATCTGCATGCTCTTCTTCGCTTTGAGAATAAATCAGAATGTCATCAATGAATACCACCACAAACTTATCGAGATAGTCCATGAATACACTGTTCATCAGATTCATGAAAAAGGCTGGTGCATTGGTCAAACCAAAAGACATCACAGTGAACTCATACAAACCATACTTGGTAATGAATGTCGTCTTCGGAATGTCCGAAGGTCGGATTCTGAGCTGATGATAACCTGACCTCAGATCAATCTTGGAGAACACACTGGCTCCTCTCAACTGGTCGAACAGATCTTCTATTCTGGGCAAGGGGTACTTGTTCTTGATCGTGACTTCATTCAGAGCTCGATAATCGATACACATCCTTTTGGTGCCATCTTTCTTCTCCACAAATAGGACAGGGGCGGCCCAAGGTGAGGTGCTTGGCCGAATGTAACCTTTCTCTAACAGCTCATCAATCTGCTTCTTGAGTTCAACCAACTCTGGTCCGGATATTCTATAAGCTCTCTTAAAGATGGGGGCGGTTCCAGGAAGAAGCTCTATGGCAAATTCAACTTTCCGCTCTGGTGGCATACCTGGTAAATCCTTTGGAAACACATCTGGAAACTCAGACACAATCTTGATCCTCTCAATTGGGTCTACTTCACTGCTATCGACAGCCATCTGATAACAACTTCCTTTCTTCGGCTGAGGTGGGACTAACTCGGTCACCACTTCTTCTCCTAGTGGGGACACCTACTTGATTGTCCTCTTATCACAACTGATAACTGCCTGATACTTATCTAGCCAATTCATCCCTAGGATGACATCTATTCCCTGAGTACCCATTACTATGAGGTTAGCGAGAAACGCTCTCCCCCTTATTTCCACACTTATATTCAAACAAATGCTATCGGCTCGAATTCTACCCCCGGCTGAGTCAATTTGAATGGGGGGTGACATGGTAGTTATTGGAAGATTATGTGCTTCTACCCATGATGCAGTAATGAAAGAATGCGTTGCTCCAGTATCAAATAACACTTCTGCAATATGGGCATTGATTGGGAACATACCTACTATCATGCCGGGGGTCTCCTGAACTGCTTTAGCCTCCAAGTGGTTCAGTCTCCCATGGTTATAACGTGGCTGAGAGCGGTTGCCTGCTCCAGGCTAAGACACATTCTGCTTTGCCGGGGCATTGGGGCCTGATTGCTGCTGGGCTGCCTTCTTCGGACATTGCATCACCCAGTGGCCTTGCTCTCCACAGTGGAAACATGCTCTGTTTCCGACCTGAGCTGGTGCTGCCTGACTGTTCTGCTGGGTTGCTGGGGCAGGAAGACGAGGTGCTTGCTGATTCTGCCTCTGAAACTAGCCTCCTCCTGACTGGTTGTTCTGACGATTCTGATACTGGTGCTGAGGATACTGCCTTTGGAACTGCTGATGCTGAGGTGGACGCTGGTTCTGCCTGAACTGTTGAGGTTGATTGCCTGAGAAACGAGGACGGTTGTTGCTTCCAGGCTGGGGTCCACTGATCTTGCGCTTGCGATCCTCCATCTCCTTACGCTTCCTCTCTGTCATGATTTCCCTGTCAATCAGGTGCTGGAATGTCGGGAAGGTATGATTCATCAGCTGATACTGCAGAGGGTCAACCAAGCCTCTCAGGAAACGGTACTGTCGCTTGGCGTCGGTGTTGACATCTTCAGGAGCATAGCGAGACAACTGCAGAAACCTGTCCCGGTACTCGCTAACAGACGATGACCCTTGCTCGAGAGCCAGGAACTCCTCCTTCTTCACTGTCATCAGACCTGCAGGAACATGGTACTGACGAAAGCTACCTCTGAACTCTTCCCAGGTGATGGTGTCGGGGTTGGCATGGGTGACAAGATAAGACTCCCACCATGACTGAGCTGCACCTCTCAACAGACGGGGACCATACAGGACTTTCTCCCTGTCGTCGCACTGAGCGGTATGCAACTCCCGCTCCACAGTGTGTAGCCAGTCTTCAGCATCCATGGGGTCAGAAGAATGAGCAAACGTTGGTGGATGACCTCTCATGAATTCAGCACGCTTGTCCCTGGGCATCTGAGGCATCTGAGGTTGAGGTGGTGGTTGTTGTTGATGCTGCTGCTGAATGGCGGCCAGAGTCTGACCGATGGCTTAGACTGCCTGAGGCTGTGTCACACCCGGCTTTAAGGAACAAAGCCGGGTGCATCTCATACATGCGCCAAGAAGACAACATATATAATAACAGAGTGTATAGAGATAAATGTCACAATAAAACATCAGAGTATTTATTACATAGCGGAAGTCTTACAAAATAAAATATAAATATAACAGGATCTAACATCCATCCTTGGCGCCAGAAAGCTGACTGGGAGACGCCACCTAGATCAAGTCGAAAGCCTCAGTGTTAGGCGGCTCCTCTTCGACCACCTGCTCTTCTCCTATGGGGGGGTGTGAGACAGCAAGAGTGAGCTCACATACGTTCATCGCTCAACAAGTTGTGGGGAATAATGTGGCATGAACTCACCAAAGGTGGGAGTTCATGAAGTGTAAGGCTGATCAATGAAATAAAGGCTGAAGCTGAGCATTGCTTTTAGAAGTTGGTCAAAGTTTTATTAGCAATTACTAAGTGTAAGTAAATACCAAACCTTAGAAATAATAAGTAAAAGTAATAATAAAATAATCCCAAATGCAATGAAATGACAGATTAAGTTTAAGTTCCATAAATTAATCATGTGAGTGTCCGAGCCGCTCATGACCGTGAGCACGGCTAGTATACCAGTTTTACACTCTGCAGAGGTTGCGCATCTTTACCCACAAGTCGTGTTACCCATTTGCCACGGAGTTGATCAGACTCCATACACCTCTACCGAGGAAGCGAGGCAGGGTACCACTACGAGGCCTTTACAAAGTTCCACTAGCTTCAGACTACCCGCTACAGTTTATAGGAAGCTCCAGTGCAGGGTTCTTGCCTGACCGCCATCGCAGCAAAATCAACCCAAGGACCTCCCTACACTGACCACTCCCCTACTGCCCTTGCCCCTTTCGGGTAAGGTAGCTCTCCACTAGCTTTCCTAGTTAATCAGCCAAGGGCGTCCCATTATACCCTTGTGGTAGCACTGTTTTCCCGGGTGGTTCTCCATGTTCCCATTAACATAATGATCTTATCATGAACAATAATAATAAACAGATAATAATAAGTATAACAATGAGTGATGAATATCTTTATACCCAAAGCCACATAAAGCAATAGCATGTACTACCCAAAAATTTAGTAGTTAAACCAGTGGTGAAACAAGGTATAAAGATAGTCAAAATCTAGGGTATCCTATTGGGTCCCATCAAAATTAACCTATGCAGATCATTATGATTAATAAGAACATGACTGGGTAAAATAAGTGATCAAGGGCACAACTTGCCTTCAACGAGCTCCTGCTCAGCAGTCTCTACCAGCTGAACCTCAGATTCCACAGTGGCTTGCTCGTCTACTCGCATCAACACAATACATACATAGTATAGCAAAAATTAACATTACACCAAGTATGTAAATAAAATACACAGTAATAAACTAGACATTAAAATAAGATCACAGGAACTGCAATCATTAATTTTGGAGTTATAGATTTTAAGATATGAATTTCTGAAGCTTTTATGTACTTAATACAAGATTAAGTATTAGATAAATTTAAATGAGTTTTTCATGCCAAAACAGAGGCATTAATGGCTAGATAATAATATTACAAAAATTTAGGAACTGGAATGGACCAATTTGGAGTTCATATGCATTTTCTATGAATTAAACAAGTTTTATACATTAAAAATCTATTTCTATTTTATTTTTATCTGATTTTCGAGTTGACTAGACTGGGTCGCAATAACCAGAAAACTCAGGGGCCCTAGCGCAAAGTGTCCCGAGACACAGCAAAACCAGGCCATGGACTGCGGGTTGAATCTCTAAACTTATAAGGGGTTTTCTGCAAAGTGGTTACGCGAAGGGGTATCGCGGCATGCGAGCCGCACGATCTAAATCGGACGTGCGGGATTAGATGGAGTTCCATATGAACCGGTATGAAACTACGGCCGTCCGATTAAAGATCGATGGTCAGGGTTTTATGAAGTGAGATCTAATAGGGGTCGAACAGATCGCATCCAACGGTCCGAATTGGCTCGGAACAATGCCTCACGCTGGATCAAATCTGAACCATTCATCCAGATCCGAGGGTCACACGCTCATCTTCTAGATCTAATCCTGGCCACACGTCTACAATCCAACGACACTGATGCCATCCAGCCGAACCGGTATCTCTAGATCTAATTGAGGCTGTCCATGCGATGATCTACGGCGAGGGCTACTATCCCCAATCCCGGTCACGGTACCCGGCGGCGCCCAGGTCCGACGGTGGAGACCATGCCGGAGTTACGGTCAACAGGAGCCTCGATCTCGAATCCCCCACATACACCCGTGATTAACAAAGAGCAAGGAGAGACGAACACAATAAGCCACATACCAACGGTGGAGAGTGTCGGCGCGAGTGGCCCGACGGTGAATGGCGGTTCGGCCGGAGGAGCAAGTCTGCGGCGAGCTATTCGTCGGGTTAAGGCGACGCCCACGCCCGATTGCTAGCCTGCACAGGATCCTCGGTCGCTGGTGAACGTCCTTGACCCCTCCCTGGTTCCTGAGCCGCACCAATCGATGGAATAGGCAGGCGGCGGCGAACCGAGCTCCGCCCACGGTGCCCAACAATTCCGCGGCGGCCTGTATCGTAATCCGGGACGGTGAGAGCATGGTCCCCATCCCTGATCACCGGCGAACGTCCCGCGAGTGTCCCCATTGGTGAACACGCAGTGAAATCACCGGTCCACGACACCATGCGACATTGCGGCGGTGGACGGTCGATGACGCACAATCCCGACGCCATAGAAGCTCCTCGTGCCCAATTGACTCATTTGGGAGAACTCAAATGCAGAGGTGAACTACCATGGCCCCTATTCAATCATCAATCGGAGGCGTGGGTGGATGGCAATGGTGGCGGGTTGGATCCGTTCATCCTGCGCGAATGACGGCTCGACGAAATCTCCCTTTTGGGTAGCACCGAGGGGAGGGCTGCTGAGCCAGATCTTAAACCCGTGGTCAACGCTAACAACCCCGCATTACCCGCGCGGGTCGTTGAGCTGGCCCGGCCGGCTCGCTGCGGACGGTTACGCGAGGGAGAAGAAGGAAGAGGAACAGAGCAGCGCGTGAGCGGTGAATGGCAGGTGGGCCCATGTGTCGGCGTTAGCTGCACCATTGTGCACCGCCAGCGTGGGGTGAGCGACTGACCCGCTGGCCCCACGGGTCAGCGAACCGGTTAGCGGGTGCGCGCATGCGCTAGGGGCCGCGCGATTGAAGTGGGGAGTGGGCCAAATTAGATCCCGCGGCCCAGGTAGGCTTTTTATCCCTTTTTCTTTTCTTTTGCTGTTATTTCCTTTTCTTTCTTATATTTTGAATCCAAATTTTCAATCTAGAATTTGAATTCAATTTCACAGCAGAATTTGTACTAAGTTTGAATATTCTACTTGGTTATACCAAAGTGTGATGAAGTTATATATTTATAAATTTATTTTGTATTATATGATATTCCTTTCTTTCCTTCTCCATTTCCATGGTTTTGTTTTCAAATTAGGGTTTGGATGTTGTGGGCACATTAATATGTTGCTATTGATACTTTTATTTTTATTATCCACATATGCACAATCAAATAAACTCCAGCATGATGCATAGGTTATTTAGGTGTTCTTTGTTTTAATTATCCACTTTTAACTAGGGTTGATCACATGTAATGACAAGTAGAGGTCCCAAATTATTGAGATTGTCTCTATTCTCATTATTGCACTTTTGAGTATTACAAATCCTACCCCCTTAAAAATAATCTCGTCCTCGAGATTTAAGAAGATCTAGGGAAAAGATGGGGGAAGTCTATGCGAAGCTCTTCTTCTCTCTCCCAAGTTGCTTCATCCTCACTATGGTGACTCCATTGTACCTTGCACATCTTTATCACCTTATTTCTTGTAACTCGAGTCAGAGTGTCCAGAATCTTGATAGGGTACTCAACATAGGTCAGATCATCTTGAACACTAAGGTCCTCCATTGGTAGTTGCTCCTCAGGTACCCTGAGGCACTTCTTTAGCTGGGATACATGGAATACATCATGTACATCAGTCAGATTGTCAGGTAGCTCGAGTTGATAGGCCATCTCTCCAACTTGCCTAAAACTCAGAGTGGTCCATTATAGTGAGGGGACAGTTTGCCCACAACTTTAAATCTCCTCATTCCACGAAGTGGTGAAACCTTGAGGTACCCATGATTTCTTTCCTCAAAATCCAGTGGTCTTCTTCTATTATCCGCGTAGCTCTTTTGCCAGGTTCGAGCCACCCTCAAATTCTCTCGAATTATACGAACTTGTTCGTCTGCCCCTTGAATAAGTTCAGGCCCCAAGAACTGTCTTTCTCCAGTCTGATCCCAATATAGAGGAGTCCTGCACTTCCTGCCGTATAGAGTCTCGAACGGTAACATCTTCAGACTGGCCTGGTAACTATTATTATATGAGAACTCAGCATAAGGTAGACTCTTGTTCCAACTACTACCATGCTGAAGGGCACAAGCTCTCAACATGTCCTCCAATACTTGATTAGTCCTTTCAGTCTGAGGATGGTAGGCCGAACTAAAATTCAACTTCATATCCATATTCTCATGAAAACTTTTCCAAAATTTGGAGGTAAACTGTGATCCTCTATCCAAAATGATCTTCTTTGATACTCCATGTAAACACACAATCTGAGTCATATATAACTCTACCAATTGAGATCCCTTATAAGTAGTCTTGACCGGAATGAAATGAGCCACTTTGGTCAGTCTTTCCACAATCACCCATATGGAATCATATCCATTCGAGGTGCGAGGCAATCTAGTAATGAAGTCCATACTAATCTCTTCCCACTTCCACTCGGGTAGCTTTAATGGGTGTAGTAGTCCAGTTGGTCTTTGGTGTTCTGCCTTAACTCTTTGACACACCTCGCACATAGCCACATGTGTAGCCACATCTCTCTTCGATCCATATCACCAGTATTTCTACTTCAAATCCTGATACATCTTGGTACTACCAGGATGAATAGAATAATCCAAGTCACGGGCTTCCTTTAAAATAGTCTCACGAAGGCTTTCAATCTTATGGACTCATATCCGATCCTTGAACCATACGGTGCCTTGCGCATCTTCCATGAATTCTGGACCTCGACCTTCAGTAATTAGATCCCTAATCTCTTGTATCTTAGCATCACCAATCTGTCCTTCTGTGGATTTCTTGCTCCAAGGTAGGTTCCACATCAATAATAACTCCTTCAGTGTGAGCAACTATCCTTAGGTTAAGTCTACTGAAATCCTCAACAATCTCATCGGGTAGCTGGGCAACAATAGCCGAATGAACATGCTCCTTTCGACTTAAGGCATCTGCGACCAAATTTGCCTTGCCCGGGTGATAGTGAATCTCCAAATCATAATCCTCAATAAGCTCCAACCAACGACGTTGCCTAAGGTTGAGATCCGTCTGAGTGAATATATACTTCAAACTCTTATGGTCCGTGTATACTTGACACTTAATTAGCATAATATAATATCTCCAAATCTTAAGTGCATGCACAACGGCTGCCAATTCTAAGTCATGCGTCGGGTAGTTTCAACTCGTGTTTCCGCAATTGAGAAGACGCATAGGCGATCACATGTCCTTCTTGCATGACCACACATCCTAAGCCTCGGCCACATGCATCACAATAAATATCAAATCCCTTCTGTAGACCGGGCATAACCAACACTGGTGGTGACATCAATCTCTTCTTTAATTGATCAAAGCTATCTTGGCACTTCTCATCCCACTTAAATTCTCTTCCTTTCTCCAGAAGCGAGGTCATAGGCTTAGCAATCTTAGAAAATCCTTCAATAAATCTCAGATAATATCCTGCAAGTCCCAAGAAACTCCGGACCTTAGTAACTGTAGTGGGCATGCTCCACGCCACTATCTCCTTGACTTTAGCAGGATCCACTGATATCCCTCCATTAGAAATGATATGTCCAAGGAATGAGACCTCGTCAATCCAGAACTCGCATTTGCTATACTTGGCATAGAGTTGATTATCTCTTAGCTTCTGTAGCACCAACCTTAGATGTTCTTCATGATCACTTTCACTCCTAGAATAGATAAGAATATCGTCGATGAACACCACGACGAATCTGTCCAAATACTCCATAAACACCTTATTCATCAAATTCATGAAATAAGCTGGTGCATTGGTTAATCCAAATGACATAACAGTGAACTCATATAATCCATATCGGGTGGAGAAAGCCGTCTTTGGAATATCCGATGGTCTAATCTTCATTTGATGGTATCCCGATCGGAGATCAATCTTCGAGAATACCCTTGCACCTCTCATCTGACCAAATAAATCCTTAATGCGGGGTAACGGGTACTTTTTCTTCACAGTGACATCATTAAATGTCCTACAATCCACGCACATCCCTTGCGATCCTTCTTTCTTCTGTACAAATAGAACTGGCGCTTCACAAGGTGAAGAATCCAAACAAATATACCCAGCCTCTTGTAACTCTGTTAATTGCTTCTTAAATTCCTTTAAATCTTCTACGGACATCATGTATGGTCGTTTAGAAATAGGGGCAGTCCTAGGTAGAAGATCAATTACAAACTCAACTTCCCTATCAGGTGGCATCCCTAATAACTCCTCTGGAAAGACATCTAGAAAATCTTTAACTGCACGGATGTTGTCACCCACAAACTTCTCATCTACTAAGAATGCCGCTAGTCTGATGGTGCTAGTTACTGCAACTTCAACTTCAAACCTTTGTCCTTTGGAACTGGTGAGTTCTACGGTTCCCTTAGCATAGTGTATATACTGCCTTTGCCTTTCTTAACCATGACATACCAAGGATCACGTCTATAGTGCTCTCTTCTAACACTATAGGGGTAGCTCATCTAGGTTAGAAACATAGGGTAAGAAAGGAAGATTTGTAGACAAGGCGAGTAATTACGAGAAATGTTACTTTGGGGGATTTATTAGCTAAGCAGTTTAATGTTTTATCTACCATAGCTAATTTATTACCTTATGCTGGCACATACTAAGATGTCCATCTATAATAATTCAATCAATCAAAGAAGCAAATCAGGCATTTATCATCAGCACAATCAACCAATCTTTTTTTTAAATAAAGAAAATAGTTTTAAATTTTGTCTTAGGTTCCCTATGTCTTAGGAAGGTCATAAATGTAGGATTCCAAGGTGTGAAATCCATCTTGTATCAGAGTAGAAAAGGGTAAGAATGATTAGAGTAGAACAGTAGAAGGTGAGACAGGATCAAGATAAGTATAGAAAGAATCAGAGTAAGGTAAGTAGGTAAGGGTTTTGTCCATTTCTATCTAGGTTTCGTCCTACAGTCAACATTTCCTCTGATACCACTTCTGTCACACCCGGCTTTAAGGAACAAAGCCGGGTGCATCTCATACATGCGCCAAGAAGACAACATATATAATAACAGAGTGTATAGAGATAAATGTCACAATAAAAAATCAGAGTATTTATTACATAGCGGAAGTCTTACAAAATAAAATATAAATATAACAGGATCTAACATCCATCCTTGGCGCCAGAAAGCTGACTGGGAGACGCCACCTAGATCAAGTCGAAAGCCTCAGTGTTAGGCGGCTCCTCTTCGACCACCCGCTCTTCTCCTGTGGGGGGGTGTGAGACAGCAAGAGTGAGCTCACATACGTTCATCGCTCAGCAAGTTATGGGGAATAATGTGGCATGAACTCACCAAAGGTGGGAGTTCATGAAGTGTAAGGCTGATCAATGAAATAAAGGCTGAAGCTGAGCATTGCTTTTAGAAGTTGGTCAAAGTTTTATTAGCAATTACTAAGTGTAAGTAAATACCAAACCTTAGAAATAATAAGTAAAAGTAATAATAAAATAATCCCAAATGCAATGAAATGACAGATTAAGTTTAAGTTCCATAAATTAATCATGTGAGTGTCCGAGCCGCTCATGACCGTGAGCACGGCTAGTATACCAGTTTTACACTCTGCAGAGGTTGCGCATCTTTACCCACAAGTCATGTTACCCATTTGCCACGGAGTTGATCAGACTCCATACACCTCTACCGAGGAAGCGAGGCAGGGTACCACTACGAGGCCTTTACAAAGTTCCACTAGCTTCAGACTACCCGCTACAGTTTATAGGAAGCTCCAGTGCAGGGTTCTTGCCTGACCGCCATCGCAGCAAAATCAACCCAAGGACCTCCCTACACTGACCACTCCCCTACTGCCCTTGCCCCTTTCGGGTAAGGTAGCCCTCCACTAGCTTTCCTAGTTAATCAGCCAAGGGCGCCCCATTATACCCTTGTGGTAGCACTGTTTTCCCGGGTGGTTCTCCATGTTCCCATTAACATAATGATCTTATCATGAACAATAATAATAAACAGATAATAATAAGTATAACAATGAGTGATGAATATCTTTATACCCAAAGCCACATAAAGCAATAGCATGTACTACCCAAAAATTTAGTAGTTAAACCAGTGGTGAAACAAGGTATAAAGATAGTCAAAATCTAGGGTATCCTATTGGGTCCCATCAAAATTAACCTATGCAGATCATTATGATTAATAAAAACATGACTGGGTAAAATAAGTGATCAAGGGCACAACTCGCCTTCAACGAGCTCCTGCTCAGCAGTCTCTACCAGCTGAACCTCAGATTCCACAGTGGCTTGCTCGTCTACTCACATCAACACAATACATACATAGTATAGCAAAAATTAACATTACACCAAGTATGTAAATAAAATACACAGTAATAAACTAGACATTAAAATAAGATCACAGGAACTGCAATCATTAATTTTGGAGTTATAGATTTTAAGATATGAATTTCTGAAGCTTTTATGTACTTAATACAAGATTAAGTATTAGATAAATTTAAATGAGTTTTTCATGCCAAAACAGAGGCATTAATGGCTAGATAATAATATTACAAAAATTTAGGAACTGGAATGGACCAATTTGGAGTTCATATGCATTTTCTATGAATAAAACAAGTTTTATACATTAAAAATCTATTTCTATTTTATTTTTATCTGATTTTCGAGTTGACTGGACTGGGTCGCAATAACCAGAAAACTCAGGGGCCCTAGCGCAAAGTGTCCCGAGACACAGCAAAACCAGGCCATGGACTGCGGGTTGAATCTCTAAACTTATAAGGGGTTTTCTGCAAAGTGGTTACGCGAAGGGGTATCGCGGCATGCGAGCCGCACAATCTAAATCGGACGCGCGGGATTAGATGGAGTTCCATATGAACCGGTATGAAACTACGGTCGTCCGATTAAAGATCGATGGTCAGGGTTTTATGAAGTGAGATCTAATAGGGGTCGAACAGATCGCATCCAACGGTCCGAATTGGCTCGGAACAATGCCTCACGCTGGATCAAATCTGAACCATTCGTCCAGATCCGAGGGTCACACGCTCATCTTCTAGATCTAATCCTGGCCACACGTCTACAATCCAACGACACTGATGCCATCCAGCCGAACCGGTATCTCTAGATCTAATTGAGGCCGTCCATGCGATGATCTACGGCGAGGGCTACTATCCCCAATCTCGGTCACGGTACCCGGCGGCGCCCAGGTCCGACGGTGGAGACCATGCCGGAGTTACGGTCAACAGGAGCCTCGATCTCGAATCCCCCACATACACCCGTGATTAACAAAGAGCAAGGAGAGACGAACACAATAAGCCACATACCAACGGTGGAGAGTGTCGGCGCGAGTGGCCCGACGGTGAATGGCGGTTCGGCTGGAGGAGCAAGTCTGCGGCGAGCTATTCGTCGGGTTAAGGTGACGCCCACGCCCGATTGCCAGCCCGCGCAGGATCCCCGGTCACTGGTGAACGTCCTTGACCCCTCCCTGGTTCCTGAGCCACACCAATCGATGGAATAGGCAGGCGGCGGCGGACCGAGCTCCGCCCACGGTGCCCAACAATTCCACGGCGGCCTGAATCGTAATCCGGGACGGTGAGAGCACGGTCCCCATCCCTGATCACCGGCGAACGTCCCGCGAGTGTCCCCGTTGGTGAACACGCAGTGAAATCACCGGTCCACGACACCATGCGACATTGCGGCGGTGGACGGTCGATGACGCACAATCCCGGTGCCATAGAAGCTCCTCGTGCCCAATTGACTCTTTTGGGAGAACTCAAATGCAGAGGTGAACTACCATGGCCCCTATTCAATCATCAATCGGAGGCGTGAGTGGATGGCAATGGTGGCGGGTTGGATCCGTTCATCCTGCGCGAATGACGGCTCGACGAAATCTCCCTTTTGGGTAGCACCGAGGGGAGGGCTGCTGAGCCAGATCTTAAACCCGTGGTCAGCGCTAACAACCCCGCATTACCCGCGCGGGTCGTTGAGCTGGCCCGGCCGGCTCGCTGCGGACGGTTACGCGAGGGAGAAGAAGGAAGAGGAACAAAGCAGCGCGCGAGCGGTGAATGGCAGGTGGGCCCATGTGTCGGTGTTAGCTGCACCATTGTGCACCGCCAGCGTGGGGTGAGCGACTGACCCGCTGGCCCCACGGGTCAGCGAACCGGTTAGCGGGTGCGCGCATGCGCTAGGGGCCGCGCGATTGAAGTGGGGAGTGGGCCGAATTAGATCCCGCGGCCCAGGTAGGCTTTTTATCCCTTTTTCTTTTCTTTTGCTGTTATTTCCTTTTCTTTCTTATATTTTGAATCCAAATTTTCAATCTAGAATTTGAATTCAATTTCACAGCAGAATTTGTACTAAGTTTGAATATTCTACTTGGTTATACCAAAGTGTGATGAAGTTATATATTTATAAATTTATTTTGTATTATATGATATTCCTTTCTTTCCTTCTCCATTTCCATGGTTTTGTTTTCAAATTAGGGTTTGGATGTTGTGGGCACATTAATATGTTGCTATTGATACTTTTATTTTTATTATCCACATATGCACAATCAAATAAACTCCAGCATGATGCATAGGTTATTTAGGTGTTCTTTGTTTTAATTATCCACTTTTAACTAGGGTTGATCACATGTAATGACAAGTAGAGGTCCCAAATTATTGAGATTGTCTCTATTCTCATTATTGCACTTTTGAGTATTACAGTCTGCATCAGAAACATCTGCTCAATCGACATCGAGGGCGGGGGCGGCAGTTGCTGTTCCTGAGGTACCTCTTCCTGTTGAGCGGCTTGCTCCTGCTGAGCACGCCTTCCTCCTCTGCGCCTGTTCTCTGACATCTGCAGAATGCAACCACACATCAGAACTGATCTTGCAAATCTTGCAGCATAAGAGAAGAGTATAGAATTCTCCACCACACTGAACAGATGAGCATCTTCACTGATCTCCAACATAGACCAACACAGCTTCTTAGATAAAGAGGAAAGTGGAATAAAAGGTTTCCCAACTAGATAACTAACTCCATTAACATATAACCGGTAAACCAAAATGCAGGGGATACCCACACTCTGGTGACAGTCATTACAAAGATCCAAATCAAGCATAGTTCATCATGACAAGCATAAATGCACAGGATATAGCAAACTACCCTGTCTAACTAAGACTAACTAAAAGCGAGACTAACGCTAAGACTGTAGCTTCTATGTATATATTTTGTATTAATTACAAGATCCGACCCTAACGATCTATGGTTCTAGATTTATCTTGGTCTTGCAGTCGGGATTGCCATAAGACTGGCGTCCACGTCGAGGTGAGCGGTACGGGTGCTGAGTCCCGACGGGAGCGGGGGAACCATCATCCAGGTGACGACGTTCCGCGCGCTCAGCCCGCAGCAGGGCGATCTCAGCACGAGCCCTACTCAGCTCGTCTAATGCATGGTCCAGCTCCGTGTTTAACACGGCGGCTAGGTTGACTGTGCTGCTCAACCTAGGATTGTCCTGACCGACAGGTGAAACAATCACGCCTCCTGTGCTGCCAGATGGACGGCGGGGGTAATACTTTAGGTTGAGACCGTCAGCTACCCCACCGAGCACTGAACAGTAGTGCGAAAGCGCACGCCGTGCAGCATCTTGCATGGCCGCCTCAGCTGAGTCCCGCTCAGAGATAGAGTAGTGCTCTGAGCAGACCTCAGCACCCTGGAGACTGTTCTCCGGACGGCGCACCAAGCAGGTCGCCTCCAGCGGTCCGGGTAGACCCTGCGACTATGCTGGTAGACCACACAGCGATACTCGATGGACCAAGTATGCCGGTTAAGTGCCCGATGTAGCAGGGTGTCGAGCGCATCATGGAAGTGACACCCGCGAGCAGCGTCACGAGTGATGGGTCAAGCAACCCATCCTTCCGGCTCCTGGTCAGCAGAGAAGTCGGTGTCGTGGCTCGAGCTGTCGTCGCCACCTCCGTCGTCTGGGTCTCCTCCAGCAGCTACTCCAGAGGCTGAGGCGCCCAGTGGTGGTGCAGGGGGCACCTCCAGGGGAAGCACAGGGGAGCAGCTCCTCACAGACTCTATCTCCTGGTGGAGCGAGAAAGAAGAGCCCTGCTGCTCCTGTCGTCGACGCTCCTGCTCCTCATGCAGGCGGTGGTGCAGCCTCTCCAAGCGACTGGACTGACCGGCCATGGGACGGCGAAGCGGACACTCAGCAAGACGGGAGGGTAAGAAGAGGATGACGGACTTTCGTGCAGTGTGTCTAAGACGAGCCATCTACAAAAGACACCGCAAGCAAAAGAGTGAGAACAAAATTAATATGACCAGCAAAAAATGAACCATAAGTAAATGAAGGATTAGAATAAAACATAATTTTCAGCAAGGTATAATATATAGTAGAACATAGGTTTTGGTCGATATGACCAACTTTTGAAGGGATACCAAAGTCAAGGCAGGGACAGAGGTCTATAATCCTTAGAACGACCATTCTACTCTAGGTTAGCGGTCCTACAGTCAACACGGCTTTGATACCACCTATGTCACACCCGGTTTTAGAAGGCAAACCGAATGCGAACCATGTACGTGCCAGGATCAGCAATTCACGTACACAGCAGTTACATAACATGGACATCATCACACAGTGCTCAAATAGTATTAAAAAGGGAAATAGTCGATTACATCATATGTCTGAGACATCCACATAGTCTTTACAATAAATCAAAGTGCGGAAAAGAAACGTAGATAAACGCGGCCTTCACAGGCAGCCGACTGGGGGTTGCCGCTAATCCATGCCTAGAACTCGTCATAGTCTTGGAACTCCTGGAAGTCTCCTTCGACGACTTCATCTTCTCCTAAGCAGTGGTTGCAATGTTGACAACCTGGGGATGGGGGGTTTGGTGTGTAGAGCAAGGGTGAGTACATATCAACATACTCAGCAAGTGTCTTGTTTAGCTGTAGTGGTAGTGGACTAGCTTTATGTGGGGGATAAGTCAAGCAGTTGCTTTTAGTTGGTCAGATTATTATTTACTAGTAGAAAGCCAGGTTTTAGCATTAACCCAAGTTATTAGCCCGATGTACCCTTTCCAGACGGAAAGAATACCACCTACCAGTAACATAGTCATAACCAAAACCATCAGTCTCATTGCCACCTGTAAACCAAAATGTCTCTGATCAAGTACCACTAATCACTGGAGCTCCCTTGGCCACTCATAACCGCGAGCACGGCTGATATATCAGTTTTTAAACACTCTACAGAGGTTGTGCACTTTACCCACAAGCCGTGATTCCCTTTCTGCCCGGAGATCATGACTCTCCATTGATCACTACCAAGGTGACCTAGCAGGGCATCACTATGTAGCCTTAACAAAGATTCCCCAGGGCTGTAGCCACCCGTTAGGTTTCCTAAATAGTCCACTACAGCCAAAAAGGATACTTGCTGAGTATGTTGATGTGTACTCACCCTTGCTCTACACACCAAACCCCCCCATCCCCAGGTTGTCAGCATTGCAACCACTGCTCAGGCGAAGAAGAAGCTGTGGAAGGATACTTCCAGGAGTTCCAAGACTACGACGAGTTCTCGGCGTGGGTTAGCGGCAACCCCCAGTCGGCTGCCTGTGAAGGCCGTGGTTATCTACGTTTCGTTTTCGCACTTTGATTTATTGTAAGGACTATATGGACGTCTCAGACGTATGATGTAATCGACTATTATTTCCCTTTTTAATACTATTTGAGCACTGTGTGATGATGTCCATGTTATGTAACTGCTGTGTACGTGAATTGCTAATCCTGGCACGTACATGGTTCGCATTCGGTTTGCCTTCTAAAACCGGGTGTGACATAGGTGGTATCAAAGCCGTGCTGACTGTAGGACCGCTAACCTAGAATAGAATGGTCGTTCTAAGGACTATAGACCTCTGTCCCTGCCTTGACTTTGATATCCCTTCAAAAGTTGGTCATACCGACCAAAACTATGTTCTACTGTATATTATACCTTGCTGAAAATTGTATTTTATTCTAATCCTTCATTTACTTATGGTTCATTACTTGCTGGTCATATTAATTCTGTTCTCACTCTTTTGCTTGCGGTGTCTTTTGTAGATGGCTTGACTTAGACACACTGCACGAAAGTCCGTCATCCCCTTCTTACCCTCCCGCCTTGCTGAGCGTCCGCTTCGCCGTCCCGTGGCCGGACAGTCCAGCAGCCACTTGGAGAGACTGCACCACCGCCTGCATGAGGAGCAGGAACGTCGACGACAGGAGCAGGAGCAGCAGGGCTCTTCTTTCTCGCTCCAGCAGGAGATAGAGTCCGTGAGGAGCTGCTCCCCGGTGCTTCCCCTGGAGGCGCCCCCTGCACCACCACTGGGCGCCCCAGCCTCTGGAGTAGCTGCTGGAGGAGACCCAGACGACGGAGGTGGCGATGACAACTCGAGCCACGACACCGACTTCTCTGCTGACCAGGAGCCGGAAGGATGGGTTGCTCGACCCATCACTCGCGACGCTGCTCGCGGGTGTCACTTCCACGATGCGCTCGACACCCTGCTACGTCGGGCACTTAACCGGCGTACTTGGTCCATCGAGTATCGCTGTGTGGTCTACCAGCATAGTCGTGGGGTCTACCCGGACCGCTGGGAGGCGACCTGCTTGGTGCGCCGTCCGGAGAACAGTCTCCAGGGTGCGGAGGCCTGCTCAGAGCACTATTCTATCTCTGAGCGGGACTCAGCTGAGGCGGCCATGCAAGATGCTGCACGGCGTGCGCTTTCACACTACTGCTCGGTTCTCGGTGGGGTAGCTGACGGTCTCAACCTGAAGTACTACCCCCGCCGTCCATCTGGCAGCACAGGAAGCGTGATTGTCTCACCTGTCGGTGAGGACAATCCTAGGTTGAGCAGCACAGTCAACCTAGCCGCCGTGCTAAACACGGAGCTGGACCATGCATTAGACGAGCTGAGTAGGGCTCATGCTGATATCACCCTGCTGCGGGCTGAGCGCGCGGAACATCGTCACCTGGATGATGGTTCCCCCGCTCCCGTCGGGACTCAGCACCCGTACCGCTCACCTCGGCATGGACACCAGCCTTATGGCAACCCCGACTGCAAGACCAAGATAAATCTAGAACCATAGATCGTTAGATTTGGATCTTGTAATTAATACAAAATACATACATAGAAGCTACAGTCTTAGCGTTAGTCTCGCTCTTAGTTAGTCTTAGTTAGACAGGGTAGTTTGCTATATCCTGTGCATTTATGTTTGTCATGATGAACTATGTTTGGTTTGGATCTTTGTAATGACTGTCACCAGAGTGTGGGTATCCCCTGCATTTTGGTTTACCTGTTATATGTTAATGGAGTTAGTTATATAGTTGGGAAACCTTTTATTCCACTTTCCTCTTTATCTGAGAAGTTGTGTGGTCTGTGTTGGAGATCAGTGAAGATGCTCATCTGTTCAGTGCTGTTGAAGAATTCTATACTCTTTTCTTATGCTGCAAGATTTGCCAGATCAGTTCTGATGTGTGGTTGCATTCTGCAGATGTCAGAGAACAGGCGCAGAGGAGGGAGGCGTGCTCAGCAGGAGCGAGCCGCTCAGCAAGATGAGGTGCCTCAGCAACAGCACCTGCCGCCCCCGCCCTTGATGTCGATCGAGCAGATGTTTCTGATGCAGACTCAGGCAGTTCAAGCCATCGGTCAGACTCTGGCCGCCATTCAGCAGCAGCAGTAGCAACAGCAGCAGGCCCCACCTCAGCCTCAGATGCCTCAGATGCCCAGAGACAAGCGTGCTGAATTCATGAGAGGTCATCCACCAACATTTGCTCATTCTTCTGACCCCATGGATGCTGAAGGCTGGCTGTGCACTGTGGAGCGGGAGTTGCATACCGCTCAGTGTGATGATAGGGAGAAAGTCTTGTATGGTCCCCGTCTGTTGAGAGGAGCAACTCAGTCATGGTGGGAGTCTTACCTCGCCACCCATGCCCACCCCGATACCATCACCTGGGAAGAGTTAAGAGTAAGCTTTCGTCAGTATCATGTTCCGGTAGGTCTGATGACAGTGAAGAAGGAGGAGTTCCTGGCCCTCAAGCAAGGGCCATTGTCTGTCAGTGAGTACCGGGACAGGTTTCTGCAGTTGTCTCGCTATGCTCCTGAAGATGTCAACACCGACGCCAAGCGGCAGTACCGTTTCCTGAGAGGCTTAGTTGACCCTCTTCAGTACCAACTGATGAATCATACCTTCCCGACATTCCAGCACCTGATTGACAGAGCAATCATGACAGAGAGGAAGCGTAAGGAGATGGAGGATCGTAAGCGCAAGATCAGTGGACCCCAGCCTGGAAGCAGCAATCGTCCTTGTTTCTCAGGCAATCAACCTCAGCAGTTCAGGCAGAACCAGCGTCCACCTCAGCAGCATCAGCAGTTCCAAAGGCAGTATCCTCAGCACCAGTATCAGAACCGTCAGAGCAATCAGTCAGGAGGTCAGTTCCAGAGGCAGAATCAGCAGGCACCCCGTCTTCCTGTCCCAGCAAACCAGCAGAACAGTCAGGCAGCACTAGCTCAGGTTGGAAACAGAGCATGTTTCCACTGTGGAGAGCAAGGCCATTGGGTGATGCAATGTCCGAAGAAGGCAGCCCAGCAGCAGTCAGGCCCCAATGCCCCAGCAAAGCAGAACGTGCCTCAGCCTGGAGCAGGCAACCGCTCTCAGCCGCGTTACAATCATGGGAGACTGAATCACTTGGAGGCTGAAGCAGTTCAGGAGACCCCCGACATTATAGTAGGTATGTTCCCAATCGACTCCCATATTGCAGAAGTGTTATTTGATACTGGAGCAACGCATTCTTTCATTACTGCATCATGGGTAGAAGCACATAATCTTCCAATTACTACCATGTCAACCCCCATTCAAATTGACTCAGCCGGTGGTAGAATTCGAGCCGATAGCATTTGTTTGAATATAAGTGTGGAAATAAGGGGGATAGCGTTCCCCGCCAACCTTATGGTAATGGGTACTCAGGGAATAGATGACATCCTAGGGATGAATTGGCTAGATAAGTATCAGGCAGTTATCAGTTGTGATAAGAGGACAATCAAGTTGGTGTCTCCACTAGGAGAGGAAGTGGTGACCGAGTTAGTCCCGCCTGAGCCAAAGAAAGGAAGTTGTTATCAGATAGCTGTCGATAGCGGTGAAGCAGACCCAATTGAGAGTATCAAGGTTGTGTCCGAATTCCCAGATGTGTTTCCAAAGGACTTACCGGGTATGCCACCAGAGCGGAAAGTTGAATTTGCCATAGAGCTTCTTCCTGGAACCGCCCCTATCTTTAAGAGGGCTTAAAGAATATCTGGACAAGAGTTGGTTGAACTTAAGGAGTAGATTGATGAGCTGTCAGAGAAAGGTTACATCCGGCCAAGCACCTCGCCTTGGGCCGCTCCTGTCTTGTTCGTGGAGAAGAAAGATGGCACCAAGAGGATGTGCATCGATTACCGAGCTTTGAATGAAGTCACCATCAAGAACAAGTACCCCTTGCCCAGAATAGAAGATTTGTTCGACCAGTTGAGAGGAGCCAGTGTGTTCTCCAAGATTGATTTGAGGTCAGGTTATCATCAGCTCAGGATCCGACCTTCGGACATTCCGAAGACAGCATTCATTACCAAGTATGGTTTGTATGAGTTCACTGTGATGTCTTTTGGTTTGACCAATGCACCAGCGTTCTTCATGAACTTAATGAACAGTGTATTCATGGACTATCTCGATAAGTTTGTGGTGGTATTCATTGATGACATTCTGATTTATTCTCAAAGCGAAGAAGAGCACGCAGATCATTTGAAGATGGTATTGCAGAAATTGCGAGAGCACCAGTTGTATGCAAAGTTGAGCAAGTGTGAGTTCTGGATCAGTGAAGTCCTGTTCTTGGGTCACATAATCAACAAAGAAGGATTGGCTGTGGATCCAAAGAAAGTGGCAGACATTCTTAACTGGAAAGCGCCAACAGATACTCGAGGAATCAAGAGTTTCATTAGAATGGCCGGATATTATCGGCGATTCATTGAAGGGTTTTCGAAGATTGTGAAACCAATGACAGCGTTGCTAGGCAACAAGGTTGAGTTCAAGTGGACCCATAAATGCCAAGAGGCCTTTGAAGCGCTGAAAGAGAAGTTGACAACAGCGCCTGTCCTAGTCTTGCCTGATGTGCACAAGCCCTTCTCGGTGTATTGTGATGCTTGTTACACAGGTTTGGGATGTGTGTTGATGCAAGAGGGAAGAGTTGTGGCTTACTCGTCCCGACAGTTGAAGGTTCATGAGAAGAATTACCCAATCCATGATCTAGAGTTGGCAGCAGTGGTTCACGCACTGAAGACATGGAGGCACTACCTGTATGGACAGAAATGTGATGTTTACACAGACCACAAGAGTCTGAAGTACATATTCACTCAGTCAGAGTTGAATATGAGGCAGTGAAGATGGTTAGAGTTGATCAAAGACTATGAGTTGGAGATCCATTACCATCCAGGCAAAGCAAACGTAGTGGCAGATGCTTTGAGCAGGAAGAGTCAAGTCAATCTGATGGTCGCTCATCCGATGCCTTATGAGTTGGCCAAGGAGTTTGACAGGTTGAGTCTCGGGTTTCTGAACAATTCGCGAGGAGTCACAGTCGAGTTGGAACCTACCTTGGAGCACGAAATCAAAGAAGCACAGAAGAATGATAAGAAGATCAGTGAGATCCGGCGACTGATTCTAGACGGCAGAGGCAAAGATTTTCGAGAAGATGCAGAGGGTGTGATATGGTTCAAAGACCGCTTGTGTGTTCCCAATGTCCAATCCATTCGGGAGTTGATTCTCAAGGAAGCTCATGAGACAGCCTATTCGATTCACCCTGGCAGTGAGAAGATGTATCAGGATCTGAAGAAGAAATTCTGGTGGTACGGAATGAAGAGGGAAATCACAGAGCATGTGGCTATGTGCGATAGTTGTCGAAGAATTAAGGCAGAGCACCAGAGACCAGCTGGATTGTTGCAACCATTGCAGATCCCTCAGTGGAAATGGGATGAAATCGGTATGGATTTCATAGTCGGATTGCCTCGCACTCGAGCCGACTACGATTCCATTTGGGTAGTAGTGGACCGCTTGACCAAGTCAGCCCACTTCATACCTATCAAGACCAACTATAGCAGTGCAGTATTGGCAGAGTTGTATATGTCTCGGATCGTTTGTCTTCATGGTGTGCCAAAGAAGATAGTGTCAGACAGAGGAACACAGTTCACCTCTCATTTCTGGCAGCAGTTGCATGAAGCCTTGGGCACACATCTGAATTTCAGTTCAGCGTATCATCCGCAGACAGATGGTCAGACCGAAAGGACCAACCAAATCCTCGAAGACATGTTGAGAGCCTGTGCGTTGCAAGATCAGTCCGGATGGGACAAGAGATTGCCCTATGCAGAGTTTTCCTATAACAACAGTTACCAGGCCAGTTTGAAGATGTCACCATTTCAGGCGCTCTATGGAAGGAGTTGTAGAACTCCGTTGCAATGGGATCAGCCTGGAGAAAAGCAAGTGTTCGGGCCAGACATTCTGCTTGAAACCGAAGAGAACATCAAAATGGTTCGAGAGAATCTGAAGATAGCGCAGTCAAGACAGTGAAGCTATGCAGACACAATAAGAAGAGATCTGAGTTTCGAAGTCGGAGACTTTGTCTATCTGAAAGTGTCACCGATCAGAGGAGTCAGAAGGTTCGGAGTCAAAGGCAAGCTAGCACCCCGCTACATTGGTCCGTACCAAATTCTCTCAAGGCGTGGAGAAGTGGCCTATCAGCTCAGTCTGCCAGAGAATTTGTCCGTTGTGCATGATGTCTTTCATGTGTCTCAGTTGAAGAAGTGCTTGCGTGTGCCAGAAGAGCAGTTGCCAGTGGAAGGTCTCGAAGTCCAGGAGGACTTGACCTACGTTGAGAAGCTAGTGCAAATCCTTGAGGTTGTAGACAGAGTCACCCGAAGGAAGACCATCAGAATGTGCAAAGTTAGATGGAATCACCATTCAGAGGAAGAAGCAACCTGGGAGCGTGAAGATGATCTGATGGCTAAATACCCTGAGCTCTTTGCTAGCCAACCCTGAATCTCGAGGGCGAGATTCTTTTAAGGGGGATAGGTTTGTAACGCCCTGAATTTGGGGGTAGAATTTTTTCTTCTTTTCTCTCACCAAATTCAGGCGTTACTCTTTCCTTTTTCCCTTTTCTTCTCGCTAAGCCTTGATCTTTTCTAAAAGTTATAGCGAGAATTAGCTCGACATCTTGTGTAACCAAAACCTAGAACTATTTTTGTTTGTTGCATTATGCCGGATTATGCACTCTTTTGTTTGCGGTTGAGTGAAGTGGAGAATTAGGCATATAAGAAAATGTGGAAATTAGAAAAAGAAAAGCCTTTTCTTTTTCTCTCTCCTCCTTCTCCCCTTTTGGCCCAGCCGCCCCTTCCCCTTGGCCCAAGCGGCCCAGCCGCCCCCCCTCCCCTTCCCGCGTGGGCCCCGCGGCGGCCCAGCCGCCCCTCCCCCGCCGTGGGCCGTCCTGGCGGCCCAAGCCGCGCCCCCCTTCCCCCTCTGGGCCCAGCCGGCCCAACCGCCCCCTCCCCTTTTTTCTTTTTTCCAAAAATCCCCTCCCCGCGGGCCCCGCCCGTCATCCTCTCTCTCTCCCTCTCCCTAACCCTAACCGCTGCCGCCCTCGGCCGCCCCGCGCCTGGCCGCCCCGACCCCGGCCTCGCCAGCCCCGGCCGCGCCCGCCCCGGTGCTCGCCGGCCCCGTCCGCGCCGCCTCCGTGCCCGGCCCGCCCGCCTCCCGGCGAGCTCGGCCGCCCCGTGCCCCGGCTCGGCAGCCTGTCCCGTGCCCCGGCTCGCCCGCCCCCGTCGTGCCCCGGCTCGGCCGCCCGCCCCCGCGCCCGGCCTCGCCCGGCCGCGTCCTCGCTCGCCCGTGCTCGCTTGCCCCGGCGTGCTTGCCCGCTTGCCCCGCCGTGCCATGCTCGCGTCGTGACGGCCCCGGCGTGGCCTCGAGCTCGGCCCAGCGTGCCTATAGCGCGCGACTTTAAGCTCGGCTAGCGCACGGCCCCGACGTGCGCACGGCTAGTTCGTGGCGTGTGCGTGCGGCCTCGCGCGCGTGCTCGCGTAGTGCGCGTGCCTTGGCACGACCCGTCGTGTCCCCGTCTACCCCCAGACGCTCCGTCTACCCCCCCCCCCGTACCCTATGCGCGCTAATCCCGTTGTTCATATTAATAAGATACGAGTCTCAATTTGGAAATTGGTTACGTTAGTTAATTTGTATAGCTAATCGTCTAACTCATTCAATGTTAATCTACTAAAAGTGGTCACGTTTACATTAGTGCATGTAGCTAATTCTTTTGTTAGAACCAATTGGAACTAGAGCACGTGACGTCTAGTTATTCGTTTACCCGTAGTGCACCTCGAGCATAAGCCTTAACCCCTGCGAGATCTTCCCTCGTTTCTTTCTAACCAAGGTAAATTCATTATCGTATGTGATATTCTATGCATATTTACTTTATTTGTTCCCTTGTATGGTGTATTGTTTGTTTCCTAATTTGAATGGATGAATGTATGTATGCTTGCAATCGCATAGAGAACGATCCGGTCGAAGAGCCCGAGGAACTCGCAGGAGAAGCCCCTGAGCAGCAGTCGGTTGGTGGAGGCAAGTGTCCTTTGACCTATCTCTGTCCTATTCATTCTTTAATTCACCTCCCGCATTACACATTTATACCTAAGGATTGGCTAGCTTTGTTATCCATATCCTTGTTTACCTATTTGGGTTGGATTATTATTGTTTAGCTTTATGCTATTGCTCAACTCTAATCAATGAACATGATGAGATTATCTATGATACGCTGTTTTCCCTTCTCTTCTTATGATGTTGTACTTGTGGCCTTTAAGGGGGCTCGAGCGGTTTCTCGAGTGCCTCTCCGTAAGGACCTGTTCTATGGATGACCGCCTGAGAAAACAGTGCAACCATGAGGGTGGAATGGGGTGCCCTTAGCTGAATAATTAGAGGATCCGGAGTGTAGTTCGCTTCGCCGTCGTGCCGTCAATGGGGCTCGGTGTATGCGGCTCGCTCTGCCAAGGTTGATTCGTCCCTTGGGGAGGAGTGCGGTACATTTAGGAAACCTAACGGGCGGCTACAGCCCCGGGGAATCTTTGTAAAGGCTACGCAGTGATGCCCTGCTGGGTCACCTTGGTAGTGATCAATGGAGAGTCTGATCTCCGGGCAGAAAGGGAATCACGGCTTGTGGGTAAAGTGCACAACCTCTGCAGAGTGTTTGAAAACTGATATATCAGCCGTGCTCGCGGTTATGAGCGGCCAAGGGAGCTCCAGTGATTAGTGGTACTTGATCAGAGACATTTTGGTTTACAGGTGACAATGAGACTGATGGTTTTGGTTATGACTATGGTGCTGGTAAGTGGTATTCTTTCCGTTTGGAAAGGGTACATCGGGCTAATAACTTGGGTTAATGCTAAAACCTGGCTTTCTATTAGTAAATAATAATCTGACCAACTAAAAGCAACCGCTTGACTTATCCCCACATAAAGCTAGTCCACTACAGCCAAACAGGATACTTGCTGAGTATGTTGATGTGTACTCACCCTTGCTCTACACACCAAACCCCCCCCATCCCCAGGTAGTCAGCATTGCAACCACTGCTCAGGCGAAGATGAAGCTGTGGAAGGAGACTTCCAGGAGTTCCAAGACTATGACGAGTTCTGGGCGTGGGTTAGCGGCAACCCCCAGTCGGCTGCCTGTGAAGGCCGCGGTTATCTACGTTTCGTTTTCGCACTTTGATTTATTGTAAGGACTATATGGACGTCTCAGACGTATGATGTAATCGACTATTATTTCCCTTTTTAATACTATTTGAGCACTGTGTGATGATGTCCATGTTATGTAACTGCTGTGTACGTGAATTGCTGATCCTAGCACGTGCATGGTTTGCATTCGGTTTGCCTTCTAAAACCGGGTGTGACACGCGCGCTGGCCGAGCTCAAGGCCGCGCGCCATAGGCACGCTGGGCTGAGCTCGAGGCCGCGCCGGGGACGTCACAACGCGAGCAGCGCACGCCGGGGCGGTCGAGCGAGCACGGGCGGGGCGGGGCACGGCCGGGGCCGGGGCGGCGCAGCCGGGGTCGGGGCGGCCGGGGCGGGCTCCATGGCCGGGGCCGGGACGAGGGCGGCCGGGGCCGGGGCGGCGCAGCCGGGGTCGGGGCGGCCGGGGCGGGCGCCATGGCCGGGGCCGGGACGAGGGCGGCCGGGGCGGCGCGACCGGGCGCGGCCGGGGGCCGGCGAGCCAGGCGCGGGGCGGCGCGGCCGGGGCCGAGGCGGGGCCGGGCGGGCGCGCACGGGGTGCGGTCGGGACGGGGCCGAGCGGGCGCGGCCGGGGCGGCGGCGCCGTGGCCGGGGCCGAGGCGGGGGCACCATGGCCGGGGCGGGGGCGGGGCGGCGCGGCCAGGACGGGGCGGCCGGAGTCCGGCGAGCCGGGCGCGGGCGCGGCGGGGCCGGGCCGAGGCGGGGGCGGCCGGGCCGGGGCGAGGGCGCCATGGCCGGGGAGAGGGAGGGAGGGGGAGAGGAGAGGGAGGAGGGGGCGTACCGCGCAGGGGGGCGACGGCGGCGGCGCGCAGGGGAGGGCGGCGGCGACGGCGCGCAGGGGGAGGGGGCGCGGTTAGGGCAGGGGAGAGGATGACGGGCGGGCACTGCAGGGGAGGGGAGAGAAAATTTTGGGGGAGGGGGAGGGGGCGCGGCTGGGCCGCTTTTGGCCCAAATGGGGGCGCGCGGGGGGGCGAGGTGGGCCGGCCGGGGCGGCCCACGGCGCGGGGGAGGGAAAGGGGGGGGCGGTTGGGCCGGCCGGCTAGGCCGGGCGAGAGGGGGAGGGGCGGCTGGGCCGAAATGGGAGGAGAGGGGGAAAGAGAGAAGAAAAAGGTTTTCCTTTTTTCTAAAATCTATTTTTTCTCTAGATGAATGCATTCACATTTTCAAACAATCAAAAAGGATGCACGGTTCGGCATGGTGCATCAAACAAAATAAAGTATTTTAGGGTTTTGCTTTACATGGGATCTCAAGTCGAATCCCGCTATAACTTTGGAAAAGATTAAGGTTTAGAGAGGAGAAAAGGGAAAAGGAAAGGGTAACGCCTGAATTTGGTGAGAGAAAAGAAGAAAAAAAATTCTACCCCCAAATTCAGGGCGTTACAGTAGCTTTTCAGCGAGGCAAGCTTCAAGTACTGAAGTGTAACCATTCTTGAAACTCCCATCACTCCTCCACCTCGGATCCAAAGAAACATCAACCAATGCTTTGATCAGTTCATCATCTTCAACAGGGATCCACTTCCTTTTGTTTTTCCCCCTATCACGAACAGCAATAGAGCCCTCTGAAATGTCCATTCTGTATACAAATGGTGACAAGTTAGAAACACATATATAGTCAAAAATATTATTACAGCCATGAAAAGTACTTAAGCATCAAAAGTACCATGAAAAATAATCAATGAGAAGCCCTATAAGCATTATACATCCCCTGTGCAAGAGTGTCTCGAAAAGTACTCCACGCATTTGTTGTGGAGATACCCATAATGAATTCTGGTTCTCCAACTTCTCCCTCGGGCATTTCAGAATCTACCACAGATTGTTCCTCACTTTCCATAGGGTCTCTAGACATTTTTTGCAAAATTAGATTGTGCAAAAGGGCACATGCCATTATTATACGACATTGCGTCTTTATAGGAAAATATGAAGGGGATCTAAGAATCGCCCATCGCCCTTTAAGCCTTCCAAAAGCCCTCTCTATGATATTTCTTGCTCGAGCATGACACATATTGAAATACTTCTCGGCACTATGTGGTGGATTTTGCACTGTCCAACCACCCAAATGGTACCGCTGACCTCGATAAGGTGCTAGAAATCCATTGGCGTTTGTATTACCCGCGTCAACAAGATAATAACAACCTAAAAGGATATTTTCAAGTTGATATCCACACTTAAAACACTATACTAACAAACCAAATACAAGTTATTGAAATAAAACTCGCCTTGAGGGACACGCAATCCGTTTGGCCTCGAGATAGCATCACGCAGCACACGACCGTCATGCGCTGAACCCTCCCAACCAGGCAGCATATAGATGAATTGCATATCGAGTGCACAAACACCCAATACATTTGTCACAATGTCCGCTTTCCTCGACCTATATCTTCCTTTTAGATGTGTTGGCACAGTTACCTTGATAGCGGTTCCATCTAATGCACCCAAACAATTATACAAATATGTCATAAAAGAAATATCACTTCAATGCGTCTATTTATAGTTGAAGAAAAACCTTAAAGTTTTATGTATTTACATTAAAGTTTTTTCCAAATATTATCTGTGCTATTCTCTGGAATTGGGTCAGGGGTCTTAAGAAGCAAATGTTGCAACTTTAGAACAGCTAGAAGGCATAAGTTGAACTGCCTACTAACCGTCTCGCCGCTTCAAAAGAAGAACCTTCCAATTGTTCGGTTCATCAAATGATGAGCCAACATATACAAAAAATGAGCCACTATCTCCTCTAGGGTCATATTGTGTGTGGCCTTTAGCCCACCAACATCTCTAAGCATCTCACACAAAATAAAGAAAGTTCTTCTATCCATACGAAGCTCACTAATACATTTTCTATCACTCTCACGAATGAGTTTATTTAAATTCTCCATCCTATGCTCTCTATTTCTTAACCTTCTTTCTAATCTCAGACATTTTCTTCTATATGCTAATCCCATGAGCAACCAGACATAATAGTGCGTGACAAGGAGAGAACTCAAGATACCCTAAATGTCATATTCCTTCGTCGAGATCTTGAGGATAAATCTGGAGGTCAACAAATGAGTTTCATATAAATCTGGATATCATTGTGCACATCAAATAAATTAAACAGAGCATAGAGGACTCAGAAGAAAATGACATTCGGAGTGGCCACGGTAGTACCACCAGCTAAATCCGAAGCAAAACAAGTTACACAAGTTTCAGATCCTGTTATAAAGTACATGATCAAATGGATTGGTCCATCTTAACTAAAACAAAGTTTGTGTTAGGATTATTATCATCGAATAGTGAAATTGTCCTAAATCGAAGAATTTACGTTTCAGGTGAAACACTTTGATTGCTTCTTCACTGATACCAGATCTTAGAAGCAAACCACTTTGGCTTCCCGCAGACTAATAAATTAAGAACAAAACTTTCCTCTGCTGAACAAACCCCCTTGTGCCAGGATTTCATTCTTATGTATTCCCACATAAAAAATCCAACCAACAAGTTTATAGTTTACAGTAGTAGATTACGAATAAATAAAGTCAAACATAATTTATATAACAAAATATTCAGATCTAAGATATGTATGAAACTAATGAAGAGAATATAAAATAGACAGAAACAATTGCCAAATACTCCCTTCATTAGTTTACGACGAGGAATAGCAACGCTTGGGTACAACAAAAGTCTAGCGTACAAAATAAGGAGCAACCAACGACAGGATTCACAAATGATTGAAAATGCTGACCAGAACCTTGGAAGCGATCATGGTGCAAACTGGCTGGAAATTATTTCTGCTGGACCACAGAAAAATAAAGCTAGCAAATGCACAACGGGATACAGATTCCAGTGAGGAAGAAGGCAGTCCAACTCAACCCACACCTGGCTGGGGGCTGTCGCGCTGAAGAAAACAGTGCAGGTCTAGGTCCATTCCCCCGTGCCCTCTCCAGCTCTCCCTCTCCCAGGTCCGCCAGTCCCACCCAGTGTCGTCCCGTGCCGGCGTCCCCCGTCGGCGTCGGACTCAGCGTGCAGCAGCGGGACGCCATGCGCTGGGCGCAGCAGACCTCCATGGTCTACTACTGCTGCCAGGATTACACTGGATCTAGAACTCCGATGAACCAAAACCAGTAGTCCGCGGGATCATGGAGCAGTCTATCGCGCAGTCCAATGGATCTAGAACTCTGACGAACTAGAAAGGAGCGAAGCACATGGGCAAAATCGGGATTCGGAGAGACGGACTCTAGGGGATTCAGAGAGACAGACTCTGGGCAAATTCGAGATTTAGAGAGAATGGACTCTGGGAGATTTGTTACCTGGACGGCGGCGAAGACTTGGCGCTGGCTTCTGGCATCCGAGGAGGATGGAGGCCTAGGTGGTGGCGCGGCACTGGCGTCCAAGGAGGAGGAGGAAGGCTCGAGCGGCCCTGAGCGAGTGAATCGGGGCATTGATTCCGGCTAGGGTTGGAGGGTTTCAGTTTTCTATACAGCGGTATCCGATTCCAATGTATCTAATTCTAATAGAACTTATAACAAACACATGTAACGTTATCAGATACCCGAAGGAATCCTATACCATTACATTACATCGAACCAAACACGTCGCAAGTGCTTTTAGGTTGTTTTCTAAAAAAAGAGCATTAGTTAACGTGGGTTGTTGTGTACTTGTGTTGTCCCTCCTTGCATGTCACGTCATTTGTCCCGGCGTAGTGCACAAGGTTAGTGGGGTGGGGTGCAATACACACACGCCAATCAGTCGAGCGGACTGAGCAGACGGCCTGTAATAATAGAAAGGGAACCTTCCCCGACATAGCATCACAACATATATACAACCAACAACTTTTAAAAGACCAAAAATAGGCATGCTATAATTGCCAAAGTCATTCGTTCAATAGATGAGATCAAAATTGACAGCCAACAGCGTTTTGTTCTACCCCCTGTATCAGTAGTCTTGTTTCCTTTTTTATTTCTGCGTGGCCTTTTTTATTATAATTGAAAAGTTTTGATTGTTTCAACTTTTTTTAGCTTCTAGCCATCAAAAGCTGTTGTGGACTGCAAAACATCTAACTTTCAATTTGTTTTTGTAAAAATCGTTTTAATAAAAACCGTTCAAAATCAACGTGAACATAGAATTGGTCGAATTGTCACGATAGTAGATTCTGTCTGGTTCACAAATCTTATGGACCACTTCATCTTTCCCTACATGTAGTTCTCACGATACTTAAATCTCCCTACGACCAGATTTTTAGAAAAGCTTATCAAAAATACCGAAATAAACAGACCCTAAGAGTAATGTGTTGTAGGCCATAGGTAGGGGTGTTAATAAGCTCTAAATTTTACACTAAAATTTAAGGGTCAAATCAAATTAGGACCAATCTCTATTCCTCTTCATTTTTAACTAAAATTTATTAAGAGCTCTAATTTCTTGTGAAGAAATATTTGGATCATAATCCATTATCACCACTAGCCATGAGCGATAAGATGTTGTGTACTCTGCGGTAAGGCGTCAACTATGAAAAACCTGAACCGTTAAAACAAATGTAAAATGTACCTCTTATAGTATCTCTCTCGAAACAACTGTGTTATTTATTCAACCCATTTAGAAAAGCAGAAAACCAAAAGCCAAAAACAAGGTCTAAGGTGTTTTAAAAAAAATTACGAAAAGCAACTGCTTCTGAAAAAAGTCTTTTGGTTGATCTTTTGGCTTTTGGAAAGCAAAAACAGCCTAAAACCCCAACCAAACCGGGCCTAAGCTGATAGCCTCTGCAAAATTCAGCGAATCCAACTGATATCCTAGTCAAAGATGGGCCCTCAAATATATGCCTGGGTAAGGTTAGCGAAAAGTTATCTAGGGTAATGCCTCGACTTATCTTCTGAGGGAGGTTAGGGCCGGCTGCTGTCATATACCATAGCCGCTTCTTGGGGAGACAGAGGAGCTTCCATTCAGGCTGAGCCTTGCCATGTCAGGCATCTGCCAATTGACTGCCGTAGCATCTGCTCCGAATGAGCTCAGGTCATAACAGGAAGTGACGCTTCTGCTCCGGCGGTGACGGGCAGACATCTGCTTCAACCTTTCAGCTTCATTCTTTAGGGCCTGCGTCTGACCTGCGGAGGGATTATATTTCAAAAGCATTTCATTGAGACAGGATTGAACCATGTTCTGGAACCATCATACTTTAGCTAGATAATCACAGCATTTCATACTCATTGGCAACATTAGGAAGGAGTGCCAAATAGTTCATACCTAGTATTGGTAGATGCAATAATGCCAAAATATTTTTTTGCCTGAGAATGAATTACAAAAGGAACTACAGAAACAATTTGCATATGCTAGGTTATATTTCAGATTATCCCTATAAAAACAATTCAACAGGGATTCCTGGCACACTGCAGTTCAAGCTGTAATGTTAAAATTGAGAAAAAAAAATATAATTAACAGCAAGTCATTGGGTCAGAACTTAAAACCGGAAAGCGGTTTAACAAACAACAACCCTCCAGACTAAATTTGCAATGTTTTGGGGGATTTTAATTATGTTAAAGGAGTCATGGATACATCACTTGGCTGTGATTAGCTGAATAAGAAGCAGATGGCTTTTTATTATTGGACAAAATACTGAAGCATAAATGATGGTAACTGTCCCTACTATTGTGTGGAGGTAAAAGTTCTCTGGCTTGATGGAATATTATAGTCTGTTAGAACCTAAAGACTAAAGTTCCTAGGTTTAATGGCTTGATGGCCTAAACTTTATTAACTATGTACTGGTTGTGAACTTGTGTGGTCCAATATTCCAGCATTTATTTTTTTATAATATATATTTGTGTATCCCCGTATCGGTGTTTTTTGAGAAATAGTGTATCAGGGTATCGGCGTATCACGTATCCATATCAGGGTAACATAGGGTAAAAATCACAAAACAAATTAAAAGAAGACAAAAACTGTTGCGCAATCAAGCTTCATGTGCAAACGTCATGCAATCAAACCATCAAAAGTTTGTAAGCTCTCTGGATTGAGTAAATAATAATAAAGCACATCTGTAAATTATTTGAGAATTTTTCACGACTTTTGGTAGTTTTAATGCACGGTGGTTGCACGAGAAGCTTGATTGCACAAGAGTTTTGCCCTCAGACATACCATCCTTAATCAGTTTTGCTTGCTGAAGACTGGAAATATGTATCCTCAGTTGCTTGTTTTCCATTGATAGAGCATTGTGAAGATGGAAAAGTGATGACATTCTGACGGCCAAATCAGCTCCAATGTTCTTGAAAGAATAAAATGGCATCATTCTCATAAAATAAATAGTATGAAACCTGCGGCTGTAAAATAAAATAAAAGATCAACATAATTACCTGAAGCGATTCGACAGTTCTTTCAAGTTCAGCGATGTATTGAAGTTTTCGGACCCTAGATCTTTGCCCTGAGCGCCTGCATAAGTGTTGAATTGCTGAGTAGGCATCAATATTGAATCACAAAAAACATGACATGTTTTCTTTTGCTTTGTAGTGTTTAAACTAGAAAAGTTCAACATCCATCAAACAAGAACTGTTTTAGTATGAAGCTCAAACTATTGCACAGGCAAGATGTTATGGTCGCTAGATCGGTGAGGAATTGGAGAGGGGTATCGATGGACAGGAACGTCGGCCGGGGGCCTCTGCCCACGGCTGAGCAAGAGGAGGGTTTCTCACTTCTAATTCTTGCCTACTTTATTTCTCATCCATTGATTACACAAATAGGCCGGCTGGCCGTCCCTGTCTAGCTAAAGATCTTTATCTCCTTAAAACTCTCCTAAAAACTCTCAACAAACTAACTGATAATCTTCCTAGATAATCTCAACTAATCTCCTAAATAATCTCAACTAATCATCTAATCTTATTCCTAACTATCCTTATCTAATCCCCCTTGGAGGGCCCATGACTACTGCTGACGCAGCCCCTCCATGGGTCTCCTTAGGCCCTGACACTACACCCCTCCTAGACAAGCAGCTCGTCCTCGAGCTGCAGCATGACGGGTACTCAAAGACCGAGTCTACTTGACACAAAACCAGACACATATAAGACAAGCCTTTTACATCTCGGTTTATCTTATTATTCAAAATCTGATTTTTTTACCCCATAAGATAAGGTGACACCCTCCGCGCATTGGACTTGTACGTGTACAGCCACCTGGTCCCATAGGCGCCATCTGGACGAAAGGGGAGCACATGGACGGGCACCTGGAATAGGTCGCAACAATAACCAACGGAGGCGCCCTTGTGGCGGCTGGTACCGGAATGTAGTGGCGCTAAACAGTGCGCCCTTGCCGATGACGAGGGGAGTGCCTTCCATACCGCCGCTGTCGTAGAGTTGAAGTTCGTCGCCCGCGGGACACATATCATGCTCGCACTTGGAGATAGCGGCCCGATGACGCTACTGATGGCCGACCGACAGGGCGAGGTCGCGCCCCCGTGTGTCGAGGTCAACTGACACTAAGGTTGCCTCGAGCATTTGTCGGCACATCTCTCGCACTCTCCGTCGCGCAAGGAAGCCACGAGAAGCAGCATGTATGCCCACAGCCGCCGACGTCTGGAGTCGTGCGGACAACGCCAATTGATGCTGCTCATGTTGCACTGCTGCCTTGATTTGCAGCAGCTCCTGCTCAACCATCCGGAGCGAGGCTTGCAACCTTGCGAGATCAGCCCTTATGTTGGTCCACGAGTCCTCCATCGATGGAGCTGGTGATTGTTGAGCCGTCGCTGCCCCTAGTGGCGTCGCCCATGGGGACGGAGACGCCGTAAACGAAGATGATGTGACGAAATTTGGCGTTGTCCCTAGAGATGGGCACGCCGGCGTCTAGGATGTGGTGACAAAATTGGCAGGCGATGCTGCCCATGGAGATGGGGACGCCGGTTGCCAGGACGGCGTGACGAAGGTGACATGCGGCGCAGTCCATGGAGATGGGGACGCCGGTTGCCAGGACGATGCCATGAAATTGGCAGCAGAAGTCATGGGATCGGATCGAAACCCAAGCTAGCCCCTGTCTAGCTAGAGATCCTTATCTCCTTAAAACTCATAAAAACTCTCAACAAACTAACTGATAATCTTCCTAGATAATCTCAACTAATCTTCTAAATAATCTCAACTAATCTTCTAATCTTATCTCTAACTATCCTTATCTAATCCCTCTTGGAGGGCCCATGACTGCTGCTGACGCAGCCCCTCCATGGGCCTCCTTAGGCCCTGACACAAGAACTCACAACATTAGAAATGTGTGTGGTGTGAATGTAAAGATAATATATTGACTTGGTAACATTAAACCCAGAAATTGAAGACTTAGTCATGAATTTCTGAATAGAGCAGTAAACATCAGGATGGTCATACTTGAATATCAGCCTAATTGCTTAGCATTGAAAGCTACCGCTAATTTATTTAACAGACTTAGTGCCTCTAATTTAAGTATTCAACTAAATAACCAGTGGTGGACGGTTGATCACATCGCCAAGCATGGGCTACCCGACCAGCCAGCTTGCGCTCTCTATGATCAGGCTGAGACTATCCGGCACGTACATCCTAATATCCTGTGTTTACCTGGCAAGTTTGGACTTTTGGTCTTCCAGAAACTTTCCATGACGGCTTCGGCACCTCCAATCGATGCAACAAGTTTCTTCAGATGGTGGGGGAACACCATCAGAAATACACCTAAGGAGATGCACAAGGGGCTGTATTCACTTATTATTCTGGTGGCCTAGGAACTATGGAAACTTAGGAATGCTTGTGTGTTTGAGGGCCTTTCTCCAAATATTCAGAGCCTTCTACAGAAGGTTGCTGATGAATGCAGTTCTTGGTGCAAGGCAGGTGCCTCTGACATCCAGGCCTGCTCCTAAGGTCGAATGAACAGAACCTATTTTCAATGACACATGCCTTTGTAGTTAACATTGTTTGTTTGGTGTGGATTTGGGTGGAGTTGTTCTCGCCTCACTCTTGTACTCCTTTTCCTCTTAATGAAATGACATACAACTCTCCTGTAGTTTGAGGAACATACTCCCTCCATCCTGAATTATAAGTCGTTCTAGCTTTTTTAGATACATAGTAAAAGTTATGTATCTAGACAGAAGTGTATATCCAGATGCATAACAAAATCTATGTACCCAGAAAAGCTAGAACGACTTATGATTTGGAATGGAGGGACTAGTAAATATCTTTTTGGTTATCTGGTATAATGATGTCCAGGCTCCAATTTGATTGTACAGAGTCTATGTAATGTATGCACCTTGGAAAAACAAGAATTCTGATTGACACATAACATAAACTTTGACAGTTTGACTGTTCAAAAATCTGGTGAGTAGTATTACAAAACTCAAGGAAGTTGTTGCTTTTACAATATTCAAGCATTGAGGGTTTACGAACTAACTTTTAAACACACCACACATATCCACATGATTTCGACTACTTATGCTGCCGCAATCATATGACAATAAATTCTACCTGGCATTGGTACTGGTCGTGGCATAAGTCAAAATTATCAGTGTTACACAAATTAGAAGCACGATTAGTTAATTTAATTTCTGCAAAGATGTAGAGTCTCATGTTCCTTTTCTGTCGGCAAGAGCCAAAGTTCACATCTGCCCTTTAATTCATACATTTCTAGCATTTTCACTAAGAATTCCAGTTTAGTAACGAGCAACAGTGCTATCGATTGGCAGAATCCACTACTTTCTGAACCAGAGAACATTTGAAGAAAGTACTTCAGATATTTCACTGACAAATTTAAGTTTACCTTTTAAATGACTTGTCTTGATCAGGATGGCCAAAAGCATCACAGGCATCAGCAGTTACATTGGCCACATTACCATTCACATCACTGCAGGCATCGATGGTCAGGTACTGCAAGGGGTTGCCGGGGACATTCTCAAGCACAGCATTTACCATGGAACTCTCTGAAGTTGTAAGCCTACTCTTCTGTCTTGGCGAATTCGGACCATAGAAACAGCTAGCCTCGACCACAGAACCACTTTCATCACCTTCGACTCCACCCAACAAGTCCTCAGCTTCACCACCTGAGTTTAGATCACATTCCTCGATTGGATAAATTGGGCTCTGGAATGTCGACAGCGCATCTAAGATGGCATCAGAATCGCTGCAGGCCCTTCTGAGAGGAGGGAGCTTGGGAGCTTTCCCAGAATCTTCAAGGAGATCATCCAGCCAGCACGGTGGTTCACCAATGAACGTATCCCCAGATGGAAACCTGCAGCTTTGCGTGAACATGCCGTCATCCCTTCGAGTGATCTGAGGACCCAGCGGTGGGCAGCGGGGTGGGAGGTGGGGTGACCGAGACATGGAGAGAAAATAGCCTCGTATCTTTGATGGCCTTCCACTTTTGGTTCTGCTAAGTAACTAGAGTCAATCGAGCATCCCTTGCGTTCTTCTTTTCATATATGGAAAAAACAGCAACTTTGGGTTAGATCCGAATATAAGTAGCCTGCATTAGGATTTTGGGAGGGTTAGGGGTGCTCGATTTCGCACAGCAGGAAGATTAGAAAAGGAAGTAGCTGACGTACCTGGAGGATGGTTGTATCGGTGAAAGAGCCCACGAAAACCTGGCGAAGGTTGGTGCCGGTTGCGCAGTCGGCGCCACGAAGTGAAAGGGTTCAGGGGTGTGAGTAGGGAGGGAGGAGAAAGGAAAGGAACGGGTGTGGTTCGGGTGAACCGTGAACGCAAGAGTCGCCAGACGCGGTTGATGAACGCAAACGCAACGGCCTTGAAGTTGGCGGCGGAATGAAATGGGCCTGTAGTCCTGGCTCATGGGCTGTCGGCTTCGCTGGTGGAATTTTGGGTGAAAATCCATCTGCATATAACCTCATTCTAACTATTGCATGGTCCACATTATCTTTTGGTTAAAAAATTGTATTTTTATAAACCATTTTAGAGCTAGTTTAGAAACTCCATTTTTCTAATGGATTTATATTTTCTCAAGAGAAAATAAACTAATTTTTTTGGGAAAATAAAAATCTCTTAGAAAAATGGTGCTCCCAAACTAGCCCTAAACTAATAAAACTATTAGATTTAGCATCTCCAAAAGTCTTTCTAAATTCTGCTATCTTTGGCTACCGAGAAACACAAAATAAAAGATGGCTATATTTGGATAACCATTTAAATAAGTTGTTAGATGTTATTTTTTACAAAAAATCTATTTATATCAATTAGCAAAAATATAGAGATCCTCTTAGAGTTGCTCTTAAAGTAGTTTAGGCTTTCATGACATCTAGGGCTTGAAAAACTTGAAACTCGTTAACTTTCTCAGATCGGCTCACTAGTGTCTTGGCTCGTTTGTATTTTTTAACGAGGTAAGCCAACACTCTAATTTGGTTTACTAATGACAAGCTTGGTCCAAATTGTGGGACAGGCGAGCCAAGTTATCATCCTAGACGCAAACACATGGACATGACCTAGTCGCCCACATCGTCAGCCCATTGCTCACGAGACCACAACACAAAGCAGTCCAATTAACAGTTTAACACCAAGCCCTACAACTATGACTTGTCCATTGTTGGAACTTGCTCTCCTGGGCAAGTTGATCCAACGGGGGAGTGGAAAGGATGCAAGTAAGGTTTAACTCGAGATGACGATTGCTCTGTTAATCCAGCCTCTCAAGGGCACTGTACGGGGGTATTTATAGGTGCCCGAGCGCTCAACGTCCCGATGTAAGGACGTTTATGCCCTCAGGCACCTGGATTATCCCCAGAATATTCCCATAAGGGAGGGTTACAGACTGTCATTACAGCAAAGCTATTATAAATCAGGCCCGTAACACGCTTGTCCGTGCGGGACCTGTTACAATGGGCCGAATCCCACGTGGGCCTCCAGGTCGGGTGAGGACGTGGGGGTGGAGAGACTTCGTCGTGGGCCTTCGTCTTGCAGTGAAGAGGATGAAGGGTGGGCCGCTCCGGTCATCTTGCCTCCGTTGGTGCAGCGAGTTGACGAAGGCCTAGAGCGAAGGGTAGCGTCTTTGCCTTCGCCCCAACATTTGCCCTCCGAGGGACCAGTTCGACTAAGTCATCTGGTGCCGAAGATGTCGCTAGATGGTGGAGATGCTGCCCTCGCTCGAAGTGGTTCCACGGGGGTTTTTGATGTGACCGTTGACGGACGTGGTACTGTTGGACTGTGGGCTTCCCGAAGCGTCGTGCCTTGTGTATAAAAGGGAGGCGGCGCGGCTCAGGCTCTCTTACCTTTCTGTGCGCCGCAAAACCCTAGCATTTTGAAACTGTTCGCCCGCTCGCCTGCCCTCCTTGCTCCTGTTCATCGGAGATCTGGTCCGCGTCAAGCAGACCGCGCGCCGCCACCGACGGTACGTAGCCATGCCGTCTTCTTCTTCATCCGCTGCGAATACGCCGTTGGGCGAATTGTCGTCCGAGGGTACCTTCAGTGATTTGGCGGCGGTGGAGCTGCACCTGGGCCACACGGTGGAATTCGACATCTCGAGGATCTCCTCGGTTCACGTGCAAGACATGCAGCAGTTGTGGTATTTTGGGAATGGAGTTGGACGAGTCCCGAGGGCGGAAGAGATTCCTGAGCCGGAGGGTGAGATAATTGTGTTCGAGGCATTTTTTACTGTCGGCCTTCGGTTACCTGCACATCGTTTTGTGGTGGAGGTGTTACGGAGGTATGGCATGCAGATCCATCATTTGACACCTAATGCCGTGGTGGCCCTGGCGAAGTATGTCTGGGCAGTGACTTCGTATGGCGGTCAGCCCTCCGTAGAGGTCTTCGCCAAGAATTATTGTTTGCACTGGCAGAAGAGAAAAGTTGGAAGCAAGATTGCATAGTTTGGATCATGCACCTTTACACCGAGGACTGGAAGACTTCGGTGGAAGTTGTGGAGCTAGTTCCCTGCGCCCGCAACAAGTGGGGCAACTGGTATGATTATTGGTTTTATGTGGCGGAAGGCGAAGTCGAATACCTCCCAGGACTCCCGGCGGCCGTGATGTGCTCCCACTACTATGTGGCGTTCTCGCCGTTTGAGGTGGCGGAGGATGATAGCGACGAAGGGTCCCTTCGTTGTGCTGCCCGCATGAGTAGCGGGCGCGATTTAGTTGAGGAATTCATCGGTTATGGAGTGTGGCCCTTGGCGCATGGCTGGGCGTTGGGCGAAGTATGCCCTCTCCAGATGCCCTCCCTGGGCGAGCAGCAAGTGCGAAGTCCGGCCTTCGCGTTGGATCTACGTGGCCGGGATCCAGCCGCATTCGTGCGTGAAGTGGAAGACGGGGCTATGCGGATTGTGGGGCGTTATGTGCCGAGGATGTAGACTCTATGGAGTTGGGATATCCGTGGATCCAACGTTCGCCTGAATAGGGTCTTCGAGTTGAATCGTTTGCCGTACGGCGGCTATCCCGGGGATGACGCTGCCGTGCCCGTCGACCGCCGTGGGAAGAAACCAGTGGTCGTGACTGAGGAAGGCCCTTCGCAGGAAGCTGCCCCAGGCACTAAGAAGAGAAAAATAGGTACTGCAGTGGGGGGACTGGGGGTCTCTGATAGTTTTGCTGTGGAGTTGATGGGGATGTGCGCGGCCCCCGGGGGAAGGATGTCTTCGCCCAAGCTTTGGGAGTCTTCGGCGCGAATGCTGAAGGTTACCGGTGGTCGATGGTCAAAGAATGTTCCGATCCCCCGCGCGGCTGGCGAAGACATATTTACGTCTCGTATGGCTCGTGACTTGAAGATTTTTCCTTATGGACGGAATATTGTTGTTGTTGTATCGACAGTGATGGAGAAGGATCGTCAAGACGCTGCACAGAAGTGTCGGGCGGTCGTTAGGATCGGGGATCCTTTCCGCGAGGCGAAGAAGGCACGGGGGGGGGCGAAGTCTGCCGCCCCCGGCAGTAGCAAGCTAGCGCCGGCTGCGAAGCCGGCCGCCCCTGGGCCTAGGAAGTCTTCGGCTGGTGTGAAGGCTGCTGCTTCTGTCGCGGGCAAACCACCCTTGGGCGAGCCTGCGAAGGGGCGAAGGTTGCCTTCGCCACCGCGTACTGACGAGGCGGCGGCACGTGTTGCCGACTTTGACACAGACATCTGCGTGGGGGATTACCTTGTTGGTAAGATTTTTTTTAAACTTGGTCTTAACCAAGATCATGGTGCAGGGTCGGATGTGGGGCAACTGGCTGTTGTCCCGACTCCAGTGGTGGCCACTTCACCGACGGCGGCGGTTGGTGCGAAGGGTGCTTCGCAGGACCCGTGGTCCGCCTTCTGCGCGAGTGGCGCGATTCCGTCGGTCGCCGCCGCTAAGGATGTGGCGGGCTCTATGTCCCATCAGCTGAGGCATGCGTCGCAGCAGCTGAAGCATGTAAGTCGTGTTGGGCTTCGATAGTTCATTGTTTTTATGTGATTGCGAATCTCATTGGTTTTTGTGGCAGGTGGCCGACTTCGCCGACCATGTTGCGTCAGGTGCTTTGACTTCGGAGCTTGCTGCCAAAGTCGAGCGTCTTCGGGCGCAGCATGTGGATGCTGTCCGGGAGAAGTCAGCTACGGAAAGCAAAAGTCGCAGGCTGACGGAGAGGTTGGCCTGTAACACCCCAGGTGTTGCCATGGCTGGAGCACACCTTGGCACTCAAGACTATGATCACATGTGGAAGAACTTAAGGAGCAAAACTATAAGGGGCTTTGGAAACTAAGTTTTTACCAAGAGTTGGGAATGACCAAAGGCATTACCCTAATTGTGTGCAACTATCACCTTGGGAGAGGGGGAAAGAACCCTAGGCCTCTCTTAAACCCTATCTCCCAAAACCATGGATAAGAGGGGAAAGAGAGTGAGCAAATGTGCAAAACATGGGTAATCTTTACCCAAACCCTAAGCAACATTATAACCATCAATTAGGGGAGGGAAATATTACAAAAAGGCCCCTAGGGAAACCCCATTTCAAATCTCCAAGTGGAGAGAGAGCTAGAGCTCTCTAATTCCCTCTAAGTCCCATTTTAGCCCTAAATCAAAGATCAACCGTGTTCACTTTAAAAATGGCGCCAAAACCACTTGGGTTCTATACCAAAAATGTGCAATACCACTTAGGGCACCCACTGGAAAAAGTTGAGCTCGAGACTCGGACGTTTGACATGCCATGGCATGGCTTTTGTCGTGATATGCTCAGTATGACACACCTGTTTTGGCACCCGAAGATCTCCCTCCCTAGGCCGTATCTGCCCCGGCGTCTCACAGTTGAGTGACAGCCCTAGGTGCCAGGAAGAGGTCTGCGCCGGACTTTTGCAAGGATTCGCACGTTTGTGACCTCTGGCGACATTTGAACACTGGAAGAAACAAACCGCCACGTGTTCGACGCCGTCTGCCGCGCCAGAGCACGCCCGCGCGCGCGCCCGCGCCGCGCCCAAGCCAAGCCAGTGCCCTGGTCCGCGTCCGCGACTATAAAACGCCCAGGAGCCTTGGCCATACCCCTCCGCACGCGCTCAAGCCTCACCGGAGCTCAGTTCGCCGCCGTTTGCCCATACGCGACGTGCCCGCGGCCACCCGAGCCCCTGCCACCGTAGACCGGCCAGCCCAGCCATTCCCAACCCCGTCCAGCCCTCGGAGAAGACTGTGCACGTCTCCGTGAAGCTCCCCGAGCGAGGAATCGGGCTCTGCTTCACCGGAGAGGCCGGCCCAAGGTCACCGGACTTCAACCGACCGCCGGCAACCGTGGACCGAGGTACACCGTGCACCTCTCTTCGATTCCTTGCACGGTTAGACTCCTTAGACCTCCACGAAGCTCCCTATGCCCTTGGATTGAACTATGCCGCCGTGGATAGGCCGGAGCACACGCCGCCGACGAGCTCGCCCGCCTGCTCACGTGGACCGGGCGATTCCGGCCATCCCCGACGACGAGTCGTACCTCGACGTGATCGCCAGACCCTCCCCGAGCCAACCCTACCCTTCGCCGGACCTCCCTCGCCGCCGGTAAGCCGCGCCACCCTTTTCTTTCCCGCGGCTACTGTTTCAGTTGAGGGAGGGACTGCGGGTGAGAGGGAGAGAAACCCAGGGGGTTAAGTGAAAGGTCAGAGACTCAGGTGAATAGTGCCTTAAGGGTAGATCTGCGAGGTTTGAATTGTTTTAAACCCAGGGACCTCGGCGCAAACTGTTTTTCCAGGAAAACTTAATTAAAACCTAATTTAAATTCAAACAGAAACTTTAAAAACCCATAACTTCTGTTTGGTTTATCCAATTTTGGTCAAACCAATTTTGCCAGACTCTAAATCATGTAACCTATTTAGGAAAAATATAAAACCCCTTGGTGCGGTGGAAAACTTAAAAGTTCTGATTTAATGTTAACTTTAGCCAAAAGCTAAATAATAGTAAGAAAAATAGTTAGGCTATTTGACTAAGGTTAGGAAAATTTGGAGAAGTTTATATTCACCCACTAACCTGTTTAAAAATGTTAAACCCCTCTGTCCATTACATTAAGTTAGTTTTAACCCCTTATTCCAAATATGCTTAAGTTTAAGAAAAATAGGAAAAGTGACACAAATATTGAACCAGAGGGCACCCCTATTTTTGTTAAGATACTTAGTTAATGTAGTTCACTAGAAAAATATATCATACCCTATTTTAGTGTAAAATAATTAAGATCTTTTTTATTTTAATAAAACAAGTGAAACTTAGAAAAATTCTACAAAAATAACCCCAAGGTAAAAACACCCCCACCCTTGGGATAACTATTGTTTTATTAGAAAGAACTTAGGAAAAATATGAAATCTGCTGTTTGACATTTTTCAAATAGTAATGTAGTAGAAAGAGCCTTTTTGACATGAAACTTAAGAAAAGCATAACTAAATAACCACCCCTTAGTTTTCTGTGATTTTTAGCCCAGAGGCCTATTATTACCATAGGATGCCAACAAAAATAACCTTTAGGACAGAGCCTACCCCTAACTAAGAGGTGTAGTGTAAAATGGCCCATCTTGCCCAACTGTGGTTATTTTTTTTGTTTAAAACCTAGCTTTTGTACTTAAGTCTCAAATTCTTAAGACAAGCTAAAACAACAAGTGACAACCCACTGTAATTTTTACAGAATTTTTAGAAATTATTAAAACCATGATGTAGTTCAAACCTACCTTAGAAACCCTAAATGGAAAATTAAATAAAGGAAAATGAATAATGTGAAATAATGATTTCCAAAACCTTGTACTCTGTCCACTAGAGTGTATCAAGACAATACAAATTCTACTGTGTTATCCTAAAGCCAAACCTAAGCTTAAAGGGTAATAAGTCAAAGTCTTTGTATACCACTAGAAGCCCCACAGAACCAGGAAACCCTAAGTTAATTCTTAACTTAGTTTCTTTAACTTAATGTTCTTAAATCTTGCATAATCATGACATACATGTTCATTGCATTTCGATAGACTGTAATCTTGCGGACGGAGAGTACATCCTCGTGCCGGAGCAAGGAGCTGCCCAGGAGGTTGCCCCCGATCCAGCACCAAAGCCAGCACCAGAGGACCTGCCTGCCACTGCTTTGGAAGGCAAGCCCCGGTTTTATGCATAACCTGTTATTTATGCTATTTTACTTCACTTAATGATTGTAGGATTGATTGTGCACTTAGGTGTAGGAATTGTTTGAAACCCTAGTTGCATGATCTCAGGAATCCTTTTGAAATGAATACTAGTATGACAGGTCGAGTAGTTGCTTTAATTAAATAGGATCTCGGTAGAAGACGAGTGATTTTTCTAGCACTCGCGCGAGATCAGGAAATTGATTGTACCCACTTTCACACTATCATGATACTAGTTGGTGGACAACAATCCATGGGGATTGGTTGTTTACAAGATGGAAAAGGGAATAAGGATTAACGTGCGGATACCTGTGTCAAGCGTTTGAATGTACTAAACACATACCGAGAAATATGGTAAATCGGTAAGCCTAGTACCTGAGTGAACCTGCCCGCAGATTGCCCTCCTCACGCGACCTGAGACGAGGTCTCCCATTCCGGTTATGGTGGGTACAAGTGCGGTCACTGCACGACGGCCAGTCGGGGTCAGTGAGGCATTGTACGCCAAGGCGGTGAGCCCCTTTCTGTTGCCAGGGAATCGATGGGGACGGTTGATGTGGGTGGGGACGGAGTGCCCCTGCATGTCGTGTGTTTAGGTTTACCTTGCAAGGATAAAAACTCGATTCGAATCGTCTGCTTCTCGCAGCTAATGAGACTGCTTGATCCATTGTACTGCATTGAGTAATAAGTGGAAGTATGATGAGTTGAGATAAGATGTTGACTGTTAATGATGCTTGCTACCATGTATGAGTAGATAGTCCACTTTTAGCCTTAAGAGAGTCACACTTAACTTTGATTAAGTTAAAATCTTGATTTAGAAACTCAGCTAGTGCTTTTGGCAACCAAACCCCACAGCCAAACAGCTGCATGTCTAGAGGTAGAGGAGTAGACTCCTCACACCGGGTAAGTCTAGCTGAGTATTAGTATACTCAGCCTTGCTTGTGGCATAATTTTTACAGGTTCTCTGGAGGAGATGGTTGCTGGGATAACTTGGCCGACCACCCTGCCACCGGGTTGGACTGTCGAGTGGGACCCTGCCTCGGCTGAGGAGGAGCATGAGGAGTGATGGGACATGCTTCCCCATCTCTCTGTTTAATGACCGTTAGTTTTTTTTTCCGCTGCACTTCGAAACAATGATGGTTACTTTTGCAAAAACTCCGATGATGATGATGGTGATGTAATAACTTAACATTGCGACATGTATGGTTTTATGCTTTATTGTATTTGCTCTGTGACTCACCTTCGAGTGAGATTGTGGTACTTGATCCTGTCAGTGGCCGTGTCGGACTAGATCCGAGGGATTGACGGGTTATTCCCATTTAAGTGTGGTCTAGCCTCTAAGGCGGGACTTGGGCACTTAAGTTGGAATAATTCGGGCAGTTCCGCCACATGGCCGCTGCGGAGGCCGAGAAGGGGGAACTCCGGTGGCAGTTGGTGGCGGAGAGGAGGGACGCGAGCAAGGCCATTGCCGACGCGCAGGCTGCTCAAGCCGATGCTAAGCGTGCGCGGGCGGAGGCCAGTCTCGCCCACCAACGCGCCAAGGAGCTAGAGGCGTGGCTCGGCAGCCTACGCAACCACGTGGACAAAGCCAAGGCCTCGACGCGCGCGGAGGTTGAGCGGACGCATGCGCAGCTCGTGGATGCGTACCGGGAGCTGGGTGTGTGGACCGCCGCCTTCGAAGCGCCCGGCCAAGAGGTGGGCCTCCGCTTCCTTGAGTGGCTGCAGGAGGAGCTGGGGGTGATGCCGACAATCGTGATGGGCCTCATGTCCTTCGCCTCCCTCGTCACCTGCGAGGGTCCATGAATGCTTTGTCCTGCGAGGGGTGCGGGCATTTCGAGGTCTTCGACCAGCCGGCGAAGGCTTCAAACGTGAAATCTTCCAGGTCGAGGACCCGGTGCTTAAGCGGTCGGCGGGGGCGCTCTTCGACAGGATGTGGGGTCCTCACGACCGAGAGACGATCCGGGAGAGGTCCGATCGGGCAATGGATCAGGTAAAGTCTTACTTTGTGTGGTTATATGTGTGGGTGTGTGGTTTTTGCTGAATGACTGTGTTATTGCTGCAGATGGCGCATGACGAGGACGTGGAGGATCTTGGCGATCTGGACAACATGCTGCCTGAGGCACGCTGCCCGAGGCCTCGAGGGTGGAGCTAGCGCCGCCGTCCGATGCGGGCGAGGGCCCCTCGGCGACCCCCGCGCCGACTGGTGCTGGAGAAGACCCCACGCCAGCCCCTGCGTTGGCGGGTGAGGACGTCCCAAAGGCGGTGGTCGAACCAGCTGCCGAAGACCCCGCGGTGATGGCTGGGCCTTCGCAGGTGGCGGAATAGGGGTTAGGGATTGTAAGTGTAAACTTTTGTCTGTGTGATACTGAATCTCAGTTGCTGTGCATGTTCCGACGTTTGGGTCTGCGCAAGCAACCGCTACTGGCAATACTGATTTTGCGGCGGAGACTTCAACCGTAGCGCCTACCGATGATAGTTTGTTTGGTTTTGTGTCCGAATGTTTTGAGTCTGATGGTGAATCTGAGAGCTCGTTTCCATGGACGAAGGAGTCCTCGGATGAAGGCTTGGATTATGTTGTTGCATTGGATGTAGCTGCGACGGAGACTTCGCCGCGTGCGGAGGGTGCTGGGGATGTTCCTGGTGCGAGTACTGGGTGTAGGCGGCGAAGGGTGGTGGGAAAACATAGTGTGGATGAATTTTCGTGAAGTGGTAGGCGTCGTATGGGGATGGAGCATGGCCGTCTCCGAGTAGACCGGGTTGGAAAACGAGAATTGTTGTCTTCGCCGGTTGGGGCGGGCATAGGCGAGAGGGATCTGCGAAAGCTTTTTGAGGGAGAGGAGCTGAGGATAATGTTGTTTAATTACAGGGAGATGGGTATTATCCCTAAGGTCAAGCCGATGTAATGTGTGATGCCCTCGCCGTGTGTATGTAATTGTACTTTGTATGGTGATGTAGCCTGTTGGCCGTATTCGTACGCCTGTGTTGGTCCGGCTGCGCCCGTGGGCGACTTTGTGCGGAGTATGTTTTTAAAGGGAGACCTCGATTAACGCTATTTCGGCCGCACCCTTAGGCGACTTTTGCGTGGAGTGTCTTTTGAATAAAAGACTTCAGTTAACGCACTTGTTGTGCTATTCCGGCTGCACCCTTAGGCGACTTTTGCACAGAGTGTCTTTTAAATAAAAGACTTCGGTTAACGTACTTGTTGTGCTATTCCGGCTGCACCCTTAGGCGACTTTTGCATAGAGTGTCTTTTAAATAAAAGACTTCGATTAACGCACTTGTTGTGCTATTCTAGCTGCACCCTTAGGCGACTTTTGCACGGAGTGTCTTTTAAATAAAAGACTTCGATTAACGCACTTGTTGTGCTATTCCAGCTGCACCCTTAGGCGACTTTTGCACAGAGTGTCTTTTAAATAAAAGACTTCGATTAACGCACTTGTTGTGCTATTCCGGCTGCACCCTTAGGCGACTTTTGCGCGGAGTGTCGCATGCGAGGGTAGTCTGCGTCGCCTCTCGCGGTGACTTCGGAGTGGTCGAATGCCGAAGACCGTTAGTGCGGTCTTTTTCGACATGTTGCGTCTTAGTTTTTGCGGGGGATTTTTGCAGGTATATTACATGGCTCCGCCTCGTTAAAAACCTCACCCCCGGGAGGAAAAGAGTGTGGGCCGGAATAATACTGTTTGGTGGGTTACAAGGGCGCGTGGGCCCTGAGGGTTTAAACAAAAAATTTGCGGAGATTGTCCATATTCCAGGATTGCTCTAGGTCTTCGCTGGATGGCGTTGTTAGCCGTACGCACAGGGGGACGCCTTCGACTTGACGATGAATGGACCATCCCACTTTGGCTCCAGCTTGCCCCGAGACTCTGTCCGGGTGGTTCGGACGAGTACGAGGTCCCCTTCGTTGAATTCTCTTGGGACGACTGCGTGGTCGCGCCAGGCCTTCGTTTGAGCTTGGTATTTGTTGAGGGCCTGCAGGGTGAAGATGCGGTCTCCGTTGATGAGGTCTTTGGAGGTTGATTCATCTACATCGGGGACGGCTCATGCGCTTGTGCAAGGTGACCCATGTTTTATTTCCTGCGGGGTCATGGCCTCTAATCCATATAGCAGACAGAAAGGAGTGAATCCAGTTGCCCGGCATTCGGTCATGTTTAGTGCCCAAATTACTTCAGGTATCTAATCGACCCATTTACCCTTCCTATCATTGAGAAGCCTTTTCTTGATGGTAGTGAAAATCTTACCGTTGGCGTGCTCGACGGCGTCGTTAGATTGCGGGTGGTATACCGAGGCGAAGGCAAGCTTAGTACCGATGGAGAAGCAGAAGTCCCTGAAGTCCTAGCTGTCAAACTGTTTGCCATTGTCGTCTGTGAGCTCGGACGGGACTCCGAATCGGCAAACAATGTTTTGCTAGAAGAATTTCTGGGCAGTCTTCGACGTTATTGTGGATACTGCCCTTGCCTCGATCCACTTGGTAAAATATTCGACGACGACGAAGGTGAACTTGAGGTTCCCTTGAGCCGTGGGTAGTGGCCTGACAATATCCAGCCCCCAGTGTTGAAGTGGCCATGTGTGGGCAATCAGCTTGGTGAGCTGCGAAGGGTTGCCCGAGTGGGGAGAAAACTTCTGGTAGGCTTCACACGACCTCGTGACTCGATTCGCGGCACAGATTATAGCGGGCTAGTAGAATCCCTGACAAATCACCTTGGCAGCGAGGGCCCTAGGCCCCGAGTGAGAGCCACAAGTTCCGTTGTGGACTTCGCGTAGGATCTGGATTCCTTCGGTTTCGGTGACGCATTTAAGCATGGGTTGACTGACCCCCTTCTTGTATAGCTGGCTCTCAATAAGTGCGAAGTCCCGGCTTTGGTGCTTGAGGCACTTGGCCTCGTTGACGTCGCTTGGATGGTAATATCCTTGCAGGAACAGGGTTATTGGGGCCCGCCAATCCTCGGTCATGATGAGGTAGACGATGCGATGGCCCTCGGCGTCGTTGGTTATTTGTAGACCCTCTAGACTGCGGACGGCTGGCGTACCGATGACGTGGTAGAACACGTTGGAGGGCAAGGCTTCGCCTCTGGCCGCTGCTTTGGCCAATGCGTCGACCTCTTCGTTCCTGGTGCGGTCCACATGCTGCATGGTGAAGCCCTCGAATTGTCTCTCAAGACTGCGAACAGCCGTGAGATACTGCATGAGTGCGGGGTCTTTTGCTGAATATTCTTTTTTGACCTGGCTGGCAACCACTTTGGAATCTGTCTTGATTATGCAGGTGGTGACCCCAAGCGCTCTTAGCTTGCGAAGACCCAGGATGACAGCTTCATATTCTGCTACGTTGTTGGTGCATCTGTCGGACTCCAAAGCAAAGTTGAGGTGTGCTGCATATATATGTTTGACTCCTGTGGGTGACGTGATGACTGCAGCTGCGCCTGCCCCCGCATGGCACCATGCGCCGTCGCAGTGGATGGTCCACACTTTCTCTGTAGGCTCGTCCTGCTGTGTTATTGGCCCTGTCCAGTCAACAATGAAGTCTGCCAGGACCTGCAACTTGATTGCTGTCCTGGGTTTGAAGGTGATATGGTAGCCGGAGAGCTCGTCTGCCCATTTGGCGATCCGGACAGACGCCTCCGGGTTGCGGAACAGTTCTCCCAGTCCCCTGTCCGAGGTGACCCGCACCTTGAATGCTTCGAAGTAGTGGCGCAGCTTGCGCGATGCCATGACGACGGCGTAGGAGATTTTTTCCAACTCGGTCATGTTGCACTTGGAGGCCGTGAGGACCTCGGAGACATAGTAAACTGGACATTGCCTGGTCGTGCCCTCCCTGTCTTGCTCTTGGACTAGGGCTGTGTTGACTGCATATGGCGAGGCGGTGATGTAGAGCAGCAGAGGCAGTGAAGGGTCTGGACTAGTGAGAATGGCCAAGTCTGATAGGTGCTGCTTGAGTGATGCGAAGGCTGCCGCTTGTTCTGGTCCCCACGCGAAGTCTTTCGCGCCATGTAGTGTCTTGAGGAAAGGTAGACTCCGCTCGGCGGACCTGGAGATGATTCTGTTCAGAGCGGCTAATCTGCATGTCAGACGCTGGACGTCCCTGGTTGACTGTGGGGGTGTCATGTTGATGATTTCCTGAATCTTGGTCGGGTTGGCCTCGATCCCGCGGTGTGACACCAGGTAGCCCAGTATCTTCCCCTAGCGTACTACGAAGATGCACTTCTCAGGGTTGAGGCGAAGTCGTGCGTCCCTCATATTGACGAACGTATCTGCGAGGTCGGCCAGGTTGTAACACCCCAGGTGTTACTTAGGGTTTTCACTCAAGACTACACAAGTAAGCCCATCATCACATGTGACTTAACTGAGTAAAGGAATTCAAACTTGGAAATCAAGATCCTAAATAAGTGCAACCTAGCTTAGGTGTCATGCCTTGTCTTGTTATGCACATATAAGGGGGAGAATTGCCCAAACCCTAATCCAAACCCCTTTGGACAAGTGGAGCACTAGATGTAAGTGTCACCAAAAAGTTATGAAAACCACATGATCATGACTTGGGCCAATTATAAAAGATGTAGTACACTTAATACCCTACAAATGATAGTAAGAAAGTGACCCCAAAAAGAATTCAGAAAAACACCAAAACATTCACCAAAGGGTTGAGCACAAAAGAAGAATCAAAATTTCTCTAAGTCCAAAACCAACCCTTGGCCAAAGATCAAACATGTTCACCCTCATTCAAACTTCAAAACCATTTGACCCAATTGACAAAGTGGCGCCAAAATACCTCTAGAATACCCTGGAGAAAGTTGAACCCCACCCAAGTCGTTTGACACGACTTGGCATAGCTTTTGTCCCGGTTTGGACAGTTAGGACAGAGGCAACTTCTCACCTCTATATCTCCCTACCCCGACCGTATCTTGGCTTGGGACTCACATCATTGGGACTCACATCAAAAAGGTAGGATATGGTGCAGGGAAGAGACCGTACACATTGGTTTTGCCAAGATCTGCATGCTAAGGTGCTCCAATCGGCCGTTGAACTATGGCAGAAGCAAACACACACGTGTTCGACGCGGGCTGACACTCGGGGGCGCGCCCAGAGCACGCCCGTGCGCGAACCCCCGCGCGTCCGCGGCCGTCCGTGACCACGCCCGCACCACGGCTATAAAGCCCGCCTAGTGCCCGGCCATCTTCCCGTTGCATCCCTTGTCCCGCACCCAACTCCCCGGAGCTCGCTCATAGCTCCGACGACCTCTCCGCGACCTGCCAGAGCCGCCCGAGGACAACCACCATGGCCGAACCGTTTCTCGCCCTCCTCTGCTCGATCCAAGCCCCTAGGTAGCTTCCCTAGGAGGCCGTGAAGCTTGCCGAGGCTTGAACCGAGGACCCCCGCCACCGGAAAGGCGCAATCGTGCTCGCCGGAGTTCGGAACCCCTCCGGCGCACGTGGACCGGGTGAGTCTCTACGCCATTTTCCGATTCACTGCACACATAGCCTCTACGTCACCCCGTGGAGCTCATCGTGCCGTTTGATTGAACTAGATCGCGGTGGTTAGGCCGGAGCACTCACCGCCGACGAGTTCACCCGCCTGCGCACGTGGACCGGTCGATTCCGGCCACCACCGCCGTCGAGCCGTACCTCGCTGTGACCGCCAGGGCCTCCCGAAGCCAACCCCACCCCTCGCCAGACCTCTCTCGCTGCCGGTAAGCCGTGCCGCCCTTTTCCTTTCCGCGGTAACTGTTTACATAAGGGGAGGGACCTCGGGGGAGAAGAAAAAAAGGCCAGGGGGTTTTGTGCGCTGTCAGCGACTCAGGGGAATATTAGCGCAGGGGTATAAATGAAGGGATTGATTTAGAAGGAACCCAGGGTCTTCGGTGCAAAGTGGATTTCCAGGAAACCTTTTAAATATTCTGATTTAAATCCAAATAGAACTTGAAAAATTCATAACTTCAGTTTGGTTTACCCAAATCGAGTCAAACCAATTTCGCCAGATCCAAAAAAATGTAAACTATTTAGGAAAAATATAAAACCCCTAAGTGTTATAGAAAACTTTAAAGTTTTGATTTAAATGGTTAACTGGTCAAAAGCTAAAAGAAATAAGGAAAAATAGCTACACTATTTTACTGGGGTTAAGAAAATTCAGAGAAGTACTTAATCACTTCCTAACCTGCTTAAAAATAATAAAACCCTCTGTACACACCATTAAGGTAGAGTTTGCCATTTAAATCACGTTTTGCTTAAAGTTGAAGAAAATATAAAAGGTGGTTTAAATAAAGAATCAGGGAGCACCCACATTTTTGTTAGCTTTTTTATTCAGTATAGTTCACTAGAAAAATTTATTATGCCCTTGTTTAGTACAGAAGAAATGAGATACCTTTTATTTTAGGAAAACAAGTAAAACTTAGAAAAACCCTAGAAAAATAACCCTAAAAAGAAAACACGCCAAACCTTGGGATAACAAATGTTTTGTATTTATAAACCCAGAAAAATTATAAGTTTTGTTGTTTGACATTTTTCAAATGACAAGTTAGTAGTAAGTGCCTTTTTAACATTAAACTTTAGAAAATCACAACTAAATAACCACCAAATAACCATCTGTGATTTTTGGCACAGAAGCATGTTATTACCTTTAGATGCCAACAAAAATGACCCTTGGAACAGAACCCACCCCTAGTTAAGAGGTGTAGTGCAAAGGACCCCCTTTGCCCCAACTTTTGTTATTTTTTCCTAGGGCATATTCTATTTATTCTGGACCTCAAATTTATAGAACAGACTACATTGACAAATAGTAATCCACTGAAATTTTTACAGGATTTTTGGAAAAAGTTAAATCACTGTTGTAGTTTAAACCCACACTAGAATTCATAAATAGGAAATAAAAGGGGGATTTAATAGTAGAAACTAATGTTACCCTAATCCAACCATTAAAACCCTTACATACCTACTAAAACATCTAAGGGAAATCCAAGTTGCAAATCCGCTATGCTTATCCCTAGACAAAACCCAAACCTAAATTGATAAGCGTAAACCACTAAGAGCCCCGTATGACCAGGAAACCCTAAGTTACTAACTAACTTAGTTTTTCTTCACTTAGCATAACGAATTCTAAATCCTGTATAATCATGGCATGCATATTCTTATTCATTGCATGCGATAGATTGCAACCTCGCTGACGGAGAGTACATCCTCGTGCTGGAGCAAGGAGTTGCTCAGGAGGTAGCCCCGGATCCAGCACCAGAGCCTGCCCCAGAGGATCTGCCTGCCCCAGCTTTGGAAGGCAAGCCCCGGTTTTATGCATAACCTATTCTATATGATATTTTACTACACTTAATGTTTGTAGGTTTGTGTGGCGGAACTGCCCGAATTATTCCAACTTAAGTGCCTAAGTCCCGCCTTAGAGGCTAGACCACACTTAAATGGGAATAACCCGTCAATCCCTCGGATCTAGTCCGACAAGGCCACCGACAGGATCAAGTACCACAATCTCACTCGATGGTGAGTCATAGAGCAAATACAAAAAAGCATAAAACCATGCATATAAGTGTATTAAATTATTACATCACCATCGGAGTTTTGCAAAAGTAGTCATCATTGTTCGAGTGCAGCGGAATAAAACTAACGATAAATAAATAGAGAGATAGGGAAGCCTGTCCCATCACTCCTCATGCTCCTCCTCAGCCGAGGCGGGGTCCCACTCGACAGTCCAACCCGGTGGCAAGATGGACGGCCAAGTCACTCCAGCAACCATGTCCTCCAAAGAACCTGTAAAATTATGCCACAAGCAAGGCTGAGTATACTAATACTCAGCTAGACTTACCCGGTGTGAGGAGTCTACTCCTCTACCTCTAGACATGCAGCTGTTTGGCTGTGGGGTTTGGTTGCTAAAAGCACTAGCTGAGTTTCTAAATGAAGTTTTAACTTTGTCAAATTTAAGTGTGACTCTCTTAAGGCTAAACATGTACTATCTACTCATACATAGTAGCAACATTTTTAGCAATCAACATTTTGTATCAACTCATCATATTTCCACTTGTTACTCAATGCAGTACAATGGATCAAGCAGTCTCATTAGCTGCGAGAAGCAGACGATTCGAATCGAGTTTTATCCTTGCAAGGTAAACCTAAACACACGACATGCAGGGGCACTCCGTCCCCACACACATCAACCGTCCCCATCGATTCCCTGGCAACAGAAAGGGGCTCACCGCCTTGGCGTACAATGCCTCACTGACCCCGACTGCCGTCGTGCAGTGACCGCACTTGTACCCACCATAACCGGAATGGGAGACCACGTCTCAGGTCGCGTGAGGAGGGCAATCTGCGGGTAGGTTCACTCAGGTACTAGGCTTACCGATTTACCATATTTCTCGGTATGTGTTTAGTACGTTCAAACGCTTGACACAGGTATCCACACGTTAATCCTTATTCCAATTTCATCTCGTAGACAACCAATCCCCATGGATTGTTGTCCATAGACTAGTATCATGATGATATGAAAGTGGGTACAACCAATTCCTGATCTCGCGCGAGTGCTAGAAAAATCACTCGTCTTCTACCGAGATCCTAATTAAATAAAGCATCTACTCGACCTAGCATACTAGTATCCATCTCAAAAGGATCCCTAAGATCATGCAACTAGGGTTTCAAACAATTCCTACACTTAAGTGCACATTCAATCCTACAATCAATAAATGTAGTAAAATAGCATAAATAACCGGTTATGCATAAGACCGGGGCTTGCCTTCCAAAGCAGTGGCAGACAGATCCTCTGGTGCAGGCTCTGGTGCTGGATCTGGGGCTACCTCCTGAGCAGCTCCTTGCTCCGGCACGAGGACGTACTCTCCGTCAGCGAGGTTACAGTCTATCGAAATGCAAGGAATATGTATGTCATGATTATGCAGGATTTAATAACATTATGCTAAAGGAAGAAAAACTAAGTTAATGAGTAACTTAGGGTTTCTTGGTCATACGTGGCTTTTAGTGGTCTATGCTTATCACTCTAGGTTTAGGTTTTTGTTAAGGATAAGCATAGAGGATTGGTATTTCCTTATTATAATTTAGTGGACAATTTACAAAGGGTTTTAGGATGACACTAATTTCTATTATTCATTTTTCCTTTCTTTATTTTCTATTTATGGTTTCTAGTGTAGGTTTGAACTATAACAGTGGTTTAACTTTTTCCAAAAATTATGTAAAATTATAGTGGGTTGCCCTTGGTCACTATAGCCCATTCTAGGAATTTGAGGTTCAAAATAAAAAGGCTATGCTTTAGACCAAAAATAACAAAAATTGTGTAAATGGGCCACTTTACACTACAACTCTTAATTAGGGGTGGATTCTGTTCTAAGGGTTATTTTGTTGGCATCTAACAGTAATAATAAGCTTCTGTGCCAAAAATCACAGAAAGCTAAGGGATGGTTATTTAGTTGTGATTTTCCAAAGTTTAATGCCAAAAAGGCACTTTCTACTGCCTTGCCATTTGAAAAATGTCAAACAGCAGATTTCATATTTTTTCTAAGTTCTTAATAACAAAACATTAGCTATCCCAAGGGTTGGGGTGTTTTCACCTTGGGGTTATTTTTGTAGGGTTTTTCTAAGTTTTCCTTGTTTTCTTAAAATAAAAGGTATCCTATTTATTTTATACTAAACCAGAGTATAATAGATTTTTCTAGTGAACTACACTGAATAAGTACCCTAACAAAAATAGGGGTGCCCCCTGGTTCATCATTTTAATCACCTTTTCTATTTTTCTTAACCTTAAGCATATTGTAAAATAAATGGCAAAAGCTACCTTAATGGGGTGGACAGGGAGGTTTAGCATTTTTAAACAGGTCAGTAGGTAGACATAAACTTCTCCAAATTTTCTTAACCTTAGTCAAATAGTGCAACTATTTTTCTTCCTATTATTTAGCTTTTGGCCAAAACAATAATTAAATCAGAACCCTAAAGTTTTCTGTAGTACATAGGGGTTTTATATTTTTCCTAAGTAGTTTATATTATTTAAGATCTGACAAAATTGGTTTGACTAAATTTGGATGAATAAAACAGAAGATATGAATTATTCAAGTTCTGTTCAAATTTTAAATCAGATTTAATAAAAGGTTTCGTGGAAAAACACTTTACACCGAGGACCCTGGGTTTAATCCAAATCAACCCACTCAAATCTACCCCTGCGCCACTATTCCCCTGAGTCACTAACAGTTCAAAAATCCCCCCGACCTTTCCTTCTTCTTCCCCGAGGTCCTTCCCCAAATGCAAACAGTACCCGCAGGAAAGAAAAGGGCGGCGCGGCTTACCGGCGGCGAGAGAGGTCCGGCGAGGGGCGGGGTTGGCTCCAGGAGGCTCTGGCGATCACAACGGTGTACGGCTCGACGGCGGGGATGGCTGGAATCGCTCGGTCCACGCGCGCAGGCGGGTACTCTCGTCGGCGGCGGGTGTGCCGGCCAAATCACGGCGATCTAGTTCAATCCAATGGCACGGTGAGCTTCACGGGGTGATGTAGAGGCTATCTGTGCATTGAATCGAAAAATGGCGCAGTGGCTTACCCGGTCTACGCTCACCGGCGGTCAGATGGAGTCCGGCGACCGTGGACTGGCCTCTCCGGTGAAGCAAACTTCGATTCCTCGCTCGGGGAGCTTCACCGAGGGGTGCTCAGTCCTCTCCGAGGGCTGCACGGGGTTGGGAAAGGCTTGGCTGGCCGGTCTACGGTGGCAGGGGCTCGGGTGGCCGCAGACACGCCGTGCACGGGCAAACGCCGGTGAGTTTGGACTCCGGTGAGGTCGAGTGTGTGCGGAGGGGTACGATTAAGGTCCCTGGGGGCTTTATAGGCGCGGGCGCGGGCCATGGCGTCGGCTGGCCTTTGGCGCGACGCGGGGCACGCGGGGGCGCGCGCGGGCGTGCTCTGGCGAGCTCAGAGCGCGTCGAACACGTGGCTCTTTGCTTCTGCCTGTGTTCTTCTCTCTGCTGAGCGGCCAAAACGTACGAATCTTGCCCTAGAGCCTGTGAGAGATCTCTTCCCTGCACCTAGAGCTACCTAGTTCATGTGAGTTCCAAGGGTAGATGTGGTCGGGTTAGGGAGATATGGGGGTGGGAAGTCGGCTATGTCAAACATGTCCAAACCGAGACAAAAATGGTGCCAAGTCGTGTCAAACGTCTAAGGGTAGGTGTCAACTTTTTCCAGGGCATTCTAGGGTTAATTTGGCGCCACTTTGTCAATTGGGTCGAAGTGTTTTGAATTTTGGATGAGGGTGAACATGTGTGATCTTTGTCCAAAGGTTAGTTTTGGACTTAGGCATTTTCTGATTTTTCTTTTGTGTTCAAACCTTTGGTGAACTTTTTGGGGCTTTTCTGAAATCTTTTTGGGGTTACTTTCTTACTATTATTTGTAGGTTATCAAGTGCACTACAACTTTTATATGTGGCCCAAGCCATGATCAAAAGGTTTTCATGACCTTTTGATCCCACTTACATCTAGGGTTCCCATTGTCCAAAGGGGTTTGCTTTAGGGTTTTGGGAAATTCTCCCCTTAGATGTGCATGACAAGCTAGGGCATGATATCCAAGATGGGTGGCACTTGCTTAGGACCTTGAATTCCAAGTTTGAGATACTTTGCTCAAACTACCCCACATGTGATAGTAGGTTTAACAGGTGTAGCCCTGGGTGGACACCCTGAGTAACACCTGGGGTGTTACAGTTTGTATTGTGCACTTAAGTGTAGGAGTTGATTGAAACCCTAGTTGCATGAACTCAGGAATCCTTGTTGAGATGGATACTAGTATGCTAGGTCGAGTAGCTGTTTTGCTAAATAGGGATCTCGGTAGAAGTCGAGTGATTTTTCTAGCACTCGCGCGAGGTTAGGAAAATTGATTATATCCACCTTGATAACAGAATGATAAGGGTCTATGGACTTGGACCCATGGGGGGTTGCGATGTCTACGAGATGAAATTGGAATAAGGATTAACGTGCGGATACCTGTGTCAAGCGTTTGAACGTACTAAACATATGCCGAGAAATATGATAAATCGGTAAGCCTAGTACCTAATTGAACCTGGCAGCAGATTGCCCTCCTCACGCGACTGGAGACGTGGTCTCCCATTCCGGTTATGGTGGGTACAAGTGCGGTCACTGCACGACGGCAGTCGGGGTCAGTGAGGCATTGTACGCCAAGGCGGTGAGCCCCTCTTTGTTGACGGGGAATCGATGGGGACCGTTGATGTGTGTGGGGACGGAGTGCCTCACCACGTCGTGTGTTTAGGTTTACCTTGCAAGGATGAAAACTCGATTCGAATCGTCTGCTTCTCGCAGCTAATGAGACTGCTTGATCCATTGTACTGAATTGAGTAACAAGTGGAAATGTGATGAGGTGACAAAAGATGTTGATTGCTAAGTTGCTTGATACCATGAATGAGTAGATAGTACACATTTAGTCTTAAGAGAGTCACACTAAAACTTGATTTATAAACTCAGCTAGTGCTTTTGGCAACCAAACCCCTCATCCAAACAGCTGCATGTCTAGAGGTAGAGGAGTAGACTCGTCACACCGGGTCAGTCTAGCTGAGTATTAGTATACTCAGCCTTGCTTGTGGCATAATTTTACAGGTTCTCTGGAGGACATGGTTGCTGGAGTGACTTGGCTGTCCATCTTGCCACCGGGTTGGACAGTCGAGTGGGACCCTGCCTCGGCTGAGGAGGAGCATGAGGATTGATGGGATAGGCTTCCCCATCTCTCTGTTTTTTCATCGTTAGTTTTATTCTGCTGCATTTCGAACAATGATGACCACTTTTGCTAAAACTCCGATGATGATGTAATAAGTTTAATACGCCTTCATGTATGGTTTTATGCTTTATTGTGTTTGCTCTATGACTCACCATCGAGTGAGACTGTGGTACTTGATCCTGTTAGTGGCCTAGTCGGACTGGATCCGAGGGGTTGACAAGTTATTCCCATTTAAGTGTGGTCTAGCCTCTAAGGCAGGACTTAGGCACTTAAGTTGGAATAATTTGGGCAGTTCCGCCACAGCTGGTATCGGAGCTCGTACCACCACAGAGGAATCAATAAACTATAAACACCATCCTTTTTCAAAGTAAAACTGGTTAGAAACAAATGTTGGATAGATTGTAAGGGCGATAAGGATAGACCTAGGACGTGAAGCCTTAGGATGATAGAGGGGTAGCTAGGTGGCTAATTAAGTAAGCCCTACAGGCTACTATAAGGGATGGGAGTTCCTTCCTATTCCCTCTAAGTTGATGTGAGGTCATTTAGGACGAGCATGCATGCATTCTTAATTAAACTAGTTAATAATCAGGTAAGAACTTAAATATACAATGATGACAAATTAAGTACCCAATACCATTGTTGTAAATATAGAGAGGCTGAGTTGCGATCCCTTTTCATTTTATACTTCGTTTTCTTTTACTTACGCTTAACCGTACACAGATGACTTCTCACGGATCCTCGGACGAAGGGAATGCACAGTCCCACACTGACGGGCTTGCACGAGAGGGTTTCCCCCGTATTTAGTGGGAGGTACTTCAGGGAGCTGGTTACACGACGCCCCCAGTACGCGGTGCAGCTGTTCGAGAAGCACCGAGTGCCCCGCTGTAGGGTGAGGATGACCCTGGAGCCTCATCCCCTGCAGCTAGGCTGGCGTTCGCTGGACTCTGAGTCTTTTGGATACAGGGCTGAGGACACTATGGAAGCCATTGCTCTTCACGGACTGACCACCTTCTGCGGATTCCACCCCTTAGAGCTGTCCACTCACCCCATTGGCTTGTTCCCCGCAGAGAAGGAGGACGACCCAATGTGGAGCATGCCAAGGATATCTCGGCTATCTACCCAGGTCAGACTGCTCACTTGACGGTGCGGTGCATGGATGCCCTATATCATCTGCAAGTGATGCATGGAGAGGCAATGTCCCATCTGATGGCATTGTTGGAGGCTACCAAAATTACCTTGGATAATAGAGAGGAACTTGTGGTAGACTTGTCCACTGAGATGGTGGAAAAAGACCTACAAGTGGAACAATTGTCAAATGAGATCCAAGAGCTTGAAGAGCTAGTGGGAACCAGGGAAAACACCATCGAGGTTCTCGAGGATCAGCTGATCAACACCCAGCAACAGCTTGCAGAGGCTAACCAGCACCTGGATATGCACCACTAGGAGATCCAGGACATGGAGGCCAACGAGGATGTCGACATCGAGGGAGGAGAGGAGCCTGCCTCCAGCTTGGACACTGCTGGCTCAGGGAGACCACCTTCCCCCGAGTCGAGCGTTGCCTCGTTTGTCCACTAGGTCGCAGGGATAGAGTTAGAAGGAGGTGACGGTAGAACTCCTCGAAGCTAGCTTAGCTTTTGCACCCTTGGGGTACTAGGCTAGATAGAGTTGAGTCTTTTGGGTTATTGATGTAATCGTGACAAACTCTTTTGGAAGTATGGATGATGAATGATGCCAGTTTTAATTTGAGAAGAAAAGTTTATGCCATGTGGAATCTGTTATAATTATGCAAGAATATATTGGTTTTACCCTTTTGACTCTTTCGCCACGATTGAACCTTGAACCTCAGAAATGTGATACTGAGAATATACATGATTTTTCAGATGGCAGGAAGAGCATCGTGGTCAGAATGAGTGCGTTCCTCCACCACCGCCACCACCTCCTACTCTGCAGGAGTTGATGGCTCAACAGAACGAGATCTTGTGACAGCTAGCTCAGCGTCAGCCGCCACCTCAGCATTATGGTGGTGGTGATCATCAGCGTCACCCCGCAGCAACCACGTATCAGGAGTTCCTTAGTACCCAGCCACCGTTGTTCACCAGGGCCGAGGACCCACTTGATGCTGATGTATGGCTGAGAGTAGTGGAATCCGAATTCCCGCTACTCCATGAAGTTTGCTCAGAGGTGACCAAGGTCAGGTTCGCCACCCAGCAGCTTCGCGGACCCGCGTGGACCTGGTGGGACCACTTTCTTGCTATGCAGCCCGCTGACCATGAGGTGGAATGGAGGGAGTTCAAGGCAGCTTTCAGGGGGTACCATATACCAGCAGGCATTATGGACCGCAAGCTCAATGAGTTTCTGGCACTCACTCAGGGGAACCAGACAGTGTTACAGTATGCTCAGGCCTTCAATGACCTGTGCCAGTATGCCGAATATCATGCAGACACCGACGAGAAGAAGAGGGACAGGTTCAGGAGGGGGCTCAGCACTAAGCTCCGTGACCGTCTCAACATAGTCAGGGCCAACAGCTATAACGAGTTAGTCAACATGGCCATTTCCCAGGAGGATTGTATCACAGCTCGTCAGGCAGAGAAGAAGAGGAAGACCACTGTGGCAGGACCTTCAGCTCAGCCACAGCGCTTCAGGATCGTGTCTGACACTCAGAACAGAGGACCTCAGCAGCAGCAAGGACGTTGGGTGATCCGACCACAGCAGCAGCAGCAGGCACCCAACCGCACCCAGTTTCCAGTGTAGAGGAACAATCATCAACAGCAGCAGTATCGCCAGGCCAATGACAACAAATGTTTCACGTGTGGTAACACCAGGCATTATGCCAAGAATTGCCCCAGAAACCAGCAGAGGCAGGGACAGAATGTCAACCAGAACCAAGGCAAGAGGCAAAAGGTGCAAGTGAGGCAAGGCAGACTGAACTTCACCACCATGGCTGACATCCCAGAGGGAGCACCCATCATGACTGGTATCTTTTCAGTTTTGAATTATCCTACTATTATTCTTTTTGATTCTGGTGCATCACATAGTTTTATCAGTGCCAAATTTAGTGCCAAGTGCCAATTACCTTTTCATCACACCAATGGGGGTATTACAATTTCAACACTAGGAGGCAGGGTTGCCACCTACCAAATCAACAGGCAAGTGCCTATAAAATTTTGTAGTCTTGTGATTAGAACCACCCTTCTCATCTTAGGATTGGATAGCGTGGACATTATATTGGGAACTGATTGGTTATCCAGGCATCAGGCAGTATTGGATATTGCAGCAAGGGCCATTGAGATTCACTCCCCTGCTTATGGCGAGACTACTTTATATTTGCCTGATCAGGGTTGTACCCGTTCTTGTGCATTCACTATGATAGAGTCACCGGTTGAAAGAATCCCTGTGGTCTGTGACTACCCAGATGTCTTTCCTGACGAATTGCTAGGTATGCCACCCGACAGAGACATCGAGTTCGCGATTGAATTGCAACCCGTGACTGCTCCTATATCCAAGAGACCTTATAGGATGCCTCCCGCGGAATTAGCGGAGTTGAAAAAGCAGCTGCAAGAGTAGTTGGACAAGGGGTTCATTCGCCCAAGTACTTCACCTTGGGGATGCCCAGCCTTGTCTGTTAAGAAGAAGGATGAGAGTCTGAGAATGTGCGTCGATTACCGCCCTCTCAATGCGGTGACCATCAAGAACAAATACCCACTGCCCCGCATTGATGTTTTGTTTGATCAGTTGGTGGGAGCCAAAGTGTTCTCCAAGATAGACCTTCGCTCGGGTTACCATCAGATCAAGATCCGTGCCAGTGATATTCCCAAGACGGCCTTCTCTACCAGATATGGGCTCTATGAGTTTTTGGTGATGTCTTTTGGGCTTACCAATGCCCCGGCTTATTTCATGTATCTAATGAACTCAGTATTCATGCCAGAGCTGGACAAATTTGTGGTGGTTTTCATTGATGATATTCTGGTCTATTCCAAGAACGAAGACGAGCATACTGAACATCTACACATCGTGCTTCAGCGACTGCGCAATCATCGTTTATATGCTAAGTTGTCTAAATGTGAATTCTGGCTGAGAGAAATAAAATTTTTGGGTCACACAATTTCTCAGGATGGGATATCAGTTGATCCTGAGAAGGTACAAGAAGTAATGGATTGGAAACCTCCTACCACAGTGCGGCAGATTCGGAGTTTTCTGGGATTGGCAGGGTATTATCGATGATTCATTCCGGATTTCTCCAGAATTGCCAAGCCAATGTTGTGGCAGATGCCTTAAGCAGGAAGACCCAGTGCAATTGTATGAACATGGATGCAAGAGTTACCACCCTATGTGATGAGTTGTGCAAGCTAAACCTAGAGGTTGTTTCCTCCAGTGCTCTAAATTATATTTCATTGGAGCCCACCTTACAAGAACAAATATCCATGGCACAGATGGGTGACAAGGGTGTTCAGGTTATCAAGGAAATGATCGAATAGAAAGCAGAAAAATACAAATGCTTCCGTCAGGACAGCAAAGGAATTCTATGGTTTGGAGACGGACTGGTTGTTCCCAAGAACCCTGAGCTCAGAAAGAAGATATTGGATGAAGCTCACCTTTCAAAATTCTCCATGCACCCGGGCAGCAATAAGATGTATCATGATCTCAGATCCTTATACTGGTGGACCAGAATGAAGAGGGAAATTGCTAAGTATATATCTGAATGCGACACCTGCAGAGAGTCAAGGCCAGCCATTTGAAGGTAGCAGGCACTTTGCAACCCCTTCCCATACCATCTTGGAAGTGGGAGGATATTTGCATGGATTTTATTGTGGGATTGCCCAATACCTCCCGGCACCATGATTCTATTTGGGTCATTGTGGATAGGTTGACCAAGACCGCTCATTTCTTGCCAGTGCATACCACCCACAAGACAGAGAAATATGCAGAAATCTATGTTGATCAAATAGTGTGTTTGCATGGTATTCCGAAGACCATTGTATCTGACAGAGGAGCACTATTTGTGGCACGCTTTTGGGAGCAGCTACAAGAATCACTTGGGACCCATGCAATAAGAAGCTCAGCATACCATCCGCAGACAAATGGCCAGACAGAAAGAGTGAATCAAATCCTCGAAGACATGTTGCGAGCCTGTGTGCTACATTATGGTAAAAATTGGGACAAGTGTCTTTCTTTGGTAGAGTTCTCTTATAATAACAGCTACCAGTCTAGTTTGAAAATGGCACCTTTTGAGGCCTTATATGGGAGAAGGTGTAGGACACCACTCAATTGGTCTCAAGCAGGAGAGAGGGAAATATTTGGACCAGATTTGGTACTTGAAGCAGAGGAAAAGGTCAGAGTCATTAAGAAGAACCTAGAAGCTGCTCAGGCCAGGCAGAAGAGCTATCATGATAAGAGGAGGAAGCCTCTACAGTTTGAAGTGGGAGATCATGTTTATCTTAAGGTGTCACCCACCAAGGGTGTCCAGAGGTTTGGAATCAAGGGCAAGTTAGCTCCTCGCTACATCGGGCCCTATGAGATCAAAGCGAATTGTGGACTTGTAGCCTATCAATTGGAGTTGCCACCCCACATGTCAGCAGTTCACAATGTGTTCCATGTATCTCAGCTACGGAAGTGTGTCCGCTTACCCGCTGAAGTATTACCTGAACCAGAAATTGAGATAGAACCAGACTTGTCTTATCAGGAACACCCCGTCAGAGTGCTGGATCAAAAGGAGAGATCAACGCGGGCCAAGTCGATCAGAATGTATAAAGTTCAGTGGAGTCACCATTCAGTAGAAGCTACGTGGGAGACTGAGGATTTTCTACGTTCTCGCTTCCCCGATTTCTGCCCAAAGAAGTCGGTACGTAACCCAAAACCCCACCCCCACCTGCCCTTTGAATTCAAATATAAGAAAAACTTAGATGCTAAAGGTGTGGTAAGCTGTAGAAATGACTCAAAAAGGACTTCCTTCTGAAGTCACAAAGAGAATGACATTCGAAGAGCAGTTAACTAGAAAAAAACTTGGATAAAGGAGATACCACACACCAGCACACCTTCATGGCACCCCTCCAAATGACTCTACCTAAAATCTCGGGACGAGATTCCTTTAAGGGGGGAGGGCTGTAACACCCCAGGTGTTACTTAGGGTTTTCACTCAACACTACACAAGTAAGCCCATCATCACATGTGACTTAACTGAGTAAAGGAATTCAAACTTGGAAATCAAGATCCTAAACAAGTGCAACCTAGCTTAGGTGTCATGCCTTGGCTTGTTATGCACATATAAGGGGGAGAATTGCCCGAACCCTAATCCAAACCCCTTTTGACAAGTGGAGCACTAGATGTAAGTGTGACCAAAAAGTTATGAAAACCACATGATCATGACTTGGGCCAATTATAAAAGATGTAGTACACTTAATACCCTACAAATGATAGTAAGAAAGTGACCCCAAAAAGAATTTAGAAAAACCCCAAAAGATTCACCAAAGGGTTGAACACAAAAGAAGAATCAAAATTTCTCTAAGTCCAAAACCAACCCTTGGCTAAAGATCAAACATGTTCACCCTCATTCAAACTTCAAAACCATTTGACCCAATTGACAAAGTGGCGCCAAAATACCTCTAGAATACCCTGGAAAAAGTTGAACCCCACCCCAAGTCATTGGACACGACTTGGCATAGCTTTTGTCCCGGTTTAGACAGCTAGGACAGAGGCAACTTCTCACCTCTATATCTCCCTACCCCGACCGTATCTTGGCTTGGGACTCACATCAAAAAGGTAGGATATGGTGCAGGGAAGAGACCGTACACAGTGGTTTTGCCAAGATCTGCACGCTAAGGTGCTCCAATCGGCCGTTGAACTATGGCAGAAGCAAACGCACACGTGTTCGACGCGGGCTGACACTCGGGGGCGCGCCCAGAGCACGCCCGTGCGCGAACCCCCACGCGTCCGCGGCCGTCCGTGACCACGCCCGCGCCACGGCTATAAAGCCCGCCCCAGTGCCCGGCCATCTTCCCCGTTGCATCCCCTGTCCCGCGCCCAACTCCCCGGAGCTCGCCCATAGCTCCGGCGACCTCTCCGCGACCCGCTAGAGCCGCCCGAGGACAACCACCGTGGCCGAACCGTTTCCCGCCCTCCTCCACTCGATCCAAGCCCCTAGGTAGCTTCCCTAGGAGGCCGTGAAGCTTGCCAAGGCTTGAACCGAGGACCCCCGCCACCGGAAAGGCGCAATCGTGCTCGCTGGAGTTCGGAACCCCGCCGACGCACGTGGACCGGTTGAGTCTCTGCGCCATTTTCCGATTCACTGCACACATAGCCTCTACGTCACCCCGTGGAGCTCATCGTGTCGTTTGATTGAACTAGATCGCCGTGGTTAGGCCAGAGCACTCGCCGCCAACGAGTTCACCCGCCTGCGCACGTGAACCGGTCGATTCCGGCCACCACCGCCGTCGAGCCGTACCTCACTATGACCACCAGGGCCTCCCAAAGCCAACCCCACCCCTCGCCGGACCTCTCTCGCCGCCGGTAAGCCGCGCCGCCCTTTTCCTTTCTGCGGTTACTGTTTACATAAGGAGAGGGACCTCGGGGGAGAAGAAGAAAAGGCCAGGGGGTTTTGTGCGCTGTCAGTGACTCAGAGGAATAGTAGCGCAGAGGTATAAATGAAGGGATTGATTTAGAAGGAACCCAGGGTCTTCGGTGCAAAGTGGATTTCCAGGAAACCTTTTAAATATTCTGATTTAAATCCCAACAGAACTTAAAAAATTCATAACTTCAGTTTGGTTTACCCAAATCGAGTCAAACCAATTTTGCCAGATCCAAAAAATGTAAACTACTTAGGAAAAATATAAAAACCCTAAGTGTTACAGAAAACTTTAAAGTTTTGATTTAAATGGTTAACTGGTCAAAAGCTAAAAGAAATAAGGAAAAATAGCTACACTATTTGACTGGGGTTAAGAAAATTCAGAGAAGTACTTAATCACTTCCTAACCTGTTTAAAAATAATAAAACCTTCTGTACACACCATTAAGGTAGAGTTTGCCATTTAAATCACTTTTTGCTTAAAGTTGAAGAAAATATAAAAGGTGGTTTAAATAAAGAATTAGGGAGCACCCACATTTTTGTTAGCTTTCATATTCAGTATAGTTCACTAGAAAAAATTATTATGCCCTTGTTTAGTACAGAAGAAATGAGATAACTTTTATTTTAGGAAAACAAGGAAAACTTAGAAAAACCCTAGAAAAATAACCCTAAGGAGAAAACACCGCAAACCTTGGGATAACAAATGTTTTGTATTTATAAACCTAGAAAAATTATAAGTTCTGTTGTTTGATATTTTTCAAATGACAAGTTAGTAGTAAGTGCCTTTTTAACATTAAACTTTAGAAAATCACAACTAAATAACTACCAAATAACCTTCTGTGATTTTTGGCACAGAAGCATGTTATTACCTTTAGATGCCAGCAAAAATGACCCTTGGAACAGAACCCACCCCTAGTTAAGAGTTGTAGTGCAAACGACCCCCTTTGCCCCAACTTTTGTTATTTTTGCCTAGGGCATATTCTATTTATTCTGGACCTCAAATTTATAGGACAGACTACATTGACAAATAGTAATCCACTAAAATATTTACAGGATTTTTGGAAAAAGTTAAATCACTGTTGTAGTTCAAACCCACACTAGAATTTATAAATAGGAAAAAAAGGGGGATTTAATAGTAGAAACTAATGTTACCCTAATCCAACCAGCAAAACTCTTAAATGCCTACTAAAACATCTAAGGCCCCGTTTGTTTCCTTTCATTTTGAGGAATTGGAATCTTACTAATAAAATAGGCTATTTTTTTAGAATGTGACATTCCACCACTTTCCAAAGTTATCATATAAGCCTATCTCAAATTCATGGGATGAAACCCTAACATACCTACTAAAACATCTAAGGGAAATCCAAATTGCAAATCCACTATGCTTATCCCTAGACAAAACCCAAACCTAAATTGATAAGCGTAAACCACTAAGAGCCCCGTATGACCAGGAAACCCTAAGTTACTAACTAACTTAGTTTTTCTTCACTTAGCATAATGAATTCTAAATCCTGTATAATCATGCCATGCATATTCTTATTCATTGCATTCGATAGATTGCAACCTCGCTAACGGAGAGTACGTCCTCGTGCCGGAGCAAGGAGTTGCTAAGGAGATAGCCCCGGATCCAGCACCAGAGCCTGCCCCAGAGGATCTGCCTGCCCCAGCTTTGGAAGGCAAGCCCCAGTTTTATGCATAATCTGTTCTATATGATATTTTACTACACTTAATGTTTGTAGGTTTGTATTGTGCACTTAAGTGTAGGAGTTGATTGAAACCCTAGTTGCATGAACTCAGGAATCCTTGTTGAGATGGATACTAGTATGCTAGGTCGAGTAGCTGTTTTGCTAAATAGGGATCTCGGTAGAAGTCGAGTGATTTTTCTAGCACTCGCGCGAGGTCAGGAAAATTGATTGTATCCACCTTGATAACAGAATGATAAGGGTCTGTGGACTTGGACCCATGGGGGGTTGCGAGTTCTACGAGATGAAATTGGAATAAGGATTAACGTGCGGATACCTGTGTCAAGAGTTTGAGCGTACTAAACATATGCCGAGAAATATGGTAAATCGGTAAGCCTAGTACCTAATTGAACCTGGCAGCAGATTGCCCTCCTCACGCGACCTGAGACATGGTCTCCCATTCCGGTTATGGTGGGTACAAGTGCGGTCACTGCACGACGACAGTCGGGGTCAGTGAGGCATTGTACTCCAAGGCGATGAGCCCCTCTCTGCTGACGGGGAATCGATGGGGACGGTTGATGTGTGTGGGGACGGAGTGCCTCGCCACGTCGTGTGTTTAGGTTTACCTTGCAAGGATGAAAACTCGATTCGAATCGTCTGCTTCTCGCAGCTAATGAGACTGCTTGATCCATTGTACTGCATTGAGTAACAAGTGGAAATGTGATGAGGTGACAAAAGATGTTGATTGCTAAGTTGCTTGATACCATGAATGAGTAGATAGTACACATTTAGTCTTAAGAGAGTCACACTAAAACTTGACAAAGCTAAAACTTGATTTATAAACTCAGCTAGTGCTTTTGGCAACCAAACCCCTCAACCAAACAGCTGCATGTCTAGAGGTAGAGGAGTAGACTCCTCACACCGGGTAAGTCTAGCTGAGTATTAGTATACTCAGCCTTGCTTGTGGCATAATTTTGCAGGTTCTCTGGAGGACATGGTTGCTGGAGTGACTTGGCCGTCCATCTTGCCACCGGGTTGGACAGTCGAGTGGGACCCTGCCTCGGCTGAGGAGGAGCATGAGGAGTGATGGGATAGGCTTCCCCATCTCTCTGTTTATTTATCGTTAGTTTTATTCCACTGCATTTCGAACAATGATGACCACTTTTGCTAAAACTCCGATGATGATGTAATAAGTTTAATACGCCTTCATGTATGGTTTTATGCTTTATTGTATTTGCTCTGTGACTCACCATCGAGTGAGACTGTGGTACTTGATCCTGTTAGTGGCCTAGTCAGACTAGATTCGAGGGATTGACGGGTTATTCCCATTTAAGTGTGGTCTAGCCTCTAAGGCAGGACTTAGGCACTTAAGTTGGAATAATTCGGGCAGTTCCGCCACACAGGTGATCCTCCTTATTTTTGCTGGTGACGACGATGTCGTCCACATACGTGAAAATGTTCCAGCCTACTTTGCTCTCGAGCACCGTCTTGGTGAGGCGAGAGAAGGTTGACCCAGCGTTCTTGAGTCCCTCCGGCATCCTGATGAAGCAGTACGTGCTGAAGGGTGTGATGAAACTGGTGCTGGCCTTGTCTTCCTCCTTCATGTATATTTGGTGGTAGCCGGAGAAGCAGTCAAGAAGTGACATGACTTCACATCCGGCTGCACTATCGACTATCTTGTCGATCCGTGGCAGCGGGAAGTTATCCTTGGGGCAGGCCTTATTGAGGCTGGTGAAATCGATGCACATTCGCCACTTGCGGCTTTTCTTTTGCACCATGACTACATTGGCGAGCCACGTAGGGTAGGCGACTGGTTTGATGAGATTGGCCTCAAGCAGGCGGTGTACTTCGGCTTTGGTGGCTTCTGTTTTTTCATCAGATATTTTGCGCAACCACTGCTTCTTTGGGCGCACCGAAGGGTCGATGCCCAGACTATGCTCGATGAAGGTGCGACTGACTCCAACCAGGTCGAGGGCAGACCAGGCGAAGACGTCCTTATTTCTGGAGAGACAGGAGATGAGTTTCTCCTCGTCTTGCGAAGTCAGGTCTTCGCTTATAATGACTGTTTGCTTGGGCGTCGCCAGGTCGAGGGGAACTGTCTTTGTTCCGTCGTTGCTCTGCAGCTGTGCCTTCTCATGTTCGTTGGCGGCTGGGCGGGTAGCCTCGGAGACTTTGCGCTACGTCGTAAGGTAGTGTACGTTCCGTTGACCTGGAACGAAGTCTCTCTCAATGTTACACGCAGTCTGCTGGTTACCGTAAACTGTTATTGCGCCTTGCGGACCCGGAATTTTCATGCAGAGGTATAATCCGTTGATGGCCGCTTCAAATTTATTGATAGAGCCCCGACCCATTATGGCGTTGTAGGGATAGACCATGTAGACAATGTCAAAGGTGATCTGTTCGCTTCACGCATTGGGTGCTACGCCGAAGGACAGGGGTAGCTCTATCTTGCCCACAGGGAAGGTGCCCTTGCCGCCGAAGCCATATAGGGGATTGTCCGAAGGCTTGAGTAAGCTGTGGCTGATGCCCATGTGGTCGAAGGCATGGAGGAAGATAATGTCCGCCTGGCTACCGTTGTCAACGAGGACTTTGTGCACGTCCTAGCCTGCCACACTGCAGTTGATTACCATGGCGTCGATGTGGGGTGCGCTGCGCAGATCGACATCTCTGACATCAAAGGTTAGTGGCACATGTGACCACTTCGTTTGCATGACTGGGCCGGTGATGGCGATGTGGTTGACGCTTCGGTAATGATCCCTCTTTTGCCGTTTCGTGTCGAAGTCGACGCTGGACCCTCCGGTGATCATGTGAATGACTCTGCGATACGGCTGATCGGCGAAGTCTTCTTGTTTTGGTGCTTGAGGGTGATTTTGGTGGTGTAGGTGTTGGAACTTGCTCTCTGGTGCAAGGGGATCCAACAGGGGTGTGTAGTGACGTAAACAGGGTTCTCGCACGGGATGGCAATAGCTCTGTTAATCTAGCCTCTCAAGGGCACAGTGCGGGGGTATTTATAGGTATCTGAGTGCCCAGCGACCTGTGTTAAGGACGCATGTGCCCTCAGACACCTAGGTTATCCCCGGAATATTCCCATAAAGCGGGGTTACAGACCGTAATTACAGGGATGCCTTTACAAATTAGGCCCGTAACGCGCAACGGCCACGCAGGGCTATCACAATGGGCCGGATCACACGTGGGCCTCCATGCTGGACGAGGTCGCAAGGTGGGACGACCTCATCACAGGTCTTCGTCCGATGACGTATGGGGCGAAGGGTGAGCCTGCTCGTTGTCTTGTCTCCGTTGGACCAACGACTACGACGAAGGCATCGAGCGAAGGGTGGCGTCTTCGCCTTCCCCCCAACATTTGCCCTCCGAGGGACCAGTTCGACTAAGTCATCTGGTGCCGAAGATGTCGCTAGATGGCGGAGACGTTTCCCTCGCTCGAAGTGGTTCCGCGGGGGGTTTTTGACATGACCGTTGATTGACACCGTACTGTTGGACTGCGGGTTTCCCGAAGCGCCGCGCCCTGTGTATAAAAGGGGGCGGGGGCGGCGCGTTTTGAACTTTATCTTGCCGCGCTCCGTGAAAACCCTAGCCGCCTTTTCCACCCTCTTGCTGCTCGTCTGCCCTCCTTGCTCTTGTTCGCCGGAGATCTGGCCCGAGTGAAGCAGACCGCCCGCCGCCGCCGACGGTACGTAGCGATGCTGACCTCTTCTTCTTCTGCTGCCGCTACGCCGCCGACCGACGCGTCGTCTGAGGAGACGCTGAGCACTGTGGCGGCGGAGGAGTTGCGCGCTGGCGATACGGTGGATTTCGGTGTGTCGCGGATGTCCTCGGTTCGCGTGCAAGATATGCAGCAGCTTGGTTACTTTGGCGGCGGAGTCGCTCGTGTCCCGGGGACGGAGGAGGTCCCCGAGCTGGAAGGCGAATTGGTTGTGTTTGAGGCGTTCTTTGCCGCTGGTCTTCGCCTGCCTGCGCACCAATTTGTGGGAGAAGTCCTGCGCAGATTTAACGTTCAGATCCATCAGCAGACTCCAAATGCCGTGGTGGCTCTGTCGAAGTATGTCTGGGCGACGACTTCATACGGCGGACAGCCATCAGTCGAAGTCTTCGCGAAGTACTATTGCCTGCACTGGCAGAAGAGGATGATCGGAAATGAAGTTGCCCAGTTTGGGTCCTGTACATTTACGCCGAAGACCGGCAAGACCTCGATGGAGGTAGTTGAGTTGGTTCCTTGCGCCCGCAACAAGTGGGGAAACTGGCATGAGTTTTGGTTCTACGTCGCGGAGGGCACAGTCGAAGACCATCCGGGGCTCCCCGTGGCCGAGATGTGCTCGCATTATTACTCGGCATACCCGCCGTTTGAAGTGGCGGAGGAGGATGCGGACGAAGGGGCCCTTCAGTGTGCCGCCGGCCTGAGCAGCGGGCGCGATTTGGTTGAGGAGTTTGTGGCGTATGGGGTATGACCTTTGGCGCATGGCTGGGCGTTGGGCGAAGTATGCCCTCACCAGATGCCTTCCCATGGTGGGAAGATGGTGCGAAGTCCTGCCTTCACGCTGGATCTGCATAGCCGCGATCCGGCCGCCTTTGTGCGTGAGGCGGAGGATGGGGCGGTGCGGATCGTCGGTCGGTACGTGCCGAGGACAGAGGGCCAGCGTAGCTGGGATATTCACGGGTCTAATGACCGCTTGAACAGGGTTTTTGAGTTGAACCGCCTGCCGTATGGCGGTTATCCCGGCCAAGACGATGTGGATCGTCGCGGGAAGAAACCGGTGGTAGAAACTGGAGACGACCCCGCGCCGGCGGCCGCCCCGTCCTCTAAGAAGAGGAAACTAGGTATTGCTATGGGAGGATTGGGGGTTTCTGATGGTTTTGCTAGGGAATTGATGAGGACATGCGCGGCCCCGGGGGGAAGGATGTCTTCGCCCGAGCTCCGGGAGTCTTCGGCGCGGATGCTGAGGGTTACCGAGGGTTGGTGGCCTAAGAATGTTCCTATCCCCCGCGCGGCCGGCGAAGACTTTTTTACATCTCGCATGGTTCGTGATTGGAAAGTGTTTCCTTACGGGCGGAATATTGCTGCTGTTGTGTCGGCAGTGATGGACAAGGATCGTCAGGGAGCTTCGCAGAAGCGCCAGGCGGTCGTCAGGCTTCATGAGGCCAGGCCGAAGAGGCCGCGGGGGGCTGCGAAGGCTGCTGCCCCCGGCGGAAGCCAGCCGCCGCTGGCGGCGAAGTCGGCCGTCCCTGCATCCAGCAGGGCGCCGGAGGCTGCGAAGGCGGCTGCCGCCGGTGGTTCCAAGTCTGTGAAGGTCGCCCCTGTGTCCAGCAGGGTGCCGGAGGCTGCGAAGGCGGCCCAAGAGTTGCCGCCGCCGGGCAAGCGCGTCGCCGACTTCGCCACCGACATTAGTGTGGAAGATTATCTTGTTGGTAAGTCGTTGGCTCGAGTTTTTTTAATCTGTTGATACGTCGCAGGGTCGGACGAAGGCCAACTTGTTGTTGTTCCGCCTGCCGTGGCGACCGCGGCGGCTGCCGTGGTGCCCAGGGCGAAGGGCAGTGTTCTTAGTGCCGGCGGCGAGATACCGGCACTCACTGCCGTCAGGGACGAGGCGGGTGCTGTGTCCCGCCGGCTGAAGGAGATGAAGGAGGCACTAAGTCAGGTACGTTGAGCTAGACTTCAGTTTTTTACCGGCTTCGCTGGGGCTGTGGTCTTATGTGTGTCTTGTAGGCGGCTAACTTCGCAGACCGCGCGGCGTCGGGGGCCCTGACGGCAGTTGTGTCTGCCGAAGTCGAGAGATTTCGGACGCAACATGCCAACGCCGTCCGGGAAAAATCGACCGCCGACAGCAAGTGCCGCAAGCTGGCGGATAAGGTGGCCGCGCTGGAGGGTGAGAGGACTGACCTCCAGCGCCAACTGGTGGAGGAAAGGAAGGAGGCTAATGAGGCCCTCGCCAAGGCGCAGTCTGCGCAGGCGGAGGCCAATTTGGCACGGGCGGAGGGCAGTCTTGCCAGGCAGCGCGCCGAGCAGTTGGAGGAGCGGCTCAGCGCTCTGCAAACCCGTGTGGAGAGGGCCGAGGCCTCGACGCGCTCGGAGGCTGAGCGGACACACAAACAGCTTATGGATTCATACCATGAGCTGGGCGCGCGGACCGCTGACTTCGAAGTGCCAGACCGAGAGCCCGGACTTCGCTGCCTCGAGTGGATACAGGAGGAGTTGCTGGCGCTTCCCACCATCGTGGAGGGGTTTATGTCTTATGCCTCTCTGGTCACCTGCGAGGGGGCGATGAACGCGCTGTCTCGCGAAGGGTGCCGGCACTATGAGGTCTTCGACCAAGCTGATGAGGATTTCGAGCGCGATATCTACACGGTTGAGGACCCTGTGGTGAAGGAATCCGCGGGAGCCCTCTACGACCGGATGTGGGGCCCTCACGGTAGGGAGGTGGTCAGGGAGCAGGCCGAGACGGCGAGGGGTCAGGTAATGTTTGGCTTTTGTTTGGTGTTTGTTGAATGTGGGCTATATGTGGGTTTGCTGAATCTATGTGCTGTGTCTCAGGCGGCGCGTGGCGAGAGGGTGGATGACTTTGGGGCTTTGAACAGCGCGCTGCCTGACCCGGAGCCGAACCCAGCGGCGGCTGTGTTTGAGGCCGCCCTGGAGCCGCCCCCGGAAACCGCCGAAGGCGTTCCTGATGCCCCCGCAGCCACTGCGGTCGGCGGAGGCCCGTCGCCAACTGCCGCGCCGAGGGTGAGGATCCTGTGAAGGTGGCGGCGGAGCCGACAGCGGAGGATCCCGCGACGGCTGGGTCTTCGCAGGTGGCTTAGTGGGTGTGGGTAGTTAGGGAATTTTGGATATGTTGCTGAATCTTGGTTGCTGCGCAGGTTCAAGATTTTGGGCCTGCGCACGCAACAGCTACTACTAATTTTTTGGCGGCTTCGACCGTGGATGATGGTAATAAATCGGATGGGTCTGCATCTAAGTTTTTTGATTTTGGTGACTCTGGGAGCTCGGTTGAGTGGACTGAGGAGTCGTCGGATGAGGACTTGGACTACTTTGCGGCCTTGGATGTGGCAGCGGCGGAGGCTTCGCCGCATGCTGCGGATGCTGAAGTTGTGCCTGGTCCGAGTACTAGACATAGGCGGCAAAGGGCGGTTGCGAAGCGTAGAGTGAGTGGGGCGGACGGTGGTCGGCTTCGTGTGAGTAGGGCTGGCAGGCAGGAACTGTTGTCCTTGCCGGCCGCTGTGAGTGCAGGTGAGGGGGAGCTGCAAAGTCTTTTTGCGGGTGAGGAGCTTAGGATAATGTTATTTAACTATAAGGAGATGGGAATTATTCCGAAGGTTGAGCCGATGTAGAGTGTGATGCCCTCGCTTGTACATGTGTAATGGCTTGTATGATGAGGTTGTGTGCCTTCGCACATTCTGCTATGCTCGCGAAGGCGTTACGTATTTGGTCTGGTGTATTTGTTATGTTGGTCTGGTGCACATGTAGTCGGTCTTTTGCGCGGACAGTTTGGTGTAGTCGTTTTCGCACTTGTTAAGCTTCGTCCGGCTGCACCCTTAGGCAACTGTTGCACGGATAGTCTTCGCGGAAGACTTCGATTTTTCGCACTTGTTGTGCTAGCCCGGCTGCACCCTTAGGCGACTTCTGCACGGATAGTCTTCGCGAAAGACTTCGATTTTTCGCACTTGCTGTGCTAGTCCGGCTGCACCCTTAGGCGACTTTTGCGCGGATAGTTTTCGCGAAAGACTTCGATTTTTCGCACTTGTTGTGCTAGTCCGGCTGCACCCTTAGGTGACTTTTGCGCGGATAGTCTTCGCGAAAGACTTCGATTTTTCGCACTTGTTAAGCTTCGTCCGGCTGCACCCTTAGGCAACTGTTGCACGGATAGTCTTCGCGGAAGACTTCGATTTTTCGCACTTGTTGTGCTAGCCCGGCTGCACCCTTAGGCAACTGTTGCACGGATAGTCTTCGCGGAAGACTTCGATTTTTCGCACTTGTTGTGCTAGCCCGGCTGCACCCTTAGGCGACTTCTGCATGGATAGTCTTCGCGAAAGACTTCGATTTTTCGTACTTGTTGTGCTAGTCCGGCTGCACCCTTAGGCGACTTTTGCGCGGATAGTCTTCGCGAAAGACTTTGATTTTTCGCACTTGTTGTGCTAGTCCGGCTGCACCCTTAGGCGACTTTTGCGCGGATAGTCTTCGCGAAAGACTTCGATTTTTCGCACTTGTTGTGCTAGTCCGGCTGCACCCTTAGGCGACTTTTGTGCGGAGTCGTCGCACACGAGGGTAGCTAGCGCTGGGCCTCGCGGTGACTTTTGTATTGGTCGAATGTCGAAGACCGTCGGCGCGGTCTTTTTTCGACGTAGATTTTTGCGGGGGATTTTTCACTTGTATATTACATGACTCCGCCTCGTTAAAAACCTCACCCCCCGGGAGGAAAAGAGTGCGGGCCGGAATAAAATTGTTTTTGCGAATTACAAGGGCGAATCGGCCCTGATGAGTCAAACAAAAAATTTGCGGAGATTGTCGATGTTCCAGGAGTGCTCCAGGTCCTCGCCGTTTGGCGTTGTGAGCCTATAAGCGCTGGGGGAAGCCTTCGTCTTGACAATGAAAGGGCCCTCCCACTTGGGCTCCAGCTTGCCCCTGGACTCTGTCCGAGCTGTTCGGACGAGTACGAGGTCCCCTTCGCTGAATTCCCTCGGGATGACTGCCTGGTCGCGCCATGCTTTTGTCTGGGCTTGGTATTTATTTAGAGCCTGTAGGGCGAAGACTCGGTCTCCATCGATGAGATCCTTCGAAGTGGGCTCGTCCACGTCGGGGACGGCTGACGGAACTGTTCGCGGGGACCCATGTTTTATTTCTTGTGGGGTCATGGCCTCCGATCCATATAGAAGGCGGAAAGGGGTGAACCCGGTCGCCCTGCACTCAGTCGTGTTCAGCGCCCAGACCGCCTCGGGTAACAAATCGGCTCACCTGCCCTTTTTTCGTCGAGGAGCATCTTTTTGACAGCTGTGAAAATTTTTCCATTGGCGCGTTCCACAACTGCGTTGGACTGCGGGTGATATACTGAGGCGAAGGCAAGCTTGGTGCCAATGGAGAAGCAAAAATCCTTGAAGTCTTGGCTGTCAAACTGCTTGCCGTTGTCAACTGTTAGTTCGGACGCTACTCCGAAGCAGCAAACAATGTTTTGCCAAAAGAATTTCTGTGCAGTCTTTGATGTTATTGTGGAAACAGCCCTCGCCTCGATCCATTTGGTAAAGTATTCGACAGCGACGAAGGTGAACTTGCTCTCTTAACCTTGTGGTTGTGGCTTCGCCCCACGGTGGGCGCCAAATGTTGGAACTTGCTCTCTGGTGCAAGGGGATCCAACGGGGGTGTGTAGTGACGTAAACAGGGTTCTCGCATGGGATGGCAATAGCTCTGTTAATCTAGCCTCTCAAGGGCACAGTGCGGGGGTATTTATAGGTATCTGAGTGCCCAGCGTCCTGTGTTAAGGACGCATGTGCCCTCAGACACCTAGGTTATCCCCGGAATATTCCCATAAAGCGGGGTTACAGACCGTAATTATAGGGATGCCTTTACAAATTAGGCCCGTAACGCGCAACGGCCACGCAGGGCCTGTCACAATGGGCCGGATCACACGTGGGCCTCCATGCTGGACGAGGTCGCAAGGTGGGACGACCTCGTCACAGGTCTTCGTCCGATGACGTATGGGGCGAAGGGTGAGCCTGTCCGTTGTCTTGTCTCCGTTGGACCAACGACTACGGCGAAGGCATCGAGCGAAGGGTGGCGTCTTCGCCTTCGCCCCAACAGTAGGTTTGGTTGATGCGGAGGCGAGAGTGGGGGTGGTACGACTTGTACCTCCTGGTGGTGCGGATATGCGTGGTTGGGTAGATGCTGGGCGTGGCCGTGGTTGTATGGTTGTGGGTGGTGGTGTTGATATGTGTGCGCGACAACCTTTTGGTTGTCGGCGGGTTATGCTCAAGACATCCTGTCCCTGGTGGCCTTCGTTTCCGGGCAATCCCTCGTTGGATGCGCGCAGTCTTCGCCATGAAACAGGCAGTAATATCTGCGCGGTTGCTGCGCCCGTCCCCGGCCCTGGCCACGCGTGCCATTGCCGCGGCCCTGGGGGCGGTAATCTTGACGGCGAGCGGCCTCGCCAGCGGGGTGCTGGTTGGCTATGTTGTGCACCTGCTGCTGACTGCGGTTGTCCCGACCGGAGTCTGACTGCGAAGGCCTTGTCCAGGTTCGGCTGGACTGTGAAGGGTCCTTGGGCTTCCTCTGAGACTCGACCTTGCGCTGATGAAGCTCTTCAGATCTAGCGTACTTCTCAAACAACTGATAGAGCTCTTGGAGGTTTTTGGGTGGGTCCCTGATGTAGTGACTGTATAGGACGCCAGCCCGAAGGCCACTGATGGTGTAGTGTATAGCAATTTTGTCGTCGAACGAAGGCAGCTGTGACTTCAGAGTTAGGAACTTGCAGTAGTACTCACGTAGGGTTTCCTTCTCTTGCTGTTTGCAGAGCAATAGCTCGGCCAAGGCATCGGTGTCTGGGCGGTACCCTTGGAAGTTAAGCAGAAACTTGTCTCGGAGACTTCGCTAGGAGTCGATGGACAATGGGGGCAACCTGGTGTACCAGGTTAAGGCCGGACCCTCGAGGGCGATGATGAAGGACTTGGCCATTGTGGCGTCATCCCCTCCGGATGATGCGACGGCGACTTGATAGCTCATGATGTATTGTGCTTGGTCGGTGCTGCCGTTGTATTTGGGGTAGGTCCTAGCCCTGAAGTTGGTGGGCCATGGTGACACTTGGAGTTGCGGTGCCAGGGGGCTTCGCTCATCAAGGTAGTTGATGCCTTGGAAAGCTGCGACATGCGGGATGAAGGGTTGATGCTGGGGAGCGAATAAGTCTCTGGCTGGCACATGTTGCTGGAGGGGCGGGCCGTTCTGCAAATCGTGTTGGCCTTCGCGCTGCATGAGCGCAATCTCCTGCTCGAGCTCCTGAGCCCTCTGCTCCTCGTCTCGTATCATCTGGCGCACCTTGGCCTGCGTGGAGACACGTTGGTGCTTGGCCTCGAGAATTTCTTTCTGCTTTTGGAGGTTGCGGTTCTTGATGCGTAGGGCCTGTAGTTGTAGTTGTTCCTCTGCTGAAATGCCGATGACTTCGCCGTCCTCTGTTGTGTCCTTGCCCTCTAGTGGAGCGAAGCCTGGGGGTGGTTCTTGTGGTTGTCCTCCGGAGCTGCAGGTGCGGAGGGTCCTTCAGGAGTGAGTTGATCGTTGCGCTGTCTCTTGCTGAGTGCGTCGTCTTCGCAGGCTTCTTGGTGGGTGTTGTCTGCGAGGGCCTTGCCCTTTTTCTCGGCTAGCAGTGCTGCCTTCGCTGCTTCGTCGACGGATGGGGCTGCCTTCGAGCTAGCTCTCTTGGGTGCCATCGTGGATGGTTCGTTCGTAGCACGAACGGTGGGCGCCAAATGTTCGAACTTGCTCTCCTGGGCAAGTTGATCCAACAGGGGAGTGGAAAGGATGCAAGTAAGGTTTAACTCAAGATGGCGATTACTCTGTTAATCCAGCCTCTCAAGGGCACTGTACAGAGGTATTTATAGGTGCCCGAGCGCCCAACGTCCCGATGTAAGGACGTTTATGCCCTCAGGAACCTGGATTATCCCCAGAATATTCCCATAAGGGAGGGTTACAGACTGTCATTATAGAAAAGCTATTACAAATCAGGCCCGTAACACGCTTGTCCGTGCGAGGCCTGTTACAATGAGCCGAATCCCACGTGGGCCTCCAGGTCGGGTGAGGACGTGGGGTGGAGAGACTTCGTCATGGGCCTTCGTCTTGCAGTGAAGAGGACGAAGGGTGGGCCGCTCCGGTCATCTTGCCTCCATTGGTGCAGCGAGTTGACGAAGGCCTAGAGCGAAGGGTAGCGTCTTCGCCTTTGCCCCAACATCCATCTCCCATTCCTTGTCATGTTGTCGTAGTGCAAGTTGTCGCAGTCTGCACTTGCGCTTCTATGGTTACATGGCATGTGCAATACTACAGTGCACGCGCAAGGTGCACCTGTCCGCCTGTCCCATCATCTTCCGCACCTTACATTGCAGCCTCTCCTTATCTCTCACTTGACTTCGACTCCATCTTGTTTGGTCATCCCCTTGGTTTGGTCCTGTTATGGCACTAGTCTGTGCATCTAGTTGGATACGGAGTTCACGAAGTCATATCACTACGGTATGTTTCTGTCACACCCAATTTTAAGGGCAAAATCGAATGCATAGCATATGTGTGCCAGGATCTTTCCACACATATGTTGACGTCATAAGTGTAATATATCAAAAGAACATTGCATAAAAGCGTAAATAAAGATTATATTAACATATTACACTTCGAATAGACTTAATGTCTTCACCTTTATTCATCAAAGTACAGCGAAACATGGGCATGCTTCCACAGGAAGATGATCGGGGGAATCACTACACTAGCATCCATTGTGTTCATCATCATATCTTCATCAACAAACTTCTGATCAAAATTAAGCAAGGGTGATCTCACTTATGGTCAGTGCTCAGCAAGTGGGGTGAAAATGCAAGGTTAACAAGGTAAGGCTAAAGTTTTAATGCGGTTAGCATTTTAGTTGGTCAACATTTTATTATCAACACCTGATTACTAAGTATAAGTATATACCAAACCTATATTAAGCATAAGCAATATTCATCATCATATATATATATATTATTAGCATAAAGGTCAGAACCACTTGAACAAAATGTCATCATTATGAAGCTCAACCACTTGAGCGAACCACTTAAGCATACCACTTAAACAAAACCGATCACGATTTATTTTCATCATCAAGTTCAATTATCATGTGAGGGTCTAGGCTGCTCGTAACTGTGAGCACGACTGATATATCAGTTTTACACTCTGCAGAGGTGGCACAACTTTAGTCATGTGTCGCGATTTCCTTCTAGCCTGGGTTTGCATGTCCCATATTCAATTCCGAGGTGACTGGCTAGGGTCTCACTATGAGGCTTTTCCCTAGAGTCCTCATTATGCACATGTTGGAAATGGTCAAACTGCATAGAGCACATCTAACGTAACCTAACTTATAGTCCAGTCTGCAGGGAAAAGCTTGGGAACTATGCCCGTATCCAATCCGCCTGAGCCGGAAATATAAGCGCTTGGCAGATGCCCCCGTTACGGTCGACCAAGACCAGCACCTAACATAAGACTTCCCTAGTTATTTAGCCAAGGGCATCCCTATTGGGGGTCTTCTTCTCTACCAAAGGTCCTAAAGATATAGACCATTGACAAAGAGATACTGAGGATTTCCTTCTATTTATGCCAAAGCTCCTCAAGACGAAGATCTCGTCTGAAAGCAGCGGCGGCGAGCGCCGAAGCTGCCACTAAGAAGAGGATGAAAAGACTATCTAGTCCTTAGCAATTTATGTCACGTTAATAAGCAAGTGTTCAAGGTCATAAATGTAATTTTACCCGGGTTGCGTCACGTGCCTATAAATAGATGAACAGCAGCACCGTACTGTTCACGTTGGATTGTAATCACTCTCGCGTCAACACCTTCTAGCAAGACGAAGGTATCAATGTAATGTAAACTTTGTTAATATCCATGTGTATCTTATGAAATATGAATGTGAATGAACTAATGAATTATATTCTTCATCCATATGTATTCTTATTTATCCATGAAATGGTGAAGGCATGTCCTTCATGACCTTCGTCCGATGATCATTAAATCCGAGAGGAGGCAATGCTTCAGAGGACGAAGGTCCTTAATGATTAACAATTGTTGCCTTGTTCTTGATTCGCAACATTTGAGAACAAGTGACCAACATTGGCATGGCGTCCACCTCCGGTGAACTCACTTCCGCGATAGTGACAATGGCTTCGCAAGGAACTCAAACCATGGCACCTTCAGCTACGAAGCTAGTGCTCCCAATCACAGGCGATTCAAGTTCTAAACCAGCTAACAAGAAGCGGAAGGAGGCACAAAGAAGAGTACAACATTGTTGGAGTGCAGGGACCCTTCATCAAGTCCAAGTGGTCTCATATACCAAACACTTTCTCCCACGAAGACCTTTAGCTCAAGGACTACCCTCATAATGATGCAATGGTCATATCTTGTGTCACCAAGGGGTTCCTAGTGCACAACGTCCTTATAGACACAGGCAGTGCAACATATATCATCTTTGCAAAAGCTTTCCAGTAGATGCGGGAGTAGGATGATAAGATACATGATGCAACACACCCCCTGTGTGGCTTCGAAGGAAGGTAGATAGTGGCACTCGAGAAGATAACAATGCCAATTACCTTCGGTTATGTTCATAACACAAGGACAGAGCAGATTGTTTTTGACATTGTTGATATAGAATATCCCTACAATGCAATCATTGGTCGAGGAACATTAAATGCCTTCGAAGCAATACTTCATCCAGCATATCTATGGATGAAGATACCATCTGACCAGGGTCCCATAACTGTGCATGGAAGTCAAGAAGCTGCTAGAAGGGCCGAAGGGAATTGGACAAATTCAAAAGCTATCCATAACATGGATGAAGCTGAAGCTCATCAACAGTACAAGCATAAAAGAGATAAGGATTCCTCAGCAGATCAACCAAAGCCCATGCTTCTTTGTGAAGACATAGCCGAGCAGAAGGTGTTGCTGTGGTCTCAGTTGTCTGGAGAACAAGAAAAAACTTTGTTGAGGTTTTTGTTCAACAACAAGGATGTCTTTGCTTGGTCAGCCAATGATCTTTGTGGTGTCAATAGAGGAGTTATTGAGCACTCACTTAATGTAGATCCGGCTATCAGGCCAAGGGAGCAAAAGCTTTGAAAGATGTTCGATGATAAAGCTGAAGGTGCAAGAAACAAAGTCAAAAGGCTCCTGAGTGTCGGAGTGATTAGAGAGGTAACATATCCAGAGTAGCTAGCTAATAATGTGATGGTGAAGAAGGCCAATGGAAAGTGGATAATGTGCATTGACTTTACGGATCTTAACAAGGCATGTCCGAAGGATGAGTTTCCTTTGCCAAGGATAGACTCCCTTGTGAATGCAGCAGCTACTTCAGAGCTCATTAGTCTATCGGACTGTTATTCAGGATACCATCAAATCCGGATGAAGAAGGAAGATGAGCACAAGACAAGCTTTATAACCCCTAGCGGGACCTACTACTACCTTGGGATGCATGAGGGTCTCAAGAATGCCGGAGGAAGCTTTAGCAGGATGACTACTAAAGTCCTTTGCTCTTAGATTGGCACGAATGTTCTAACATATGTCGATGATATCATAGTAAAAAGTATCAAGCAAAAAAATCACATCGCCGATTTACAAGAAACATTTTCCAATTTTAGAAAGGCCGGCCTCAAGCTCAACCCCCAGAGAAATGTGTCTTCGGAGTGAAGAAGGGGAAATTTCTTGGGTGTCTTGTGTCAACAAAGGAATAGAGGCTAACCCAAACAATATAGAAGCTATACTTCGGATAGAGCCACCAAAGTCAAGAAAAGGTGCCCAAAGATTGACAGGAAGGTTGACCTCAGTAAACAGATTTATTTCAAGATCAATAGAAAGGAACTTGCCATTCTTTGAAGTGCTGAAATCAGCCGAAGTCTTCCAGTGGGGATCAACCCAACAGAAGGCTTTCGAAGAGCCGAAGCAATATCTAATAGAACTGACAACATTAACCCCACCTTCTTCAGGAGCCCCAATGCTGTTGTATGTATCTGCTTCTCACGCTGCATGTTGGGGGCCTTCGACTTCTGAAGGTCCTCAAAAATGTGATTTGACAATGTTTTTTAAGTATGCGAGCAGGTATCTTCGGAATCAGGTTGCGGGTATACAGAAGCATGGTCAAGACGAAGTTTGACTGAAATGGAAGACGATCATGATGAAGGATGAAACGATCACGAAGCTATGTGCAGAGGAGCTTCGACATGACAGCAGAAAGGGGAAACCGACTTAAAGATGAAAAGCCAAATCAGCCCTAGAAGAATTATTATAGAGTTATTGATAAAAATAAAGGGCATTAATGTAATTTTATACGGGCTGCGTCCCGTGCCTATAAATAGATGAACAGTACTCCTGTACTGTTCACGCTGACTTGGCATTGGCATCACGCTTGTACCCTTACTTTCCTTCAAGCCGAAGGTACATTTGTAATTTGTCATCATTTATATAAGAAAAACAAATAGAAACAAATTAAGAATAATGTTTAAAGTGGTTATGTTATTTTCCGTATTTTATACATAAATCTTTTCTTATCTTCTATTATGATTATGAAGGTATAACCTTCATAACCTTCGTCTGAAATTCATTATACCCATGGGGAAATAATGTTTCGAAGGACGAAGGGCTTTAATATTTAACATTGTGTGTTGCCTTGTTCTTGATTCATAGCATTTGAGAACAAGTCCCCAACATTGGCGCCCACCTCCAGTGAACTCAGTTCCATTTCTTGAGCTCTGAACACCTTCGATAAGCATCACCTTCGTCATGCCGCCGAAAAAAGCTTCAGCGACAGGGGCTGCTACTCTGCAGCCGTTGGACCCCAATCAGGACGTCCTTTCTCTTAGGGAGGCCCGAAGCCAGAAGAGGAAGGCTGCTAGTCCAACGCCTCCGGAAGATGACTTGGATCAGGAGATCCAAAACCTGGAGATCCTTCAGCAACAGGTGCAACAAAAGAAGGAGAAGATGGCTCGTTTAGCTGACCTTCAGAGACATATAGATGAAGCATCCGAAGAGGTTCGTCATCTTGTTCAAGATGACCAGAACCGAAGGCCTCCGCGCAAAGAGCTTCATCAGAAAGGCTTCTACAATGAGGACGATTGGTATGAAGATTTCCATCATGGAAATTTTGCTTTCGATGATGCTTCTCCTCTATCAACAGAATTGCAGGCTACACCATGGCCCCAGTCTTACAAGCCACCCCAGCTCCCCATGTACGACGGTCATACAGACCCGAAGCAATTCTTGATGAGCTATGAAGCAACCATATCTTCGTATGGTGGCAATACTGCAGTCATGGCAAAATCTTTTGTTATGGCCGTCAAGAGTGTCGCTCAGACCTGGTACTCCTCTCTCCGGCTAGAGACAATCACCTCTTGGCAGAAGCTGAAGGATATGTTGATAACCAGCTTCCAAGGGTTTCAGACGAAGCCAGTTACTGCTCAAGCTTTATTCCAGTGTACCCAGGACCACGAAGAATACCTCCAGGCGTATGTCCGAAGGTTTCTGCGTCTGAGGGCACAAGCGCCAACAGTGCCCAATGAAATTTTCATTGAGGCAATGATTAAGGGGCTTCGGCCAGGACCTTCAGCGCAATACTTTGCCAGGAAGCCACCACAAACTTTGGAGAAGTTGCTCCAGAAGATGGACGAGTACATCCGGGCCGACAATGACTTCCGCCAAAGAAGGGAGGAGGCATTTAGGTTCTCTGAAATGACCAGGGGCTTCGGAGGAAGATTTCATACGAGGCATGTCAGGTCAATTCATAACTCCACTCAAAGTGATGATAGAGGGAGCCAACAGCAACGACCACAATACTCTTCGCAAGCTTCGGGACAACAGCAAAGCTCTGTTCGACCGCTAGCGCCAAGGGGCAGAGGCGCCAGGGGCTTCGGGGGAAGATGTGGGGATCAATCAAGAAGAATTTACTGTCTATTCTGTGGTGAAGACAAGGGCCATACCACCAGGATGTGCCACGTCACCATCCAGAAGCAAAAGGAGATAGCAGAAGCTGCAGCACAATAGAGTCAGCCGAAGCAGGTCATGCACACTACTTCGTACCATTCGCCTTACATCCCAGAATATGTAGGCAATCACTCTGCAGCTTCTGTTGCTTCGGCAAGTCAACCCCAAGCATCTTGGCAACAGCCTCCACCACCACCACCAAAGCAGCGAGGACAGCAGCCAGAAGGGAGTCAACACACTCACCTTCAGAGGGACTTCAGAGAGGAGTCCGAAGCTCGCACAGTCAATAGCACTGTGCCAGAGTCGAAGCACATTTACTGACAAATATCCTACCTCGACAGCAGTTTTTTCGCATTTTTACATTCAGTTTTACTTTTTTGTTAATAAGGAACAATTGTGGGAAGTCTAAGTGTCTTTTATTGTTTTTCAATTTCTTGTAACAATTTCATTTTTTACCATAATAAAAATATGTCTTCTCCATAGGCTTGAGTTGCCGAAGTATACGAATTTATGGTGGCATGAAGGACCTTTGTATTATCAAAAATTTGTTCTAAGGGACACAATGCAATTTATTCGAAGCAGTAAAAAGTCGTTCCTAAGGGAGCATAGTGTAAGTTTTCTGAGCCTACAGCGAAAAGTCAGCGCTGATTCCACCGAAAGTAAAAGGCGAAGAAGCTCCTAAGGGAGGCTTACAGCGAAAAATAAACGCTGATTCCGCTGAAAGTAAAAGGCAAAGAAGCTCCTAAGTGAGGCTTACAGCGAAAAATAAACGCTGATTCCACTGAAAGTAAAAGGCGAAGAAGCTCCTAAGGGAGGCTTACAACGAAAAGTCAGCGCTGATATAAAAAGATTGTGTGCTTTATTGCAGAGATGTGTGTATTTTCGGCACAAATATCATTTTGCATAACATAACATCATCACATCATTTTGCATAACATAAGCATCATACAACATATTGCATGTGGAACAAGAAGGGGATACAATATTGATCTTCGGAGAATGTTTTGAAAAAGAGAAAATCGTGCTAAGGCACAAGATAAATTGAGAAGAAGTGTAGCTTCATTAGAGAGGCAACATAAAACTTTTTTATAGCTTCGGAGAATATTTCACGAAGCTTGGATATTCTTCACCAGAGAAGTATGGAAATTCTTGTGATATATAAAAGATTTTCTTCACGAAGCATGAAAAGAAGGGAAGGTGTTTTTTCGCCGAAGGCTCAAAAAATGGTATGTATGCAAAATTTCATGCATCGTAAAGAATTGAACTATAAATAGATTATATATTACATTCAAAGTTACAATGTATTACACATGTTACATTCCAAATATTTTTACAGTAGCATCTAATCCTCCTTAAGAACTATTTCTGCAGCTTCGTTCAGTAGCTGATCGACAACCCTGTCCATGATGGCTTCGGCCATTTTTCTAATTTCGTCGTCCCCCTTCGGGTGGGGGCCCGGAGATGCCTCAGCAGGTTCTGAGGGAGGAGAAGATACGGCTATATTACTATTACAAGCCGCGAACAAAGTCTGGAATAAAAAATTACAACAGAATAAAAACCACTAGTTAATACCTATTTGCCCTTCGGGCTCTGCGCCTTTCTCAGCAGCCTCTGCTATTTTCCTAGCATCATGGATGCCTTTTTCGCTTCTTTGAATAATCTCTTGAGCCATTTCTCTGTCGCCATTGTCCCAAATGTCGGTGAAAAATTTTCCACCAACCAGGCTTGATTCGACCGAGGGGTCCTTTATGTCTTCGGAGGACAAGGCAGTTTCGGTTTGTGCTCAAGATTTCACATGATTACAGCCTTTTCTTTCCAACCCAGTAGCAATCCCCCTGGCGCCTAAAAAGCACATATGTCTCCGTGGCTATTGAAGATTTCTTCGAAGGCCTCAGCTTCGTGACTGATCCATTCAATCGGGCCTTCTGGATTCCCCTTGTGAAATTCTCTTCGCTAGAGAATGCGCCAACGCTGGCGAAGCTGGATTTTATCTTCTTAACACACTCTATGGATTTATCATAGTATCTTTTCTTGGAAGCACGAAGCTCTTCAACATTTATTTCCAAATGATTTGCCCATTGATCACTAAGTTCTCGTTTTGTTTCTTCTAGTATGCGTTCTTCTTTAGCCCTGGCCAGTTGTTTCTGAAGATCCTGAATTTCGTGTTTTTGGGCTTCAGCTTGAGCCTTAGAGGTAGCTTCGTCTTCCTTTATTTTATCCACTAGTGTAAGCAGAATTTTATCTTTTTCCAAAGCTTCATTCCTCAGCTTGATAACTTCTGCTCGTAGGTTGTTGAAAGCAATATTATAACTTTCGTCTTCAGCATTCTTTTGCGCTCTCAAAGCGTTGCTTAGTATTAAACCCTATATGAAAAAACAGTTACTATAAGAATAAAAGAATGATTCAAAAATTGTAATTTTGCAAATATACAATTCTCACACCTTTAAACTATTATATGCAAGGCTATCCGCAAGATCGTCCTTCGTCATAGCGCAGAGTCCAGCTTCAAGCTTCGGAAACCCCATGCTTCTAGCCATCTCCCGGCAGACGGATAATTCTTTGTTGTCTGGGAGGCAGTATAGGAAGTCATCTTCGTCTGTCCCATTGAACACTAGTGCCCCCTTCGGATATTTCAATTCTCTGGCGTAGTGATTAGCTTCAAAAATCTCTTCTTCGGATAATTTCTTCCCCGAAGCGTGTCGCACAATATAATCGTATATTCTGGAAGGTGCTTTGGGGGCAGCAGTGTCAATTGCTTCAACCAAAATTGGCTCTGACATTTTTATCTTTTCGGCTGCCTTTGCAATTTTCGTTTCTTCGGTTTCCAAAGGTTTCACCTTGGTGGGCTCTGAGGGCCCAGCTTCAGTTTCAAATTGTTGCTTCGAAGCTTCAGCAACAAAGGCTTCAGTAGACACTTCAGAAGTTTCAACAGTTTTCTTTGGAGTTATGCTTGAAGATTTAATTGTCTCCAAAACATCTAACACATTAACCATCCTTTTCCTTTTTGGGGTCACTGTTGGACCCTTCTGGCTTTTTCCTGTCTCAATCTTTGCCGAAGGACTTAAAACTTATGATGTTTTTGCTTCTTCAGTCCTTGGTTCTTCCATCTTTTCTGTTGCTGGCACTTTGACCAACTCTTCAATTTCTGGTAGCAGAGTTGATTCTTTAGCTTCGGTGGCCGAAGAGGTCTCACCGGCGAACTCAGGCACTGTGGCTAGTTCAATATAACGTGGCCGGTGTGTGAGAACCTTTACCCTTTTCCTCTTCGGCGCCGGCTCACTAGGAGCGGCTGAAGTAGTCTCCTTCACAGAAGAAGTATTCTTTCTTTTTTGACCCCGCACTGGATAATGGTAGTCGGGGTAGACGAACCCAATTGCGTCGAATACTCGGTTCAGCCTCTTCTTCTTTCGACCTCCGAAGGCTGCTGACAATGCAGTATCTTCGGCCTTTGAATATACCCCAAGCAGTTCAACACTTACAGTTTCAATGCTTTTTAGCCAGTCATCATCTGGCTCAACGAATTTATCTCTGTACTTAAATGTGTATTTCAGCCTGACTAGTCCACCTTCGTCAGTCTCTTTAATGGTCTCCTGCGGCATTTCCCATTTTTCCACAAGTGGCCATACTCTGAAGGCAATATGTTCTTGGACCAAATCCCTCATCCCAATAAAAGAGAAAACAACGCCGAAGGCTCTCTGGCATTCTTCGGCTGCTTCATTCATTTCCACCTTCGGCCTCTGCAGGCCGAAGCGTTGCTAGATGGGACGCATAATGTTCCTTTTTATATCTTCTCGTGATTTCAAGTCATTCTTCACGTAAAACCATTCCGTCATCCAGTCGCCAGGCCACCTCTTTCGAAAGGTCGGCACGGGGCAGCTTGACCCAGACCGGGAGCCGAAGCTGTAGCAGCCAAAATTGTTGTGATACTGTTCTTTACCCCAGGGCTTTGTCTCGTACAACAATTCATGTATGTTGCAGAAACTTTTCACATTAGGTTCTAAGCCTTGGCTTCTCAGGGCCCACACGAAGATATTCATCCTTATGATTGCTTCGGGGGTAAGTTGGTGAAGGTAGATTTCAAATATCTTCAGCACCTCTACAACAAAGCTGCTTAGGGGAAATCGTAGTCCAGCTTTCAAGAAGCTTCGGAATACCACGACTTCATTTTCCTCAGGAGCCGGACAAGTCTTCTCTCCTTCTTCAGCCCTCACAACAGACAAGTCCCGGAAATATCTACCCCTCATGTTGACAAGATGATTTTCTTTAATACTTGATTTACCAAAAACCGCATGGCTTGGTCGCCAAGGTCGATCTTCGGAGTCTTCACCACCACTATCCACATCATAGCTATCACTGTCACCAGTATCTTCAGATAAACCCTCCAAAATTTCTTTAGTAATCTTCTCTGTATTAGTCTTCGACATTGATTGAAGAAAACCCAGATGCATCTCCTCAGAAAGACTTAGCTTCGAATCACCAACAGCTTTTTTGTCTTCAGACATCCTTGCAAACGCTGAGAAAGTGCTCTCGAAATCGAAGCTTTAAAATCTAAAAGGCCAAGCAAGTGTTGTTGCGCGCAGGCTAAAAGTTGGGTGAGTAAAAGCAGTTGGCAAGAGAGCGTGCCAAATAAACTCGGGATGAGCTCTTATTTATACGCCCAGAGCGTCAAAAACTGGAGGGTCCCGCTTGTCAAAGACTGTTGCTATTCTAGCAAAGAGAAGGTGTTTTTTCGGACCTTCGGCTTAAGGCCTTCGTCCATATCGCAATATGAATTTACCATCACAGCAAATTAATATTGCGAGGGGCTACTGTTGGGGGCCTTCGACTTCCGAAGGTCCTCAAAAATATGATTTGACAATGTTTTTTACGTATGCGAGCAGGTATCTTCGGAATCATGTTGCGGGTATACAGAAGCATGGTCAAGACGAAGTTTGACTGAAATGGAAGACGATCATGACAAAGGATGAAACGATCACGAAGCTATGTGCAGAGGAGCTTCGGCATGACAGCAGAAAGGGGAAACCGACTTAGAGATGAAAAGCCAAATCAGCCCTCGAAGAATTATTATAGAGTTATTGATAAAAATAAAGGGCATTAATGTAATTTTATACAGGCTGTGTCCCGTGCCTATAAATAGATGAACAGTACTCCTGTACTGTTCACGCTGACTTGGCATTGGCATCACACTTGTACCCTTACTTTCCTTCAAGCCGAAGGTACATTTGTAATTTGTTATCATTTATATAAGAAAAACAAATAGAAACAAATTAAGAATAATGTTTAAAGTGGTTATGTTATTTTCCGTATTTTATACATAAATCCATTCTTATCTTCTATTATGATTATGAAGGTATAACCTTCATAACCTTCGTCCGAAATTCATTATACCCATGGGGAAATAATGTTTCGAAGGACGAAGGGCTTTAATATTTAACATTGTGTGTTGCCTTGTTCTTGATTCATAGCATTTGAGAACAAGTCCCCAACACTGCAGTTAGTGCAACATTGGTGCAAGAAAAGTGTAACACCCCTGGTGTTACTGGCACTAAAACTTGAGCATGGCATCATATGCATTGACATTTCATTTTGTTGTTACACCTAGAATGCATCCACTAGGTAAAATTTCAAAACAAGTTGTGATGTGGTGACATGAAGTGTGCTTAACCCTAGGGTAGGGTACTTAACCCTGGGATTAGGGCATGTGGATAACATAAGCCAAAGTGAGTAAAATCTCAAAAGTCATTGGAAGTACTCAAAAGCGATCAAGAATGATGAACTTGAGTGGCACAAAAACCCTAGAGTGTTCAAAACCCTAGAAGAAACCCTAGAAAACCCTAACTTGTACCCTAGGGGGTGAATTCAAATTCTATACACTGTTGGACCAAAGTGCAAATATCAAAGTGATAGAACATCAAAAACTAAGTAACTTTTACATTGGAGGATTTTCATGTGGTGCATAGAAATTTGGACTTATTTGCAAAAAGTCCCATGAACACCATATGGCTAATTCTGAATTTCAGTGAGATTGAGCCAACTTTGGAGCTTTGTATTTCTTGATTCAAGAAGATGTTGCTCTAAGTCAATACATCAACATTGTAGAGCTATGATAGGATTACAACTTTGATTAAGTGACTAAGCTTTGATGCTATACAAGAATTGGAGTAAAATGGACTCAAAGTTAGGCTGTCAGTGGGATCAGGGGTTAGGGTTGGACTGACAGTGAGCTTGGATGAACTTTGGAGGCTGAATTCTGTGTGATTCAATGAGAATTTGATCAAGACCTTTGTAACGAAATCAAAGCTGGTTTATAGGAGAGCAACTTTGTTACAAACGGATCAGTGAGTTGTCACAGAAAAAATAGAGAATGAAGCCCTCTAACTCGCTCTGTCGGGTGCTCTGATGGGGCTTCTGATGGTACAGTATCCTGACAAAGATCAGCAGATGCAATGCACCACGCCGCCGGTGATCCCCGCGCCTGGATTCGTGCCAGTGATGCGATTCGTGCCCAAGGGCGCGCAAATAATGACTCAGGGTGAAAAGATCTTCACCGTGGATGAGACCGTGAGCCGGCCCCGTACCCACTTGCCCTGCGGCCGGTCCAGGTGACCTCACCGGAGTTTGCCGCCTACTGCTCAAATGCCACGTGCCTCGAAGCTTTACCACGTCACAGTGAACCGGTTGAGGAAGCCTGTCCATCGCCTGATGCATTGCCTTAGTGACCGCCATGGTAGCTCACGCTAGTGACTTCCTCTTCTCTCCGGCCGCCAGCGTTTCCCTTCCAAATTTGGAGCCGCCGCTCAAAGCCTCTATAAATTGATGCCCTAGCCTGCTCCGCTAGGTTGTTACGAGGCCAGAGCACTAGCCCTCGCCTCTGATCATCCACCGTAGCACCCCAATTTCGTTTTCCCCCAATTCCATTTTCCGCGCCGCCATGTGCATCTCCCTTAAGTCTACAGGTCAGTTCAAGCTTCTCTGCTTGATGTTCTAGCATCCCTTAAGTCTCCTATTGCTCGTAGACCCATTTGATTGAACTAGACCGCACGGAAACACCAAGAACACCTCGGTTTGTCTCCGGTATTCACCGCCGTCGTGGGCAGACAAATTCCGGGCCGGATTTGTGCAATTGATAGAGGGATTAGGGTCGCTAGGGGTAGGATTAGGTGTCGACCGAGTTAGGGCACCGGTCATTGCGCATCCCGACTGGTACAAGTTCGCCGGAGGGCGTACTCGTCGCCGTTCACCATTGTGGACTTGGCGCGGTAAAGAAATAGAAGTTGGAGGGCCTTCGTACAAACGCCAGAGACACAAGTGAATAGTGGAAAGGATTCTTTACGTGTTGTTAAAATAGCCAAGGTCCTCTGGGCGAAGTCGCCAGCGCGGGCGCGTTTCCCCGTTCATGGGCTGGCTTGGGCTGATTTGAGCCCATCACTATTCATTCTTTTCCCTTTTCTTTTTCTGCCAGGCTTAGAAAATTTATAGAAAATTCTAAAAAATGATAAAACCATGGGACCAATTTTACTAGACTCCTAAATTCTTCTAGTATTTAATAAAAATAGTTCCAAGATTTTTAGTCCCAACCATGAATTGTGTAGCATTTGTAGATGCCTAAATCTAGCCCTTTGGAATTTTAGAATTAAATTGGTAGCTCCAAAAATAGTAAAACTTTTTGGGTGAGTTTAGTATGTTAATTAAAACCCTTGGGTAAAGTTTGGCATGCTTTAGGCCTTGTTTGATCCCAAATTCAAGAAACTAGCCTTCTAGAGTTCAAATACCTAACCCTAATACAGTACTAGACTAGGAAACTCTAGTAGCTGGTGGGCACCGTGAAGGACAGTTATATTCAAGACACAACTTAAGGTATTCTATTGTAACTGCATATTCATAGCATCACATGGGCATTCATGTATGTATATTGCTATGCATAGAAAACGAAGAAGAAGTGATTGTCGAAAAAGAAACTGCCCACAAGCTGAAATTCCACCTATCGAGAACAGTTTCTACTTTGATATTTGTGTAACAGATCCCGAGTCTCCTACAACACAAGGCAAGCCCCGGTGCATTTACCCTTTTTCTTGTTATTTCAAACTCTTTATCACTTGAAATGATGCATTAGGTGATAGGAGTTGGGTGATAAACAATTGCTGCATTTCCTTCCTTGGAACTGTTTACCATTCCTGATACCTGTTTTACTTAAAAGTTTTCTGATGCTTAGTCTTGCCTTAGAAAACAAAATGGTTTGTTTTAAACAAAGATGATGCTTCGTATGGGATAGGAAGTTTTCAAAAGAAAAGACTTGATGGTGAATCCATCATGGCCATGATGGGTTCAACATCAGAAAAGATGTACCTCTGACAGGTACCAAACTTTAGGGTTTTAAATGATAAAGACGAGTCCGGGTTGGTGACTTGCACGAGAAGAGAGTCTCGGTGTAGTGTCTCCGTCTGAGTCGCTTAAGGACTGTGTCGATGTGGGCCTGCTGACCGAGGACCCTTTAACTGGCCACATGCCTCATCATGGGTAAGCTTTGCCACGGATAGACAAATACCAGAAAGGCTAACACGCAATGGGAGTTGTGAGATGGTGAGAGTAGCGTGTACCCTCCGTGGCAAGAGGCTGTAAAGTGGTGTATCTGTGCTCTCGGTTGGTGTGAACCCGGTCTGGTCTTGAGAAACCCGGTGGCGAGTTGACATATGCAAGGGTTAAGTGCTACATATGTCGTGTGGTTGGAGATCCTCAGCTGAGTATTAATCGATTCGGATCATCGTTACTTCTCGGACATGAAGACTTGGTCATTGACTTACACGTAGCAATCCAGTGAACTGAAGGGTTGATAAAAAGACGGCTAGTATAGGCCAAGTGCTTGAACTAGGATAGAAAGAACTCTAGATGCAGGTAATGACTTAACCTGATAATAAAACTAGATTTTTAAGGATCCACTGTTAGTAAGCATTTCTACAAACAGAGTCTTTGGTTCTTGATTAGCCTTACCTTGACTCCCACAAGCTAGCATATCCTTGAGAGTCTTTTTCTTTGTCGGGTAAGACTTGCAAAAGTACACTCCATACTCAGGGTTTTCGAACCCATGTTGTTGTAGGTGAGGAAACAACGGTATTTTGCTGTTTCTGTTTAAATGTGGTACCAAAAGAGGAGCCAAAGCATTGATCGTGTGTGTGGGAGGATGTTGCCTCCCAGTTTGAAAACGCTAAACTTTTGTGCGGGAGGGTGTTTTGCCTCCCTGGTTTGTAATAATATTTCATGCACTCATAACACCCGATATTGTAATAATACTCTCTCTCTCTCTCTATATATATATATTATGAATGTAAATTAAGTTATTGTAATCTGCTTTCGATTATTCTTCCTCCGATGTGATATAATGTCTGCGTGATGGGTGAAGCGCTCTTGGGCGGTTTGATGATGATACAGATGACCAATCCTGTCGAGTGATTACGTACATCTATAGGGTTGTCCGAGGTCCTTAGGATAAGGACATCTGTAGGTGGGCCTAATACCTTGGGAGGTTCCATCACAGCTGGTGTTGGGGACTTGTTCTCAAATGCTATGAATTAAGAACAAGGCAACATAAAGTGTTAAATGTTAACGCCCTTCGTCCATGAAACATTATTTCCTTGAGGATAATGGGCCTTGGACGAAGGTTGATGAGAGTATAATTACGAAGCTTGAGTCTTCGTAATAAAATTTCAATAGATATTGTAATACAACATAAAATGAAAGGTACAAAAAAGGGGTAAATAAATCACAGACGAATTATATTATATTTACTTAATATATTGAATCATTGAATACAATAATACCTCTGCCTTGGCAAAAGGTTGAATTCCAGAATATGCGATTGCAATTACTAGAATGCGTGAACAGTAAAGGAATACTGTTCACTATTTATAGGCTCAGGATGCAGCCTGTGAGGAATTACAAGTATGCCCCTTATAAAAGCTTACAACATTGACTCAGACCTTTATGGACTAAAAGGTCATTCTATCTTTAAGTCGGTTTGTAATACCGAAGCTTCACGAAGAGGAACCTTCGGCCATCTTATACAAACAGCTTCAGCCGAAGACCGCTTCTTCCTATAAGACCTTCGGCGACGAAGCATAGGCCCAACAGTAGCCCCTTTCGCGGTGCTAGATCGTTTTTCGTAACGAGCTTGATCCGTGAAAAAAGTCTCTTTAAGCTTCGAGGAGCCGAAGGTCCAAAAAACACCTTCCCTGAGCTCGTTGTCGAGAAACGATTCAATTTCCCAACGCGTAGCGGTCCCACCTTGTAGAGTTACTGTTTGGTCTCTGCGGTCCACCGCTCAACGAGAGCAAGCGGGTGTCCGCCTGGTGTAAAAATTCTGGCGCTTCGCCTTCTTACCTGCAGTACTATATAAACAGACGAGTAGGTGTGAAGTTACCACAGCATTCATTGCTATTTGCACTGTTCTGCTGCCAAAATTTTTAACCATCGCCGAAGCTTGTCCGTCGGAATCAAACGAAGCTCCAGTTTGAAGCCTGCTTCGTCAGAAAAAACTTCGGAAAAAGAAAGTATTGAATTTCCACATATTCATAATTAAATGGCCAGAGTGCGTTCTACCGCCAGGGTTGAGCGTGAGGGGGACGAAACTGAAGCTTCAGAGACTGTCCCCATCTCCGAAGCCATGCAACGATCCGGGCTAGTGACTTCGGAAAAGATCCCTAGTGATGTTGCAGAACAAGCAGAACAAGCAATCGCTGAAGCGGAAGAAGAAGATATTGAGGAAACTGATCCCGAAGATGATTATCGCATTGCCATGCCAAGCAAGCCCAGCCACTTGGACTTCGGGAAATCTACTGTTTCGAAGGCTGGCCTGTCCAAGATGGTAAAGTCAGGCTTTTTTACTGAAAATCAGAAAAAGCTATTACGCTTCGGGGGAGAAGAGACTACCCCAAAGCCGGAGAAGGATGAAATTGTTATTTTCAAGAGCTTCCTAAAGGCTGGATTAAGATTCCCCCTACATGGGATTATTGCAGAGGTACTGAAGAGGTTCGGTATCTATTTTCACCAGCTGACCCCTAACGCTATCGTTAGGCTTAGTGTTTATATCTGGGCCCTCCGAAGCCAAGCGGTGGAGCCGTTTGCGGACAACTTTTGCCGAGTTCACGAGCTGCATTATCAGACGAAGGCTAGAAAGGATGGATTACATGACAATTTTGGTTGCTATAATTTTGCTTATCGGAAAACTACGAAGTTTCCTGTGATCAGCTACCGAAGCAAATGGGCAGCAGGCTAGAAATCGGAGTGGTTCTATGTCAAGGTTGATGATGATAAGGAAAAGCTTGTGCAAAGTCCACTTGAATTAATCTTCTGAGAAACCCGCCCCCACTGCAACATGACACCAGAGGGTCCGACTCAAAAAGCAATGCATGAATTTAGAATAATTGCAGAGCATATCAGTACAAGGGACCTAGTTCAGGAGTTTTTGGCTTTCAAGGTTTTTCCTAGTGTAAAAGAGTGGGAAATGCCGAAGCTGAAGGGGGAGAAGAAAGAAGGTGAACTTGTGCGCTTACCTTACTACTTCAAGTTTAAGAAATACTTTAAAACACCTTGCCAAGAGTGGCTGGATACAATTGAAGTGATGTGCAATGAAATACTTGGAAATTATTCCAAAAACGAAGATCAGTTGATGACCGCAGCCTTCGGCACCCGTCCGAAGCGAAGACTAAACCGAGTGCTGGATGCCCTGGGTTTCGAATACCCTGATTACGAAAATCTGAACAAAAGTGCCGGAGGCCAAAAAAGGAAAAGGATAGCTGAAGCCTTAAATGAAGATGAAAAAGAACTATCAAAGAAGAAAATTCCGAAGAGAAAGAAAGTGTCGTCTCCGAAGCGTAAAATATCCGACGAAGAAGAAACCCTCGGATCACCCTCTGCCGCTGACATTGAGGAAATTCTGAAGGTAATGACTGAATCTTTACCTGCGAAGCTAAGTCCACTGGGGCCCCAACTGACAAAGTTTTTTCAGAAGGACAAGGAGCCCGAAAAATCGAAGAAAACAATCAAAACAAAGAGACAAAGAATTATCACTGTGACAGAGGTAATTGACAAGACACCGCCAAGAGCTTCAGCTCAAAAAACACCAGCGTCTGCAGAAGGGACAGATATTGAATTTACACCTTCGGAGGTCGCGGCTGCCGAAGCTGCGTCAGCTGAAGACTTGAACCTAGAGAGCACAATTGAGCATATTGACAAAATACTGCTAAACATGGCTACAGAAGAAGCTACCATCGCCGCCGAAGAGGCCACGACCACAACGTCGGGGAAAGGGAAGGAAATTGCTGATGAAGCTTCAGAGGACGAAGCCTTCTTGTTCCAGAATTTAGTTGGGGAAAAACTGTCAAAAGCTGAAGTAGAAGAACTTAAAGAGTATGCCAAATCCTGCGGATACAAACCTGGAGCACTCCTCTTCGGAGGCATTGATGATGAAAAATTAGATTGTATTCGAGATCAAACTGGAGCCAAAGTTATCGGTACTCTGTCAAAGAGTATCGGTTTTCCGAAGCTTGAGACAGACATCAGCCGCTACCGACGACAACATATCGTTGGTAGTTTATTTTACTCCAATTTCAAGGTGAACTACTTTTCCCTTAACTTTTATTGTTTCTAATAATAAAAACATGTCTGACGAAGGTTGTTTTTGTGCAGAGTATGCTATTGAGCAAAGCCTTGAAAATGCAGCAAGATTTTGAAGATAAGAAGCACGAAGTTATAATCGAAAATTTGGAAAGCAAAATAAAGGAGCACTCAGATGCTATCGAGAAAAAGAACTTTGAGCTCCAGGCAACCGAAGGTTTATTGGCGGAGGCTGAAGCAAAAATAATAGAACTGAACACGAAGCTTCTCCGCCAATCTGAGCAGTTTGAACGAGAAAAGCAAGATCTTAATGCAAAACTTGAAGCCGAAGCTCAACAAAGTTCAGATTTGAGAAATTTATTGACGAGCCTTCAAGAGAAATGTTTGGAATTTAGCAACAAATGCATTCAACGATTAAGAAAAATTTTCCACTCAGTTGGAGCCAGCAGTGAAAAATTCACCCCCTCAGCTGAAGATCTACCGAGGACCTTCGAACATATTGAGGGTGAGATTGATGAGGTCGACGAAGTCATAGCTGGGCACGGTGACTTCTGTGCCTTGGTGGCTTCTCGGGGCACTGCTGCAGCTTTCCTAAAAGCTGGCTGCGATCATGGAAAGATTGTCAATAGGCCAAATTTCACTTTATCACCATCAATCCTAGATGACATTCCTGATCTCGCCCGAAGTATCTCTAACAGATTTGTAAAAATGATATGGACAAAAGGTGGGCGAGAAAAGGCTAGAGACGAAGCTCGGAGCCATATTGAACCAGTAAGAAATTATACCTTGTGCTTACCTCTTCCTTCTAGCTCGGTTTTGACTTATAACAACCTTATTCATGTAGGATGACGAAGCCGAAGCTGATGATTAGAAATTGACGCCGAAGCTGAAGCTCCTTGGAGATTAAATAGTAGACTGTAGACAGTACTTGAGAAACTTTTGAGATAACTTTTGTAAATGTAACTGAAACTTGTCATTCTATTCATACCTTGTAATATATCCTTATCCTTCCATTGATGTATGAGAAGTGCTTTGATGTGGACGAAATTTTCTTTTTTGAGCTGAAGGCGAAAAAAACACCTTCCCTTCTTTTCGTACGCAACGAAGCATAGAAAACAACATTTCCTTTCTTTCCGAAGCTCTCCTTTTTGTACACGAAGCTCCTTCTTCCCCCCCCCCCTTTTTTTTCTTTTTGCCGAAGCAACCACTTATGCCATGATGATGATTATCCTACATATGCCTGGATGAATGTTTATGAATGCAAATGCTATGATGTAATGTGATGTGCAAATGAATGTCAAACGTATATCCGAAGCCATACTCATAGCCATTATTTCCTTAAAAAACAGTCACACCTTAGCTCTGCATTCCCTTAGGAACGTCTTTGGAGCTTCTTCGCCTTTACTTTTGGCGGAATCAGCGTTGACTTTTCGCTGTAAGCTCTGCATTCCCTTAGGAACGACTTTGGAGCTTCTTCGCCTTTACTTTTCGGCGGAATCAGCGTTGACTTTTCGCTGTAAGCTCTGCATTCCCTTAGGAACGACTTTGGAGCTTCTTCGCCTTTACTTTTCGGCACTCGATGGTGCGTTCTCAGCTTTTACATTTACATTCCTTGGGGGATTTTACTCTTATAGAACTAAAAAAGGAAATTACATGTGATGGCCCCATTAAAAACCTTTCTCCCCCTTTAGAAAGGAAAAGGGTGCCATGAAAGAAAAATAAAAAATATGAAAAATTACATCGAGTTATACATAATATCGCCGAAGCTCATCTGCATTCCAAGATCTAGGAATGTCGTTGCCGTCCATATCCTTCAATCTGTATGAACCGGGTCTTGACGAAGATGCTACTAAGAAAGGTCCATCCCATTTCAACTGCAACTTGCCCACTGTGTCTGGGTTGGCCACTCTCCGAAGCACCAAGTGTCCTGGCTCAATATTCTTTAACCGAACCTTTCTATCTCGCCATTTGATTGTTTCGGCTTGATATTTATTGATGTTCTCCACGGCTTGCAGCCTGATCCCTTCTAAAGCATCTTTTTCCACAGAATAAGCAGCTTCGGAACCTGATTCTGCCGAAGCTACTACTCTTATCGATCCGGTTTTAGCTTCCTCTTGAGTTATTGCTTCGTCACCGAATAATAACTTGAATGGAGTAAAGCCTGTAGACCTTGATGTTGTTGTATTGTGGCTCCACACCACTTTGGTTAACTGATCTGGCCACTTTCCCCTGGGTTGATTGAAGATTAACTTCATTATTCCTGTCATTATAATGCCATTGGCTCTTTCAACGAGTCCATTTGACTCCGGATGTCTGACTGATGCAAAATGGATCTTCGTACCAATTTGATTACAGAAATCCCTAAAAGCTTCGGAGTCAAACTGTGTTCCATTATCCACAGTAATAGCCTTTGGTACCCCGAAACGACAAACAATATTCTGCCAGAAAAACTTTTGGACGGTGGCTGAAGTTATTGTGGCTAAAGGCTTTGCCTCAATCCATTTAGAAAAATATTCCACCGCCACTACAACATATCTTAGGTTTCCTTGGGCCGGTGGTAACGGACCTAACAAGTCAAGGCCCCACCTTTGCAATGGCCAAATGGGTTGTATGAGCTGTGTTAAGGACGAAGGTTGTTTTTGATCTCTTGCACATTTCTGACAACCTTCGCACTTTTGGACTAATTCCGCTGCATCCGAAGCTGCCTTCGGCCAATAAAATCCTTGGCGGAAAATTTTTCCAAGTAACGGCCTAGATCCAATGTGAGATCCACACAGGCCTGCATGTATTTCTTTCATCAACTCTATACCTTCGGTTCTGGATAAACACTTGAGTAGCGGAGCACAAACTCCATGCTTATACAACTCCCCTTCTATCATGACATATGGACGAGCTCTTGCCTCTATCCTCCTGTTATAAGCTTCGTCATCTGAAAGGAATTTACCCTGAAGGTAAGATATGATCTCAGTTCTCCAATCTTCGCTATAAACAGGAGATATATTGAGGACTGCTCTTTCAAGAAGTTCCACCAAAGGTGCTTTTATTGTTTCGAAGAACACATTCGAAGGTAAGGGCAGCCCCTGTGCTGCTGACTTAGCTAGCAAATCAGCATGTTCATTTTGTCCTCGAGGGATATTTTTGACAGAAAATCCCTCGAAGGAGATTTCAACTCTTCGAACCATATCCAGATACTTTTCAAGCTTCGGATCTTTAGCCTTGCAACTCTTGTCAATATGACCCGAAACAACTTGGGAATCAGTTTTAAGAATGGCCCTTCTGATCCCCATTGCTTTTAGCTTCCGAAGACCCAGAAGCAGGGCTTCGTACTCGGCAATGTTGTTTGTGCAACTAAAATCAAGTTTTGCTGCATAGCAAGTTTTTACTTTGGAAGGTGAAACCAATACAGCAGCCGCTCCCGCTCCGAAGGTTCCCCAATTCCCATCGCAAAACACTGTCCATGCTTCGGCGTCTTTATTTGTTTCTTCCTCCTGAGCCCCTGGCGTCCAGTCAGCAATGAAGTCTGCTAACGCCTGAGACTGAATCGAAGATCTATGAACATATTCAATACAAAATTCATTGAGCTCTGCAGCCCATTTTCCAATCCTTCCAGTAGCTTCTCGGTTCCTCATAATATCCTTCAGAGGTTGTGAAGAAGGAACAATTATGTTGTAAGCTTGAAAATAGTGCCGAAGCTTCCTGGAGGCCATCAAGACAGCATACAGTACCTTCTCCAACTCTGTATAATTTTTCTTTGATAAACTAAGAACCTCGGATACAAAATATATTGGGGCCTGCCTTTTGACTTGACCATCAAGCTTCTCCTGGACAAGCGCTGCACTTACCGCTGAATGCGAAGCTGCCACATATAATAACAAAGGAGCCCCTGGCGTTGGTGGAGTTAATGTTGTTAAATCTATCAAATACTGTTTGAGCTCTTCAAAAGCCTTCTGCTGGATTGGTCCCCATTGAAAGACTTCGGCTGACTTCAGCACTTCGAAGAATGGTAAGTTTCTCTCTGCTGATCTGGATATGAATCTATTGAGAGATGCCAACCTTCCTGTCAATCTTTGAGCCCCCTTCTTTGTAGTTGGTGGCTCCATCCGAAGTATAGCTTCAATTTTGCTTGGATTAGCTTCAATTCCCTTTGTTGAAACCAAGCATCCAAGAAATTTCCCCTTCTTTACTCCGAAGACGCATTTTTCTGGATTTAACTTTAAACCAGCTTGTCTGAAACTGGCGAAGGTCTCCTGCAGATCAGCAATATGGTTCTCCTGTTTCGTGCTTTTTACAATGATGTCATCAACATAAGTTAGCACATTTCTGCCTATCTGAGACTGGAGAACCTTCGCGGTCATTCTGCTGAAACTTCCTCCAGCGTTTTTAGCCCCTCAGGCATCCGAAGGTAGCAGTATGTGCCACTTGGAGTTATGAAGCTAGTCTTCGGCTCATCTTCCTTCTTCATCCAGATTTGATGATAGCCTGAATAACAGTCTAACAGACTCATGAGCTCTGAAGAAGCTGCTGCATCAACTAAAGAGTCTATCCTTGGCAATGGGAATTCATCCTTCGGATAAGCCTTGTTAAGATCTGTAAAATCGATACACATTCGCCACTTGCCATTGGCCTTTTTTACCATAACAGTGTTAGCTAACCATTCTGGGTACTTTACTTCTCTGATAACTCCTGCACTGAGGAGTCTTTTGACTTCGTTACGAGCACCTTCGGCCTTATCATCTGACATTTTCCGAAGCCTCTGCTTTCTAGGTCTGAAGAATGGATCAACATTGAGCGAGTGCTCAATAACATCCCTGTTAACTCCACAGAGATCATTGGCTGACCATGCAAAAACATCTTTGTTGTTGAACAAAAACCTTATCAAGGTTTTCTCTTGTTCTTTGGATAACTGAGAGCCCAACAGCACCTTCTGCTCTGCTATGTCTTCACATAAGAGCATGGGCTTCGGCTGATCTGCTGAAGCTGCTTTCTCCCTTCTGAATTTGTATTGTTCACAAGCTTCAGCTCCATCTATGTTATGGATTGCTTTTGAGTCAGTCCAGTTTCCTTCGGCCCTTCTGGCAGCTTCCTGACTTCCATGAATAGCGATGGGTCCTTGATCCGAAGGTATTTTCATGCAAAGATAAGCAGGGTGAAGAATTGCTTCAAAAGCATTGAGGGTGCCACGACCAATAATTGCATTGTAAGGGTATTCCATGTCAACAATGTCAAACACAACTTGCTCAGTTCTAGTGTTGTTGATGAACCCGAAGGTCACTGACATGGTGATCTTGCCCAGTGCTACAATTTGTCTTCCTCCGAAGCCACAGAGAGGATGTGTAGCATCATGAATCTTATCTTCTGGCTCTTGCATTTGTCTGAAGGCCTTAGCAAATATGATATCAGCTGCACTTCCTGTGTCAACCAAGACATTGTGGACCAGAAATCCTTTGATAACACAAGAGATAACCATGGCATCATTATGTGGGTAATCCTTGAGCTGAAGGTCCTCTTGGGAGAAGGTAATAGGAATGTGAGACCATCTTGACTTGATGAAGGGTCCTTGCACCCCAACATGATGTACCCTTCTCTGTGCTTCCTTTTTTTGTTTCTTGTTAGCTGGCTCTGAGGACGAACCACCTGTGATCGGGAGCACCAACTTCGGATCCGAAGCAGCTCCAGCTTGGTCATTGAATGAAGCCATCAGCTCAAAAAGTGGAAGTGAGTTCACCGGAGGTGGGCGCCAATGTTGGGGACTTGTTCTCAAATGCTATGAATTAAGAACAAGGCAACATAAAGTGTTAAATGTTAACGCCCTTCGTCCATGAAACATTATTTCCTTGAGGATAATGGGCCTTGGACGAAGGTTGATGAGAGTATAATTACGAAGCTTGAGTCTTCGTAATAAAATTTCAATAGATATTGTAATACAACATAAAATGAAAGGTACAAAAAAGGGGTAAATAAATCATAGACGAATTATATTATATTTACTTAATATATTGAATCATTGAATACAATAATACCTCTGCCTTGGCAAAAGGTTGAATTCCAGAATATGCGATTGCAATTACTAGAATGCGTGAACAGTAAAGGAATACTGTTCACTATTTATAGGCTCAGGATGCAGCCTGTGAGGAATTACAAGTATGCCCCTTATAAAAGCTTACAACATTGACTCAGACCTTTATGGACTAAAAGGTCATTCTATCTTTAAGTCGGTTTGTAATACCGAAGCTTCACGAAGAGGAACCTTCGGCCATCTTATACAAACAGCTTCAGCCGAAGACCGCTTCTTCCTATAAGACCTTCGGCGACGAAGCATAGGCCCAACAGCTGGTATCAGAGCGAAGCCCGTTTCTTCAGATATTACGTGGTACTTCAAAAGAATTTTCAAACACTTACCTAGAAATATTCTTTCATTCTTACCTTATCACTTTCTGGTAGTCCCTTATCTTGTAAAGTCGGGTAACAAAGTGCAATATATGTAGGAAGTGGGGGATCAATGAAGGTTGATTCCATAATTATTAGATTATGCATGCATCATGTTTAAAACTATACTAATAAATCTTCCCCTCTTATGGAGATATGGTGTGCATTAAGACTACCCAGCGCAAATCGACTGGACCTCATGGTGTCCTCGACATCAGCTGGCCTCCAAGCATGAAGGATGCAACTGTGGAAGTAACAACCCCATTAGGGATTTGGAGGCTAGAGTGGATCGCCTTAGGTCTAAACTACGTCACGGGTGTAGGGAGCGTGCGCACGATAGTCGCCGCATTGCTGAACTATCAACCAAAGTTAATCGCCTGCAATATGAAATTTCGCAACGCGATACGACCATTGATTGGGATGTAAACTCACGCTCTTTCGCTTGGGACTGTGAAGCCAAAGCTCTAGCTCGAGTAGCAAAACTTAGCACATCCCTCGAAAACCTGCAAGCGTGCTGCACCACCTTGCATGAAGAAGTGCATGTATTGTATGATCGGTTGCACCCGGACGTGCCACCATATGTTGCTGCAATGGGAGCCGGACCATCGGGAACAGCTAATGAAGGACCTGATGGGGAGCTGGACCTTTTTAGGCCCCCTCCTTCCATGAACCTTGCTGACGAATGGTCTCCTGCAGCAGGCAATGGAGCAACGAAGGATGAAGAAGACTAGAGTAGTATAGTCTAAGTATTTTACTTATGTAAAATAAGTAAGAAAAGTTGAGTTGTATAATGGAGTCTGTATAATTATTACATTTCAGCAATGTAATATGATGGTGTATGTTGGCATGTTATATTTTTCAAATGTTTCTTTGCCTCAGATGCCATCCCGAACTCGTGCACATGATGGTGCGGGGACATCCCGCGGTGGGGAGGACACTCCCAACCCGCCACCTGTACCTCCTACTTTGGCTGAGGCTATCGCTGCCTTGGTCAACGCCACCGCGGACAATACACGCTTTTTGCGCGAGATGGCGGGCAACCAATTTCAACCGCATGGAGGAAGAGCTCCTCCTCAAGGACCATGAGATACTACCTATCTAGAATTTTCCGAGACTCGCCCACCGCTCTTCGTCAAGGCGGAGGAACCCTTAGAAGCCGATGAATGGGTGCGAGTAATGGAATAGAAGTTTGGGCTAATTCGATGCACAGAGATGCAAAAGCCCTTATTTGCTGCACAACAATTGCGAGGGCCTGTCAGTACCTGGTCGGCGAATTTTTCTGCAATCCACCCTGTTGGACATCAGGTTACCTGGGAGGAATTCAAGCTCGCATTCCAGGAGCATTAAGTTCCGGAGGGAGTGCTGCAAATGAAATTAGAAGAGTTTATCCGGCTGAAACAAGGGGGAGATACGGTGATGCAGTATCTCATTAAATTCAACCACCTCTCCCAGTATGCCATTGACCAGGTGGATACAGACCTAAAGAAGAAGAACTGTTTTATGAGGGGACTTAATGACAGGCTCCAGCGAAAAATGGCAACATGTCTGGACCTTACCTACAACAGGGTTGTCAGTACAGCACTGTAGTTGAAGCTAAAAAAGCAGGACACGGAAAATCAAAGGGATATGCGGGTGAGAGATCAAATCAAGGACATGAAAAGAGAACAAGGTTGGTAATCCGACCTTTTAATCAAAATCGTTCTTCGCCTTGCCCACCTTCATATCCATTCAAGCAGCCTGTCTTTATTCGTCCCACTACTGCCCCCACTCCTAACAATCAGCGGAGTGCCCCTGGTACTCGTTTCCCTGCCCTTCCTAGTTCTTCCAATGGGTGCTTCAACTATGGAAAGTCCGAACATTTCATCATGGACTGCCCATATCTGAAGCAAAATAAATCCAACATTCAGCAGACCTCTGGGAACTCAAGTCAAGGAAAGGGGAATACGACCAATTCTTCAATGGGCAAGAATTTCAAGAAAACTGGACGACTCTATTATACACAGGTGACTACTACACCGGAGGGCGAACCGGTGATGATGGGTACATTCCTTGTTGCCAATCACCTAGTAGTTATCCTCTTCGATTCTGGTGCATCACATACCTTCATAAGTAAGAATTTTATGGAGAAATATTGCATACATTGCACTGAATCAAGGAAGGGATTTGTTATCCACTCACCTGGGGGCCGAATATTTACTAAGGAAGTAGCCTTCCATATACCAGTAACACTGCCGGACGGGAATTTCATACAAACATGATTGTTATAAAGGGGCAAGACATGGATGTAATTCTGGGCATGAACTGGTTAGCCCAGTATAAGGCCATCATCAATACAGACTTAAGGACTGGTCATGAAGAGATCCAATTGTCCATCCCTATAGCTGTCCTAGTTCAAGCATCTGGACAAATTTATGAGGCTATAGTACAAGAAATCCAAGATATTCCAGTGGTATGTGAATTCCAGGATGTATTTCCTGAAGACTTGCTTGGGTTGCCTCCGGAAAGGGATGTGAAATTTGTGATAGAATTGAAGCCCGGTACGGCTCCTATTTCTAGAAGGTCGTATTTAATGCCACCTAATGAACTGGCAGAACTCAAGACTTAACTACAAGACTTGCTTGAGAAAGGGTTCATTAGACCAAGTTCATCACCATGGGGATGTTCAGGAATTTTCGTCAAGAAGAAGGATTAGACGCTTCGAATGTGCGTGGACTATAGACCCCTCAATGAGGTTACCATCAAGAACAAGTACCCTCTTCCTCGGATCGATATCTTATTCGACCAACTTACTGGAGCTCGAGTATTTTTCAAGATTGACCTCAGGTCAGGCTATCATCAGATCCGTATTCGACCCGAGGCTATCCCTAAGACCGCATTCACTACGTGTTATGGATTATTTGAATATCTGGTCATGTCTTTTAAATTAACAAATGCTCCAGCCCACATCACATACTTAATGAACTCGGTATTTATGCCCGAGTTGGATAAATTTGTGGTGGTCTTCATTAATGACATTCTGATCTATTCCAAAAATGAAGAGGAGCATGCAAAGCACTTGCAGATCGTGCTAACGTGCTTGAGGGAACATCAGTTGTATGCCAAATTCAGCAAATGCGCGTTTTGATTGGAGGAAATCCAGTTTCCTGGACATATGTTGTTGGCAAAAGGGATTGCGGTCGATCCTAGCAAAGTCAAGGATATTTTAGAGTGGAACTCACCAACTATAGTACATCAAGTTCAGAGTTTCCTTGGACTAGCTGGATATTACCGTAGATTCATTCCGAATTTCTCCAAGATTGTTAAACCCATTATAGGTTTATTGAAGAACGATACAAAGTTTGATTGTTCCTCAAAATGCAATGAAGCCTTCGAGCAGATGAAGGTGTTGTTAACCACTGCCCCGGTGTTGGCTCAACCAGATATTGAAAAGCCTTTTGATGTGTATTGTGATGCATCAGGCAGTGGACTCGGATGTGTCCTAATGCAAGAGGGCCGAGTCATAGCTTACGCTTCACGACAATTACACCGACATGAGGAGCACTATCCAACTCATGATTTAGAACTAGCTGCAGTCTTCATGCCCTCAAGATTTGGCATCATTATCTACTGGGAAATACTTGTCATTTGTATATGGATGACAAAAGTTTCAAATATATCTTTACCCAGTCAGAACTGAATATGAGATAACGAAGATGTCTTGAGCTAAATAAAGATTATGATTTGGAAATCCATTAACACTCAGGAAAAGCCAATGTGGTGGCTGATGCATTGAGTCGCAAAGCTTCCTGTCATTGTCTTACAGTAAGGACACCTGACACTACTCTATGTCAAGAAATGGAAAAGTTGAACTTGGGTATAATACAACACGAAACTTTAACACTAATGAAGCTTGAGTCAGTTCTTCTACAGAGAATTGTTGATGCCCAAAGAACGTACAAGGGTATGAAATGTATTCATGAGAAAATGGAAGCCGGCAAGGCAAATTGCTTCAGAAAAGATAATCAGGGAGTAATCTGGTTTAAAGATCACTTAGTTGCGCCAAAAGATGCTGAAGTCCACCAACAGATCTTGAATGAAGCCCATCTTACTCGATATTCCATTCACCCTAGAAGTACTAAGATGTATCAAGATTTAAAACAACACTATTGGTGGACAAAAATGAAGATTGAAATCGCACGCTATGTGGCAAGATGTGATACCTGCAGACGTGTCAAGGCAGTGCATATGAAGACCGCTGGACCATTGCAATCCTTGCCCATCCCAACTTGGAAATGGGAAGATATTAGTATGGACTTCATTGTGGGATTACCCCGGATAGCTAAAGGATTTGATTCTATCTGGGTTATCGTTGATCGGCTTACAAAGATAGCACATTTTCTTCCTGTCAAAACAGATCACCCAGTTGTTGTCTATGCCTAGTTATACATTGCTCGTATTCTCAATTTGCACGGAATTCCAAAAACGATAGTATCGGACCGTGGACCACAATTTGTATCCAAGTTCTAGAATGAACTGCATAAGTCCTTGGGTACTAAGTTGGTCCACAATTCGGCTTATCATCATCAAACAAGTGGACAAACTGAGAGAGTAAATCAGATACTTGAAGATATGCTATGGGCATGTGTTCTGGAGTTTCCGCAAAAATGGGATGATTGTCTGCCCTTGGCAGAATTTTCTTATAGTAATAGCTATCAAGAAAGCATTAAGATGGCACCATTTGAAGCATTGTACGGACGATGATGCCGGACACCCTTAAATTGGTCTGAACCCAGAGAAAGATGGGTTTTCAGGCCTGATTTAGTCAAAGAAACAGAGGCAAAGGTTCAACGGATAAGGCACCACTTGAAAGAAGCTCAAGCTCGGCAGAAAAGCTATGTGGACAAACGATTCCGACCATTGTTCTTTCAAGTCAAGGATCATGTATACCTGAAAGTATCACCAATGAAGGGTGTTAATCGATTTGGGGTAAAAGGAAAGTTGGCACCCGATACATTGGCCTGTTTCCCATTCTTGAACAATGCGGACCAGTGGCATACAGACTTCAACTGCCTAAAACATTATCTGTAGTACATAATGTGTTCCATGTATCCTAGTTGAAGAAGTGCCTTCGGATTCCTGACCGAACCATCGATGTGGTGGACGTTGCTTTGGAACTAGATTTGACTTATTCAGAACATCCCATTCGAGTTTTGGATCAGAAGGATAGGATCACATGAAAAAGAAACCTCAAATTTTATATGGTACAATGGAACCAGCATACCGAAGATGAAGCTACCTAGAATGCATCATATGCATTGACATTTCATTTTGTTGTTACACCTAGAATGCATCCACTAGGTGAAATATCAAAACAAGTTGTGATGTGGTGACTTGAAGTGTGCTTAACCCTAGGGTAGGGTACTTAACCCTGGGATTAGGGCATGTGGATAACAGTAAGACAAAGTGAGTAAATTCTTAAAAGTCATTGGAAGTACTCAAAATAGATTAAGAATGATGAATTTGAGTGGCACAAAAACCCTAGAGTGCTCGAAACCCTAGAAGAAACCCTAGAAAACCCTAATTTGTACCCTAGGGGGTGAATTCAAATTTTATACACTTTTGGACCAAAGTGCAAATATCAAAGTGATAGAACATAAAAACTAAGTAACTTTTACATTGGAGGATTTTCAAGTGGTGTGGAGAAATTTGGACTTATTTGCAAAAAGTCCCATGAACACCATATGGCTAACTCTGAATTTCTGTGAGATTGAGCCAACTTTGGAGTTTTGTATTTCTTGATTTATGAAGATGTTGCTCTAAGTCAATACATCAATATTGTAGAGCTATGATAGGAGTACAACTTTGATTAAGTGAGTAAGCTTTGATGCTATACAAGAATTGGAGTAAAATGGACTCAAAGTTAGGCTGTCTGTTGGGGGCCTTCCTCTTCCGAAGGTCCTCAAAAACACAACTATCATGTTTTTTTAGTATAGTATACTGTCATAGGAAGCTTCGGCTTTGAGACGAAGGTGTGCATGGTATGAAAGGTGCGATATAGAAGAAGGATGAACCAGCTCCAAAGCTATGGATGGAGAAGCTTCGGCTTAGCACAAGGACGACGGTGGAGAATGAAACCGACCTAAAGGGGAAAAGACTGCTTAGTCCTTGACAGCTTACCTTTTGGCTAACAGTAAATGTTAGGGACATGAATGTAATTTTGCCCAGGCTGTGTCCTCTGCCTATAAATAGATGAACAGTAACACCATACTGTTCACGCTGACCTGTATTCACTCACGCGTCACTCTTGCCTTTTTTATCTTCTGTCAATTCGAAGGTACAAATGTAATTCAAATATCGTTGATGTTTGTTTATGTTTATATAATGATAATGTGAATAATCCAATGATTCGAAATGATTATCCATGTTCCCTTTGCGTTTCATGTCTTTGTTTACATCCTTGCCTATTGAAATGATGAAGGTATGTCTTTCTTGACCTTCATCTAGAGATCATTATACCCTAAGGGAGATAATGCTTCGAAGGATGAAGGTCACTAATCAATAACAATTGTGTTGCTCTATTCTTGGTGTATAGCATCTGAGAACAAGGACCAACACTGTCAGTCGGATCAGGGGTTAGGGTTGGACTGACAGTGAGCTCGGATGAACTTTGGAGGCTGAATTCTGTGTGATTCAATGAGAATTTGATCAAGACCTTTATAACGAAATCAAAGCTGGTTTAAAGGAGAGCAACTTTGTTACAAATGGATCAGTGAGTTGTCACAGAAAAATTAGAGAATGAAGCCCTCTAACTCGCTCTGTTAGGCGCTCTGATGGGGGTTCTGATGGTACAGTAGATACAATGCACCTCGCCGACGATTACCCCGCGCCTGGATTCGCGTCGGCGATGCGATTCGTGCCCAAGGGCACACGGATAATGACTCAGGGTGAAAAGATCTCCACCGTGGATGAGACCGTGAGCCGGCCCCGTACCCACTTGCCCTGCGACCGGTCCAGGTGACCTCACTGGAGTTTGCCTCCTGCCGCTCAAATGCCACGTGCCTCGAAGCTTTACCACGTCGCAGTGAACCGGCTGAGGAAGCCTGTCCATTGCCTGAGGCATTGACTCAATGACCGCCACGGTAGCTCATGCCAGTGACTTTCTCTTCTCTCCGACATCTAGTGTTTCCGTTCCAAATTCGGAGACGCCGCTCAAAGCCTCTATAAATTGATGCCCCAGCCTGCTTCGCTAGGTTGTTACGAAGCTAGAGCACCAGCCCTTGCCTCTGATCATCCACCGTAGCGCCCCAATTTCGTTTTCCCCCCAATTCCATTTTCCGCGTTGTCGTGTGCATCTCACCGTGGTTAGCCATCTACAGGTCAGTTCAAGCTTCTCTGTTTGATGTTCTAGCATCCCTTAAGTCTCCTATTGCTCGTAGACCCGTTTGATTGAACTAGACCGCACGGAAACACCAAGAACACCTCGATTTGTCTCCGGTATTCACCGCCATCGTGGGCAGACGAACTCCAGGCTGGATTCGTGTAATTGATAGAGGGATTAGGGTCGCCAGGGGTAGGATTAGGTGTCGATCGAGTTAGGGCACCGACCATTGCACATCCCGGTCGGTACAAGTTCGCCGGAGGGCGTACTCGTCGTCGTTCATCGTCGTGGACTTGGCGCGGTAATGAATTAGAAGTTGGAGGGCCTTCATGCAAACGTCAGAGACACAAGTGAATAGTGGAAATGATTCATTACAGGTTGTTCAAATAGCCAAGGTCCTCTATGCAAAGTCGCCAGCACGGGCGCACGCGGGTGCGTTTCCCCGTTCGTGGGCTGGCTTGGGCTGGTTTGAGCCCATCACTGTTCATTCTTTTCCCTTTTCTTTTTCTGCCAGGCTTAGGAAATTTATAGAAAACTCTAAAAAATGATAAAATCATGGGACCAATTTTACTAGACTCCTAAATTCCTCTAGTATTTAATAAAAATAGTTCCATGATTTTTAGTCCCAACCATGAATTGTGTAGCATTTGTAGATGCCTAAATCTTGCCCTTTGGAATTTTAGAATTAAATTGGTAGCTCCAAAAATAGTAAAACTTTTTAGGTGAGTTTAGTATGTTAATTAAAAACCTTGGGTAAAGTTTGGCATGCTTTGGGCCTTGTTTCATCCCAAATTCTAGAGTTCAAATACCTAACCCTTATACTGTACTTGTTGGGGGCCTTCTTCTTTGCCGAAGGTCCTCTAAGCAAAAACACCTTCGGCAGGACGATATGCAAGAAGACACAAGTATATGCCGAAGCCGAAGCTATAATCCAGGGAGCTTCGACATGATGACACGCCTTGAGACAAAGGGCAGCACCGACTTAAAGAGGAAAAGACCGTTTAGTCCATGTTAACTTATGTCATGTTTATAATTAGTTATCAAGGACATAAATGTAATTTCGACCGGGCTACGTCCCTTGCCTATAAATAGGTGAACAGTAACCCCGTACTGTTCACGTTAACTTGTATTCACTCGCACGTCACACTTGGATTCTTACCTTCTGTCAAGCCGAAGGTACAAATGTAATTCAATATCGATAATGTTTATTCATGGTTAATCAATAAGAATATATATAATATGACGATTTAAGATGATTATTCATATTCTTTATATGTAACTTATGCTTTTGCTTTCCATTACATATTGAGATGATGAAGGTATGCCCTTCATGACCTTCGTTTAAAGATCATTATATCCTGAGGGAGATAATGCTTCGGAAGACGAAGGCCTTTAACCATTAACATTTGTGTTGCCTTGTTCTAACTCGTAGCATTTGAGAACAAGTCCCCAACATTGGCGCCCACCTCCGGTGAACTCACTTCCACTGTTGAGACGATGGCTTCGTTCAACAACCAAGTTGTAGCACCTTCGGTCACGAAGCTGGTGCTCCCAATCACGGGCGGTTCAAGTTCAGAGCCAGCTAACAAGAAGCAGAAGAAGGAAGCACAGAGAAGAGTGCAACATGTTGGGGTGCAAGGATCTTCAGTTCAAAGATTATCCTCACAATGATACCATGGTTATATCTTGTGTCATCAAGGGATTTCTAGTCCATATTGTTCTGGTTGACACAGGCAGTGCAGCGAACATCATATTTGCAAAGGCTTTCAGATAGATGGAAGAACAAGAGGACAAGATACATGATGCTACACACCCTCTTTGTGGCTTCGGAGGAAGACAGATTGTGGCACTTGGCAAAATCACAATGTCAATTACCTTCGGTTACGTCCACAACACAAGAACTGAGCAAGTTGTTTTTGACATTGTCGACGTGGAGTACCCATACAATGCAATCATTGGTCGAGGGACACTTAATGCCTTCGAAGCAATACTTCATCTCGCGTACTTATGCATGAAGATACCTTTGGAGCAAGGGCCCATTGCTGTCCATGCAAGACAAGAAGCTGCCAGAAGGGCTGAAGGGAGTTGGATAGATTCAAAGGCGATCCATAACATAGATGGAGCCGAAGCTTGTCAACAATATAAACACAAAAGAGAGAAGGCTGCTTCGGTAGATCAGCCGAAGCATATGCCCTTATGTGAAGATATAGCAGATCAAAGCGTACTACTGGGATCTCAGCTATCTGATGAGCAAGAAAAGACTCTGCTAAGATTTTTGTTCAACAACAAAGATGTCTTCGCTTGGACAACCAATGATCTTTGTGGTGTCAACAGAGATGTCATTGAACATTCACTTAATGTAGATCCATCTTTCAGGCCAAGGAAACAAAGGCTTCGGAAGATGTCTGAGGATAAAGCTGAAGGTGCTCGGAACGAAGTAAAGAGACTTCTCAGTGCTGGTGTTATCAGAGAAGTAACATATCCAGAATGGCTAGCCAACACTGTTATGGTGAAGAAGGCTAATGGCAAATGGAGAATGTGTATTGATTTCACAGATCTCAACAAAGCATGTCCAAAGGACAAGTTCCCATTACCAAGAATAGACTCCCTTGTAGATGCAGCAGCTTCTTCAGAGCTCATGAGTTTATTTGACTGCTACTCAGGTTATCATCAAATTTGGATGAAGAAGGAAGATGAGCCAAAGACTAGCTTCATAACTCCCAGTGGTACTTATTGCTACCTTCGGATGCCTGAGGGGCTCAAGAATGCTGGAGGAAGCTTTAGCAGAATGACAGCCAAGGTCCTTCACTCTCAAATAGGCAGGAATGTGCTGACTTATGTTGATGACATCATAGTAAAAAGCACGAAGCAAGAGAATCACATTGCTGACGTGCAAGAGACATTTGCCAATTTCAGGCAAGCTTGTCTTAAATTGAATCCAGAAAAGCATGTTTTTGGAGTAAAGAAGGGCAAGTTCCTTGGCTGTCTGGTATCAACGAAAGGAATAGAAGCTAACCCTAATAAGATCGAAGCTATCCTTCGGATGGAGCCACCAAATTCAAAGAAGGGGGCTCAACGATTGGCAGGAAGGCTAGCATTGTTAAATAGATTTATATCAAGATCAGCAGAAAGGAATCTACCATTCTTTGAAATACTAAAGTCAGCCGAAGTTTTCCAATAGGGCCCAGCTCAGCAAAAGGCTTTTGAAGAGTTAAAGCAATACTTGATAGACTTGACAACTCTAACTCCACCTTCGTTAGGGGCTCCGTTACTCCTATATGTAACAGCTTCTCACTCTGCAGTCAGTGCAACGCTTGTACAGGGAAGCAAGATGGCCAAGTCAAAAGACAAGCACCATTATATTTCGTCTCTGAAGTTCTAAGCTTATCAAAGAAAAATTATACATAATTGAAGAAGGTATTATATGCTGTGTTGATGGCCTCCAGAAAGCTTCGGCATTATTTTCAAGCATATCACATAATTTTTCCTTCATCACAACCTCTAAAGGACATAATGAGGAATAGAGAAGCTACTGGAAGGATCGGAAAATGGGCTACCGAGCTTAATGAATTCGCTATTGATTATGTACATAGATCCTCAATTCAGTCCCAGGCGTTAGTGGATTTCATTGCTGATTGGACGCCAGGGGCTCAAGGAGAAGAAGTAACAAAAGACGTCGAAGCCTGGACAGTTTCTGTGATGGTTCTTGGGGAACCTTCGGCGCAGGAGCAGATGTTGTTCTAGTGGTGCCCTCAAAAGTCAGAACATGCTACGCAACAAGGTTGGACTTCAGTTGTACAGATAATATTGCTGAATACGAAGCTCTCCTATTGGGGCTTCGGAAGCTAAAGGCAATGGGAATAAGAAGGGTGATCCTTAAAACTGACTCCCAAGTCATTTCTGGCCATATAAACAAAAGTAGCAAGGCAAGAGATCCAAAGCTTGAAAAATATTTGGATACAGTCCGAAGATTGGAGGCTTCCTTCGAAGGATTCTCTGTATAAAATATTCCAAGAGGGGAAATGAGCATGCAGATCTGCTAGCTAAGTCAGCGGCACAGGGGCTCCCTCTACCTTTGGAAGTATTTTTTGAGACAATAAAAGCACCTTCGGTTGAACTTTTGGAGAGAGTAGTGCTTGCAATATCACCTGTACATAGTGAAGATTGGAGGACTGAAATCATATCTTTCCTCCAAGGTAACTATCTTTCGGATGATGAAGTTTATAATAAAAGAATGGAAGTAAGGACAAGACCATATGTCATAATAGAAGGGGAGTTATACAAACATGGAGTCTGCTCTCCACTTCTCAAGTGTTTATCCAGAACCGAAGGTATAGAGCTGATGAAGGAAATACATGCAGGTTTGTAGGGATCTCACATTGGGTCTAGGCCTTTGCTGGGGAAGGTTTTTAGACAAGGATTCTATTGGCCGCAGGCAGCTTCGGATGCAGCAGATCTGGTTCAAAAGTGCGAAAATTGTCAAAAATGTGCAAGAGATCAGAAACAACCTTCGTCGCTAACCCAGTTAATAAAGCCAACCTGGCCATTGCAAAGATGGGGCCTAGATTTGTTAGGTCCACTACCACCAGCACAAGGCAACTTGAAGTATGTTGTAGTGGCAGTAGAATATTTTTCTAAGTGGATTGAGGCGAAGCCCTTGGCTACGATAACTTCGGTCACGGTCCAAAAATTCTTCTGGCAGAATATTGTTTGTCGCTTCGGTGTGCCGAAGGCAATAACTGTGGACAATGGAACACAATTTGATGCCAAAACATTCAAATATTTTTGTGACCGAATTGGTACGAAGATTCATTTTGCATCAGTCAGGCATCCAGAATCAAATGGGCTGGTAGAAAGAGCAAATTGCATTATAATGACAGGAATAATGAAGCTAATCTTCAACCAACCTAGAGGAAAGTGGCTAGATGAGTTGATTAAAGTGGTGTGGAGCCACAACACAACTACGTCAAGGTGAACAGGATTTACGCCCTTCAAGCTCCTATTTGGTGACGAAGCAATAACTCCAGAAGAAGCAAAGACAGGGTCAATAAGAACAACAACATCGGCAGAAGATGAAGCTGATTATCAAATAACAAAAGATACCATAGAAGGAACCAGACTTCAGGCTATAGAGCACATCAATAAATATCAGGCCGAAATAATAAGGTGGCGTGATAGAAAAGTTCGATTGAAAAACATCAAACCTGGGCATCTGGTGCTTCGGAGAGTGGCCAACCCAGATACAGTTGGCAAGTTCCAACTGAAGTGGGAAGGTCCTCTTTTGGTAATATCTTCGTCAAGACCCGGTTCTTATAGAATGAAGGATATGGACGACAACGACATACCCAGTTCTTGGAATGCGGATGAGCTTAGGCGATACTATGTGTAATTTGATATAATCTTTTTTCATTTTTTCTATGGTACCCTTTTCCTTTCAAGAGGGGAGAAAGGTTTTTAATGGGGCCATAGCTTGTAATTTTTCATTCTTATTTAGCCCTACAAGGGCCAAATCCCCCAAAGATGTAATATGTAAAATCTGAGCCTGCACCATCGAGTGCAAAAAGAAAAATAGGGAGAAGCTCAAAAGATGTCCCCAAGGGGATGCAGAGCATGACGAAGCTACAAAAAAGTCGTTCCTAATGGAGCGCAGCATAAGTTTTCTGCTCAAAAGTCGGTCGTAAGGGAATGCAGAGCCAAAAAATTGACGAAGATGCAAAAGTCGTTCCTAAGGGAGCGTAGAGTAAGTTTTCTGCTCAAAAGTCGTTCCAAAGGGAATACAGAGCCAAATACCACAGAAATATAAGGTGAAGAAGTTCAAAAGTCATTCCTAAGGGGATGCAGAACTTAAATGCCACCGAAATATAAGGTGAAGAAGCTCAAAAGTCGTTCCTAAGGGGATGCAGAGCTTAAAAGACTCAAAAGTCGTTCCTAAGGGGATGCAGAGTCTGGGTGCAGTTTCGTGTGTGTGTTAGGGACATTCATTTGCACATTTCATTACATCATTCATTGCATTCATACACATTCATGTTGACATTTATAGGACCATCATCATCATAACATGAAGCACAAACGGAAATGCTTCAGCTTGGACAACAATACTTCGATGAGCACGAAGAAGCAAGGACATGCTTCGTTGTGTACGAAAAGAAGGGAAGGTGTTTTTCGCCTTCGACTCAAAAAATGTAGATTTTGTAACACCCCTGGTGTTACTGTCACTAAAACTTGAGCATAGCATCATTAGCATTAGCATATCATGTGTTTGTCACACCTAGAGTGCATTCACTAGGTAAAAGTTTCAAATATGTTGTACTGATATGACTTGATGTGTGGTTAACTCTAGTGCAAAGCACTCAACCCTAAATCTGGGCTTATGGATATAAGGGAAGCCCAAGCATGAGAAAACTTCAAAAGATATGAGGAATGATCCTAAGATATCCTCTTGGAAGGACTAGAGTGGCATCCAAACCCTAAAAGTGCTAAAAACCCTGAAAAGACCCTAGAAAACCCTAAATTGGAACCCTAGGAGGCTAAGTGTAAAATTGGTGCACCTTTGGACCAAAGTGCAAAAACCAAGGTATTAGGGCACCTCAAATCATATGTTTCACACATTTGAGGATTTGCAAATCAAATTATGAGATTTGGGCTTATTTGCAAAAAGACACCCTATACCTCTCATATGGCTAAGTCTGAATTCAGTTGAATAGGGCTGACTTTAGAGCTCTATATTTCTAAATCTACAAGAAATTTGTCTAGGGTCAATACATCAAAATTATAGAGCTACTAAAGGAGTATAACTTTGGTTAAGTCATCAGGCATAAGTGATGTACAAAAGATGGAGTTAAATGGACTCCAAATACTGCTTTCAGTCACCCCTATAGCCTGAATTCTTACTGACAGTGAGAGTTGATCAACTTTGGACTCGATTCAAGCTCAAAGGAGTGGGAAAATGAGTCAGGTCTCTATAGTCGATTTGTAGCTGGATTATAGGACTACAACTTTGATGTAGAGAGTTGGTCAGGTCACTACATAAAATCTGAAGCAAATCACGCTGCAAAAATGCTCGGTCAGAACGACTGAAGGTGGTGGCCATGGTACAATACCAAAAAAATCTTCAGATGCATCACCCCTCGCCGCCGGTGAACCGTGCGCCAGGATTCGCGTCCGCCGCCACGATTCACGCCTCGAATGGATGGATTGTGCTCGAAGGTAAAAAGATCTCGTCACGGATGAGTTTGGGGCACTATGGCCACCCTGTTGCTATGCCCACTTGCCCAGCGACGTGGTCGTGCGATCATCGCCGGGGCTGTCGCCATTGTCTCTAGTTACGCCACGCCTTAGGCCATTTACCACGTCGTCGCGCGCCGTAGTGACTGCCCGGTAACCGCCGTAGCTTCGCAACCAGTGATCGCCACGGTAGATCACCGCGGTGACTCATATCTTCTTCCCGGCCGCCAGCGCAATCTCTTCGAATTGGACACCACCGCTCATGGACTCTATAAATTGAGCATGCCATGAGCTCCATAGGGTAATCACACATCCAAAGCACCAACTCTCGTCTCCGATCATCCACTAGAGCCTCCAAATTGCCCATTTCCCCCAAATCGGTCAAGAACTCCGCCGTGGAGCCTCTCCCCATGGCCAGCCCTCCTCAGGTTGGTTCATGCCTCTCTATTACATGTTCTAGCATCTCTTAGGTCCCCTGTTGCTTGTAGACTTGGTGGATTGAATTAGACCACACTAAATTTCCCGGAGCACCGTAGTTTCTTCTCGGTTTTCGCCGTCATCGTAAGCAGGCGTATTCCAGCCTGGATTGGTGCAATTGATTGAGGGGTTAGTGTCGTCAAGGGTAGAATTCGGTGCCGGCTAAGTTAGGGATCCGGTCTTGGCGTATTTCGGCCAGTATAGACTCACCGGAGACACGCTCGTCGCCATCCACCGTCGTGGACTTGGCACTGCGAAGAAACAGAAGTAGAAGGGGTTTTCCGCAAACGTCAGTGAAACATATGAATAGTGTCGCGACCCCTTTTCAAGTTGTTTAAAACGCAACGGGTCTCTGTGCAAACTGTCCACCGTGGATGCGTTTGCCTGTTCACGGGCTGACTTGGGCAGTTTCAGCCCATCACTATTCATTATTTCTCTTTTTCTTTTTCTGCCAGGATTGGAGAATTCATAGAAAATTGTAGAAAAATGTTAAAAATATGAGACCAATTTTGTTGAACTCCTAAATTTCTATAGTATTTAATAAAAATGGTTTCAAGATTTTTAGTCCAAACCAGGAATTATGAAGTATTTAAAATAGCCAAAACCTGGTCTCTTGGAATTTTAGGAATTATTTGAAGACTCCAAAAATCACCAAACTTTTTGGATAAGCTTAAAATGATATTCAGAAACTTTGGGTGAAGTTTGGCTTGCTTTGGACATTGTTTGGTCCCTAAACCTAAAACCCTAGTCTTCTAGGTAATGGCTGCCCTCTGAAATAAAGAACTGACTCCAAAAACCCTAGTTTCCTGGAGTACCGTGAAGGAAAATTGTATTCAAGACCTAATATGATGTACCTTTATTATTATTGCATTTTTATAAGCATTACATGAGCATTCATGATTATATATGGTTATATATAGAAAACGAGGAAGAAGTAGCAGTTGAAGAGGAGACTGCACCACCGACTGAAGACCCACCTACAAGGAACTGCTTATATTTTGATATTTGTGGAGCAGAGCCCGACTCTCCTATAACACAAGCCAAGCCCCGGTGCATTTGCCACCTCCTTGCTATTTTAAAATCTTTCTCACTTGCTTGATGCATTAGGTAATAGGAGTTGTGTGCTAAACAATTGATGCATTTCCTTCCTTGGAAAATTGATTACTCTTCCTTGATCACCTGTTTTATGAAAAGGTTTTTCTGATGCTTAGTCTTGCTCTAGAAAAACAAAATGTTTTGTTTTGACAAAAGATGATGCTCCAAGTGGGATGGGATGTTTTCAAAAATAAAACTTGATGGTGGATCCATCATGGCCATGATGGATTCAACATCGAAAAAGATGTACCTCTGCCAGGTACCAAACTTTGGGTTTTTAAATGATAAAGCTGAGACCGGGCGGGTGACTTGCACGAGAAGAGAGTCTCGGTGTAGTGTCTCCGTCTGCGTCGATTAAGGACCATGTCGATGTAGGCTTGATGATTGAGGACCTTTTAATTGGTCACATGCCTCATCATGGGTAAGCTTTGCCTCGGGCAGACTAATACCAGAATAAGACAACATGTAATGGGAGTGGAGAGATGGCGAGAGTAGCGTGTACCCTCCATGGCAAGAGACTGGACGGTGGTGTATCTGTGCTCTCGGTTGGTGTGAACCTGATCTGGTCTTAAGAACCCCAGTGGCGAGTTGACATATGCAAGGGTTAAGTGCTACATATGTCGTGTGATTGGAGATCCCCAGCTGGGTATTAATCGATTCGGATCGCCGTTACTTCTCGGACATGAAGACTTGGTCACTGTCCTACACGTAGCATTCCAGTAAACTTAAAGGGATGATAAAAGATGGCTAGTATAGGCCAAGTGCTTGAACTAGGGTAGAAAGAACTCTAGTAACAGGGAATGACTTAGCTTGTTAATAGAACTGGATTTTTAAGGATCCGCTATTAGTAAGCATTTCTGCAAACAAAGTCTTGATTCTTGATTAAGCCTTACCTTGACTCCCTCCAAGCCAGCATATCCTTGAGAGTCGTTTATTTTGACGGGTAAGACTTGCAAAAGTACACTTCGTACTCAGGGTTTTCGAACCCATGTTGTTGTAGGTGAGGAAGTAGCAAACTTTTGTTGCTTTTGCTCTAAGGTGGTGCCAAAGGAAGAATCTCAAGAGTGAAGCCTCGGGAGGATGTTGTCCTCCTTTTTAAAAACATTATACTTTTATGCGGGAGGAGTTTTTGCCTCCCGAGTTTGTAATAATATTACTTCTGCACTCATATACTACTGGTCTGTACTAATAACACTCCTTCTATATTTTAATGTAAATTAAGTTACTATAATTGCTTACGCTTATTTGTTCCTCCGATGTGTTGTAATATCTGCGTGACGGGTGAAACACTGTTGGGAAAGGTAAAGAATACAGATACCGAACTTGTCGAGTGATCAGGTGCATCTACAGGGTTGTCTGAGGTCCGCTGGACAAGGACAACTGTAGGTGGGCCTAATGACTCAGGAGGTTCCGCCATAGATTTCGTCCACAGCAAAGCAATTTATACATGGAGGGAAAGGTAAAAATATATTACAAGGTATGGACAAGTATACAAAGTAATGTTCAATTCCCGATTACAATGTTTTTTACAAAGATAATACAAATGCTTCTAAGTCCTATGTAGGCAGGCCTAAACAATAGCTTCAGAAGCCTTCAGAAGATTATCAATCTTCGGCACCACCATCCTACACACAAACAAGAAGTATAAGGTAAAAAGTAACCACAAGAGATGGCAACAGGTATAAGTTTCATACCGGCTTAAGCAAGCTTCGGGCCTCGTCACCAGAAAAATCTCGCCCACCCTTTGCTCAAATTTGAGTTATAAATCTATTTCCAATACCGCGGGCTTCGCTGGGGATGTCAACCAAGTCTAATGGAGACAGACTGAAGGTTGGTTTGTTTACCATTTTTTCGTGTGTACAACCAGCCTTCATGAATACTACAGCCGTGCCGTGAGAAGCCAGCAGGGCACAAAAGTCGCCGTGCCCGGCTATCACTTCATCAAGCGCCTCAACTTCGCCTTCAATGTGTTCTAAGGTGCTTGGTATATTTTTAGCTGAAGGGGTAAACTCTTCGGAGCTGGCTCCAACCGAGTTGAAAACCCTTTTCAGACGTTGTACACAGCAGTTGCCGAAGTTCAAACATATGTTCCGAAGCTCTTTTAAAGTTTGTTGCAGTTTTGTATTTTTATCAGCTTCAGCTTTGTATTTTGTCTGTAAATCTTTTCTCTCTTTTTCGAAGCTCTCTGATTTTTGGAGAAGTTCCTTGTTTAATCTAGCGTTTTCGGCTTGGGCTTCTGCAAGTGAACCCTCCATTGCCTAAAGCAGGAAATCTTTCTTCTCAAGAGAAGTTTCGTAGTCTTTAATTTTGTTTTCCAAACCCTCGATTATAATTTCGTTCTTTTTATCTTCGAGGTCTTGCTGCATTCTGAGCGTCTTGCTTAGCAACATACTCTGTAGAAACGAACCTTCATCAGAAAACTTTGCTTCATCAGAAAAATAAAAAGAAAATTTTACTTCATCTTAAAAGGAATTTTACCTTGAAGTTGGAATAAAACAAACTACCGACGATATGTTATCGCCGGTAGCCACTAATATCAGCTTCGAGCTTCGGGAAACCGACACTCTTCGATAGAGTGCTGATTATCTTTGCCCCGGTACGGTCGCGAATGCATCCTAAGGCCCCTTCATCGATCCCACCAAAGAGCATGGCTCCTGGCTGGTAGCCACATGATATACCATACTCCTGTAGCTCCTTCTTTTCGGCCTCGGATAATTCTTGCGCGACCAGGTTCCGAAGGTCGAAGTCTTGTTCCTTCGAATCAGCATCGGCAATCTTTTTTCCCTTGTCAGGCACTGTGGCCATGACCTCCTCTGCAGCTTCGGCAGAGGCATTTACTTCGGTAGTGGCCTCGGCACTTGCAAGAGGTGTTATTTTAGATGGCGAGGCCGATGGTGGCGTCCGTTCAATGGCTTGCATTATGGTAACGATTCTTCTCTTTTTCTGCCCATCCGCCTTCTTTGTAGCCGAAGGCTCGTCCTTCTTTTGTAAAAGCTTCGGTAGTTCCGGTCCTAGAGGACTTAGCAGCTTGATAGGTAGAGATTCAGTCATTACCTTTAAAATTTCTGCCACTTCGGCAGTAGGAGGTGTCGAAGGAGTCTCCTCTTCTACCTCAGTTACTTTTGGCTCTGGAATTTTAGCTTTTCTTTTCTTCGAAGCTGCCACCTTCGGCTCAGGACTGGATTTTCTCTTCTTTAAAACATTCTCATCCTCTTTCACCATCCTGGCAGCTTGTATGTTTAGAACGCTGACAATTCTTTTCCTCTTCACCCCTTCGGCACCCTTGTTGAGCTGGTCGTAATCAGGGTATTCAAATTTCAGAGCATCCATCACCCGGTTTAACCTTCATTTTGGCCGGGTGCCGAAGGCTACTATCATCAATTGGTCTTCTGTCTTGGTATAGTTTCCCAGTATTTCATTACACATAGTTTCAATCATTTCTAGCCATTCTTGGCAAGGCTCCTTGAACTATTTTTCAAATTTGAAACGATAAAGTAATCAAACAAGTTCATGTTTCTTCTTCGTTCCCTTCATCTTCGGCATCCCCAGCCACTTGACGTTGGATACATCCGGTTGGCCAGGTATTCTTGCACCAAGTCCCTGGTGCTGATTTGCTCAGCCACCACCTTGAATTCTACCTCGGCTAGCTGGCATGCTGACCCTAGCTGCATGTTGCACAGGGGCCTAGTCATTCCAAGTTTAAGGACAGTGGGCACATGACCATCGTCATCAGTTTCCCCCTCTTCTTCTCATCAACCTTAATATAAAACCATTCACCTTTCCAGTTGGTTGGCCACTTGGTGCGATAACTGAGAACTGGAGCCTTCGTATCCTTGCGATACACAAAATTGTAGCAACCAAAATTTTCATGAAGACCGTCTGCCCTGGCCTTCGTCTGGTAGTGCAACTCGTGCACTCGACAGAATGCTTCGGCATCTGGGCTCATCCCTTGGCTTCGGAGGGCCCAGATGAAGACGCTAAGCCTAACAATGGCGTTAGGGGTCAACTGATGAAGATATATTTCGAAATTTTTCAAGACTTCCCTACCATCTCGTTCAGAGGAAGTCACAGTCCTGCTCTAAAAAAGCTCTTGAAAACCACTACCTCATCATTCTTCGGTGTTGGGGTGGTCTCTTCTCCGGCAAATCGGTTAAGTTTCCTCTCAGCATCCCCAAAGTAGCCTAGCTTCATCATCATGGGCATGTCAGCTTCAGACATAGTAGATTTCTCAAAATCTAGATGGCTGGGTTTTGTTGGGATCAAAATACTATAATCTTCCTCATCCTCTTCAATATTTTCTTCTTCGGCAACGGTCTGTTCAGCTTCGGCAACAGGAGTACCTTCGTCAGTAGCTCCCTCTGTCACAACTAGACCTAATTGTTTCATGACTTCGGAAATTGGTGCTGTCTCGGTGACCTCGGTGTCTTCTCCCTCACGAATCACCCTTGCAGTCGAATGCACTCTGGCCATTTGATGGATTTTTTGTGGTTTTAACGAAGTTGATGTTTGTTTTTCAGTTTTGACGAAGCTCACTCTTCTGACGAAGTTATCTCTAAATGATGAAGTGCTCACTTGAGAGCGCAGTGAAAAAAAGCTTCGGCTATGGTTAAAGTTTTTAACAGCACAACAGTGCAATGGCAATGAATGTTGTGGTAACTCTGCACCAACCCGTCTGTTTATATAGTGCTGCAGGTGGGAAGGTGAACCGCCAAATTGACTGCACCCGCTGAACGGTGGACCACTCGGCGCTTGGAAGGTGAACCGCCAGATCGCCTGTATTCGCTGAACGGTAGACCACCCAACGCCTGGAGTTGTTGGGAACTTGTTCTGAAATGCTATGAATTAAGAACAAGGCAACAAAAAATGTTAAATATTAATGCCCTTCGTCCACTGAATCATTATTTCCCCAAGGATTTAATGAGCTTCGGACGAAGGCCATGAGCGAGATATCACGAAGGTCATACCTTCGTGATTAGAGTTATAAAACGTTGTAAAATGAAATATAGAAAATACAAAACATCAGGGAACTATGTATCAAAAGCACATAAGATTATTCACATATTTTATTATGTAAACCTAAATATTAAAACATAATATTTAGGTATATTTATACCTTCGCCTTGGCAAAAAGCAATAATTCCAGCATAATGTGTCAGCGATTACCAGATTGCGTGAACAGTACCTATTTATAGGCACAGGGCGCAACCTGTGTATAATTACATTTATGCCCTTTACAATCGACTACAATAAAGACACAGAACATCATGGGTCTTTTAGGTCATTTCATCTTTAAGTCGGTTCACCCCTTCGTCTTGAGGCATGTCACTGTGCCGAAGCTTTATAGGCGATAGCTTCGGCGCTGCTCTTGAGAGGATCTGCCGAAGGTGTTTTCTTTCTTTAGGATCTTCGGCTACGAAGCATACCCCCAACAGTAGCCCCTTCGCGGTGCTAGATCGTTTTTCGTAATGAGCTTGATCCGTGAAAAAGTCTACTAGGCTTCGGGATGCCAAAGATCCGAAAAACACCTTCCCTGAGCTCGTTGGCGAGAAACGATTAAAATAATCCACGCGCGAGGTGGCCCCATCTTGCAGCAGTTATGCGCGCACTGACGATTCACCTTCTCGGACTCTGTGGCCCACCGATCAGTGAGTGCGAGTGGCTATTTGTCCGGTGCGGAAGGCCTTGATGATTCACCTTCCCACCTGCGGCACTATATAAATAGACAGGTAGGTGTGAAGTTACCACAACATTCATTGCTATTGCACTGTTTTGCTGCCAAAATATTGACCAAAGTCGAAGCTTGCTCACTGCTTCCGCAACCGAAGCTATTTATTTTGCTCAAGCTTCGTAACAAGAAAAAGCTTCAACAAAGTTAAGAAAAAATTTCAACTTCATTCGAAAAACAAGAAATTCAATCACCAGATGGCCAGAGTATGTTCCACAGCTAGGGTTACTCGTGACAGAGAGGAGGCCGAAGGTGCTGAAACTGCCCCAATCTCCAAAGTGATGAAGCGCTCAGGGCTGGTAGCATCGGAGGATGCACCTGTCGCTGAAGCCGAGCAGGCTGATGCCGAAGAACTTGAGTCTGAAGATGATTACAGCGCAGTGCCAACTAAACCCAGCCACCTGGAGTTTGGGAAATCCACCATTTCCAAAGATGACATGCCGAAGCTGATAAATTTGGGCTATTTCAATGAAGCGAAGAAGGAGCTGGTTCGTTTCGGCGGGGAGGAGATTACTCCGAAGCCAGGAAAAGATGAAGTAGTGGTCTTCAGAAGCTTCTTTAAAGCTGGTTTAAGATTTCCTTTAAACAAGATGATTGCGGATGTATTGAAGAAGTTTGGGATCTACCTTCATCAATTAACTCCTAACGCTATCGTTAGGCTTAGTGTTTATATCTGGGCTCTCCGAAGCCAAGGGGTGGAACCATTTGCCGAAGGTTTCTGCCGAGTGCACGAGCTTCATTATCAGACCAAGGCTAGAGGAGATGGGCTGCATGAAAACTTTGGCTACTACAATTTTGCCTATCGCAAGAGTACGAAATTTCCAGTGATCAGCTATCGTAGCAAGTGGCCAGCTGGCTGGAAGTTTGAGTGGTTTTACGTCAAAGTTGACGAAGAAAAGGAGAAGCTGGTCCAGAGCCCGTTAGAATTAATCTTCGAAGAGACCAGACCCCAGTGCAACATGACACCAGGGAGTCCAAGCCAAATTGCTCTGGCTGAATTTAGAGTTATTGCGGAGCATATCGGCACTAGGGGCTTAGTGCAAGAATTCTTGGCTTTCAGAGTATTCCCAACTTTTAAAGAGTGGGACATGCCGAAGCTTAAAGGAGAAAAGAAGAAGGGGGAACTTATTCGGTTACCCTATCATTATAAATTCAAGAAATATTTCAAAGTGCCTTGCCAAGAGTGGCTAGACACGATTGAAGTGATGTGCAATGAAATTCTCAGCAATTACTCTAAAAAAGAAGATCAACTAATGACTGCAGCCTTCGGCACCCGTCCATAGCGAAGGCTGAACCGAGCAATGGATGCTCTGGACTTTGAATATCCCGACTACGAGCGACTAGACAAGGATGCCGAAGGGCAGAAGAGAAAGAGAGTGGCTGGTGCTCTGAATAAAGACGATGAAGAACAATTGAAAAAGAAAAAGCTGAAGCCTGAGCCGAAAACAGATGCTTCGAAGAAGAGAAAAACTATAGCTCTGAAGCAGAAGGCAATTGATGAGGAAGAAGAGACTGCTGCAACACCCTCTACCACTGACGTGGAGGAAATTTTAAAGGTAATGACTGAATCTTTGCCTGTCAAGCTAAGTCCACTGGGGCCACATCTGACGAAGCTTTTTCAGAAGGAAAAGGATCCCGCAAAAACGAAGAAAGCAGCTAGGCCGAAAAGCAAAGAATCATTACAGTGACGGAAGTCATTGAAGGGACACCACCACAAGCTTCAGCTCCAAAGGCACTAGCTGTTGAGAGCACAACAGCTACCAAAGCTGCACCTTCGGAAGCTACAGCTAAAGATATTCACTTAGAAAGCACAATTGCTAATATTGATAAGATACTGCTAAACATGGTCGCAGAAGAAGCTGCTGCAGCCACCGAAGAGACTGCGGCCCCAGAGCCCGAGAAGAAGAACGAGAAGAAGAAAGAAATAGCCGAAGACACTTCGGAAGATGAAATTTTTAACTTTCAAAACTTAGTTGGTCAAGAGCTGACAAAGGCTGAAAAAGAAGAGCTAAAAGAGTATACCATATCTTGCGGATATCGGCCGGGGGCACTTCTCTTCGGTGGTGTCGATGACGAAAAGTTGGGCTACGTCCGGGATCATACCGGAGCGAAGGTTATTGGTACTCTATCAAAGAGTATTGGTTTCCCGAAGCTCGAGACAGACATTAGCCGCTACCGACAACAACACATCGTCGGTAGTTTATTCTATTCCAATTTCAAGGTAAACAACTTTTCTTTAACTTTTATTGTTTCAATAACAAAGATGTTTTCTAACGAAGGTTGTTTGTGCGCAGAGTATGCTTTTGAGTAAAGCTTTGAAAATGCAGCAAGATTTGGAAGATAAAAAACACGAAGTTATAATTGAGAGCAAGCTTAGAAAGCAAAATAAAAGACCAATCAGTTGCTCTTGAAAAGAAGGACTTCGAGCTTCAAACAACCGAAGGCTTATTGGCAGAAGCTGAAGCTAAAATCACAGAACTAAATACGAAGCTTCTCTCCCAGTCAGAAAACTTCGACCAATAAAAGCAAAAGCTTAATGCAAAATTTGAGGCCGAGGTCCAGAAAAGTTCAGATTTGCAAAAATCATTGATAGGGCTTCAAAACAAATGTCTGGAGTTCAGTAATCGATGTATACAACGACTGAAACATATCTTTTATTCGGTTGGAGCCAGCAGTGAGAAATTTAACCCTTCGGCTGAAGACCTGCCAGGGGCCTTCGAACATATTGAAGGTGAAATTGATGATCTTGAAGAAGTTATAGCTGGACATGGTGACTTTTATGCCCTGGTAGCTTCTCGGGGCATAGCTGTCGCCTTCCTGAAATCTGGCTGCGAACATGGAAAGGTTGTTAATAGACCCAATTTCAGTTTATCATCAACAGATTTGGATAATATTCCCAACCTTGCCTGAAGCATAGCAAATAGATTTATAAAACTGGTATGGACGAAGGGTGGACGAAACATGGCTGGTGATGAAGCTCGGAGTCATCTTAAGCCGGTAACAAAATCATACCTTGTGCCTACCTCTTCCTTCAAATTTGAATCTTCCTTACAATACTTTAATATATACAGGATGACGAAGCCGACGAAGCTGAAGAGTAAAAAGACGAAGCCGAAGTTCAATGGATGACGAAGCCGACGAAGCTGAAGAGTAAGAAGACGAAGCCGAAGCTCAATGGATAACTGTAGAAAAAACTCTAAGAATTATTGTAATAACCTTTGTAAAGAATAGTGTAATTAAATTTTACTCTGAACTTTGTTCGTACCTTGTAATATATTCTTACCTTTCCGTCAATGTATAAAGTGCTTCGGTGTGAACGAACTTAGTATTTTTGAGCCGAAGGCGAAAAACACCTTCCCTTCTTTTCGTACATAGTGAAGCATAAAACTGCTTCTTTTTCTTTTTGCCGAAGCTTTAACTTTAGAGCCGAAGCAACTGCCTGTGTTATGATGATGATGATCCTATGTATGTCTAAATGAATGTTTATGAATGCAAATGTATGATGTAATGTACCATGCAAATGAATGTTCAAACACACATAAACGAAGCCACAACCATAGCCTTCATTCCCTTAGGAATAACCAGAGTCTCTTTGCCGTTTATTTTTCGGCTTCACCGTTTATTTTTCTGTGTATCAGCGCTGACTTTTCGCTATAAGTTCTGCATTCCCTTAGGAACGTCTTTTGAACTTCTTCGCCTTCTATTTCGGTGGTATCGCGTTGACTTTTCTCGCTTCGCCTTATATTTCGGCGGAATCAGCGTTGACTTTTCGCTGTAAGCTCTGCATTCCCTTAGGAACGACTTTTGAGCAGAAAACTTACACTGCGCTCCCTTAGGAACGGCATTTTGTAGCTTCATCGTGCTCTGCATCCCCTTAGGGACGTCTTTCGAGCTTCTCCCTATTTTTTCCTTTCTCTTTGCACTCGATGGTGCACTCTCAGCTTTTACATTTACATTTTTGGGGGATACTGCTCTTGTAGAGCTGAAAATAAAAAAGAGAAATTACATGCTATGGCCCCATTAAAAACCTTTCTCCCCCTTTAGAAAGGAAAAGGGTACCATAGGAAAAAATAAAAAGATTACATCAAGCTATACATAATATCGCCGAAGCTCATCCGCATTCCAAGATCTAGGAATGTCGTTGCCGTCTCCTTCAATCTGTAAGAACCGGGTCTTGATGAAGATACTACCATAAAAGGTCCTTCCCACTTCAACTGTAGCTTGCCTACTGTATCTGGGTTGGTAACTCTCTAAAGTACCAAGTGCCCTGGCTTGATGTTTTTTAACCGAACTTTTCTGTCACGCCATTTTATTATTTCGGCTTGATATTCATTGATGTTCTCCACAGCCTGAAGCCTGATCCCTTCTATAGCATCTTTTGCCAAAGAATAATCAGCTTCGACCTCTGCCGAAGCCACTGTTCTTATTGATCCTGCTTTAGCTTCTTCTGGGGTTATTGCTTCATCGCCAAACAATAATTTGAATGGTGTAAAACCCGTTGACCTTGATATTGTTGTGTTGTGGCTCCACACCACTTTGATCAATTCATCTGGCTACTTTCCTCTGGGCTGATTGAAGATTATCTTCATTATTTTCGTCATTATAATGCCATTAGCTCTTTCAATAAGTCCATTTGACTCCGGATGTCTGACCGATGCAAAATGAATCTTCGTGCCAATTTGTCCACAAAATTCTTTGAAAGCTTCAGCATCGAACTGTGTTCCATTGTCAGTAATAGCCTTCGGCACTCCGAAGCGACAAACAATATTTTGCCAGAAAAATTTCTAGACAGTGACCGAAGTTATTGTGGCTAAAGGCTTCGCCTCAATCCACTTGGAAAAATATTCTACCGCCACCACAACATATTTTAGATTTCCTTGAGCTGGTGGAAGTGGACCTAGCAAATCGAGGCCCCCACCTTTGCAACGGCCAAGTGGGCTGTATTAACTGAGTTAGAGATGAAGGTTGTTTCTGATCTCTTGCACATTTTTGACAGCCTTGACATTTTTGAACTAACTCTGCTGCATCAGAAGCTGCCTTCGGCCAATAAAATCCTTGACAAAAACTTTTTCCCAGCAAGGGCCTAGATCCGATGTGAGATCCACACAGACCTGCGTGTATCTCCTTCATCAATTCAATACCTTCGATCCTTGATAAACATTTGAGGAGTGGTGAACAAACTCCATGTTTATACAATTCCCCTTCTATCATGACATATGGTCTTATTCTTGCCTCCATTCTTTTGTTAAAAGCTTCGTCACTTGAAAGACAATTTCCTTGAAGGAAAGATATTATTTCAGTTCTCCAATCTTCACTGTGCACTGGAGAAATAGTGAGCACTGCTCTTTCCATAAGCTCAACCGAAGGTGCTTTTATTGTTTCAAAAAATACTTCGGAGGGTAAAGGGAGCCCCTGAGCGGCTGATTTGGCTAGCAAATCGGCATGCTCATTTTCACCTCTTGGAATACTTTTGACGGAAAACCCTTCGAAGGAAGCTTCCAACCTTCGGACTGCATCCAGATATTTTTCAAGCTTCGGATCTCGTGCCCTGCTGCTTTTATCCACATGGCCAGCTATGACTTGAGAATCAGTTTTTAAGATGGCTCTTCTTATTCCCGTTGCTCTTAGTTTCCGAAGCCCCAAAAGAAGTGCTTCATACTCAGCAATATTATTTGTGCAACTGAAGTCTAGTTTGACTGCAAAACATGTTTTGACTTTTGAAGGTGCTACTAGAACTGCAGCTGCTCCTGCACCGAAGGTTCCCCAAGAACCATCACAGAACACCGTCCAAGCTTCGGTATCCTTGTTTGTCCCTTCTTCGTGAGCCCGTGTCGTCCAGTCAGCTATGAAGTCTGCTAGCGCCTGAGATTGAATTGAAGATCTATGCACATAGTCAATGGTGAATTCATTGAGCTCCGCGGCCCACTTTCCAACCCTTCCAGTAGCTTCTCTGTTTCTCATAATATCCTTCAGAGGCTGTGAGGAGGGAACAATTATGTGGTAAGCCTGGAAATAATGCCGAAGCTTCCTGGAAGCCATTAACACAACATACAACACTTTCTCCAACTCTGTGTAATTTTTCTTTGATGAGCTCAACACTTCGGAGACAAAATATACTGGGACTTGCTTTTTATTTTGTCCTTCAAGCTTCTCCTGTACAAGCGCCGCGCTCACTGTGGAGTGCGAAGCTGCCACATACAATAGCAGAGGAGCCCCTAGCGTGGGTGGAGTTAGCGTCGTTAAGTCTATCCAGTACTGCTTCAGCTCTTCGAAGGCTTTCTGCTAAGCTGATCCCCATTGAAAGACTTCGGTCGACTTCAGCACTTCAAAGAATGGTAAATTTCTCTCTGTTGATCTAGATATGAATCGATTCAAAGATGCAGTCTTCCTGTCAGCCGTTGAGCCCCTTTCTTTGAGCTTGGCAGTTCCATCCGAAGGATAGCTTGGATTTTACTTGGATTAGCTTCGATCCCTTTTGTTGAAACTAGACAACCAAGGAATTTTCCCTTTTTTACTCCGAAGACACATTTTTCTGGATTCAACTTCAGACCAGCTTGCCTAAAATTGGCAAATGTTTCCTGCAGATCAGCAATGTGATTTTCCTGCTTCGTGCTTTTTACTATGATATCATCAACATATGTTAGCACATTTCTGCCTATCTGAGAGTGAAGGACTTTCGCTATCATTCTACTGAAGCTTCCACCAACATTCTTGAGCCCCTCAGGCATCCGAAGATAACAATATGTGCCGCTGGGGGTTATGAAGCTGGTTTTTGGCTCATCTTCCTTCTTCCTCCAGATTTGATGGTAGCCTGAATAACAATCTAGTAGACTCATGAGTTCTGACAAAGCTTCTGCATCTACTAGAGAATCTATTCTTGGTAATGGGAACTCATCCTTCGGACAAGCCTTGTTGAGATCAGTAAAATCAATACACATTCTCCATTTACCATTGGCCTTCTTCACCATAACAGTGTTGGCTAGCCATTCTGGGTATTTTACTTCTCTGATGACTCCAGCAGTAAGAAGTCTTTTCACTTCATTCCGAGCACCTTTGGCTTTGTCATCAGACATTTTCTGAAGCCTCTGCTTTTTGGGTCTGAAGGATGGATCGACATTGAGCGAGTGTTCAATGACATCCCTGTTGACACCACAGAGATCGTTGGCTGACCATGCAAAGACATCTTTGTTGTTGAATAGAAACCTTGTTAGGGTTTTCTCCTGTTCCTCAGACAATTGAGATCCCAGCAACACCTTCTGCTCTGCTATATCTTCACATAAGAGCATGGGCTTCGGCTGATCGGACGAAGCAGCCTTCTCCCTTCTGTACTTGTACTGCTCACAAGCTTCGGCTCCATCTATATTATGAATTGCTTTTGAATCTGTCCAGTTTCCTTCAGCCTTTCTGGCAGCTTTCTGACTTCCATGAATAGCAATAGGCCCTTGATCCGAAGGTATCTTCATGCATAGATAAGCTGGATGGAGAATTGCTTCAAAAGCATTGAGTGTCCCCCGACCAATGATTGCATTGTAGGGGTACTCCATGTCGACAATATCAACCACAACTTGCTCAGTCCTTGTATTTTGACAAATCCGAAGGTCACTGGCATCGTGATCTTGCCGAGCGCTACAATCTGTCTTCCTCCGAAGCCACAAAGAGGGTGTGTAGCATCATGAATCTTATCCTCTAGCTCTTGCATCTGTCTAAAGGCCTTAACAAATATAATATCCGTTGCACTGCCTGTATCAACTAGAACATTGTGGACCAGAAATCCTTTGATGACACAGGAGATAACCATAGCATCATTGTGAGGGTAATCCTTGAGCTGAAGGTCCTCTTGGGAGAAGGTAATTGGGATGTGGGACCATCTCGAGTTGATGAAGGGTCCCTGCACCCCGACATGTTGTACCCTTCTCTGTGCCTCCTTCTTCTGCTTCTTGTTGGCCGGCTCTGAACATGAACCGCCTGTTATCGGGAGTACCAGCTTCGTAGCCGAAGCAGCTCCAGATTGGTTGTTGAACGAAGCCATCAACTCAAAAAGTGGAAGTGAGTTCACCGGAGGTGGGCGCCAATGTTGGGAACTTGTTCTCAAATGCAATGAATTAAGAACAAGGCAACATAAAATGTTAAATATTAATGTCCTTCGTCCGCTGAATCATTATTTCCCCAAGGATTTAATGAGCTTAAGACGAAGGCCATGAGCGAGATATCACGAAGGTCATACCTTCGTGATTAGAGTTATAAAACGATGTAAAATGAAATATAGAAAATACAAAACATCAGGAAACTATATATCAAAAGCACATAAGATTATTCACATATTTTATTATGCAAACCTAAATATTAAAACGTAATATTTAGGTATATTTATACCTTCGCCTTGGCAAAAAGCAATAATTCCAGCGTAATGTGTCAGCGATTACCAGATTGCGTGAACAGTACCTATTTATAGGCACAGGGCGCAACCTGTGTATAATTACATTTATGCCCTTTACAATCGACTACAATAAAGACACAGAACATCATGGGTCTTTTAGGTCATTTCATCTTTAAGTCGGTTCACCCCTTCGTCTTGAGGCATGTCACTGTGCCGAAGTTTTATAGGCGATAGCTTCGGCGCTGCTCTTGAGAGGATCTGCTGAAGGTGTTTTCTTTCTTTAGGATCTTCGTCTACGAAGCATACCCCAACATGAGTATTTTAATCGTTTCTCGGCAACGAGCTAAGGGAAGGTGTTTTTCGGACCTTCGGCATTCTGAAGCCTTTGAGGTCTTTCACGGATTGAGCTCGTTACGAAAAACGATCTAGCACAGCGAAGGGGCTATTGTTAGGTGCCTTCTTCTTCGCCGAAGGTCCTCTAAGCAAAAACACCTTCGGCAGGACGATATGCAAGCAGACACAAGTATATGCCGAAGCCGATGCTACAATCCAGGGAGCTTCGGCATGATGACATGCCTTGAGACGAAGGGCAGCACCGACTTAAAGAGGAAAAGACCGTTTAGTCCATGTTAACTTATGTCATGTTTATAATTAGTTATCAAGGACATAAATGTAATTTCGATCAGGATGCGTCCCTTGCCTATAAATAGGTGAACAGTAACCCCGTGCTGTTCACGCTGACTTGTATTCACTCGCACGTCACACTTGGATTCTTACCTTCTGTCAAGCCGAAGGTACACATGTAATTCAATATCGATAATGTTTATTCATGGTTAATCAATAAGAATATATATAATCTGATGATTTAAGATGATTATTCGTATTCTTTATATGTAACTTATGCTTTAGCTTTCCATTACATATTGAGATGATGAAGGTATGCCCTTCATGACCTTCGACTGAAGATCATTATATCCTGAGGGAGATAATGCTTCGGAAGACGAAGGCCTTTAACCATTAACATTTGTGTTGCCTTGTTCTTAACTCATAGCATTTGAGAACAAGTCCCCAACAGTACTTGACTAGGAAACTCTAGTAGCTGGTGGGCACCGTGAAGGACAGTTATATTCAAGACACAACTTAATGTATTCTATTGTAACTGCATATTCATAGCATCACATGGGCATTCATGTATGTATATTGCTATGCATAGAAAACGAAGAAGTGATTGTCAAAGAAGAAAATGCTCCACAAGCTGAAATTCCACCTATCGAGAACAGTTTCTACTTTGATATTTGTGGAACAGATCCCGAGTCTCCTACAACACAAGGCAAGCCCCGGTGCATTTACCCTTTTCCTTGTTATTTCAAACTCTTTATCACTTGAAATGATGCATTAGGTGATAGGAGTTGGGTGATAAACAATTGCTGCATTTCCTTCCTTAGAACTGTTTACCATTCCTTGATACCTGTTTTACTTAAAAGTTTTCTGATGCTTAGTCTTGCCTTAGAAAAAAAATGGATTGTTTTAAACAAAGATGATGCTTCATATGGGATGGGAAGTTTTCAAAAGAAAAGACTTGATGGTGAATCCATCATGGCCATGATGGGTTCAACATCGGAAAAGATGTACCTCCGACAGGTACCAAACTTTGGGTTTTAAATGATAAAACGAGACCGGGTGGGTGACTTGCACGAGAAGAGAGTCTCGGTGTAGTGTCTCTGTCTAAGTCGCTTAAGGACCGTGTCGATGTGGGCCTGCTGACCGAGGACCTTTCAACTGGCCACATGCCTCATCATAGGTAAGCTTTGCCTCGGGCAGACCAAGACCAGAAAGGCTAACATGCAATGGGAGTGGAGAGATGGCGAGAGTAGCGTGTACCCTCCGTGGCAAGAGGCTGGACGGTAGTGTATCTGTGCTCTCAGTTGGCATAAATCCGGTCTGGTCTTGAGAAACCCGGTGGTGAGTTGACATATGCAAGGTTAAGTGCTACATATGTCGTGTGGTTGGAGATCCTCAGCTGAGTATAAATCGATTCGGATCGCTGTTACTTCTCAGACATGAAGACTTGGTCACTAACTTACACGTAACAATCCAGTGAACTGAAGGGTTGATAAAAAGACGTCTAGTATAGGCCAAGTGCTTGAACTAGGATAGAAAGAACTCTAGATGTAGGTAATGACTTAACCTAATAATAAAACTAGATTTTTAAGGATCCACTGTTAGTAAGCATTTCTGCAAATAGAGTCTTTGGTTCTTGATTAGCCTTACCTTGACTCCCACAAGCCAGCATATCCTTGAGAGTCTTTTTCTTTGTCGGGTAAGACTTGCGAAAGTACACTCTGTACTCAGGGTTTTCAAACCCATGTTGTTGTAGGTGAGGAAACAACGGAGTTTTGCTGTTTCTATTCAAAGGTGGTACCAAAAGAGGAGCCAAAGCAGTGATCGTGTGTGTGGGAGGATGTTGCCTCCCAGTTTGTAAACGCTAAACTTTTGTGCGGGAGGGTGTTTTTCCTCCCTGGTTTCTAATAATATTTCATGCACTCATAGCAACCAGTATTGTAATAATACTCTCTCTATATATATTTTATGAATGTAAATTAAGTTCTTGTATTCTGCTTCCGCTTATTCTTCCTCCGATGTGATGTAATGTCTGCGTGATGGGTGAGGCGCTTTTGGGCGGTTTGACGATGATACAGATGACCAAACTTGTCGAGTGATTATGTGCATCTACAGTGTTGTCCGAGGTCCTTAGGACAAGGACATCTGTAGGTGGGCCTAATACCTTAGGAGGTTCCGTCACAAAAAGCAAGATGGCCAAGCGAAGAAGCAAGTGCCAGTGTACTTCATCTCTGAAGTACTTAGTCTGTCAAAACGAAATTACACAGAGCTGGAGAAGGTACTATATGCTATATTGATGGCCTCCAGAAAGCTTCGGCATTATTTCCAGTCATACCATATTGTAGTACCTTCTTGTCACACCAGGCTTTAAGGAACAAAACCAGGTGCATCTCATACATGCGCCAAGAAGACAACATATATAATAACAGAGTGTATAGAGATAAATGTCACAATAATCAGAGTATTTATTACATAGCGGAAGACTTATTACAAAATAAAAGAATAAATATAAAACGAACTAAGGATCGTCGGCGCCAATGTCAACTGAGAAACGCCACCTAGATCAGATCAAACTCCTCGCCTTGTGGCTCCTCCTGAACCACCTGCTCTTCTCCTGAGGGGGGGGTGTGAGACAGCAAGGGTGAGCTCACACATGATCATCGCTCAACAAGTTGTGGGGAATAATGTGACATGAACTCACCAAAGGTGGGAGCTCATGGAGTGTAAGGCTTATCTAAGAGAACGGTTAAAGCTGAGCATTGCTTTTAAGTAGTTGGTCAAAATTTTATTAGCAATTACTAAGTGTAAGTAAATACCAAACCTTAAATAAAGTAATAGAACAAATTAATAATAAACCCATGCAATGCAAATGACAAAATTGAATTTAGGTTCCATAATTTAATCATCAGAGAGTCCTGAGCTGCTCATGACCGTGAGCTCGGCTAGTATACTAGTTTTACACTCTGCAGAGGTTGTACCCATTACCCACAAGTCATGCTACCCATCTGCCAAGGGGTCGCGAATCCCATACACCTCTACCTAGGAAGTGCGGCAGGGCAACACTACGAAGCCTTTACAAAGTTCCACTAGCTTTCGAAAAGCCGCTACAGTTTATAGGAAGCTCCAATGCAGGGTTCTTGTCTGACCGCCATCGCAGCAAAATCAACCAAGGACCTCCCTACACTGACCACTCCCCTACTGCCCTTGCCCCTTTCGGGTAAGGTAGTCTTCCACTAGCTTTCCTAATTAGTCAGCCAAGGGCGTCCCATTAAACCCTTGTGGTGTCACGTGGTTCTCAAGTTAAGCTCTATGTTCCAATTAACATTAATGATCTTAACATGAACATAAATAGAATAACAAAAGAATTGGATCATAGATATGATAAATGATTATCCCAAAACCATGTAAAGCAATAGAAAACTACCCAAGTGATTCAGGGGTAAACAAGGTAATGAGATAAACAATCTAGGGTGACCTATTGGGTCCCATCAAAATTAACCAATGCATGAATAAGTGATATTAAAGAACATTATTGGGTAAAAAGTGGTCAAGGGCACAACTTGCCTTCAATGAGCTCCTGCTCAGCTACTTCAACCTGCTGCTCACCAGGATCCTCGGTCACGGGCTCTTCTACTCGCCACAATACAAACAAGCACAGTGCATATAGAGAAATTAACATTACACCAAACATATAAACAAAATACACAGTAATAATCTACACGTTAAAATAAAATTCTAGGAACCGGAATCATAATTTTTGGAGTTATAGAATTGAAGTTATGAATTTTCAAAGGTTTTATTTGTTTAAAATAGGATTAAGTGAGAAATAAAGTTCTTACTGTTTTCATGACAAAACAAAGGCTCTAAGTGATAAATAATATTATTACAAAAATTTAGAAAGTGGAATGGACTAATTTAGACTTAAAATGGATTTTCTATGAATTTATCAAGTTCTAGGGTTTATTTTAATATTATAAATCCAATTTCTAATTCATTTAATCGATATAAACCAGTACTGGACTGGGCCTCAACTTCTGATAACAACAGGGGGCTCGGTGCAAGTTTTCTAAGACACAGGGAACAAGTTCCCTAGACGGCGGGTTGATTTCTATAAACTACAGGGACTCTTTAACAAAACTCAGGGCTGAAGGGGGTATCCTCTAATTTCAGCCGTTCGATCAGACGCGGATGGTCCAGATTAGATCCTAACCATTACAAACCAGCAAGCGCTCTAGATCGTCCGATCACAAATCGACGCCCCCGATTTTAAAGTCATGCTATTGCCTTTCACCCGTCCGATCTGGATAGATGGCCCGGATCCAATCCACCGAAAAGTTATCTCCCTATCTAATCTCCACCGTTGGACAAGAATCCAATGGCACAACCATCATCACCTTCCCCCGCTCATATGGGCACGGCGGCCCGGCCAGTCTACCACAGCGGCGGCAGAATTACAGGGTCCTGTCCCCTACTCGATGCCCTAAATCGCGCACATACGATGGAAATACATACGGGACGATGCGATGAATCAATTGGGAAGGGTATTACCTGTTGATTGGGTCGCGAAGGGGGCCGGCCACGGCGTGGGGTGGACGGTCGCCGTCGAACGAAGTCCGGTGGGAAATTCCGAGGTGCTGGAGCACGATTCGCCCACGGAAAGTAGTTGACCACCCTTCCCAGGACCGGGCGAACCCAATTGGACACTCTACGTGCGTACGGTCGCGTTGAGCTCGAGATTCCAGTGCGGCAGCAAACTATGGGTTCCTCACTGACGGCGGCACCCTCTCCTACAATGGCGGCGCAGGTTCTCCGCGCAATTCGAGGTGGCGTTGGCTTTCAGTATTGTCTGTGGACGCTAGGGCAACACGACCGGGCACCCAGAAGGCTTTTATCCCCAGGACGCCACGGTCGCAAGGTCCGCTCCCGGTTTCTCGCGAGGTGGGTGCAACGACCAGCCGAGGAAGGAGGCGATCCTGGCATGCGGGGCCTACCTAACAGCGTAACAAGTCGTGCAAGTCACAGAGAGCGGCTGGGCGAGATCTCCGCGCGTTGGGCACACAGGCTGACAAAGCGGGTCTCGCGCACAGTGAGTATGTGAGAACGAGCGCGAGGAAGAGAGACTGCCCAGTGGGGCCCTCGTGTCGGCGCCGATCCTTGTAGCTGGGTCGTGCGGCATGGATTCAGAAGTGGGCCGAAAGATGGTCTGCGGCCCAAGTAAGGTCTCTTTCTCTTTTTTCTTTTATCTTTTATTTTTCTGTTTTCTTTAATTGTTTTGAATCCAAATTTGAATTTGAATGTGAGTTTATCCTTTGAGTCCATTATACAAATTCACACTCTAATGTTGGAATAATATATTTTCATTTACTTATTTTTATCCTCACAATATTTATTTCCTTCTCTTTTCTAGATTCAAGAATTTCTTTTAGGTTCTAAATTCCCTTTTTGGACTTTAATATTTTCTTGTCACATTACTTTTATATTGCCACATAATGCACACAAAATAAAGAACCGACATGATGCACACATTTTTTTTGTGATAAGTCTTTTATGAACTATTTTTTTTGAATATGGTGTTCACATATGATGGTAAGTAGAAATAACACACATATAGATAAAGGAACTAATTTCTCCTCTTTTATTATAGGTTACAAACTGGGTGTTACAAATCCTACCCCCCTTAAAAATAATCTCGTCCTCGAGATTTAGGAAGATCTAGGGAAAAGGTGGGGAAAATCGATGCGAAGCTCTTCTTCTCTTTCCCACGTAGCTTCGTCTTCACCGTGGTGACTCCATTGAACTTTGCACTTCTTTATAACCTTATTCCTCGTGACACGAGTCAGTGTATCCAGAATCTTGATGGGGTACTCAGCATAAGTCAAGTCATCTTGTACACTAAGGTCCTCCATTGGTAACTGCTCTTCAGGTACCCTGAGACATTTCTTCAGCTGAGATACATGAAAAACATTATGAACATCCGCAAGATGATCCGGTAACTCCAATTGGTATGCAACCTCTCCCACTCGTTTTAAGATTAAGAAGGGTCCGATAAAGCGAGGGTACAACTTTCCTTTGACTTTAAATCTCCTCATTCCATGAAGTGGTGACACCTTGAGGTACACATAATCTCCTTCCTTAAACTCAAGCAGTCTTCTCCTGGTGTCAGCATAGCTTTTCTGCCTTGACTGTGCAGTTCTCAAATTCTCTCTTATTTGACGAACTTGTTCTTCTGCTTCTTGTATAATCTCAGGCCCAAATAACTGCCTTTCACCAGTTTGATCCCAATACAGTGGAGTCCTGCACTTTCTGCCATACAAAGCCTCAAACGGTGACATCTTCAAACTGGCCTGATAGCTATTATTGTAAGAGAACTCTGCATACGGTAGACTCTTATCCCAACTTCCACCATGCTTAAGAGCACAAGCTCTTAACATATCTTCCAGTACTTGGTTAGTCCTCTCAGTCTGCCCATCAGTCTGTGGATGGTAAGCCGAACTAAAATTCAATCTCGTATCCAAGGACTCGTGTAACTTCTTCCAATACCGAGAGGTAAACTGTGATCCCCGGTCTGACACAATCTTCTTTGGCACACCATGCAGGCATACAATCCGTGCCATGTACAACTCTGCCAACTTGGCTCCTGAATATGTGGTCTTCACTGGAATAAAGTGGGCCACTTTAGTTAGCCTGTCCACAATCACCCATATAGAATCATATCCAGCAGACGTGCGGGGTAATCCAACAATGAAGTCCATGCCAATCTCTTCCCATTTCCACTCAGGTATCTTCAGTGGGTGCAGTAGTCCGGCTGGCCTCTGGTGTTCAGCCTTAACTCTTTGGCACACATCGCACATAGCCACATGTGCAGCCACATCTCTCTTCAGTCCATACCACCAATACCTTTGCTTCAAATCCTGATACATCTTAGTACTACCAGGATGAATAGAATAGTCCGAGTCATGGGCCTCCTTTAAAATAGTCTCTCGAAGGCTTTCAATATCAGGAACACACATCCTGTCCTTGAACCATATGGTGCCCTGCTCATCTTCGGTAAATTCCGGAACTCGACCTTCAGTAATCAGATCCTTAATCTCTTTTATTTTAGCATCACCAATTTGTCCTTTGCGGATCTCTTGCTCCAAAGTAGGTTCCACATCAATAGTAACTCCTTCAGTATGAGCAACTATCCCCAGGTTAAGTCTCCTGAAATCCTCAACAATCTCATCGGGTAGCTGGGCAACAATAGCTGAATGAACATGCTCCTTTCGACTCAAGGCATCTGCAACCAAATTTGCCTTGCCCGGGTGATAGTGAATCTCCAAATCATAATCCTTAATAAGCTCTAACCAACGGCGTTGCCTAAGGTTGAGATCCTTCTGAGTGAATATATACTTCAGACTCTTATGATCCGTGTACACTTGGCACTTGGTCCCCATGATATAATGTCTCCAAATCTTAAGCGCATGCACAACGGCTGCCAATTCCAAGTCATGAGTGGGGTAGTTCAACTCTTGTTTCCGCAACTGTCGAGACGCGTAGTCGGTCACATGTCCTTCTTGCATGAGCACACATCTTAAGCCTTGGCCACATGCATCACAATAAATATCAAATCCCTTCTGTAGATCCGGCTTAACCAACACTAGTGGTGACATTAACCTCTTCTTTAGTTGATCAAAGCTATCTTGATATTTCTCATCCCACTTAAACTCTCTTCCCTTCTCTAGAAGTGAGGTGATAGACTTAGCAATCTTAGAAAATCCTTCAATAAATCTTCGATAATATTCTGCTAGTCCCAAGAAACTCCGAATCTCAGTAACTGTAGTGGGTACTCTCCACTCCATTATCTCCTTAACCTTAGCAGGATCCACTGATATTCCTCCATTAGAAATAATATGACCAAGAAATGGCACCTCACCAATCCAAAACTCGCACTTGCTAAACTTGGCATAGAGTTGATTATCTCTTAGCTTCTGTAGCACCAATCTCAGATGTTCCTCATGATCGCTATCACTATTGGAATAGATAAGAATATCGTCGATGAATACTACGACGAATCTGTCCAAATACTCCATAAACACCTTGTTCATCAAGTTCATGAAATAAGCTGGTGCATTAGTTAATCCAAACGACATAACAGTGAACTCATATAATCCATATCAAGTCGAGAAAGCCGTCTTAGGAATATCCGATGGTCTAATACTCATCTGATGGTAACCCGATCGGAGATCAATCTTCGAGAATACTCTAGCTCCTCTCATCTGATCAAATAAATCCTCAATACGGGGTAACGGATACTTGTCCTTCACAGTGACATCGTTAAGGGTCCTATAATCCACGCACATCCCTTGCGATCCATCTTTCTTCTGTACAAACAGAATTGATGCTCCCTAAGGTGAGAAATTCGGACGAATGTACCCAGCCTCTTGTAATTCCGTTAATTGCTTCTTAAGTTCCTTTAGTTCTTCTACGGACATCCTGTATGACCGTTTAGAAATAGGAGTCGTCCCAGGTAAGAGATCAATGACCAACTCAACATCCATATCTGGTGGCATCCCTGGTAACTCCTCTAGAAAGACATCCGGAAAATCTCTAACCACCCGGATGTTGTCACCAACAAACTTCTCATCTACTAAGAATGTCGCTAGTCTGATAGCGGTAGTTACTGCAATTCCAACTTCAAATCTTTCTCCTTTGGAACTGATGAGTTCTACGGTTCCCTTAGCACATTGTATAAACTACCTTTGCCTTTCTTAACCATGACATATCAAGGATCACGTCTATAGTGCTCTCTTCTAACACTATAGGGGTAGTCCATCTGGGTTAGGAACACAGGTAAGAAAGAAAGGATTGTAGACAAGGCATGTAATTACGAAGCATGTTACTTTGGGGGATTCATTAGCTAAGTGTGTTGCCTACTAAAGCTAATTCATTACCTTATGGTGGTACATGCTAAGATGCCCGTCTATACTATTTCACTCAATCAAAGAAGCAAATCAGACATTGATCATCAAAACAATCAACCAACATTTTTAAATATAGAAAATAGTTATAATTTTGTCTTAGGCCTCCTATCTCTTAAAAAGATCATAAGTGCAGGATTCTAAGGTGTGAAATCCATCATGTCTTAGAGTAGAAAAGATAAGATTAATCAGAGTAGAATAGCAAAAGGTGAGACAAGATCAAGATGAGATGAGTATAGAATGAATCAGAGTAAGGTAAGTAGGAAAGGGTTTATCCATTTCTATCTAGGTTTTGTCCTACAGTCAACATTTCCTCTGATACCACTTCTGTCACACCCGGCTTTAAGGAACAAAACCAGGTGCATCTCATACATGCGCCAAGAAGACAACATATATAATAACAGAGTGTATAGAGATAAATGTCACAATAATCAGAGTATTTATTACATAGCGGAAGACTTATTACAAAATAAAAGAATAAATATAAAACGAACTAAGGATCGTCGGCGCCAATGTCAACTGAGAAACGCCACCTAGATCAGATCAAACTCCTCGCCTTGTGGCTCCTCCTGAACCACCTGCTCTTCTCCTGAGGGGGGGTGTGAGACAGCAAGGGTGAGCTCACACATGATCATCGCTCAACAAGTTGTGGGGAATAATGTGACATGAACTCACCAAAGGTGGGAGCTCATGGAGTGTAAGGCTTATCAAAGAGAATGGTTAAAGCTGAGCATTGCTTTTAAGTAGTTGGTCAAAATTTTATTAGCAATTACTAAGTGTAAGTAAATACCAAACCTTAAATAAAGTAATAGAACAAATTAATAATAAACCCATGCAATGCAAATGACAAAATTGAATTTAGGTTCCATAAATTAATCATCAGAGAGTCCTGAGCTGCTCATGACCGTGAGCTCGGCTAGTATACCAGTTTTACACTCTGTAGAGGTTGTACCCTTTACCCACAAGTCATGCTACCCATCTGCCAAGGGGTCGCGAATCCCATACACCTCTACCTAGGAAGCGCGACAGGGCAACACTACGAGGCCTTTACAAAGTTCCACTAGCTTCCAAAAACCCGCTACAGTTTATAGGAAGCTCCAATGCAGGGTTCTTGTCTGACCGCCATCGCAGCAAAATCAACCAAGGACCTCCCTACACTGACCACTCCCCTACTGCCCTTGCCCCTTTCGGGTAAGGTAGTCTTCCACTAGCTTTCCTAATTAGTCAGCCAAGGGCGTCCCATTAAACCCTTGTGGTGGCACGTGGTTCTCAAGTTAAGCTCTATGTTCCAATTAACATTAATGATCTTAACATGAACATAAATAGAATAACAAAAGAATTGGAACATAGATATGATAAATGATTATCCCAAAACCATGTAAAGCAATAGCAAACTACCCAAGTGATTCAGGGGTAAACAAGGTAATGAGATAAACAATCTAGGGTGACCTATTGGGTCCCATCAAAATTAACCTATGCATGAATAAGTGATATTAAAGAACATTATTGGGTAAAAAGTGGTCAAGGGCACAACTTGCCTTCAATGAGCTCCTGCTCAGCTACTTCAACCTGCTGCTCACCAGGATCCTCGGTCACGGGCTCTTCTACTCGCCACAATACAAACAAGCACAGTGCATATAGAGAAATTAACATTACACCAAACATATAAACAAAATACACAGTAATAATCTACACGTTAAAATAAAATTCTAGGAACCGGAATCATAATTTTTGGAGTTATAGAATTTAAGTTATGAATTTTCAAAGGTTTTATGTGTTTAAAATAGGATTAATTGAGAAATAAAGTTCTTACTGTTTTCATGACAAAACAGAGGCTCTAAGTGATAAATAATATTATTACAAAAATTTAGAAAGTGGAATGGACTAATTTGGACTTAAAATGGATTTTCTATGAATTTATCAAGTTCTAGGGTTTATTTTCATATTATAAATCCAATTTCTAATTCATTTAATCGATATAAACCAGTACTGGACTGGGCCTCAATTTCTGATAACAGCAAGGGGCTGGGTGCAAGTTTTCTAAGACACAGGGAACAAGGTCCCTGGACGGCGGGTTGATTTCTATAAACTACAGGGACTCTTTAACAAAACTCCAGGGCTGAAGGGGGTATCCTCTAATTTCAGCCGTTCGATCAGACGCGGATGGTCCAGATTAGATCCTAACCATTACAAACCAGCAAGCGCTCTAGATCGTCCGATCACAAATCGACGCCCCCGATTTTAAAGTCATGCGATTGCCTTTCACCCGTCCGATCTGGATAGATGGCCCGGATCCAATCCACCGAAAAGTTATCTCCCTATCTAATCTCCACCGTTGGACAAGAATCCAATGGCACAACCATCATCACCTTCCCCCGCTCATATGGGCACGGCGGCCCGGCCAGTCTACCGCAGCGGCGGCAGAATTATAGGGTCCCGTCCCCTACTCGATGCCCTAAATCGCGCACATACGATGGAAATACATACGGGACAATGCGGTGAATCAATTGGGAAGGGTATTACCTGTTGATTGGGTCGCGAAGGGGGCCGGCCACGGCGTGGGGCGGACGGTCGCCGCCGAACGAAGTCCGGTGGGAAATTCCGAGGTGCTGGAGCACGATTCGCCCACGGAAAGTAGTTGACCACCCTTCCCAGGACCGGGCGAACCCAATTGGACACTCTACGCGAGTACGGTCGCGTTGAGCTCGAGATTCCAGTGCGGCGGCAAACTATGGGTTCCTCACTGACGGCGGCACCCTCTCCTACAATGGCGGCGCAGGTTCTCCGCGCAATTCGAGGTGGCATTGGCTTTTGGTATTGTCTGCGGACGCTAGGGCAACACGACCGGGCACCCAGAAGGCTTTTATCCCCAGGATGCCACGGTCGCAAGGTCCGCTCCCGGTTTCTCGCGAGGTGGGTGCAACGACCAGCCGAGGAAGGAGGCGATCCTGGCATGCGGGGCCTACCTAACAGCATAACAAGTCGCGCAAGTCACAGAGAGAGGCTGGGCGAGATCTCCGCGCGTTGGGCACACGGGCTGACAAAGCGGGTCTCGCGCACAGTGAGTATGTGAGAACGAGCGCGAGGAAGAGAGACTGCCCAGTGGGGCCCTCGTGTCGGCGCCGATCCTTGTAGCTGGGTCGTCCGACATGGATTCAGAAGTGGGCCGAAAGCTGGTCTGCGGCCCAGGTAAGGTCTCTTTCTCTTTTTTCTTTTATCTTTTATTTTTCTGTTTTCTTTAATTGTTTTGAATCCAAATTTGAATTTGAATGTGAGTTTATCCTTTGAGTCCATTATACAAATTCACACTCTAATGTTGGAATAATATATTTTCATTTACTTATTTTTATCCTCACAATATTTATTTCCTTCTCTTTTCTAGATTCAAGAATTTCTTTTAGGTTCTAAATTCCCTTTTTGGACTTTAATATTTTCTTGTCACATTACTTTTATATTGCCACATAATGCACACAAAATAAAGAACCGACATGATGCACACATTGTTTTAGTGATAAGTCTTTTATGAACTATTTTTTTAATATGGTGTTCACATATGATGGTAAGTAGAAATAACACACATATAGATAAAGGAACTAATTTCTCCTCTTTTATTATAGGTTACAAACTGGGTGTTACACTTCTTCTCAGCCTCTCAAGGACATAATAAGGAACATGGAAGCCACATGAAGAGTTGGAAAGTGGGCTGCAGAGCGGAATGAATTCACTATAGATTATGTTCACAGGTCTTCAATACAATCTCAAACATTAACATACTTTATTGATGACTAGACACCAGGGGCTCAGGACGACGAAAGAACAAAAGATAATGAAGCTTGGACATTGTTCTGTGATGGGTCATGGGGAACCTTCGGCGCGGGTACAACTGCTATTCTAATTTCTCCATCAAAGATCAGAACGTGCTACGCAGCCAGGTTAGAGTTCAACTATACAAATAATATTGCAGAATATGAAGCCCTTCTCTTGGGGCTTTGAAAACTCAAGGCAATGGGAATAAGAAGGGCAATCCTCAAATCTGATTCACAAGTTATCATAGGCCACATCGACAAAAGCAACAAAGCAAGAGATCTAAAGCTTGAAAAATATCTTGATACAGTCCTGTTGGAACTCGCTCTCAGCAGCAAGAAGGCCAACGAGGGTGAACGGTGGTGACAACAGGGTTACGTGCACGGGGGCAATAGCTCTGTTGATCTAGCCTCTCACGGGCACTGTGCGGGGGTATTTATAGGTATCTGAGTGCCCAGCGTCTTGTGTTAAGGACGCATGTGCCCTCAGACACCTATTTTATCCCCAGAATATTCCCATAAAGCAGGGTTACAGACCGTAATTACAAGTATTCCTTTACAAGTTAGGCCCGTAATACAGAGGCGGCCACGCGGGGCCCGTTACAATGGGCCAGATCGCACGTGGGCCTTGGGACTGAACGAGGACGCGCCGTGGTAGGACGTCGCCGCAAGCCTTCGTCAAAGTGCCGAGTCCTGCGAAGGGTGTCCCTGCCCGCTTTGTCTCTGTCGGACCAACGGCTGCAGCGAAGGCCTCGAGCGAAGGGTGGCGTCTTTGCCTTCGCCCCAACATTTGCCCTCCGAGGGACCAGTTCGACAAAGTCACCTGGTGCCGAAGACGTCGCTAGATGGCGGAGACGCTGCCCTCGCTCGAAGTGGTTCCGCGGGGGTTTTTGATGTGACCGTTGATGGACGGCGTACTGTTGGATTGCGGGTTTCCCGAAGCGTCGCGGCCTATCGGATTGCGGGTTTCCCGAAGAGCCGCGCCCCGCCTATAAAAAAGGGGGCGGGGGCGGCGCTTTTTGAACTCTGCCTTCCGCGCTCCGTAAAACCCTAGCCGCCCGCCGTCTTGCTGCTCCTTTTCCTCCGCTGCTCCCTTAGCTCGCCGGCGTTCTGGCTCGAGTGAAGCAGACCGCCCGCCGCCGACGACGGTACGTAGCAATGCCATCCTCTTCTTCCTCCGCCGACGCCGCGTCGCCGGCCGCCGCCTCGTCTGAGGAGACGTTGAGTAACGTGGAGGTGGAGGAGTTGCGCGCCGGCGACTCTGTTGAATTTGGTGTGTCACGGATGACGTCAGCCCGTATTGAAGATATGCAGCGGTTGGGCTACTTTGGCGGCGGGGTCGCCCGTGCTCCGGGGACGGAGGAAGTCCCCGAGCCGGAGGCGAGTTGGTTGTTTTTGAGGCGTTCTTCGTCGCCGGACTCCGCTTGCCTGCGCACCGTTTTGTCAGCGAAGTCCTGCGTAGATTCAGCGTTCAAATACATCAGCTGACACCGAACGCCATAGTGGCGCTGGCGAAGTATGTCTGGGCGACGACTTCGTACGGCGGACAGCCGTCAGTTGAAGTTTTTGCGAAGAATTATTGTTTGCATTGGCAGAAAAGGATGGTTGAGGACGGAGTTGCCCAGTTCGGGTCATGCACATTCACGCCGAAGACCGGCAAGACCACAATGCCAGTAGTGGAGTTGGTCCCGTGCGCCCGCAACAAGTGGGGCAATTGGAATGAATTTTGGTTTTATGTTGCTGAGGCTACTGTCGAAGGCCATGAAGGGCTCCCCGTGTCCTTAATGTGCTCTCACTATTACTCTGCGTATCCACCTTATGAAGTGGCAGAAGAGGATGCGGACGAAGGGGCCCTTCGGTGCGCCGCCGGTCAGAGCAGCGGTCGAGATTTAGTTGAAGAGTTCGTGGCGTACGGGGTCTGGCCCTTGGCGCACGGCTGGGCGCTGGGCGAAGTATGCCCTCGCCAGATGCCCTTTCACGGAGGAAGGGTGGTGCGAAGTCCTGCCTTCGCACTGAATTTGCGAAACCGTGACCCGGCTGCCTTTGTGCGTGATGCGGAGGGCTTGGCGGTGCGGCTCGTGGGGCGTTACGTGCCGAGGACGGAAGGCCAGCGCAGCTTTGACATCCGCGGGTCAAATGAACGTTTGAACAGGGTCTTCGAATTAAATCAACTGCCGTACGACGGTTACCCTGGTCAAGACGAAGCGGACCGCCGTGGGAAGAAGCCGGCGGTGGAGACTGGAGGCGACCCTGCGCTGGTGGCCGCCGCCTCCTCGAAAAAGAGAAAATTAGGTACTGCGATGGGAAGACTTGGGGTGTCTGATAGTTTCGCTAGAGATTTAATGAGGACGTGTGCGGCCCCGGGGGAGAGGATGTCTTCGCCCGAGCTCCGGGAGTCTTCGGCTCGGATGCTGAGGGTTACCGGGGGTTGTTGGCCTAAAAACATTCCTATCCCCTGCGCGGCTGAGGATGACTGTTTTACATCTCGTATGGTTCATCGGTGGAAAGTTTTTCCTTATGGGCGAAATATCGGTCATGTTGTGTGGGCAGTGATGGACAAGGATCGCCAAGGCGCGGCGCGAAAACGCCAGGCGACTGTGAGGGTTCACGAAGCCCGGCCGAAAAGGCAGCGGGGAACGGCGAAGGCTGAGGCCTCCGGCGGAGGCAAGCCGCCGCTGCCGACGAAGGTGGGCGCCTTCGCGCCTGGCAAGGCGCCGGAGACGACGGTGGGCGCCGGAGGCCCCAAGCTGTCGAAGGTGGTGCCGTCTGTCAGCGGGGTGGCGGAGGCTACGAAGGCGGCCCGATCGCTACCGCCGCCTGGCAAACGCGTTGCCGACTTCGGCACCGAGATTGATGTGGAGGATTATCTTGGGGGTAAGTCTATATGAATATATATATACCTTTTTTTTTTAATTTGTTGACGCGTTGCAGGGTCGGACGAGGGCCCGCTTGCTCTAGTTGTGCCTGGCGCGGCGATCGCGACGGCTGCGCCAGCGCCGAAGGCGGGGGGAGAGACCCTTGGCGCTGGAGGCGAGGTGTCTGCCCTCGCGCTGGTCAGAGACGAGGCGGGCGTGGCGACCCGTCGGCTGAAGGGAGCGACGGAGGCGCTGAGTCGAGCGACGGAGGCGCTGAGTCAGGTCCACCGAGCTATACATTTTTTTTACACAACGACCTTACGTGTGTTCTGCAGGTGGCTGACTTCACCAGCGGCACTGCGTCGGGGGCCCTTACGGCAGCGTTGTCTGCCGAGGTCGAGAGACTTCGGACGCAACATGCGGACGCTGTCCGTGAGAAGTCGGCCTCCGACAGCAAGTGCCGCAAACTGGCGGAGAAGGTGGCCGCCCTTGAGAAGGAGAAGGCTGACCTCCGGCGCCAGCTGGCGGGGGAGAGGAGGGAGGCCAACGAAGCCATCGCCAAAGAGCAGGCTGCGCAGGCGGAGGCCAGGCTGGCGCGGGCGGAAGGCAATATCGCCAAGGAGCTCGCCGGAGAGCTGCAGCGGCGGCTTACTGCCCAGGAGAGCCGCGCGGAGGGGGCCGAGGCAGCGATGAACGCGCTCTCTCGCGAAGGCTGCCGGCACTTCGAGGCCCTCGACCAGGTGGATGAGGATTTTGGGCGTGATATCTTTGAGGTCGAAGACCCCGTGGTGAAGGAATCCGCCGGGGCCCTCTATGACCGGATGTGGGGTTCGTACGGTCGTGAGGTGGTCCGGGCGCGGGCCGAGGCTGCGAGGGCTCAGGTAACGTTGTCGCTTGCCCGGCGTCTGCTGGATGCGGTCTGTGCGTGTGTTTGCTGAGTTTTTGTGCGTTTTGTTTTAGGCGGAGCGCGGCGAGCGGGTGGACGACTTCGGGGCGCTGAACAGCGCGCTGCCTGAGCCGGAGACGACCCCTGCGGAGGCCGCGACTGGAGTCGCCCCGGGACCGACCCCGGAGACTGCGGAAGATGCACCGGGCGCTCCTGCATCTGCCGCGGCCGGCGAAGACCTTCCCCCAAAGGTGGCCGAAGGCGCGCCAGATGCCCCCGCAGCTGCTGTGCCGAGCGCTGAAGATCCAGCAGAGGCAGCGGCGGAGGCTCCCGCAGCGGCCGGGCCTTCGCAGGTGGCATAGGTGGTGTTTAGGGTTGAGGGATTTTTGGATGTTGTACTGAATTTTGGTTGCTGCGCAGGTTCAAGATTTTGGGCCTGCGCACGCAACCGCTACCACTGAGTTTTTGGCGGCTTCGACCGCGGAAGATGGAAATGAATGTGATGGGTCTGTTTCTGAGTTTTTTGATGTTACTGACTCTGGGAGCTCGGTTGAGTGGACTGAGGAGTCGTCGGAGGAGGACTTGGATTATTTTGCGGCCTTGGACGTGGCTGCGGCGGAGGCTGCACCACATGCTGCGGACGCGCCAGGCGTGCCCGGTCCTAGCACCGGGCACCGACGACGAAGGGCGGTTGCAAAGCGTAGGATTAGTGCGGAGGAAGGGGCTCGGCTTCGCGTTAGTAGGGCTGGCCGGCAGGAGCTGCTGTCTTTGCCGGCCGCCTCGGGTGTAGGTGAAGGGGAGCTGCAAAGCCTTTTTGCGGGTGAGGAGCTTAGGATAATGTTATTTAATTATAGAGAGATGGGGATTATTCCTAAGGTTGAGCCGATGTAGGGCGTGGTGCCCTCGCTTGTGTATGTGTAAAGGCTTGTAAAATGGAGTTGTGTGCCCTCGCGTGCCTGTGCCTGCGAGGGCGCTGTGTACTTTGTCTGGTGTGATTGATTGATTGGTCTTGCTGTTGTTTCTGCTTTTTGTTATACTGTGCTGGCTGCGCCCTTAGGCGGCTCCTGCGATAGACTTCGGATTTTTGCGCGTTTGTGCTTGGTCCGGCTGCACCTTTTAGGCGACTTCTGCGCGGATAGTCTTCGCGATGGACTTCGGATTTTTGCGCACTTGTTGTGCTAAGTCCGGCTGCACCCTTAGGCGACTTCTGCGCGGATAGTCTTCGCGATAGACTTCGGATTTTTGCGCACTTGTTGTGCTAAGTCCGGCTGCACCCTTAGGCGACTTCTGCGCGGATAGTCTTCGCGATGGACTTCGTTTTTTGCGCACTTGTTGTGCTGAGTCCGGCTTCACCCTTAGGCGACTTCTGCGCGGATAGTCTTCGCGATAGACTTCGTTTTTTGCGCACTTGTTGTGCTAAGTCCGGCTGCACCCTTAGGCGACTTCTGCGCGGATAGTCTTCGCGATAGACTTCGTTTTTTGCGCACTTGTTGTGCTAAGTCCGGCTACACCCTTAGGCGACTTCTGCGCGGATAGTCTTCGCGATAGACTTCGGATTTTTGCGCACTTGTTGTGCTAAGTCCGGCTGCACCCTTAGGCGACTTCTGCGCGGATTGGTCGCACGCGAGGGTGGCTAGCGCTTAGCCTCGCGGTGACTTCGAATTGGTCGAATGCCGAAGACCGTTGTTGCGGTCTTTTTTCGACACATGCTTTTGCGGGGGATTTTTCTCACATATATTACATGGCTCCGCCTCGTTAAAAACCTCACCCCCCGGGAGGAAAAGAGTGCGGGCCGGTACAAGATTGTTTGCGGCGAATTACAAGGGCGAAATCGGCCCTAAATGGGTCAAACAAAAAATTTGCGAAGGTTGTCGACGTTCCAGGAGTGCTCTAGGTCCTTGCCGTTTGGCGTTGTGAGCCTGTAAGCACTGGGGGAAGCTTTTGACTTGACTATGAAGGGGCCCTCCCACTTGGGCTCCAATTTGCCCTTGGACTCCGTCCGAGCTGTTCGGATGAGTACGAGGTCCCCCTCGCTGAACTCCCTCGGGATGACTGCACGGTCGCGCCATGCTTTGGTCTGGGCCTGATATTTGTTCAGGGCCTGTAAGGCGAAGACCCGGTCTCCGTCAATGAGATCTTTTGAAGTTGGCTCATCCACGTCGGGGACGGCTGACGGAACTGTACGCGGGGACCCATGCTTTATTTCTTGCGGGGTCATTGCCTCCGATCCGTATAGAAGGCGGAAAGGAGTGAACCCGGTCGCTCTGCACTCGGTTGTGTTTAGCGCCCAGACTGCCTCTGGTAATAAATCGGTCCACCTGCCTTTTCTTTCATCGAGGAGCATCTTTTTGACAGCTGTGAATATTTTCCCATTGGCGCGCTCCACGATCCCGTTGGACTGCGGATGATAGACTGAAGCGAAGGCAAGCTTGGTGCCGATGGAAAAACAAAAATCCTTGAAATCTTGGCTGTCGAACTGTTTGCCGTTGTCGACTGTTAGCTCGGACGGTACTCCGAAGCGGCAAACGATGTTCTGCCAGAAGAATTTTTGGGCAGTCTTTGATGTGATTGTGGAAACAGCCCTCGCTTCAATCCATTTAGTGAAGTATTCGACAGCTACAAAGGCGAACTTAAGGTTCCCCTGAGCGGTGGGCAGGGGCCCGACGATGTCCAGGCCCCAGCGCTGGAGAGGCCATGTATGGGCAATCAGCTTTGTATATTGCGAGGGGTTGCCTGACCGAGGGGAGAACTTCTGGCAGGCTTCGCAGGACCTCGTGACCCGATTTGCGGCGCAGATCATTGCGGGCCAGTAAAACCCTTGACGGATCACCTTGGCGGCCAGGGCCCTTGGCCCTGCGTGCGAGCCGCACGTGCCACTGTGGACTTCGCGTAGGATCTGCATGCCTTCGGCTTCGGTGACGCATTTGAGCATTGGCAGACTGACCCCTTTTTTGTACAGTTGGCCCTCGATCAGAGCGAAGTCCCGGCTTCGGTGTCTGAGGCGCTTTGCCTCACTGACGTCGGCTGGATGATAGTACCCCTGCAGGAACAGGGTTATTGGTGCCCTCCAGTCTTCTGTCATGATTAGGTTGACTATACGGTGGCCTTCGCTATCATTAGTTATCTGGAGCCCTTCGGGGCTCCGGACAGCTGGGGTACCGATGGTGTGGAAAAACACGTCGGAGGGCAGGGGCTCGCCCCTGGCGGCGGCCTTGGCTAAGGCATCGGCCTCCTCGTTCTTGGCCCTATCCACATGCTGCAGGGTGAATCCCTTGAATTGTCTCTCGAGACTTCGGATAGCCGCGAGGTATTGCATGAGGGCGGGGTCTTTTGCTGCATAGTCTTTCTCGACCTGACCGGCAACTATCTTGGAGTCTGTTTTGATGATACATGTGGTGACTCCGAGGGCCCTTAGCTTGCGGAGGCCGAGGATGACTGCTTCATACTCTGCTATGTTGTTTGTGCATTTGTCGGATTCCCGAGCGAAGCTGAGGCGTGCTGCATATCTGTGTTTGACTCCGGCTGGCGAGGTGACAACTGCAGCGACGCCTGCCCCCGCATGACACCATGCACCGTCGCAATGGATGGTCCAGACCTTTTCTATGGATGGGTCCGGTTGCGTTACTGGCCCAGTCCAGTCGACGACGAAGTCTGCCAGGACTTGCGACTTGATAGCTGTTCTGGGCTCGAAACAGATGTGGTAGCCGGAGAGTTCGGCTGCCCACTTGGCAATCCTCACTAATGCCTCCGGGTTCCTGAATAGTTCGCCGAGCCCCCTGTCTGAGGTGACTCGGACCTTGAATGCTTCAAAATAATGACGCAGCTTGCGCGAGGACATAACAACTGCGTAGGCTATCTTCTCCAGCTCTGTCATGTTGCATTTGGACGGTGTCAGGACTTCGGAGACATAGTAGACAGGGCACTGTCTGACTGCGCCCTCGACTGTCTGCTCCTGTACCAGTGCCGCGCTGACTGCGTGCGGCGAAGCCGCGACATAGAGCAATAAGGGGAGCGAGGAGTCGGGGCTCGTGAGGATGGCCAGCTCCGACAGGTACTGTTTTAGTGAGGCGAAGGCCGCTGCTTGCTCCGGTCCCCAAGCGAAGTCCTTCGCTCCGCGGAGTGTTTTGAGGAAGGGGAGACTTCGCTCGGCGGACCTGGAGATGAATCTGTTGAGAGCTGCCATCCTGCCTGTCAGGCGCTGGACGTCCCTGGCGGACTGCGGAGGCGACATATCGACGATGGCCTGGATCTTGGTTGGGTTGGCCTCGATGCCGCGGCGGGACACCAGGTAGCCCAATATCTTGCCCTGGCGAACACCGAAAACGCACTTTTCCGGGTTTAGGCGGAGTCGTGCATCTCGCATGTTCGCGAATGTCTCTGCTAGGTCGGCGAGATGGTCCTCCTTATTCTTGCTGGCGACGACGATGTCGTCCACATATGTGAATATGTTTCTGCCGACCTGCCCCTCGAGCACTGTTTTGGTGAGTCTGGAAAAGGTGGATCCGGCATTCTTGAGACCCTCCGGCATTCTGACAAAGCAATAAGTGCCGAAGGGTGTTATAAAGCTGGTGCTAGCCTTGTCTTCCTCCTTCATGTATATCTGGTGATAGCCGAAGAAGCAGTCGAGGAGGGACATGACCTCGCATCCGGCCGCGCTATCGACTATTTTGTCGATCCGCGGCAACGGGAAATTGTCCTTTGGGCAGGCCTTATTGAGACTGGTGAAGTCCATGCACATGCGCCATTTTCCGCTTTTTTTCTGCACCATCACGACATTGGAGAGCCACGTGGGGTAAGCCACTGGCTCGATGAATTTAGCCTCCAGGAGGCGATGCACCTCCGCCTTGGCGGCCTCTGTCTTTTCGTCTGACATTTTGCGAAGCTTCTGCTTTTTGGGTCGCACCGAAGGGTCAATGCCCAAGCTGTGCTCAATTATGGCTCGGCTGACTCCGACCAGATCGAGGGCAGACCAGGCGAAGACATCTTTATTCTTGGCCAGGCAGCAGAGAAGTTTCTCTTCTTCAAGTGAGGTGAGGTCTTCGCTGATAGTTACTGTCTGCTTGGGTGTGGCCTGATCGAGGGGGACAGTCTTGGTCCCGTCTTGGCACTGCAACTGCGCCTTGTCGTGCTGCTTGTCGGTTGGGCTGGCCGGCGCAGGGACCTCGCACTGGGTCGAGAGACAGTGTACGTTTCTCTGACCGGGCACGAAGTCCCGCTCAATGTTGCGCGCCGTCTGCTGGTTGCCGTAGACTGTGATGGCGCCTAGCGGGCCTGGTATCTTCATACATAGGTACAACCCGTGGATGGCAGCTTCGAACTTGTTGATGGAGCCCCGGCCCATGATGGCGTTGTATGGATATGCCATGTCGACAATGTCGAAGGTTACTTGCTCACTTCGGGCATTGGGCGCTACACCGAAGGAGAGGGGCAACTCTATCTTGCCAACTGGAAAGGTGCCCTTGCCGCCGAAACCATACAACGGGTTGTCCGAAGGCTTCAGCAAGCTGTGGCTTATACCCATGCGGTCGAAGGCGTGGAGGAAGATGATGTTCGCCTGACTGCCGTTGTCGACTAGGACTTTGTGTAAGTCCCAGCCTGCCACGCTGCAATTGATGACCATAGCGTCGATGTGGGGGGCGCTGCGCAGGTCGACGTCTCGTGCGTCGAAGGTTAGCGGTATGTGGGACCACTTCGTCTGCACGACTGGGCCAGTGACGGCGACATGGTTGATGCTGCGGTAGTGGTCCCGCTTCTGCCGCTTGGTGTCGAAGTCAGTGCTAGACCCCCCTGTTATCATGTGAATGACTCCGCGATATGGTTGATCGGCGAAGTCTTCCTGCTTTGGGGCATGGGGGATGTTCTGGTGTTGCTGGTGTGGTGGTGGGGGTGGAGGAGGTACGATTTGTACTTCCTGATGGTGTTGGTAAGCGTGGTGCGGTGGATGCGGAGCGGGAGCGTGAATATATGGTGGAGGGGGTGGCTGGTAATTATGCGCGACAATTCTGGGATTGTCGGCTGGCTGCGCCCGCGCCATTCTGTCTCTGGTGGCCTTCGTCTCGGGGCAGTCTTTGGTCTGGTGGGCGCAGTCTTCGCCGTGGAAAAGGCAATAGAATCGGCGCGGCGGCTGTTGCGCCCGCCCTCGACCCCTGCCGCGAGTTCCGTTTCCGCGGCCCTGAGGGGGATATTCCTGGCGGCGAGGGGGATCAGCAGCAGGCTGTTGGTTGACGATGTTGTGCACATGCTGTTGACTGCGGCCATCTCGACCGGAGTCTGGTTGCGGAGCCCTCGTCCAGGTGCGGCTGGACTGCGGGGCATCTTTGGGCTTCCGCTGTGACTCAACCTTGCGCTGGTGGAGCTCTTCGGATTTGGCATATTTTTCGAAGAGCTGATATAGCTCCTGCAAGCTCTTTGGTGGATCTCTGATACAATGGCTGTAGAGGACGCCAGCCCGAAGGCCATTGATGGCGTAGTGGATAGCGATCTGATCGTCGACAGAGGGCAGCTGTGACTTGAGTGTTAAGAACTTGCGGTAATACTCACGCAGAGTCTCTTTTTCCAGCTGTTTGCAAAGCGAGAGCTCGGCCAAAGCGTCGGTGTCTGGACGGTAGCCTTGGAAGTTGAGGAGGAACTTGTCCCTGAGACTTCTCCACGAATCAATGGGCAGCGGAGGCAATCTGGTGAACCAGGTGAGTGCTGGGCCCTCTAGTGCGATGATGAAAGACTTCGCCATTGTGGTGTCGTCTCCTCCGGCTGATGCAACGGCGACCTGATAACTCATGATGTACTGCGCCGGGTCGGTGCTGCCGTTGTACTTGGGGTATGCCCCCGCTCGAAAGTTAGCCGGCCAAGGCGTCACTTGTAGGTGTGGCGCCAGGGGACTTCGCTCGTCGAGGTAGTTGACCCCTTGGAATGGCGCGCCGTGCTGGGAGACGTAGTCATGCTGGGGGAAACGCGGGTTCTCCGGCTGCGCCCGTTGTTGCGGGGGTGGGCCATGCTGCCAGCCGAGGTGGCCTTCGCGCGTGTCCTCCGGTTGTGTGCGCTGTTGGAGGGGTGGCTCTTGCTGTAGACCGAGGTGGCCTTCGCGCTGCATCAGTGCGATCTCGCGCTCGAGGTCTTGGGCTTTCTGCTCCTCGTCGCGTATCATTTGCCGCACTTTGGCTAATGCGGACACACGCTGGCGCTTGGCCTCCAGTATCTCTTTCTGCCTCTGGAGATTGCGGTTCCTGAGGCGCAGGGCGCGCAGCTGCAGCTGTTCTTCTGTTGAGACGCCGAGGACCTCGCCGTCCTCGGTGAGGTCCGCGCCTTCCAGTGGGGCGAAGCCTGGGGGCGGCTGTGACTGTCCTTCGGTTCCGCAGGTGCGGAAGGTGTCGTCTTCGCCGGTGTGGGGAACATTGTCTTCAGTGGGCTCTTGGTGGGTGGATTGGGTGGGGACGAGGGCCTTGCCCTTTCTTGCAGCCAGCAGTGCTGCCTTCGCAGCCTCGTCAGCCTTGGGGTTAGCTCTCTTGGGTGCCATCGCGGGTGGTTTTTGTCGTAGCACGAACGGTGGGCGCCAAATGTTGGAACTCGCTCTCAGCAGCAAGAAGGCCAACGAGGGTGAACGGTGGTGACAACAGGGTTACGTGCACGGGGGCAATAGCTCTGTTGATCTAGCCTCTCACGGGCACTGTGCGGGGGTATTTATAGGTATCTGAGTGCCCAGCGTCTTGTGTTAAGGACGCATGTGCCCTCAGACACCTATTTTATCCCCAGAATATTCCCATAAAGCAGGGTTACAGACCGTAATTACAAGTATTCCTTTACAAGTTAGGCCCGTAATACAGAGGCGGCCACGCGGGGCCCGTTACAATGGGCCAGATCGCACGTGGGCCTTGGGACTGAACGAGGACGCGCCGTGGTAGGACGTCGCCGCAGGCCTTCGTCAAAGTGCCGAGTCCTGCGAAGGGTGTCCCTGCCCGCTTTGTCTCTGTCGGACCAGCGGCTGCAGCGAAGGCCTCGAGCGAAGGGTGGCGTCTTTGCCTTCGCCCCAACAAGTCCGAAGAACGGAAGCCTCTTTCGAAGGTTTCTCAGTAAAGAATATTCCAAGAGGAGAAAATGAACATGTAGATCTATTAGCTAAGTCAGCGGCACAGGGGCTCCCATTACCTTCAGAAGTATTTTTTGAAACAATAAATGCACCTTTAGTCGAGCTCATGGAGCGAGCCATGCTTACAATCTCACCAGTGCACAGTGAAGATTGGAGGACTGAGATTGCATCCTTCTTACAAGGCAACTGACCTTCGAACGATGAAGCTTATATATCAAAAGAATGGAAGCTAGGACAAGGCCTTACATAATTATAGAAGGAGAATTGTATAAACAAGGAGTTTGCTCTCCATTGCTGAAGTGTTTGTCTAGAACTAAAGGTCAGGAGCTAATGAAGGAAATACATGCAGGGCTATGCGAAGCTCATATTGGGTCCATGCCTTTACTAGGAAAAGTTTTCAGACAAGGATTTTATTGGCCAAAGGCAGCTTCAAATGCAGTAGATTTAGTTCAAAAATGTGAAAGCTGCCAGAAGTGTGCGAGAGATAAAAAATAGCATTCGTATTTAACTCAACTAATCCAGCCCACCTGGCCATTGCAAAGGTGGGGTCTAGATTATTAGGCCCACTTCCACCAGCGCAAGGAAATTTAAAATACGTTGTGGTAGCGGTGGAGTAATTTTCAAAGTGGATTGAAGCTAAACCTCTAGGTACAATCACTTCGGCTATGGTCCAGAAGTTTTTTCTGGCAGAATATTGTTTGTCGATTTGGTGTGCGGAAAGCCATTACAGTCGATAATGGAACTCAGTTTGATGTTGAAACGTTCAAAGCTTTTTGTGACCAAATCGGTACAAAAATACATTTTGCATATGTAAGGCATCCAGAATCAAAAGGACTGGTAGAATGAGTAAATGGAATCATAATAACAGGAATAATGAAGTCAATCTTCAATCAGCCAAAAGGAAACTGGCCACATGAACTAATAAAAGTGGTATGGAACCACAACACTGTTGTCTCAAGGTCAACATGATTTTTTGTATTCAAGCTTTTATTCGGCGATGAAGCAATAACACCAGAAGAAGCAAGAGCGGGTTCGATAAGGACCTTAGGTTCGGTAGAAGATGAAGATGATTGTAAAACAACGAAATATACCATAGAAGGGACCAGACTTCAGGCAATAGATCACATCAATAAGTATCAAGCCGAAATGGTCAAATGGCGTGATCGGAAGGTAAGACTAAAGAATATCAGGCCAGGACACTTGGTACTTCGAAGAGTGGCCAACCCAGATATAGTGGGAAAGCATCAGCTTAAATAGGAAGGTCCTTTCTTGGTGGTATCTTCGTCAAGACCTAGGTCATACAGGTTGAAAGACATGGACAGGAATGACATTCCAAGATCTTAGAATGCAGACGAGCTTCAGAGATATTATGTGTAAATTTTGTAATTTTCTTACTTTTTCCTTATGGCACTCTTTTCCTTTCAAGAGGGGAGAAAGGTTTTTAATGGGGCCATAGGTTGTAATTTTTATTTTTTGTGCAGCCTTGTGCAATACAAGGGCCAGATTCCCCCCACATGTAAAATGTAAGGATCTGGGATTACACCATCAAGTGTAAAAAGTATAAAGAAGCTCCAAAGTCGCCCCTAAGGGGATGTAGAGCTAGAATGCCACCTAAGTGAAAGGTGAAGAAGCTCCATAGTCGTCCCTAAGGGGGTGCAGAGCTTAAATGCCACCTAAGTAAAAGGTGAATAAACTCCAAAGTTGTTCCTAAGAGGATGCAGAGCTTAGCCCCAAAGTCGTTCCCAAGGGAATGCAGAGCTAAAGTATCACCTAAGTAAAAGGTGAAGAGACTCCAAAGTCGTTCCTAAGGGGATGCAGAGTCTGTGTATGCGTTCATGTGAATTTTTTACCTTCGGCATACATTTGCATGCTTCATTAAATCATCTTTTGCATTCATACAGACAAGCATTAGGCATCCGTAGATTCATCATTATGACATAAAGCACAAAGCATTAACAGGAAAAGCGAAGGTTTCTATATATGAAGATGCTTCGTCTCATTGCATATGAGGAAGTTGATGTTAGATTATGATCGAAAGGTGCTTCGATGTGAACGAAAAGAAGGTGTTGGGGGTATGCTTCGTACCCGAAGATCCTAAAGAAAGAGAACACCTTCGGCAAATTCCCTCAGGAACAGTGCCGAAGCTATTACTTATAGAGCTTCGGCATAATGACAGATCTCAAGACGAAGGGACGAACCGACTTAAAGATGAATTGACTTAAAAACCCATGATGTTTTGTGTCATTATTGTAATCGATTGTAAAGGACATAAATGTAATTTTACACAGGCTGCGCCCTATGCCTATAAATAGGTGAACAGTACCTCTGCACTGTTCACGAAATCCTGTAATCGCTAACACATTACGCTGGAATTATTTTCTGTCAAGGCGAAGGTATAAATGTACCTAAATATTATGTTTTAATATTTAAGTTCATATTATGAAAGATATGAATAATGTAATTTGTTTTTAATAGATCTTCCTCTAATGTTTAATATTTTATATTTCATTTCACATTATTGTATATCCGATCATGAAGGTATAACCTTCGTGGTATTCTGTTCCTGGCCTTCGTCCGAAGTTCATTAAATCCTTGGGGAAACAATGCTTCAGCGGACGAAGGACATTATTATTTAACACTTTATGTTGCCTTGTTCTTAATTCATAGCATTTGAGAACAAGTCCCCAACATTGGCGCCCACCTCCGGTGAACTCACTTCCACTTTTTTTGAGCTGATGGCTTCGTTCAACAACGAAGCTGGAGCTGCTTCGGCTCCGAAGCTGGTACTTCCGATAACAGGCGGTTCATGCTCAGAGCTAGTGTCACACCCGGTTTTAGAAGGCAAACCGAATGCGAACCATGTACGTGCCAGGATCAGTTATTCACGTACACAGCAGTTACATAATATGGACATCATCACACAGTGCTCAAAATAGTATTAATAAGGGAAATAGTCGATTACATCATACGTCTGAGACGTCCATATAGTTCTTACAATAAATCAAAGTGCGGAAAAGAAACGTAGATAACCGCGGCCTTCACAGGCAGCCGACTGGGGGTTGCCGCTAACCCACACCTAGAACTCGTCGTAATCTTGGAACTCCTGGAAGTCGCCTTCCACTTCATCTTCGCCTGAGCAGTGGTTGCAATGCTGACAACCTGGGGGGGGGGGTTTGGTGTGTAGAGCAAGGGTGAGTACACATCAACATACTCAGCAAGTATCCTGTTTGGCTGTAGTGGACTAGCTTTATGTGGGGATAAGTCAAGCAGTTGCTTTTTGTTGGTCAGATTATTACTTACTAGTAGAAAGCCAAGTTTTAGCATTAACCCAAGTTATTAACCCAGACGTACTCCTTTCCAAACGGAAAGAGTACCACTTACCAGCACCATAATCATAACCAGAATCATCGATCTCATATCCACCTGTACCAAAGTATCTCTGATCAAGTACCACTAATCTCTGGAGCTCCCTTGGCCGCTCATAACCTTGAGCACGGCTGATATATCAGTTTCATAACACTCTGCAGAGGTTGTGCACTTTACCCACAAGCCGTGATTCCCTCTCTGGCCCGGGCTTGCAAGACCCTTATTCACTCCCAAGGTGAATGGCCAGGGATTCACTACGAAGCCTTTACAAAGATTCCTCGGGGCTGTAGCCACCCGTTAGGTTTCCTAAATGCACCGCACTCCTCCCCAAGGGGCGAACCCAAACTTGGCAGAGCGAGCCGCATACACCGAGCCCCATTGACGGCACGACGGCTAAGTGAACTACACCCCGGATCCTCTAATTATTCAGCTAAGGGCACCCCATTCCACCCTTATGGTTGCACTGTTTTCCCGGGCGGTCATCCATAGAACAGGTCCTTACGGAGAGGCACTCGAGAAACCGCTCGAGCCCCCTTGAAGACCACAAGTATCACATCATCATAAGAGAAGGGAAAACAGCGTATCATAGATAATCTCATCATGTTCATTGATTAGAGTTTGAGCAATAGCATAAAGCTAAACAGTAATAATCCAACCCAAATAGGTAAACAAGGACATGGATAACAAAAGCTAGTCAATCCTTAGGCATAAATGTGTAAGCGGGAGGTGAATTAAATAATGAGTAGGACATAGATAGGTCAAGGGACACTTGCCTCCACCAAACGACTGCTGCTCAGGGGCTTCTCCTGCGGGTTCCTCGGGCTCTTCAACCGGATCGTTCTCTATGCGAGCGCAAACATACATACATCCACATATTTAATACAAAAGAACAGTACACCATACAAGGGAACAAGTAAAGCGAATATGCATCAAGTATGACATTTGACATTGCATTTGTTATGGTTAGAAAGAAATGGGAAAGGGCCTCGCAGGGGGTTAAATCTTATGCACTAACGATCAATTACAATTGGTTCTTAACAAAAGAATTCTGTTATATGCACTAATGGAAACCTATTTATCTTAAGCTGATCAACATCGCATGAAATAAACAATTAACTACGTGAATCAATTAGCATAACGGAATTTTAAATTAAGCTTCATATTTCAATAACATTAACAAGGATTAGCCTACCTAAAATAAAATAGCTATGATCACAGAAAGTAAATAAAATAAAATAAAGAAGAAAAATAATAAAAAAACAGAGGGGGGGCGGTTGAACCGGCCCTAGGGGCGGTTGAACCGGCCGGCTGGGCGGCGAGCTGGGCGGCGGGGCGGCTGAGCCGGCCCGGTTGAACCGGCGGCCAGGCGAGCGCGCGGGGGGGGGGGGGGGGGGGGTCGGGCTGGCCAGGCGGCCGAGCCGGCCAAGCGGCCAGGCGAGCGCGCGGCCAAGGCGGCCAGGGGGCGCGCCGGCCAGGGCGGCCAGGCGGCCAAGGGGCCGGGCGGGCGGACGGCTGGGCGGCCAGGGGGCGCGCCGGCGGGGGGCACGGCCGGGGGCTGGCCGAGCCAGCCAGGGCGCGGCCGGGCGGGGCGGGCCGAGCCGGCCATGGCGGCGGCCATGGCGCCGAGCGGCAAGGGGAAAGGGGAGGGGGGATGGGGAGGGAGGAGAGGGGGAGGGGGCTCACCGGCGACGGGGACGGGGCGGCCGAGCGGGGCGGCCGATCGGCGACGGGGAGGGGCGGCGCTAGGGCAGGGGGTAGGGGCGGCGGCGGCTTAGGGTGAGGGAGAGAAAATGAGAGAAAATGAGAGGGAGGGAGAAAGAATTGGGGGAAAAAGGGGAGGTGGGGGGCGGCATGGGCCAATTGGGCCCAAGGGGGGGGCGCCAGGGGCGGCTGGGCCGGCCGGGGTCGGCCCACGGCGCGGGAGAGAGAAAAAAAAGAGGAGAGAGAAAGAGAGAGAGAAAAGAGAAAGAAAAGGGAAAGAAAACATTTTCGAAATCCGATCTTTCTACATGAATGCATTTGCACTTTCAAAGCAATCAAAAGAAATGCAAGGTTCGGCATGGTGCATCAAACAACATAAAGTATTTAGGGTTTTCTTACACGGGAAATCCAAACCGAATCCCGCTAAAACTTTGGAAAAGGTCAAGGTTTAGCGAGGGCAAAAGAAAAAGAAAAGGTAACGCCCGAATTTGGCGAGTAAAGAAAAGAAAAAAAAATTCAACTGCAAAATTCGGGGCGTTACAAACCTATCCCCCTTAAAAGAATCTCGCCCTCGAGATTCAGGGCTGGCTAGCAAAGAGCTCTGGGTACTTGGCCATCAAATCATCTTCACGCTCCCAGGTTGCTTCTTCCTCAGAGTGGTGATTCCATCTGACTTTGCACATTCGGGTGGTCTTCCTTCGGGTGACTCTGTCTGCAACCTCAAGGATCTGAGCTGGCTTCTCAACGTAGGTCAAGTCCTCCTGGACCTCAAGACCTTCCACTGGCAACTGCTCTTCCGGCACACGCAAGCACTTCTTCAACTGAGACACATGAAAGACATCATGCACAGCAGACAAATTCTCTGGCAAACTGAGCTGATAGGCCACTTCTCCACGTCTTGCAAGAATCTGATACGGACCGATGTAGCGGGGTGCTAGCTTGCCTTTCACTCCGAATCTTCTGACTCCTCTGATCGGTGACACTTTCAGATAGACAAAATCTCCGACTTCAAAACTCAGCTCTCTTCTTCTTGTGTCTGCATAGCTTCGCTGCCTCGATTGCGCTATCTTCAGATTCTCTCGGACCATCTTGATGTTCTCTTCGGCTTCAAGCAAAATGTCTGGCCCAAACACATGCTTCTCTCCAGGCTGATCCCATTGCAGCGGAGTTCTACAACTCCTTCCATAGAGCGCTTGAAACGGTGACATCTTCAAACTGGCCTGGTAACTGTTGTTATAGGAAAACTCTGCATAAGGCAATCGCTTGTCCCATCCGGACTGATCTTGCAACGCACAGGCTCTCAACATGTCCTCAAGAATTTGATTGGTTCTTTCGGTCTGGCCATCTGTCTGCGGGTGATAAGCTGAACTGAAATTCAGATGCGTGCCCAAAGCTTCATGCAACTACTGCCAGAAATGAGAGGTGAACTGCGTTCCTCTGTCTGACACTATCTTCTTTGGCACACCATGAAGACAAACGATCCGAGACATATACAATTCTGCCAATACTGCACTGTTGTAGCTGGTCTTGACAGGTATGAAGTGGGCTGACTTGGTCAAACGGTCCACCACTACCCAAATAGAATCGTAGCCGACTCGAGTGCGAGGCAATCCGACTATGAAATCCATACCAATCTCATCCCATTTCCACTGAGGGATCTGCAACGGTTGCAACAATCCAGCTGGTCTCTGGTGCTCTGCCTTAATTCTTCGGCAACTATCGCACATAGCCACATGCTCTGCGATTTCCCTCTTCATTCCGTACCACCAGAATTTCTTCTTCAGATCCTGATACATCTTCTCACTGCCAGGGTGAATCGAATAGGCTGTCTCATGAGCTTCCTTGAGAATCAACTCCCGAATGGACTGGACATTGGGAACACACAAGCGGTCTTTGAACCATATCACGCCTTCAGCATCTTCTCGAAAATCTTTGCCTCTGCCATCTAGAATCAATCGCCGAATCTCACTGATCTTTTCATCATTCTTCTGCGCTTCTTTGATTTCGCGCTCCAAGGTAGGTTCCAACTCAACTGTGACTCCTCGCGAATTGTTCAGAAATCCGAGACTCAACCTGTCAAACTCCTTGGCCAACTCATAAGGCATCGGACGAGCGACCATCAGATTGACTTGACTCTTTCTGCTCAAAGCATCTGCCACTACGTTTGCTTTGCCTGGATGGTAATGAATCTCCAACTCATAGTCTTTAATCAACTCTAACCATCTTCGTTGCCTCATGTTCAACTCTGACTGAGTGAATATGTACTTAAGACTCTTGTGGTCTGTGTAAACATCACATTTCTGCCCATACAAATAGTGCCTCCATGTCTTCAGTGCGTGAACCACTTCTGCCAACTCTAGATCATGGATTGGGTAATTCTTCTCATGAACCTTCAACTGTCGGGACGAGTAAGCCACAACTCTTCCCTCTTGCATCAACACACATCCCAAACCCGTGTAACAAGCATCACAATACACCGAGAAGGGCTTGTGCACATCAGGCAAGACTAGGACAGGCGCTGTAGTCAACTTCTCTTTCAGCGCTTCAAAGGCCTCTTGGCATTTCTGGGTCCACTTGAACTCAACTTTGTTGCCTAGCAACGCTGTCATTGGTTTCGCAATCTTCGAAAACCCTTCAATGAATCGCCGATAGTATCCGGCCATTCCAATGAAGCTCTTGATTCCTCTAGCATCTGTTGGCGCTTTCCAGTTCAGAATGTCTGCCACTTTCTTCAGATCCACAGCCAATCCTTCCTTGTTGATTATGTGACCCAAGAACAGGACTTCACTGATCCAGAACTCACATTTGCTCAACTTTGCATACAACTGGTGCTCTCGCAATCTCTGCAATACCATCCTCAAATGATCTGCATGCTCTTCTTCGCTTTGAGAATAAACCAAAATATCATCAATGAATACCACCACAAACTTATCAAGGTAATCCATGAATACACTGTTCATCAAGTTCATAAAGAATGCTGGCGCATTGGTCAAACCAAAAGACATCACTGTGAACTCGTACAACCCATACTTGGAAATGAATGCCGTCTTCGGAATGTCCGAAGGTCGGATCCTGAGCTGATGATAACCTGACCTCAGATCAATCTTGGAGAACACACTGGCTCCTCTCAACTGGTCGAACAGATCTTCTATTCTGGGCAAAGGATACTTGTTCTTGATCGTGACCTCATTCAAAGCTCGATAATCAATACACATCCTCTTGGTGCCATCTTTCTTCTCCACAAATAGGACAGGGGCGGCCCAAGGCGAGGTGCTTGGCCGGATGTAACCTTTCTCTGACAGCTCATCAATTTGCTTCTTAAGCTCAACCAACTCTGGTCCGGATATTCTGTAAGCTCTCTTGAAGATAGGGGCGGTTCCAGGAAGAAGCTCTATGGCAAACTCAACTTTCCGCTCTGGTGGCATACCCGGTAAGTCCTTTGGAAACACATCTGGGAACTCGGACACAACCTTAATACTCTCAATTGGATCTGCTTCACTGCTATCGACAGCTATCTGATAACAACTTCCTTTCTTTGGCTCAGGCGGGACTAACTCGGTCACCACCTCCTCTCCTAGTGGGGATACCAACTTGATTGTCCTTTTATCACAACTGATAACTGCCTGATACTTATCTAGCCAATTCATCCCTAGGATGACATCTATTCCCTGAGTACCCATTACTATAAGGTTGGCGGGAAATGCTATCCCCCTTATTTTCACACTTATATTCAAACAAATGCTATCAGCTCGAATTCTACCACCGGCTGAGTCGATTTGAATGGGGGTTGACATGGTAGTAATTGGAAGATTATGTGCTTCTACCCATGATGCAGTAATGAAAGAATGCGTTGCTCCAGTATCAAATAACACTTCTGCAATATGGGAGTCGACTGGGAACATACCTACTATCATGCTGGGGGTCTCCTGAACTGCTTCAGCCTCCAAGTGATTCAATCTTCCATGATTATAGCGCGGCTGAGGGCGGTTGCCTGCTCCAGGCTGAGGCACATTCTGCTTTGCTGGGGCATTGGGGCCTGACTGCTGCTGGGCTGCCTTCTTCGGACATTGCATCACCCAGTGGCCTTGCTCTCCACAGTGGAAACATGCTCTGTTTCCAACCTGAGCTGGTGCTACCTGACTGTTCTGCTGATTTGCTGGGGCAGGAAGACGATGTGCTTGCTGATTCTACCTTGGAAACTGACCTCCTGACTGACTGCTCTGACGGTTCTGGTACTGATTCTGAGGGTACTGCCTTTGAAACTGCTGATGCTGCTGAGGTGGACGCTGGTTTTGCCTGAACTGCTGAGGTTGATTGCCTGAGAAACGAGGACGATTGCTGCTTCCAGGCTGGGGTCCACTGATCTTGCGCTTACGATCTTCCATCTCCTTGCGCTTCCTTTCTGTCATGATTGCCCTGTCAATCAGGTGCTGGAATGTCGGGAAGGTGTGATTCATCAGCTGATACTGCAGAGGGTCGACCAAGCCTCTCAGAAAACGGTACTGTCGCTTGGCGTCAGTGTTGACATCCTCAGGAGCATAGCGAGACAATTGCAGAAACCTGTCTCGATACTCACTGACAGATGATGACCCTTGCTTAAGGGCCAGGAACTCCTCCTTCTTCACTGTCATCAGTCCTGCAGGCACATGGTACTGACGAAAGCTACCTCTGAATTCTTCCCAAGTGATGGCGTCAGGATGGGCATGGGTGGCGAGGTAAGACTCCCACCATGACTGGGCTGCTCCTCTCAACAGACGGGGACCATACAAGACTTTCTCCCTGTCATCACACTGAGCGGTATGCAACTCCCGCTCCACAGTGCGCAGCCAATCTTCAGCATCCATGGGGTCAGAAGAGTGAGCGAACGTTGGGGGATGACCTCTCATGAATTCAGCACGCTTGTCTCTGGGCATCTGAGGCTGGGGTGGTGCTTGCTGCTGTTGCTGCTGAATGGCGGCCAAAGTCTGACCGATGGCTTGAACTGCCTGAGTCTGCATCAGAAACATCTGCTCGATGGACATCGGGGGCGGGGGCGGCAGGTGCTGCTGCTAGGGCACCTCCTCCTGTTGAGCGGCTCGCTCCTGCTGAGCACGCCTTCCTCCTCTGCGCCTGTTCTCTGACATCTGCAGAACGCAACCACACATCAGAACTGATCTGGCAGATCTTGCAGCATAAGAAAAGAGTATAGAATTCTTCAACAGCACTGAGCAGGTGAGCATCTTCACTGATCTCCAACACAGACCACACAGCTTCTCAGATAGAAAGGAAAGTGGAATAAAAGGGTTTCCCAACTATATAACTAACTCCATTAACATAATATGTAAACCAAAATGCAGGGGATACCCACACTCTGGTGACAATCATTACAAAGATCCAAACCAAACATAGTTCATCATGACAAACATAGATGCACAGGATATAGCAAACTACCCTGTCTAACTAAGACTAACTAAGACTGAGACTAAGGCTAAAACTGAAGCTTCTATGCATATATTTCGTATTAATTACAAGATCCAACTCTAACGATCTATGGTTCTATAGTTATCTTGGTCTTGCAGTCGGGATTGCCATAAGACTGGTGTCCACGCTGGGGTGAGAGGTACGGGTGCTGAGTCCCGACGGGAGCGGGGGAACCACCATCCAAATGACGACGTTCCGCGCGCTCAGCCCGCAACAGGGCGATCTCAGCACGAGCCCTACTCAGCTCGTCTAATGCATGGTCCAGCTCCGTGTTTAGCACGGCGGCTAGGTTGACTGTGCTGCTCAACCTAGGATTGCCCTCACCGACAGGTGAGACAATCACGCCTCCTGTGCTGCCAGATGGACGGCGGGGGTAATACTTCAGGTCAAGACCGTCAGCTGCCCCACCGAAAACCGAGCAGTAGTGCGAAAGCGCACGCCGTGCAGCATCTTGCATGGCTGCCTCAGCTGAGTCCCGTTCAGAGATAGAATAGTGCTCTGAACAGGCCTCTGCACCCTGGAGACTGTTCTCCGGGCAGCGCACCAAGCAAGTTGCCTCCCAGCGGTCCGGGTAGACCCCGCGACTGTGCTGGTAGACCACACAGCGATACTCGACGGACCAAGTATGCCGGTCAAATGCCCGACGTAGCAGGGTGTCGAGCGCATCGTGGAAGTGACACCCGCGAGCAGCGTCGCGAGTGATGGGTCGAGCAACCCATCCTTCCGGCTCAGGGTTAGCAGAGAAGTCGGTGTCGTGGCTCGAGCTATCGTCGCCACCTCCGTCGTCTGGGTCTCCTCCAGCAGCTACTCCAGAGGCTGGGGCGCCCAGTGGTGGTGCAGGGGGCGGCTCCAGAGGAAGCACAGGGGAGCAGCTCCTCACAGACTCTATCTCCTGGTGGAGCGAGAAGGAAGAGCTCTGCTGCTCCTGTCGTCGACGCTCCTGCTCCTCACGCAGGCGGTGGTGTAGTCTCTCCAAGTGGCTAGACTGTCCGGCCACGGGACGGCGAAGCGGACGCTCAGCAAGGCGGGAAGGTAAGAAGGGGATGACTGACTTTCGTGCAGTGTGTCTAAGTCGAGCCATCTACAAAAGACATCGCAAGCAAAAGGGTGAGAACAGAATTAATATGACCAGCAAATAATGAATCATAAGTAAATGAAGGATTAGAATAAAACATGATTTTCAGCAAGGTATTATATATAGTAGAACATAGGTTTGGTCGGTATGACCAACTTTTGAAGGGATATCAAAGTCAAGGCAGAGACAGAGGTCTATAGTCCTTAGAACGACCATTCTACTCTAGGTTAGCGGTCCTACAGTCAGCACGGCTTTGATACCACTTATGTCACACCCGGTTTTAGAAGGCAAACCGAATGCGAACCATGTACGTGCCAGGATCAGTTATTCACGTACACAGCAGTTACATAATATGGACATCATCACACAGTGCTCAAAATAGTATTAATAAGGGAAATAGTCGATTACATCATACGTCTGAGACGTCCATATAGTTCTTACAATAAATCAAAGTGCGGAAAAGAAACGTAGATAACCGCGGCCTTCACAGGCAGCCGACTGGGGGTTGCCGCTAACCCACACCTAGAACTCGTCGTAATCTTGGAACTCCTGGAAGTCGCCTTCCACTTCATCTTCGCCTGAGTAGTGGTTGCAATGCTGACAACCTGGGGGGGGGGGGGTTTGGTGTGTAGAGCAAGGGTGAGTACACATCAACATACTCAGCAAGTATCCTGTTTGGCTGTAGTGGACTAGCTTTATGTGGGGATAAGTCAAGCAGTTGCTTTTTGTTGGTCAGATTATTACTTACTAGTAGAAAGCCAAGTTTTAGCATTAACCCAAGTTATTAACCCAGACGTACTCCTTTCCAAACGGAAAGAGTACCACTTACCAGCACCATAATCATAACCAGAATCATCGATCTCATATCCACCTGTACCAAAGTATCTCTGATCAAGTACCACTAATCTCTGGAGCTCCCTTGGCCGCTCATAACCGTGAGCACGGCTGATATATCAGTTTCATAACACTCTGCAGAGGTTGTGCACTTTACCCACAAGCCGTGATTCCCTCTCTGTCCCGGGCTTGCAAGACCCTTATTCACTCCCAAGGTGAATGGCCAGGGATTCACTACGAAGCCTTTACAAAGATTCCTCGGGGCTGTAGCCACCCGTTAGGTTTCCTAAATGCACCGCACTCCTCCCCAAGGGGCGAACCCAAACTTGGCAGAGCGAGCCGCATACACCGAGCCCCATTGACGGCACGACGGCTAAGTGAACTACACCCCGGATCCTCTAATTATTCAGCTAAGGGCACCCCATTCCACCCTTATGGTTGCACTGTTTTCCCGGGCGGTCATCCATAGAACAGGTCCTTACGGAGAGGCACTCGAGAAACCGCTCGAGCCCCCTTGAAGACCACAAGTATCACATCATCATAAGAGAAGGGAAAACAGCGTATCATAGATAATCTCATCATGTTCATTGATTAGAGTTTGAGCAATAGCATAAAGCTAAACAGTAATAATCCAACCCAAATAGGTAAACAAGGACATGGATAACAAAAGCTAGTCAATCCTTAGGCATAAATGTGTAAGCGGGAGGTGAATTAAATAATGAGTAGGACATAGATAGGTCAAGGGACACTTGCCTCCACCAAACGACTGCTGCTCAGGGGCTTCTCCTGCGGGTTCCTCGGGCTCTTCAACCGGATCGTTCTCTATGCGAGCGCAAACATACATACATCCACATATTTAATACAAAAGAACAGTACACCATACAAGGGAACAAGTAAAGCGAATATGCATCAAGTATGACATTTGACATTGCATTTGTTATGGTTAGAAAGAAATGGGAAAGGGCCTCGCAGGGGGTTAAATCTTATGCACTAACGATCAATTACAATTGGTTCTTAACAAAAGAATTCTGTTATATGCACTAATGGAAACCTATTTATCTTAAGCTGATCAACATCGCATGAAATAAACAATTAACTACGTGAATCAATTAGCATAACGGAATTTTAAATTAAGCTTCATATTTCAATAACATTAACAAGGATTAGCCTACCTAAAATAAAATAGCTATGATCACAGAAAGTAAATAAAATAAAATAAAGAAGAAAAATAATAAAAAAACAGAGGGGGGGGCGGTTGAACCGGCCCTAGGGGCGGTTGAACCGGCCGGCTGGGCGGCGAGCTGGGCGGCGGGGCGGCTGAGCCGGCCCGGTTGAACCGGCGGCCAGGCGAGCGCGCGCGGGGGGGGGGGGGGGGTCGGGCTGGCCAGGCGGCCGAGCCGGCCAAGCGGCCAGGCGAGCGCGCGGCCAAGGCGGCCAGGGGGCGCGCCGGCCAGGGCGGCCAGGCGGCCAAGGGGCCGGGCGGGCGGACGGCTGGGCGGCCAGGGGGCGCGCCGGCCAGGGCGGCCAGGCGGCCAAGGGGCCGGGCGGGCGGACGGCTGGGCGGCCAGGGGGCGCGCCGGCGGGGGGCACGGCCGGGGGCTTGCCGAGCCGGCCAGGGCGCGGCCGGGCGGGGCGGGCCGAGCCGGCCATGGCGGCGGCCATGGCGCCGAGCGGCAAGGGGAAAGGGGAGGGGGGATGGGGAGGGAGGAGAGGGGGAGGGGGCTCACCGGCGACGGGGACGGGGCGGGGCGGCCGAGCGGGGCGGCCGATCGGCGACGGGGAGGGGCGGCGCTAGGGCAGGGGGTAGGGGCGGCGGCGGCTTAGGGTGAGGGAGAGAAAATGAGAGAAAATGAGAGGGAGGGAGAAAGAATTGGGGGAAAAAGGGGAGGTGGGGGGGCGGCATGGGCCAATTGGGCCCAAGGGGGGGGGCGCCAGGGGCGGCTGGGCCGGCCGGGGTCGGCCCACGGCGCGGGAGAGAGAAAAAAAAAGAGGAGAGAGAAAGAGAGAGAGAAAAGAGAAAGAAAAGGGAAAGAAAACATTTTCGAAATCCGATCTTTCTACATGAATGCATTTGCACTTTCAAAGCAATCAAAAGAAATGCAAGGTTCGGCATGGTGCATCAAACAACATAAAGTATTTAGGGTTTTCTTACACGGGAAATCCAAACCGAATCCCGCTAAAACTTTGGAAAAGGTCAAGGTTTAGCGAGGGCAAAAGAAAAAGAAAAGGTAACGCCCGAATTTGGCGAGTAAAGAAAAGAAAAAAAATTCAACTGCAAAATTCGGGGTGTTACAGCTAGCTAACAAGAAGCAAAAGAAGGAGGCACATAGAAGGTTGCAAGGACCCTTCATCAAGTCAAGATGGTCTCACATCCCAATTACCTTCTCTCAAGAGGACCTTCAGCTCAAGGATTACCCTCACAATGATGTTATGGTTATTTCTTGTGTCATCAAAGGATTTCTGGTCCACAATGTTCTGGTTGATACAGGAAGTGCAGCGGATATTTGTTGGGTACTTGTTCTTAACTGTTACGAATTAAGAACAAGGCAACACAGAAATTGTTAAATGTTATAGTCCTTCGTCCTTCGAAGCATTATTTCCCTTAGGATATAATGGATTCCGGACGAAGGTTATGAAGGTCATACCTTCATAAGCACATCAAATAATGAAGAAGGATTCATATAAAATATGAATAATAATTTAAACACATGATTATTATTATTATTTCATTTCTATTTCATTATAAAAATAATGACAAATTACAAATGTACCTTCGACTTGAAGAAAAGTAAAAATACCAGTGTGAAGCAAAAGCAAATGCCCAATGCGTGATTACAGGAACGCGTGAACAGTACAGGGGTACTGTTCACCTATTTATAGGCATAAGGCGCAGCCTGTGTATAATTACATTTTTGCCCTTTACAATGAACTACAATAATGACACAGAATATCATAGGTCTTTGAGTCATTTCATCTTTAAGTCGGTTCACTCCTTCGTCTTGAGACATGTCACTGTGCCGAAGCTTCATAGTCGATAGCTTCGGTGCTGCTTTGGAGAGAATCTGCCGAAGGTGTTTATTTCTTTAGGATCTTCGGCTACGAAGCACTACTACAGATCATGTTATATGAGACGGTTAATTTTTAGTTATTAAGACGCTTATAAAGTGTCCAAATTTGATGGAGTCGTAAAAGATGTTCCACATTTAAGATGGTTATAAACCGTCTTAAAAGATATTTTATAAGACGGTTTTAAATTTATAACCGTCTAAAAAAGGTGTCTGTTTAAGTCATTTGTTTGATGAACCGTCTTGAATTAGGTTTTTGGTTACGACACTTCTTCTAAAGAACCATCTCGAATACGAATATTATAAGACATAAAGTATTTATCAAACCGTATAGAATATCCTATAATAATAGACACTTGCAACAAGAAAACCATCTTATTTAGAGACTGATATTGGATGTTTTGGAAACCGTCTTATTAAGATTTAGACGAAATGACATACATAACTAGACATTCTTCAATTTATAATCATTTTGAGATGTCACATTATAATAATTTGAAAGAGAAATATACATACACACATATTTAATAACATCATATTTAATGTAATATAGATAAGTACAATTCAATGTCTCATAAATAAGCATTGTCAGATAAATCATACATAAGTGTACTCTAAATCCAAATTAAAATACTAACTGAAAAACTTATCATCAGTCGTTTGCGCTAACATTGAATCTAACTAAGCATACTAGAATAGAAGGCGTGTTATCGCCGTGCCCTCATCAGAAAGCGTTCGTTACAAATGTAGAGCTTTAGCTGGATTCATCAGACATCCATCATGACACATCATGGCCAGGGGACCTGTAGGTAAACATCTTGCTAGAATGGTAGCTATACGATTCGAACAATACCATTCCACATCATTACCCTGTTTGTATCTTGTAGTCCCTGAGAGCACAAGTAAACAAAATTTCAAAGCAATCAACATGCTTGGTTATTTGTTACAAGCATGAAAGAAAAGAGCCCCTTTTTCAATGCAATAAAAATTGTTTGGCTTCTGGCGTAAGGCCCTCTTTTCATACCTCCAAAATAAAACTATTTGGCTCCTAGTGTAAGGTGCAGTTGACTACCTGTTAATCGATTGCTCGACTTCATCAGTTGACATTTGATCTATATGGTTTTCCAACACATGCTTACCAAGAATTACTTCAGATGCTTCAATCCTGCATGTTATCAAAAAACAAGGACAGCTAAGGATTAGGCATAAACAAAACAAAGCTTCAGACTTGTATGTTATGTGCAACCTCTCTGCTGGAACATGTTGATCACTTGAAGTGTTTCCTACATCCACATCCATTGGATTGTTTCTAGAGCTATGAAGAGATCTTTTTTAGATACATGAATGGGGAGAAGGTAAAACCTAAGAAAAATAAAAGGCACAGATGTGACAAGAAACATATTGTAAATGAACTAGTTAGTTCTTAAGAAAGCTGAGACAGTTGGGTGGATAATATCATAAAATATTAAAATCACCTCCAGTCTACCCACTTGTTCATGCTATCCCATCTCAGTCAACTTATATTGCAAAATTCAGAACTTGCAATGCGGACTCAACATCAGATTTTAGACCCCCGGGGTGTCTCTCATCCTAATATGTTTACCCATTGGAAGACCAATCTCTATGATCTGGATACATCGATACTCAACCTCCATCTTAGCAAGACGAGCAAGCTACACAAATCAGATCACATTTATGCTCGGTAAAAGTACATATAGCAAAAAAGATATCACAAAGGTCATATGGATGTAACATCTTACCTAGGCAGCCAAAAGTAGTAGAGATAAGGATGTGGACACTAGGACATAAATGCAGTGACATTTTTAACAAAAAAATTTAGTACCCTGGATAAAAGACTACTCAAATAAATTTAGCTACTATACTTCCAAGATGGCGACTCCCTGATAACCACTACATGCTAAAACTTGGAGAAAAAAGTATATGCATCTCTGATGTTCATCAAATATAGTCAATTGCTAAAAAATAAAAAAATACAGGCTACAATGCACATGACTTAGCTCCTTACATATTGAGCAAAAAATAGGAGAGCGAACGACCAGAACTAGAAGCTTGATGGCTCTTGTTCATAGAGCCATGGCTGGATGTGCTAAGGGCACTGGAAACACTGATTCGAATGTCTGAAGAAGAAACACTTTTCAGTTGCATATCTGACACATCAGTCCTTTCTGAATATGTATATTCTCCCGAAGAACGATCCTTGGTAGAGTTTACCGAGCTCAACTTATTCTCAAAGGAATCCGAAGTGAAAGTAGAGCTACCACTTAGGCTACTTTCTCTTGCACCCTGCAACAAATTGATATGAAGATTATTAGAATTATTGCATTCCAAGATGTAAGTACTATGATTTATCTATTGCACATGATTATAATACATGGACCAAATGAAATTAGAAAAGTAACATGATGAGATATCTGCAATGTGCTACAAGCCACAAGATTGCCTAAAAGTGGATTTAACCTGCCATTTTAAGTTGCCTGTTAAACTCTAGCAATAACAGATAAAACCACCTCCAACAAATAAAGATGGATGTAGGCAGTGGCTAATAACCAAGAACCTCAACGGCAAAAGCTGCAATGAGGTCAAAAGAATATCAAGCAAAAGCTCCATTGGACAAACACTGACACCATGGCTCCGCTTTGGTTACTGATCAGGCATTTGTCGAGATCATTCTGTTTCTAATTATTGAATGCCGTATATAGCTACAAGAATAGCGTGTGACAAATTTGAGCAGCAAAAAATCAACATCAAGATATCAGAACATACTGATAAGAAGCAATGAGTCAGGTAGTGATGTGAAATATAGACTATGAAAATAACTAAATATTAATCAGAAAAATGTGGGTAACAGTGAACTTTGTTTAAGCATAAGAGCTTACATCAAAAGGAATTCCAGCGATCCGGATTCCATCTATATGTTGGACCTGGGATCCATGCTGTCCTCGACATATCAAGGCACTAAGACCAGTAAACCAAGCCTCCGCCTTGACTTTATTCTTGCAGATCTTTGAAATCAAGGGAGCCCATGAGAATCCTCCAATTGAGGCTGATAATATATCTGCTAGTCCTAGTAAGTTGACCTTCCTTTCTTCATTCATCTCCTTCGGGGAGCCGACAAGAATAAGAGGAGCTCAAAATAAGTTAGCATAGGTGGTATCACAATGAATCAATGATCATGCATTCTTTTTAGCAATATATACCTCTAAGATCTAACAGTGGTATGTTAAACTAAATGAGACCAGCAATAGCAGTGTAACTAGTAACATGGCACATGGGAATCCCTAAGCAAATGTCGCAACAATTTCTAACAGACAGAAACGTCTTGTTCAGAAATATAAAGCAATAACTAGCACTGATTTATCACCTCTGATTGGTTCGAGCAGTCCACAGCCTTGACTATAACATCTTCTTCCATTTCTTCATCCATGATCTCCTGAATACCTCTCCAAATACTCAATGGATCCCAGCTTGATGATAGAGGGAAAACAAATGTCAAACACCATATCAGAGTTGAATCAATGTTAGATGAGGACAGATGAGGAATATACGAGTTCAACAAATGAAATGAAAACATAAGCCATCATTTATTTTAGAGCAGTCTCTATTTGCAAAAAGAAAAGATTAGCACACTAAAAATCTTTAACTAACCTGCTAATGTTGTAGGCTATTGAAGTAGGCGATGAGAAAAATGACAGCCTGCAAACATGAGCATATGCACCATGACTCCATGAGCAACCAAAAAATCAAAGTAAGAACAGTAGCAGTTAAGTAACCACACAACTGATTTAAGTGTCCAAAACAGATTTAAGTGTTCTTGAAAGGTCATGTGTAAAGAAGGAAAAAGTAATTAATCTTAGTTTGCTGCAAGGAATGACCACAATCTAGACCAGAACATATTGCGAGGGCGAGGAAGATATTATAGATGACAAAAAGCTTCAGGGCTGAGCACCAAACCGCGTGTAAATTTTAGGAAAAAATCAAGACATATTTTAGATGACAAAAGGCTCAATTTGTTCGTTTCAATTTTAAAAATGGGACAAAACGAAACGCAAGCAAGGCACATACCACTTGGTTTATCCCTAAGAGGAGTCCCTCCGTGGAATCCCCTAATAGGGAGGGCAGAAACCGTGTGCTTTTGGTTCTCATTTTAAAGTTCAATGGCAGCGGAGGAAGATTGTGAGACTACTACCGGAGAGGAAGGGGGCGAGTTCTTACCGCTGCTGTTGCACGCCGAGGTCCTGAGGATGCGACCATCCATCGCCTGGTGGCATCAACTCCCGTCTATGGCTCGTGTTCGGAGCTCCTATCCAATCTAGATTTTAGAAAGGGAGAAAAAGGAACAACAATCAGTCAAAAAAGATGGAGTCCTTCAAAGCACTTCAATGCCACATTTTCAAGTAGCATGAATCTAGGAAAACACAAAACAATAAATAATTTGTTGTAAGGCATGTCTTGTTCAGATACAGGACTCGGCTAAAACTGCATTGTATATATTTATACAGCGTGAAGTAAGTTAACAATATTGTACCACGATAACCAGACATCACTCTATCCTTATGCATTTACCATTAATCTCATTCGTACTCGTGTATGATATCTGACTGAAGAAACATAAACCTGAGTATCCTAGACATCAACCAAAGTACTTCAATCAAAACATGTTAATAGGAGATTTATTCATCAATACAAGAATCCATCGCTCTTTGAAGCAAATGATCATGTTTCCATTGTCACATTAATCGCAGAAACTACTACTGCTAAGTTTTCACTTTTCAGTGGTGAACACATTAATCGCAGTAACAGATGAACAAGTCTGCTCCGCCAGGTTGCCGAGCCTGCAAAAGACACCGCGGATTAAGGTAACTTCATATATGTTTATTTTGGTACAGTATTGTAGATAAAAATGCTATTCACTGATACGTAATAAAAGTATTGTATCATTACTCTGCATACATTTGCTAGTTATTTCTTTCTCTGAAATAATTCACTAAAGAATAGCTGCCGGATGTCGGTAGCATCAAACCAATTTCTTTTCGATAGGCCTTAAGCAAAATTAACTCTTTGACCCACTCATTGCTACGCCCTAATAAATTATATCTTTGCACAAGTTCACTCACCTATTATTTCTATCTCGTTCTATCTGAACAAGAGAAACAACACTACAGAATTTCAGTGATAAACACAAACAGCGAGAAAGGTTTGCGTGCCTCCTCATCAATCGAATCAGCCAGAAGATATCCATATCATTGCAAAAATGGGTTAGTGTCAACAACTAATGTTTACCCAACCAGGCATATTATACATGTTAATAACTATTGCCAGGATAGAAGTTTGAAAGGTATTATCCAGCCATTTACCTCCAGATCAGTTGTGCCATCACCAATCGTAACAATTGTCTTGTAGCCATGGTCCTGAACTCGGGTCACACATCGGGACACTGGAATTGTCGCTCAGCCTCGTCGTTACTGGAACCATGGCGGCAAACAGGAGCGAGGCGGCTGGGCCTATGCAGGGGCGCGCCCGAGCGGGGCGGGGCGGAGCTTAGTGCTTCGGCTGGGGGCAGGTTCACGCCTTCGTGGGAGGAGCTCAGCTGCTCAGCGTCCGCGGAGATGACCTTGGTCATCCAGAGCAGGCGGGTGGCCTAGGCAGATCTCGAGTCGGCGGCGGCTCCGCCTGGGCGCGGGCAGGTCCAGACGGAGCTAGGAGGCAGACAAGGGCACTGTCGCCTAGCGTCGACGGCTCAGAGCGATGGAACTCATAGGCGCGGTTGCGCTCGTGCCTCGCGTGTTGCCGGCGGTGGCCCGGCCGACCCTTCCTCCTCCTCCTTGCTGTCGCCGCCTAACAGGGAGATGGGCAGTGGAGGCGCAGAGGAGAGAGCGATCGTCGGAGCAGAGGCGCCCATGTCGGATCTGTGCCCGCTCGCCATGAAGTCGCCCCAATCGGAGAAGTGGTGGCCTGGGGGATGAGGGTGAGCGGGCGGCGGAACTAGCGCTACGACGCAGCAGTGAGATCTAGAGTTGAGAGAATTGGCTGTGTTTTTAAGATGTAAATGTAAAGTACTGATATATTCAGTATAGAATTGGTATACCTTTCTAAATATCTAGGTACGTAAATGATAGAAATTAAAGTAAAATGACGATTTAGGTCTGATGCGTGACACATTAATGATTGGGTCACATGTAGGTCTATTTTACCATCTATGTCAAGCTGCACAGATAAGTTTTAAATTGTATATCATGTATATCATCAAACTAAGACAAATTCTTTATTAACTATGTTTTCTCACAATACTTCTTATCAGAAATATCACACGAAGATGGTTTCATATTTAGAAGTGTCTAGTATACTCACTAACATCTAAGACAGTCCGTATAGTCTAGACGACTTTAATAATATCTTTATTTGAGATGGTTTCATATACAGAAGTGTCTAATATAGTAACCAAAATCTAAGACAATTCTTGCAATGTTAATGACTCAAAAGGTATATTTATTTAAGACAATTTTCAATAACAGTCTGTCTTAAATTAATATAAGACATTTCTTATAATGTAACTGTCTCAAAACACTTCTTTATTAAAGACGGATCTCCAAAAAACTGTCTTATCTTACTCATCACCATATAATAAAAGACACTTCTATAAAATGCACAAATATCCGTCTTAAAATGTGCGTCTTAAATAAGCATATTTCTAGTAGTGAAGCATACCCCCAACAATATTATATTTGCTAAGACCTTCAAACAGATGCAAGAGCCCGAAGATAAGATCCATGATGCTACACATCCCCTTTGTGGCTTCAGAGGAAGGCAGATTGTAGTGCTTGGCAAGATCACGATGCCAGTGACCTTTGGATTTGTCAACAATACAAGGACTAAACAAGTTGTGTTTGATATTGTTGACATGGAATACCCTTACAATGCAATCATTGGTCGTGGGACACTAAATGCTTTTGAAGCAATTCTTCATCCAGCATATCTTTGCATGAAAATACCTTCGGATCAAGGGCCTATTGCTATTCATGGAAGTCAGGAAGCTGCCAGAAAGGCCAAAGGAAACTGGACAGATTCAAAAGCAATCCATAATATAGATGGAGCCGAAGCTTGTGAGCAATACAAGTATAGAAGGGAGAAGGCTGCTTCGGCTGATCAGCCGAAGCCCATGCTCTTATGTGAAGATATAGCAGAGTAGAGGGTGCTGCTGAGATCTCAATTGTCTGAAGAGCAGGAGAAAACTTTAATAAGGTTCCTATTCAACAACAAAGATGTCTTTGCATGGTCAGCTAATGATCTCTGTGGTGTCAACAGAGATGTTTTAGAACACTCACTCAATGTTGATCCATCCTTCAGACCCAGAAAGTAGAGGCTTCGGAAGATGTCTGATGACAAAGTCGAAGGTGCTCAGAATGGAGTGAAAAGACTTCTCAGCGCTGGAGTCATCAGAGAAGTAAAATACCCAGAATGGCTAGCTAACACTGTTATGGTGAAGAAGGCCAATGGTAAATGGAGAATGTGCATTGATTTTACTGATCTCAACAAGGCTTGTCCGAAGGATGAATTTCCATTACCAAGAATAGATTCTCTGGTAGATGCAGCAGCTTCGTCAGAGCTCATGAGTCTACTAGATTGTTATTCAAGCTATCATCAAATATGGATGAAGAAGGAAGATGAGCCAAAAACCAGCTTCATCACCCCAGTGGTACATATTGTTACCTTCGGATGCCTGAGGGGCTCAAGAATGCCGGAGGGAGCTTCAGCAGAATGACAACAAAAGTTCTTCATTCTCAGATAGGCAGAAATGTGCTAACATATGTTGATGATATCATAGTAAAAACATGAAGCAAGAAAATCATATTGCTGATCTGCAGGAAACATTCGCTAATTTTAGGCAAGCTGGCCTGAAGTTGAATCCAGAGAAATGTGTTTTCGGAGTAAAGAAGGGGAAATTCCTTGGTTGTTTAGTTTCAACAAAAGGGATCGAAGCTAATCCAAATAAAATCGAAGCTATCCTTCGGATGGAGCCGCCAAGCACAAAGAAAGGGGCTCAACGGCTAACAGGAAGACTGGCATCTTTGAATCGATTTATATCCAGATCAGCAGAGAGAAATTTACCATTCTTTGAAGTGCTGAAGTTGGCCGAAGTCTTTCAATGGGGATCAGCTCAGCAAAAAGCCTTCGAAGAGTTGAAGCAGTATCTGATAGATTTAACAACCCTAACTCCACCAGCGCTAGGGGCTCCTCTGCTGCTGTATGTGGCAGCTTAGCACTCTGCAGTAAGTGTGGCACTTGTCCAGGAGAAGCTTGAAGGGCAATTGAAAAAGCAAGCTCCAGTGTACTTCGTCTCCGAAGTTCTCAGTTTATCAAAGAAAAACTATACAGAATTGGAGAAGGTGCTGTATGCTGTCTTAATGGCCTCCAGGAAGCTTCGACATTATTTTCAAGCATACCATATAATTGTTCCTTCATCACAGCCTTTGAAGGATATTATGAGAAACAGAGAAGCTAATGGAAGGATTGGAAAGTGGGCTGCGGAACTCAACGAGTTCAGCATTGATTATGTGCATAGATCTTCGATTCAGTCTCAGGCGCTAGCAGACTTCATCGCTGATTGGACGCCAGGGGCTCAGGAGGAAGAAGCAAGCAAAGATGCCGAAGCTTGGACAGTGTTCTGCGATGGTTTCTGGGGAACCTTCGAGGCAGGTGCAGCTGCCTGTTTTGATTGCACCTTCTAAAGTTAGAACATGTTATGCAGTGAAACTTGATTTCAGTTGCACAAATAATATTGCTGAATACGAAGCTTTACTTTTGGGGCTTTGGAAGTTAAAGGCGATGGGGATAAGAAGGACGGTTCTCAAAACCGATTCCGAAGTTATTTCTGGTCATATTGATAAGAGTTGTAAAGCAAGAGATCCGAAGCTCGAGAAATATTTGGATACAGTTCGAAGGCTTAAAGCTTCCTTCGAAGGGTTTTCTGTCAAGAATATTCCACGAGGAGAAAATGAGCACGCTGATCTGCTAGCCAAGTCAGCGGCACAGGGGCTGCCTTTACCTTCCGAAGTATTTTTTGAAACAATAAAAGCACCTTCAGTCGACCTTCTTGAAAGAGCAGTGCTCAATATATCTCCTGTTTATAGCGAAGATTGGAGAACTGAGATCATGTCTTTTCTCCAGGGCAATTTCCTTTCAGATGACGAAGCTTATAATAAGAGAATAGCGGCAAGAGCCCATCCATATGTAATAATAGAAGGGGAGTTATACAAGCATGGAGTCTGTTCTCCATTACTCAAATGTTTATCCAGAGCTGAAGGTATAGAGCTGATGAAAGAAATACATGTAGGCCTGTGTGGATCTCACATCGGATCTAGGCCCTTGCTGGGTAAAGTTTTTCGTCAAGGATTTTATTGGCCGAAGGCAGCTTCGGATGTAGCAGAATTAGTCCAAAAATGCGAAGGTTGTCAAAAATGTGCAAAAGATCAAAAACAGGCTTCGTCTCTAACTCAATTAATACATCCTACTTGGCCGTTGCAAAGATGGGGCCTTGATTTGCTAGGCCCACTTCCACCAGCACAAGGAAATTTAAAATATGTTGTGGTGGCAGTAGAATATTTTTCTAAGTGGATTGAGGCAAAACCTTTAGCCACAATAACTTCGGTCACTGTCCAAAAACTTTTCTGGCAAAATATTGTCTGTCGCTTCGGAGTGCCGAAGGCTATTACTATGGACAATGGAACACAGTTTGATGCCGAAGCTTTCAAAGAGTTTTGTGAACAAATTGGCACGAAGATCCATTTTGCATCGGTTAGGCATCCGGAGTCAAATGGACTTGTCGAAAGAGCTAATGGCATTATAATGACAGGAATAATGAAGTTAATCTTCAACCAGCCCAGGGGGAAGTGGCCAGACGAATTAATCAAAGTGGTGTAGAGCCACAACACAACAATGTCAAGGTCAACAGGTTTTACACCATTCAAATTGTTGTTTGGTGACGAAGCAATAACCCCAGAAGAAGCTAAAGCGGGATCAATAAGAATAGTGGCTTCAGCAGAGGACGAAGCTGATTATTCTGTGGCAAAAGATGCTATAGAAGGGATCAGGCTTCAGGCTGTGGAGAATATCAATAAATATCAAGCCGAAACAATAAAATGGCGTGACAGAAAAGTTCGGTTAAAAAATATCAGGCAAGTTGCAGTTAAAGTGGGAAGGACCTTTTCTGGTAGTGTCTTCGTCAAGACCCGGTTCTTACAGATTGAAGGATATGGACGACAACAACATTCCTAGATCTTGGAATGCGGATGAGCTTTGGCGATACTATGTGTAGCTTGATGTAATCTTTTTTATTTTTCCTATTTTTTTCCTATGGCACCCTTTTCCTTTCAAAAGGGGGAGAAAGGTTTTTAATGGGGCCATAGCATGTAATTTCTCCTTTTCTTATATCAGCTCTACAAGAGCAATATCCCCCAAAGTTGTAAATGTAAAAACTAAGCATGCACCATCGAGTGCAAAGGGAAAGGAAAAATAGGGAGAAGCTCGAAAGATGTCCCTAAGGGGATGCAGAGCACAACGAAGCTACAAAAAGCCATTCCTAAGGGAGCGCAGCGTAAGTTTTCTGCTCAAAAGTCGTTCCTAAGGGAATGCAGAGCTTACAACGAAAAGTCAACGCTGATTCTGCCGAAGTATAAGGCGAAGCGCGAAAAGTCAACGCGATACCAACGAAAGTAAAAGGCGAAGAAGTTCAAAAGACGTTCCTAAGGGAATGAAGAACTTACAGCGAAAAGTCAGCGCTGATACACCGAAAAATAAGCGGTGAAGCCAAAAAATAAACGGCAAAGATTTGTTGTTCCTAAGGGAACCAAGGTTTTGGTTGTGGCTTCGTATGTGTGGGTTTGGACATTCATTTGCACGATACATTACATCATACATTTGCATTCATAAATATTCATTTAGACATACATAGGATCATCATCATCATAGCATAGACAATTGTTTCGGCACTAAAAAGAAGGCTTCGGAAAAAAGAAACAAGTTTTATGCTTCGCTGTGTACGAAAAGAAGGGAAGGTGTTTTTCGCCTTCGGCACAAAAATGCTAATTTCATCCACACCAAAGCACTTTATACATTGATGGAAAGGTAAAAATATATTACAAGGTATGGATAAAGTCCATGAACTGAAATTTAATTACATCATTCTTTACACAAGTTATTACAAAAGTTTTTTGAGCTATTTCTACAGACTACTCGAGCTTCGTCAGTATTCATGGAGCTTCGTCTTTTTACTCCGTAGCTTCGGCTCCAGTTTCGTCATCTTGTATGTAAGTATTATAAGCAAAATTCAAATTCAAAGGAAAAGGTAAGCATAAGGTATGATTTTGTTACCGGCTTAAGATGGCTTCGAGCTTCGTCACCAGTTTTGCTTCGTCCACCCTTTGTCCATACTAATTTTATAAATATATTTGCAATACTTCGGGCAAGGTTGGGAATGCTATCCAAGTCTGCTGGTGATAATCTGAAGTTGGGTCTATTGATAACCTTTCCGTGTTCACAGCCAGACTTCAGAAAGGCAACAGCTGTGCCCCGAGAAGCTACCAGGGCACAGAAGTCACCATGTCCGGCTATAACTTTGTCAAGATCATCAATTTCACCTTCAATATGCTCGAAGGCACCAGGCAGGTCTTCAGCCGAAGGAGTAAATTTCTCGCTACTGGCTCCAACAAAATAGAACACCTGCTTCAGCCGTTGAACGCATCAATTGCTGAACTCCAGACATCTATTCTGAAGGCTTGTCAATGATTTTTTCAGCTCTGAACTTTTTTGGACTTCGGCCTCAAGTTTTGCATTAAGCTTCAGCTTTTCTTGTTCGAAGTTTTCTGATTGAGAGAGAAGCTTTGAATTTAATTCTGTTATTTTAGCTTCAGCCTCCGCTAATAAGCCTTCGGTTGTTTGAAGCTCGAAGTCTTTCTTTTCCATAGCAACTGATTGCTCTTTTATCTTGCTCTCTAAATTCTCAATTATAACTTCGTGCTTTTTATCTTCTAAGTCCTGCTGCATTTTTAAAGCTTTGCTCAACAGCATACTCTACGAACAAATAACCTTCGTTAGAAAACATCTATGTTATTAAAAACAATAAAAGTTAGAGAAGAGTTGCTTACCTTGAAATTGGAATAAAATAAACTACCGACAATGTGTTGTCGTCAGAAGCGGCTGATATCTGCTTCGAGCTTCGGGAAACCGATTCTCTTTGATAGAGTACCGATAACCTTCGCGCCGGTCTGATCTCGTATGCAGCCCAACCATTCGTCATCAATGCCACCAAAGAGAAGCGCTCCAGGCCGATACCCGCAAGATATAGCATATTCTTTTAGTTCTTCTTTTTCAGCTTTTGTCAGCTCCTGGCCAACTAAGTTTTGAAAGTTAAAAGCTTCATCTTCCGAAGTATCTTCGGTCATTTCTTCCTTCTCGGGTTTTGCGGTCGTAGTCTCTTCGGTGGCTGCGGTAGCCTCTTCTGCGGCAGCTTCTTCCACGGCCATGTTTAGTAGTATTTTATCTATATCATCAACCATGCTTTCTAAATTAATATCTTTGGATCTGGCAGCTTCGGCTCTGGCCTCTTCTACGGTAGCCTCTGAAGGTACAGCTTCAGTAGCTGTCATGCTTTCAATAGCCGGCACCTTCGGAGCTGAAGCTCCTGATGGTGTTGCTTCGATGACTTCTGTCACAGTAACGATTCTTTGCCTTTTTGGTCTAGATGCCTTCGTTTTTGTGGGCTTCTTTTCCTTCTGAAAAAGCTTCGTCAGATGTAGCCCCAGTGGACATAGTTTGACAGGCAAAGATTCAGTCATTACCTTTAAGATTTCCTCTACTTCGGTAGCAGAGGGTGTCGCAGAAGTCCCTTCTTCTTCATCAGTTGGTTTTTGCTTCGGTGTTGAAGCATTTCTTTTCTTTAGAACAATTGTTTTCGCCTCAGACTCTTGTTTTTTCTTCTTCGGTTGATATTAATCGTCTTTATTTAGAGCACTAGCTACTCTCTTCCTTTTTTGGCCTTCGACACCCTTGTCTAGCCGCTCATAGTCAGGATATTCAAAACCTATAACATCCATCACTCGATTTAGCCTTCGTTTCGGACGGGTGTCGAAGGCCGCAGTCATCAATTGGTCCTCTTTTTTAGAATAATTTCCAAGTATTTCATTTCACATTACTTCGATTGTGTCCAGCCATTCTTGGCAAGGCACTTTGAAATGTCTCTTGAATTTGTAATGATAAGGCAACCGAATAAGTTCTCCTTCCTTCTTTTTTCCTTCAAGCTTCGGCATGGCCCACTCTTTCATAGATGGAAACACTTTGAAAGCTAAGAATTCCTGCACTAAGTCCCTAGTGCCGATGTGCTCTGCGATAACTCTAAATTCAGCCAACGCAATTTGGGTTAAACCCTCTGGTGTCATATTGCACGGGGGTCTGGTCTCTCCGAAGATCAGCTCTAACGGACTCTGGACCAGCTTCTCCTTATCATCATCAACTTTGACGTAGAACCATTCAGATTTCCAACCAGCTGGCCACTTGCTTCGGTAACTGATCACGGGAAATTTTGTAGTCTTGCAGTAGGCAAAATTGTAGCAGCCGAAATTTTCATGTAACCCATCTCCTCTAGCCTTGGTCTGGTAATGCAGCTCATGCACTCGGCAGAAACCTTCGGCAAACGGTTCCACCCCTTGGCTTCGGAGAGCCCAAATGTAAACGCTAAGCCTAACGATAGCGTTAGGAGTTAGCTGATGAAGGTAGATCCCAAATTTCTTCAGCACATCAGCAATCATCTTATTCAAAGGGAATCTTAAACCAGCTTTAAAGAAACTTTTAAAGATTACTACTTCATCTTTTCCTGGCTTCGGAGTAGTTTCTTCTCCACCAAAACGAATCAGCTCTTTCTTTTCTTCACTTAAATAGCCCAATTTCAGCATCTTAGGTAAGTCACCTTCGGAGATGGTGGATTTTCCGAAATCCAGGTGGCTGGGTTTGCTCGGCACCGCGCTGCTATAATCATCTTCAGACTCGGTCTCCTCAGCATCAGCTTGCTCTGCTTGAGCGGCAGGGATGTCCTCCGATGTTACCAGCCCAGACCGCTTCATTGCTTCAGAAATTGGAACAGTCTCAGCAGTTTCGGTCTCATCTCCCTCACGATCAACCCTAGCAGTGGAGCGAACTCTGGCCATTTGATTATGATTTTCTTGAAATCTTTGTTGTTGACTTTTTTTATTTTCACGAAGCTTTTCCTCTTATGACGAAGCAGAATCAAAAGAGACACTTCGTTTGAGCACGATGATCAAGCTTCGGCTATGGCTAAAATTTTGGCAGCAAAACAGTGCAATAGCAATGAATGCTGTGGTAACTTTACACCTACCCGTCTGTTTATATAGTGCCGTAGGGGGGAAGGTGAATCGTCAAGGTCTCCCGCACCGAGCAAACAGCTACCCGCACTCGCTGAACGGTGGGCCACAAGGTCCAAGAAGGTGAATTGCTGCGGCGCGCGTAACTGCTGCAAGATGGGGCCACCGCGCGCGCGGATTATTCTAATCGTTTCTCGCCAACGAGCTCAGGGAAGGTGTTTTTCGGATCTTCGTCATCCCGAAGTCTAGAAGACTTTTCACAGATCAAGCTCGTTATGAAAAACGATCTAGCACCGCGAAGGGGCTACTGTTGGGGGTATGCTTCGTAGCCGAAGATCCTAAAGAAAGAGAACACCTTTGGCAAATTCTCTCAGGAACAGTGCCGAAGCTATTACTTATAGAGCTTCGGCATAATGACAGATCTCAAGACGAAGGGACAAACCGACTTAAAGATGAATTGACTTAAAAACCCATGATGTTTTGTGTCATTATTGTAATCGATTGTAAAGGACATAAATGTAATTTTACACAAGCTGCGCCCTGTGCCTATAAATAGGTGAACTATACCCCTGCACTGTTCACGAAATCCTGTAATCGCTAACGCATTACGCTGGAATTATTTTCTGTCAAGGCGAAGGTATAAATGTACCTAAATATTATGTTTTAATATTTAAGTTCATATTATGAAAGATATGAATAATGTAATTTGTTTGTAATAGATGTTCCTCTAATGTTTAATATTTTATATTTCATTTCGCATTATTGTATATCCGATCACGAAGGTATAACCTTCATGGTATTCTGTTCCTGGCCTTCGTCCGAAGTTCATTAAATCCTTGGGGAAACAATGCTTCAGCGGACGAAGGACATTATTATTTAACACTTTATGTTGCCTTGTTCTTAATTCATAGCATTTGAGAACAAGTCTCCAACAGAAGGGAAGGTGTTTTTCGCCTTCAGCTCAAAAAGCTACGAGCAGTGGTTTCGTCCACAGCAAAGCAGATAACACAAGGAGGAAAGGTAAAATAGCATTACCAAACATTTACAAAATATTTACAACTATTTCTGCATAGTTAATTACAATTTTTTGTCAAATAATACATCTCTTTCCACAAAGAGTTCCCAAAAAGTATTTCTATAGACACTAGCAAACGAAGCTTCTGAAGTTTCCTCTAATGCTTTAGTTATAGCTTCGCTCTGCTTGCTTTTGGTATCATCATCCTGAAGAATGACAAAGGCAGGTACTGAGGAATGTGGTAAGATAAAGTATAAAATAAAAGCGCAAAGGTAAAAAGATTTTTTATACCTTACTAAGTAGATTTCGAGCTTCAACTCCATCCAGTTCTCGGCCGCCCTTCGCCTAGATCTGGGTAATAAATCTGTTACCAATGCTTCGGGCTTCGGCCGGAATGTCAACAAGGTCAGCTTGAGACATGCCAAAGTTTGGCCTGTTAACGGCCCTTGCATGGTTGCACCCGGCTTTTATAAAAGCGACAGCCGTATCACGAGAAGCTACTAGCGCACAGAAGTCACCATGGCCAGTTATGACTTCATCAAGGACGTCAACTTCTTTATCGACGCATTCAAGTGCTCCGGGGATATCTTCGGCAGAGAGACTAGCTTCTTCGGATTTAGCTCCGACTGAATTGAATATACTTTTTTATCGAGTAGTGCATTGGGTTGCAAAGTTAAAACATTTATTCTTAAGAGTTTTTAGTGCTTCACTCAGCTTTAGGTTCTTTTCAGCCTCAACCTTGATTGTCATATTCAAAGCTTTGGTTTCATGGTTGAATCAGCTAGAGTTCTCTTCCAAAAGTATCTGAGTGTCCTTCAATTCTTTGCTTAATTTCTCGCTCTGAGCCTGAGCTTTGGCAAGTGATCCTTCGGTTGAATGCAGCAAATCATCTTTTTCTTTCAAATAATCTTCAAGTTTCTTGATTTTATCTTCAAAACCATTGACAACAATTTCATTCTTTCTATCTCCGTCATCTTGATGCATTTTCAAAGCTTTGCTTAGTAATAAACTCTGTAAAAATGAATTAAAATTAGAATACCTAAATCAACATGAAGATATCAACGATAATTTGCAAAGGAGTCTTACTTTGAAGTTCGAGTAAAATAAGCTGTCGAAGATGTGCTGACGTCTGTAGCAGCTGATATCCTTTTCAAGCTTTGGGAATCCAATGCTCTTTGATAGAGTGCTTATAATTTTAGCTCCGGCGCGGTCGTGAATGCATCCCACAATTTCTTCATCAACCCCACCGAAGTGAATTGATCCAGGCTGGTAGCCGCATGATATAGGAAATTCCTTTAATTCTGATGTCTTCTTGGGAAAGCTGTTGGCCGCCCAGGTGCCGTAGGTCGAAATTCATGCTTTCCAAAGAGGTTTATTCAATTTTCTTCCCCTTATCGGAGGTCACTGCGGCTACATCTTTCTCCACAACCACATTCGATATAAGTCTGTCGATTTCTGACAGGGTGGTTGCGAGATTCTCGGCTTTAGCTGCGGCAGTAGCTTCAGCATCGGCGGGTATAGTAGCTTTATCCGCCGAAGCTAAGGGCAGGGTCTGTTCAATAGCCTCCATTATATTCATCATACGTCATTTCTTCTGCCCCCCGTTTTCCCCTCGGCAGCTGAAGTGATTCCCCTTAACTGCAAGAGGCTAGTCAGATCCAACCTTAGAGGACTTAGCAGTGCAAATGGGAAAGGTTCAGTCATTACCTCAGCAGCAGAAGATGAAGAAGGGCTCATAGTCTGCTTTGGCACATCTTGTACCTTCGTCTTCTTAGAGGATATCTTGACAAGCTTCAGTTTGTTGTGAGCCAATACCTTTGGTTCCGATAAAGTTTTCTGCTTTTTCAAAGCCTTTTGGTCTTCTTTAACCGACCGGATAGCCTAGCTACTCAGAATGCTAACAATTCTCTTCCTCTTGTCTCCTCTGGCCCCTTCATCAAGCCTTTCGTAATCAGGATACTCAAAGTTTAGAGCATCCATCACACGGTTTAGCCTTCGCTTTGGGCGGGTGCCGAAGGCAGCAGTCATTAACTGATCTTCTTTCTTTGTATAATTTCCAAGAATTTCATTACACATGGTTTCTATCAATTCTAACCATTTAGTGCATGGTTCTTTAAATCTTTTCTGAAACTTGAAACGATACGACAGACGAACAAGCTCATATTTCTTCCTCTCTTCTCTCTTCTTCGGCATCCCCCATCTGCCAGAAGTTGGGAATGTCTAGTTTGCCATATATTCTTGTACTAAATCTCTCGTGCTGATATGCTCAGCCACGACCTTGAATTCCACTTCAGCTAGCTAACAAGGAGAACCCAACTACATATTGCACAGGGGTCGAGTCATGCCGAAGTTTAATCGCAGCGGACTCATCACCATGCTCATAGGTTTTTCCCTTTTCTTCTCATTCACTTTCACGTAAAACCATTCATTCGTCCATCTAGTTGGCCACTTGGTGCGGTAGCCTATTGTTGGAACTTGCTCTCCGGTGCAAGTTGATCCAACGGGGGAGTGTAGCAACTCAAACAGGGTTTTTGCACGAGATGGCAATAGCTCTGTTAATCTAGCCTCTCAAGGGCACTGTGCGGGGGTATTTATAGGTATCTGAGTGCCCAACGTCCAGTGTTAAGGACACATGTGCCCTCAGACACCTAGGTTATCCCCGGAATATTCCCATAAAGAGGGGTTAGAGACCGTAATTACGGGGAGGCCTTTACAAATTAGGCCCGTAATGCGCAGTGGCCACGCAGGGCCTGTTACAATGGGCCGGATCACACGTGGGCCTCCATGCTGGACGAGGACGCAAGATGAGACGACCTCGTCACAGGTCTTCGTCCGGTGACGTATGGGACGAAGGGTGAGTCTGCCCGTTGTCTTGTCTCCGTTGGTGCAGCGAGGACGGCGAAGGCATCGAGCGAAGGGTGGCGTCTTCGCCTTCGTCCCAACATTTGCCCTCTGAGGGACCAGTTCGACTAAGTCATCTGGTGCCGAAGACGTCGCTAGATGGCGGAGACGCTGCCCTCGCACGAAGTGGTTCCGCGGGGGTTTTTGACATGACCGTTGATTGACGTCGTACTGTTGGATTGCGGGTTTCCCGAAGCGTCGCGCCCTGTGTATAAAAGGGGACGGGGGGCGGCGCGTTTTGAACTTTATCTTTCCGCGCTCCGTGAAAACCCTAACTGCCTTCTCAAACCACTCGTTGCTCGCCTGCCCTCCTTGCTCTTGCTCGTCGGAGATCTGGCCCGTGTGAAGTAGACCGCCCGCCGCCGCCGACGGTACGTAGCGATGCCGTCCTCTTCCTCTTCTGCTGCCGCTACGCCGCCGGCCGACGCGCCGTCTGAGGAGACGCTGAGCAATGTGGCGGCGGAGGAGTTGCGCGCCGGCGACACGGTGGATTTCGGCGCATCACGGATGTCCTCGGTTCGCGTGCAAGACATGCAGCAGCTTGGTTATTTTGGCGGCGGAGTGGCACATGTCCCGGGGGCGGAGGAGGTCCTCGAGCCAGAAGGCGAGTTGGTTGTCTTCGAGGCATTCTTCGCCGCTGGTCTTCGTCTGCCGGCGCATCGATTCGTGGGAGAAGTCCTGCGTAGATTCAACGTCCAGGTCCACCAGCTGACGCCGAATGCCGTGGTGGCCCTGTCGAAATATGTCTGGGCAACGACTTCGTACGGCGGGCAGCCATCGGTCGAAGTCTTCGCGAAGTATTATTGTATGCATTGGCAGAAAAGGATGATTGGAAATAAGATTGCTCAATTTGGGTCCTGTACATTTACGCCGAAGACCGGCAAGACTTCGATGGAGGTCGTTGAGTTGGTTCCTTGTGCCCGCAACAAATGGGGCAACTGGTGGGAGTTTTGGTTCTACGTTGCCGAGGGCACAGTCGAAGACCATCCGGGCTCCCCGTGGCTGAGATGTGCTCTCATTATTATTCAGCGTACCCGCAGTTTGACGTGGCGGAGGAGGATGCAGACGAAGAGGCCCTGCGGTGCGCGGCTGGCATGAGTAGCGGGCGCGACCTGGTAGAGGAGTTTGTCGTGTATGGGGTGTGGCCCTTGGCGCGTGGCTAGGCGCTGGGCGAAGTATGCCCTCGCCAGATGCCCTCCCATGGCGGGATGCAGGTGCGGAGTCCCGCCTTTGTATTGGATTTGCATGGCCGCGATCCCGCCGCTTTCGTGCGTGAGGTGGAGGATGGGGCGGTGCGGATTGTTGGTCGCTATGTGCCAAAGACGGAGGCCCAGTGTAGTTGGGATATACGCGGATCCAACGATCGCGTGAATAGGGTCTTTGAATTGAACCGTCTGCCGTATGGCGGTTATCCCGGGCAAGACATTGTCGACCGCCGTGGGAAAAAGCCGGTGGAGGAGACTGAAGACGACTCCGCGCCGGCGGCTGCGTCATCCTCCAAGAAGAGGAGCTAGGTACTATGAAGGGAGGACTTGGGGTTTTCGATAGTGTTGCTATGGAGTTGATGGGGACCTGCACGGCCCCCGGGGGAAGGATGTCTTCGCCCGAGCTCCAAGAGTCTTCGGCGCGGATGCTGAAGGTTACCGGGGGTTGGTGGCCTAAGAACGTTCCTATCCCCCGGGCGGCCGGCGAAGACTTTTTTACATCTCGCATGGTTCGTGATATGAGGGTGTTTCCTTATGGACGGAATATTGCTGCTGTAGTGTCGGCAGTGATGGACAAGGATCGTCAGGAGGCTGCGCAGAAGCGTCGGGCGGTCATCAGGCTGCCCGAGGCTAGGCCGAAAAGGGCGCGGGGGACTGCGAAGTCTACCGCCCCCGGCGGTGGCCAGTCGACGCTGGCGGCGAAGTCGGCCGCCCCTGGGTCCAGCAAGATGCCGAAGGCCGAGAAGGCAGCCGGAACCGGCGGAACCAAGTCTGCCTCGGCCGGAGCCGCGATGACCCAGGAATTGCCTGCGCCGGGGAAGCGCGTAGCCAACTTCGCCACCGATATCAGCGTGGACGATTACCTCGTTGGTAAGTCGTTAGCCCGAGTTTTTTTTAACTGTTGATACGTTGCAGGATCGGGCGAGGGGCAACTTGTTGTTCCGCCTGCGGTGGCGCCCGCGGTATCTGCCGCGGTGCCTGGGGCGAAGGGTAGCGCTCTCAACGCTGGCAGTGAGATTTCGGCGCTCGCTGCTGTCAAGGACGAGGCGGGCGCTGTGTCGCGCCGGCTGAAGGAGGCGTCGCAGCGGCTAAGTCAGGTAAGTTGAGCTAGACTTCGGTTTTTACTGGTTTCGTTGGGATTGTGGTCTTACGTGTGTCTTTTAGGCGGCTGACTTCGCTGACCGCGTGGCGTAGGGGGCCCTTACGGCAGGTGTGTCTGCCGAGGTCGAGAGACTTCGGGCGCAGCATGCTGAGGCCGTCCGGGAAAAGTCGGCCGCCGACAGCAAGTGCCGCAAACTGGCGGAGAAGGTGGCCGCGCTGGAGGGCGAGATTACTGAGCTCCGGCGCCAGCTGGCGGAGGAGAGGAGGGAAGCTAATCAGGCCCTCGCCAAGGCGTAGTCTGCGCAGGCGGAGGCCAATGTGGCGCGGGTGGAGGGTAGCCTCGCCCGCCAACGCGCCGAGGAATGGGAGGAGCGGCTCAACGCTCTGCAGGCCCGCATGGAGAGCGCCGAGGCTTCTACGCGCTCGGAAGTTGAGCGGACGTGCAAGCAGCTTATGGACTCATACCACGAGCTGGGCACGCGGACCGCTGACTTCGAAGTGCCCGACCAAGAGTCAAGCCTTCGTTGCCTCGAGTGGCTGCAAGAGGAGTTGTTGGTGCTCCCGACCATTGTGGAGGGATTTATGTCCTATGCCTCCCTGGTCACCTGCGAAGGGGCGATGAACGCGCTGTCCCGCGAAGGGTGTCGTCACTATGTGGTCTTCGACCGATCTGTTGAGGATTTCGAGCGCGAGATTTACAAGGTTGAGGACCCTGTGGTGAAGGAATCCGCCAGAGCCCTCTTTGACCGGATGTGGGGCCCCCACGGTCGGGAGGTGGTCAGGGAGCGGTCCGACACGGCGAGGGGTCAGGTAATGTTTGACTTTTGTTTAGTGTTGTTGAATGTGGGTTATATGTGGGCTTGCTGATTCTGTGTGCTGTCTTTCAGGCGGCGCGTGACGAGAAGGTGGAGGACTTCGGGGCTTTGAACAGCGCGCGGCCTGAGGCGGAGTCGAACCCGGTGGCGGCTGGCACCGAGGTCGCCCCGGCGCCGCCCCCAAAATCCGTCCAAGGCTCCCTTGATGCCCCCGCGGCCACTGAGGCCGGTGGAGGCTCGTCGCCAACCGCTGTGCCGAGGGCTGAGGGTCCCCCGAAGACGGCGACGGAGCTGGCAGCGGAGGATCCCACGGCGGCTGGGTCTTCGCAGGTGGCTTAGTGGGTGTGGGTAGTTAGAGAATTTTGTATATGTTGCTGAACCTTGGTTGCTGCGCAGGTTCAAGATTTTGGGCCTACGCACGCAACCGCTACTGCTAATTTTTTGGCGGCTTCGACCGTGGATGCTGGGAATGAATCGGATGAGTCTGCGTCTAAGTTTTCTGATTTTGGTGACTCTGGGAGTTCGGTTGAGTGGACGGAAGAGTCGTCGAATGAGGACTTGGATTACTTTGCGGCCTTGGATGTGGCAGCGGCGGAGGCTTCGCCGCGTGCTGCGGATGCTGAAGTTGTGCCTGGTCCGAGTGCTGGGCGTAGGCGGCGAAGAGCGGTTGCGAAGCGTAGAGTGAGTGAGACGGACGGCGGTCGGCTTCGTGTGGGCAGGGCTGGCAAGCAGGAACTGTTGTCCTCGCCGGCCGTTGCGAGTGTAGTTGAGGGGGAGCTGCGAAGTCTTTTTGAGGGTGAGGAGCTGAGGATAATGCTATTTAACTATAGGGAGATGGGAATCATTCCGAAGGTTGAACCGATGTAAGGTGTGATGCCCTTGCTGTACATATGTAATGGCTTGTATGATGAGGTTGTGCGCCTTCGCACATTCGGCTATGCTCATAAAGGCGTTGCGCACTTGGTCTGGTGTATGTGTTATGTCGGTCCGGCGCGCATGTAGTCGGTCTTTGCGCGGACAGTTTGGTGTAGTCTTTTGAGGAAGACTTCGATTTTTCGCACTTGTTGTGCTTGGTCCGGCTGCACCCTTAGGTGACTTTTGCACGGATAGTCTTTTTGAGGAAGACTTCGATTTTTTCGCACTTGTTGTGCTAGTCCGGCTGCACCCTTAGGCGACTTTTGCACGGATAGTCTTTTTGAGGAAGACCTCGATTTTTCGCACTTGTTGTGCTAGTCCGGCTGCACCCTTAGGCGACTTTTGCACGGATAGTCTTTTTGAGGAAGACCTCGTTTTTTCGCACTTGTTGTGCTAGTCCAGCTGCACCCTTAGGCGACTTTTGCGCGGAGTGTCGCACGCGAGGGTAGCTAGCGCTGGACCTCGCGGTGACTTTGTATTGGTCGAATGTCGAAGACCATCGGCGGGGTCTTTTTTCGACGTAGCTTTTTGCGGGGGATTTTTCACTTGTATATTACATGACTCCGCCTCGTTAAAAACCTCACCCCCCGGGAGGAAAAGAGCGCGGGCTAGAATAACATTGTTTTTTGCGAATTACAAGGGCGAGCTGGCCCTGATGAGTCAAACAAAAAATTTGCGGAGATTATCAATGTTCCAGGAATGCTCCAAGTCTTCGTCGTTTGGCGTTGCGAGCCTGTATGCGCTGGGGGATGCCTTCGTCTTGACGATGAAAGGGCCCTCCCACTTTGGGCTCTAGCTTGCCCCTGGACTCCGTCTGGGCTGTTTGGACGAGTACGAGGTCCCCTTCGCTGAATTCCCTCGGGATGACTGCGTGGTCACGCCATGCTTTTATTTGGGCTTGGTATTTATTTAGAGCCTGTATGCGCTGGGTGAAGACGCCAAATGTTGGAACTTGCTCTATGGTGCAAGTTGATCCAACGGGGGAGTGTAACAACGCAAACAGGGTTTTTGCACGAGATGGCAATAGCTCTGTTAATCTAGCCTCTCAAGGGCACTGTGCAGTGGTATTTATAGGTATCTGAGTGCCCAACGTCCAGTGTTAAGGACGCATGTGCCCTCAGACACCTAGGTTATCCCCGGAATATTCCCATAAAGCGGGGTTACAGACCGTAATTACAGGGAGGCCTTTACAAATTAGGCCCATAATGCGTAGCGGCCACGCAGGGCCTGTTACAATGGGCCGGATCACACGTGGGCCTTCATGCTGGACGAGGACGCAAGATGAGACGACCTCGTCACAGGTCTTCGTCCGGTGACGTATGGGACGAAGGGTGAGTCTGCCCGTTGTCTTGTCTCCGTTGGTGCAGCGAGGACGACGAAGGCATCGAGCGAAGGGTGGCGTCTTCGCCTTCGTCCCAACATTTGCCCTCCGAGGGACCAGTTCGACTAAGTCATCTGGTGCCAAAGACGTCGCTAGATGGCGGAGACGCTGCCCTCGCTCGAAGTGGTTCCGCGGGGGTTTTTGACATGACCGTTGATTGACGCCGTACTGTTGGATTGCGGGTTTCCCGAAGCGCCGCGCCCTGTGTATAAAAGGGGACGGGGGGCGGCGCGTTTTGAACTTTATCTTTCCGCGCTCCGCGAAAACCCTAACTGCCTTCTCAAACCGCTCGCTGCTCGTCTGCCCTCCTTGCTCTTGCTCGTCGGAGATCTGGCCCGTGTGAAGCAGACCGCCCGCCGCCGCCGATGTTTTTGTGCAGGGCGTCAGCCTTACCTTCGTCTGGTAATAAAGCCCATGTACCCCGCAGAACCCTTCGGCGTTAGCGCTCTTTCCTTGGCTTCAGAGAGCCCAGATGTAAACGCTGAGCCTGACAATAGCGTTCGGGGTCAGCTGATGGAGATAGATCTCAAACTTCTTTAAAACTTCACCTATCATCTCTTAAAGGGGGAACCAAAGCCCCACCCTGAAGAAGCTCTTGAATATTACAACTTCATCTTCCTTCGGCTCTGTAATGATTTCCTCTCCAGCAAAGTGAACCAATTCATCATAATTTTCTCCAAAATATCCTAGTTTATTCATCACAATCAGATCTTCGGCCTTAACTGTAGACCTCCCAAATTCAACATGACTAGGCTTAATTGGACACAGAATGCTATCGTCATCTTCACTTTCATTATCACTCTCAACTTCAGTCGTGACTTGTTCAGTTTCAGAGGTAGAGGTACCTTCTGTGGGGGATGGATATCCCTCGGGTCCACTAGAAGGCGAAAGGGCCTCGCGTGGGGCCTCGGGTCAGTTACCCCGCCAGGCCATCCCTTCTTGGGCCAGGCTAGAGCTATTGGCGGAGTGCTGTTGACTGTAACTCAATAGTTCGTGAGAGATGCACGAGAGACGATAGGCGATTTTCTATAGGTTCGGGCCGCTTTGAGATGCGTAATACTCTACTTCCTAGTGTGGATCTTTATGTGGTAGGTTACAAGAGAAGTCTCCAGTATGGAGAAAGGCTAATGAGTTGAGTAGGTGGTCGATTGAAATGATGGGGTACCCCCTAGGCGTTATATACTCGACCGTGGGGCACTACATGTGTATATGATGATGATGTGTACCTAAACAATAGTGAACCGACTGAACTTATCTTCCTATAATCTTGTCGATTTATCTCTAATCCATTCCGATGTTCAAGGGCGCTGCGCGCGGAAAAGTCGGGCGGACGCTACGGATAGCGCTCGAGTTTGACGGGTTGCTTGGGCCTGAGCCTGCTTCCTTCTTACGTCGGCCCATTCCGCTAGTAGTCCCCCCTGGCCCACGAAGGGATGGCCTTGCGAGATAATAGGCATAAAGCCTCTTGCGAGGCCTTCTTGCCTTCTAGTGGTCCCGGGGGATATCTGTCCCCCACAAGCCCCCAATCTTTGAGTTGATTTTGAAATAATCAGCCCAAAGATTCTAGGTCCAGCTCGTGAGTTTGTGGAACGATTTCCACTCTGGCAATGGGCGTGTTGAAGGTGCACCTATCGAGCGTTGCTCCTAAACTTTGAGTGACTTAGTAAAAACAGTCTTCTCAAAGGTCTTCATTTGATGCTTTGGAGATCAGTGTCTTGTCATCATATCATGCTTTAGAAGTCAGCATTTCGTCTTCTGGGATTAAAAATCTATTGGGTGTACCCCTGAGCTTTGAGTGGATTTTTGAAAATAATCCACTCAAAGGTCTTCATCTCATGCTTTAGAAATCAGCATTCTGTCATCGTCTTATGCTTTAGAAATCAGCATTTTGTCTTCTTGGATTAAAAATCTATTGGGTGCACCGAAGGTGCACCCAATGGGTGTAGCCCCCGAGACTTGAGTGGATTTTTAAAAATGATCCACTCAAAGATCTTCATCTCATGCTTTAGAAATCAACATTTTGTCATCATCTTATGCTTTAGAAATCAGCATTTTGTCATTATCTTATGCTTTAGAAATTAGTATTTTGTCATTATCTTATGCTTTGGAAATCAGCATTTTGTCATCATCTTATGCTTTAGAAATCAACATTTTGTCATCATCTTATGCTTTAGAAATCAGCATTTTGTCTTCATCTCATGCTCTTGCGAATTCAAACAATATTATTTGCCCACACCTTGTTAGGTCTTAAATTTATTTGATCGGTGACAGATTTGACGTTTGGTAGATGGCTCTTGGCTGGTCATCACCCCTCTCTGTGCTTCAATGCCTCTGCTGATTAGACTTGCGGTTCAGTAGCTATATTTGGATTTCCTCTGATCTCTATCGATCTCTTCCTTCTGTCTCAGTACATTCATTGTGTATACTGTATGGATATGACTTCTTCATAAAATCTTTTGAAAATTCCTGGTTACCCCCCAATGGGTGTGACCAAGGGGCGTCTTGGTACGCAGAGCGTTTAGCACACTGTCCTGGAGTAGTAACTTGATGTGACCATGGAGTGTAATCATACCGCCGAGCAGTTGACCTTGGTCCAAATGGTGTCATGTTCCCCGAAGCGGAACCTGTTGCCTGACTCATTTTCAGGTGGCTTGAATTTACCTTCCAATCGACACACTCAGAGGATATTTAGACAACCCCAGCCACAACCAGCAGAGATGGATCCTCCACCACCGCCTCCACCAGCAGGAGTTGACCCACTGGTTGCAGCTCAGATGAGGATGATGCAACAAATGGTGGACACTATGGCAGATATGCATGCTCAGATGCAGCAGGAACGCTAGGAGATGCGCCAAGAGCGAGAAGAGATATGCCAGGAGAGAAGGGCGTAGCAGCAGCAACAGCAACAACAACAGCAACATCAGCAAGCACCACTGCCTCCACCACCACCACCAGTTCCACCCCGAGATAAGCAGCAAGAGTTCATGAGTCATAAGCCACCGACATTTGCAAGCTCTCCTGATCCACTGTACGCGGATGATTGGCTGAAGTTCGTAGAGAAGATGTTGATTATTGCACAATGCTCTGACCGGGAGAAGGTTCTATATGTTTCCAGTCGTTTGACAGGTCCTGCTGCTGATTAGTGGGATTCATACACTACTGCCCACGATGCTGCTGACACTATCACATGGGCAGAGTTCACGATGCAGTTCAGGAACCATCATATACCGGCGGGACTGATGAAGATTAAGAAGAAGGAATTTCTGTCGCTGAAGCAGGGAAGCATTTAAGTCAGTGAGTACCGCGACAAGTTCATCTAGTTATCCAGATATGCGCCTGATGAAGTTGCTGAAGATGAGAGGAAATAGGAGCATTTTATTGAAGGACTCAATGGACCCATGCAGTATGCTCTAGTGGCACATACATTCCCATCATTTCAAAGGCTGCTCGATAAGGCTCTAGCTATTGAACACAAGCGTGTTCAGCTAGGAGATTTGAAGAGGAAGGCTATATCCCAAGGAAAAGGAAGCAGCAGTGTTCGTCCTCGCTATAGTTTACCCCAGGGGACACCAGTTCGCACTGATGGAGGCCAGCGTCCAGTTCAGCAATCACCTCAGAGGACTCCACCGCCTCGTCAGGCTACCCCCACTGGTACCCCGATGAAATTCTCAGGACAGAGTGCAGGCACTACTTGCTACAAGTGTGGGAAGATTTGACATTATGCAAATGTTTGCCCACAAAGGATTGCTACTACCCCAGTTCAGAATAAGCAACAGACTCCAGGATCTGGCAAGGGATACTCTATTGCCAGGGTTAATCAAGTCAGCGTTGATGCTACTCTGGATGGTGCTGACATCGTACTTGGTATGTTTACGTTAATGCTATTCCTACAACCATATTATTTGATTCGGGTGCTACACATTCATTCATGTCTGCTCGATATGCCAACACAAATGAGATACCACTACTAAATATGAGAAAACCATTGATAGTAATTACACCTAAAGGGCCTATTAAGGCAAATCAAATGACACGTAGATTGACATTAACAATTATGGGAAGAGAATTTGGAGCTACTGCTATAATATTAGAGGCAAGTAGTATAGATCTGATCCTTGGTATGTCATGGTTAAGAAAGGCAAATGCCATTATAGCATGTGGTAGGGGTATGGTAGAACTCACCAGTCCTAAAGGAGAAAGGTTTCAAGTTCAAATTGCAGTAACCACCTCATCCAACCGTGCGATGTTCTTTATACCGGAGGAGTTTGTTGGTGACAACACCCGTGTGGTTAGGGATTTTTCGGATGTCTTTTCAGAGGAGTTACCAGGGATGCCACCAGATAGGGAAGTTGAGTTTGTTATTGATCTCTTAACTGGGACTGCTCCTATTTCTAAACGGCGATATAGGATGTCCGTAGAAGAGTTAAAGGAACTTAAGAAACAGTTAACGGAGTTACAAGAGGCTGGGTACATTCATCCGAGTTCCTCACCTTGGGGAGCGCCGGTTCTGTTTGTACAGAAGAAGGATGGATCATAAAGAATGTGTGTGGATTATAGATCTCTTAATGATGTTACTGTGAAGAACAAGTATCTGTTACCCCGTATTGATGACTTATTTGATCAGATGAGAGGTGCTAGGGTATTCTCGAAGATTGATCTCCGATCGGGATACCATCAAATGAAGATTAGGCCATCGGATATTCCCAAGATAGCTTTCTCGACTCGATATGGATTATATGAGTTCACTGTTATGTCATTTGGACTAACTAATGCACCAGCTTATTTTATGAATCTGATGAATAAGGTGTTTATGGAGTATTTGGACAGATTCGTCGTAGTATTCGTCGACGATATTCTTATTTATTCCAAGAGTGATAGCGATCATGAGGAACATCTGAGAATGGTGCTACAGAAGCTACGAGATAATCAACTCTACGCCAAGTTTAGCAAGTTCGAGTTTTGGATTGGCGAGGTGCCATTCCTTGGACATATCATTTCTAATAGAGGAATATCAGTGGATCCTGCTAAAGTAAAGGAGATAATGGCGTGGAGCGTACCCACTACAGTTATGGAGATTCGGAGTTTCTTGGGGCTTGCAAGATATTATTAGATATTTATTGAAGGATTCTCTAAGATTGCCAAGCCCATGACCTCGCTTCTGGAGAAGGGAAGAGAGTTGAAGTGGGATGAGAAGTGCCAAGATTTCTTTGATCAGTTGAAGAAGAGATTGGTGTCGCCACCAGTGTTGGTTATGCTAGATCTGCAGAAGGGATTTGACATTTATTGTGATGCATGTGGCCAAGGCTTGGGATGTGTGCTCATGCAAGAAGGACATGTGATTGCCTACGCGTCTCGTCAGTTGTGGAAACACGAGTTGAACTACCCCACTCATGACTTAGAACTGGCAGCCGTTGTGCATGCGCTTAAGATTTGGAGACATTATATTATGGGAACCAAGTGTCAAGTATACATAGATCATAAGAGTTTGAAGTATATATTCACTCAGAAGGATCTCAACCTTAGGCAACGCCGTTGGTTGGAGCTTATTAAGGATTATGATTTGGAGATTCACTATCACCCGGGCAAGGCAAATTTGGTTGTAGATGCCTTGAGTCAAAAGGAGCATGTTCATTCAGCTGTTGTTGCCCAGCTACCCAATGAGATTGTTGAGGATTTCAGGAGACTTAATCTGGGGATAGTTGCTCACACTGAAGGAGTTACTATTGATGTGGAACCTACTTTGGAGCAAGACATCCAGAAAGGACAAATTGGTGATGCTAAAATACAAGAGATTAAGGATCTGATTACTGAAGGTCGAGGTCCGGAATTCACGGAAGATGAGCAAGGCACTATATGGTTCAAGGATCGGATATGTGTTCCTGATATTGAAAGCCTTCGTGAGACTATTTTAAAGGAGGCCCATGACTCGGATTATTCCATTCATCCTGGTAGTACCAAGATGTATCAGGATTTGAAGCAGAAATATTGGTGGTATGGATTGAAGAGGGATGTGGCTGCACATGTGGCTATGTGCGATGTGTGTCAAGGAGTTAAGGCTGAACACCAGAGGCCAGCTGGACTACTGCACCCACTGAAGATACTAGAGGAAGTGGGAAGAGATTGGTATGGATTTCATTACGGGATTGCCTCGCACCCAGAAAGGATATGATGCTATATGGGTGATTGTGGATAGATTAACTAAAGTGGCTCACTTCATTCCTGTCAAGACTACTTATAATGGTTCTCAACTAGCAGAGTTATATATGGCTCGGATTGTGTGTTTACATGGAGTACCAAAGAAGATCGTGTCTGATCGAGGTTCACAGTTTACCTCAAGATTTTGGAGAAGCTTCCATGAGAATATGAATACTAAGTTGAACTTTAGTACAACTTATCACCCTCATACTGATGGACAGACTGAAAGGACTAATCAAGTACTGGAAGATATGTTGAGAGCTTGTGCCCTTCAGCATGGAGGAAGTTGGGATAAAAGTTTACCATATGCTGAGTTCTCATATAATAATAGTTATTAGGCCAGTCTGAAGATGTCACCTTTTGAGGCTTTATATGGGAGGAAGTGCAGGACTCCTTTATATTGGGATCAGACTGGAGAAAGGCGGTTCTTTGGGCATGAACTGATTCAAGAGGCAGAAGAACAAGTCCGTATAATTTGAGATAATTTGAGGGTAGCTCAAACCAGACAAAAGAGCTACGCAGATAATAGAAGAAGACCACTGGAATTTGAGGAAGGAGATTATGTGTACCTCAAGGTGTCACCGCTTCGTGGAATGAGGAGATTCAAAGTTAAGGGCAAATTGTCCCCTCGCTTTATTGGACCATTCATGATCTTTAGGCGAGTTGGGGAGATGGCATACCAACTCGAGCTACCTGCTAGTCTATCTGATGTGCATAATGTATTCCATGTGTCTCAACTTAAGAAGTATCTCTGTGTCCCTGAGGAACAGTTACCAATGGAAGAGCTTAGTGTTCAGGGTGATTTGACTTACACGGAGTACCCGTTCAAGATTCTTGACACTTTGATTAGAGTTATAAGGAATAAGGTGATAAAGATGTGCAAAGTGCAATGGAGGTCACCATGGAGAGGATGAAGCAACTTGGCAAAGAGAAGAAGAGCTTTGCATAGATTTTCCCCATCTTTTCCCTCGTTCCTCCTAAATCTCGAGGACGAGATTCTTGTTAAGGGGGGTAGGATTTGTAATACCCAATTTATAGTTTGCAAGAGCTAATATAAAAGGGAGAAACAAAGTCACTTTATCTATGTGGGAGTTTGAACTTTTTATGCCATCACATGTGAACACCATATTTTAAAACAGATAATTATAAAATATATGCCACTAAACCATTGCATCATGCTGAGATTTTTATTTTGTGTGCATTTTGTGACAATATAAAAATAATGTAAAAAGAAATATATTAAAAAATCCAAATTTGGAGATTCAACCCTAATTTGCAAGTTGGAGTTTAGAGAAGAGAAAGAAAATGTTATGTAAAAATAAAGAAATATGTACATAAAAATAGTTAGGTCCTTCTATATTGGTTTATTAAGATTGTACATTTAAAATGAGTATAAGTTCACATTTACAATTGAATTCAAAAATTTGAATTTGAAAATCTAAAAGGAAAGAGAAAGGAAAATAAAATACAAAAGAAAAGAGAAAAGACAGTCACTGGGCCCATTCGGCTGTGTGGCGCCAAATTGGTGCGTTGCGTGCGGCCGGGTGGCTTCGTCTGTGTCCCGGGGCACTCGTGAGGCGCGTGTGAAGGTCGTGCGTAACCTGGGCGAACCCAATCCCTTGCCATCGTCGTTGTTTCGCGGACCGCCATGGACGGAACTGGGCACTGCTGTAATCTTTGTAAGAAGCCGCCTGCCATGTTCGCCTAGTCCTCAATTTCATTTCGCACCTAGTTAATTTCAGTTTCGTGCGCTGGGTTGCTGGCATGATTTCCGTCGGCCATGGCGCCGCCGCGGGCTTTCTGGCGCCGCCATGCGCATAGGCGTAGGGGGTGGCGCGTGCACCGGAGCATGGTGGCCGCTGGATTCTTAGCCTACGACTGAGATCATATCAAGGGATACCCCTTCGTTGTTTTAAATCCAAGACGTCGGTACGTGATCAAGCGGTCCAGGGAGAGTTGGGTTATGAGCGATCGTCGACCGTAGATCTTAGATCGCGCGGTTGCTGTGGTATCCGGGTTTGGGGGTCTGGGCGATTTAATCGTGATGGCTGGATCCTGATCGGACGGCTGAAATTGCTCGGTACCCTTTCGCCAAGTGGGTTTTACACATGAGCCCCTCACTTTTATCAAAAACAACCCGTCGTCCGTGGACTGTAGTCTTAGTCGGTGGGATCTTGCGTAGGGGACCCTAGCTTATGTTTAAATCTCGTGCCCAGTCCAAAGAATAAGAAAAATTAGATAAATGAATTTAGAAATAGATTTTTAGTATTAAAGTAATTGCAGAAACTTGTTTAATTTGTATAAAATCCATATGAACTCCAAATCAATCCATTCCAGTTTCTAAATTTTTGTAATATTATTCTCTATCACTTAGTGTAGGAGAGAAAATCCTCCGGCCGGGTGGCAGAATGCACCCGCCCTAATCCTAAGATGAGGAGGGGGCTTAAGCGTTTTGCCTGTTATGTGGATTTGGGATGAACACACGAGCACACGAGGGATTAGAGTGGTTCAGGCCGCCGGAGCGTAATACCCTACCTCCACTATGTGTATGTAGTATTGAGTACGTGTAAAACTTGTGAGCTTTAGAGTCTGAGAGCCTGTCCTTGTAACATTGTGTGCCTTCCCTTTTATAGTCTAAGGGAAGGCACATACAAGAATGCTGAGCCCCGACATGCGGGCCCAAGAGCATAACAGAAGGAATACATTATGTGAGTAATTAATGCTAGTAACGCCTGAGCAATCACCGAGAGTCTTGATGACCACAGTCCATGTAGCATTGATAGCCAAAATGTATGAGTAATGGTAAATAACAGCACGGCCCGCGTATCGTGGACTGTGCATGCCATCTGTCAGTTGAATGGACAGGCGCACGTGTTATCCGTAATGAATGTGGAGGCACGCGTAGCCCAGAGGCGTCATGCTAGGTTCCGCCCGTTGGCTTAAGCCGCGCGCAGTATGCCACGTGGCTGCAATGGGTCTCCGCCTGAGCGGGGGGCAAGAGTGTATGCGGACAGGTCCAGAATCCACCAGACTAGGTCCGGACACGTGTCGGCACCGGACCCCCGCCTGAGTCCTGTTCAAGGCCCGAGTATGTTCTGTCCTGGGACCTTGGGACCCCATTGTGGGCAGCTCGAACCCCATTCGGGGAGGTCCTAAAACCATTCCAGGGGTATATCTTGTCCTGGACCAACCTTGGAGGTCCGGACTGTATATCCATGGGTCCGGCACTCTACCATGGGGGTCCGGACTCACTATTGAGGCCTTGGAGTATATCACTTTCTCTGGACACATGGCGGCTCCGGACCCGCCCTTGTGGTGGGGTCAGGCGCTATTGTGGACCCAGAGTAGTCGCCCAAGGCTGGGACGAGTCACGGCTCGGTCCCACACACACCACCTTTACCACGCGACTAAGAGATAGCCGCGTGGGTACTGCGTCTTTATACAGTAGCAAGGGGTACCCTAGTTTCAGGGTACCGACAGTGGCCCCCGGGCCCACCTCAGGGGAGGATGCGAGCCTGCAAGTGGGGCCAAAACTTGTACTTTGCTTCGACATGGCTTGATTGATGATTGGCGCGCCGTTTCAGCGCGTCTGCTGACGCACCCACTGTCAATCTACCTTAGATCACGCCAACTGCCATATCTGTCTTCGTGGCTGACTGATCCACGGCCCCCACGCCTGGTGGTTTCGACGGGCCACGCGCGGGGTGTCTCGTTGCTGCTGCCTCAGTTTAAAATATTACCTTCTGTCTTCTGCAGCGGCCCCAACGTGGTGCACTACAGGCGCGCGCGACGGTTCGCTCTTTCCGCACACGAAGTCCGGCACACAAACCGTATGACTTGTGGACCTAGGCCCCTGTGTCATAGACTGGGTTCGTCTTCTGCAGCGACCCCAAGGAGGCACACTACAGGCGCGTGCGGCAGTTCACTCTACAGGCGCGTGCAGCGGTTCATTCCTTCTGCACCCGAAATCTGACTCGCAAAGTGTATGACCTGTGGACCCGAGCCCCCGTGTCATAGACTGGGCTACATGGAACTAGGTGCCTGTCGCGCGTGATCTCCTACGGCGATTGAGGGGCGCACAGAAGAGTTTCCTTGAGCGAGGACTCTGGTTTCCTTGAAAAAGGGTTCACCCCCGCGTGTAGCAGTTACCCTTTCGCATTCTCTTCCAATCGACTACGCCCTTTTGCCTTCGTGTTCCTCTGCGCCCCTTTGCATTCGCGCTCTTCTTCTCTACACCCACGCCGCCGCAGACGCCATGACTTCGTTTGGCCATCCCGACCACTTTCAGTCTGAGGAAGCGCTCAACCTGGTGCGCGGCCTGCTTGGATGGAGCGTGCCGGGGCACGCCGGAAGAGTCCGCGCCGGCGCCGTCCCCCTCGGCAATCTCGCCGCCGGGGAGTTCATTTTGTTCACCTCCTACATCTCCTGTGGGTTGGCGCTGCCGATCTCGCCATTCTTCCTGCTGCTGCTGGAGGAGTTCGGGCGGCCATCTCCAGGCGGCCATCTTCGTCCACCTCTGCGAGATGTTCATAGGGGTGGCTCCCTGCACTTCTCTCTTCCGCCACTTCTTCGTGTTGGTCAAGTCTAGGAAGACCAGGGACCACATCGAGGCCTACTACTTCTAGACGAGGCCAGATTCGGCCGTTGTCTACATCCCCACCCTTGGTGGAGCGAGGTGGGAGAACTGGTGAAGCGACTGGGTGATCGCCAGCGCCAAGGCCAACGACCGCCTCGTCCTGCCGTCCGATGGGCCGGCTCTCGACCGCAAGCAGTGGAGGACCAAGTCGTTCTTGGCACCGGAGTTCCTGCCCGTACTGGACAGGATCAAGGGTGATAGGAACGGGGGTGCCCGATCTTTTGTCAGGTGAAGGTAACTATCGATTTGGTGGAGATGTCACACAGACGATCCAGCTTCTAATCAACACGACTAGAACCCCACAATCGCAGCACCACTTCTCCTCTGGTTATCAACCGTGCATTGCATGATTGACCTCACCACGAGGGCTAATTCCTGCCTGAGAATCGAAGACACAAGCAAGAACAAGAAAGAACACAATCTAGAATATTGCTGATGAATGATTAAGCTCACAAGTTGGGGTCTCACAAACCGATCTACGACGACTGTTCTTGACAGATCTAACTTAAGCAAAACCCGAGCCCTAATATGGTGGTGGCTACTGATTATATAAGGGTTAGGAGCGTGACTCCGTCCCTGGACGCGCCCTAATGGGCCCAACAAAGATACACGGCCCAAAGGCCAATTACGGTGTCGCAGCACCGAGACAGATTACGATCATCGGTTTGGTCCTCCACCTTGATCCGAATGTCCTTGCTGGCCTTCCACGCCTCCAAGTCCTTCACCATGTCCTTGCTGGTCCTTTCCTTCATTCCTAAGTACAATTAATTCATTAGGTAGCACACTATTCTCAAATGCACAAGAATAAGTACATAGGAACGAGCTCACCTGCAAATTCAATTGTCTTGCGCGTGCGCGAGTATTCGGACCTTGAACATCAACTAGGGGAGTGTTGTTTGTATCCATGGTAGTGATGTCCTCATCATCCTCCCCCTCTTGAAGTGGAGTCGTCCTCGACTCAAGCTCATCTTCTTCCCCCAAATACGGTTTCAAATCTGCAATGTTAAATGTAGGACTAACCCGGAACTCGGGAGGAAACTCAAGTTTATATGCATTATCATTTATTTTCTCCAAAATCATAGATGGACCAGCAGCACGTGGCATCAATTTAGTCATTCTTAACTGTGGAAATCTATCTTTTCTCAAGTGCAACCACACTAAATCACCCACTTCAAGCTTAACTGGTTTTCTACCTTGACTACCAGCAATTCTATATTTTTCAGTCATCTTTTCAATGTTTGCTTTAGTTGAAGCATGAAGTTTCAAAATAAAGTCAGCACGCTCCTTAGCATCTCTATGTACTTGCTCGGTAGTAGGTAGAGGCAAAAGATCAATAGGAGGACGAGGGTTAAAACCATACATGTAACACCCCAGGTGTTACTTAGGGTTTTCACTCAAGACTACAAGTAAGCCCATCATCACATGTGACTTAACTGAGTAAAGGAATTCAAACTTGGAAATCAAGATCCTAAATAAGTGCAACCTAGCTTAGGTGTCATGCTTTGGCTTGTTATGCACATATAAGGGGAGAATTGCCTAAACCCTAATCCAAACCCCTTTGCACAAGTGGAGCTCTAGATGTAAGTGTGACCAAAAAGTTATGAAAACCACATGATCATGACTTGGGCCAATTATAAAAGATGTAGTACACTTAATACCCTACAAATGATAGTAAGAAAGTGACCCCAAAAAGAATTCAGAAAAACCCCAAAAGATTCACCAAAGGGTTGAACACAAAACAAGAATCAAAATTTCTCTAAGTCCAAAACCAACCCTTGGCCAAAGATCAAACATGTTCACCCTCATTCAAACATCAAAACCATTTGACCCAATTGATAAAGTGGCGCCAAAATACCTCTAGAATACCCTGGAGAAAGTGGAACCCCACCCCAAGTCGTTTGACACGACTTGGCATAGCTTTTGTCCCGGTTTGGATAGCTAGGACAGAGGCAACGTCTCACCTCTATATCTCCCTACCCTGACTGTATCTTGGCTTGGGACTCACATCAAAAAGGTAGGATATGGTGCAGGGAAGAGACCATACACAGTGGTTTTGCCAAGATCTGCACGCTAAGGTGCTCCAATCAGCCGTTGAACTATGGCAGAAGCAAACACACACGTGTTCGACGCGGGCTGACACTCGGGGGCGCGCCCAGAGCACGCTCGTGCGCGAACCCCCGCGCGTCCGCGGCCATCCGTGACCACGCCCGCGCCACGACTATAAAGCCCGCCCCAGTGCCCGGCCATCTTCCCCGTTGCATCCCCAGTCCCGCGCCCAACTCCCTGGAGCTCGCCCATAGCTCCGGCGACCTCTCCGTGACCCGCCAGAGCCGCCCGAGGACAACCACTGTGGCCGAACCGTTTCCCGCCCTCCTCCACTCGATCCAAGCCCCTAGGTAGCTTCCCTAGGAGGCCATGAAGCTTGCTGAGGCTTGAACCAAGGACCCCCGCCACCGGAAAGGCGCAATCGTCCTCGCCGGAGTTTGGAACCCCGCCGGCGCACGTGGACTGGGTGTGTCTCTGCGCCATTTTCCGATTCACTGCACAGATAGCCTCTACGTCACCCCGTGGAGCTCATCGTGCCGTTTGATTGAACTAGATCGCCGTGGTTAGGCCGGAGCACTCGCCGCTGACGAGTTCACCCGCCTGCGCACGTGGACCGGTCGATTCCGGCCACCACCGCCGTCGAGCCGTACCTCGCTGTGACCGCCAGGGCCTCCCAAAGCCAACCCCACCCCTCGCCGGACCTCTCTCGCCGCAGGTAAGCCGCGCCGCCCTTTTCCTTTCCGTGGTTACTGTTTACATAAGGGGAGGGACCTCGGGGGAGAAGAAGAAAATGCCAGGGGGTTTTGTGCGCTGTCAGCGACTCAGGGGAATAGTAGCGCAGGAGTATAAATGAAGGGATTGATTTAGAAGGAACCCAGGGTCTTCGGTGCAAAGTGGATTTCCAGGAAACCTTTTAAATATTCTGATTTAAATCCAAATAGAACTTGAAAAATTCATAACTTCAGTTTGGTTTACCCAAATCGAGTCAAACCAATTTTGCCAGATCCAAAAAAATGTAAACCACTTAGGAAAAATATAAAACCCCTAAGTGTTATAGAAAACTTTAAAGTTTTGATTTAAATGGTTAACTGGTCAAATGCTAAAAGAAATAAGGAAAAATAGCTACACTATTTTACTGGGTTAAGAAAATTCAGAGAAGTACTTAATCACTTCCTAACCTGTTTAAAAATAATAAAACCCTCTGTACACACCATTAAGGTAGAGTTTGCCATTTAAATCACTTTTTGCTTAAAGTTGAAGAAAATATAAAAGGTGGTTTATATAAAGAATCAGGGAGCACCCACATTTTTGTTAGCTTTCTTATTCAGTATAGTTCACTAGAAAAATTTATTATGCCCTTGTTTAGTACAGAAGAAATGAGATACCTTTTATTTTAGGAAAACGAGGAAAAACACCCCAAACCTTGGGATAACAAATGTTTTGTATTTATAAACCTAGAAAAATTATAAGTTCTGTTGTTTGACATTTTTCAAATGACAAGTTAGTAGTAAGTGCCTTTTTAACATTAAACTTTAGAAAATCACAACTAAATAACCACCAAATAACCTTCTGTGATTTTTGGCACAGAAGCATGTTATTACCTTTAGATGCCAGCAAAAATGACCCGAGGAACAGAACCCACCCCTAGTTAAGAGTTGTAGTGCAAAGGACCCCCTTTGCCCCAACTTTTGTTATTTTTTCCTAGGGCATATTCTATTTATTCTGGACCTCAAATTTATAGGGCAGACTACATTGACAAATAGTAATCCACTGAAATTTTTACAGGATTTTTGGAAAAAGTTAAATCACTGTTGTAGTTCAAACCCACACTAGAATTCATAAATAGGAAATAAAAGGGGGATTTAATAGTACAAACTAATGTTACCCTAATCCAACCAGCAAAACCCTTAAATGCCTACTAAAACATCTAAGGGAAATCCAAGTTGCAAATCCACTATGCTTATCCCTAGACAAAACCCAAACCTAAATTGATAAGCGTAAACCACTAAGAGCCCCGTATGACTAGGAAACCCTAAGTTACTAACTAACTTAGTTTTTCTTCACTTAGCATAATGAATTCTAAATCCTGTATAATCATGGCATGCATATTCTTATTCATTGCATTCGATAGTTTGCAACCTCGCTGACGGAGAGTACGTCCTCGTGCCAGAGCAAGGAGTTGCTCAGGAGGTAGCCCTGGATCCAGCACCAGAGCCTGCCCTAAAGGATCTGCCTGCCCCAGCTTTGGAAGACAAGCCCCAGTTTTATGCATAACCTATTCTATATGATATTTTACTACACTTAATGTTTGTAGGTTTGTATTGTGCACTTAAGTGTAGGAGTTGATTGAAACCCTAGTTGCATGAACTCAGGAATCCTTGTTGAGATGGATACTAGTATGCTAGGTCGAGTAGCTGTTTTGCTAAATAGGGATCTCGGTAGAAGTCGAGTGATTTTTCTAGCACTCACGCAAGGTCAGGAAAATTGATTGTATCCACCTTGATAATAGAATGATAAGGGTCTATGGACTTGGACCCATGGGGGGTTGCGATGTCTACGAGATGAAATTGGAATAAGCATCAACGTGCGGATACCTGTGTCAAGCGTTTGAACGTACTAAACATATGCCGAGAAATATGGTAAATCGGTAAGCCTAGTACCTGATTCAACCTGGCAGCAGATTGCCCTCCTCATGCGACCTGAGACGTGGTCTCCCATTCCGGTTATGGTGGGTACAAGTGCGGTCACTGCATGACGGCAGTCGGGGTCAGTGAGGCATTGTACGCCAAGGCGGTGAGCCCCTCTCTGCTGACGGGGAATCGATGGGGATGGTTGATGTGTGTGGGGACGGAGTGCCTCGCCACCTCGTGTGTTTAGGTTTACCTTGCAAGGATGAAAACTCGATTTGAATCGTCTGCTTCTCGCAGCTAATGAGACTGCTTGATCCATTGTACTGCATTGAGTAACAAGTGGAAATGTGATGAGGTGACAAAAGATGTTGATTGCTAAGTTGCTTGATACCATGAATGAGTAGATAGTACACATTTAGTCTTAAGAGAGTCACACTAAAATTTGACAAAGCTAAAACTTGATTTATAAACTCAGCTAGTGCTTTTGGCAACCAAACCCCTCAGCCAAACAGCTGCATGTCTAGAGGTAGAGGAGTAGACTCCTCACACCAGGTAAGTCTAGCTGAGTATTAGTATACTCAGCCTTGCTTGTGGCATAATTTTACAGGTTCTCTGGAGGACATGGTTGCTGGAGTGACTTGGCCATTCATCTTGCCACCGGGTTGGACAGTCGAGTGGGACCCTGCCTCGGCTGAGGAGGAGCATGAGGAGTGATGGGATAGGCTTCCCCATCTCTCTATTTATTTATCGTTAGTTTTGTTCCACTGCATTTCGAACAATGATGACCACTTTTGCTAAAACTCCGATGATGATGTAATAAGTTTAATACGCCTTCATGTATGGTTTTATGTTTTATTGTATTTGCTCTGTGACTCACCATCGAGTGAGACTGTGGTACTTGATCCTGTTAGTGGCCTAGTCAGACTAGATCCGAGGGATTGACGGGTTATTCCCATTTAAGTGTGGTCTAGCCTCTAAGGGAGGACTTAGGCACTTAAGTAGGAATAATTCGGGCAGTTCCGCCACAGCTGGTATCGGAGCTCGTACCACCACAGAGGAATCAATAAACTATAAACACCATCCTTTTTCAAAGTAAAACTGGTTAGAAACAAATGTTGGATAGATTGTCAGGGCGATAAGGATAGACCTAGGACGTGAAGCCTTAGGATGATAGAGGGGTAGCTAGGTGGCCAATTAAGTAAGCCCTACAGGCTACTATAAGGGATGGGAGTTCCTTCCTATTCCCTCTAAGTTGATGTGAGGTCGTTTAGGACGAGCATGCATGCATTCTTAATTAAACTAGTTAATAATCAGGTAAGAACTTAAATATACAATGATGACAAATTAAGTACCCAGTACCATTGTTGTAAATATAGAGAGGCTAAGTTGCGATCCCTTTTCATTTTATACTTCTTTTTCTTTTACTTACGCTTAACCGTACATAGATGACTTCTCACGGATCCTCGGACGAAGGGAATGCACAGTCCCACACTGACGAGCTTGCACGAGAGGGTTTCCCCCGTATTTTGTGGGAGGTACTTCAGGGAGCTGGTTACATGACGCCCCCCAGTACGTGGTGCAGCTGTTCGAGAAGCACCGAGTGCCCCGCTGTAGGGTGACGATGACCCTGGAGCCTCATCCCCTGCAGCTAGGCTGGCATTCCCTGGACTCTGAGTCCTTTGGATACAGGGCTGAGGACACTATGGAAGCCATTGCTCTTCACGGACTGACCACCTTCTGCGGATTCCACCCCTTGGATCTGTCCACTCACCCCATTGGCTTGTTCCCCGCCGCGGAGAAGGAGGATGACCCAATGTGGAAGGACCTAGTGGAGCATGGCAAGGATATCTGGGCTATCTACCCAGGTCAGACTGCTCACTTGACGGTGCGGTGCATGAATGCCCTGTATCGTCTTCATGTGATGCGTGGAGAGGCAATGTCCCATCTGATGGCATTGTTGGAGGCTACCAAAATTACCTTGGATAATAGAGAGGAACTTGTGGTAGACTTGTCCACTGAGATGGTGGAAAAAGACCTACAAGTGGAACAATTGTCAAATGAGATCCAAGAGCTTGAAGAGCTAGTGGGAACCAGGGAGAACACCATCGAGGTTCTCGAGGATCAGCTGATCAACACCCAGCAACAGCTTGAAGAGGCTAACCAACACCTGGATATGCACCACCAGGAGATCTAGGACATGGAGGCCAACGAGGATGTCGACATCGAGGGAGGAGAGGAGCCTGCCTCCAGCTTGGACATTGTTGGCTCAGGGAGACCACCTTCCCCCGAGTCGAACGTTGCCTCGTTTGCCCACTAGGTCGCAGGGATAGAGTTAGAAGTAGGTGACGGTAGAACTCCTCGAAGCTAGCTTAGCTTTTGCACCCTTGGGGTACTAGGCTAGATACAGTTTAGTCTTTTGGGTTATTGATGTAATCGTGACAATCTCTTTTGGAAGTATGGATGATGAATGATGCCAGTTTTAATTTGAGAAGAAAAGTTTATGCCATGTGGAATCTGTTATAATTATGCAAGAATATATTGGTTTTACCTTTTTGACTCTTTCGCCACGATTGAACCTTGAACCTCAGAAATGTGATACTGAGAATATACATGATTTTTCAGATGGTAGGAAGAGCGCGTCGTGGTCAGAATGAGCGCGTTCCTCCACCACCGCCACCACCTCCTACTCTGCAGGAGTTGATGGCTCAACAGAACGAGATCTTGCGACAGCTAGCTCAGCGTTAGCCGCCACCTCAGCATTATGGTGGTGGTGATCATCAGCGTCACCCCGCAGCAGCCACGTATCAGGAGTTCCTCAGTACCTAGCCACCGTTGTTCACCAGGGCCGAGGACCCACTTGATGCTGATGTATGGCTGAGAGTAGTGGAATCCAAATTCCCGCTACTCCATGGAGTTTGCTCAGAGGTGACCAAGATCAGGTTCGCCACCCAGCAGCTTCGCGGACCCGCACAGACCTGGTGGGACCACTTTCTTGCTATGCAGCCCGCTGACCATGAGGTGGAATGGAGGGAGTTCAAGGCAGCTTTCAGGGGGGCACCATATACCAGCAGGCATTATGGACTGCAAGCTTAATGAGTTTCTAGCACTCACTCAGGGGAACCCGACAGTGTTACAGTATGCTCAGGCCTTCAATAACCTGTGCCAGTATTCCGGATATCATGTAGACACCGACGAGAAGAAGAGGGATAGGTTCAGGAGGGGGCTCAGCACTAAGCTTCGTGACCGTCTCAACACAGTCAGGGCCAACAGCTATAACGAGTTAGTCAACATGGCCATTTCCCAGGAGGATTGTATCACAGCTCGTCAGGCAGAGAAGAAGAGGAAGACCACTGTGGCAAGACCTTCAGCTCAGCCACAGCACTTTAGGATCGTGTCTTACACTCAGAACAGAGGACCTCAGCAGCAACAAGGATGTTGGGTGATCCGACCACAGCAGCAGCAGCAGGCACCCAACCGCACCCAGTTTCTAGTGCAGAGGAACAATCAACAGCAACAGCAGTATCGCCAGGCCAATGACAACAAGTGTTTCACTTGTGGTAACACTGGGCATTATGCCAAGAATTGCCCCAGAAACCAGCAGAGGAAGGGACAGAATGTCAACCAGAACCAAGGCAAGAGGCAAAAGGTGCAAGTGAGGCAAGGCAGACTGAACTTCACCACCATGTCTGACATCCCAGAGGGAGCACCCATCATGACTGATATCTTTTCAGTTTTGAAATATCCTGCTATTATTCTTTTTGATTCTAGTGCATCACATAGTTTTATCAGTGCCAAATTTAGTGCCAAGTGCCAATTACCTTTTCACCACACCAATGGGGGTATTACGATTTCAACACCAGGAGGCAGGGTTGCCACCTACCAAATCAACAGGCAAGTGCCTATAAAATTTGGTAGTCTTGTGATTAGAACCACCCTTCTCATCTTAGGATTGGATAGCATGGACATTATATTGGGAACTGATTGGTTATCCAGGCATCATGCAGTATTGGATATTGCAGCAAGGGCCATTGAGATTCACTCCCCTGCTTATGGTGAGACTACTTTATATTTGCCTGATCAGGGTTGTACCCGTTCTTGTGCATTCACTATGATAGAGTCATCGGTTGAAAGAATCCCTGTGGTCTGTGACTACCCAGATGTCTTTCCTGACAAATTGCCAGGTATGCCACCCGACAGAGACATCGAGTTCGCGATTGAATTGCAACCCGGGACTGCTCCTATATCCAAGAGACCTTATAGGATGCCTCCCGCGGAATTAGCGGAGTTGAAAAAGCAGCTGCAAGAGTTGTTGGACAAGGGGTTCATTCGCCCAAGTACTTCACCTTGGGGATGCCCAGCCTTGTTTGTTAAGAAGAAGGATGAGAGTCTGAGAATGTGCGTCGATTACTGCCCTCTCAATGCGGTGACCATCAAGAACAAATACCCACTGCCCCGCATTGATGTTTTGTTTGATCAGTTGGTGGGAGCCAAAGTGTTCTCCAAGATAGACCTTCGCTCGGGTTACCATCAGATCAAGATCCGTGCCAGTGATATTCTCAAGACGGCCTTCTCTACCAGATATGGGCTCTATGAGTTTTTGGTGATGTCTTTTGGGCTTACCAATGCCCCGGCTTGTTTCATGTATCTAATGAACTCAGTATTCATGCCAGAGCTGGACAAATTTGTGGTGGTTTTCATTGATGATATTCTGGTCTATTCTAAGAACGAAGACGAGCATACTGAACATCTACACATCGTGCTTCAGCGACTGCGCAATCATCGTTTATATGCTAAGTTGTCTAAATGTGAATTCTAGCTGAGAGAAATAAAATTTTTGGGTCACACAATTTCTCAGGATGGGATATCAGTTGATCCTGAGAAGGTACAAGAAGTAATGGATTGGAAACCTCCTACCACAGTGCGGCAGATTCGGAGTTTTCTAGGATTGGCAGGGTATTATCGACGATTCATTCCGGATTTCTCCAGAATTGCCAAGCCAATGACTGAATTGTTGAAGAAAGGAGTCAAGTATGATTGGAGCCAGAAGTGCGAGGATGCCTTTCATACACTAAGGCAGCACCTGACAACAGCACCAGTGCTAGCTCAACCTGACAACACCAAGCCCTTTGAAGTTTATTGCGATGCTTCCGGTACTGGATTGGGATGTGTCTTAATGCAAGACAACAGAGTAATTGCTTATGCCTCCTGAGCACTCAGACCCCATGAGCAGAACTACCCCACACATGATCTGGAGTTAGCAGTTGTGGTTCATGCTCCCAAGATATGGAGACATTACTTGGTGGGAGCTCACTGTAACATTTACACTGATCATAAGAGTCTCAAATACATTTTCACTCAGGCGGATCTTAATATGAGGCAGAGAAGATGGTTAGTGTTAATCAAGGACTATGATTTGGAGGTGCATTACCATCCTGGCAAAGCCAATGTTGTGGCAGATGCCTTAAGCAGGAAGGCCCAGTGCAATTGTATGAACATGGATGCAAGAGTTACCACCCTATGTGATGAGTTGTGCAAGCTAAACCTAGAGGTTGTTTCCTCCGGTGCTCTAAATTATATTTCAGTGGAGCCCACCTTACAAGAACAAATAGCCATGGCACAGATGGGTGACAAGGGTGTTCAGGTTATCAAGGAAATGATCGAACAGAAAGCAGAAAAATACAAATGCTTCCGTCAGGACAGCAAAGGAATTCTATGGTTTGGAGACCAACTGGTTATTCCCAAGAACCCTGAGCTCAGAAAGAAGATATTGGATGAAGCTCACCTTTCAAAATTCTCCATACACCCGGGCAGCAATAAGATGTATCATGATCTCAGATCCTTATACTGGTGGACCAGAATGAAGAGGGAAATTGCTAAGTATATATCTGAATGCGACACCTGCTAGAGAGTCAAGGCCAGCCATCTGAAGGTAGCAGGCACTTTGCAACCCCTTCCCATACCATCTTGGAAGTGGGAGGATATTTGCATGGATTTTATCGTGGGATTGCACAATACCTCCCGGCACCATGATTCTATTTGGGTCATTGTGGATAGGTTGACCAAGACCGCTCATTTCTTGCCAGTGCATACCACCCACAAGACATGGAAATATGCATAAATCTATGTTGATCAAATAGTGCGTTTGCATGGTATTCCGAAGACCATTGTATCTGACAGAGGAGCACTGTTTGTGGCACGCTTTTGGGAGCAGCTACAAGAATCACTTGGGACCCATGCAATAAGAAGCTCAACATACCATCCGCATACAGATGGCCAGACAGAAAGAGTGAATCAATTCCTCGAAGACATGTTGCGAGCCTGTGTGCTACATTATGGTAAAAATTGGGACAAGTGTCTTTCTTTGGCAGAGTTCTCTTATAATAACAGCTACCACTCCAGTTTGAAAATGGCACCTTTTGAGGCCTTATATGGGAGAAGGTGTAGGACACCGCTCAATTCGTCTCAAGCAGGAGAGAGGGAAATATTTGGACCAGACTTAGTACTTGAAGCAGAGGAAAAGGTCAGAGTCATTAAGAAGAACCTAGAAGCTGCTCAGGCCAGGCAGAAGAGCTATCATGATAAGAGGAGGAAGCCTCTACAGTTTGAAGTGGGAGATCATGTTTATCATAATGTGTCACCCACCAAGGGTGTCCAGAGGTTTGGAATCAAGGGCAAGTTAGCTCCTCGCTACATCGAGCCCTATGAGATCAAAGCAAATTGTGGACCCGTAGCCTATCAATTGGAGTTGCCACCCCACATGTCAGCAGTTCACAATGTGTTCCATGTATCTCAGCTACGGAAGTGTGTCCGCTTACCCACTGAAGTATTACCTGAACCAGAAATTGAGATAGAACCAGACTTGTCTTATCAGGAACACCCCGTCAGAGTGCTGGATCAAAAGGAGAGATCAACGCGGGCCAAGTCGATCAGAATGTATAAAGTTCAGTGGAGTCACCATTCAGTAGAAGAAGCTACGTGGGAGACTGAGGATTTTCTACGTTCTCGCTTCCCCGACTTTCTGCCCAAAGAAGTTGGTACGTAACCCAAAACCCCACCCCACCTGCCCTTTGAATTCAAATATAAGAAAAACTTAGATGCTAAAGGTGTGGTAAGCTTTAGAAATGACTCAAAAAGGACTTCCTTCTGAAGTCGCAAAGACAATGACATTCGAAGAGCAGTTAACTAGAAAAAAACTTGGATAAAGGAGATACCACACACCAGCACACCTTCATGGCACCCCTCCAAAGGACTCTACCTAAAATCTCGGGACGAGATTCCTTTAAGGGGGGAGGGCTGTAACACCCCAAGTGTTACTTAGGGTTTTCACTCGAGACTACACAAGTAAGCCCATCATCACATGTGACTTAACTGAGTAAAGGAATTCAAACTTGGAAATCAAGATCCTAAATAAGTGCAACCTAGCTTAGGTGTCATGCCTTGGCTTGTTATGCACATATAAGGGGGAGAATTGCCCAAACCCCTTTGGACAAGTGGAGCACTAGATGTAAGTGTGACCAAAAAGTTATGAAAACCACAGATCATGACTTGGGCAAATTATAAAAGATGTAGTACACTTAATACCCTACAAATGATAGTAAGAAAGTGACCCCAAAAAGAATTCAAAAAAACCCCAAAAGATTCACCAAAGGGTTGAACACAGAAGAAGAATCAAAATTTCTCTAAGTCCAAAACCAACCCTTGGCCAAAGATCAAACATGTTCACCCTCATTCAAACTTCAAAACCATTTGACCCAATTGACAAAGTGGCGCCAAAATACCTCTAGAATACCCCGGAGAAAGTTGAACCCCACCCCAAGTCGTTTGACACGACTTGGCATAGCTTTTGTCCCGGTTTGGATAGCTAGGACAGAGGCAACTTCTCACCTCTATATCTCCCTACCCCGACCGTATCTTGGCTTGGGACTCACATAAAAAAGGTAGGATCTGGTGCAGGGAAAAGACCGTACACAGTGGTTTTGCCAAGATCTGCACGCTAAGGTGCTCCAATCGGCGGTTGAACTATGGCAGAAGCAAACACACACGTGTTCAACGCGGGCTGACACTCGGGGGCGCGCCCGGAGCACGCCCGTGCGCGAACCCCCGCGCGTCCGTGGCTGTCCGTGACCACGCCCGCGCCACGGCTATAAAGCCCGCCCCAGTGCCCGACCATCTTCCCCGTTGCATCCCCTGTCTCGCGCCCAACTCCCCGGAGCTCGCCCATAGCTCCGGCGACCTCTCCGCGACCCGCCAGAGCTGCCCGAGGACAACCACCGTGGCCGAACCGTTTCCCGCCCTCCTCCGCTCGATCCAAGCCCCTAGGTAGCTTCCCTAGGAGGCCGTGAAGCTTGCCGAGGCTTGAACCGATGACCCCCACCACCGGAAAGGCGCAATCGTGCTCACCGGAGTTCGGAACCCCGCCGGCGCACGTGGACCGGGTGAGTCTCTGCGCCATTTTCCAATTCACTGCACACATAGCCTCTACGTCACCCCGTGGAGCTCATCGTGCCGTTTGATTGAACTAGATCACCGTGGTTAGGCCGGAGCACTCGCCGCCGACGAGTTCACCCGCCTGCGCACGTGGACCGGTCTATTCCGGCCACCACCGCCGTCGAGCCGTACCTCGTTGTGACAGCCAGGGCCTCCCGAAGCCAACCCCACCCCTCGCCGGACCTCTCTCGTCGCCGGTAAGCCGCGCCACCCTTTTCCTTTCCGCGGTTATTGTTTACATAAGGGGAGGGACCTCGAGGGAGAAGAAGAAAAGGCCAGGGGGTTTTGTGCGCTGTCAGCGACTCAGGGGAATAGTAGCGCAGGGGTATAAATGAAGGGATTGATTTAGAAGGAACCTAGGGTCTTCGGTGCAAAGTGGATTTCCAGGAAACCTTTTAAATATTCTGATTTAAATCCAAACAGAACTTGAAAAATTCATAACTTCAGTTTGGTTTACCCAAATCGAGTCAAACCAATTTTGACAGATCCAAAAAAATGTAAACTACTTAGGAAAAATATAAAACCCCTAAGTGTTACAAAAAACTTTAAAGTTTTGAGTTAAATGGTTAACCGGTCAAAAGCTAAAAGAAATAAGGAAAAACAGCTACACTATTTGAATGGGGGTAAAAAAATTCAGAGAAGTACTTAATCACTTCCTAACCTGTTTAAAAATAATAAAACTCTTTGTACACACCATTAAGGTAGAGTTTGCCATTTAAATCACTTTTTGCTTAAAGTTGAAGAAAATATAAAAGGTGGTTGAAATAAAGAATCAGGGAGCACCCATATTTTTGTTAGCTTTCTTATTCAGTATAGTTCACTAGAAAAATTTATTACGCCCTTGTTTAGTACAGAAGAAATGAGATACCTTTTATTTTAGGAAAACAAGGAAAACTTAGAAAAACCCTAGAAAAAGAACCCTAAGGAGAAAACACCCCAAACCTTGGGATAACAAATGTTTTGTATTTATAAACCTAGAAAAATTATAAGTTCTGTTGTTTGACATTTTTCAAATGACAAGTTAGTAGTAAGTGTCTTTTTAACATTAAACTTTAGAAAATCACAACTAAATAACCACCAAATAACCTTCTGTGATTTTTGGCACAGAAGCATGTTATTACCTTTAGATGCCAGCAAAAATGACCCTTGGAACAGAACCCACCCCAAGTTAAGAGTTGTAGTGCAAAGGACCCCCTTTGCCGCAACTTTTGTTATTTTTGCCTAGGGCATATTCTATTTATTCTGGACCTCAAATTTATAGGACAGACTACATTGACAAATAGTAATCCACTGAAATTTTTACAGGATTTTTGGAAAAAGTTAAATCACTGTTGTAGTTCAAACCCACACTAGAATTCATAAATAGGAAATAAAAGGGGGATTTAATAGTAGAAGCTAATGTTACCCTAATCCAACCAGCAAAACCCTTAAATGCCTACTAAAACATCTAAGGGAAGTCCAAGTTGCAAATCCACTATGCTTATCCCTAGACAAAACCCAAACCTAAATTGATAAGCGTAAACCACTAAGAGCCCCGTATGACTAGGAAACCCTAAGTTACTAACTAACTTAGTTTTTCTTCACTTAGCATAATGAATTCTAAATCCTGTATAATCATGGCATGCATATTCTTATTTATTGCATTCGATAGATTGCAACCTCGTTGACGGAGAGTACGTCCTCGTGCCGGAGCAAGGAGTTGCTCAGGAGGTAGCCCCGGATCCAGCACCAGAGCCTGCCCCAGAGGATCTGCCTGCCCCAGCTTTGGAAGGCAAGCCCCAGTTTTATGCATAACCTGTTCTATATGATATTTTACTACACTTAATGTTTGTAGGTTTGTATTGTGCACTTATGTGTAGGAGTTGATTGAAACCCTAGTTGCATGAACTCAGGAATCCTTGTTGAGATGGATACTATTATGCTAGGTCGAGTAGCTGTTTTGCTAAAAAGGGATCTCGGTAGAAGTCGAGTGATTTTTCTAGCACTCGCGCGAGGTCAGGAAAATTGATTGTAAGCACCTTGATAATAGAATGATAAGGGTCTGTGGACTTGGACCCATGGGGGGTTGCGATGTCTACGAGATGAAATTGGAAAAATGATTAACGTGTGGATACCTGTGTCAAGCGTTTGAACGTACTAAACATATGCCGAGAAATATGGTAAATCGGTAAGCCTAGTACTTGATTGAACCTGGCAGCAGATTGCCCTCCTCACGCGGCCTAAGACGTGGTCTCCCATTCCGGTTATGGTGGGTACAAGTGCGGTCACTGCACGACGGCAGTCGGGGTTAGTGAGGCATTGTACGCCAAGGCGGTGAGCCCCTCTATGCTGACGGGAAATCGATGGGGACAGTTGATATGTGTGGGGACGGAGTGCCTTGCCACGTCGTGTGTTTAGGTTTACCTTGCAAGGATGAAAACTCGATTCAAATCGTCTGCTTCTCGTAGCTAATGAGACTGCTTGATCCATTGTACTGCATTGAGTAACAAGTGGAAATGTGATGAGGTGACAAAAGATGTTGATTGCTAAGTTGCTTGATACCATGAATAAGTAGATAGTACACATTTAGTCTTAAGAGAGTCACACTAAAATTTGACAAAGCGAAAACTTGATTTATAAACTCAGCTAGTGCTTTTGGCAACCAAACCCCTCAGCCAAACAGCTGCATGTCTAGAGGTAGAGGAGTAGACTCCTCACACCGGGTAAGTCTAGCTGAGTATTAGTATACTCAGCCTTGCTAGTGGCATAATTTTACAGGTTCTCTGGAGGACATGGTTGCTGGAGTGACTTGGCCGTCCATCTTGCCACCGGGTTGGACAGTCGAGTGGGACCCTGCCTCGGCTGAGGAGGAGCATGAGGAGTGATGGGATAGGCTTCCCTATCTCTCTGTTTATTTATCGTTAGTTTTGTTCCGCTGCATTTCGAACAATGATGACCACTTTTGCTAAAACTCCGATGATGATGTAATAAGTTTAATACGCCTTCATGTATGGTTTTATGCTTTATTGTATTTGCTCTGTGACTCACCATCGAGTGAGACTGTGGTACTTGATCCTGTTAGTGGCCTAGTCAGACTAGATCCGAGGGATTGACGGGTTATTCCCATTTAAGTGTGGTCTAGCCTCTAAGGCAGGACTTAGGCTCTTAAGTTGGAATAATTCGGGCAGTTCCGCCACAATACACTACTTGAAAAGGACTTATCTTGGTGGTGGAGTGTTCCACCCGATTATATGCAAACTCCACATGCGGCAAACACTCTTCCCACATTTTCAAGTTTTTCTTCAATATTGCTCGCAGCATTGCCGACAATGTTCTATTCACAACTTCCGTTTGTCCATCAGTTTGGGGATGACAAGTAGTAGAAAACAACAATTGTGTCCCCAATTTGTTCCATAGAGTACACCAAAAATGACTCAAGAATTTTACATCACGATCTTAAACAATAGTAGAAGGCATACCATGCAAACGAACAATCTCTTTGAAAAAAAGGTTAGCTATATGAATGGCATCATCCGTTTTGTGACAAGGATAAAATGTGCCATCTTAGAGAAACGATCAACCACAACAAAAACACTATCGCTCCCCCTCTTCGCCCTAGGCAATCCCAAAACAAAATCCATAGAAATATCCGCCCACAGAACTGAAGGAATAGGAAGAGGCATATACAAACCATGTAGGTTCAATCGTGACTTAGCTTTTTGACACGTCATGCATCTTGCTACAAAGCGCTCAACATCACGCCGCATTCGAGGCCAAAAGAAGTGTGTGGACAGCACAACCTCCGTCTTCTTGCACCAAAGTGACCCATCAAACCACCACCATGCGCTTCCTGCAACAACAAAAGACGAACCGAACCAAATGGGATGCATAGGTGGTTAGCTCTAAACAAGTATCCATCATTTAGCACAAATTTATTCCATGTATGGCCCTCTTTACAATTTAATGCAACCTCTTTAAAATCATCATCAAAAGCATATTGTCCCTTAATTGTTTCAAGTCCAAAAATATGACAATCAAGTTGAGACAACATAGCATAGCGTCTAGACAAAACATCGGCAATCACATTATCATTCCCCTTTTTATATTTAATGATGTAAGGAAAAGTTTCAAGAAATTCTACCCACTTAGCATGTCTACGGTTCAGATTTGTTTGACTATGAAGATGCTTAAGTGACTCATGATCAGAATGAATAACAAATTCCTTAGACCACAAATAATGTTTCCATGTTTGCAAAGATCGTATGAGAGCATATAATTCTTTATCATAAGTGGCATAATTAAGAACATGACCATTCAATTTCTCACTAAAATATGCAACGGGTTTACCTCCTTGCATCAAAACAGCACCAATGCCAACTTCACTTGCATCACATTCGAGTTCAAAAGTCTTACCAAAGTTAGGAAGTTGGAGTAGTGGCGCATGAGTAAGCTTCTCTATTAAAAGAGCAAAAGAATCCTCTTGTGACTGTCCCCAATTAAATGAAACACCCTTCTTGGTCAACTCATGTAATGGGGCAGCGATGGTGCTGAAATCCTTCACGAAACGATGATAAAATCCTGCAAGTCCAAGAAAACTCCGCACTTGTGTCACCGTCGATGGCATTGGCCAACTCCGAATAGCATGCATCTTGGACTCATCAACCTCAATACCCTGTGGATTGACAACATAGCCAAGAAACGATATGCGTTTGGTTCAAAAGGTGCATTTCTCAAGGTTAGCAAATAAGCATGCGGCACGCAAAGCATAAAAAACAGCACGTAGATGGTCAAGATGTTCAGATAAACAAGTGTTGTAGATCAAGATATCATCAAAATAAACCACCACAAATTTTCCAATAAATGGGCGCAAAACCTCGTTCATCAAACGCATAAAAGTACTAGGGGCATTAGTTAATCCAAAAGGCATCACTAACCACTCATACCAGCCGAACTTTGTTTTAAAAGCAGTTTTCCATTCATCGCCTAATTTCATTCTAATTTGGTGGTACCCACTATGCAAATCAATCTTAGAAAATATATTAGAACCACTTAACTCATCAAGCATATCATCTAATCGAGGAATAGGATGACGGTACCGGATAGTGATGTTGTTAATGGCTCTACAATCTACACACATGCGCCAACTGACATCTTTCTTTGGAACTAAAATGACAGGAACGGAACAAGGACTAAGGCTCTCAAGTACATACTCGCGGTCCAAAAGGTCTTAGACTTGGCGCTGAATCTCCTTAGTCTCCTCAGGATTTGCTCGATATGCAGCACGGTTGGGCAAGCTCGCTCCAGGAATCAAATTAATCTGGTGCTCAATCCCACGAATGGGAGGAAGTCCTGGAGGTAACTCAGAGAGAAAAACATCTCGGAACTGCTGCAAAAGTTAGTCACAAATGCAGGCAAAGTGCTAGCAATATCATCAATAGAAAAGAAAGCATCTTTGCAAACCAAGGCATAGCAACAAGCATCAGTGGCATGAGTTTCAAGAAGATCAGATTTAGTAGCAAGCATGATAGGAGCTTTCAATTTAATTTGTTGCTGAATTTTTGTCTCATTAGTTGGTTCCTTATGGGTACTTGCAGCTCTATCTTTATCAGCTTGTACAATTTCAGCAAGAGTCAAAGGTAGCAAAGTAATGTTTTTATCTTTATGCCTAAAAGTGTATGTATTACTCCTACCATGGTGATGTGCATCAGTATCATATTCGCAAGGTCTACCCAACAAAAGAGAACAAGCTTCCATAGGTACTACATCGCAATCCGCATAATCAGAATACATACCAATGGAGAAATGCACTCGTACCATGTGTGTTACCTTAACCTTGCATGAATCATTGATCCACTGAATGTGGTATGGATGTGGCCATGGACGTGTGGTCAGGCCAAGCTTCTTGACCAAATCTGAACTCACCAAATTATTGCAGCTTCCACCATCAATAATAACACGTGCACGCCGATTCTCGATGGCGAAGAAAGTCTGGAACAAATTATGGCGTTGTTGCTTCTCTGATGATTCAGGCTGAGAACTAAGAACATGCTGCACCATGATGCTTCGAAGGTTCACCGTAGCATCAGCACCAAGCATGGCATCATCATTAGCAGCAAAATCACTGGAGTCATCATCGTCACCCTCACCGTCGGAAGCACTAATGTAGCCATCATCCGTAGCAATGTATGTTCGCTGACTCGGGCAATCCTTCTTCACGTGACCAATCCCATGATAGCGGTGGCAAACAATACCCGAAGAACGACAACTGGAAGGTGCTACAGGTGCTGGTGAATTCTGTTTCTTGGTGGGTACCTGCAAAGGAAGTTTACCAACATGTGCAGCAGGTGTCAAGGGAGGTCACGTGGACGCTGGAGTGGTCGAAGGTGTATGACTCGAGGCAGGTGTGTGCGTCCGTGATGTAGAGGAGGCGCCAAAAGTAGCCCTAGGTCGATGTTGGCGTCCCTGCAATTCCTTCTCTGCAAGCATAGCAAACTGGAACAACTTGTTGACAGTGTTAAATTCTTTGTAATCCACAATGTCCTGAATGTCATGCCGCAAACCTGAATAAAAACGACAAAGAGCGTCCTCATGTCCCTCTACTATCCCACAACGCTGCAATCCCTTCTGAAGCTCAGCATAATAATCTTGAACAGATTTATCCCCTTGCTCTAAACGCATCAATTTTTACGCAATTCTCTATGATAATATGGGGGAACAAATCTATCGCGCATAGCTACCTTAACATCTTCCCAAGTCGTAGGTGCTCTATCATCCCTAACTAGACCAGTCCACCAGACAATAGCAAAATCTTTAAATTCACTAGTGGCTTGTCTAACTTGATGTCGTTCAGGTACAAGGTGGGCAGCAAATTTCAGTTCTATCGTCATCTCCCAATCAAGATATCCCTCAGCATCATAATGACCCGAAAAAGATGGTATAGTAAATTTAATCTTAGCATAAGGGTCGTCAGGAGCACAATTGTTATTACCTTGCTGGCGGTGTGGCATACCTTCTATGTTTTGATGAAGACGGCGACGTAAGTGCAAATCTCTGGTGGTCGCTTCATCATAATTACCTTCTGCATCAAACACCGCATCATCGGGAAGACGTGGACGAGGAGGTGGTGGTGGCGGTGCTTGTTGTTGCGTCTCCAGCACAGCAAGTCTGTCGATGATCTCGGACAATCGTCGATCCAGCCTCTCGTAAGTCCTGCCAAGGTCCATGTTAATGAAGGCATCATGCACTGACATGTGGACCGTCTCCTCCATTTGCTCCTTCAGGAGCTTGTTGTTTGCCTCATGATCTTGGCGGCTAACACATTCATCGAAGTCTGTAGGGATCCTTGCTTCTTCTTCATCGCCTATCATCGAAACACAAAAACAGGAAACAAACGATGAAGGTTATCCCTAATAATTTCACTATAGGCTCCTCTCAGGTGGAACACAGGAACACGCTCTAATATATCTTACCAAGATCTTACAAGTGTCTGTCGAAATACAAAGCAAAGGATGGTACAATCAGAGGCTGGTTCGTGATACTTACCAAGAGGTAATGAAACCGCGATTGCAAGGTCAAATCTGTATTGATCAGAAGATATAGTATGTGGAGCTGTAGGACAGGCACAATATGTATGTGAATGTGGACCAAAATCGAGTGCAGATGAGCAAAGTTCAATAAATATCCAAAGCACAAGTCACAATTGCTGGCTAAGAGATTTATCTGAGGCGTAGCACAATAAGGTTGGAACAAAGAACAATGGAACTAGCAGAATGGCAGTACCGTAAATATTGTACTAGCGAGGCCAAAAAGGCACTAGTAGGAATCACTGGTGATTTTGTTTTTCTTTTTGTATGATTTTTTGATATTTTTCTCAACACAAGAAGCAACAAAATAGGAGCTACACTAAGTTTCACCTAAAACAGAGATCAGATGTGGTCTACAGAAAATCAGCAAGTTCTCTGAAAAGCATGCAAGAGCTTTGACAAATTTTTTTCCTGAATTTTTTTGACAATTTTATCGAAACCAAACAGGCCGAAGAATGGCATCACCAAGCTCCTGTAAAAATTTCAGATTTTTTGGACACCCGAGCGAAAAGTTAGGTACCTCAAGTTATGTTTTTGAGAGGCACGACTAGAAAGCGGCGATTAGGGCAAATGGTGGATCGACTTGTAATCTGGGTAATGGTGGATCGACTTGTGATCTGGGTAATGGTGGATAAGATAACGGCGAAGGTGCAGTTGAACTACGACGAAGATACACCCTAAACCAGCAACACGACTCGACCACTTACACGAACTGAACAAAGCCAAACTGAAAACGAAATTGCAAAGGCTAAACAAGGGTTCTAGGACAGCGGAATTTTTTTTGTATGGCAATTTTTTAGAGTTATAGGATGAAAACCCTAAACTAAACTAGGGTAAACCTGACGGTAACACCCGAGTCTTTGAATACCACTTGATAGGAACGGGGGTGCCTGATCTTCCGTCAGGTGAAGGTAACTATCAATTTGGTGGAGATGTCACACAGACGATCCAGCTGCCAATCAACACGACTAGAACCCCGCAATCGCAGCACCACTTCTCCTCTAGTTATCAACCGTGCACTGCGCGATTGACCTCGCCATGAGGGCTAATTCCTGCTTGAGAATCCAAGACACAAGCAAGAACAACAAAGAACACAATCTAGAATATTGTGGATGAATGATTAAGCTCACAAGTTGGGGTCTCACAAACCGATCTACGACGACTGTTCTTGACAGATCTAACTCAAGCAAAACCAGAGCCCTAATGTGGTGGCGGCTACTGATTATATAAGGGTTAGGAGTGTGACTCCCTCCCTGGACGCGCCCTAATGGGCCCAACAATGATACACGCCCCAAAGGCCAATTACGGTGTCGCAGCACCGAGACAGATTACGGACGTCGGTTTGGTCCTCCACCTTGATCCGAACGTCCTTGCTGGCCTTCCACGCCTCCAAGTCCTTCACCATGTCCTTGCTAGTCCTCTCCTTCATTCCTAAGTACAATTAATTCATTAGGTAGCACACTATTCTCAAATGCACAAGAATAAGTACATAGGAACGAGCTCACCTGCAAATTCAATTGTCTTGCGCGTGTGCGAGTAATTGGACCTTGAACATCAACTAGGAGAGTGTTGTTTGTATCCATGGTAGTGATGTCCTCATCAAAGGGCTTGGCTACAGGTGGCCTGACATCGATGCACGTGGTCAACGACTTCCTGAAGTGCCGGATCACGCCGCTGCAGAGGATGGCGCGCCTGTGTTGCTGGTTCATTAGCGTGAACGACATTGGCAGGATCTAGCACGGGCTGCGGACCGACCTGTCCTGGGACGAGCTGGCGGTCCTGGTGGGAGGGATTACTGGGGAAACCTTCGTCCCTAAGTCCCTGATCCTCCCCTGGAAGATCCATGCGCTCTGCGATGACCCAGGGCTGAGGACGGCGATCTTGGCCACGCTGCCAACCTTCGACGAGAGCGACGAGAGCGGCGTGACTGGTCACATGCCTCATCATGGGTAAGCTTTGCCTCGGGTAGACTAATACCAGAATAAGATAACACGCAATGGGAGTGGAGAGATGGTGAGAGTAGCGTGTACCCTCCGTGGCAAAAGGCTGGACGGTGGTTCTCGGAGAGGAAATTCTCCGGCCGGGTGGCGGAATGCACCCGCCCTAAATCCTAAGATGAGGAGGGGCCTAAGTATTTTTCTTGTTAGTTGGAAAATGAGGAGAACACAAGAACACACAAGGATTTAGAGTGGTTCGGGCTGCCGGAGCGTAACACCCTACTCCACTGTGTGATGTATTGAACTTGCATTAACTTGTGAGCGTCTAAGTGTGCTTTTTTCAGCCTGTGTTGTAACATTTCATGTCTCCCCTTTTATAGCTAAAGGGGGGCATGTATAAGGGTACTGAGCCCCGACATGTGGGCCTAGGAACATAACAGATGTAATACTTGGAGCAACTAATGTTCGTTGCTGGAGCAATCTTCTTGCGCCCTGACATCCGAGATCTGCGTAGTATCGGCGTGCCGGGGAAGCTTCCCTGGCAACATATAAGTGATGATGGACACAGTGCACCTCGCAGCACGGGTGTACTGTTTGACAATGGACTGGACAGGCACGCCGCCTGCAGGATGGTCTGGACGCCGCCTGCCAGCCGAATGGACAGGACATATTAAATGCCGAGGGGGCACATCGCCTGTCAGCGGGATAGACAGGTGGCGCGTCCTCTCCGTAATAAATGCATTGGCAGCGCGGCCCAGAGGCCTTACGTCAGGCTCCGTCCGCTGGCTTATGTCATGGGCGGCAGTCCACGTGGCGGCATCGGGCCTCCGCCTGAGCGGGGAGTGGAAGCGCACTGGATAAAGCCTGGGCACGTGTCTGTACTGGACCTTCGCCTGCCCTTGACGAAGGCCAGGGTATTCCCTACCCCGGGGCCTTGCTGTGGGTGGCCTGGACCTCACTCAGAGGGGTCCGGACCTCATCCAAGGGGTCCAGCTTGCTCACTTGGGGGTCCTGGACCGTACTCGGAGGTCCAGGCTATGTGTACAGGGATCCAACGCTTTCTTGAGGAGGTCCGGACCTACTGATGGTATCCTAGAGTATACCACCTCTTCTGTCCACATGGTGCCCTTGGGACTGCCCACGTGTTGGGGTCGGGTGCTGTTCACCGTGTGGCTAGAGATAGCCGCACGGGCACCGTGTCTTCATACTGTAGTAAGGGGTACCCCTGATTTAGGGTACCGACAGTGGCCCCCGGGCCCAGCTCAGGGGAGGATACGAGCCGGCATGTGGGGCCAAAGCTCAATTGGCGATTGGCTCACTGCTTCTGTGCGCTCGATGTCGTAATTATCGCTAGTCCACCTTCGGTCACGCCAACTGTCACGCCTATCCCCGCGGCTGACTGACCCGTCGCCTTCGCACTTGATGGTTTTGCTAGGCCATGCGCGTGGTGCCTCGGTACCGCCGCATTGGGTTTGAAAATTTAACTTCTCCGTCTTCTATGGCGGCCCCGAGGAAGCGTGGTACTAGCGCGAGCGACGGTTCGGCTTCTCTGCACCCAGGGACTGGCGCCCAAGGAGGGTGACTCGTGGGCTCGGACCCCCATGTCAGAGCCTGGGCTGTTGGTTTTGGCGGAGACGAAGAGGTGCATTTACCGCGGGCGGTGGCGTGCTCCTCACGCGGCAGACTGGTCCTCTGCTTTCGGCGGAGGTGAAGAGACGCACTACCGCGGGCGGTGGCATGCTCCTTTCGTGGCGGTTCGCCTTCTCCGCACACGGAGGTCGATGCCCAAGGAGTATGACTCGTGGGCCCGGGCCCTCGTGCCAGAGACTGGTCACCTTGGCGCGCGTCGAGTGAGGCCTTCTGCGGCACTTTGGGGCGTCAGTGGGGGAACCCTTCTTTAAAAAGGGACTCCCCCAAGCATGGTAGCCATTCTCATCAGCGCCCTTTCGCCCTCGAGCTCTCTGCGCTCTTATGCCGTAGTAGCCGCCATGGCCTTGCTAGACCCTCCCGAGCGCTTCTAGCCCGAGGTGGCACTCAAATTAGCGAGCAACCCGCTCGGATGGGGTGTGCTGGCGTTTACCGGAAGGATCCGTGTCGGTGTCTCTCCTCATGACGACCTCGCCGCTGGAGAGTTTGTGTTCTTCGTCTCCAAACTCCCCAACGGGTTTGTGCTGCCGATCCCATCTTTCTTCGTGTTGCTGCTGGAGGGGCTTGGCCTCCAGCCTCTACACGTTACACCCTGCTTCATCCTTCAGGCGACCATCATCGCCTACCTCCATCTCTTTGGCTTTGATGGCTTCGGTGCCGCCTCCAACGCCGCCTTCTGCCGCCAAGCGGGGCGTGGCTGCCCGTCCACCACACTGGCGATGGTCGGGCCGTGCGCAGGTCCGCCGCACCCGTAGCGCCCCTTGCGCCGCGGGCCACCGCAGGCCACGCTGCTCCGATGCCGCACGGGGGGGTCGTACAAGATGTCGTACGCCGTGGAGGTGGCGGCCGCGTGCTTGGATGGTCTTGTCGTCACTTCTGTAGGAGGACGGAGGCGAGGGCCTCCTCGCCATGGCGCGCACGCTGAGGTGGTCGCCACCGCTGCGAGCCGCTGGTGAAGAGGTGGTCGCCGCCGCTGGCAAGCCGCTCGGAGCTAGCTTCCAACGCGACCCTATTGGTGTAGAGTAGTCCGTACCTGTAGAGTAGAGATGGAACTAGGACTCCGCTTGAAGGCGGATGTAATAACTTTTGCTTTTTGTAAGGTACTTTTGAGTATTATTTATTAAGCAGTATTAGCACTTATCTGTGTACCACTTGTCCCTGTTGTGTGTGGTATTACCGACTCCTCCTTGGTACCTGGCCCCGTGGGATGTAGGCTCGACGTGTCGAGACTGGATGCCAGCATACCTGAAAGAGTTGGGAACGCCCCCAGGAGGCAGCTTCGACTGGGACCTGGACCTGAACACAACTTTGGCTATGGAGCGTTAGTAGTACACCCATAGGACCTATCGTCTGACATTATCCATCCTTTGATACATGCATGGGACCTGCAGGTTTTAGTCCAGGGAGCCAAGTTGTGTGTCCGGACCCCCTGGACGGTGGTTCTAGATACTAGGGAACCCGTCACAGAGTGGTGGAGCGTGCAGGCTCACGGTACGGGACCAGGCTGAGCGGCTACACGGCTTCAGACCACCCCAGGAGACAAGAGTCCATTCTCTAGAGCCGGACCCCAAGTTGTCGGACCCACAGGACTATAGCTCCAAATACTAGGGTGCCCGTCATAGAGTGGTGGAGTGTGCAGGCTTTTGGGTACGGAACCAGGCTAAGCGGCCACACTGCTCCGGACCACCCCATGGAACGAGCTCCTGTTCTTTAGAACCGGTCCCCAGGCTACCGGACCCCCTGCTTTCGTAGAGGGGTCCTAAACTGCAAGCCTGGCTACTCAATTCGGATGTCATCATGCTAGGACAGATATGAACTGTACGGATGGGTTAGGTAAAAAATAATATCCGGAGACTACATGACAAAACCTCGGAGGCAGGAGGATAAAACTATCATAGGAGCACATCTGAGAGGGTAAATCTTCTCTTTATAACTTCAACATGCATGGATGCGGGCCAATAGGCCAGGTTTATGATGGCGGACCCCACCGTGCTGGCGTACACGTATGTGCAACCTAGTTACAAAAGGGAGAAAAACTCAACCCCTCAAGCTTGCTCCTATGGACAGAACTTACAGAGATGCTCAAGAGGTTAGGAAGAGGTGCTCCAGTTGTAGCAAGGTGGTTACCCCCGGGTCGGCACGTTTCCGTCACCTTGAAGGGTTCCTCCCAGCTAGGGGAGCGCTTACGGAACCCTCCTTGGTTCAATACTTACCATAGGGCTAGGTCCCGACCCAGGGTTCCCATCCGTGTTTGCTGGTAGAGTCCACGTCCTAATGTTGTAGCCATTTCTGTATGGACCTATCAGAAGACTAGACCCGTGGGGAGTCCAGAAGGGTTTCCGGGGGAAGGCAGGCTTCGGCCCCGTAGACCAGGGAGTATGGGGACCCCCTGGTGGCCTGTCTAGCTGTTGCCACCGGAGTTAGAGTCTCCGGTGATGACATCCTTTAGGACCCCCTCGGGTGACTGATACCCGAGGTCCCGTTGTGCCGCGGCCACCTCGCCGTCGTCGACCCTTTCCTTGCCAGGTCGGAGACGAGGTGGGGAGCCACCTGTGGGAGACTGCTCGCGCCGCTCGCTGACGCATTTCACGAGGTCGATGATGTCACGACACTCCGTGGCGCTATGGCGACTGTTGGGGTGTATAGGGCATGAGCCGTTGTTACCCCTCTGCGGCCGTGGGCGCTTGTTGTGGTCGCCCCGGCCCCCAGTCGCAGCTGCGATGACTAGAGCGGTTGACCGCGGCTTCTCATGGCTGCAGCCCTTCTTTTTCTTTTTACTGTTCTGGGGGACGACACCCGAGCCACCCGTCTGGGCGACCCCGGTTTGTGGGGCCGAGTTCCATGCCCGGCCTTCGGGGGCTCTGGCGCACTTATCAGCCAGAGCGAAGAGTGTGGCGACAGTCTCCACATCATGCATGGCCAACTTCTCCAACATCTTTTCATCGCGTACTCCCTGACAAAAGGCCGTGATGATGGAAGCATCGGAGATGCGAGGTATAGTACCTCGCACCTTGGTGAAGCGGGAGATAAACGTCCGGAGAGTCTCCCCGGGTTCCTGCCTCACTGCGTGGAGGTGGGCCTCCACGCCATGCTGTTGGTAAGCGCTGGCGAAGTTCGCTGTGAACCGCGCGCAGAGCTCTTCCTAGGAATAGATTGATCCTGGGGCAAGATTCATGAGCCAAGTCCGGGCAGGCCCAGACAGGGCGACATGAAAATATGTCGCCATTACAGCGGTGTTTCCACCTGTGGCTGTGATAGCGGTGACGTACACGTGTAGAAATTCCGACGGATTTGACGTACCGTCGTATTTTTTTCGGCAGGTGCGGTCGGAACTTGGGTGGCCAGGTCGCCGCGCGGAGGTGGTCCGCTAGAGCGGCGCAGCCCACGCCGGTTAGGGAGACACCCATCTGGAACCGGGCGCTCACTGAGGGTTGCGGTGCTACCGCAGTAAAGTCTTGATCGAGGTTGCGACCCTCGATGTTGAGCCGGTGCTCACGCGCCCTTTCTAGAGAGACTCGAGCGTCTTCACGACCATCGAGGTTTTGCCGGCGCTCCCACGCTCTCTCCAGAGAGACCCGGGCATCCTCTCCAGCACGCCTGGGGTTGAGCTCTACCCAGAGGTCGTTGATCTGTGCACCCCTCACTGAGGTGAGCGCACAGACGCTGACGCCTCATGTTGGCACCGGGATGACCGTGGCCTCGACCTGGTCGAGGTAGAATGTGCCATACCGAGCAGTCGGTCGACGTCGTCCCACCACTGCTTCATGGCCCCCGGTGAGGCCATGGAGCTTGGAGGGTGACGCAACAACTCCCTGGCTGCAGACAATTCCCCCGGAGCCGCCCTCGACGGAGTCCGGGATGTCTGCGCAGTTGCATGCTGCCGTGCAGCGTGCACAGCAGCAGTGCCCGGCACTGGGCAGTTGGGAACCTGTGGCGTGGAAGAGGCAGCTTCCTTCTCCACCAGGAAATCCACCAAAGTCTCAATGCGGTGCTCCACGATTTGCACCATCATCCTTAGCGAGAAAACAAGCAAAAACCTAAAGCCTAGACCCCTACCTGGCGCGCCAAATGTCGGAGAGGAAATTCTCTGGTCGGGTGGCGGAATGCACCCGCCCTAAATCCTAAGATGAGGAGGGGCCTAAGCGTTTTGCTTGTTAGTTGGAAAATGGGGAGAACACAAGAACACACAAGGATTTAGAGTGGTTCGGGCCGCCGGAGCGTAACACCGTACTCCACTGTGTGATGTATTGAACTTGTATGAACTTGTGAGCATCTGAGTGTGCTTTTTTCAGCCTGTGTTGTAGTGTTGCATGCCTCCCCTTTTATAGCTAAAGGGGGGCATGTACAAGGGTACTGAGCCCGGCATCTGGGCCCAGGAACATAACAGAAGTAATACTTGGAGCAACTAATGTTCGTTGCTGGAGCAATCTTCTTGCGCCCTGACATCTGAGATCTGCATAGTATCGGCGTGCCGGGGAAGCTTCCCTGGCAACGTATAAGTGATGATGGACACAGTGCACCTCGCAGCACGGGCGTATTGTTTGACAATGGACTGGACAGGCACGCCTCCTGCAGGATGGCCTGGACGCTGCCTGCCAGTCGAGTGGATAGGACATATTAAATGCCGAGGGGGCACATCGCCTGTCAGCGGGATAGATAGGCGACACGTCGTCTCCGTAATAAATGCAGTGCCAGCGCAGCCCAGAGGCCTTACGTCAGGCTCCGTCCGCTGGCTTACGTCACGGGCGGCAGTCCACGTGGCGGCATCGGGCCTCCTCCTCAGCGGGGAGTGGAAGCGCACTGGATAAAGCCTGGGCATGTGTCTGTACCGGACCTTCGCCTGCCCTTGACCTAGGCCAGGGTATTCCCTGCCCTAGGGCCTTGCTGTGGGTGGCATGGACCTCACTCAGAGGGGTCCGGACCTCATCCAAGGGGTCCGACTTGCTCACTTGGGGGTCCTGGACCGTACTCGGAGGTCCGGGCTATGTGTACAGGGATCCAGCGCTTTCTTGAGGAGGTCCGGACCTACTGATGGTATCTTGGAGTATACCACCTCTTCTGTCCACATGGCGCCCTTGGGACTGCCCACGTGTTGGGGTCGGGTGCTGATCATCGCGCGGCTAGAGATAGCCGCACGGGCACCGTGTCTTCATACTGTAGTAAGGGGTACCCCTGATTTAGGGTACCGACAGTGGTGTATCTGTGCTCTCGATTGGCGTGAACCTGATCTGGTCTTAAGAACCTCGGTGGCGAGTTGACATATGCAAGGGTTAAGTGCTACTTATGTCGTGTGATCGGAGATCCCCAGCTGGGTATTAATCGATTCGGATCGCCCTTACTTCTTGGATATGAAGACTTGGTCACTGACCTACACGTAGCAATTCACTGAACATGAAGGGTTGATAAGAAATTGGCTAGTATAGGTCAAGTGCTTGAACTAGGGTAGAAAGAACTCTAGAACTCAGGTAATGACTTAACTTGCTAATAAAATTGGACTTTTAAGGATCCACTATTAGTAAGCATTTCTGCAAACAGAGTCTTTGATTATTGATAAGCCATACCTTGATTGCCAAAGGCCAGCATATCCTTGAGAGTCTTTTATTTTGACGGGTAAGACTTGTGAAAGTACACTTCGTACTTAGGGCTTTGTCCCATGTTCTTTTAGGTGAGGAAGCAGCAAATTTTTGTTGCTTTTGTTCGAAGGTGGTGCCTAAGGAGGAAAACCAAGAGTGAAGCCTCGGGAGGAAGTGTCCTCCTTTAAAACTTTTTACTGTATATCGAGAGGGGTTTTTGCCTCCCAAGATATGTAATACTATTACTCCAGCACTCTTATATTTGTACTGGTCTGTAATTATACTACTCTTTCTATACTTTAATATAAAATAAAGTTGTTGTAACTGCTTCCTCGTATTCGTACCTCCACGGGTGAAACGCTCTTGGGCAAAGTAAAGAATACAGATACCAAACTTGTCAAGTGGTCAGGTGCACCTACAGGGTTGTCTGAGGTCCGATGGACAAGGACAATTGTAGGTGGGCCTAATGACTTGGGAGGTTCCGTCACACGCTGGAGTGCGGCTTGTAATAATTTTTGGTTTTGTAAGATACTTTTGAGAACTATTAATCAAACAACACTTATTTGTATGCTATTTGTCCTCACTTTGTGTAGTGTTACCAACTTCTCCCTGGTACATGGCCCCCCTGGGATGTAGGCTCATCGTGTTGAGGCTGGATACTAGTATACCTAAGAAAAATTTGGTGGTCTAGCCCCTAGGATGTAGTCTCTACAATTTAAGACTACCTACCCGTGGGCAGGACCTGGATCTGCACACAGCTTCGGCTTTGAAGTGTTAGTAGTACACCCATAGGACCCATCGTCTGGTATCTGCCATCCTTTGATTCATGCAACAGGACCTGCAGGATTTAGCCTGGGAAGCCAAGCCGTATGTCCGGACCCACAGGATTGCAGCACTAAATACTAGGGTACCCATTGCAGAGTGGCGGAGGTGCAGGCTTAGGGTACGGAACCAGGCTAAGCGGCTACACAGCTTCAAACCACTCCAGGGGACGAGCGCCCATTCTCTAGAACCGGACCCGCAGGTTGCCGGACCCCCTGTAGCAGCAGAGGGGTCCTGAACTACAAGCCTGGCTTACTCAATTCGGATGTCATCATACCAGCAAGGGTGGGAACTGTACGTGTGGGTTAGATAAAAAATAATGCTCGTAAACTGAAGTAGAATGAAACATCAGAAAAGCTCCTCTGGGGGTAAATTCTTTCCTTATAACTTGATATACATGGGTTCAGACCAATAGGCCAGGCTTACGAGGGCGGACCTCACCAGACTAGGTCCTCGACCCTGAGCTCCCTACTATGCACGAACCGTTGGTGGTAGCGCCTGAGCGCTTGGTTGTACTGTGCATTTCGGATCGCCGCTCTCCATCGGCACTTGTCGATGAAGTCCACGTCTTCACGTTGTAGCTGTTCCTGCATAGACTCATCGAAAGATTGGAACCGTGGGGAGCCCATAATGATTTCCGGGGGAAGGCAGGCTTCGGCCCCATAGACCAGGAAGAACGGGGTCTCCACGGTAGCTCGAATGGGTGTGGTCTGGTTCCCCTATAGCATGGACGGAAGCTCGTTGACCCAATTTGCACCATGCGTTTTCAAGCAGTCATAGGTGCGTGTCTTGAGTCCCCTGAGGATTTATGCGTTTGCCCTCTCCACCTGGCCGTTGCTCCAGGGATGAGCCACAGATGGAAAGCAGGGCTGGGTGCCGATGCCCTCGCAATACTATTGGAATAGCTGAATTGTAAACTGGGTCTCGCTGTCCGTAATGATATGGCTTGGGACCCCAAATCTACAGACAATCGACCTGAGGAAAGCAACAGCAGGACCCTAGGTGATATTGACCACAGGGGTGGCCTCTGGCCACTTTGTGAACTTGTTGATGGCGACGAAGAGGAAACGGTACCCGCCGACGACCCTGGGGAATGGTCCCAGGATATCCACCCCCCATACGGTGAATGGCTAGGAGGGTGCAATCATCTGTAGAGCCTGAGCTAGTTTGTGTATCTGCTTTGCATGGAACTGACATGCCTTGCAGGACTTTACCATCTCAGCTGCATCCTGGAGAGTGGTTGGCTAGTAGAAGCCGTGTCAGAAGGCCTAACCGACCAGCGTGCGGGATGACGAATGACTTCTGCACTCTCCTCCATGGATCTCCGTGAGTATCTCACGGCCCTCCTCCTGGGTGTTGCACCGCATGAGAATGCCGTTGGCACCACGGCAGTAGAGATCCCCTTCTACCACCGCATATCGCTTAGCCAACCACACTATGCGTTCTGCGGACACATGATCTTCAGGAAGGATATTTTCCTTAGGTAGTCCTGGATCTCGGAGATCCATGCATCGGGACCACTCTGAGATACCGACTGTGACGCTAAGGGGTTGGCAGGATTCCCTGTAGCACACACAATCCTTGGTGGGCTTTGCAGATGTTACACCACCGGGACCGCTAGCTTCGAGGTGCTAGTCTCACCCCCTTCGTCCGGCTCGGCAGGCTAGGCGGTAGGTCTCAGCAGCCGTCTTTCGAAGATGCCCTCGGGCACGGGTGCCCAAGTTGATGCCCTTGTGGAGAGTTCATCTACCGCTGAATTGTTAGCTCGAGGAACATGTTGCAGTTCCAGGGCCGTGAAGTCCTTTTCCAGCTTCCTTACATGGAGGAGGTAAGCTGCGAGCCTGGGCTCGTTGCAGCTACATTCTCCACGGACCTGCTTGATGGTTAGCTGGGAGTCCCCCTTCACGAGAAGCTGGCGGATCAGGATAGGGCCGCAGATAAGCCGAAGATCAGTGCCTCGTACTCTGCTATGTTATTGGTGGCCTTGAACTCAAGGTGCACCATGTACTTCACTTGATCTCCGCTTGGGTCGATGAGGACCACTCCAGCACCGCCACCCTGCTGACAGGTGGATCCGTCGAAGAAGAGCGTCCAGTGTGGCTCAGTGAAGACCGGGACCCTGGGCTCCACAGGTGTGGGGTCCGAATCAAGATCCGAACCCCTAGGAGCACTCGGGGGAGGAGTCCACTCCATGATGAAGTCAGCTATGACCTGGCTCTTGACAGCGTGGCGAGGCTAGAAGTCCAGTTGGAACTCTGCAAGCTCCACAGCCCACACTTGGCTATGTTGCCTGTGGCGTTAGAGTTGTGGAGGATGGCCCTTAACGGGAAGGAGGTCACCACCATGACCCTGTGCGCCTGGAAATAGTGGCACAGCTTCCTGGACGCAACAAGCATAGCATAGATAAGCTTGTGCGTCTCAAGGTACCTAGCCTTCGCCTCATGGAGGACCTCGCTGACGTAGTAGACCGGCTTCTGTATGGTCTGGACCCCTATGGGTGGCCCCGGGTCCTCAAGGTCCATGGTGGTCGGACCACCACCTTCTCCTAGGGGAACCTCCTAACTCCCCTAAGAATGTTGTTCCGTCCTTTCGACAACCAGCACCATGCTCACCGCCTCTATAGCCACTGCAATGTACAAGTACAGTGGCTCCCCTGGCTCTGGAGCTACCAGTATCAGTAGGGACACAAGGTGATGCTTCAACTCTTGGAAGGCTCGCTCTGCCTCCTCGGTACAAGAGAATGGGCCGGACTTCCGTAAGAGCTTGAAGAAGGGTAGCGCCCTCTCAGCCAGCCGTGAGATGAAGCGGCTAAGGGCGGCCAGGGACCCCATAAGCTTCTGGACGTCCTTGATCCAGGCCTGAGGCCTCATTGCCTCAATTGCCTTGATCTTCTTCGGGTTTGCTTCATTGCCCCGATGCAAAACTAGGAATCCTAGCAACTTCCCAGCAGAGACACCAAAGACGCACTTGTCCCGGTTCAGCTTCGTGCGTGTTGCCCGCAGCTTGTCAAAGACTAGGGTCAAGTCTTCCACTAGAGTCGACCCTCTCTTAGTCTTGACCATGATGTCATCGACGTATATCTCTATCCTGCCCCTAATCAGGTCCCCAAAGGTCTTACTCATCGCTCGTACAAATGTTGGCAAGGCGTTCTTCAGACAGTAGGGCATTACAACATAACAATAAAGTCCATCCAATGTTCCAAAAGCGGTATGCTTCCTATCTTCCCTAGACATCTGGATCTGATGGAAACCAGAGTAAGCATCTAAGAAGGACAAGAGGTCACACCCGGAGGTAGAGTCCACGATTTGATCTATGCATGGAAGTGGATACGGGTCCTTGGGACAAGCCTTATTAAGGCTGGTGTAGTCGATGCACATCCGAAGCTTCTCGTTTGCCTTTGGAACGATGACTGGGTTGGCCAGCCATACAGAGTGATTAACCTCTTCGATGAAGCCAGCATTTAGCAGCTTTCGGACCTCCTCACGGATGAAATCCTGCCGCTCAATGGACTATCTTCGAGGCTTCTGACTCACCGGTTTGGTGTCTGGGTGGATCTTCAGATGGTGTTCAATCACCTCCCTAGGGATCCCAGGCATCTACGATGGTTCCCATGCGAAAACGGCGACATTTGCCCGAAGGAAGGCAACGAGCGCGAGTTCCTATTTTTCCTCCAGATTGCCCGCGATGCGGGTGGTCTGGGAAGAATCTGCGCCGACTTGGATGGTCTTGACGGGACTGTCCTCTGCTCCGGATGACTGCACCTTTGGCACCTTGGTAGGCGCCTTGGTTCCGGAAGTCGAGGGGTCCCTCCCTCCGTCATTTGGGCGAGCAGTTTCCACCGCTAGGGTGTGCAGCTTCTCGATAGCCGCAAGCGCAGCGGCGCGGTCGCCCCGCACGGTGAGGACCCCAGTACGGGACGGCATCTTGAGGACCAAATACCCGTAATGGGCAATGGCCATGAACTGGTACAGAGTTGGCCTGCCAATGATGGCATTGAAGGGGAGGTTAACCTCTGCGACGTCGAACTGGACGTTCTTTGTGCGGAAGTTTTCCTTGGTCCCGAATGTAACCGGGAGTATGATGCTCCCAAGGGGATACACCGGCTGTGGGCCCACTCCAGAGAATGGACGAGAAGGTCCCAGTCGAGACCCTAGGATCTGCAGCTGCTTGAATGCAGCGTGGCTGATGACGTTGAGCCCAGCCCCACCGTCAATCAAAACATGGTGCAGCCGCATGTTGGCAATGACAGGGGCGATGATGAGCGGTAGTATACCGGCCCCTGCCATGTTTTCGGGGCAGTTGGATGCCCCGAAGGAGATAGTGGTGCTCCTCCACCGTTGATGTGGAGCAGCCTTCGGGACCACTGGGACCGCCGAAAGGACCTCTCGGCGTAGGGACTTGACGTTCCTACGGGAGGTAAGCTCCCAGCTCCCGTCGTACATTATGTACAGCTTCTTGCAGCGGTCGTTGTCGTCACCGGAGTCAGAGTCTCCAATGAAAACGTCCTTGAGGACCCCCTCAGGTGACTGATACCTGAGGTCCTGTTCTCCCGCGGTCGCGTCACCTTCGTCGACCTTCTCCTTGCCAGGCCGGCGACGAGGTGGCGAGCCATCCTTAGAAGCCTACTCGTGTCGCTCGCTGAAGCGCTTCGCGAGCTTAATGATCTCGCAACATTCTGAGGCGCTGTGGCGACTATTGGGGTGCACAGGGCATGACCCATTGTTGTCTCCCTGTGGCCGTGGGCGCTTGCTGCGCTCGTTCCGGTCCCCAGTCACAGCTGCGACGACCGGAGCAGCAGACTACGGCCTCTCGTGGCCGCGGTTCATTTTCTTCTTCTTGTTGTTGCCTCCCTGGGTGATGGCACCCGAGCCACCCATCTGGGTAACTCCGGTCTGTGGTGCCGAGTGTCATGCACGGCCCTCAGCAGCTCTGGCACATTTGTCGGCCAGAGCGAAGAGCATGGTGACGGTTTCCACGTCATGCGTCGCTAGCTTCTCCAACATCTTCTCATCACGCACCCCATGTCAGAAAGCAGTGATAATGGAGGCATCGAAGACACGAGGTATAGTCCCTCATACCTTGGTGAAGCGAGCGATGAAAACCCTGAGGGTCTCCCCGGGTTCTTGCCTTACGGCATGGAGATGAGCCTCCACGCCATGATGCTGATAAGCACTAGCAAAGTTCGCTGTGTACCATGCACAGAGCTCTTCCCAGGAGTAGATGGACCCCGGGGTGAGATTCATGAGCCAGGTCCGGGCCGACCCGGTCAAGGCTACATGGAAGTAACTCGCCATTACAATAGTGTTTCCACAGGATGCCGTAATGGCGGTGACGTAGACCTGCAAGAACTTTGACGGGTTTAACATACTGTCGTACTTCTCTGGCAGGTGCGGCCGAAACTTGGGCAGCCAAGTCGCTGCGCGGAGGTGATCCGCTAGTGTGGCATAGCCCACGCCGACCAATGGGACACCCGTGTGGATTCAGGCACCCCTTGGAGTTTGTGGCGCAAGCAGAGCGAAGTCCTGGTTGAGGTTGCGACCCTCGAAGTTTCGCCGGCGCTCACGCGCCCTCTCTAGTGATACTCGTGCGTCCTCGCCCGCACGCCTACAGTTGAGTTCTGCCTGCAGGTCACCAGGCCTCTCCAGAGAGATTGGAGCATCCTCACCTGCACGCCTGCGGTTGAGCTCCGCCCGCAGGTCCTCAGTCGGTGCGGCCTTCACTGAGGGTGAGCGCACGGATGCTGATGCCTCATGTTGACGCTGGAATGATCGAGGCCTGGGTGTGGCCGAGCCAGAATGCGCCATGTCGAGGAGACGGTCGACATCGTCACGCCACTGCTTCATGGCCCCCGACGACACCGTGGAACTTGGAGGGTGGCATAACAACTCCCTAGCTATAGACAATGCCCCAGGAGCAGCCCTTGATGCAGCCCGGGATGTCTGCGCAGGCGTGTGCTACTGCGCAGCGCGCACAGCAGCAGCAGCAGGCGCAGGGCGGTTGGAGCCCCGTGGCATAGAAGACGCATCCTCTTCCTCCATCGGGAAGTCCTCGGGAATGAAGTCACGGTGCTCGACGATTTGAACCATGGTGTCGAGCAGGAAAACAAGCAAAAACCTAATGCCAAAGCCCCTACCTGGTGCGCCAAATGTCGGAGAGAAAATCCTCCAGCCGGATGGCGGAATGCACCCGCCGTAATCCTAAGATGAGGAGGGGGCCTAAGCGTTTTGCCTGTTATGTGGATTTGGGATGAACACACGAGCACACGAGGGATTAGAGTGGTTCAGGTCACCGGAGCGTAATACCCTACCTCCACTGTGTGTATGTAGTATTGAGTACGTGTAAAACTTGTGAGCTTTAGAGTCTGAGAGCCTGTCCTTGTAACGTTGTGTGCATTCCCTTTTATAGTCTAAGGGAAGGCACATACAAGAATGCTGAGCCCCGACATGCGGGCCCAGGAGCATAACGGAAGGAATACATTATGTGAGTAATTAATGCTAGTAACACCTGAGCAATCACCAGGAGTCTTGATGACCGCAGTCCATGCAGCATTGATAGCCGAAACGTACGAGTAATGGTAAATAACGGCACGACCCGCGTATCGTGGACTGTGCACGCCACCTGTCAGTGGAATGGATAGGCGCACGTGTTATCCGTAATGAATGTGGAGGCGCGCGTAGCCCAGAGGCGTCATTCTAGGTTCCACCCGTTGGCTTAAGCCGCACGCAGTATGCCACGTAGCTGCAATGGGTCTCCGCTTGAGCGGGGGGGCAGGAGTTTTTGCGGACAGGTCCGGAATCCACCAGACTAGGTCCGGACACGTGTCGGCACCGGACCCCCGCTTGGGTCCTGTTGAAGGCCCGAGTATGTTCTGTCCTTGGACATTGGGATCCCATTGTGGGCGGCCAGGACCCCATACGGGGGGGGGGGGGGTCCGGATCCCATTCCAGGGGTCCGGCTTGCACACGTGGAGGTCCTGGACCAACCTTGGTGGTCTGGACTGTATATCCAGGGGTCCGGCACTCTACCATGGGGCTCCGGACTCACTGTTGAGGCCTTGGGGTATATCACTTTCTCTGGACATGTGGCGGCTCCAGACCCGCCCTTGTGGTGGGGTCTGGCGATGTTGTGGACCCAGAGTAGTCGCCCGAGGCTAGGACGAGTCATGGCTCGGTCCCACACACAACACCTTTACCACGCGACTAAGAGATAGTCGCGTGGGTACTGCGTCTTTATACAGTAGCAAGGGGTACCCTAGTTTCAGGTTATCGACACTTAGAGTCTCTGTTTTGACATGAAAACAGTAAGAAAATTATTTCTCACTTAATCCTATTTCAAGCACATAAAACCTTTGGAAATTCATATCTTAAGATCCATAACTCCAAAAATTATGATTCCTGTTCCTAGGATTTTATTTTAATGTGTAGATTATTATTATGTATTTTTTTGCATGTTTGGTGTCATGTTAATTTCCTCTATATATTGTGCTTGTTTGTATTGATGCGAGTAGAAGAACCCGTGACTGAGGATCCTGGTGACCAGCAGATAGAAGTAGCTGAGCAAGAGCTCATTGAAGGCAAGTTGTGCCCTTGACCACTTTTGTTACCCAATAATGTTCTTTATAATCATTTACCATGCATAGGTTTAAATTTGATGGGACACAATAGGTCACCCTAGACTGTTTATCTCTTTACCTTGTTATTCCTGAATCACATGGGTAGTTTTGCTATTGCTTTACATGGTTTTGGGATAATCTTTCATTATATCCATGTTCCAGTTATTTTGTTATTCTATTTATGTTCATGTCAAGATCATTAATGTTAATTGGAACATGGAGCTTAACTTGAGAAACACGTGCCACCATAAGGGTTTAATGGGACACCCTTGGCTGACTAATTAGAAAAGCTAGTGGAAGACTACCTTACCCAAAATGGGCAAGGGTAGTAGGGGGGATGCATGCAAGGAGGTTCTCGGGTTGATTTTACTGCAATGGCGGTCAGACGGGGGATTCTTGCAAGTGCGCTTCCCATAAACTGTAGCAGGTTTTCGGAAGCTAGTGGAACTTTGTAAAGGCCTCGTAGTGTTGCCCTGCCTCAATTCCTTGGTAGAGGTGTATGAGAGTCGCGATCCCTTGGCAGATGGGTAACATGACTTGTGGGTACAGGGTACAACCTCTGTAGAGTGTAAAACTGGTATACTAGTCGTGCTCGCGGTCATGAGCAGCTCAGGACTCTCTGATGATTAATTTATGGAACTTAAATTCAATTTGTCATTTGCATATGCATAGGTTTATTATTAATTTTGTTCTATTAATTTATTAAGGTTTGGTATTTACTTACATTTAGTAACTGCTAATAAAATTTTGACCATCTACTTAAAAGCAATGCTCAGCTTTAACCCCTATTGTTGATTAGCCTTACACATCACATGAACTCCCACCTTTGGTGAGTTCATGCCACTGATTCCCCACAACTTGTTGAGCTATGATCATGTGTGAGCTCATCCTTGCTGTCTCACACCCCCCACATGGGAGAAGAACAGGTGGTTCAGGAGGAGTCACAAAGCGAGGAGTTTGATCTGATCTAGGTGGCGTTTCCCTAGTTGACTTTTGCGCCAAGGATGATCCTTAGTTTGTTTTATATTTATCCTTTATTTTGTAATAAGACTTCCTCTATGTAATCAATACTCTGATGTTATTGTGACATTTATCTCTATATAGTATGTTATTATATATGCTGTCTTCTCGGCGCATATATGAGATGCACCAGGCTTTGTTCCTTAAATCCCGGGTGTGACACTTATATATAACCCCAATTATACTAGTCACTATTATTATTACTCATGTTCAGCCGAAATCCAAAACAAACAAGCAGTCGACTCAAGACAGCTACAACAGAGTAGAGCAATCAATCACATTCAATATGTTTGGGGCAACAACACACAGTTGATTGTTTCAGTTATAACATACAAGATATTTATCCAAAAATAGTGAACAGATACTTTTTGGAAAGCTTAAGAAATGCTCTACAATTTTGGTATTGTTATCTCAATCTGATTAGACACTTAACAAGGTCAAATAGTAACAAACGACAGCTCTTGTTCTGATTTGGATAGATTCAGACTTGCGGCTTCAAAAATTCATAACTAGAGATTCATGCACCCAATTCAGGTGATCCCAGATTTTATAGCAAGATAATGAAATTGCCTACAGAATATTTATAAACATCTCAAGGTGATTCAATATGCAATTAAGGATAAAAGACACTAGGTTTGGATAGATTCAGACTTCACACTTCAAACACCTATAACTTAAACTTTAGACAACCAAAAAGAGTGATCCAAGACTTTTTATAAAGCTTAGAAAAAGTACTACATATCTTTTATAATCACTAAGAAGTGATTCTATGTTTAACTAAATCAAACAATACAGTTTTCGAAATCTGTTCTAAAAGTGGACAGAATACAACAATCATCTTATAAAATTCATAACTCTTCAACTATCAGGTTCATTGTCATGAAAATTTAACACAAGTATGATAAGGGAATTATCTACAACTTTCTTATAATTGACAAGGACTGATTCGAAACTGAACTTAAGCAAACAATGCAATCTCTGAAATCTGTACAGAAATCGGACATATTCAGTTACTGAACTTATGAAAAACATAACTTCTAAACTTTCACGTTTATGCCTGTCAGATTTTAACACATGTAAGATAATAAAGTTATCTACAACTTTCTTATAATCATCTTAAGGTTATTTGGTGAATAACTGGCTTGAACATCTCAAGGAAACATTGCTATTTATGTTTGGACAGATTTCAACATGCAACTTTAAATAGTCATGAATAGAGTTCTATATATCCAATAAATATGGTTCTAAACTTTTTAGAAAGCTTAGGAACATTACTTAAACTCTTATAATACCCCTAAGAAGTGATTCTAAGTCTAACTCAGTCAAAAAAACACAACATTCAGATCTGCGCAAAAACATCCAAAAACCTCACAACGAACTTGCTACAAGCATGACTTCTAGACCATTAGTCCTAAGCTCATGAAGTTTTAGAACAAGCGAGACATCTAAATTAATTATAACTTTCATATAGCACATGTCTACAGAAAACACAATTTACTTTACTAGATTAACCGCACAACAAAAATTGTACGTGCAGGAATTTCAGTTTGCTAGCACAAGAGCACTTAACTAAATTACCAAACCAACTCATAGAGAGAAAGTACCATCAATTTCTCAAGTTCAAATCATTATGACCTAGTTGTAAAGTTTCAATTTATATGAAGACACTAAAACATTTCAAGAAACATGCACGCTTTTGTTTACTTCTAATTTGTCACTAATTCTTCTTATATTTATAAAATGTGTCATTTTAGCACCATATAAAACTATCTAATTTGGGGCTGAAATTTTTATGAGGCATAGGTAATAACAAATTATGACTAGTGTATAAATTTCACATGCTCAGGTTGTATATTTTATTTAATACAAAAATAACAAATTGTTAATGAAATAAAGCATGTGAGAGCAAGTTAAATCTAAAACTAATTATTTTCTGTGGATGCATGACCATATTACGTTTTCTTGGGCTACTATAATATCATGCAAGGACAGTGGAACACCATTTTCTATTTTTGCATCTATACATTATTTTTAAATCATTTAAAACTACTTAAGGTGCATTAAAGAAGTTAAATAACTAACTTAATCATACATGCACAACAATTCATGAAATTTTTACCAGTTTCCAAGCATCACACCAAGAGTCTACTGTAAAAATTGGAATCCATTTGGAGCACTAGAGCTACAGATCCAAAAATAACAAGCAAATCAATCTTCTTTTCTCTATTTAACATGTTTTAATTAACACACCAAAAAACAGTGAACAACATATATGTTTTATATTTTTCTTAGCTAGAGTATGACAACATCTAACCAACAAAACAAGTTTCATCATTTTTGAGTTTTTATAATTAAAACTATGGAGAGAAGCAAGTTCATTTGTTTTCTAAACCACTTTTCAAAAATGAATTTCTACAGCCAAAAGTTAATCTACTAAAATATGCCAACATATAGATCCACTGCATAGAAAATTTCCCAAGGATTCTAAAAAGCTCTCATTTACTATTTTATGATAATTCTGTGATTTACTACGATTTTCTAAAGTTCAGCACCAAATCTGTGAAATGAAATTCGAAAAAGAAAAACATCAGCACATAAGCCCTTGGCTGCACTATTCGCCTGAGTCATGCCCTTTGCACATAACCCCTGCAGTTTTTAGAAAATGCGCGTTGGTCCCTTTTCTTCAACCTCCAGACAGCACGACAGAAGGAAGAACTGGCCGGCCAAGGGGGCTCGCCGGCGGCGGGGGAAGCGCAGGAGCGTGGGCTGCGGCACCCCCAGCATCCGCCGTGCCCGAGGACGGCCTCGGCCTGGCCAGAAATGGCCTGAGCAGGCCTGGCCAAGACCACCGGCGGTGCTGCCTGGTCGCGACGTTGGCTGAGCCCGTCCGGCCATGGTTCTGCACGGGAAATGAGCGCCCTAGACTCCACGATGCACGAGAAACATGATGCTGCAATTGAATCGAGCAGGGAAGGGACGAAACAACGAGACCACGGAGCTCCACACGTCACCCATGGTGGGCGGCACCAACATCGAGCATAGGAGAGGAGAGGAGAGCGGAGAGTGGGTGAGGAAGCTCTGTGGAGCATGGATAAGGGTTGTGCACGGCGTGGGGAAGGAAGGGAGCATGGCACTCGGGGTATAAAAGGAGGGAGCGAGATCCAGCCATTGGCGGACACTGGCGGCAGCTGCAGAGCTCTAGTCACGTCATCCAGCTGTAGCAGGTGGCATAGCGACTTTGGACGGATGTTTTTGGCATTTTCCTTTTGGAATCGGACCCGGATCACTGCTGAAGATATGTTCCTTGATATAAACTCTACAAAGCTTGTATAGAGATTGAGGTTATTCGGGCACTGGTTAGAGAGTTATAGACCCACGAAAATTGGATTGTCAGTGGGTCAGAAATCAGTGGATACTTGTGAAAACTGAGTGTGAAAACCTATCAAACGGAATCGGATGAATGCCATCTTTAAATATATTGTGCCTCTATCAGTTATTAACAACTTTTATATTTGGGAAAACTTGATTTGTTCAACAAAAATTTGGGAACGCGAGACGTCGACCCGAACGACACTGATTTCAGACTTAGAATGATTTGAATCCTAAAATCAGATTTTTAATTACGACTTGGTTTAAATAGAACATTTGTTGTATAACACAGGTTCTACAACTTTTATTAAAGGTCAAACCTCATATCTTGAATATAAATGAAAGTTTCACTTTGGTGAAGGTAGCATCATTATAATTCCTTGGCATTTTATCTGCATGAACCCTTAATAACTTTTGTTGTAAAGTTTATATACAGTGTTTTGGGTAGGTTGGCATAACTTGGTTGAATTTCTAAATTTTCTTTTACTTAATCGAGCAGTTTCAAGCAAGCATAGGATTTATCTTTTCATGTGAGTATTTGGTTCAAACTTCTAAAAATCTTTAGAATACACATGATAGATAAAGATGAATTATGATATAGAGAAAACAAGTCGATTTGCATCAGAATTAATTAGAGGTTTGCACAACAGAGATTGCGCTGGAGAATGCGGATTTAGACTACGTATTTAGACATAGACTGACTATCGAGAAGGCGGATTCGGACACCGATAGGATAACATAACAACTATCGAGAGTCCGAATAAATGAGTCTGGACGGGAGTTGCGAGACGAGATTGACTTTCGAATTTGCATTTGCTCCGAGAAATAAAAGTTTTAACAGGCTCCAAATTTGGCTGTTCTTGAGATCGAATAATTCCAAACTCGATGAAACTCTCATGAGTAATTTGATAAATGGAGATAAATGTGATAAAGAGATAGAAATTTTCACTGAGCGTCCGAGCTTAGGACAAATCTCCCGACATAACACGAAATAGACACCTGGGGTGTCACAGAGGGTGTGGAGATATCCTAGCCACGTAGATTATGGTAGGGTCATCTTCATTATGATCTCTTCCGGACAAAGCCTGGGTCTTTTCCTCCATGTAGGGGTATTTTTGTTGCTGGGTGGAAAGTAGCGGAGGGGTGTCTCAGAGACTTCCCTGCTGTAGTTCTGGCATAGCTGGTGGAGGGCTTTTTACGCAGCATTCTGGCAGGTATCTGGGAAGCGAAGGCCAGTGGCGGTGATCTGAAAGGGATTGTGATTGGGGTAGCTTCAGCTTTCTCCCAGGTAGACTGCCATAGAGCATTTTTCAATACCGTTCTCGCGGTATTCCTTCCAGACATACTCTGGCTTCTTGCGGATCCCCATGCGAAGCGCACAACTTCAAAGAAGGTGAGGGAATCCTTCCACCTCTGAGCAATAGGATGTCTTAAGGATAAAGGTGCCTTCCATCTGGTAGTAAGAGAACAAGGGTTGTTAATATCGGGGGAAAGGAGAGAAGGTTCTTTAAGAGGTTAAGAGTTCTTTCTTTTGAGGAAAGCTTTTTAGGTCAGGGCTGTGATCTACGGCCAGACCTATGGCTCCGATACCACCTGAAGCATCCTGATCCTTTAGGACTCAAATGTGATACAATTACAAGTCCTAGGAGGCTAGTAAACACATTCATTTCTTCAAATAGTACAGAGTCTTGAATATTAGTTATTACAATACCAAAATGCAAGCTCTAGCGAGCCTGGAAACATAACACAGTGTAAGATCATCTAGCCCAAGCCACATGCAGACTGGGTGTAGTCACAGCCCCCTTCTAGTCGAACATAGCCGAAAAGAAGTCTTCAGCTGAAAAACATAAATAAATCTGGGTGAATACACTTAGTATTCCGCAAGTCCATCCCGCCTGTAAGGAGAGAGGGACCTATATGGTACATGCTTGGTATGGTGGAGTTGAAGTCACTCATTTCCTTTTTCAGAGAAAGGTGATACTTGAGGTTTTACCCAAAAGAGAGGAGTAGCACATTTTCACACTCAACCACCACTGAGCTTCCTGCTCCCGTGGCATTGCTTTTATTTCCAAAAACACCCACACACTTTTCCGTTTTTACGAAGATCAAAAAACACTAATTGTCATACCACATCAGACTCGTCCATACCAGTGGACACAGACTATTCTAATAGGTTTCGAACTCTGCGCAGAGGTGTACACTTTACTAACTAGTTTGGCTCTGTGGTCTCATGGCCAATGACCCGAATCTGAAGCTCTTTCCTTCCTTGCACGTGCTTATCTTAACGATTATACTGGAAGGAACAAGGCCACCACCATGCCCAAACCGGACACAACAGTTCCCTTCCTTATCCTCCCGGTGCTCCCCAGCCGTCATAACCCTAGGGTTCGAACCGTGCAAGTTCAGATTGAGTGACTGCCCATACAGTCCGAGTGGTTGTACTTGTCATAAGTACAGGTAGTGAAGGATGACAAACCAGTCCTTATATGAGGGGACAATCCTTCCTGCTCACACCTAATCTGGCTGAGCCAACACCTTAGGCCCTCCCCTGAACCAGGGAGTCCCTAATCATCCCTCTCAGTTGGTGATAAGGGTGAATACCCTTCATCATACACTTTTTGAAAACATTTCTCTTTTCGAAAAAACCATTTCCTCAACCCACATTTTTGTTCCCAAAAGATATTCTTTAATGCAGGCTATCACTCAACTCACAATGCATAGAAACCAACCCATAACCCAGCTTAGGCAGTGGTAGAAAGAGTAGGTAATTTATGCATCAAGGGAAGAATGGACTTGCCTTCGTCGAAGCTCTCTTGGCACGAAAGTTCTATTTCCGAGAGGTCGGGCTCCTGCCCTTCTTCCGGAGCTACGATTTTCGGAGGGTCGAACCCCTCTTCACCTTGCAAAAACATGTAATGACAATACATCAAACATTGTTGGCTAATAAAGTGTGTCAAGTTCTAAGTATTATTATTTTGTGACTTAAAGAATTTTTGGACTATTTTTGATGCATAAAATATCAATATGTGTATATATATATATAAGAAAATGGCAAAAAGAGAGAAAAGGAAAAAAGAAAAGGGTTTCTCGGTTTAAACGGGCCGGGGGGGAATTCGGCCTAGCCGAACGCGCGCGTGCGGTCGGCCCAGCTATGCCCGCTACGGGGCACGGCGCTGGGATGACGCCGTGGGCACGGGCCCACACGCCAGCGGGGGGAGGGGAACAGCATCAGGGGGGAGAACGGCGGTCCGCCCGCGGTGGGAAGGAACCAGCTACCGGTGATCTCGACGGCAGTTCTTCACCGGTGATCTGGTTCTAGGTGATTGGGGTGGTGGCATAGCACGGGCGGAGGTAGGGGGTCACGGTGGTGGGGTCAATTTGGCCGGTGGGGGCCTAAGACAGCCGGTCCATGGTGAGGTGGGGGGCTCCCGCGGCGGTGAGGTCATCGGCGAGTCTTACGGGCGTGATAGGTGAGGGAGGAGGGTGCGCCATGTTTGTGGTGAAGTGGTGAAGCTTGTGAACCAAGTTAATTGTACTCTAAGCCCCTGGAGAAAGGAGGGAGTGCTCACCGGAGCAGCGGGAGAGAGCGGCGGTGTTGGCTCGATTGAGCTCGGGGGAGGGGTGAGGGGTGGCCGAGGCCAATGTGAGGAAAGGTGGAGCTCGGGCGATCCCTTTTATAGGCGCCCGGTGAGGGAAGCGGCCAAAACCCCGCTGGCGCCGGCGAGGGGCACAGCGGCGGCGATGATGGCGCACAGCGCCGGGGACGAGAACGCTCGGGCAGGCTGCCGTGTGAGGGTGCTAGCACAGTGCACAGGGGGCGAAGCGGTGCCTAACTCCGCTGGAGTAGGAGTAATGGCGGTGAGAGAGAGAGGGAGTGGCAGTCGACAGGGATCATGCCGGTGAAGTCACGGGTGGGGGAGAAAGGGTGGACGGGTGAGGCCCATTTGCTAGAGGAAGAGATGGCGCGAGAGAGCGGGGTAGGTGCGGCTGACGGGTGGGGTCGATCGGTCAGTGGGAGGTAGGGGGCGCGGCGTGAGCGCAGCCGCACGTGGAGGATGGGCCACGCTGAGCTGAGAGCGGAGGGGGGAGACGCAGACGTGAGAGGGAGGGGGAGGAGGTGGGCCAGATCGGTCCAACCGAGGAGAGGGAGAGAGTTTTCCTTTTTCTTTTTATTTTATCTTTTCTATTTCCTTAATTCCTTTTCTCTTTCATACAAGTATTCATTTATGTTTTCTAGGTGCCAAAATGAAATATTATATGTGAAGTGCTACTAGAAGTCATGGTGTATGCATTTGGTGAATGAAATGCTCATGATATGAGGTCTTAAGAGAATTAAAGGGGGGTTTAGGAGTTTTAGGGTTTCTAACCTTGGGATCAAAAACTGGGATGCTACACCGAACATAAAGGAAAGCATGGGAACTATGCTTGTATCCAAATTTCTTGAGCGGTAATATAGGAACGAAATTGATCTTGATTCTCAACTACTAGATCAATCTCTAAATAACACACACAAACAAACAAGTGAAACATACAACATTCACCATAGACAAAGCTAAAAAGAAAACATAATGAAAAGATCATTTTACTCTTCAAAGACAAAAGCAAGGTCATAATGAAAAGACACTCTTTTCAAAAAGGTTTGGACTATGTTTTATAAAATAGGATATAAGCTTGAAAATTATAACTGTATAAACATTATAAACACATAAGGATTATGTAACACCCTGAATTTGGGGATATAAAATTTCTTTTCCAATATCCACCAAATTCAGGCGTTACTCTCTCATTTCTCTCCTTTCCTTCTCTTTTTCCAAAAATGGAGAATTATTTTGTTTTATATTGGTGTAAACCTAGTGGAATAAGCCCTATAGGTGCTTTGGTTGTTGCATTCATGTCATTGCATGGTGTTTTTAAGTGCAAAAAGTATTTGAAACATGTTATCATATCTTATAGAAGCTCTCGGTAAATTTTCATATTTTCCAGAATATTTTTCTATTTTCCGGAAACCAAAATATATTTATTTGAGGTACTTAAAAATGTTTTTAGAAACTCTAAGTATGTTTTTTGAGTTCATTAGGTCCCAAAACATTTATATGAATTTTTCTGAAATTTTTGGATGCATCTATAATATTTTGAGCACAAAATATGGATTTCTAGGCTTTTCCAAATTTTATAAATGGTAAAATCCAAATTGGAACTAAATTTCCATCTCGCCCAAACCCCAACTATATATACATGTCCGACTTCTCCTCGTCAAGCCTGTTCCAAAGCATGAAATGGTTTCCCTAGATTTAATTCCCAGCTCTCAGAATTGCTCGCCGAAGTTCGGAAGCGGTTGCAACTCCGGTGAGCAATTACTCTCAATATGTGCATTGTCTGCAGAATCTGAGAGGGCAAGCATTCACCTTTGTCATGCCACCGAAGAAGACAACAGCGCCAGGTGCTGCCATGTAGCCACTGGACACCAACCAAAAGACACTCTCACTGAGAGAAGCTCGGAGCCAGAAAAGGAAGGCTACCAGCCCAACGCTACAGGAAGAGGAGTTGGACCAGGAATGGATGCTATACATCAACAGGTACAAAGGAAGAGAGAGAAGATGCTTCGGCTAGCCAAACTCCAGAGGAAGATCGACGAAGCTACTGAAAAAATGTGCTACATCACTCAAGATGACCAAGGACGAAGGCCCCAACACAGAGAACTTCGTTAAGAAAGTCCAACCAACGACGATGGATGGTATGTTGACTTCTACCATGGTAACTTTGCTTTCGATGATGCTTCTCCTCTAGCAGCGGAGTTGCAGGCTACCACATGGCCACCATCTTACAAGCCACCACAACTCCCCATGTATGATGGCCACTCAGATTCGAAGCAGATTCTAATGAGCTACGAAGCAACCATATCCTCGTATAGGGGCAACACGGTTGTCATGGAAAAATCTTTCGTCATGGCGGTCAGGAGTGTAGCTTAGACGTGGCACTCTTCCCTTCACCCGAGAACGATCACCTCATGGCAAAAGTTAAAGGACATGCTAGTAACCAGCTTCTAGGGTTTCCAGACGAAGCCTATGACTACCCAAGCACTCTTCCAAAGTACGCAAGACCATGAGTACTTGCAGGCATACGTCCGAAGATTCTTGCGACTCAGAGCCCAGGCGCCAATGGTGCCTAATGAGATTTTCATCGAAGCCATGATTAAGGGGCTCCGACCAGGACTGACATCACAATATTTTGCAAGGAAGCCACCACAAACCCTGGAGAAGCTTCTCCAGAAAATGGATGACTATATCTGAGATGGCAATGATTTTCGCCAGACAAGGGAGGAAGCTTACAGATATTCTAAGATGACTAGGGGCTTCGGAGGAAGACTCCACCCCAGGCATGTCAGAACAATCCACAATCCCAGAACAAATGATGATTGGGAAAATCACACCTAGAGCAGCCAGCAAAGCTCACAATCTTCAGGAATGCAGCAAACTTCTTACAGGCCTATAGCCCCAAGAGGCAGAGGGGGAGAAGCTTCAGAGGAAGGTTTGGCACTCAGCCAGGAGATTCTTTCGCTTATTCTGAGGGGAGGATAAGGGACACACAACAAGGACGTGCCAAGTCACGATCCAAAAGCAGAAGGAAATCGTTGAAGCCGAAGCATGGCAGAATCAGCTGAAGCAGGTCTTGCATACTTCTTCAGGCTATTCGCCATATATACCTGAATATGTGGGCAACCAGCAACCCACGACATCAGTTGCTTCGGCAAGTCATTCTCAAGCTGCATGGGCTCAGTTACCACCACCACCACCACCACTGCCGCCTACCTTGGTTCATAATCAACAGCCAGAAGGGCATCACCAGGCGCAACAACAGTGCGATACTCGGGAGGAGTCCGAAGCTCACACAGTCAATAGCACTGTGCTCGAATCAAGACACATCTATTGAAAGCATGAAACTAACACAACTTGAACGTAGTGAATCGGGTTTAAAACACAAAAGTTATTGTGATTTTAAAATGAAAGACATTACTCCGCACAGATTTAAAATTCCCTAGGGGGTTCGCAAAACAGCCTTCTTCTTCCTCTTCCTTCTCCTTCCTCTCAACTATGGAAGAGAGAGAGGGGTAGGGGGAAGGGATTGCCGACGCGTAGGGGGAGGGGGCTAACCGAGCTCGTGTGGGGGGTAGGGTGTGCCGGCCTCGGGGGAGATGAGCCAGGGGCGCGCGCACGGGGTGGCCGCCGCAGGAGCTGGGGGAGCCACGCCAGGGGAGGAGGGCGACAGGGAGGGCACCGCCGTCGGGGAGGGGTGAGAAATGGTAGAGGGATCCTAGCATGGACAAGAAAAAGGAAAACACGAAGAAACCCTAGGTGCAACAATGGTGGAGGTTGATCGAAGAAGACGACCTCACCGGAGTCGAGCACAAATTCGCTGATTGAGGACGAACCGTCGGTCAGATCGATGAATCGAAGGCACCGGAACGAAGCTCTCGACGAGACAAACCCAGCGGTACCCTTGAGTTCTACCGATGACACACGGATCGAAAGTAATTGCTCGCCGGAGTTGTCGCTAGAGTTGGTACCGTCTCGAACTTCGGCGAGCAATTCCAGGAGTTTCGGATCTAGACTGGGGATCGGGTTTCGAGATTCGAAAAGGGCTTGATGAGGGGATTGCAGCCATATATATTGCTACGGTTTGAAGATATTTTATTTTGCGTAATTATCCCTTTCTAAAATTAAAAGTAATTTTAGAAAAAGGCTGAAATCGTTTTTAATATCCGAAAAATATCTCAAGGCTCCAAAAATTCTAGGAAAATTTCTAGACATGATTTGGCATCCAATGAACTCAAAACATATACTTAGAACTTTTGAAAATGTTTTTAAGTACCTCAATTAAATAGATTTTGAATTTCAGAAAATAGAAAAATATTCAGAAAAATATGAAAAATTGCGGGAGACTTCTACAAGATATATTAACATGTTTCAAACACTTTTTGCACTTGGAACACTATGAAACAATATGAATGCAACAATCATGACACTTCCAGGGCTAACACCAACATAGAACAAAATAAGTCTCTATTGTTTTAATAAAGGGGAAAGAAAAGTGAAGAAAGAAAAGGGTAACACCTGAATTTTGAGTACAGAGTAAAGAAACTTTTATACCCCAAAATTCAAGGTGTTACACATTTAGACCATGAATCATTAAAACACCTTAAAAGACAACTAAAACTAAATAGAAGGCATGTAAAATGGTGTGAATTTATTGAGTCATGTCCTTATATTGTCAAATACAAGAAAGGAAAAGATAATGTTGTAGCAGATGCTTTGTCTCGACGACATGCTTTGCTGACCCAACTCGATGCTAAAATTCTTGGATTAGAAAGTATAAAGGAATTATATCTGACTGACTCATACTTTGCTGAGCCATATTCTAAGTGTTGTGATGGTAGAGGATGGGTAAAATTTCATGTTAATGATGGTTTTTTGTTCCGAGCTAACAAACTTTGCATTCCATAAAGTTCTGTTCAAATTTTACTTTTGTAGGAAGCTTATGCAGGAGGACTTATGGGTCATTTTGGCGCCAAGAAGACGGAGCAAGTGCTTGACGATCATTTCTTTTGGCCTAAAATGAAAAGGGATGTGGAGCGACATGTCCTTCTATGCAAATCATGTCATAAAGCTAAGTCTCGTTTAAACCCTCATGGCTTATACACTCCACTACCTATTCCTAGTGTGCATTGGGAAGACATATCCATGGTTTTTGTTCTTGGTGTACCACGAACCAAGCAGGGCAGGGATTCAATTTTTGTTGTGGTTGATCGATTTAGCAAAATGACACATTTTATTCAATGCCACAAAAGTGATGATGCTTCACATATTACTGAATTGTTTTTCAAAGAAGTTGTTTGTTTACATGGTATTCTACGAACCATTGTTTCTGATCGTGGCACTAAATTTTTCAGTTACTTTTGGAAAACTTTGTGGGGAAAACTTGGAACACAACAACTGTTCTCTACAACGTGTCATCCACAAACAGATGGATAAACTGAAGTTGTAAACCGAACATTATCAATGCTCCTACGAGCTATCCTCAAGAAAATTTTGAAACTTTGGGAAGAAACTCTACCACAAGTCGAGTTTGCATACAACAGAGCCGTACACTCGACTACTAAATTTTGTCCATTTGAGATTGTATATGACTTCAAACCCACTGCCCCCATAGATCTTTTGTCGTTGCTTATGCAGGAATGGGTGAACTTTGATGCTAGCAAGCAAGCCGAGTTAATCAAGAACCTTTATGAAAAATCTTGAGCAAACATTGAGAAGATGACCAAGAAATATGAAAAGTGTGCCAACAAGGGTCAAAGAAAGATGTTGTTCGAACCTGGATACATGGTTTGGGTACATCTACACAAAGAAAGATTTCTTGAACAACGCAAAAGCAATTTACAACCACGAGCTGATGGTCCATTCAAAGTGATTCGCAAGATCAACGATAATGGTTATGAAATTGATCTGCCAGATACTTATGGTGTGAGTTCCAGTTTTAATGTGGCCGACCTCTCTCCTTTCTTTGGATTGGAAGAGTCAAGGATGACTCTTTTTCAAGGGGGAGGTTGATGTGACCATACCAGCATCGTCAACCTTGCCGACCATTCTTACTGGAACTATCATTCAAAACCGAGCGAAAAAGATACAACAAGAGGTGCACACGCTACTTTATAAATTTCAATTAAACACTAATGATAACTTTATGCTACCTAAGTTGTGTATGTTTATATTGCTTAGGTTCACCAAAGAGGAAGGACAAAACACATCAAGGGCGAATCAGAGAGAAGAGCTATGTTCGAGTCAGTCCAGCGCAACAGAACCATCCAACTTTTTTGCATTTTAGCCCTTTTTAGGTTTTTTTGCACATTTATGCCCTTTACAGTTTCATTTCAAAAAATGGACCCCAACCTAGGAGCCATCATCATTGACGCTGAGGTAACACATAGTGGCGCCGACATAATTGGCACCAGATTTTCCTACGTGGCAGGCAACGTGGCAAGTTCCAGGGGGTCGGCGCCACAGATCTTGGCGGCGACCCCCCTAGACGGCGAGGTACACGTGTCAGGGGGTCGGCGCCAACCCCCTATATCCTGATCTGAATCCCTTCCTCTCGTCTTCTCCGCCGTGTTGACCAACCCACCGTGCCTCTCCATGCTCGCCCGCCGCGCCTCTCCATTGCGCCGCCGCCGTGACTCCACTGCACGCCGCCACCCCGACCAGCCCTGCTCCCCAGCTCTGCGCCCGCCTCGCCTCCCAGCTCTCCCGCCGCGCCTCCCCTGCTCCCCTGCCGCGGCCCGCCCTACAGCACCGCGCCCGCCACGCCTCCCTACTCCCCCGCCGCGGCCTGCCACACAGTGCCGCGCCCCTGCTCCGTGCCTCTCCCCGCCGTGCCTCTCCCCGCAGGCCGTCGCGCGCCCCTGCCTCTCCCCGCCGGCCGCCGTTCCCCCTGCCTCTCCCCACCGGCCATCGCGCCCCCTGCTCCACCGCCCGCCGCGCCCCTGCCTCTCCCCAGCCAGGCCGACCATCCCCGCCTGGTCGGCAGCGCCGCCCGCTGCCGTCCGAGACTCGTTTGTCCACGCCACTGTTGCTCCCCACCGTCCCTATCCCGTTCGTCCCGCTCCCGGCCGTCAAGGTATTAAATTTTTGCCAATTGTTGTTTAATTAGTTGTTGGTTTAATGTAATTATCATGATTTTTAATGTTATTATCGTGAACATGAATGTGTTGCATGTGATGAATGTGAGTTGAACATGCAGGTTTTAGTATCGTCCCCATGCAGGGGAGGTGCTGTCAAAATTTATATTTAGTGCTATTTTTATAGTGCTATTGTTAGTTATTCGTATTAATTAATAGTTATTTAGTAGTTAGTTATTAGTTGGTTAGTATTTACTTATTAGTATCTAGCTAGTTATTAGTGGGTTGTGGTTAGGCAATAACCATCCATAGTGGACATTGAATGTTTAATTCGTGTTTCAAATAGATGGACAATTTTTGAGCTTATATCATGGAGGCAATGTGGAAGAAGATCCCTATGGAAATGCCAAGTTCATTGACATGCGACATGTGCCCGTGCTATTTGTTGGTAGACCATCCTTGAGTGATGTGTTTACTAAGGCTAAACAAAAGCTAGGTTACCATGAAGATGATGACATTGCGGTTGACGGAGTGCTTAACATTGGTCATCCACCAAATGTCATAAGACGAGTAATCCCAATTGATTCTCAACTGGATTGGGAGAATTATGTTACTTCGGCTATGAAGACCCAGTTGCAACTCATGGAGGTTGTGGTGCGACGGGTTGTAGTAGACCATCTCCCTGAAGACTATGATCGTGGTGTGGATGACGTGCCAGCTGTTCCTGATGCTCAATCTGGTCCCAATTTGAGCCCATTAAGTCCGCCAGGAGATGATCTGCAGACAGATTCACCTAGGTGTATAGCACAGACCAATTGCAGTAAGTTTCATTGGCATCACATCTTCAATTTGGTCCACGAGCACTTTGCTCATTCCATTGTCGAGGGACTGATGATCTTGTACATCGGTAAATGTTGCAGGAGAGACCACTGCTCTTGTGGTTGATCCATAGACCGTGGCACGTGGCTGCTTCGGTGATGGATTTATTGCCTCGAACAGTCCTGAGTTTAGGAATGAAGAGGAGCCATATGCCTTTGCTATGGCTGCTGATTCAGATGATGATCGCCCGGTTGGTGAACTCACAGAGAGTGACATTGAGATGTTGCAATGTGTTTTTCTAGATGGTCGGGATCCAAGAGTGCATGAGTCCAGCGATCTTAGTCTTTCTCATCAGGCAAATGCAGAAGGAAGGGATGATGAGCTGCTAGATGCTCCTGAGGCTAGTCCTAGCATGATGATTGAAAAAGGTAGGGTCTTCAAGGACCTAACTGCCTTGAAGAGGTGGTTGCAGCATTATGCAGTCTTACGTAAGAGGCCGTATAGAGTACTTCATTCATACGAGAAACGTCGTTACATGGTTGTATGCGACAAGAATAACTGTGCATGGAGGGTCTGTGCTAGGATACAAAAGATCACAGTGAAGTGAAAGATAACAAAAGTAGTGGGGCCACACACCTATGCTGAACATGAGTTAACAATGAAACATCGCTAATTGACATCTACCCTCATTGGGAAGCGGCTTATGGGAATACTGCAGTCGGAACCAAATATGAAGGTTAGGACAATCATGAGTATTGTGGAGAATGTGTTTGATGGGTATAAGATAACATATGGTGAAGCTTGGAGGGCTAAGCAGTGTGCGTGGAAGATGATATATGGGGACTGGGAGTCTGGGTACGAGTAGCTACCTGTTCTTTTAAATGCAATGAAGGCGGTCAATCCAGGCATGCATTATGAGTACATCCCTAAACCAAATGCATGGATTGATGGGAGGCAGATATTCTTCCGTGCTTTTTGGTGCTTTCCCCAGTTTGTGGATGCCTTCTGGCATTGTCGTCCTGTCTTTTCAATTGACGGCACATTTCTTCTCAGCAAGTACCAGGGCACTCTTCTAATTGCCATATCCGTTGATGCAAACAACAAGCTAGTTCCCCTGGCATTTGCTCTGGTTGAGAAAGAGAACAAAGGCAGTTGGGGTGGTTCTTGTGACTAGTCTGGATACATGTGGTTGGCCCAGGACGGGAAGTTGGTGTAATATCAGATCGGCACCAGGGAATACTCAACACGGTCTGTGAGCAGATCGATGGGTACCCTCCTTTGCATCATAGGTGGTGTACTCGACACCTCGTTGAGAATCTTCTGCGCAAGGATGGTGTCAAGGATAACTTTGAGCTTTTCCAGGAGACATGTCGCCAGCTGGAAGACAAGTTCTTTAGAGAAAAGTTAGAAAAGCTCAAAGTCGCAACAAATGCTAAAGGCAGAGATTGGTTGACTGGATTGATGCCGGATTTGGAGAAGTGGACGAGAGCTCACGACTTAGGTGGATGGAGATATGAGTTCCAGTGTAGTAACATGGCCGAGTCATTCAACAAATTGCTTTAAGTCCACACAATTTGGAATGTGGGAGCACTACTAAAGAACTCTTCTGTATCAATTGCTTTAAGCGTGTTAATTTTCTTTATCAATTGCTTTAAGTCGTCTTCAACAATTGCTTTTAAAGTCTAATTTGAACCCATAATTGTTCATCAATTGCTTTTTTATGTCGTTTTCATCAATTTGAAAGTAGTCCATTACCAAATATCATTGTTCGACACTACATAATACCGAATAATAAGTTCATTACTACATAACATCAAATAAACACCTAGACTACTGAGTGCAACGGGGCCATTTGCCCTTGCGAAATCCATCAGGGTTCTCCTCCATTGCTTCCTTTACACGACGTGCACGCTCAAGCTTCTTCTCCTTCTCTTCCCTGCATTCAGCAATAGCCTCATTTCCTACTCGTCTTCCCGTTGTTGCTCAGCAGCAAGCTCCTCTCGTCTTTTCTCCATCCTCTCTTTGTCCTCTGCATCCCACTTTTTAAGATTATCCAACCCCTTCTTGTCTTTCTGTGATATTTCTGTGTCAATCCACAGCTCAAAATCACAAAGCGGTGGAGGAGTCTCCAAAACATGCAATTATTAGTAGGCAAAGAAAACATTCACCACTCCGAGTCTTCAAATTGTTAACATATTACAAGATTATTCTAACCATTAAATTCAGCCGACGCTGAACAATCGTTGGCTCAAATGCAAAGTTAGCACACATCCAATACCTCTTTCGATTTTCATGATCCTCAGACTTATCAACCTTACAAGGATCACCACAAAAACACATAGGCACTGGAACACCAGTTGGCAAAGGCAGCGGGTCGAAGGCAGTTCCTGTCAAAGGACCCTTCCTAAATTTCGATAAGATCCAAATATAATAGATTCACAAAATAGGATTTAATACAACGCTTACCTTTGTTTAGCAGCTTTACCACGTCTAGACATCCTACAATTCAGGCTGATATCTCTAGTTTCGAAGAATAGAAATGAGCACAAAAAATAGACGGTCGAAGGGGTTATTTATAGGCACGTACCTCGGCGTCGTAGATCTTGGCACCGAGGTAGGCGCGAGATTGATGGAGCCTAGCTCGGCGCCAAGATCTACGGCGCCGAGGTACGTGCCATGTCGGTTCCACGGCATAACTACGTCTGACATATGCATGCCGAAAAAATTGGCGCCGACACACAACCTCGGCGCCAATGATGACGGCGCCGAGCTAAGGGTCCATTTTTTTGAAATGAAACTGCAAAGGGAATAATTGTGCAAAAAAACCCTAAAAGGGCCAAATTGAAAAAAAGTTGGACAGAACTGTCCATAAGAAACAATCATATCTTTTGATTCCCAAAAGCTATGAAGTCCCATAAATACATTTTGGAAAGATCTTGTAGTATAGTTTCCAATGCGTCTAAGCCCGACTTAATTGGATCTCTCGGCAAGGCGGCCGACCTACTTTAGTGCTGATTGGTCAAAAGGTCAATAGTCTGCTTGATGACAAAGTTTCCGTATTAAACTGCATCATTCTACGAAGTTTCATTAGGTATGATATACATGGTGAGAAAGCTTATCAATCATCTTTCCAACCCATCCAGCCTCACACCATTTGGAGACTCCTAGGAGAAGTTATTATCAAAATACTAAAGGCTACACAGAAGTCAAACAACCACATGGAATTCAGCTCTGGAGATCTCCTGAAGAGGCCCCTTCACATTAGCACGTAAAAATACTTTCTTTTTGTGTTTATACCTATATAAGGGTTGTTGTTGCTACTATAAGTACCCCCAATGTCTATGGTGAAAAACAACTTTTGATAACCTTTGATGATTTGATAATCCAAGTGATTAGCGCAGCCGAGCTGCTAAGTGCTTACTCTACCCTTGTTCTTCCTTGTTCTTCCTGGACTTGTGAAGAGATAACTATGGGATCCACTAGTTCGTGCCTTGCGAGTTCCAGTACGACTGCCTCGCATTATGTGGATTAGCTCCAGTTGTGGTTCTGCGGTCATTCGGAGATCGAGTCAAAGTCTACACTGTTTTGGTGTCTCTCTCCCCGTCGCTTGGTCACCTTCGACCTTGATCGGGTATAAAGTCAGTTACTCGTTGTTTTTCAGCAAATTTACCTTGTTATTCCGTTACTTTTATATCCAACCATCCTATTTATCAACCTACTGTCGTGAAGATCGGCTACCCTAGTACCGAATATAACTCGGTACCTATCACCGGCCGAGCAAGGCCTACAAGCTAGGACAACCAAGTCCCCTACTGAGAAAGTCTGCGAGATGGAGCAGACGGCCAAGTCCCCATCGAGCAAGGCCTGCGAGCCTAGACGACCAAGTCCTCACGAAGCAAGGCCTATGAGCCGGGATGACCAAATCCCCCGTCGAGCAAGTCTGCGAGGCGGAGCGGACGACCAAGTCCTTGCCAAGCAAGGCCTACGAGCCGGGACGACCAAGTTCTCGCTGAGCAAGTCTACGAGGCGGAGCAGACAACCAAGTCCCTACCGAGCACACTCGCGAGGCGGAGTGGGCGACCAACTTATTGACGAGCAACCCTGCAAGGTGGGACAAGTGACTGAGACCTGTATTGATCTAACCGACATAAAAGAAGGGTCAGCCCAATGTTGCAGGCCTGCGACAGCATGACAAGATGTGTCATCACCAAACCACGTTCGGACCTCGGATACGGTATCGAAGGGTCCCCGTCAAACATCAAACGGTGCATCGTCACATACTATCCTAGGTAAAAACCTGTCACACCCGGTTTTAGAAGGCAAACCAAATGCGAACCATGTACGTGCCAGGATCAGCAATTCACGTACACAACAGTTACATAACTAGACATCATCACACAGTGCTCAAATCATAATATAAAAGGGGAATAATAGTCGATTACATCATATGTCTGAGACATCCACATAGTCTTTACAATAATCAAAGTGTGGAAAAGAAACGTAGATACACGCGGCCTTCACAGGCAGCCGACTGGGGGCTGCCACTAACCCACGCCTAGAACTCGTCGAAATCTTGGAACTCCTGGAAGTCTCCTTCCACGGCTTCATGTTCTCCTGAGCAGTGGTTGCAATGCTGACAACCTGGGGAAGGGGGGTTTGGTGTGTAGAGCAAGGGTGAGTACACATCAACATACTCAGCAAGTGTCCTGTTTGGCTGTAGTGGACAAGCTTTATGTGGGGATAAGTCAAGCAGTTGCTTTTAGTTGGTCATATTATTATTACTAGTAGAGAAAGCCAAGTTTTAGAATTAACCCACGTTATTAACCCAAACGTACCCCTTTCCAAACGGAAAGAGTACCACTTACCATCACCAGATTCAATACCAAAACCATCATTCTCATTGCCACCTGTAATCCGAACATCTCTGATCAAGTGCCACTAATCAATGTAATTCTCATCATGTTCATTGATTAGAGTTGAGCAATAGCATAAAGCTAAACAATAATTATCCAACCCAAATAGGTAAACAAGGACATGGATAACAAAAGCTAGTCAAACCTTAGGTATAACTGTGTAAATGCGGGAAGTGAATTATAGAATGTATAGGACAAAGATAGGTCAAGGGACACTTGCCTCCACCAACCAGCTGCTGCTCAGGGGCTTCTCCTACGAGTTCTTCGGGATCTTCAACCAGATCGTTCTCTATACGAGTTCAAACATACATTCCACACATTTAATACAAAAGAACAGTACACCATACAATGGAATGCAATAATCAAACAGACGTTCAACGTGGGGCTCGCAATTACTGTTAAGCAAGAAAGAGGAAATGATGGTCGAGTCTACAGTCGAGAAGCGATCACGTTACATAATTATAAATTAAACCACTCACTTAACAGAATGGTATTAATTTGGCCACTGCGCTTAGCATAAAGTAAGGTCATGTTCCACATTTAATCATTATAAATAGATAAAGATGAATGAAAGGGAGTGGTCGCACGGCGAGACGCGCGACACAGCATTTAAATTGAATTAAGAAATAAACGACTCACCGCGCGACAGAGCGCACAACGAGATTCTTGCATTAATTATAGATAAACATTAAGCGTTGCGCTACGAAACGCATGACGGCTTATGTCAACAGAACTGCATTTAAAACGAATCATCGCGCGACGAAGCGCGCAACGCAGCACCTTAATAAATATAAATTTAAAAGAATCGTCGTGCGACGAAACGCGCGACGCAGCACATTAATAAAGACGAATTTAGAATGAACCGTCGCGCGACGAAGCGCGCGACGCAGCACATCGACGAAACTAAAATTAAAATGGATTAAGATGAGGGTTGAACGCAGCGCGACTACGGTCACACGCGCGAGAGCACGCTGCGCGTGCCGAGGGCATGCGGGGCTGCCGGGGCATGGGCTCGGGCAGGAGCGCGCGTTGGCGCGGCCAAGGCGTGGGGCGCGGGACCGGGGCGCGGTCGCCGACGCACGGCCAGGGCGCGGGGGAGCGGGACAGGGTGCGGGGGCGTGGGACCGGGCTCGCCGGGGAGGGGGCTCACTGGGGAGGGGGGCTCACCGGGGAGGGGCGCGCCGGGGCAGGGGACGCGACGGGGCGGGGCCGAGGCGGGGAAGGCCGTCGGGGAGGGGCTCGCAGCGTGAGGGGGCGCGATGGGGGCGGGCTCGCTGGGGAGGGGCCGCGGTGGGGAGGGGACGCGACGGGGGCGGGCTCGCCGGGGAGGGGCCACGACGGGGAGGGGGCGCGACGGGGGCGGGGCTCGCCGGGGAGGGGAGGGCGCGCGGGCAGGGCGCGCGAGCAGGGGAAGGCACGCGGGAAGGGCGTACGAGGAGGAAGAAAGGGAGAGGGAGGGAAAGATAGAGAGAGGGAGAGGGAAGGGGAGGGGAAGCTCACCTCGGGGATCCAAACTTTGGCGATCACCGTATCCAAACCCTAGGGCACCACAGGGAGAGAGAGAGAGAGGTGGGAGAGGGAGAGGGAGGTTGCTGCGTGGGAGAAATCGAATGAGAGAAAGAGATTAGGGGGAGGGGGGCGTGCGCATGGGGAGGGTAGGGGGCGCCAGGGGCGCGTGGGCCGAGCTGGGCAGGGCCAGGCTGGGCTGGGTCACACCACGGGTCAAAACCCACGACACGCACAACCACCAATCGGAATCCTATCGCGAACCGAAATCCGAAACAGGACGAGATGAACACACGACTAACCACGACATCAGACAAAGAAATATGCTTCAGCATGATGCAACACCCTTGACATTTAGGTTTTGTTTACACATGACACGGACACCCGTCACTATATTGCTTTGAAATTGGGAAGAAGGAGCGAAACGAGAAAAGGAAAGAGAGTAACACCTGAATTTGGTGAGTAAAAGGAAGAAAAATTCTACCCCCCCCCCCCAATTCAGGGCGTTACAAACCTATCCCCCTTAAAAGAATCTCGCCCTCGAGATTCAAGGTTGGCCAGCAAAGAGTTCAGGGTACTTGGCCATCAGATCATCTTCACGCTCACAGGTTGCTTCTTCCTCAGAGTGGTGACTCCATCTGACTTTGCACATTCTAATAGTCTTCCTCTGGGTGACTCTGTTTGCAGTCTCAAGAATCTGCGCTGGCTTCTCTATGTAGGTCAAGTCCTCCTGGACTTCAAGACCTTCCACTGGCAACTGCTCTTCTGGCACTCGCAGACACTTCCTCAACTGAGACACATGAAAGACATCATGCACTGCGGACAAGCCTTCTGGCAAACTGAGCTGATATGCCACTTCTCCACGCCTTGCGAGAATCGGATACAGACCAACATAGCGGGGCGCTAGCTTGCCTTTGACTCCGAATCTTCTGACTCCTCTGATAGGCGAAACCTTCAAATAGACGAAGTCACCGACTTCGAAACTTAGCTCTCTTCTTCTTGTGTCTGCATAACTTCGCTGCCTTGATTGCGCTATCTTCAGATTCTCCCGGACCATCTTGATGTTCTCTTCAGCTTCAAGCAGAATGTCCGGCCCAAACACTTGCTCTACAACTCCTCCCATAAAGCGCCTGAAATGGTGACATCTTCAAGCTGGCCTGGTAACTATTGTTATAGGAGAACTCTGCATAAGGCAACATCTTGTCCCATCCGAACTGATCTTATAACGCACAAGCTCTCAACATGTCTTCAAGGATTTGATTGGCTCTTTCGCTCTGACCATCTTTCTGCGGATGATAGGCTGAACTGAAATTCAGATGTGTACCCAAGGCTTCATGCAACTGCTGCCAGAAATGAGAGGTGAACTGTGTTCCTCTGTCTGGCACTATCTTCTTTGGCACACCATGAAGACAAACGATCCAAGACATGTACAACTCTGCCAATACTGCACTGCTGTAGTTGGTCTTGATAGCTATGAAGTGGGATGACTTGGTTAAGCGGTCCACTACTACCCAAATGGAACCGTAGCCGGCTCGAGTGCGAGGCAATCCGACTATGAAATCCATACCGATTTCATCCCATTTCCACTGAGGAATTTGCAACGGTTGCAACAATCCAGCTAGCCTCTGATGCTCTGCCTTGATCCGTCGACAACTATCACACATAGCCACATGCTCTGCAATTTCCCTCTTCATTCCGTGCCACCAAAATTTCTTATTTAGATCTTGATACATCTTCTCACTTCCAGGGTGTATCGAATAAGCTGTCTCATGAGCTTCCTTGAGGATCAATTCCTGAATAGACTGGACATTGGGAACACACAAGCGGTCTTTGAACCATATCACACCCTCTGCATCTTCCCGAAAATCTTTGCCTCTGCCATCTAGAATCAGTTGCCGGATTTCATTGATCTTCTCATCATTCTTCAGTGCTTCTTTGATTTCCCGCTCCAGGGTGGGTTCTAACTCAACAGTTACTCCTCGCATATTGTTCAGAAATCCGAGACTCAGCCTGTCAAACTCTTTGGCCAACTCATAAGGCATCGGATGAGCGACCATCATGTTGACTTGACTCTTCCTGCTCAAAGCATCTACCACTATGTTCGCTTTACCTCGATGGTAATGAATCTCCAATTCATAGTCTTTGATCAACTCTAACCATCTTCGTTGCCTCATATTCAGCTCTGACTGAGTGAATATGTACTTCAAACTCTTGTGGTCTGTGTAAACATCACATTTCTACCCATACAGATAGTGCCTCCATGTCTTCAGTGCGTGAACCACTGCTGCCAACTCTAGGTCATGGATTGGATAATTCTTCTCATGAACCTTCAGCTGTTAGGACGAGTAAGCCACAACTCTTCCCTCTTGCATCAACACGCATCCCAAACTAGTGTAACAAGCATCGCAATACACCGAGAAGGGCTTGTGCACATCAGGCAAGACTAAGACAGGTGTTGTAGTTAACTTCTCTTTCAGCGCTTCAAAGGCTTCTTGGCATTTCTGGGTCCACTTGAACTCAACTTTGATGCCTAGCAAAGTTGTCATTGGTTTCGCAATCTTTGAGAACCCTTCAATGAATCGCTGATAATATCCGGCCATTCCAATGAAGCTCTTGATTCCTAGGGCATCTGTTGGCGCTTTCCAATTCAGGATGTCTGCCACTTTCTTCGGATCCACAGCCAATCCTACTTTGTTGATTATGTGACCCAAAAATAGGACTTCATCAATCCAGAATTCACACTTGCTCAACTTTGCATACAGCTGGTGCTCTCGCAATCTTTGCAATACCATCCTCAAATGCTCTGCGTGCTCTTCTTCGCTTTGAGAATATATCAGAATATCATCAATAAATACCACCACAAACTTGTCAAGATAATCCATGAATACACTGTTCATCAGATTCATGAAGAAGGCTGGTGCATTTGTTAGACCGAAAGACATCACAGTGAACTCATACAACCCGTACTTGGTAATGAATGTCGTCTTCGGAATGTCTGAGGGTCGGATCCTGAGCTGATGATAACCTGACCTCAGATCTATCTTTGAGAACACGCTGGCTCCTCTCAACTGGTCAAACAGATCTTCTATTCTGGGCAAGGGGTACTTGTTCTTGATTGACCTCATTCAGAGCTTGATAATCGATACACATCCTCCTAGTGCCATCCTTCTTTTCCATGAATAGGACAGGGGCGGCCCAAGGCGAGGTGCTTGGCCGGATGTAACCTTTCTTTGACAGCTCATCAATCTGCTTCTTGAGTTCAACCAATTCTGGTCCAGATACTCTGTAAGCTCTCTTAAAGATGGGGGCGGTGCTAGGAAGAAGCTCTATAGCAAACTCAACTTTTCGCTCAGGTGGCATACCTGGTAAGTCCTTTGGGAACACATCTAGGAACTCGGACACGACTTTGATAATCTCAAGTGGGTCTGCTTCACTGCTATCAACAGCCATCTGATAACAACTTCCTTTCTTTGGCTCAGGAGGGACTAACTCGGTCTCCACTTCCTCTCCTAGTGGGGACATCAACTTGATTGTCCTCTTATCACAACTGATAACTGCCTGATACTTGTCTAGCCAATTCATCCCTTGGATGACATCTATTCCCTGAGTACCCATTACTATGAGATTAGCGGGAAACGCTATCCTCCTTATTTCCACAATTACATTCAAGCAAATGCTATCGGCTCGAATTCTACCACCAGCTGAGTCAATTTGAATGGGGGTTGACATGGTAGTTATTGGAAGATTATGTGCTTCTACCCATGATGCAGTAATGAAAAGAATGCGTTGCTCCAGTATCAAATAACACTTCTGCAATATGGGAGTCGACTGGAAACATACCTACTATCATGCCGGGGGTCTCCTGAACTGCATCAGCCTCCAAGTGGTTTAGTCTCCGATGGTTATAGCGTGGCTGAGAGCGGTTGCCTGCTCCTGGTTGAGGCGCATTCTGCTTTGCTGGGGCAGTGGGGCCTGACTGCTTCTGGGCTGCCTTCTTCGAACATTGCATCACCCAATGACCTTGCTCTCCATAGTGGAAACATGCTCTGTTTCCACCCTAAACTAGTGCTGCTTGACTGTTCTGTTGGTTCGTTGGGGCAGGAAGACGAGGTGCCTGCTGATTCTGCCTCTGGAACTAACCTCCTCCTGACTGATTGTTCTGGCGATTCTGATGCTGGTGTTGAGGATACTGCCTTTGGAACTGCTGCTGCTGAGGTGGGTGCTGGTTCTGCCTGAACTGCTGAGGTGGATTGCCCAAGAAACGAGGGCGATTGCTGCTTCTAGGCTGAGGTCCACTGATCTTGCGCTTGCGATCTTCCATCTCTTTACGCTTCCTCTCTATCATGATTGATCTATCAATCAGGTGCTGGAACGTCGGGAAGGTATGATTCATCAACTGATACTGCAGAGGGTCGACCAAGCCTCTCAGGAAACGATATTGTCTCTTGGCGTCGGTGTTGACATATTCAGGAGCATAGCGAGACAGCTGCAGAAACCTATCCCGGTACTCACAGACAGACATTGACCCTTGCTTGAGTGCTAGGAACTCCTCCTTCTTCACTCTCATCAGACCTGCAGGAACATGGTACTGACAAAAGCTATCTCTGAATACTTCCCAGGTGATGGTGTCGGGGTTGGCATGGGTGGCGAGATAGGACTCCCACCAAGACTGAGCTGCTCCTCTCAATAGACGGGGACCATACAGAACTTTCTCCCTGTCATCACACTAAGCGGTATGCAACTCCCGCTCCATAGTATGCAGCCAGTCTTCCGCATCCATGGGGTTAGAAGAGTGAGCGAACGTTGGGGATGACCTCTCATAAATTCAGCACGCTTGTCCATGGGCATTTGAGGCATTTGAGGCTGAGGTGGTGGTTGCTGCTGCTGCTGCTGAATGGCAGCCAGAGTCTAACCTATGGCTTGAACTGTCTGAGTCTGCATCATGAACATCTGCTCGATGGACATCGGGGGCGGGGGTGGCAGCTGCTGTTGCTGGGGTGCCTCATCCTGCAGTGCTGCCTGCTCCTGCTGAGCACGCCTTCCTCCTCTGCGCCTGTTTTCTGACATCTGCAGAATGCAATTCACACATCAGAACTGACCTTGCAAATCTTGCAACATAAGAAAAGAGTATAGAATCTTCCACAACACTGAACAGATGAACATCTTCACTGATCTCCAACACAGACCAACATGGCTTCTCAGATAAAGAGGAAAGTGGAATGAAAGGCTTTCCAACTAGATAACTAACTTCATTAACATATAACAGGTAAACCAAAATGCAGGGGATACCCACACTCTGGTGACAGTCATTACAAAGATCCAAATCCAACATAGTTCATCATGACAAACATAAATGCACAGGATAAGCAAACTACCCTGTCTAACTAAGACTAACTAAAAGAAAGACTAACGCTAAGACTATAGCTTCTATGTATATATTTTCGTATTAATTACAAGACCCGACTCTGACGATCTATGGTTCTAAATTTATCTTGGTCCTGCAGTCAGGGTTGCCATAGGACTGGTGTCCACGCCGAGGTGAGCGGTATGGGTGCTGAGTCCCGACGGGAGCAGGGGAGCCATCCTCCAGGTGATGATGCTCTGCGCGCTCGGCCCGCAGCTGGGCGATCTCAGCATGAGCCCTACTCAGCTCGTCTAGCGCATGGTCCAGCTCCGTGTTTAGCACGACGGCTAGGTTGACTGTGCTGCTCAACCTAGGATTGTCCTCACCAACAGGTGAGATAATCACGCCTCCTGTGCTGCCAGATGGACGGTGGGGGTAATACTTCAGGTTGAGACCGTCGGCTACCCCACCGAGCACTGAACAGTAGTGCGAAAGCGCACGCCGTGCGGCATCTTGCATGGCCGCCTCAGCCGAGTCCCGCTTAGAGATGGAATAGTGCTCTGAGCAGATCTCCGCACCCTGGAGACTGTTCTCCGGACGGCGCACCAAGCAGGTCGCCTCCCAACGGTCCAGGTAGACCCCGCGACTGTGCTGGAAGACCACACAGCGATACTCGATAGACCAAGTACGCCGGTCAAGTGCCCGACGTAGCAGGGTGTCGAGCACATCGTGGAAGTGACACACGCGAGCAGCGTCGCGAGTGATGGGTCGAGCAACCCATCCTTGCAACTTCTGGTCGGCGGAAAGGTTGGTGCTGAAGCTCGAGCTGTCGTCACTACCTCTGTCGTCTGGGTCTCCTCCAGCAGCTACTCCAGGGGCTGGGGCGCTCAGTGGTGGTGCAGGGGGCGCCTCCAGCGGGAGCACAGGGGAGCAGCTCCTCACATACTCTATCTCCTGCTGGAGCGAGAAAGAAGAGCCATGCTGCTCCTGCTCCTGTCGTCGACACTCCTGCTCCTCATGCAGGCGGTGGTGCAGCCTCTCCAAGTGGCTGGACTGACCGGTCACTGGACGGCGAAGAGGAAGCTCCGCGAGACGGGAGGGTAAGAAGGGGATGACAGACTTTCGTGCAGTGTGTCTAAGACGAGCCATCTACAAATGACACCGTAAGCATAAGAGTGAGAACAGAACTAATATGACCAGCAAGTAAACCATGAATAAATGAGGAATTAGAATAAACAAAAGATTTTTAGCAAGGTATAATATATAGTAGAACATAGGTTTGGTCGATATGACCAACTTTTGAAGGGATACCAAAGTCAAGGTGAGAATAGGGGTCTATAATCCTTAGAACGACCATTCTACTCTAGGTTAGCGGTCCTATAGTAAGCACGGCTTTGATACCACCTATGTCACACCCGGTTTTAGAAGGCAAACCGAATGTGAACCATGTATGTGCCAGGATCAGCAATTCACGTACACATCAGTTACATAACTGGACATCATCACACAGTGCTCAAATCGTAATATAAAAGGGGAATAATAGTCGATTACATCATATGTCTGAGACATCCACATAGTCTTTACAATAATCAAAGTGCAGAAAAGAAACATAGATACACGCGGCCTTCACAGGCAGCCGACTGGGGGTTGCCGCTAACCCACGTCTAGAACTCGTCGTAATCTTGGAACTCCTGGAAGTCTCCTTCCAAGGCTTCATCTTCTCCTGAGCAGTGGTTGCAATGCTGACAACCTGGGGAAGGGGGGTTTGGTGTGTAGAGCAAGGGTGAGTACACATCAACATACTCAGCAAGTGTCCTGTTTGGCTGTAGTGGACTAGCTTTATGTGGGGATAAGTCAAGCAGTTGCTTTTAGTTGGTCAGATTATTATTACTAGTAGAGAAAGCCAAGTTTTAGAATTAACCCACGTTATTAACCCAAACATACCCCTTTCCAAATGGAAAGAGTACCACTTACCATCACCAGAGTCAATGCCAAAACCATCATTCTCATTGCCACCTATAATCCGAACATCTCTGATCAAGTGCCACTAATCAATGGAGCTCCCTTGGCCGCTCATAACCATGAGCACGGCTGATATATCAGTTTTCAAACACTCTGCAGAGGTTGCACACTTTACCCACAAGCCGTGATTGCCTTTCTATCCGGAGATCATGACTCTCCATTGATCACTACCAAGGTGACCCAGCAGGGTATCACTACGTAGCCTTTACAAAGATACCCAGGGGTTGTAGCTGCCCGTTAGGTTTCCTAAATGCATAGCACTCCTCCCCAAGGGGCGAACCAAACTTGGTGGAGCGAGCCACATACATCGAGCCCCATTAACGGCACGACGACTAAGCGAACTACACCCTAGTTCCTCTAATTATTCAGCTAAGGGCGTCCCACTCCACCGTTATGGTTGCACTGTTTTCCCGGGCGGTCATCCAACGAACAGGTCCTTATGGAGAGGCACTCGAGAAACCGCTCGAGCCCCCTTAAATGCCAGAAGTATAACATCATAATAAAGGAGGGAAACAGCGTATCATTGATAATTCTCATCATGTTCATTGATTAGAGTTGAGCAATAGCATAAAGCTAAACAATAATTATCCAACCCAAATAGGTAAACAAGGACATGGATAACAAAAGCTAGTCAAACCTTAGGTATAACTGTGTAAATGCGGGAAGTGAATTATATAATGTATAGGACAAAGATAGGTCAAGGGACACTTGCCTCCACCAACCAGCTACTGCTCAGGGGCTTCTCCTGCGAGTTCTTCGGGCTCTTCAACCAGATCGTTCTCTATACGAGTTCAAACATACATTCCACACATTTAATACAAAAGAATAGTACACCATACAATGGAATGCAATAATCAAACAGACATTCAACGCGGGGCTCGCAATTACGGTTAAGCGAGAAAGAGGAAATGACGGTCGAGTCTATGGCCGAGAAGCGATCACGTTACATAATTATAAATTAAACCACTCGCTTAACAGAAGGGTATTAATTTGGCCACTGCGCTTAGCATAAAGTAAGGTCATGTTCCACATTTAATCATTATAAATAGATAAAGATGAATGAAAGGGAGTGGACGCACGACGAGACGCGCGACACAACATTTAAATTGAATTAAGATATAAACGGCTCGCCGCGTGACAGAGCGCGCAATGAGATTTTTGCATTAATTATAGATAAACGTTAAGCGTTGCACGACGAAACGCACAACGGCTTACGTCAACAGAACTGCATTTAAAACGAATCATCGCGCGACGAAGCGCGTGACGCAGCACCTTAATAAACATAAATTTAAAAGAATCGTCGCACGACGAAGCGCGCGACGCAGCACATTAATAAAGACGAATTTAGAATGAACCGTCGCACGATGAAGCGCGCGACGCAGCACATCGACTAAACTAAAATTAAAATGGATTAAGACGAGGGTTGAACGTAGCGCGACTACGATCGCACGCGCGAGAGCAAGCTGCGCGTGCCGAGGGCACGTGAACCATGCAGGCGCGCGGGGCGCGGGGCTGCCGGGGCACGGGATCGGGCAGGAGCGCACGAAGGCGCGACCGAGGGCGCGCGGGACGCGGGGGAGCGGCGTGGCGCCGGCGCGTGGCAAGGGCGCGGGGGCACGAGACCGGGCGCGGCCGCTGGCACGCGGCCAGGGCGCAGGGGCGCGGGGCCGGGCGCGGCCGCCGGCGTGCGTCCAGGGCACGAGGGCGCGGAACCGGGCTCACCGGGGAGGGGGCTCGCCGGGGAGGGCTGGGGAGGGGCTCACCGGGGCAGGGGACACGACGTGGCGGGGCCGCGGCGGGGAAGGCCACCGGGGAGGGGCTCGCGGTGGTGAGGGGGCATGACAGGGGCGGGCTCGTCGGGGAGGGGCCGCGGCGGGGAGGGGGCACGCCGGGGGCGGGCTCGCCGGGGAGGGGCCGCGGTGGTGAGGGGATGCAACGGGGGCGGGGCTCGCCGGGGAGGGGAGGGCGCGCGAGCAGGGGAGGGCGCACGGGTAGGGCGTGCGAGGAGGAAGAAAGCGAGAGGGAGGGAAAGAGAGAGAGGGAGAGGGAAGGGGAGGGGAAGCTCACCTCGGGGATCCAAACTCCTGCGATCACCGTCTCCAAACCCTAGGGCACACGAGGAGATAGAGAGAGAGGTGGGAGAGGGAGAGGGAGGTTGCTGCGCGGGAGAAATCAAATGAGAGAAAGAGATCAGTGGAGGGGGCGCGCGCATTTGGAGGGCAGGGGGCGCCAGGGGCGCGCGGGCCGAGCTGGGTCACACCGCGGGTCAAAACCCACGACACGCACAACCACCAATCAGAATCCGATCGCGAACCGAAATCCGAAACGGGACGAGACGAACACGCGACTAACCACGACATCAGACAAAGAAATATACTTCAGCATGATGCAACACCCATGACATTTAGGTTTTGTTTACACATGACACGGACACCCGTCACTATATTGCTTTGAAATTGGGAAGAAGGAGCAAAACAAGAAAAGGAAAGAGAGTAACACCTGAATTTGGTGAGTAAAAGGAAGAAAAAAATTCTACCCCCCAAATTCAGGGCATTACAAAACCCCACTTACGTATGGGGCCAGTCCACCTCGTTCGTAGGGACCTCAGCATCGGAGTCTGTACAGTGACCCGCATATCTGAAAGGACGTGACAGATACACCATACTAGTGTATGCCTACGCACGCCAGTACGTGACGCGGGTCCGTGACGAAGGGCGAGGCTACGCTATGCATGGCCGCTCCATAGGGGGCTAACTCGGGGGACCCGCCACACACTACCACGAAGATGTTATCAGAGGACTCGCTACAGGGACCCATATGGCGAACGAGCAAGACGATACGCTATACCAGGAGTACGGCTAGGCACAACCCTACAGACTAAGCCAGGAGCACTACACCATACCAGGGCAACAGATCGCCCTCATACCTATAGAGAACAAGCCGCCTCTGTAAGGTCCTGCCCTTGAGCTATAAAAGGTAGGCTCCCATTTTCTTACACACAAGCACACAAGTTGTAACACATTCCATTGCAATACTACAGTCATCACTACACTTAACTAGGGTTTCGGCCTAAACCAATATAACCCATGTGTCCCAAGTTCATTGTTCGAGTCTTAGAGATTCACTATTCAGAGTGAGTCCACGCTAGCATCCCCCACCGAACACAAATCTTATTGTCTCCCCGGTGACCCATGTGACATAACATGCCAAGTTCGAGGACCTCTACTATAATTAACTCTTCTATTCTTTGCTGGAAGAGATGGAAGATTTGCTTGGCATGATGTGGGATGTCCTAACACTAAAGGGAAATTTGGGGTGTGGACAGGATATGACGATCCCTTAAATAAGATTGTTTGGTTCGGGGTTAGAGGTTGGGATAGGACTATCTCAGTGTTGTCTTGTCTATCACTCAAAATTGGAGGGACAAGAGGAGATGTGGCTGTCCTAGCTATCCTACCTATCCGACAACCGAACATACGGTAGAATAAGAGTGGAGGTCAATATGTACACATGTTCTTGGTGCAGCGTAGGTACAATCAAGTATGCTTGTTCTTTTTCTGGAACTGGTTGTGTGTGTTGAGCAAGGAAAAGAGCCGTGCGGACAGTCCGTCCCTGAGTTGGATGGTCCGCGCGTGTGTAGAGTCAGTTAGGGTTCCTAGTTTCTCGCTGGATTTGTTACCTAAAACCGCGGATCCAGACGTCCCCTTTATATAGATGAAGGGCTACGGCCGATTAATCCCCCAACAATCGATCAAATCAAATCTATTTCTCGTTTTTACCTTATGCATTAGGAGTAGTTCTAGTTTAGCCCTAGTTTAGCCTCTCAATCCCTAAATTCTTCTCTTCTCTTTGGCTCTACGCTGATTAGAGGTGTCTAGGTCGGCATGCCGAGCCTAGACAACACCTGGGATCTCTCCTCCCCGACGGGGTCCCTCCCGGGAACGAGATCTAGGCGCCTCCGACGATCTTCACCGACCCTGCATACGCGCGGACCGTCCGGCCCGTCAGGAAGGAACACCAGCCCCTGTACCAGGTCGCGGACTGTCTGGCCCCTGGTCGCGGACTGTCTGTGCCTCTGTAGAGGGCACCGCCGTCGGTTCTCATTATAGTGATTGGCGCCCGAAAAGGTGTCAACACACTTTTGGCAACTCAGCTGGGGACTAGGTGTCTACATCTGCTAAAACCCAGCCCATAGATGGCCGGTTCTAAGGATCACACCAAGATCTCCACCACCAACATCATCAAGCCGGCCATGGAGGCGCTCTCGGCTGATGACCAAAGACCCTTTGAGGACCTCGTAATGCGCGATGAGAAGGATGTGATGGTGCAATGGAACGAACAACGCGACAAGGAGGAGGCAAAACGACTGCATAAACTCACCCAATGGCGCAAAGAGGCAGCGGAAAAGTACTTGTCACACTTCACGGTGGATCGCCAACAGAAGATCATCCGTCAAGGGGAGATAGATATGGAATCTCTCCAACCTCCACTTCAGGGTCCTGCTGTAAGTGCTCCAGATCTATCTCTTACGACTTTAATGGATCAACAAGGAGATCAGTTAAAGCAATATGTAGATGAATCTGTTAAAATGCATATACGTTCATACGAAAAATCAGCTGCTCCTAGCTTTCCATCGCGAGAGTTTAATACAGAGCCACCCGCGCCAAGCACATCGACTACAAATGGATCACCCTTGACCTAGCCATCATATGGTATGCCGATGCACGCTTTCGTGTCACCATCATAGCCACCGCCACTAGGCATGCGACAGGTTCTAGACGCGGCCGGACCGTCAGAGCATCATCTCAGACAATCCGGTTATATCGCGGACCGTCCACCGTATTTTGCCTGATCGTCCGACCCGACGCAGGCCCACACACAGAACACTCAGGCCATACCGTGTGTGGCCGGATCATCCGGGTACAACCACGGACAATGGACCGGCCGACCCCACCACAGACCGTTTGGTACCTTATGCCAGATCATCCGGATTTGTTGCGGACCGTCCGCTATCTTACGCTAGACCGTCCGGATATGGCATGAACCGGCCGACTCTACACGAGTCCTCGCGCAGACCGCCCAAGTCGCGCCATATACGACCGAACCATCCGGGTACAGCCCAGACCATTTGGTCCGATTGCGGACCGTCCAGTTCTTTACGATAGATGGTCCGGGTACGAGACTGCCCAGGCAACACCATATACGAATGGACAATCCGGATATACCTTCGGACCGTTTGGGCCGGTCGCGGACCATCTGGCCCCTTACGTCGGACTGTCCGGGTATGCGTATGCAGAACCGAAAGCTGTGCAATACACACAGTTCCCACACTCATCGCAGCAACATTATGGTGCCCCACCAGCAACACATTATAATCATGCCATACCACCTCATGGACATAGGGCTGAATACTGTTCGGCCACAAGAGAGCCTGAGAGGTATAGGGCAGGAGCTAGTGACATTAATAGGACACCTAACACACACCTCAAACACCCCTAGGAGGAAAGCCGACAGGGTGATGTTAGGCAACCTGAGATTTCCACCCACAAACTCAATGGATGGTCGCTAGACATGGCAGAGAGGATCAGAGACGAGGTAGCCGGGATGTTCAGGGACAAACTCGGTGTTAGTGTGTCAGGTACAGTGCAATCGTATTGGAAGCCTTATAGCCACCGATTTGACACCGTGCCGTATCCACAGGGAACTATGATACCGGACTTCTCTAAATTTTCTGGTGAAGGTGGGAAAAGCACGCACGAACATATAAGCCAATTCATAGCACACTTGGGAGAATTGGCTGATGGGGAAGCCTACCACGTTCGTTTATTCTCGTTGTCCCTTAACGATACCGCATTCTCGTGGTACGCAGCTTTGCCACCAAACTCTATTAACTCTTGGGAAGAATTAGAGCGGAAATTTCATGAACACTTCCTCTTAGGAGAACATGAGTTAGAATTAGCTTACTTAGCTTCAGTCCGACAGGGGCCTGAAGAATCAGTTAATGACTATATCCGGAGGTTCTGGGACACTAGAAACCGATGCTTTCAGATCCATGTTGAGGAAAAACAGCTAACATGACTGGCTTTCAATGGGTTGCGACCTTACTTAAAAGAAAAATTAGATGGCACCCAATTCTTTTCGCTAGTGCACTTGCACCAGCGGGCTATGACCTGTGAAAGTCGAAGTAAGAAAACATTAAAATCGGCTAGCCATAAGATGCATCTAGTGGGATACGATAATTCGGACGATGAATCCACGGATGTATATACCGCCGAACTGGTTTGGCCAGGACAGGCTAAACCTTCTGGATGTTCTACTTTATAGTCGATTCGAAAGAATCGACAAGAAGAAGTTAAGTTTACTTTTAATGTTTCCAAATGCGATAAAATATTTGACGAGTTACTAAAAAACGGCAACATTAAATTAACTCATACTATTCCTCCTACTGATGAATTAAAGAGACATACTTATTATAAGTGGCATAATTCTTTTTCTCATTCCACCAATGATTGTAATGTTTTTCGTCGACATATACAATCAACCATAAATGAGGGCTGGTTGGCTTTTTAGGAGATGCAAGTAGACACACAACCATTTCCTGATAATACAATAGACCTCACATGCGAAAAGGTCTTCGTTCGGCCCGAAATGGCCGATAAAGGCAAAGGAAAGGGCATCATCATTGGTGATCCTCGCATATTTGTGACAAAGCAGCTGCATGGTCCAAAAACATCTGCGTCTTGGCTCGTCATATTTCTACATTTATTGCATGGACACCTAATGTTATCTATTTGTGACAAAGCAACTGCATGGTCCAAAAACATCTGCGTCTTGGCAAACCATTCACTTGTGTGACACCCACCCTTCTTGAAACCTTCATACATCCAATCACGTCTATCACCCATATTGCGGCTGTGTGTACGAGTAAGAATTGTGTGTGTGAGATATTCATGTTTATAAACGTCACACATACATCTATAGATAAATAGTTAAACTATATATATACATAACATAACTATATATATACATAACATAAACATCACACATACATCTATATATATACATAACATAACTATATATATACATAACACATAAACGTCACACATACATATATATACATAACATATCATCCAATTCATTAACTAATAACATTAAACAACACATTTTATATTTGCAACATAAAATTAAAAATATGAAGACTAATAACACTGTTAATTAACAAATTTAAACAAAACTTAATCACATAACAGTTAACTCCCGTCGGCCATAAAAAACCGACGAAAATAAAACATTACAATATATATAATATACCTTGAATGCTTTGCGCGGACGACGGTGGTGCGCGGACGACGGTGGTGTACGACGTCGGTGTGGGGAAGCCGCGGCTACCGTGGACGGCGGCGAGTGACGGCGTTGGGCGGGCGACGGCGTTCGGCGGCGGTCGTCGGGCGCCCGGGCGAGGGCGGGAGCGGTGGCCGTGGGCGCGGGGCTGCGGCCGTGGGCGCGGGGCGGCGCGGCTTGGGACCGGCAGCCGTGGGCGGGGGCGGCGGCCGTGGGCTCGGTGCGGTGGCTGGGCGAGCGGTGTGACGGCGGCGCGGCGGTGGGCGAGCGGGGCGGCGGTGCGAGCGGGGCGGCGGTGCGAGCGCGGCGGTGGGCGAGCGGGGCGGCGGTGCGGCGCGGCGGTGCGGCGGGCGAGTGGGGCGGCGGGAGAGCGGGGCAGCGGCGGGACGGCGGCGAGGCGGCGACGTCGGCCGGCGGCGGTGGGCAAAACGGCGCGGTGAAGAAGAAAGGAAGAAACAGAAACAGAAAGGAAGAAGAAAGGCACGCGGTGGTTATTTCGAATAACTCCCGTCGGCCTGGCGGCGCGGCCGACGGGAGTTATTTAATCGCTGTCGGCTGTACGCGCGGCCGACGGGAGTTAGTTAATCCCCGTCGGCTACGTTGACTGGCCGACGGGAATTAAATAATTTCCGTCGGCCTTACTTTGGCCGACGGGGATTAATTAATTCCCGTCGGCCCGCACGTAGGCCGACGGGAATTAATGTAGCCGACGGGAATGCTTTGAATTGCTGTAGTGATATCGAATATATCACAAAAGGATATTACTCGAAAGGCTCCGGATGAAAAGGCTAAAAAGTCCGGAGGTGCCGGAGGGCAGGAACAATTAAAGAGCCGAGAACGACAGCCTGGCCTGAGCATCACAGACGGTCCGACACCTACGTGCCGATGGTCCGGTGCTTAGACAGACGGTCCGGTTAACTCAGCCAGATAGTCCACTTATGGCCAAAGGCGTCAGCCTCCACACAAAGCAAGGAAAGAGGTGCAAGGGCAGAGCATATATGGTCGGCTAATTAAAGTTGACCCTGCTTTTAATCAGTTGCTTTCCAAAAATGCTAGCAAAAAGACTGTTCCACATGATCGGTCAACGAAGAAACCCCGATCACCTGCTAAAACGAAACGACCGAACAAAACGGCCCAAAAGGCGACGCAACAAGCATCGCCTGTTCATCATATGATACCAGGGTACTTTCCACCCGTTTATTCATCGTTGGTATATTGTCCTGTTCAAATATGAAATGGTACGGCGATGAATCCATGGTACATGTACAGTCCCTTTGTCTATCCAGACTAGGGGGCACCTCCATTCTATTCCTTTTGATCCATTGATCAAATGGTCATGGCCGAGAAAGATACAATCCGAAACGGCCTATATGCATTAGAGCTCTATTGAAGGATCACCCTGTTGGTGTGAAAAGCCGATGACTCACATCAGGCTTAGTACATATGCTTTTGGTTCGTCAACCTCCACTAAAAGGCAGGGGGGATATGTTGAGCACGGAAAAGAGCCGTGCGACTGGTCCGCGGTGGTGGCCCGGACGGTCCACGCGTGCGCAGAGTCAGTTAGGGTTCCTAGTTTCTCGTGGAATTTGTTACCTAAAACCGCGGGATTAGTTCGGGAAATAGTTTGTAGCGGATACAGACCTCCCCCTTTATATAGATGAAGGGCTACAGTCGATTAATCCCCAACAATTGATCAAATCAAGTCTATTTCTTGTTTTTACCTTATGCATTAGGAGTAGTTCTAGTTTAGCCCTAGTTTAGCCTCTCAATCCCTAAGTTCTTCTCTTCTCTTCGGCTCTACGTCGATTAGAGGTGTCTAGGTCGGCCTGACGAGCCTAGACAACACCTGGGATCTGTCCTCCCCGATGGGGTCACTTCCGGGAGCGAGATCCAGGCGCCGCCGACGATCTTCACCGACCCTGCGTACGCGCGGACCGTCCGGCCCGTCGGGCAGGAACACCAGCCCCTGTACCAGGTCGCAGACCGTCCGGCCCCTGGCCGCGGACCGTCCACTTCTCTTTAGAGGGCACCGCCGCCGGTTCTCATTATAATGATTGTCGCCCGAAAAGGTGTCAACAGTGTATAGGAAAGAAAGAGCCTACTACTACTAGCAGCACCTTTCAAATGATTCTAGCTAGAAAAGCTATGTTTGGATCTGTCATTGTGAGTTGGGTAGGGGAGGGATTATTACCTGTGATTGTTAAAGCCTGTCCGACGATGACTGATTGGTTCTGGTCGGTCTGAATTTGCTAGTACATGTCAAGTCATTATTCGCAATGGTATACAGCAGAGACCATCAGATCTTGGCACCGTGGTGTGGTGTGTGTTGTAGTAGTACCCTACTGACAGAGGAAACAAAATGCATATATGTTAACGACCTCTTCTTCCTTATACCCAGCAGTCCATCGCTGATTGAAGGCCCGCTGCACTGTGCGCCATCAAAATCGAATTCACTGCACACATGCCGTGCTGATTCACAAGCAGCAGGCGGGCGGGTTGGAAAGGGTGAGGAGAGGAGCTCGAGGTCATTCTGACTGACTGGCAGCGGGTAGCCAATCTGGTACACGATCAGACGGAAAGGAAGCTACGGCAAAGCTGATATGGCTACCTGGGCGCAAATGATTTGGTCCGGTCTGCTGCCGCGCGCTGCGTCTGCGATACTATAGCACGGTTATCATGTTGCCCGCCGGCGAGGTGAGTTGAGGCGCGTGACGGGACATTGGCATAATGGCATCGGACGGCACTCCTTTCCCGTTGGACCATGCGTTGTGCTGATCTGTTAGTACTCCATCCCAGCACCAGGTTTCATCAAACATGACAGCCAAGCCAGCCTTTTGCGGCTGCCGCGGGGTTGGGTTCCCGCGTGAGAAATGGCCCAAGCCCAGAGCCTGACGCGACGTCCGGGCGAGCGGTCGTTTCGTTGCAGTTCTCATCCAGCGGCGCGTCGCTCCGTGCCTCTGGGACCTGCGTTTGCACTTGCAACGGTAACGACACACGCGAGTTTTAGTTATTTTTAGTAGCAATTTAATATAGAAAAAAGAAAACAATAGTTTGGTCTATCAAAACTGTGTACGTGTAGTCTCGACATGATTAGTATGTAGAAAATAATAACTAAGGGGTGTTTGGTTTTAGAGACTAATTTTTAGTCACTTCAATTTATTCCACTTTAGTCACTAAATTGTCAAATATGGAAACTAAAATAGAGTTATAGTTTCCATATTTTGCAATTTATAGACTAAAGTGGAATAAAATGAAGGGACTAAAAATTAGTCCCTAGTAACCAAACACTACCTAACATGACTTCCATCTAAGGTTTTATTGGATAGAGAGCATACCACGTGGTAGGCATAATGCCCAATCGATGTAGTCATCAAGTTCAGTGTAGTGCAGAGTGGGAGCTATGCCCATCACCGTTAATTCATCGTGCTAGAAAGGTGGGGACAGAGCGTTGATCAATACCATATAGAAGAGAACCAAACAAGCCAACGTGTCGCTTGTGGACATTCTTCAAAAACATGGTTGTTGGTTTTCACCTGAGCAAGTGAACCTTTGAACGACACTCATTTTAAAGGTCTTATCTCCTAGTGCTCGTGCATGTAAGGACTAGACAAGGTGCTCGGCTAAGAGCTGAAACAAGGATAGAGTAGCAATTTAAGCAACAATGATACGATGAGACTTATGTAGGCGAGTGTTGGTTACCAGTTCAGATTCCAGAAAAGAACTAAAACAGGGACACACAATTAGAAATGATAAAATCTCCTCCCCTTTAATTCACTCTTGAAGATAAGGATGGTTTAAAGGCAGACCATTGAAGATTGTACTGAAATGTAATAAACATATTGAAATGATGTATTATGACCTTATCTCTTTATTTATCATTTCCCATTTTACATATTGTTACAAGTATGACTTTGAAAATCCAAAGAATGCACGACGTTAGTTTTAGGTGTGGAATGATATGATGTTACCCAACTCTTGCTCCTCCTGCGCGCATGGGCATTCTGCCTCTATTTATAGTGGCAACGTGACGTACAACTTTCTATGAAATTACAACCATGACCTCAAACACTATACATGCAACTACAGAGCTTGTTAGGGGTATCGTCGTCCTTTCATCCCGTTCGTTTTCTCATTGGTTGCTTCAATCGCGGCGACGTGCTTCAATTGTGCATTGTAACACCCCATCAACTCCTAGTAGCTCTGTAGGATCATATATTTTCTCCACAGACCAACACGAGTCTTTTATGCACACTCATGTGCACCCGAGAAAACTTCCCGATTGGTCACCCATCCCAAATTGCTCTAAGCCAAGCACACTTAACTTGGAGGTTCTTTCGAGATAGGCTTCCGAAAAAGAAGATACACCTTGTTGGTATGGATACTCTATTAATTCTATTAAGTCGTGGGCTAGGATATCACCATCCACTACGACCAGGATATCACATGCATTGATGCTGAAGCTTTTTTGCTTTTCTATAAAGAGGCACTGCAATTGTTGGGGGCCTTCCTCTTCCGAAGGTCCTCAAAAACATGACTAACCATTTGCTTCTAGCATAATATTGATTATTACAAGGAGCTTCGGTTCGTAATGGAAGTCGTCTCCTCTGTAGAAGGTCTTCAAGATGAAGATATAGCTCGAGGGTGATAACAATGAACGCCGAAGCTATAGCCGAAGAGTAACAACTTCGGCTTAAAATGATGACCAAGACCAAACATGATGCTGAGCTGAAGAGGAAAAGACTAGCTAGTCCCTAATGATTTATATTATAGTTATGAACAAATGTTAAGGTTATAAATGTATTTTTACCCGGGCTGCGTCCCGTGCCTATAAATAGGTGAACAGTGCCACCGTACTGTTCACGCCGAATTGTAATCGCTCTCGCATCAACACCTTCGAACAAGTCGAAGATATCAGTGTAATATAAATTTTGTTAATGTTCATGTACGTATTACAAAATACATATGTGTATGAGCCACTAGATTACATTCATTGTCTTTTTGTATTTTTATTCTTATAAATCATGAAGGCATGTCCTATATGACCTACGTCTGAAGATTATTATATTCGAGAGGATAAAATACTTCGGAGGATGAAGGTTCTTAACCTTTAACAATTGTATTGCCTTGTTCTTGATTCACAGCATTTGAGAACAAGTGACCAACAACAATGAAGGTCGACTCGTTATTCCTGAAACAAACCATGAAACAGTTAAAGTTTGTTAGTTTTGAGGACCTTTAGCAGAGGCACACCCCCAATAGTAGCCCATCGTGGGATCAATTCGTTTTCCATAATGTGCTCAGGACACGGAATAAACTGTGGAGGTACTGTGCCAAAGGTCCAAAAATACCTTCCTTGAGTGCATTATTGGAAATTGGGTTACATAAATATGTAAATGTGTGGTGCTACAGAAACTTGCTACAACGGTCCACGAACTTGGCATTGCTCTTTGAATCTTGCGCCTTTTTCCTATATAACTTAGTTGACCCCATCCGACCAATAGGACATTTATTTCTGCGACCCGCCTGTTGCCATTGAATTTTCTGCCTCTGATGCTTGTTCACTCCTCTTGCTTTCTGTGAGCTTTGAAGACTCGAGCTTTTCAAAGATCTTCAAATGGAAAGAACTAGGATAATTGATAGGCTAGTAACACGAACATCATTAGAGGAATTGCAAAGAGATGAAGAAGATCCAGACACCGAAGTTGTGCAGGGGTCTACAAGCGGCGCTCCTATGTCACATGTTGAGGTGAAGGCAAAGGTTGACACGAAAAGGGAAAAGCAGACAAAGGGGAGGAAGAAGGCAAGGGATATGAGGAGAAGGCTTCTAGTAGCGATGATGATGTTGCTTATGAGGAGATTGACTTTCAATAGTCCAAACCGAGTAACATTGACTTGGGGCAGTCTCTTGTGAGGCCTGATGAGGCAAAAGTTTTGAAGAGGCTTGAATATATTAACAATGAAGGTTTGATTCACTTCGCTTTCGACGAGACAATTCCCATGTCGAAGGATGATGAGATTATTGTGTTCAAGAGGTTCTTCCGAGCAGCCTTCAACTAATGCATAGGATGGTTGTTGAAGTTTTAAAGAATATGAGATTACCATGCATCATCTTACACTAAATGCAATATTGAGACTCGGGGTCTTTATATGGGTAATAACAAAGTTAGGGTGTACGAACCGATGTCGAATGCTTATGAAGAGTGCATGAATTACACTATCAAACAAAGGTTAGACCTTCTAACAAATTTCAAAACAACATCGACTATTACAACTTTGCTTATCATAAACATTATAAGTATCCCATGTTGGCTTACCGAAGCAAGTGGTCGCATGACTAGGCCCGAGAATGGTTTTACACCAAGGCATACAGAAAGAAAAGGGAAGAGCTAAAGGATATAACAATGAAGCCAATGAAAGTAAGCTTCGACTTAAAGATACCCATCTACAACAAGAGCGAAGGTGCCCAAACGACTTATATTGCATTCAATATTGTTGTGGATAGGATTGGTACCATAGATCTAGTGTAAGAATTTATTGCAAATAGGATGTTTCCTATTAGGACTGACTAGCTAGGTAATGCCGAAGGCCAAAAAGGGAATGAAGAAGTGAGTTGGGTATTTTGATAAGTTTACCATATCGATATAAGGATCAGCCCATGTTCAAGCACCCATGCTCCAAATGGCTATTGGTGATTGAAACTATAGGCAATGAAATTCCTAGCAACTACACATTAAAAGAAGATCAGATGATGATGGCGTACTTTGATACTTGAAAGATATGAAGCCTGAATAGGGTGATGAATGCATTTGGATTCAAGTATCCGGATTATCCTAGTCTTGTCCAAGGAGGCCGAGGATGGAGTGAAAAAAAGGTCAGTTAGCATTATGGAACGAGAGGCTATTAGAATGATTGAAGAATAAAAAATCTAGCAAAAAACCAAAGTTATATGTGGAGCCAAAGGAGACATCGAGTGACAACAAAGGATCTTCTCATTTGGACATGAGGACCGCACCTTTTTCAAAGAGAAATAAAAGAAAATCTGCTATTGTAGAGGAGGGAGAAAATCCTACAAAGATAATTAAAGATGAGAAAGAGAAGAGAGACAGAGGGTGCTTTGGCTTCTTCGCTTAGGGCTACTCAAATATTAGAGGTAACGACAAAGCCTCTCTATGTTACTGCTTTAAGTCCTCTGGGGTAGGACATGACTAGTTGAAAGGGAAATGTGCATAACAACCATTTCTACCTGTTTTACTGATTAAGTGTTCAATACACCATCATGGACTAACTTGTTTAGTATGAGTATGAGCATAGGTCTGCTACAATGCAATTTGAAGACATCAAGTCCAAAAGAGCTTAAATGGAGGGCTAAAAATGCAACTTGGAGAAAAATGGTAAAGCTATGAGGTTTGCACCCTTAGACATGTTGCATATGTCCATTACAATGTTTCTAGCATCTATATTTGGTCTCTAACTCCTTTTGTAGAGAAAAGTGCATTTTCACTTAGTTTCAGCAAATTCAGAAACTGCATTGAAAATCTGGGAAAGTGGTAAGTTTCCCACACTTAGTCAATTGGATTAAGTACTAATCATGTGTGTCTAAGTTGTAAGGAAGCTACCAAGAAGAGCCGAAAAAGATGGAGAACTTAGGCTCAAAAGAGCCTAAGTTCTGCTGGTATGGGCCTCAATGGACCAGCCCGGTGGTGCAACGATCTGGGTCCGTGTGGGGCCTAGACTTAGCCTTTGGGTGGCCTGGCACATGGGTCTAGGTCTGTGTGCATCGGACCACCTGTACGGCCAACTCGGTGGTCTCGGGAATTTATTATTAAAATCACTAGACCATGAACAATCCGGTCTGGTGGTGCAGTAGACTACCCTCCAACGGCTACTTCACGGGCACGCGGGAGAGCCAACGACTAGCTACGTGGCACCCGGTCCGGTGTCCTCTAGAACACGAAAGATCCAATCAGGATCCCAGGCTTGAGGCATGTGTACCCGATCAGGTGGCGCATCGGAATGATCCGGTGCCCCTACAGAGAGCAACATTTTGGCATGTTTTTACAAGGAAGGAGCAACAATATTGAGGGTCTTATGGGGCTATAAAAGGACCCCTATGGTGACCTCCTTCAGTACCCAAGCACTCCAAGAGCTACTCTACACTCCGACACTCTTCCACGGTGCCATACTAAGATTCTAGCGAGATCTGAGCACAATTTCAAAGCTTTTCCTGTGACTCTTGTTGTTGCGCTTTTGTGATCTCCTTTCTAGCGTTGTGTTGTTGCTCTTGCGTGTGTTCTACATCTCCCTTGTGCTAATCAATTTGTAACTTCGATTTTGTGTAAGGCTGCAAGAGACTCCAATCTATGGAGATTCCTTGCAAAGGGAACCATGTTGATAAGCAAGAATGTGGCACTCAAGTTTTGATCTTTGGATCACTTGAGAGGGGTTGAAAGCAACCCATGTCCTACATGTACAGCACAACGTGGATGTAGGAAAGCATTTTAGACTTGGTCGAACCACGGAATAAAATTGTATGTGTCACTTGTGCTTTTGCTTTCTTGTGATTTTATCTCTTAGTTTTCTTGATTCACTTGGAATATTGCTCTTATACTATCTCATATCTTTGAACAGCAATCAAGTGAAGTCTTCTCTATCAAACTTGGTTAAAATTGCGTTAACTCTAGATTCTAGACCAAGATTGTGTTTTAGTGCTTGTTTTGCAGGATCACCTACCTAGTCAGCCCCTTTAGGTGCTCTCAATTGGTATCGGAGCTGAGTCCCTTCATATTGGGTATAACAACCTTGTTGGGGACTTGTTCTCAAATGCTACGAGTCAAGAACAAGGCAACATAGAATGTTAATGGTTAAAGTCCTTCGTTCTTCGAAGCATTATTTCCCTTAGGATATAATGATCTTCAGACGAAGGTCAAGAAGGACGTACCTTCATCATCGTAGTATATATTAATGAAAGAAGAAGCATATGAAACATGAGAAATAACATGAATAATCATACGACATCATTAATACATCTTTTTATATTATCATGAATGAATATGAACAATATTGAATTACATCTGTACCTTGGTCTTTACAGAAGGCAAAAGTCCAAGCGTGATGCACGAGTCACTACACGACGATTCACTTACAGCGACCTACGGTTGGTTGCTAAAACGGTCTTCAGCGACCTACCGTTGGTCGCTTAAAACTTTTAGCGACCCATAAAGATGGTCGCTGTAAGTGCCGTCGCTAAAGGCTTTAGCGACCGACATCTTTTTAGCGACCGACCGTCCGTTGCTAATATTGTATATTTAGCGACCAACCGCGGGTTGCTGTACTATAGATTTAGCAACCAACCGTAAGTCGTCATACTATACATTTAGCAACCAACAGAAAGTCACCCTTTTACAGTTGTTATTAATAATAATATACATTTAATTAAGCACCACAAATCACAAATTTTTATACACAAATCATAAAGACATACACAATTTATCAGTATACCACAGTAATATATCCATCACATAAACACAAAAGCACCACAATTATATATTCACAAAAGCATCACAATTATAATATCATTCACAACTAGATCATTTACAGATAGCTAGCTAGACCATTCACAAAAGCTCCAGAGATGATCAGTCACAAAAGAACCACAGCGACATCACTCCAGCTTGAAGCAGTTCAAAAGCCACAACTACATCAATCTAGCTGCTCTAGAGCTGATCAGTCACAAAAGCACCAAAGCTACACTAATGCTTCAAGCAGTTCAAAAGCCTTCAGACAACCACTCCAGCTTCTTGTATCCTATTGTTTTAAGGTACAAGCTTTCTTTGTCTAGAACACCCTAGAAAAAAGTACATCAAATTAGTGCGAGGCAAAACTTATGCACCAACTTCAGAATATTTAAATACATCAAATTAGTGCGAGGCAAAACTTATGCACCAACTTTTTACAATTATCCTCCCTGTTTTTCTAGAAACCATATTTTCCTTGTAGTCTATTCAAACTTGAGGAGGCAATGTATGATTAGATAATCAATACTATAATGCTGTGCCTAACAAGACTCGGCTTTGAGTTGGTGATTAAAAAAACATTCAGCATTTCTTTTTATTTATATTGTAATGACATATACAAACCTAAATTTCACATACCAAAAAAATAAAACTACTTTGTAGTAGGAAGCGAATATGATTGTAGACTTACTTGTTCAACACCCCTTAGTACAAGTTTAGCAATTGGAGAAATAATATCTGAAATGAACATTACAAGAAATAGAAAATTCAGAATTTAGTTTCCAGGAATTAGGATAGAAAAATCATAATACAAATGGTTTTCTTCAAATTGATAAAAGAAGGATTACCTTTCTCGGAGAAAGAGCGCATAGCCTACTTAAAAACATGACTTGTAATGAGACTTTATTAAGTTGTAGGAACAGGAAAATAAGTTATTAATTTCTCTAATTTTTCAGAGAAAAAACAAAACAATTATCAGTGAACTAAGCTCTAAAATAAAAAAGACAATTGGTTTAACCGAGGCTGAACTGCTTGGCATTGAGCTTAAAGAGGTGGAGTCTGTCCACTGTAATAGAGAATAGATCGTGTAATAGGGTTGATCATGAATTAGTCCAGCATGCATGTAAACATCTTACATCGACTGTGTGACACCAATGACAGGATCATCCCATGGCTTAAGGAGTTGAGCCGGCTTCTACACTGATTTCAGATGTTTGTGAAATTTAGAACTATGTAATAGTATAGCTGGTCCTGCTCTTTTTCTGTACCTTAAGGGTACATTATTTAGATTCAAACATTTCCCTGTGAAAATTTCGGATGTCTATGTAATTTAAAACTTTGTAATAGCTTTCAGTACTTTAAGGGTATATTATTTAGATTCAAACAACAAAGAAGGCACAATACCTGAAATAACTAAGTAGTTGTAAGTTATGACAATGATTGACATATATGGTGAAATTGATGAGGAATAGGTGAATTGAACTTGACAGAAAGTTAAGACAATTGCTCATGAGCCCCTTTGCAGAAAGTTATATTTGGCTTGTTATCATTGCAGAATATTTAACTACATCCACAGATATGCCACTTGCAGAAACAATTGCAGAATCATTGCATAAGACAATTGAAATAACTTGACAGAAAGAAGGAACAATTGCAGAAAGTTATTGCCACTTGCCGTGAGCCCCTTTGCATAATGTGGAAAGTATATTTGGCTTGTTATCATTGCAGAATATTTAACTACATCCACAAATTCTGCTTTTTGAGCTTGCCACTATTTTTTTACTTTCTAGAATATTTTTGTTGTTAGCTCATGAATCGTGTTTCTCCAACTTACTTCATTATTCTCTGTGGCAGCTGGAAAATCCTCCAGCCAAAACAGGCTCTGGGCCTTCAAGAAAGGTATGAATGTACAATCAGATTCAGAAACTAGTGTAAAAAAACACTGAAGCTCTAAACTTCATCATTTGTTGCATTCTAGCTTTGCTAATGTGTTGTGTACATGTTTCCCTGAGTTTACTTCCCATCATATTATGATTGCCCCACACCCCTCAATTCATGTTGATTCAAGCTGCCATGAGAAAATTAGGCGGATTATGTTTATACTTGATTATATGTATTCTTATGTATTATAGAAGTACAAAGCAGAGTATAGTAGTATTAGTGTATTACTGCTGGTATAGGATTAATTTTTTTTGCATAACAACAGTTATAGAAGCTGCTACTTATCCTATGTCCCCTCTAATCCAAAAGGGAAATTGTTTAACCAAACTTAACCCCACCCAACCCCAACCAAAACAGAGAAGAAGGAAATTGCCTCGTAGGTGAAGCAAAACCCTAGCAGATTAGTACAAAACCTAATATGCCTGATTGAAACAAGCAAGAACTAAAAATGGTAGCAGAGGGAACACCATCAGAGCATGTCCTCCAGTAGGCGAGCAAAGCATCCCGTCTCCCTAAGGTAAGCGTGAGGGTAGAGCTCTAGGAGTTGTAAGGGTAGGGGGCCGGTACCTTGCCGCTCCCAGACTTCGGCCATGGAGGAAGTGACAGAGGCATTCTTGAAGAACCCGCACGTGAAGCACGTACAGGGCCTCCAAACTTCGGCGCCGATGACCTAGGCGTCACTGAGCACGTGGTCGCTAGTCGGCGGTGAAGGGAGGCCAATGGTCGGAGACCGTCCCCCAGGGCGAGGTGCCCTGGTGGAGCGGGCGGAGCACGAGCGACTGCGGGGATGGGGGCGACGACGGCGATGTCGGGAGGAGACAGGGACGGCGTGGGAGGGAGAGTTTCAGTGACGGCGGCTGCACTTGTGTTTGGTGCGTGGAATAGGGTTTGGTTTGTTTAGTAGGCCTTTAGATGGGCTTTGGTGAGTAAATAAGAAACACAAAAATCACGTACCCTTATAGCGACCCACTATCAGTCACACACTTACCTCTATAGCGACCGACCATAAGTCGTTAAATTTCTAGACTTTTAGCGACCCACAGACCGTCGCTATAAACACATTTAGCGACCAACCGTCGGTCCATAACTTTCAGCGACCAACCGTCGGTCCCTAATAAGGGTCGCTAAAGATCAACCGTCGTGTAGTGAGTGAATACAAGTCAGCGTGAACAGTATGATGTCACTGTTCATCTATTTATAGGCACAAGACGCAGCCTGTGTGAAATTACAATCATGCCCTTGACATTTACTATTGACCTAGGGATAATCTATCGGGGACTAGACAACCTTTTCCCTTTTAAGTCGGTTTCATTTTCCACTGTTGAGCCGAAGCTTTTCCACGTGTAGCTTCGGCATTGGTTCATCCTTCTCCTGAACTGCGCCCTTCATCTTATGTACAACTTTATCCCATGTTTGAAGGTTCTTGTACATATATTATACTTGGGAAACATGTTAGTCGTGTTTTTGAGGACCTTTGGAAGATGAAGGCCCCCAACACTAGCCCCTCGCAGTATTAATTTGTTATAATAACGAATTTAGACTGCGACATGAACGAAGGCCTTAAGCCGAAGGTCCGAAAAAACACCTTCCCTTTGCTAGAATAGCAACAGTCAATGACAAACAGGGTCCACCAAGTTGCAAAGCACTGGTGTCGGCGTTTCGACCCCGGGGGGGGTCCCTGGACCGACGAGTAAATTGTCGCCGCGTGCCCCAGCCCAGATGGGTCGGCGCGAGACGGAGCGCGAAGGGGGGAGACAGGCGTAAAAGGGGAAACCCACGACCTTCGTGTTTGTCCCGCGCCCAGGTCGGGTGCGCTTGCAGTAGGGGGTTACAAGCGTCCACGCGGGAGGGAGCGAGAGGCTTACGCGAGCGTCATCCCGTCCTTCCCCGCGCGGCCAACCCTCTGTAAGAGGGCCCTGGACCTTCCTTTTATAGGTGTAAGGAGAGGGTCCAGGTGTACAATGGGGGATGTAGCAGCGTGCTAACGTGTCTAGCAGAGAGGAGCTAGTGCCCTAAGTACATGCCGTCGTGGCAGCCGGAGAGGTTTTGACACCCTGTTCGTGTGGTGTCGTGGCCGTCGGAGGAGCACAAGAGCCTGGCGGAAGGACAGCTGTCGGGGCTGTCGAGTCCTTGCTGATGTCTCCTTGCTTCCGTAAGGGGGCTGAGAGCTGCCGTCGTCATGGAGCATGCGGGGCGCCATCATTACTTGTTTACCGGTGCGAGCCAGATGGGACGCCGGTCTTGTTCCCCGTAGCCTGAGTTAGCTTGGGGTAGGGTAATGATGGCGCCTCCTGTGATGTGGTCGGTCCGAGCCCTGGGTTGGGCGAGGTGGAGGCTCCTCTGAGGTCGAGGTCGAGTCTGTCTTCCGAGGCCGAGGTCGAGTCCGAGCCCCTAGGTCGGGCGAGGCGGAGACCGTCGGCTGAGGCCAAGGCTGAGTCCGAGCCCTGAGGTCGGGCGAGGCGGAGTTCGTCGTCTTCCGGGGCTGAGCCCGAGTCCGAGCCCTGGGATCGGGCGAGGCGGAGTTCGTCGTCTTCCAGGGCTGAGCCCGAGTCTGAGCCCTGGGGTCGGGCGATGCGGAGTTCGTCGTCTTCCGGGGCTGAGCCCGAGTCCGAGCCATGGGGTCGGTGATGCGGAGTTTCCTATGGCGCCTGAGGCCGGACTTGGCTGCTGTCAGCCTCACTCTGTCGAGTGGCACAGCAGTCGGAGCGGCGCAGGCGGCGCTGTCCTCTTGTCAGGCCGGTCAGTGTAGCGGCGAAGTGACTGCGGTCACTTCGGCTCTATCGACTGAAGGGCACGCGTCAGGATAAGGTGTCAGGCCACCTTTGCATTAAATGCTCCTGCGATATGGTCGGTCGGCGTGGTGACTTGGCCAAGGTTGCTTCTTGGCGAAGACTGGGCCTCGGGCGAGCCGAAGGTGTGTCCGTTGCTGGAGGGGGTCCTCGGGCGAGATGTAAATCCTCCGGGGTCGGCTGCCCTCGCCCGAGGCTGGGCTTGGGCGAGGCAAGATCGTGTCCCTTGAGTGGACCAAGCCTTGACTTAATCGCACCCATCAGGCCTTTGCAGCTTTGTGCTGATGGGGGTTACCAGCTGAGATTAGGAGTCTTGGGGGTACCCCTAATTATGGTCCCCGATAGTAGCCCCCGAGCCTTGAAGGGAGTGTTAATACTCGCTTGGAGGCTTTTGTCGCACTTTTTTGCAAGGGGATCGGCCTTTCTCGGTTGCATTTTGTTCCGGTGGGTGCGCGCGAGCGCACCCGCCGGGTGTAGCCCCCGAGGCCTTGGAGGAGTGGTTTGACTCCTTCGAGGTCTTAATGCGTTTCGCGATGCTACGGTCGGTCTGGTTGTTCCCTCATGCGAGCTGGCCGTAGCCCGGGTGCACGGTCGGGTCCCAAGTTCTCGGGCTGGTATGTTGACGCTGTCAACGGTTTGGCCGGAGCCGGGTTTGCGAGAGCAGCCCCCGAGCCTCCGCACAGAGCGAGAGGACGGTCAAGGACAGACTCGACTTTTTTACATACGCCCCTGCGTCGCCTTTCCGCAAGGAGGAGGGGGGAAAAGCGCCATGTTGCCCTTGGAGGGCGCCGAACATGGTGTCTCCAGTGAGCTGCTAACGGGTAATCCGAGTGGACGCCCGTGCCCCATTTGTTAGGGGTCGGCTAGAGGCCCGGAGGCGCACTCCAAAAGTACCTGCGGGTGATTTGCTGGACCCGGTCCCCTTTTGACGGGGTCCGAGTGCTCGATGCCTCCCTCTGATGGGATTCCGTTACAAGATCGTTCCCGCTGGTCTCGGAAATGTCCTAGGGTACCTCGGGAGCGTAGCCCGAGCCTTGGTTATGTATCGAACGTACCCAGGGTCATCCCTCGCTCTGCGTCTGAGGCGGCTATGAACCCTTTAAGGGCCAGCCTATGAACCCCTGATCAGTAGTGGGCGCGGAGCCCGAGTGGCCTGAGGCGGCCGTTGGACCCTTCCGAGGGCCGGCCTTCGAACCTCTAACCAGTAGTGGGCGTGGAGCCCGAGCGCTCCGAGGCGGCTGTTGAACCCCTCCGAGGGGCCAGCCTTCGAACCTCTGATCAGTAGGGGGGCTCGGGGCCCGTTTCCTTCGCGGAGGAGGATCCCTTTCGGGGTATCCCCTTTCCCAGTCCCTGTTGTAAGAGAGAGAAAGAGGAAAAGAAAAGGATACGAAATTGAATGACGTGGCGCACCTTTTTGACGCGGTCATTATGGCGAAGGCGAAGCGTCGCCCGCTTCTCCTGCCAAAGGTGCCGCCTGTCCCACCGCAGAGTTAATGTGATGAGACGAGTGGTTCGCGGGGCAGCCGTTGCGCGTGCATGAGTCGTTCGAGGAACGGGACACGGGAGTGCCGTCTTCACGCCGTGGGAGAGGGCTCTCCCGCTGTCCCAGGAGGGGACGTGAGCTTGGCTGACGACTTGACCGCTGCTTTCGCTCGCCTGCCACCACCATTACTGCCGGCCCATTTCTGGTCGTATCGACCGTCGCGCCTTCTCCCGCGGCTGACTGGCCCGTGACCGATGTGCTTGGTTGGCACTGTTGGGTCATGCGCAGGGTTGCCTCGAGTCGCGGTACTGGTTCCGCAGTCGAGGAGGCGCGGTAGTGGCGCGAGTGGCGGTGCAGTTTCTTGCACGTAGCAATCGGCGTGCCGGTTATATGATGTGTGGGCCTGGGCCTCCATGCTGGACGCGTCAAAGTCGAAAAGGTGCGCCCCTTTGGTGTGGTTGCATGCCGCCTGCATGGCGGTCCGCCCTTTCACCCGCTGGTCTGGGCGAAAGTGGAGGATTGCTCGTAACCGCTGGGCAGTTGCGTGTACCGCGCGCGCGGCGGTTTGGCTTCTTCTGCCCCTAGCCAGCTTGCATGACGCGTGGGACCCAGCCCCCGTGTCGTAGGGGGAGGACCTTGGAGCGTGTTGGAGAAGACTTAGCCCGTGATGGCTGAGGACGCAAGTGGGGAGAATTGCCTTTAAAAGGAGGGTGACCCCCTTGAAAGGCAACCATGTCTTCGCGCTCTCCTTATGCATCGCGTCTTTCCACCTTCTGAGCCCCCGGATGGGGGACACTCGCAGTCTTTCCGCCTTGTCGTCGGAGGAATGCAACTTCGCGGAAGTTGGTACCTTTCAGCCATCGTTCGGCTTCAAGGATTTTCATCAGGCAGCCCGGCCGCATCCCCTCGCCGGTGGTCACCCAAGACGATGACCACCAACCCCTTGGTGGGGAGAAGCAAGCCGGGCTACGATCTTGGTCCCGCCCTCATCTTCAAGGATCTTCATCATCCTGGCTGGGGCGGGGGCCGGGCTGAGCCGGAGCTCTGCCTCCTGGGCAGCTCCGCGGGTCACCTTCTCCCTCAGCATTCGAGGGAGAGGGCGCTCACCGGCCTAGCAGGAGGGTCAGACTTCGACAACGCGGGGCTGGTCGACAGCGAGCGTCGTCAGCTTCAGCGTGTTGGGCTCGCTGGCTCAGCTGGCTCTAGCTCGGCTCCCGGTGCCTCCTCCTGCCGCAAGAGCGGTCGTCGCGCCGCGTGCACCGGAGGACCGCCCAAGACGTCGAGCGCTGCTAGGGCGGCGTTCGTGTTTTGGGGCTGTCCTGCCTTTGCCCCGATACGGCGCTTCCGCGCGGAGGTCGGTGCTCCGCTCGTCCGGGAGGATCCGAGTGGGGATCTGCCGGTGGGCAGATGGCTTCCGTCGTCGGCGCTGAGGTGGTGGCGGCTGAAGAAGTCCTCGTCGCCAACGGGATCACCGCCACCATCCGCGCTCCGGGCCTCCGGCTCTTTGGCTTTGATAGCTTGTCCTCGCCCCTCGAGCAGAGACGTGGGCGAGGGCATTGTTGCGGCGGCGTCCGCCCTAAGGCCATCGCCGCTGCAGTTTGGCCACCTGGAGCGGAGGTTGTTGTCGCTGCTGCTGGAGCGGGCGGCGGCGGGCCACCTGGAGCCTTATCGCCCCGCGGGCGCTCCAATGTGGGGGGTTGTTCGTACCCGCGGAGGCGGAACCGGAGTTCCGTTTGTAATGGCACCTTGAGTGCCGGTGTTCTGTTCATTGTGGTTGTCGGGGCCTGAACATGTATGTATCTTCGGCACGGAGCCGTGTTTTTTCCTCATTTCGAGCACTAGGACTCGCCTGTCGGCTAACTGAACCACTTAACCAAGTGTGAGTTGCCTCGTGCGAAGGTGACGAGTGAGGTATCCGTATCCCGGAGGCGTAGGAGTCCCTCGGCTCGGTCGGCCTTGCCGCTCGAGGCTTCTCTTGCTTAGTTAAAGGAAACCCTCGGCCGCTCTTCGATGAGCCGAAGCCGGGGGCAGCGGTGTCAGCACGGATAGAGGCGGAGTTGGCTCGAAAAGAAGACTTCGTCGGCCGGAGCCTGGCCGGGCCGTCCACTGGCAGGACCGACGCCGGAGTCGAGTTGCCGAGGCCACGAGCCGGGCTGATGTCCTCGGGGGACAGCTGGCTGAGGCTTCTGGGTGGCCGGCCGAGCTGTCTGCTCGAGCCGAATTCCTGGAGAAGACCCCGCCGGCGATGGTCCGGGCGCGGTGCTGATGTCGTCCTTCAGAGTGGAGATCCTCCGACCGTGTCGCCGTCCGAGGCTAGGTCGGACTTCGCCGAAGGTGTAGTTGACGCCGAGGGTGCCGCTGCTCCCTTCGACTGTCAAGGTCCGAGCCTACAGGATCGGTTTATCTTGTAGTGTGCGTATGTTTTCTGCGGGCGCCGAGGCCCAAACACACTGTCGTTGTGTTGTAAAGATGCGTTTCTTTTCCTCTTGTTTCGAGTATCTGGACTTATTTATCGGTAACAGAATTGTTTGTCCGAGCGAGAGTTACTTTTCACGGAAGGTGATGAGTGAGGTATCCGTATCCCGGAGGCGTAGGAGTCCCTCGGCTCGGTCAGCCTTGCCGCTTACGTGTACTCTTACTCGTCCGTAGGGTTCTGTTATCGATATAGTCGAGAAGGCCCGAAAAATCGTTTCGGCAGAAGAGTTTTCGAGCGTGAAGACTTGTTCGGTCCGCGGAATCACCTATCAGAGCGTGAGTTACTTATCGTAGAAGGTGATGAGTGAGGTATCCGTATCCCGGAGGCGTAGGAGTCCCTCGGCTCGGTCATCCTTGGCTGCTTACGTGTACTCCGTCGTTTTCAGGATCCCACTTTCGAAGTAGTCGAAAAGCACGAAAGACATTCTGGCAGAAAAGATCTTTTTCTGAAGAAAATTTTGATGCAGAGGGGGTTCCCCCCTTCTAGCCCCCGAGGGAGGGTCGGGCTTTGCCGAGGCAAGGCTGACCCTTCCTTGATGGTTGGACTTCGTGTGTGAACGAGGTGTATGAACAACTTGAAAGCATCTTAAGGGTAGAAGCGACGTAGCTGTCGGATGTTCCAAGCGTTGTTGTAGACCTCGCCTTGACTGTTGGCCAGCTTGTACGTCCCGGGCTTCAGAACCTTGGCGATGACGAACGGCCCTTCCCAGGGAGGCGTGAGCTTGTGCCGCCCTCGGGCGTCTTGTCGCAGCCGAAGCACCAAGTCGCCCACCTGGAGGTCTCGGGACCGAACCCCTCGGGCGTGGTAGCGTCGTAGGGACTGCTGATACCACGCCGAGTGTAGCAAGGCCATGTCCCGAGCCTCTTCCAGCTGGTCCAGTGAGTCTTCTCGGTTAGCTCGATTGCTTTGGTCGTCGTAGGCCCTCGTCCTCGAGGAACCGTATTCTAAGTCTATGGGCAAGATGGCCTCGGCCCCATAGACTAGAAAGAACGGTGTGAAGCCCGTGGCTCGGCTCGGCGTTGTCCTTAGACTCCAGACCACCGAGGGGAGCTCCTTCATCCATCGCTTGTCGAACTTGTTGAGGTCGTTGTTGGCACTTGCTCTCAGCAGCAAAGAGGCCAGCAAGGGTGAGCGGTGGTGACAACAGGGTTACGTGCACGGGGGCAATAGCTCTGTTGATCTAGCCTCTCACGGGCACTGTGCGGGGGTATTTATAGGTGTCTGAGTGCCCAGCGTCTTGTGTTAAGGACGCATGTGCCCTCAGACACCTATTTTATCCCCAGAATATTCCCATAAAGCAGGGTTACAAACTGTAATTACAAGTATTCCTTTACAAGTTAGGCCCGTAATACAGAGGCAGCCACGCGGGGTCCGTTACAATGGGCCAGATCGCACGTGGGCCTTGGGACTGAACGAGGACGCGCCGTGGGAGGACGTCGCCGCAGGCCTTCGTCAAAGTGCCGAGTCCTGCGAAGGGTGTCCCTGCCCGCTTTGTCTCTGTCGGACCAGCGGCTGCAGCGAAGGCCTCGAGCGAAGGGTGGCGTCTTGCCTTCGCCCCAACATTTGCCCTCCGAGGGACCAGTTCGACAAAGTCACCTGGTGCCGAAGACGTCGCTAGATGGCGGAGACGCTGCCCTCGCTCGAAGTGGTTCCGCGGGGGTTTTTGATGTGACCGTTGATGGACGGCGTACTGTTGGATTGCGGGTTTCCCGAAGCGTCGCGGCCTGTCGGGTTGCGGGTTTCCCGAAGAGCCGCGCCCTGCCTATAAAAGGGGGCGGGGGCGGCGCTGTTTGAACTCTGCCTTCCGCGCTCCATGAAACCCTAGCCGCCCGCCGTCTCGCTGCTCCTTTTCATCCGCTGCTCCCTTTGCTCGCCGGCGTTCTGGCTCGAGTGAAGCAGACCGCCCGCCGCCGACGACGGTACATAGCCATGCCATCCTCTTCTTCTTCCGCCGACGCCACGCCGCCGGCCGCCGCCTCGTCTGAGGAGACGTTGAGTGACGTGATGGTGGAGGAGTTGCGCGCCGGCGACTCTGTTGAATTTGGTGTGTCACGGATGACGTCAGCCCGTATTGAAGATATGCAGCGGTTGGGCTACTTTGGCGGCGGAGTCGCTCGTGCTCCGGGGACGGAGGAAGTCCCCGAGCCGGAGGGCGAGTTGGTTGTTTTCGAGGCGTTCTTCGTCGCCGGACTCCGCTTGCCTGCGCACCGGTTTGTCGGCGAAGTCCTGCGTAGATTCAGCGTTCAAATACATCAGCTGACACCGAACGCCATAGTGGCGCTGGCGAAGTATGTCTGGGCGACGACTTCGTACGGCGGACAGCCGTCAGTTGAAGTTTTTGCGAAGAATTATTGTTTGCATTGGCAGAAAAGGATGGTTGAGGACGGAGTTGCCTAGTTCGGGTCGTGCACATTCACGCCGAAGACCGGCAAGACCACAATGCCAGTGGTGGAGTTGGTCCCGTGCGCCCGCAACAAGTGGGGCAATTGGAATGAATTTTGGTTTTATGTTGCTGAGGCTACTGTCGAAGGCCGTGAAGGGCTCCCCGTGTCCTTAATGTGCTCTCACTATTACTCTGCGTATCCACCTTATGAAGTGGCAGAAGAGGATGCAGACGAAGGGGCCCTTCGGTGCGCCGCCGGTCAGAGCAGCGGTCGAGATTTAGTTGAAGAGTTCGTGGCGTACGGGGTCTGGCCCTTGGCGCACGGCTGGGCGCTGGGCGAAGTATGCCCTCGTCAGATGCCCTTTCACGGAGGAAGGGTGGTGCGAAGTCCTGCCTTCGCACTGAATTTGCGAAACCGTGACCCGGCCGCCTTTGTGCGTGATGCGGAGGACTTGGCGGTGCGGCTCGTGGGGCGTTATGTGCCGAGGACGGAAGGCCAGCGCAGCTTTGACATCCGCGGGTCAAATGAACGTTTGAACAGGGTCTTCGAATTAAATCAACTGTCGTACGACGGCTACCCTGGTCAAGACGAAGCGGACCGCCGTGGGAAAAAACCGGCGGTGGAGACTGGAGGCGACCCTGCGCTGGTGGCCGCCGCTTCCTCGAAAAAGAGAAAATTAGGTACTGCGATGGGAAGACTTGGGGTGTCTGATAGTTTCGCTAGAGAGTTAATGAGGACGTGTGCGGCCCCGGGGGAGAGGATGTCTTCGCCCGAGCTTCGGGAGTCTTCGGCTCGGATGCTGAGGGTTACCGGGGGTTGTTGGCCTAAAGACATTCCTATCCCCTGCGCGGCTGAGGAGGACTGTTTTACATCTCGTATGGTTCATCGGTGGAGAGTTTTTCCTTATGGGCGAAATATCGGTCATGTTGTGTGGGCAGTGATGGACAAGGATCGCCAAGGGGCGGCGCGTAAACGCCAGGCGACTGTGAGGGTTCACGAAGCTCGGCCGAAGAGGCAGCGGGGAACGGCGAAGGCGGAGGCCTCCGGCGGAGGCAAGCCGCCGCTGCCGGCGAAGGTGGGCGCCTCTGCGCCTGGCAAGGCGCCGGAGGTGACGGTGGGCGCCGGAGGCCCCAAGCTGACGAGGGTGGTGCCGTCTGTCAGCGGAGTGGCGGAGGCTGCGAAGGCGGCCCGAACGTTATCGCCGCCCGGCAAACGCGTTGCCGACTTCGGCACCGAGATTAATGTGGAGGATTATCTTGGGGGTAAGTCTATGTAAATATATACACACGGTTTTTTTTTTAATTTGTTGACGCGTTGCAGGGTCGGACGAGGGCCCGCTTGCTCTAGTTGTGCCTGGCGCGGCGATCGCGACGGCTGCGCCAGCGCCGAAGGCGGGGGGAGAGACCCTTGGCGCCGGAGGCGAGGTGTCTGCCCTCGCGCTGGTCAGGGATGAGGCGGGCGCGGCGACCCGCCGGCTGAGGGGAGCGACGGAGGCGTTGAGTCGAGCGACGGAGGCGCTGAGTCAGGTCCGCCGAGCCATGCCCTCTCCGCCCCCCCTCCTTTTTTTTTACGCAACGGCCTTGCGTGTGCTCTGCAGGTGGCTGACTTCACCAGCCGCACCGCGTCGGGGGCCCTTACGGCAGCTTTGACTGCCGAGGTCGAGGGACTTCGGACGCAACATGATGACGCTGTCCGTGAGAAGTCGGCCTCCGACAGCAAGTGCCGCAAACTGGCGGAGAAGGTGGCCGCCCTGGAGAAGGAGAAGGCTGACCTTCGGCGCCAGCTGGCGGGGGAGAGGAGGGAGGCCAACGAAGCCATCGCCAAAGAGCAGGCTGCTCAGGCGGAGGCCAGGCTGGCGCGGGCGGAAGGCAATATCGCCAAGGAGCTCGCCGGAGAGCTGCAGCGGCGGCTTACTGCCCTCGAGAGCCGCACGGAGGGGGCCGAGGCCGCGATGCGAGCGGAGGCCGAACGGACGCGCACGCAGCTCATGACTGCATACCGCGAGCTAGGTGTGCGGATGGGTGACTTCGAGGTGCCGGAGCGAGAGGCCGGACTTCGCTGTCTGGAATGGGTGCAGGAGGAGCTGCAGGAGCTCCCCACTGTCTTGGCGGGGTTGATGGCGTTCACCTCCCTGGTCACCTGCGAGGCAGCAATGAACGCGCTCTCTCGCGAAGGCTGCCGGCACTTTGAGGCCCTCGACCAGGCAGATGAGGATTTTGGGCGAGATATCTTTGAGGTCGAAGACCCCGTGGTGAAGGAGTCCGCCGGGGCCCTCTATGACCGGATGTGGAGTTCATACGGTTGTGAGGTGGTCCGGGCGCGGGCCGAAGCTGCGAGGGCTCAGGTAACGTTGCCGCTTGCTCGGCGTTTGCTGGATGCGGTCTGTGCGTGTGTTTGCTGAATTTTTGTGCGTTTTGTCTTAGGCGGAGCGCGGCGAGCGGGTGGACGACTTCGGGGCGCTGAACAGCGCGCTGCCTGACCCGGAGACGACCCCTGCGGAGGCCGCGACTGGAGTCGCCCCGGGACCGACCCCGGAGACCGCGGAAAATGCACCATGCGCCCCTGCACCTGCTGCGGCCGGCGAAGACCTTCCCCCAAAGGTGGCCGAAGGCGCGCCCGATGCCCCCGCAGCTGCTGTGCCGAGCGCTGAAGATCCAGCGGAGGTGGGGGCAACGGCGGAGGCCTCGGCGGAGGCTCCCGCAGCGGCAGGGCCTTCGCAGGTGGCATAGGTGGTGTTTAGGGTTGAGGAATTTTTGGATGTTGTACTGAATTTTGGTTGCTGCGCAGGTTCAAGATTTTGGGCCTGCGCACGCAATCGCTACTACTGAGTTTTTGGCGGCTTCGACCGAGGAAGATGGAAATGAATATGGTGGGTCTGTTTCTGAGTTTTTTGATTTTACTGACTCTGGGAGCTCGGTTGAGTGGACTGAGGAGTCTTCGGAGGGGGACTTGGATTATTTTGCGGCCTTGGACGTGGCTGCGGCGGAGGCTGCGTCACACGCTGCGGACGCGCCAGACGTGCCCGGTCCTAGCACCGGGCACCGACGACGAAGGGCGGTTGCAAAGCGTAGGATTAGTGCGGAGGAAGGGGCCCGGCTTCGCGTTAGCAGGGCTGGTCGGCAGGAGCTGCTGTCTTTGCCGGCCGCCGCTGGTGCAGGGGAAGGGGAGCTGCGAAGCCTTTTTGCGGGTGAAGAGCTTAGGATAATGTTGTTTAATTATAGAGAAATGGGGATTATTCCTAAGGTTGAGCCGATGTAGGGCGCGGTGCCCTCGCTTGTGTGTGTAAGGGCTTGTAAAATGGAGTTGTGTGCCCTCGCGTGCCTGTGCCTGCGAGGGCCGTGTACTTTGTCTAGTGTGATTGGTTATGCTGTGCCAGTATGATTATAATTGGTCTTGGTATCGTTTCTGCTTTTGTTGTACTGGGTCGGCTGCGCCCTTGGGCGGCGCTTGCGTGAGGTCTTTGCGATAGGCTTCGGATTTTGCGCGCTTGTGCTTAGTCCGGCTGCACCTTTCGGCGACTTCTGCGCGGATAGTCTTCGCGATAGACTTCGGATTTTTGCGCACTTGTTGTGCTAAGTCCGGCTGCACCCTTAGGCGACTTCTGCGCGGATAGTCTTCGCGATAGACTTCGGATTTTTGTGCACTTGTTGTGCTAAGTCCGGCTGCACCCTTAGGCGACTTCTGCGCGGATAGTCTTCGCGATAGACTTCGGATTTATGCGCACTTGTTGTGCTAAGTCCGGCTGCACCCTTAGGCGACTTCTGCGCGGATAGTCTTCGCGATAGACTTCGGATTTATGCGCACTTGTTGTGCTAAGTCCGGCTGCACCCTTAGGCGACTTCTGCGTGGATTGGTCGCACGCGAGGGTAGCTAGCGCTTAGCCTCGCGGTGACTTCGAATTGGTCGAATGCCGAAGACCGTTGTTGTGGTCTTTTTTCGACACATGCTTTTGCGGGGGATTTTTCTCACATGTATTACATGGCTCCGCCTCATTAAAAACCTCACCCCCCGGGAGGAAAAGAGTGCGGGCCAGTACAAGATTGTTTGCGGCGAATTACAAGGGCGAAATCAGCCCTAAATGGGTCAAACAAAAAATTTGCGAAGGTTGTCGACGTTCCAGGAGTGCTCTAGGTCCTCGCCGTTTGGCGTTGTGAGCCTGTAAGCACTGGGGGAAGCTTTTGACTTGACTATGAAGGGGCCCTCCCACTTGGGCTCCAACTTGCCCTTGGACTCCGTCCGAGCTGTTCGGATGAGTACGAGGTCCCCCTCGCTGAACTCCCTCGGGATGACTGCGCGGTCGCGCCATGCTTTGGTCTGGGCCTGATATTTGTTTAGGGCCTGCAGGGCGAAGACCCGGTCTCCGTCAATGAGATCTTTTGAGGTTGGCTCATCCACGTCGGGGACGGCTGACGGAACTGTGCGCGGGGACCCATGCTTTATTTCTTGCGGGGTCATTGCCTCCGATCCGTATAGAAGTCGGAAAGGAGTAAACCCGGTCGCCCTGCACTCGGTTGTGTTTAGCGCCCAGACTGCCTCTGGTAATAAATCGGTCCATCTGCCTTTTCTTTCATCGAGGAGCATCTTTTTGACAGCTGTGAATATTTTCCCATTGGCGCGCTCCACGACCCCGTTGGACTGCGGATGATAGACTGAAGCGAAGGCAAGCTTGGTGCCGATGGAGAAACAAAAATCCTTGAAATCTTGGCTGTCGAACTGCTTGCCGTTGTCGACTGTTAGCTCGGACGGTACTCCGAAGCGGCAAACGATGTTCTGCCAGAAGAATTTTTGGGCAGTCTTTGATGTGATTGTGGAAACAGCCCTCGCTTCAATCCATTTGGTGAAGTATTCGACAGCTACGAAGGCGAACTTAAGGTTCCCCTGAGCGGTGGGCAGGGGCCCGACGATGTCCAGGCCCCAGCGCTGGAGAGGCCATGTATGGGCAATCAGCTTTGTATATTGCGAGGGGTTGCCTGACCGAGGGGAGAACTTCTGGCAGGCTTCGCAGGACCTCGTGACCCGATTTGCGGCGCAGATCATTGCGGGCCAGTAAAACCCTTGACGGATCACCTTGGCAGCCAGGGCCCTTGGCCCTGCGTGCGAGCCGCACGTGCCACTGTGGACTTCGTGTAGGATCTGCATGCCTTCGGTTTCAGTGACGCATTTGAGCATAGGCTGACTGACCCCTTTCTTGTACAGTTGGCCCTCGATCAGAGCGAAGTCCCGGCTTCGATGTCTGAGGCGCTTTGCCTCACTGACGTCGGCTGGATGATAGTACCCCTGTAGGAACAGGGTTATTGGTGCCCTCCAGTCTTCTGTCATGATTAGGTTGACTATACGGTGGCCTTCGCTATCATTAGTGATCTGGAGCCCTTCGGGGCTCCGGACAGCTGGAGTGCCGATGGTGTGGAAAAACACGTCGGAGGGCAGGGGCTCGCCCCTGGCGGCGGCCTTGGCTAAGGCATCGGCCTCCTTGTTCTTGGCCCTATCCACATGCTGCAGGGTGAATCCCTTGAATTGTCTCTCGAGACTTCGGATAGCCGCGAGGTATTGCATGAGGGCGGGGTCTTTTGCTGCATAGTCTTTCTCGACCTGACCGGCAACTATCTTGGAGTCTGTTTTGATGATACATGTGGTGACTCCGAGGGCCCTTAGCTTGCGGAGGCCGAGGATGACTGCTTCATACTCTGCTATGTTGTTTGTACATTTGTCGGATTCCAGAGCGAAGCTGAGGCGTGCTGCATATCTGTGTTTGACTCCAGCTGGCGAGGTGACGACTGCAGCGACGCCTGCCCCCGCATGACACCATGCACCGTCGCAATGGATAGTCCAGACCTTTTCTGTGGATGGGTCCGGCTGCGTTACTGGCCCAGTCCAGTCGACGACGAAGTCTGCCAGGACTTGCGACTTGATAGCTGTTCTGGGTTCGAAGCTGATGTGGTAGCCAGAGAGTTCGGCTGCCCACTTGGCAATCCTCACTGATGCCTCCGGGTTCCTGAATAGTTCGCCGAGCCCCCTGTCTGAGGTGACTCGGACCTTGAATGCTTCAAAATAATGACGCAGCTTGCGCGAGGACATAACAACTGCGTAGGCAATCTTCTCCAGCTCTGTCATGTTGCATTTGGACGGTGTCAGGACTTCGGAGACATAGTAGACAGGGCACTGTCTGACTGCGCCCTCGACTGTCTGCTCCTGCACCAGTGCCGCGCTGACCGCGTGCGGCGAAGCCGCGACATAGAGCAATAAGGGGAGCGAGGAGTCGGGGCTCGTGAGGATGGCCAGCTCCGACAAGTACTGTTTTAGTGAGGCGAAGGCCGCTGCTTGCTCCGGTCCCCAAGCGAAGTCCTTCGCTCCGCGGAGTGTTTTGAGGAAGGGGAGACTTCGCTCGGTGGACTTGGAGATGAATCTGTTGAGAGCTGCCATCCTGCCTGTCAGGCGCTGGACGTCCCTGGCGGACTGCGGAGGCGACATATCGACGATGGCCTGGATCTTGGTTGGGTTGGCCTCGATGCCGCAGCGGGACACCAGGTAGCCCAATATCTTGCCCTGGCGAACACCGAAAACGCACTTTTCCGGGTTTAGGCGGAGTCGTGCATCTCGCATGTTCGCGAATGTCTCTGCTAGGTCGGCGAGATGGTCCTCCTTATTCTTGCTGGCGACGACGATGTCGTCCACATATGTGAATATATTTCTGCCGACCTGCCCCTCGAGCACTGTTTTGGTGAGTCTGGAGAAGGTGGATCCGGCATTCTTGAGACCCTCCGGCATTCTGACAAAGCAATAAGTGCCGAAGGGTGTTATAAAGCTGGTGCTAGCCTTATCTTCCTCCTTCATGTATATCTGGTGATAGCCGGAGAAGCAGTCGAGGAGGGACATGACCTCGCATCCGGCTGCGCTATCGACTATTTTGTCGATCCGCGGCAACGGGAAATTGTCTTTTGGGCAGGCCTTATTGAGACTGGTGAAGTCTATGCACATGCGCCATTTTCCGCTTTTTTTCTGCACCATCACAACATTGGAGAGCCACGTGGGGTAAGCCACTGGCTCGATGAATTTAGCCTCCAGGAGGCGATGCACCTCCGCCTTGGCGGCCTCTGTCTTTTCGTCTGACATTTTGCGAAGCTTTTGCTTTTTGGGTCGCACCGAAGGGTTAATCCCCAAGCTGTGCTCAATTATGGCTCGGCTGACTCCGACCAGATCGAGGGCAGACCAGGCGAAGACATCCTTATTCTTGGCCAAGCAGCAGAGAAGTCTCTCTTCTTCAAGTGAGGTGAGGTCTTCGCTGATAGTTACTGTCTGCTTGGGCGTGGCCTGATCGAGGGGGACGGTCTTGGTCCCATCTTGGCACTGCAACTGTGCCTTGTCGTGCTGCTTGTCGGTTGGGCTGGCCGGCGCAGGGACCTCGCGCTGGGTCGTGAGACAATGTACATTTCTCTGACCGGGCACGAAGTCCCGCTCAATGTTGCGCGCCGTCTGCTGGTTGCCGTAGACTGTGATAGCGCCTAGCGGGCCTGGTATCTTCATACATAGGTACAACCCGTGGATGGCGGCTTCGAACTTGTTGATGGATCCCCGGCCCATGATGGCGTTGTATGGATATACCATGTCGACAATGTCGAAGGTTACTTGCTCACTTCGGGCATTGGGCGCTACACCGAAGGAGAGGGGCAACTCTATCTTGCCAACTGGAAAGGTGCCCTTGCCGCCGAAACCATACAACGGGTTGTCCGAAGGCTTCAGCAAGCTGTGGCTTATACCCATGCGGTCGAAGGCGTGGAGGAAGATGATGTCCGCCTGACTGCCGTTGTCGACTAGGACTTTGTGTAAGTCCCAGCCTACCACGCTGCAATTGATGACCATAGCGTCGATGTGGGGGGCGCTGCGTAGGTCGACGTCTCGTGCGTCGAAGGTTAGCGGTATGTGGGACCACTTCGTCTGCACGTCTGGGCCAGTGACGGCGACGTGGTTGATGCTGCGGTAGTGGTCCCGCTTCTGCCGCTTGGTGTCGAAGTCAGTGCTGGACCCCCCCGTTATCATGTGAATGACTCCGCGATATGGTTGATCGGCGAAGTCTTCCTGTTTTGGGGCGTGGGGGATGTTTTGGTGTTGCTGGTGTGGCGGTGGGGGTGGAGGAGGTACGATTTGTACTTCCTGATGGTGTTGGTAAGCGTGGTGCGGTGGATGCGGAGCGGGAGCGTGGATATATGGTGGAGGGGGTGGCTGGTAATTATGCGCGACAATTCTGGGATTGTCGGCTGGCTGCGCCCGCGCCATTCTGTCTCTGGTGGCCTTCGTCTCGGGGCAGTCTTTGGTCTGGTGGGCGCAGTCTTCGCCGTGGAAAAGGCAATAGAATCGGCGCGGCGGCTGCTGCGCCCGCCCTCGACCCCTGCCGCGTGTTCCATTTCCGCGGCCCTGGGGGGGATATTCCTGGCGGCGAGGGGGATCAGCAGCAGGCTGTTGATTGACGATGTTGTGCACTTGCTGTTGACTGCGGCCATCTCGACCGGAGTCTGGTTGCGGAGTCCTCGTCCACGTGCGGCTGGACTGCGGGGCATCTTTGGGCTTCCGCTGTGACTCAACCTTGCGCTGGTGGAGCTCTTCGGATTTGGCATATTTTTCGAAGAGCTGATATAGCTCCTGCAAGCTCTTGGGTGGATCTCTGATACAATGGCTGTAGAGGACGCCAGCCCGAAGGCCATTGATGGCGTAGTGGATAGCAATCTGATCGTCGACAGAGGGCAGCTGTGACTTGAGTGTTAAGAACTTGCGGTAATACTCCCGCAGAGTCTCCTTTTCCAGCTGTTTGCAAAGCGAGAGCTCGGCCAAAGCGTCGGTGTCTGGACGGTACCCTTGGAAGTTGAGGAGGAACTTGTCCCTGAGACTTCGCCACGAATCAATGGACAGCGGAGGCAATCTGGTGAACCAGGTGAGTGCTGGGCCCTCTAGTGCGATGATGAAAGACTTCGCCATTGTGGCGTCGTCTCCTCCGGCGGATGCAACGGCGACTTGATAACTCATGATGTACTGCGCCGGGTCGGTGCTGCCGTTGTACTTGGGGTATGCCCCCGTTCGAAAGTTAGCTGGCCAAGGTGTCACTTGTAGGTGTGGCGCCAGGGGACTTCGCTCGTCGAGGTAGTTGACCCCTTGGAATGGTGCGCCGTGCTGGGAGACGTAGTCATGCTGGGGGAAACGAGGGTTCTCCGGCTGCGCCCGGTGCTGCAGGGGTGGGCCATGCTGCCGGCCGAGGTGGCCTTCGCGCGTGTCCTCCGGTTGTGTGCGCTGTTGGAGGGGTGGCTCTTGCTGTAGACCGAGGTGGCCTTCGCGCTGCATCAGCGCGATCTCGCGCTCGAGGTCTTGGGCTTTCTGCTCCTCGTCGCGTATCATTTGCCGCACTTTGGCTAATGCGGACACACGCTGGCGCTTGGCCTCCAGTATCTCTTTCTGCCTCTGGAGATTGCGGTTCCTGAGGCGCAGGGCGCGCAGCTGCAGCTGTTCTTCTGTTGAGACGCCGAGGACCTCACCGTCCTCGGTGAGGTCCGCGCCTTCCAGTGGAGCGAAGCCTGGGGGCGGCTGTGACTGTCCTTCGGTTCCGCAGGTGCGGAAGGTGTCGTCTTCGCCGGTGTGGGGAACATTGTCTTCAGTGGGCTCTTGGTGGGTGGATTGGGTGAGGACGAGGGCCTTGCCCTTTCTTGCGGCCGGCAGTGCTGCCTTCGCAGCCTCGTCAGCCTTGGGGTTAGCTCTCTTGGGTGCCATCGCGGGTGGTTTTATCGTAGCACGAACGGTGGGCGCCAAATGTTGGCACTTGCTCTCAGCAGCAAAGAGGCCAGCAAGGGTGAGCGGTGGTGACAACAGGGTTACGTGCACGGGGGCAATAGCTCTGTTGATCTATAGGTGTCTGAGTGCCCAGCGTCTTGTGTTAAGGACGCATGTGCCCTCAGACACCTATTTTATCCCCAGAATATTCCCATAAAGCAGGGTTACAAACTGTAATTACAAGTATTCCTTTACAAGTTAGGCCCGTAATACAGAGGCGGCCACGCGGGGCCCGTTACGATGGGCCAGATCGCACGTGGGCCTTGGGACTGAACGAGGACGCGCCGTGGGAGGACGTCGCCGCAGGCCTTCGTCAAAGTGCCGAGTCCTGCGAAGGGTGTCCCTGCCCGCTTTGTCTCTGTCGGACCAGCGGCTGCAGCGAAGGCCTCGAGCGAAGGGTGGCGTCTTGCCTTCGCCCCAACAGTCGTGGTAGATCCGTGGCTTGAGTCCTTGCAGGATCATGCCGTTGGCACGCTCTACTTGCCCATTCGTCATGGGGTGAGCCACGGCGGCCCAGTCCACCCGAATGTGGTGATCCTCGCAGAAGTCCAGGAACTTTCTGCCGGTGAACTGGGTGCCATTGTCTGTGATGATGGAGTTCGGGACCCCAAAGCGATGGATGATGTTGGTGAAGAACGCCACCGCCTGTTCGGACCTAATGCTGTTTAGGGGTCAGACCTCGATCCACTTGGAGAATTTGTCGATGGTGACCAGCAGGTGCGTGTAGCCCCCGGGTGCCTTCTGCAAGGGGCCGACGAGGTCCAGACCCCACACAGCAAACGGCCAGGTGATGGGTATGGTCTGTAGATGTCACACCCGGTTTTAGAAGGCAAACCGAATGCGAACCATGTACGTGCCAGGATCAGTTATTCACGTACACAGCAGTTACATAATATGGACATCATCACACAGTGCTCAAAATAGTATTAATAAGGGAAATAGTCGATTACATCATACGTCTGAGACGTCCATATAGTTCTTACAATAAATCAAAGTGCGGAAAATAAACGTAGATAACGTGGCCTTCACAGGCAGCCGACTGGGGGTTGCCGCTAACCCACACCTAGAACTCGTCGTAATCTTGGAACTCCTGGAAGTCTCCTTCCACAGCTTCATCTTCGCCTGAGCAGGGGTTGCAATGCTGACAACCTGGGGGGGGGGGGGGTTTGGTGTGTAGAGCAAGGGTGAGTACACATCAACATACTCAGCAAGTATCCTGTTTGGCTGTAGTGGACTAGCTGTATGTGAGGATAAGTCAAGCAGTTGCTTTTAGTTGGTCAGATTATTACTTACTAGTAGAAAGCCAAGTTTTAGCATTAACCCAAGTTATTAACCCAAACGTACTCCTTTCCAAACGGAAAGAGTACCACTTACCAGCACCATAGTCATAACCAAAACCATCAATCTCATAACCACCTGTACCAAAATATCTCTGATCAAGTATCACTAATCATTGGAGCTCCCTTGGCCGCTCATAACCGCGAGCACGGCTGATATATCAGTTTTTCAAACACTCTGTAGAGGTTGTGCACTTTACCCACAAGCCGTGATTCCCATTCTGCCCGGAGAGAGCTACTCCCCATTGACCACTACCTAGGTGGCCTAGCAGGGCATCACTACGTAGCCTTTACAAAGATTCCCCGGGGCTGTAGCCACCCGTTAGGTTTCCTAAATGTACCGCACTCCTCCCCAAGGGACAAATCAACCTTGGCAGAGCGAGCCGCATACACCGAGCCCCATTGACGGCACGACGGCTAAGTGAACTACACCCCGGATCCTCTAATTATTCAGCTAAGGGCACCCCATTCCACCCTCATGGTTGCACTGTTTTCTCGGGCGGTCATCCATAGAACAGGTCCTTACGGAGAGGCACTCGAGAAACCGCTCGAGCCCCCTTGAAGGTCACAAGTACAACATCATCATAAGAGAAGGGAAAACAGCGTATCATAGATAATCTCATCATGTTCATTGATTAGAGTTGAGCAATAGCATAAAGCTAAACAGTAATAATCCAACCCAAATAGGTAAGCAAGGATAGGGATAACAAAAGCTAGTCAATCCTTAGGCATAAATGTGTAAAGCGGGAGGTGAATTAAAGAATGAATAGGACATAGATAGGTCAAAGGACACTTGCCTCCACCAAACGACTGCTGCTCAGGGGCTTCTCCTGCGGGTTCCTCGGGCTCTTCAACTGGATCGTTCTCTATGCGAGCGCAAACATACATACATCCACATATTTAATACAAAAGAACAGTACACCATACAATAGAATGCAATAAGTAAACAGACGTTCTACGCAGGCTCGCGAGTACGGTTAAGAGAGAAAGAGGAAAAGACAGTCGAGAAACGATAACGTTACATGATTATAAATTTAGCCACTCGCTTAATGGAAGGAATTTAAGGTAGACACTATGTTTAGCATAAAGTAAAGTCATGTTTCATGTCTAATTATTATAAGCAGGTGGAGATAAATAAAAGGATGGTCGCGCGGCGAGACGCGCGACAAAGCTCTCTAAAACAAATTAAGAAGTTAACGAATCGTCGCGCGACCGAGCACGCAACGAGACACTTCGCCTTAGTTACGAGGAGACGTTAAGCGTCGCGCGACGAAGCGCACGACGGCATACGTCGACTAAACTGAGTCCAAAGTGGAACGTCGCGTGAATACACACGCGGCGCTACACCTTAAACAACCTGAAACAAAAAATGGATCGTCGCGCGACGAAGCGCACGACGCAACACAAGATAGAATCTGAATTTAGACAAATCCGTCGCGCGGCGAAGCGCGCGACGCAACACGCTAATTAACGAATAATCATCGCGAACGCGGGCGAGCGAAAATACGGTCGGGCGAGGCCGGGACGGGGAAACGAGCGGGCGAGCTGGGGCCAGGGCGGTTGAACCGGCCAGGGGGCGGTTGAACCGGCCGGGGCCGAGCGGGCGAGCCGAGGGCGAGCCGGGGCGCCGCCGCGGGGAGGGGGCGAGCGGGCGAGCCGAGGGGGCGAGCCGGGGCGGGGCCGGGGAGGGGCAGGGGGCGAGGCCGAGCGCCGCCGGGGCCGGGGTCGGGCAGGGGGCGGGCGGGATCGCCGCCGGGGAGGGAGGGGGAGGGGAGCCGCGCCGCCGCGCCGAGGGCCGAGCGGCCGAGCGCCGCCGGGGAGGCCGAGCGGGCGGGCGCCGCCGGGGAGGGGCAGGGTCGGGGGGCCGAGCGGGGGGGCCGGGGCACCACCGCGCCGAGGGGCGGGCAGGGGGCCGCGCGGGGCCGGGCGGGGGGCGGGCGGGATCGCCGCCGCGCCGGGAGGGGCGGGGACGCCGCGCGGGCCGGGGTGGGGGGAAGCGCCGCCAACGAGGGGCGGGGACGGGGTCGGGCGCCGCCGCGCCGAGCAGGGGCGGGGACAGGCGCCGCCGCGGGCGGGGGAGGGCGGGCGCCGCCGCGAGCAGGGGAGAGGGAGGGCGCGCGTGGGGAAGAAGAGGAGGGGGAGGGAGAGAGAGAAGAGAAGGGGAGGGGAGCTCACCTCGGGGTCCAAGATCCGGTGATCGCCGTCTCCAAATCCTAGGGCACCACGGGGAGAGAGAGGTGGAAGAGGGAGAGGAGAGGTTGTTGCGCGGGAGATCCAAATGAGAGAGAGAGAGGGGAGGGGGGCGCATGGGGGGGGGGGGTTTTGGGCGCCGGGGGCGCGCAGGCCGAGGCGGGCCGGGCCGGCTGAGCTGGGCTAGGTTGGGCCGGGCCACCTTGCGGATCGAAAACCCACGACGAGCGCGACCACTAAACGGAATTAAATCGCGAACCGAAATCCGGAACGGAACGAGACGAACATTCAACATCAGACAAAGAAATGTGCTTCGGCATGATGCAACACCCATGACACTTAGGTTTTGGTTTATACATAACACGGACACCTGTCGCTATACTGGTTTGAAATTGGGAAGAAGGGACAAACGGGGAAAGAGAAAAGAGAGTAACGCCCGAATTTGGTGAGAGAAAAGAAGAAAAAATTCTACCCCCAAATTCAGGGCGTTACAAACCTATCCCCCTTAAAAGAATCTCGCCCTCGAGATTCAGGGTTGGCTAGCAAAGAGCTCAGGGTATTTAGCCATCAGATCATCTTCACGCTCCCAGGTTGCTTCTTCCTCAGAGTGATGATTCCATTTGACTTTGCACATTCTGATGGTCTTCCTTCGGGTGACTCTGTCTGCAATCTCAAGGATCTGAGCTGGCTTCTCAACATAGGTCAAATCCTCCTGGACCTCAAGACCTTCCACTGGCAACTGCTCTTCTGGCACACGCAAGCACTTCTTCAACTGAGACACATGAAAGACATCATGCACAGCAGACAAATTCTCGGGCAAACTGAGCTGATAGGCCACTTCTCCTCGTCTTGCAAGAATCTGATACGGACCAATGTAGCGGGGTGCTAGCTTGCCTTTCACTCCGAATCTTCTGACTCCTCTGATCGGTGACACTTTCAGATAGACAAAGTCTCCGACTTCGAAACTCAGCTCTCTTCTTCTTGTGTCTGCATAGCTTCGCTGCCTCGATTGCGCTATCTTCAGATTCTCTCGAACCATCTTGATGTTCTCTTCGGCTTCAAGCAAAATGTCTGGCCCAAATACTTGTTTCTCTCCAGGCTGATCCCATTGCAACGGAGTTCTACAACTCCTTCCATAAAGCGCCTGAAACGGTGACATCTTCAAACTGGCCTGATAAATGTTGTTATAGGAAAACTCTGCATAAGGCAATCTCTTATCCCATCTGAACTGATCTTGCAACGCACAGGCTCTCAACATGTCTTCAAGAATTTGATTGGTTCTTTCGGTCTGGCCATCTGTCTGCGGATGATAAGCTGAACTGAAATTCAGATGCGTGCCCAAAGCTTCATGCAACTGCTGCCAGAAATGAGAGGTGAACTGCGTTCCTCTGTCTGACACTATCTTCTTTGGCACACCATGAAGACAAACGATCCGAGACATATACAATTCTGCCAATACTGCACTGCTGTAGTTGGTCTTGACAGGTATGAAGTGGGCTGACTTGGTCAAACGGTCCACCACTACCCAAATAGAATCGTAGCCGGCTCGAGTGCGAGGCAATCCGACTAGGTGAACTGCGTTCCTCTGTCTGACACTATCTTCTTTGGCACACCATGAAGACAAACGATCCGAGACATATACAATTCTGCCAATACTGCACTGCTGTAGTTGGTCTTGACAGGTATGAAGTGGGCTGACTTGGTCAAACGGTCCACCACTACCCAAATAGAATCGTAGCCGGCTCGAGTGCGAGGCAATCCGACTATGAAATCCATACCAATTTCATCCCATTTCCACTGAGGGATCTGCAACGGTTGCAACAATCCAGCAGGTCTCTGGTGCTCTGCCTTAATTCTTCGACAACTATCGCACATAGCCACATGCTCTGCGATTTCCCTCTTCATTCCGTACCACCAGAATTTCTTCTTCAGATCCTGATACATCTTCTCACTGCCAGGGTGAATCGAATAAGCTGTCTCATGAGCTTCCTTAAGAATCAACTCCCGAATAGACTGGACATTGGGAACACACAAGCGGTCTTTAAACCATATCACGCTTTCTGCATCTTCTCGAAAATCTTTGCCTTTGCCATCTAGAATCAGTCGCCGAATCTCACTGATCTTTTCATCATTCTTCTGCGCTTCTTTGATTTCGCGCTCCAAGGTAGGTTCCAACTCAACTGTGACTCCTCGCGAATTGTTCAGAAATCCGAGACTCAACTTGTCGAACTCCTTGGCCAACTCATAAGGCATCGGACGAGCGACCATCAGATTGACTTGACTCTTTCTGCTCAAAGCATCTGCCACTACGTTTGCTTTGCCTGGATGGTAATGAATCTCCAGCTCATAGTCTTTGATCAGCTCTAACCATCTTCGTTGCCTCATGTTCAGCTCTGTCTGAGTGAATATGTACTTCAGACTCTTGTGATCTGTGTAAACATCGCATTTCTGTCCATACAGATAGTGCCTCCATGTCTTCAGTGCGTGAACCACTGCTGCCAACTCTAGATCATGGATTGGGTAGTTCTTCTCATGAACCTTCAGCTGTCGGGACGAGTAAGCCACAACTCTTCCCTCTTGCATCAACACGCATCCCAAACCTGTGTAACAAGCATCACAATACACCGAGAAGGGCTTGTGCACATCAGGCAAGATTAGGACAGGCGATGTAGTCAACTTCTCTTTCAGCGCTTCAAAGGCCTCTTGACATTTCTGGGTCCATTTGAACTCAACCTTGTTGCCTAGCAACGCTGTCATTGGTTTCGCAATCTTCGAAAATCCTTCAATGAATCGCCGATAATATCCGGCCATTCCAATGAAACTCTTGATTCCTCTAGCATCTGTTGGCGCTTTCCAGTTCAAAATGTCTGCCACTTTCTTCGGATCCACAGCCAATCCTTCTTTGTTGATTATATGACCCAAGAACAGGACTTCACTGATCCAGAACTCACACTTGCTCAACTTTGCATACAGCTGGTGCTCTCGCAATCTTTGCAATACCATCCTCAAATGTTCTGCGTGCTCTTCTTCGCTTTGAGAATAAACCAGAATGTCATCAATGAATACCACCACAAACTTATCAAGGTAATCCATGAATACACTGTTCATCAAGTTCATAAAGAACGCTGGCGCATTGGTCAAACCAAAAGACATCACTGTGAACTCATACAAACCATACTTGGAAATGAATGCCGTCTTCGGAATGTCCGAAGGTCGGATCCTGAGCTGATGATAACCTGACCTCAGATCAATCTTGGAGAACACGCTGGCTCCTCTCAACTGGTCGAACAGATCTTCTATTCTGGGCAAAGGATACTTGTTCTTGATCGTGACCTCATTCAAAGCTCGATAATCGATACACATCCTCTTGGTGCCATCTTTCTTTTCCACGAATAAGACAGGGGCGGCCCAAGGCGAGGTGCTTGGCCGAATGTAACCTTTCTCTGACAGCTCATCAATCTGCTTCTTAAGCTCAACCAACTCTGGTCCAGATATTCTGTAAGCTCTCTTAAAGATGGGGGCGGTTCCAGGAAGAAGCTCTATGGCAAACTCAACTTTCCGCTCTGGTGGCATACCCGGTAAGTCCTTTGGAAACACATCCGGGAACTCAGACACAACCTTGATCCTCTCAATTGGGTCTGCTTCACTGCTATCGACAGCCATCTGATAACAACTTCCTTTCTTTGGCTCAGGCGGGACTAACTCGGTCACCACTTCCCCTCCTAGTGGGGACACCAACTTGATTGTCCTTTTATCACAACTGATAACTGCCTGATACTTATCTAGCCAATTCATCCCTAGGATGACATCTATTCCCTGAGTACCCATTACTATAAGGTTGGCGGGAAACGCTATCCCCCTTATTTCCACACTTATATTCAAACAAATGCTATCGGCTCGAATTCTACCACCGGCTGAGTCAATTTGGATGGGGGTTGACATGGTAGTAATTGGAAGATTATGTGCTTCTACCCATGATGCAGTAATGAAAGAATGTGTTGCTCCAGTATCAAATAACACTTCTGCAATATGGGAGTCGACTGGGAACATACCTACTATCATGCCGGGGGTCTCCTGAACTGCTTCAGCTTCCAAGTGATTCAATCTTCCATGATTATAGCGCGGCTGAGAGCGATTGCCGGCTCCGGGCTGAGGCACATTCTGCTTTGCTGGGGCACTGGGGCCTGACTGCTGCTGGGCTGCCTTCTTCGGACATTGCATCACCCAATGGCCTTGCTCTCCACAGTGGAAACACGCCCTGTTTCCAACCTGAGCTGGTGCTGCCTGACTGTTCTGCTGGTTTGCTGGGGCAGGAAGACGAGGTGCTTGCTGATTCTGCCTTTGAAACTAACCTCCTGACTGATTGCTCTGACGGTTCTGGTACTGATTCTGAGGGTACTGCCTTTAAAACTACTGATGCTGTTGAGGCGGACGCTGATTCTGCCTGAACTGCTGAGGTTGATTGCCTGAAAAGCGAGGGCGACTGCTGCTTCCAGACTGCGGTCCACTGATCTTGCGCTTACGATCCTCCATCTCCTTACGCTTTCTCTCTGTCATGATTGCTCTGTCAATCAGGTGCTGGAATGTCGGGAAGGTGTGATTCATCAGCTGATACTGCAGAGGGTCAACCAAGCCTCTCAGAAAACGGTACTGTCGCTTGGCGTCGGTGTTGACATCTTCAGGAGCATAGCGAGACAATTGCAGAAACCTGTCCCAGTACTCACTGACAGACAATGGCCCTTGCTTGAGAGCCAGGAACTCCTCCTTCTTCACTGTCATCAGACCTGCAGGCACGTGGTACTGACGAAAGCTACCTCTGAATTTTTCCCAGGTGATGGCGTCAGGGTGGGCATGGGTGGCGAGGTAAGACTCCCACCATGATTGGGCTGCTCCTCTCAACAAACGGGGACCATACAGAACTTTCTCCCTGTCATCGCACTGAGCGGTATGCAACTCCCGCTCCACAGTGCGCAGCCAATCTTCAGCATCCATGGGGTCAGAAGAGTGAGCAAACGTTGGTGGATGACCTCTCATGAATTCAGCACACTTGTCTCTGGGCATCTGAGGCATCTGAGGCTGAGGTGGGGCCTGCTGCTGCTGCTGCTGCTGCTGAATGGCGGCCAAAGTCTGACCGATTGCTTGAACTGCCTGAGTCTGCATCAGAAACATCTGCTCGATGGACATCGGGGGCGGGGGCGGCAGGTGCTGCTGCTGGGGCACCTCCTCCTGTTGAGCGGCTCGCTCCTGCTGAGCACGCCTTCCTCCTCTGCGCCTGTTCTCTGACATCTGCAGAATGCAACCACACATCAGAACTGATCTGGCAAGTCTTGCAGCATAAGAAAAGAGAATAGAATTCTTCAACAGCACTGAACAGATGAGCATCTTCACTGATCTCCAACACAGACCACACAACTTCTCAGATGAAGAGGAAAGGAGAATAATGGGTTTCCCAACTATATAACTAACTTTATTAACATAGTATGTAAACCAAAATGCAGGGGATACCCACATCCTGGTGACAATCATTACAAAGATCCAAACCAAACATAGTTCATCATGACAAACATCAATGCACAGGATATAGCAAACTACCCTGTCTAACTAAGACTAACTAAGACCGAGACTAACGCTAAGACTGAAGCTTCTATGTATATATATTTCGTATTAATTACAAGATCCAACTCTAACGATCTATGGCTCTAGAGTTATCTTGGTCTTGCAGTCGGGATTGCCATAAGACTGGTGTCCACGCTGAGGTGAGCGGTACGGGTGCTGAGTCCCAACGGGGGCGGGGGAACCACCATCCAAGTGACGATGTTCCGCGCGCTCAGCCCGCAGCAGGGCAATCTCAGCACGAGCCCTACTCAGCTCATCTAATGCATGGTCCAGCTCCGTGTTTAGCACGGCGGCTAGGTTGACTGTGCTGCTCAACCTAGGATTGCCCTCACCGACAGGTGAGACAATCACGCCTCCTGTGCTGCCAGATGGACGGCGGGGGTAATACTTCAGGTCAAGACCGTCAGCTGCCCCACCGAAAACCGAGCAGTAGTGCGAAAGCGCACGCCGTGCAGCATCTTGCATGGCTGCCTCAGCTGAGTCCCGTTCAGAGATAGAATAGTGCTCTGAACAGGCCTCCGCACCCTGGAGACTGTTCTCCGGGCAGCGCACCAAGCAAGTTGCCTCCCAGCGGTCCGGGTAGACCCCGCGACTATGCTGGTAGACCACACAGCGATACTCGACAGACCAAGTATGCCGGTCGAATGCCCGACGTAGCAGGGTGTCGAGCGCATCGTGGAAGTGACACCCGCGAGCAGCGTCGCGAGTGATGGGTCGAGCAACCCATCCTTCCGGCTCAGGGTTAGCAGAGAAGTCGGTGTCGTGGCTCGAGCTGTCGTCGCCATCTCCGTCGTCTGGGTCTCCTCCAGCAGCTACTCCAGAAGCTGGGGCGCCCAGTGGTGGTGCAGGGGGCGGCTCCAGAGGAAGCACAGGGGAGCAGCTCCTCACAGACTCTATCTCCTGGTGGAGCGAGAAGGAAGAGCTCTGCTGCTCCTGTCGTCGACGCTCCTGCTCCTCACACAGGCGGTGGTGTAGTCTCTCCAAGTGGCTGGACTGTCCGGCCACGGGACGGCGAAGCGGACGCTCAGCAAGGCGAGAGGGTAAGAAGGGGATGACTGACTTTCGTGCAGTGTGTCTAAGTCGAGCCATCTACAAAAGACATCGCAAGCAAAAGGGTGAGAACAGAATTAATATGACCAGCAAGTAATGAATCATAAATAGATGAAGGATTAGAATAAAACATGATTTTCAGCAAGGTATAATATATAGTAGAACATAGGTTTGGTCGGTATGACCAACTTTTGAAGGGATATCAAAGTCAAGGCAGAGACAGAGGTCTATAGTCCTTAGGACGACCATTCTACTTTAGGTTAGCGGTCCTACAGTCAGCACGGCTTTGATACCACTTATGTCACACCCGGTTTTAGAAGGCAAACCGAATGCGAACCATGTACGTGCCAGGATCAGTTATTCACGTACACAGCAGTTACATAATATGGACATCATCACACAGTGCTCAAAATAGTATTAATAAGGGAAATAGTCGATTACATCATATGTCTGAGACGTCCATATAGTTCTTACAATAAATCAAAGTGCGGAAAAGAAACGTAGATAACGCGGCCTTCACAGGCAGCCGACTGGGGGTTGCCGCTAACCCACACCTAGAACTCGTCGTAATCTTGGAACTCCTGGAAGTCTCCTTCCACAGCTTCATCTTCGCCTGAGCAGGGGTTGCAATGCTGACAACCTGGGGGGGGGGTTTGGTGTGTAGAGCAAGGGTGAGTACACATCAACATACTCAGCAAGTATCCTGTTTGGCTGTAGTGGACTAGCTGTATGTGGGGATAAGTCAAGCAGTTGCTTTTAGTTGGTCAGATTATTACTTACTAGTAGAAAGCCAAGTTTTAGCATTAACCCAAGTTATTAACCCAAACGTACTCCTTTCCAAACGGAAAGAGTACCACTTACCAGCACCATAGTCATAACCAAAACCATCAATCTCATAACCACCTGTACCAAAATATCTCTGATCAAGTATCACTAATCATTGGAGCTCCCTTGGCCGCTCATAACCGCGAGCACGGCTGATATATCAGTTTTTCAAACACTCTGCAGAGGTTGTGCACTTTACCCACAAGCCGTGATTCCCATTCTGCCCGGAGAGAGCTACTCCCCATTGACCACTACCTAGGTGGCCTAGCAGGGCATCACTACGTAGCCTTTACAAAGATTCCCCGGGGCTGTAGCCACCCGTTAGGTTTCCTAAATGTACCGCACTCCTCCCCAAGGGACAAATCAACCTTGGCAGAGCGAGCCGCATACACCGAGCCCCATTGACGGCACGACGGCTAAGTGAACTACACCCCGGATCCTCTAATTATTCAGCTAAGGGCACCCCATTCCACCCTCATGGTTGCACTGTTTTCCCGGGCGGTCATCCATAGAACAGGTCCTTACGGAGAGGCACTCGAGAAACCGCTCGAGCCCCCTTGAAGGTCACAAGTACAACATCATCATAAGAGAAGGGAAAACAGTGTATCATAGATAATCTCATCATGTTCATTGATTAGAGTTGAGCAATAGCATAAAGCTAAACAGTAATAATCCAACCCAAATAGGTAAGCAAGGATAGGGATAACAAAAGCTAGTCAATCCTTAGGCATAAATGTGTAAAGCGGGAGGTGAATTAAAGAATGAATAGGACATAGATAGGTCAAAGGACACTTGCCTCCACCAAACGACTGCTGCTCAGGGGCTTCTCCTGCGGGTTCCTCGGGCTCTTCAACTGGATCGTTCTCTATGCGAGCGCAAACATACATACATCCACATATTTAATACAAAAGAACAGTACACCATACAATAGAATGCAATAAGTAAACAGACGTTCTACGCAGGCTCGCGAGTACGGTTAAGAGAGAAAGAGGAAAAGACAGTCGAGAAACGATAATGTTACATGATTATAAATTTAGCCACTCGCTTAATGGAAGGAATTTAAGGTAGACACTATGTTTAGCATAAAGTAAAGTCATGTTTCATGTCTAATTATTATAAGCAGGTGGAGATAAATAAAAGGATGGTCGCACGACGAGACGCGCGACAAAGCTCTCTAAAACAAATTAAGAAGTTAACGAATCGTCGCGCGACCGAGCACGCAACGAGACACTTCGCCTTAGTTACGAGGAGACGTTAAGCGTCACGCGACGAAGCGCACGACGGCATACGTCGACTAAACTGAGTCCAAAGTGGAACGTCGCGTGAATACACACGCGGCGCTACACCTTAAACAACCTGAAACAAAAAATGGATCGTCGCGCGACGAAGCGCACGACGCAACACAAGATAGAATCTGAATTTAGACAAATCCGTCGCGCGGCGAAGCGCGCGACGCAACACGCTAATTAACGAATAATCATCGCGAACGCGGGCGAGCGAAAATACGGTCGGGCGAGGCCGGGACGGGGAAACGAGCGGGCGAGCTGGGGCCAGGGCGGTTGAACCGGCCAGGGGGGCGGTTGAACCGGCCAGGGCCGAGCGGGCGAGCCGAGGGCGAGCCGGGGCGCCGCCGCGGGGAGGGGGCGAGCGGGCGAGCCGAGGGGGCGAGCCGGGGCGGGGCCGGGGAGGGGCAGGGGGCGAGGCCGAGCGCCGCCGGGGCCGGGGTCGGGCAGGGGGCGGGCGGGATCGCCGCCGGGGAGGGAGGGGGAGGGGAGCCGCGCCGTCGCGCCGAGGGCCGAGCGGCCGAGCGCCGCCGGGGAGGCCGAGCGGGCGGGCGCCGCCGGGGAGGGGCAGGGTCGGGGGGCCGAGCGGGGGGGCCGGGGCACCACCGCGCCGAGGGGCGGGCAGGGGGCCGCGCGGGGCCGCGCGGGGGGCGGGCGGGATTGCCGCCGCGCCGGGAGGGGCGGGGACGCCGCGCGGGCCGGGGTGGGGGGAAGCGCCGCCGACGAGGGGCGGGGACGGGGTCGGGCGCCGCCGCGCCGAGCAGGGGCGGGGACGGGCGCCGCCGCGGGCGGGGGAGGGCGGGCGCCGCCGCGAGCAGGGGAGAGGGAGGGCGCGCGTGGGGAAGAAGAGGAGGGGGAGGGAGAGAGAGAAGAGAAGGGGAGGGGAGCTCACCTCGGGGTCCAAGATCCGGTGATCGCCGTCTCCAAATCCTAGGGCACCACGGGGAGAGAGAGGTGGAAGAGGGAGAGGAGAGGTTGTTGCGCGGGAGATCCAAATGAGAGAGAGAGAGGGGAGGGGGGCGCATGGGGGGGGTTTTGGGCGCCGGGGGCGCGCAGGCCGAGGCGGGCCGGGCCGGCTGAGCTGGGCTAGGTTGGGCCGGGCCACCACGCGGATCGAAAACCCACGACGAGCGCGACCACTAAACGGAATTAAATCGCGAACCGAAATCCGGAACGGAACGAGACGAACATTCAACATCAGACAAAGAAATGTGCTTCGGCATGATGCAACACCCATGACACTTAGGTTTTGGTTTATACATAACACGGACACCTGTCGCTATACTGGTTTGAAATTGGGAAGAAGGGACAAACGGGGAAAGAGAAAAGAGAGTAACGCCCGAATTTGGTGAGAGAAAAGAAGAAAAAATTCTACCCCCAAATTCAGGGCGTTACAGTAGAGCCTGAGCGGGCAGGTGGGTCTGCCTTGCGTAGAATTGACACCCTTGGCAGGTGCGGACAATTCTAGTGGCGTCGGCCACCACGGTCGGCCAGTAGAAACCTTGTCGAAAGGCGTTTCCAACAAGGGCTCGGGGCGCCGCGTGATGCCCGCAAGCCCCCAAGTGTATTTCTTGTAAGAGCTCCTGGGCTTCGGTGATGGATATGCATCGCTGGAGGATGCCTAAGGGGCTGCAGTGGTAGAGCTCCCTCCCGTCCCCCAGCAAGACGAACGACTTGGCGCGCCGCGCCAACCGCCGAGCTTCGGCTCGGTCGAGGGGTAGCTCTCCTCGGTGGAGATATTGCAGGTACGGGGTCTGCCAGTTTCGATTAGGTGTGACCCCACTCCGCTCCTCCTCGACGCGCAGTGCCTCACCTTCGGGGGCCGAGGGTGCCTCGGGCTAGGCCGAGGCCTTCTCGGGCTCGGGCGTGTCGTCGGTCTTGACAGAGGGTTGATGCAGGTCTCGGGAGAAGACGTCCGGGGGAACCGTTGTTCGCCCCGAGGCTATCTTAGCCAGCTCGTCCGCAGTCTCGTTGTAGCGTCGGGCGATGTGGTTGAGCTCGAGCCCGTAGAACTTGTCCTCCAAGCGCTGAACCTCATCGCAGTAGGCTTCCATCTTCGGGTCGCGGCAGTGGGAGTTCTTCATGACTTGGTCAATAACGAGCTGCGAGTCACCGCGAGCGTCGAGGCGTCGGACCCCTAGCTCGATGGCGATGCGTAACCCGTTGACCAGGGCCTCGTACTCGGCCACATTATTGGACGCCAGGAAGTGGAGGCGTAGCACGTATCGTAGGTGCTTCCCGAGGGGCGAGATGAAGAGCAGGCCCGCGCCTGCCCCTGTCTTCATCAGCGACCCGTCGAAAAACATGGTCCAGAGTTCCGGTTGGATCAGAGCTGTTGGGAGCTGGGTATCGACCCATTCAGCCACAAAGTCTGCCAAGACTTGGGACTTGATGGCCTTCCGAGGGGCGAACGAGATTGTCTCGCCCATGATTTCCATTGCCCACTTTGCAATCCTACCTGAGGCCTCTCGGCACTAGATGATCTCCCCCAGGGGGAAAGATGACACCACAGTCACCGGATGAGACTCAAAGTAGTGTCGCAACTTCCGCCGCGTCAGGATCACCGTGTACAGCAGCTTCTGAATTTGTGGGTAGCGGATCTTGGTCTCGGACAGTACCTCACTGACGAAGTAGACTGGCCTCTTGACGGGCAATGCATGTCCCTCTTCTCGTCTCTCAACCACGATCGCGGCGCTGACCACCTGAGTGGTAGCGGCGACATAGATCAAGAGGGCTTCTCCGGCCGCGGGGGGCACCAAGATGGGCGCGTTCGTGAGGAGCGCCTTCAGGTTCCCGAGGGCTTCCTCGGCCTCAGGGGTCCAAGTGAAGCACTCGGCCTTCCTTAAGAGGCGGTACAGAGGCAGGCCTCTTTCGCCGAGGCGTGAGATGAAATGGCTCAGAGCCGCAAGGCATCCCGTGACCCTCTGTATGCCTTTCAAGTCCTTGATGGGCCCCATGTTGGTGATGGCCGCGATTTTCTTCGGGTTGGCCTCGATGCCCCGCTCGGAGATGATGAACCCCAAGAGCATGCCTCGGGGGACCCCAAAGACTCACTTCTCAGGATTGAGTTTTACACCTTTCGCCTTGAGACATCGGAATGTCACTTCAAGGTCGGAAAGGAGGTCAGAGGCTTTCCTCGTCTTGACTACGATGTCATCGACGTAAGCCTCGACCGTTTGACCAATGTGTTCGCCGAACACATGGTTCATGCACCTTTGGTATGTCGCACCCGCATTCCTCAAACCAAACGGCATGGTAACATAGCAGTACATGCCGAAAGGTGTGATGAAAGAAGTCGCGAGCTGGTCGGACTCTTTCATCCTGATTTGGTGATACCCTGAGTAGGCATCATGGAAAGACAGGGTTTCGCACCTAGCAGTGGAATCCACGATTTGATCGATGCGAGGCAGAGGGTAGGGAACTTTCGGACATGCTTTATTTAGACCAGTGTAGTCTACACACATCCGCCATTTCCCTCCTTTCTTTCTCACAAGCACAGGGTTGGCAAGCCACTCGGGATGGAATACCTCTTTGATGAACCCTGCCGCCATTAGCTTGTGGATCTCCTCGCCTATGGCTCTGCGCTTTTCTTCGTCGAATTGGCGCAGAGGCTGCTTCACGGGTCGGGCTCCAGCTCGGATATCCAGCGAGTGCTTGGCGACATCCCTCGGTATGCCGGGCATGTCCGAGGGACTCCACGCGAAAACGTCGGCGTTTGCACGGAGAAAGTCGACGAGCACTGCTTCCTATTTGGGGTCAAGCTCGGAGCCGATCCGGATCAGCTTGGAGGCGTCGTTGCTGGTGTCGAGAGGGACGGACTTAACCGTCTCCGCTGGCTCGAAGTTGCCGGCGTGGCGTTTCACGTCTGGCGCCTCCTTGGAGAGGCTCTCCAGGTCGGCAATGAGGGCCTCGGCGTACTCCACGCACTCCACGTCGCATTCGTACGTGTGTCGGTACGTGGGGCCGACGGTGATGACCCCGTTGGGGCCCGGCATCTTGAGCTTGAGGTAGGTGTAGTTGGGGACGACCATGAACTTGGCGTAGCATGGCCTCCCCAGCACTGCGTGGTAGGTTCCTCGAAACCCGACTACCTCGAACGTGAGGGTTTCCCTTCGGAAGTTGGAGGGAGTCCCAAAGCAGACGGGTAGATCGAGTTGTCCGAGGGGCTGGACGCGCTTCCCGGGGATGATCCCGTGAAAAGGCGCAGCGCCTGCCCGGACCGAGGACAGATCGACCCGCAGGAGCCCGAGGGTCTCAGCGTAGATGATGTTGAGGCTGCTGCCTCCGTCCATGAGGACCTTGGTGAGCCTGACATTGCCGATGACGGGGTCGACAACGAGCGGGTATTTCCCCGGGCTCGGCACGCGGTCGGGGTGGTCGCCCTGGTCGAAGGTGATGGGCTTGTCGGACCAGTCTAGGTAGACTAGCGCCACCACCTTTACCGAGCAGACCTCCCGACGCTCTTGCTTGCGGTGCCGAGCCGAGGCGTTCGCCACTTGCCCACCGTAGATCATGAAGCAGTCGTGGACCTCGGGGAACTCTCCTGCCTTGTGATCCTCCTTCTTATCATCGCCGCGGGCCCTGCCACCTTCCGCAGGTGGCCCGGCCTTGTGAAAGTGGCGCCGAAGCATGGCGCACTCCTCAAGAGTGTGCTTGACGGGCCCCTGATGATAGGGGCATGGCTCCTTGAGCATCTTGTCAAAGAGATTGGCACCTCCGGGAGGTTTCCGAGGGTTCTTGTACTCGGCAGCGGCGACAAGGTCCGCGTCGGCGGCGTCGCATTTCACTTGCGACTTCTTCTTGCCTTCCTTCTTGGTGCCGCGCTGAGTTGACGCCTCGGGGACATCTTCCGGTGGGCGGCCCTGGGGCTGCTTGTCCTTCCGGAAGATGGCCTCAACCGCCTCCTGGCCAGAGGCGAACTTGGTGGCGATGTCCATCAGCTCGCTCGCCCTGGTGGGGGTCTTGCGGCCCAGCTTGCTCACCAGGTCGCGGCAGGTGGTGCCGGCGAGGAACGCGCCGATGACATCTGAGTCGGTGACGTTGGGCAGCTCGGTGCGCTGCTTCGAGAATCGCCGGATGTAGTCCCGGAGAGACTCTCCCGTCTGCTGGCGGCAGCTTCGGAGATCCCAGGAGTTCCCAGGGCGCACGTACGTGCCCTGGAAGTTGCCGGCGAAGGCTTGGACCAGGTCGTCCCAGTTGGAGATCTGCTCCGGAGGCAAATGCTCTAGCCAGGCTCGAGCGGTGTCGGAGAGGAACAGGGGGAGGTTGCAGATGATGAGGTTGTCATCGTCCGTTCCACCCAGGTGGCAGGCCAGCCGGTAGTCCGCGAGCCACAGTTCCGGCCTCGTCTCCCCCGAGTACTTGGTGATAGTAGTCGGGGTTCGGAACCGCGTCGGGAACGGCGCCCGTCGTATGGCCCGGCTGAAAGCCTGCGGACCGGGTGGTTCGGGCGAGGTACTCCGATCCTCCCCGCTGTCGTAGCGTCCCCCACGCCTGGGGTGGTAGCCTCGGCGCACCTTCTCGTCAAGGTGGGTTCGACGGTTGCGGTGAGGGTGTTCGTTGCCGAGGCGACCCGGGGCCGCAGGCGCTGTGTTGCGCGTGCGCCCGGTGTGGACCGAGGCTTCCCGCATGAATCGGGAAGTCGCGGCGCGATGTTCCGAGGGGTATCCCTGCCTTCGGGAGGCAGAGCTTTTGGCCCGTCGGACCGCGACATCCTCCAGGAGATTCTTGAGCTCTCCCTGGATACGCCGCCCCTCGGTGGTTGATGGCTCCGGCATTGTGCGGAGAAGTATTGCCGCTGCAGCCAGGTTCTGGCCGATCCCACTGGAAGTCGGTGGCGGCCTTGCTCTGACATCATCGGCGATGCGGTGCTGGATGCCCTGAGGTAGATGAAGCACTTCTCCGGCCGGAGGTTGGCCTGCCCATTCCTGTCCGATGTCCCGGTGGAATGGCTCAAGTGTTCCTGCCCCCTCGTCGAGCCTGGCCTGCATCTCGCGGATTTGCTCGAGCTGTGCATCCTGACCCCCCGCAGGGACTGGGACCACGGCTAGCTCCCGAAGGATGTCAACGCGAGGCGCAGGCCTAGGGGATCACTGTTTTCCGGTATACCAGGATGGTTGCCTTCGCCGGGACCCCCTAGATCGACGTGGAAACATTCACGACTTGGGCCGCAGTCCTCGTCGCCGAGGCTGCGGCTACCGTCGGAACAGTCGGAAAGGCAGTAGTCGCATGCGGTCATGAAGTCCCGCATGGCACTAGGGTTACCAAGTCCGGAGAAATCCCAACAGAAGTCGGGTTCGTCATCTTCCTCGGAACCCGAGGGCCCGTAGGTCGAGTCGGCTATCAGCCGGTCCTAGGGTGACCGCATACCATACCCCAGAGGGTTTGGACTCGCCTCTACGAAAGCGTCCACCAAAGCAAAGTCGCTTGGTGGGTCGAGGCTGAATCCAAAAGGCACGAGATGGGAATCGGTCAGTACCTCTTGGTCGACGGGCGGTGACGAAGTCACGTCAGGGGTAGACCGCACCGTCGTCTCAGGTACGAGGGTGACGCCCAGCAAGTCCTTTGCGAGCGTGCTGGCGTCGTCCGTTCGCTTGGAGTTGGCGTGTTGTGGGGAGACGGCGCTCGTCTTCATCTCAGACCCGAAGTCGATGCCCGTCGTGTCCCCCGTTGGGGCGCCGGCGCCGTTGACTCGCTCGACAGCCGACGAGGTGCCGCCTCCTGCTTGGCCTTGGTTGCCCCGCCTCCCCCTCCGTCGGCGGGGGAGACGACAGGACAAACCCGAAAGTCGTTCTTCCACCACATGGGGAAGACGTCGTCGATTCCGCCGCCGGCGAGCGGGTTGTCGGCCGCCATTGTCGCCGTCGCGCGGCGGAGGAAGGAGTATCATGTCGTAGCTGCCGTCGAGGGACATGAACTCAAGACTCCCGAAACGGAGCACCGTCCCGGGCTGGAAATGTTGCTGGAGACTACCCATCTAGAGCTTGACGGGAAGCTGTTCGTCAACACGCAGCAGGCCCCTACCTGGCGCGCCAACTGTCAGCGTTTCGACCCCGGGGGGTCCCTGGACCGACGAGTAAATTGTCGCCGCGTGCCCCAGCCCAGATGGGTCGGCGCGAGATGGAGCGCGAAGGGGGGAGACAGGCGTAAAAGGGGAAACCCACGGCCTTCGTGTTTGTCCTGCGCCTAGGTCGGGTGCGCTTGTAGTAGGGGGTTACAAGCGTCCACGCGGGAGAGAGCGAGAGGCTTACGCGAGCGCCGTCCCGTCCTTCCCCGCGCGGCCAACCCTCTGTAAGAGGGCCCTGGACCTTCCTTTTATAGGGGTAAGGAGAGGGTCTAGGTGTACAATGGGGGATGTAGCAGCGTGCTAACGTGTCTAGCAGAGAGGAGCTAGTGCCCTAAGTATATGCCGTTGTGGCAGCCGGAGAGGTTTTGGCACCCTGTTCGTGTGGTGTCGTGACCGTCGGAGGAGCGCTGGAGCCTGGCGGAAGGACAGCTGTCGGGGCTGTCGAGTCCTTGCTGACGTCTCCTTGCTTCCGTAAGGGGGCTGAGAGCTGCCATCGTCATGGAGCATGCGGGGCGCCATCATTACTTGTTTACCGAGGCGAGCCAGATGGGACGCCAGTCTTGTTCCCCGTAGCCTGAGTTAGCTTGGGGTAGGGTAATGATGGCGCCTCCTGTGACGTGGTCGGTCCGAGCCCTGGGTTGGGCGAGGTGGAGGCTCCTCCGAGGTCGAGGTCGAGTCTGTCTTCCGAGGCCGAGGTCGAGTCCGAGCCCCTGGGTCGAGCGAGGCGGAGACCGTCGGCTGAGGCCAAGGCCGAGTCCGAGCCCTGGGGTCGGGCGAGGCGGAGTTCGTCGTCTTCCGGGGCTGAGCCCGAGTCTGAGCCCTGGGATCGGGCGAGGCGGAGTTTGTCGTCTTCCGGGGCTGAGCCCGAGTCCGAGCCCTGGGGTCGGGCGATGCGGAGTTCGTCGTCTTCCGGGGCTGAGCCCGAGTCCGAGCCCTGGGGTCGGGCGATGCGGAGTTTCCTATGGCGCCTGAGGCCGGACTTGGCTGCTGTCAGCCTCACTCTGTCGAGTGGCACAGCAGTCGGAGCGGCGCAGGCGGCGCTGTCCTCTTGTCAGGCCGGTCAGTGGAGCGGCGAAGTGACTGCGGTCACTTCGGCTCTATCGACTGAAGGGCGCGCGTCAGGATAAGGTGTCAGGCCACCTTTGCATTAAATGCTCCTGCGATACGGTTGGTCGGTGTGGCGACTTGGCCAAGGTTGCTTCTTGGCGAAGACTGGGCCTCGGGCGAGCCGAAGGTGTGTCCGTTGCTGGAGGGGGTCCTCGGGCGAGACGTAAATCCTCCGGGGTCGGCTGCCCTCGCCCGAGGCTGGGCTCGGGCGAGGCGAGATCGTGTCCCTTGAGTGGACCGAGCCTTGACTTAATCGCACCCATCAGGCCTTTGCATCTTTGTGCTGATGGGGGTTACCAGCTGAGATTAGGAGTCTTGGGGGTACCCCTAATTATGGTCCCCGACAACTGGGCGTATAAATATGAACCATAGTGGCCGCATTTGATACGCCATTTCTGCCATTTGCGTTATTGTCTCAAACTTTTAGCTCTTGCTCATTAGCTCTTGCCTGATTTTCGAGTGTTTAGAGCTTCGGTTTAAAGACACGTTTGCTCCAAATTTGGAAAGAAGAAGATGAGTGGAGAGAAGAAGATGAGTGAAGAGAAGAAAACGACCAGGGAGATGAAGCTGTATGAGGAGAAAAAAGTTGCAGATCCTTTCATTGCTGGATAAGTCCATGGAAAAGCAAATACATAGAAAATTACTAAGGAGATCATGGAGGGTTTATCCGAAGATTCTGGTGATAGTGATAGTTATGACGTGGAAAGTAGGGATGAAGACTCTGAGGATCGGCCGTGGCACCCAAGCCATACTATCTTCGAAAAGTCTACTATCAAACAAAGTCATATTGACGCCATGAGGGGGAGGTATTTTCGCGACATGTCTATTGTCAGAGTTGGAGGAGATAGCACTGCCCCTGCTCCGGACGAAAACGAAGTTGTTATATACTGAAGCTTCTTGAAGGCTAGTCTTCAGTTCCCTTTGAGCAAGTTTGTGGTTGAAGTGCTGAAGATATACCATATTTTCCTTCATTAAATCACCCTCGAAGCTATAATTAGGATGGGGATTTTTGTCTGGGCTGTAAGAAGTCAAGGGCTAGAGCCAAGCGTGAAGTGCTTCTGCAGTATGCACGAGCTTTTATATGAGACGAAGGCTACTGGCAAAGAACAGTACCACAACAACTTCGGTTGTTATGGATTTATTGCTCGCCCCAATGCAAGCCACCCAGTGCCAACATTCCAAAAAAGATGGCCCAGGGCCTAGATGGAGGAGTGGTTTTACGTTAAAAATGATTTAAAGAAAAGGGAGGACATCAAGGAACTCTAGCGTCCCATCTGGTCTCGCTTCGGCCTCCGAAGGCCGAAAGTGAATATTGATAGTGACGTTGAAGCGTGCCAGAAGGCCTTTAGTACTGTGTGTGCCTTTATTGGCACGAGGGATTTAATTCAGGAGCATATAGCCTTCAGGGTATGGCCACTTGTGGAGAGCTGGGATATGCCGAAGGAGACAACGATCGATTCTAGTGAGGGTGGTTGTTGGAGAGTAGATCTTCGGCTGGGTGGTGGAGTGCACCCGCCCTAAGTCCTGAGATGAGGAGGGCCTTAGGCGTTTCGCTTGATTGATGGAGAGAAGGAGTAGTACACAAGAACACACGAGGATTTAGAGTGGTTCGGGCCGCCGGAGCGTAATACCCTACTCCACTGTGAGATGTATTGCTTGAGGGCTTGTATGAGCTAGCAAGTCTGAGATTGCGTGTGTGTGTAACGTCGCATGCCTCCCCTTTTATAGCTGAAGGGGGCATGCACAAAGGGACTGGGCCCCGACATGTGGGCCCAGGTACATAAAAAATATAGTGCTTGGATCCTCTGATATATGTTGTCGAGACAATCTTCTCTGCCCGAGATCTGCGTATCCCAGTCATACCGAGGAGGCTTCTCGCGGAAGAGAGGATGAGTATGCATGCCACTCAGCACAGGTGTACTATTCACCAGCAGACCCAGCAGGCGTGCTGCCCGCTGGATGACCTTGACGCCGCCTGCCAGCGGATGGGACGAGTCGCATTAAATGTTGAGGGGTCACGTCGCCTGTTAGCGCAGTGGCAGGCGGCGCGTCTTTTCCTCAATAAATGCAGGGGCTGCATGACTTCTTGTCAGGCTTGGCCCGGTGGCTTATGTCATGGGCCATAAGCAGTGGGCCTTCGCCTGTGCGAGAAGTGGAGAGCAAGGCCTGCACACGTGTCAGCACCGGACCCCCGAACACACCAAGATCCTTCTCGTTCCGGAACCCTGCCGGGATTCGGACCTACCCGAAGGCTCCAGACTCGTATATAGGGGTCCGGTGTCCTTTCGTGGGGGTCCGGACTTACTGGGGTGTGGTGTCTTTCCCTGCCACGTGGCGTCCTTTGGCCTGCCCATCCGGCGGGGTCAGGCGCGGTCCTTCACGCGGCTAGAGGACGTCGCATGGGTGCGATGCCTTCATGCTGCAGGAGAGGGTACCCCTGATTTAGGGTACCGACCGGGTGCTCTAGTCCGATTTAAGTATACCTTCAGATTTAGGGAGAAGTTTGATGAGCCAAACGATGACTGGTTGAAATGTATCGAAGCTACCAGTGATGAGCTACTTGGGGCATACTCCGAGGTCGAAGATAATGCTTTGTCTGCAGCTTTCGGGGGTCGGGGCAAGAAAAGATTGAACAGGGTATTTGATGCGATTGGCTTCGTATACCTTGATTACCAATACCCGCTACGAGGGCAAGGGAAAAAGAGAAAGACTGCCACTTCGGCCACCCCAGCTGAGCTGAAGAGTAAAAAGGTGAAGGTTCTGACCCACCGACCGCGTTATATTGAACCGGTCGTGGTGCCTAAATTTGGCGAAGGAGCCTCTTCAACTGCCGAAGCAAGGTAAGCATCTCTGATTGTGCAGAGTGCTGAATAGCCGATTGTAGTGCCGAAGGTACCTACAGTTGGGCCAGCCGAAGCTAGAGATGATAAGGCTGAAGAGCCACATGTGGAAGAAGTGATGAAAATGCCAGAAATCCTGAACCCACCGACAGAGGCAGATTTGCCAAAGATGCAGAAAATTCCTGCTACAACTCCCAAGAGGAGAAGGATGGCCAGCGTATTAGACGCTGTTATAGAGACCACGAAGGCCTTAACTCCTGCTTCTACCAAGAAAACTGCCGAAGCTGCCAAAAATCATGTCGAAGCTGAAGCTGGGCCTTCAGCGCCTACTAAGGCCAAGACCGCCGTGCCTGAAGATAAGGTGGGTCAGCAAAGTTCAGATACCGGCAAGACGACAGAGCAAGTCGTGACAGAAAAAGCAAAATCTCCTGTCCCCGAAGCCTTAGCTGAGGATACTGATTACATTGTTTGACATGCTTCGGGGAAGAATATATCTGAAGAAGAAATATTGGAGGCCAAACACTACGCCCAAAGACTGAAATATCCGAAGGGGGCCTTAGTGTTACATGGTAGTAACGAAGATGATTTCCTGTACTGTCTCCCGGATAACAATGAAATATATGTTTGCCGGGAGATGGCTAAGAGTATGGGATTTCCTAAGCTTGAAGAAGGCCTTTCGTCTTATCGAAGGATGATCTTGCTGATAGCCTCACGTACAATAGTATAAAGGTATAGAGGTTAATTTTGAAGCTAGAAAATGAAGTATTTTATTGCCATGCTCAACTCTTTTTTCTTCTTTGCAGGGCTTAATTCTTAGTAATGCCTTGAGGGCTCAAAAGAGCGCCGAAGACGAAGGCTGTATAATGGCTCTTAACAACCTTCGTTCTGAGGTGATTGAATTGAGAAACGAAGGTCTGGAGAAAGACAAAATTTTGATTTCATTGGTTAACAAAGTAAAGGAGGACGAAGCTTATTACAAAGCTCAGGCCGAAGCCCAGAAAACCGAAATTGAAGACCTTCGGAGACAACTGGCCGAAGCTAAGGAGAACGCACGCTAGCACAGGCTAATCAAGAAATCAGTGAATATTGGAAAAATAAGCTAGAGAAAAATGTTGAAGAACTTCACGTATCCAAAGAAAGGTGCTTTGAGAAATCCATGGATTGCGTGAAGAAATTAAAAACTAGCTTCGCCAAAGTGGGCGCCTACTCTGCTGAAGAAAACTTCAAACGAGGCGACCCCGAGGGAGTTGTTAAATGGATAAGTGGAGAAGCCAAGGCCTTCGAGGAAATTTTGAGTGATCGTGGGGATGTTTGCGCGTTTTCCCGTGCGCGGGGAATCTCAGCTATTTTGGAGAAGGTCGGATGTGATCACGTTAAGGCCATAGCCCAGGCCGAAGCTGCCTTCTTTATAGATGATACGAAGGATCCTTTAGCTGAAGCAACTTTAATGGGCGGGAAATTTTATAACGACATCTGGGTGAACGGTGGCCGGGAACTGGCCCATGAGATTATAAAAAAGAGTGAAAAAGAAACCCACGATGCCCGGGCAGAGGCAAAGCGAGCTGAAGAAGCTGTAGAATGCGAAAGGCGTATAGGTATTGTTTCTTGATTATTTAGCTTCAGTACTTGCTTTGTGGCTTCGAACTAATCTATTGACCTACTTCAGCTAAACTATCCCCACCTCCAGAGCCGTACGATCCCCTAGCTGATCCAGAAATGAAGGAAGCATTGGAAATTATAAGCCTGGCGGACTCCATTATCGACGAAGTCATTGATAAGGTTTTGAACGAAGTTGCAGAAAAAGTTCTTAAAGAAGAATAGATTCTATTGTAATAATATTTTGAAACGCTTGATGTAAGGAACAATGGAAGGAAGATTAAGCTTCTACTGTAACAAAATTATGTAACATTTGATGTATGTAACATTGAATCGAATATGTAAATTATTGTAACTTATTTCTTTGTGATGCATGAAATTTACACACATACCGTTTTTGAACCTTCGGCGAAAAAACACCTTCCCTTCTTTTCATGCTTCGTAAAGAAAAAGATCCCTCCTTATGACAAGGCTGATAAAACTGTATTTCCCGAAGCTTACTTCGTGCCTTAGCACATTTTCAATTTGACGAAGCATTTGCCGAAGATTGGCTTCGTATTCGATTCTTGTGTCGTTGATGCAATATGATGTATGATGTAATGTTATGCGGAATGATGTGATGATATGATGCGAAATGATGAGGATGCCAAAGACACACACCCACACGCCCACACTGGAATACACAAGCTCTGCATCCCCTTAGGAACGACTTTTGAGCTTCTTTACCTTCTATTTCTGTGATATAAGTTCTGCATCCCCTTAGGAATGTCTTTTGAACTTCTTCGCCTTCTATTTCAGCGGTATAAGTTTTGCATCCCCTTAGGAACGACTTTTGAACTTCTTTGCCTTATATTTCGGCGGTATTTGGCTCTGCATTCCCTTTGGAACGACTTTTGAGCAGAAAGCTTACACTGCGCTCCCTTTGGAACGATTTTTTGTAGCTTTGTCAATTTTGGCTCTGCATTCCCTTAGGAACGACTTTTGAGCAAAAGACTTACACAGCGCTCCCTTAGGAACGACTTTTGTAGCTTCGTTTATGTTGGTTCTGCATTCCCTTAGGAACGACCTTTGTGCTTCGTAAATCTGTGAAGAAGATAAATTTCATTCTGGTACAAGCAAAATCATTACAAGAAATTAAAACTAAGTTTTCATTGCTTGTTCCTTATATAGAAAGTAAAATGGCATAGAAAATAAAAGTATTTCAGAAGCAGGATATTGCTCAGTATATGTGCTTTGACTCTGGTACAGTGCTGTTGACTGTACGAGCTTCGGACTCCTCCCTGAAGTCACGTTGTTGTTGGGAGTGCTGGTGCCCTTCTGGCTGCTGGCTTCGGGTATAAGCAGGTTGCAATGGTGGTGGCGGTGGAAGCTGATGCTAGGAAGCTTGTGAATGGCTTGCCGAAGCAACAGAAGCTGCAGGTTGATTGCCCATATATTTTGGTATGTAGGGAGAGTGGCATGAAGCAGTATGTAAGACCTGCTTCGGCTGATTCTGCCGGGCTTCTGCTTCGGTGATCTCTTTTTGCTTTTGAATGGTAATCTGACATGTTCTTGTCGTGTGGCCCTTGTCTTCACCACAGAATAAGCAATAGATTTTCCTAGGCTGATCCCCATATCTTCCTCTGAAGCTCCTACCGCCTCGGCCCCTTGGAGCTGGTGGCCTGAAGGAGCTTTGCTGCTGTCCTGAAGATTGTGAGCTATGCTGTGGCCTCTGGAACTGGCCTCCTTTGTCATTGTTCTGACTGGAGCTGTGGATTGATCTGACATGCCTAGACTGATTTCTCCCTCTGAAGCCCCTAGTCATCTCAGAAAATCTATAAGCTTCCTCCCTTCTTTGGCGGAAGTCTTTGTCAGCCCGGATGTACTCATCCATTTTCTGAAGCAGCTTCTCCAGAGTCTGGGGGGGCTTCCTGGCAAAGTATTGAGCTGTAGGCCCTGGCCGAAGACCTTTAATCATGGCCTCAATGACGATTTCATTGGACATATGCCTGAAGGTATTCCTCATGGTCTTGAGTGCACTAGAACAAAGCCTGAGCAGTGACTGGCATCGTCTGAAACCCTTGAATGCTGGTGACCAACATGTCCTTAAGCTTCTACCATGACGTGATTGTCCCTGCCCGGAGAGAAGAGTACCATGTCTGGGCCACACTTTGGACTGCCATGATGAAGGACTTCACCATGACTGCGGTATTGCCCCCGTACGAAGATATAGTTTCTTCGTAGCTCATCAGGAACTGCTTCGGATCTGAGTGCCCATCATACATGGGGAGCTGAGGTGGTTTGTATGATGGGGGCCATGGGGTAGCCTGCAGTTCTGCTGATAGAGGGGAAGCATCGTCAAAAACAAAATTTCCATGATGGAAATTGTCATACCAATCATCATTGTTGTAGGAATTGTCTTGATGAAGCTCTCTTTGTGGAGGTCTTTGGTCCTGGTCATCTTGAGTAAGATGACATATTTCTTCAGCAGCTTTATCGATCTTCTATAGATCAGAAGAACGAAGCATTTTCTCTCTCTTCCTTTCGACCTGCTAATGGATAGCTTCGAGATCCCTTATCTCCTGGTCCAACTCCTCCTCCTAGGGTGTTGGACTTGTAGCCTTCCTCTTTTGAGTTCGAGCTTCGCGCAGCGTGTCCTGGTTGACGTCCAGTGGCTGCAGTGCAGGCCCTAGCCCTGAAGTAGTTTTCTTCGGCGGCATGACAAAGGTCACGGCTTGCCGAAGGTGGTCGATTGAGTTCACCGGGGGTGGGCGCCAATGTTGGGGACTTGTTCTCAAATGCTACGAGTCAAGAACAAGGCAACACATAATGTTAATGGTTAAAGTCCTTCGTCCTTCGAAGCATTATTTCCCTTAGGATATAATGATCTTCAGACGAAGGTCAAGAAGGACGTACCTTCATCATCGCAGTATATATTAATGAAAGAAGAAACATATGAAACATGAGAAATAACATGAATAATCATACGACATCATTAATACATCTTTTTGTATTATCATGAATGAATATGAACAATATTGAATTACATCTGTACCTTTGGCTTGACAGAAGGCAAAAGTCCAAGCGTGACGCACGAGTGAATACAAGTCAGCGTGAACAGTATGATGTCACTGTTCATCTATTTATAGGCACATGACACAGCCTGTGTGAAATTACAATCATGCCCTTGACATTTACTATTGACCTAGGGATAATCTATCGGGGACTAGACAACCTTTTCCCTTTTAAGTCGATTTCATTTTCCACTGTTGAGCTGAAGCTTTTCCACGAAAAGCTTCGGCATTGGTTCATCCTTCTCCTGAACTGCACCCTTCATCTTATGTACAACTTTATCCCATGTCCGAAGGTTCCTGTACATGTATTATACTTGGGAAACATGTTAGTCGTGTTTTTGAGGACATTCAGAAGACGAAGGCCCCCAACAAACCTGAAGGGATGGATCCTAAAGCAAGGGGAAGGTGATCGATGAGAAGGAGTAGAGCCCCCATCGACGACGAGCCCAAGGGAGGAAAGAGCATCGACACATGATTTGGAAGAAGGAAGGACAACAAGAATATGAAGCACATAAAGAAGATCATCTACTATAAGAGCAATGATTCTTCTTCTTCGACGAAGGACGATGACACTTATCCTTCAAAACAACATACAGTTAAAACTTCCTTCAATTGCACTCCTCTAAATTATTCGTGCATTTCTAGATCTTCAAATGCTCAATTGCTTTCTATCCCATTAGGCAAGCCCCTCACTTTGATGAAGAAGTATATTCTTGATGGAGTCATTAGATGCATAGTCATTTATTTTCTCTCCATCCATGCATTTGGGATATTGTAGAAAATGGATTCAATATACCTGATATTCATGATGATGATTATAATGAGGTAGAGATAGATGAACTAATCCATAGAAATACACAAGCCAGTACTATTCTTTTAGCGTTTTCTATGCAGGGAATAATATAACAAGGTTAATTGCTTGGAAAATGCGAAAGAAATATGGGACACATTGTGCGTGCCACAAGAAGGCAACATGATGACCAAAATCACTAAGGGCTTGTTCGTTTTGCTTTGAGTCCACGTGGATTGACTGGATTGGGTGGGATTGAATGGGTCTAAATCCCAAATAAGTCAAAATCTTTCATAATTTTTTCTAGTCCTATCCAATCCACGTGGGATAAGAATAACTGTAGTACCCAATTTGTAAAATTATGAAGAATGTGGACCTCCTTCCATGAATTTCCATCTATTCCTTGGGGATATGTGACTAATCATATTTAAAGGTGAATAATTCTTTACTAAAACACAAATAAGCCATGCATCATATTGGAGTTTTGTTTGTGCATTTTACAATAATAACAATAATACCAATAAAAATATAATAATGAGTTGAGGATTTGACTTAAAACCCCAAATTAGAAATTGGATTTGAAAATGGAAAAGAAGAAAGAGAGAAACACTAGTCAATTGTCACACCCGGGCTTTAAGGGACAAAGTCGGGTGCTTCTCATAAATGCGCCAAGAAGACAACATATATAATAACAGAGTGTATAGAGATAAATGTCACAATAACATCAGAGTAATTATTACATAGCGTAAGTCTTATTACAAAATAAAAGAGAAATATAAAGCGAACTAAGGATCATCCTTGGCGCAAGAGTAAACTGGGGAAACACCACCTAGATTAGATCAAACTTTTCGCTTTGTGGCTCCTCCTGAACCACCTGTTCTTCTCCTGTGGGGAGGGGTGTGAGACAGCAAGGGTGAGTCACACATGATCATAGCTCAACAAGTTGTGGGGAACCAGTGGCATGAACTCACCAAAGGTGGGAGTTCATGTGATGTGTAAGGCTAATCAATAATAGGGGTTAAAGCTGAGCATTGCTTTTAAGAAGTTGGCCAAAATTTTATTAGCAGTTATTAAATGTAACTAAATACCAAACCTTAAATAAAGTAATAGAACAAAATTAATATATAATCCCATGCAATGCAAATGACAAATTGAATTTAAGTTCCATAAATTAATCATGCGACAGTCCTGAGCTGCTCATGACCGCGAGCACGACTAGCATACCAGTTTTACACTCTGCAGAGGTTGTACCTGTACCCACAAGTCATGTTACCCATCTGCCAAGGGGTCGCGACTTCCATACACCTCTACCAAGGAAGCGAGGCAGGGCAACACTACGAGGCCTTTACAAAGTTCTACTAGCTTCCGAAAACCCGCTACAGTTTATGGGAAGAGCACTTGCAAGAATCCCCCGTCTAACCGCCATCGCAGCAAAATCAACTCGATAATCTCCTTGCATGCAACTCCCGTACTGCCCTTGCCCCTTTCGAGTAAGGTAGTCTTCCACTAGCTTTCCTAATTAGTCAGCCAAGGGCATCGCATACTACCCTTGTGGTGGCACGTGTTTCTCAAGTTAAGCTCCATGTTCTAATTAACATTAATGATCTTGACATGAACATAAATAGAATAATAAAATAACTGGAACAAGAATATAATGAAATGTTATCCCAAAAAACAAGTAAAGCAATAGCAAAACTACCCATGTGATTTAGGGGTAACAAGGTAAAGAGATAAACAGTCTAGGGTGACCTATTGGGTCCCATCAAAATTAAACCTATGCATGAATAATGACATTAAAGAACATTATTGGGTATAAAAAGTGGTCAAGGGCACAACTTGCCTTCAATGAGCTCCTGCTCAGCTACTTCTATCTGCTAGGCACCAGGATCCTCAGTCACAGGTTCTTCTACTCACCATAATACAAACAAGCACAGTATATAGAGAAAATTAACATCACACCAAACATGTAAACAAAATATATAATAATAATCTACACATTAAAATAAAATCCTAGAACAGGAATCATAATTTTTGGAGTTATAGATTTTAAAATATGAATTTCTAAAGGTTTTATGGGCTTAAAATAGGATTAAATGGGAAGTAAATTTTCTTACTGTTTTCATGTCAAAACAGAGACTCTAAGTGATAGAGAAAAATATTACAAAATTTTAGAAATTGGATAGGATCAATTTGGACTAAAAATGAATTTTCTATGCATTTTACAAGTTCTAGCACTTATTTATATATTAAAAATCTATTTATAATTTAAATTTTTTGGTTTTATACTGTTCTGGACTGGGCGTCAATTACTGTGAAGCGCAGGGGTCTCAGCGCAAGTTGAACCAAGACTTAGGCTAAGTCTTAAGTGGACTGCAGGTTGGATACACAATTTCACAAGGACTCATTAGTAAAACGGCCAATGGCAGATCACGCGCTACTCCCAAGCCGTTCGATTAGATCGGATGGCGCATATTAAATCCCGAACTGGTACCCGATCCGGACCCTTGGATCACTGATCAACGCTCGGATTCACGCCAGACGAAGCGGTATCCCTGATTCTAATCCTAGCCGCCGCTCGCTCATCCAACGGCCGAAAACCCTTCCCCCAACTCCGGTCAAACAACGGCGGCGCCTAGGGTTGCCTGCGGCGGAGCCATGGCCGGCACTGCCAGATTCCTCCATGCTCGCCCCCATTCACTAATTGAACCTGTGCTATGCCACTTCAAGGGAATAACAGACAGAAAGGTGACCTTATTACCTCTGTATGGAGCACCAATGACTCAGTCCGCGCAACGACGTGGTACAGCGGCACAGCTTCACTACGACGAGAAATCCCGCTCGCCCCAAAGCGCGGTTGTTGGAGGAACGGGTCGATCAACTCCCCCGAGCGTTCAGGCGAGGCTAGGCGGCGTCAATCGGGCATTGGGCGGTGGTGAGGGCAAGTGGCTACGCGGCGGATGCGAGGTCTTCCAACGGCGGAGTATGGCACGGTCTGTGCGTCTACTTGCGAGGGCTTCTTTTTCCAAGCACCTAAGCGGTCTGCGACGGTAACAGAGACAGCCACATTTGTAGCTAGAGCGTATGCAAGACCATGCGAGAACATGGCCACGACGGCTGATTTCTACGGCGAGCACGATGGAGGTCATTGAATCGCGCGACATTTGCGCGGAGCTGGGAGATGACAACGCGGGCCCGCGCGACAGCGTAACAGGCAGGGCACTCACGGATGGCAAGTGGGCCCCGAGTGTTGGCGTAGACTTCAGCTGGTTGGGCCGCGCGCGCGGAGAACTGCGTACTGGGCCGAAATGGGAGTCTGAGGCCCAGTTGGCTTCCTTTCTCTTTTTCTTTTATCTTTTTCTTTCTCTTTTCTTCCTTTTTAAATTTTAGATTTCAAATTTGAATCTACTTTTGTGTGAAGATCAAACTCAAGTTAATTGTCTAAATCTTCATAACCATGTGGACTAAATTTTATTTATTTATGTCTTTATTTTATCCTATTTGTTTAGTATTTTCCCACTCTTCTCAAATTATAGTATTCCCTTAAGAATTAAATTTCCAATTTGGGTATTAATATATTTCTTTTCACATTATTTTTATATTGTCCCAAAATGCACACAACATAAAATCCCAGCATGATGCATGTATTATTTTGGGTGTCTTTTGTCATTTATTTATTTGTTTAATTGTGGTGTTCACATGAAATGATGAATATAGATAACACACACACATATATAAAGGAATATAACTTCTTTTTTTTATTTCTCTTACAAAGTGGGTATTACAAGTCCTACCCCCTTAAAAAGAATCTCGTCCTCGAGATTTAAGAAGGTCTAGGGAAAAGATGGGGAAAATCTATGCGAAGCTCTTCTTCTCTTTCCCATGTTGCTTCATCTTCTCCATGGTGACTCCATTGCACTTTACACATCTTTATCACCTTATTTCTTGTAACTCGAGTCAATGTATCAAGAATCTTGACAGGATACTCCGTTTAAGTCAGATCTCCCTGAACACTGAGCTCTTCCATTGGTACTGTTCCTCAGGAACACGGAGACACTTCTTAAGCTGAGACACGTGGAACACATTGTGCACATCAGATAGATTATCAAGTAGCTCGAGTTGGTATGCCATCTCCCCAACTCTCCTAAAGATCATGAATGGTCCAATAAAGCGAGGAACCAATTTGCCCTTGACTTTAAACCTCCTCATTCCAAGAAGTGGTGACACCTTGAGGTACACATAATCTCCTTCCTCAAATTCCAGTGGTCTCCTTCTATTATCAGCATAGCTCTTTTGCCTGGTTTGAGATACCCTCAAATTCTCTCGAATTATACTGACTTGTTCTTCTGCTTCTTGAATAAGTTTAGGCCCAACGAACTATCTTTATCCAGTCTAATCCCAATATAGAGCAGTCCTACATTTCCTCCCATATAAAGCTTCAAAAGGTGACATCTTCAGACTGGCCTGATAGCTATTATTATAAGAGAACTCAGCATAAGGTAGACTCTTGTCCCAACTTCCTCCATGCTGAAGGGCACAAGCTCTCAACATATCTTCCAATACTTGATTAGTCCTTTCAGTCTGTCCATCAGTCTGAGGGTGATATGTTGTGCTAAAGTTCAACTTCGTATTCATATTCTCATGAAAGCTTCTCCAGAATCTTGAGGTAAACTGTGAACCTCGATCAGACACAATTCTTCGGTACTCCATGTAAACACACAATCTGAGCCATATATAACTCTGCTAGTTGGGAACCTTTATAAGTAGCCTTGACAGGAATGAAGTGAGCTACTTTAGCCAATCTATCCACAATCACCCATATAGCATCATATTCTTTCTGGGTGCGAGGCAATCCAGTAATGAAATCCATACCAATCTCTTCCCACTTTCACTCAGGTATCTTCAGTGGATGCAATAGTCCAGCTGGCCTATGGTGTTCAGCCTTAACTCTTTGACACACATCGCACATAGCCACATGTGCAGCCACATCTCTCTTCAATCCATACCACCAATATTTCTGCTTCAAATCCTGATACATCTTGGTACTACCAGGATGAATAGAATAATCCGAGTCACGGGCCTCCTTTAAAATAGTCTCACAAAGGCTTTCAATATTAGGAACACATATCCTGTCCTTGAACCATATGGTGCCTTCCTCATCCTCCCTAAACTCTGGACCTCTACCTTCAGTAATAAGATCCTTGATCTCTTGTATCTTAGCATCACCAATCTATCCTTTGCGGATTTCTTGCTCCAAGGTAGGTTCCACATCAATAGTAACTCCTTCAGTGTGAGCAACTATCCCCAGGTTAAGTCTCCTGAAATCCTCTACAATCTCATCAGGTAGCTGGGCCACAATAGCTGAATGAACATGCTCCTTTTGACCCAAGGCATCTGCAACCAAATTTGCCTTGCCCGGGTGATAGTGAATCTCCAAATCATAATCCTTAATAAGCTCCAACCAACGGCGTTGCCTAAGGTTGAGATCCTTCTGAGTGAATATATACTTCAAACTCTTATGATCCGTGTACACTTGGCACTTGGTTCCCATAATATAATGTCTCCAAATCTTAAGCGCATGCACAACGGCTGCCAGTTCTAGGTCATGCATGGGGTAGTTCAATTCATGTTTCCGCAATTGATGAGAAGCGTAGGCAATCACATGTCCTTCTTGCATGAGCACACATCCCAAGCCTTGGCCACATGCATCACAATAAATGTCAAATCCCTTCTGCTGATCTGGCATAACCAACACTGGTGGTGAGATCAATCTCTTCTTTAATTGATCGAAGTTATTTTGGCACTTCTCGTCCCACTTAAACTCTCTTCCCTTCTCTAGAAGCGAGGTCATGGGCTTAGCAATCTTAGAAAATCCTTCAATAAATCTCCGATAATATCTTGCTAGTCCCAAGAAACTCCGGACCTCAGTAACTGTAGTGGGTATGCTCCACTCCATAATCTCCTTGACTTTAGCAGGATCCACAGATATCCCTCCATTAGAAATGATATGTCCAAGAAAGTGCACCTCGCCAATCCAAAACTTGCATTTGCTATACTTGGCGTAGAGTTGACTATCTCGTAGCTTCTGTAGCACCAATCTCAGATGTTCCTCATGATCACTATCACTCTTGGAATAAATAAGAATATCGTCGATGAATACTACGACGAATCTGTCCAAATACTCCATAAACACCTTATTCATCAAATTCATAAAATAAGCTGGTGCATTAGTGAGTCCAATTGACATAACCGTGAACTCATATAAACCATATCGAGTGGAGAAAGCTGTCTTGGGAATATCTGATGGCCTAATCCTCATCTGATGGTATCCCGATCGGAGATCAATCTTCGAGAATACCCTAGCACCTCTCATCTGATCAAATAAATCCTCTATGCGGGGTAACGGATACTTGTTCTTCACAATAACATCATTAAGAGATCTATAATCCACACGCATCCTTCGTGATCCATCCTTCTTCTGTACAAACAGAACCGATGCTCCCCAAGGTGAGGAACTCAGACGAATGTACCCAGCCTCTTGTAACTCCGTTAACTGTTTCTTAAGTTTCTTTAACTCTTCTACGGACATCCTATATGGACGTTTAGAAATAGGGGCAGTCCCAGGTAAGAGGTTAATAATAAACTCGACATCCCTATCTGGTGGCATTCCTGGTAACTCCTCTGGAAAGACATCCGGAAAATCCCTAACCACACGGATGTTGTCACCAACAAACTCCTCAGCTATAAAGAACATCGCACGTCTAGAAGAGGTGGTTACTGCAATTTGAACTTGAAATCTTTCTCCTTTAGGGCTGGTGAGTTCTACCATACCCCTACCACATGCTATAATGGCCTTTTCCTTTCTTAACCATGACATACCAAGGATCAGATCTATACTGCTTACCTCTAATATTATAGCAGTAGCTCCAAATTATCTACCCATAATGATCAAGGTCAGTTTATGTGTCATATGATTTGCCTCAACAGGCCCTTTAGGTGTAATCACTATCATTGGTTTTCTCATATTTAGCAGTGGTATCTCATTTGTGTTGGCATATCGAGCAGACATAAATGAATGTGTAGCACCAGAATCAAATAATATTGTTGCACGAATTGCATTAATATAAAACATACCAAGTGCGATGTCAGCACCATAAGGAGTAGCATCAACGCTGACTTGATTAACCCTAGCGATAGAGTATCCCATGCCAGATCCTGGAGTCTGTTGCTTATTCTGAACTGGGGTAGTAGCAATCCTCTGTGGGCAAACATTTGCATAATGTCCAGTCTTCCAACACTTGAAGCAAGTAGTGTCTACACTCTGTCCTGAAAACTTCGTCAGGGTACCAGTGGGGGTAGCCTGACGAGTCGGTGGGGTCCTCTAAGGTGATTGCTGAACTGGGTGCTGGCCTCTTCCAGTGCGAACTGGTGTACCCTGGGGTGAACTGTAGCGTGGACGAACACCGCTGCTTCCTTGTTCTTGGGATATAGCCTTCCTCTTCAATTCTCCTAGCTGAACACGCTTGTGTTCAATAGCTAGAGCCTTATCAAGCAGCCTCTGAAATGATGGGAACGTATGTGCCACTAGAGCATACGGCAGGGGTCCATTAAGTCCTTAAATTAAGTGCTCTTGCTTCCTCTCATCTTTAGCAACTTCATCCGGTGCATATCTGGCGAGCTGAATGAACTTGTCACGGTACTCGCTGACTGACATGCTTCCCTGCTTCAGCGATAGGAATTCCTTCTTCTTAATCTTCATCAGTCCAACTGGTATATGATAGTTCCTGAACTGCATAGAAAAGTCCACCCATGTGATAGTATCAGCAGCATCGTGGGCAGCAGTGTATGAATCCCACCAATCAGCAGCGAGACCTGTCAAACGACTAGAAGCATATAGAACCTTCTCCCGGTCAGTGCATTGTGCAATAATCAACATCTTTTCCACAGATTTCAGCCAATCATCCGTGTCCAGTGGATCAGGAGAGCTTGCAAATGTCGATGGCTTATGACTCATGAACTCCTTGATAGTCGCCTAGAGGGGGGGGTGAATAGGGCGAAACTGAAATTTACAAAAATAATCACAACTACAAGCCGGGGTTAGCGTTAGTAATAATAAATGAGTCCGCGAGAGAGGGCGCAAAACAAATCGCAAGCAAATAAGGAGAGTGACACGTGGATTTGTTTTACCGAGGTTCGGTTCTTGCAAACCTACTCCCCGTTGAGGAGGCCACAAAGGCCGGGTCTCTTTCAACCCTTCCCTCTCTCAAACGGTCCCTCGGACCGAGTGAGCTTTCCTTCTTCTCAATCAACCGGGAACAAAACTTCCCCGCAAGGGCCACCACACAATTGGTGCCTCTTGCCTCGGTTACAATTGAGTGATGATCACAAGAGCAAAAGAGAAAGAAAGAATGCGATCCAAGCGCAAGAGCTCAAAAGAACACGGCAAATCTCTCTCGCTAGTCACTAAAGGCTTGAGTGGAATTGGAGAGGATTTGATCTCTTTGTATGTGTCTAGAATTGAATGCCTAGCTCTTGTAAGTGGTTAGAAGTTGGAAAACTTGGATGGCTATGAATGTGGGGTGGTTGGGGTATTTATAGCCCCAACCACCAAACTTGACCGTTGGCTGGAGGCTTCTGTTCGATGGCGCACCGGACAGTCCGGTGCACACCGGACAGTCCGGTGCCCCTGCCACGTCATCACTGCCGTTGGATTCTAGCCGTTGGAGCTTCTGACTTGTGGGCCCGCCTGGGTGTCCGGTGCACACCGGACATGTACTGTTTGATGTCCGGTGCACCGGCATGGGCGATTCTGACTTCTGCGCGCGCTGCGCGCGCATTTAATGCACCGCAGGGAGCCGTTGGCGCCGCAGGGAGCCGTTGCTCCGCTGGCACACCGGACAGTCCGGTGCACACCGGACAGTCCGGTGAATTATAGCGGAGCGGCTGCCGCGCGAACCCGAGGCTGGCGAGTTCAGGAGGCCGAGCTTCCTTGGAGCACCGGACATGTCCGGTGCACACCGGACAGTCCGGTGAATTATAGTGCGCCGGCTTCCAAGAATTCCCGAGGGCGAAGAGTTTGAGTCTGAGTCCCCTGGTGCACCGGACAGGTACTGTGCACTGTCCGGTGGCACACCGGACAGTCCGGTGCGCCAGACCAGGGGTGCCCTCGGTTGCCCCTTTGCTCCTTTATGGAATCCAACACTTGATCTTTTTATTGGCTAGATGTGAACCTTTTGCACCTGTATAACTTATACACTAGAGCAAACTAGTTAGTCCAATATTTGTGTTGGGCAATTCAACCACCAAAATTATTTAGGAACTAGGTGTAAGCCTAATTCCCTTTCAATCTCCCCCTTTTTGGTGATTGATGCCAACACAAACCAAAGCAAATGTAGAAGTGCATAATTGAACTAGTTTGCATAATGTGAGTGCAAAGGTTACTTGGAATTGAGCCAATAAAACTACTTACAAGATATGCATGGAATGTTTCTTTCTTATATAACATTTTGGACCACGTTTGCACCACATGTTTTGTTTTTGCAAAACCTTTTGTAAATCCTTTTCATAGATCTTTTGCAAATAGTCAAAGGTGAATAAATAAGAGTTTGCAAAAGCATTTTCAAGATTTGAAATTTCCTCCCCCTGTTTCAAATGTTTTTCCTTTGACTAAACAAAACTCCCCCTAAAAGAGATCCACCTCTTAGTGTTCAAGAGGGTTTTGATATACCATTTTTGAAATACTACTTTCTCCCCCTTTTGAACACAATAGGATACCAGATGATAAAGACTTTTGGAAAGCACTAAGTTTTTGAATTTGGTGGTGGTGGTGCGGTCCTTTTGCTTTGGGCTCATTTCTCCCCCTTTTTGGCATGAATCGCCAAAAACGGAATCATTAGAGCCCTCGAAGTGCAATCTTCCCCTTTGGTCATAAATAAGTGAGTTAAGATTATACCAAAGACGAAGTCCTTTTGTGTTTGAGCTTTTACTCTCTCCCCCAAGGATGAAGTTCTTTCCCTTGATGCTCATTTCTCCCCTGAAGAAGAGAGTTGCTCGGAGTGATGGCGAAGCATGAGTTACGGAGTGGAAGCCTTTGTCTTCGCCGAAGACTCCAATTCCCTTTCAATATACCTATGACTTGGTTTGAAATAAACTTGAAAACACATTAGTCATAGCATATAAAAGAGATATGATCAAAGGTATTCAAAAGAGCTATGTATGCAAGTTAGCAAAAGAAATTTCTAGAATCAAGAATATTGAGCTCATGCCTAAGTCTGGTAAAAGATTGTTCATCAAGTGGCTTGGTAAAGATATCGGCTAATTGATCTTTAGTATTAATGTAAGAAATCTCGATATCCCCCTTTTGTTGGTGATCCCTAAGAAAATGATACCGAATGGCTATGTGCTTAGTGCGGCTATGCTCGACGGGATTGTCGGCCATTTTGATTGCACTCTCATTATCACATAGCAAAGGGACTTTGGTTAATTTGTAACCGTAGTCCCGCAGGGTTTGCCTCATCCAAAGCAATTGCGCGCAACAATGTCCTGCGGCAATGTACTCGGCTTCGGCGGTGGAAAGAGCGACCGAATTTTGCTTCTTTGAAGCCCAGGACACCAGGGATCTTCCCAAGAACTGGCAAGTCCCTGATGTGCTCTTCCTATTAATTTTGCACCCCGCCCAATCGGCATCCGAATAACCAATTAAATCAAACGTGGATCCCCGAGGGTACCAAAGCCCAAACTTAGGTGTGTAAGCCAAATATCTCAAGATTCGTTTTACGGCCGTAAGGTGTGATTCCTTAGGGTCGGATTGGAATCTTGCACACATGCAAACGGAAAGCATAATGTCCGGTCGAGATGCACATAAATAAAGCAATGAACCAATCATCGACCGGTATACCTTTTGATCCACGGACTTACCTCCCGTGTCGAGGTCGAGATGCCCATTAGTTCCCATGGGTGTCTTGATGGGTTTGGCATCCTTCATCCCAAACTTAGCGAGAATGTCTTGAGTGTACTTCGTTTGGCTAATGAAGGTGCCCTCTCGGAGTTGCTTGACTTGGAATCCTAGAAAATACTTCAACTCCCCCATCATCGACATCTCGAATTTCTGTGTCATGATCCTACTAAACTCTTCACATGTAGACTCGTTAGTAGACCCAAATATAATATCATCAACATAAATTTGGCATACAAACAAGTCATTTTCAAGAGTTTTAGTAAAGAGTGTAGGATCGGCCTTGCCGACTTTGAAGCCATTTGCAATAAGGAAATCTCTAAGGCATTCATACCATGCTCTTGGGGCTTGCTTGAGCCCATAAAGCGCCTTAGAGAGCCTATAAACATGGTTAGGATACTCACTGTCTTCAAAGCCGGGAGGTTGCTCAACATAGACCTCTTCCTTGATTGGTCCATTGAGGAAGGCACTCTTCACGTCCATTTGATAGAGCTTAAAGCCATGGTAAGTAGCATAGGCCAATAATATGCGAATTGACTCAAGCCTAGCTACGGGTGCATAGGTTTCACCAAAATCCAAACCTTCGACTTGTGAATACCCTTTGGCCACGAGTCGAGCTTTGTTCCTTGTCACCACACCATGCTCATCTTGCTTGTTGCGGAAGACCCATTTGGTTCCTACAACATTTTGGTTAGGACGTGGAACTAAATGCCATACCTCGTTTCTCGTGAAATTGTTGAGCTCCTCTTGCATTGCCACCACCCAATCCGAATCTTGGAGAGCTTCCTCTACCCTGTGTGGCTCAATAGAGGAAACAAAAGAGTAATGTTCACAAAAGTGAGCAACCCGAGATCGAGTAGTTACCCCCTTATGAATGTCGCCAAGGATGGTGTCGACGGGGTGATCTCGTTGGATTGCTTGGTGGACTCTTGGGTGTGGCGGTCTTGGTTCTTCCTCATCCTCCTTTTCTTGATCATTTGTATCTCCCCCTTGATCATTGCTATCATCTTGAGGTGGCTCGTCTTCTTGATTTTGCTCTTCATCATTTTGAGCCTCATCCTCATTTTGAGTTGGTGGAGATGCTTGCATGGAGGAGGATGGTTGATCTTGTGTACTTGGAGGCTCTTCGGATTCCTTAGGACACACATCCCCGATGGACATGTTCCTTAGCGCGATACATGGAGCCTGTTCTTCACCTATCTCATCAAGATCAACTTGCTCTACTTGAGAGCCGTTAGTTTCATCAAACACAACGTCACATGAGACTTCAACTAGTCCAGTGGACTTGTTAAAGACCCTATATGCCCTTGTGTTTGAGTCATAACCAAGTAAAAAGCCTTCTACAGTTTTAGGAGAAAATTTAGATTTTCTACCTCTTTTAATAAGAATGAAGCATTTGCTACCAAAAACTCTAAAATATGAAATGTTGGGCTTTTTACCGGTTAGGAGTTCATATGATGTCTTCTTGAGGATTCGGTGAAGATATAATCGGTTGATGGCGTAGCAGGCGGTGTTGACCGCTTCGGCCCAAAACCGGTCCGGTGTCTTGTACTCATCAAGCATGGTTCTTGCCATGTCCAATAGAGTTCGATTCTTCCTCTCCACTACACCATTTTGTTGTGGCGTGTAGGGAGAGGAGAACTCATGCTTGATGCCCTCCTCCTCAAGGAAGCCTTCAATTTGAGAGTTCTTGAACTTCGTCCCGTTGTCGCTTCTTATTTTCTTGATCCTTAAGCCGAACTCATTTTGAGCTCGTCTCAAGAATCCCTTTAAGGTCTCTTGGGTTTGAGATTTTTCCTGTAAAAAGAATACCCAAGTGAAGCGAGAATAATCATCCACAATTACAAGGCAATACTTACTACCGCCGATGCTTATGTAAGCGATCGGGCCGAATAAGTCCATGTGTAGTAGCTCCAGCGGCCTGTCGGTAGTCATGACATTTTTGTGTGGATGATGGATGCCAACTTGCTTCCCAGCTTGGCATGCGCTACAAATCCTGTCTTTCTCAAAATGAATATTGGTTAGTCCCAAAATGTGTTCTCCCTTTAGAAGCTTGTGAAGATTCTTCATTCCAACATGGGCTAGTCGGCGGTGCCAAAGCCAACCCAAGTTAGTCTTAGCAACTAAGCAAGTGTCGAGTTCAGCTCTTTCAAAATCTACCAAGTATAGCTGACCCTCTAGCACTCCCTTAAAAGCTATTGAATCGTCTCTTCTTCTAAAGACAGTAACACCAGTATCAGTAAAAAGACAGTTGTAGCCCATTTTACATAATTGGGATACGGAAAGCAAATTGTAATCTAAAGAATCTACAAGAAAAACATTGGAAATAGAATGGTCGGGTGAAATAGCAATTTTACCCAAACCCTTGACCAACCCTTGATTTCCATCCCCAAATGTGATAGCTCGTTGGGGGTCTTTGTTTTTCTCATATGAGGAGAACATCCTTTTCTCCCCGGTCATGTGGTTTGTGCACCCGCTGTCGAGTATCCAACTTGAGCCCCCGGATGCATAAACCTACAAAACAAATTAGTTCTTGACTTTAGGTACCCAAACTGTTTTGGGTCCTTTGGCATTAGATACAAGAACTTTGGGTACCCAAACACAAGTCTTGGAGCCCTTGTGTTTGCCCCCAACAAATTTGGCAACTACTTTGCCGGATTTGCTAGTAAGCACATAAGATGCATCAAAAGTTTTAAATGAAATGGCATGATCATTTGATGCATTAGGAATTTTCTTCTTAGGCAACTTGGCATGGGTTGGTTGCCTAGAACTAGATGTCTCACTCTTATACATGAAAGCATGGTTAGGGCCAGAGTGAGACTTCCTAGAGTGAATTCTCCTAATTTTGCTCTCGGGATAACCGGCAGGGTACAAAATGTAACCCTCGTTATCCTGAGGCATGGGAGCCTTGCCCTTAACAAAGTTAGACAAATTTTTAGGTGGGGCATTAAGTTTGACATTGTCTCCCCTTTGGAAACCAATGCCATCCTTGATGCCAGGGCGTCTCCCATTATAGAGCATGCTTCTAGCCAATTTAAATTTTTCATCTTCTAAGTCATGCTCTCTAATCTTAGCATTTAGTTGAGCTATGTGATCATTTTGTTTTTTAATTAAGGCTAGGTGATCATGGATAGCATCAACATTAATATCTCTACATCTAGTACAATTGGAAATATGCTCAACATTAGATGTAGAGGGTTTGCAAGATTTTAGTTCAACAACCTTAGCATGCAACATATCATTTTTAGTTCTAAGGTCGGAAATAGTAGCATTGCAAACATCAAAATCCTTAGCCTTAGCAATTAGTTTCTCATTCTCATTTCTAAGGCTAGCAATGGAACCATTTAACTCATCAATCCTAGCAAGTAAATCAACATTATCATTTCTAGGATCAATGCAAACATGAGAATCTACCTTAGCAATTAATTTAGCATTTTCACTTCTAAGGTTGGTAATAGTGTCATGGCACATGCTTAGCTCACTAGATAATTTGTTACATTTTTCTACTTCTAGAGCATAAGCATTTTTAACCTTAACATGTTTCTTATTCTCCTTGATTAGGAAGTCCTCTTGGGAGTCCAAGAGATCATCCTTTTCATGGATGGCACTAATTAGTTCATTTAATTTTTCCTTTTGTTCCATGTTAAGGTTAGCAAAAAGAATGCGCAAGTTATCCTCCTCATCATCATCCTCATCACTAGATGTTTCATATTTGGTGGAGGACCTTGATTTTACCTTCTTTTTGCCGTCCTTGGCCATGAGACACTTGTGGCCGACGTTGGGGAAGAGAAGGCCCTTGGTGACGGCGATGTTGGCGGCGTCCTCGTCGGAGGAGGAGTCGCTTGAGCTTTCGTCGGAGTTCCATTCCCGACAAACATGGGCATCGCCGCCCTTCTTCTTATAATACTTCTTCTTCTCCTTTCTTCTTCCCTTCTTGTCGTCGCCCCTGTCACTATCACTAGACATAGGACATTTTGCAATAAAGTGACCGGGCTTACCACACTTGTAGCAAACCTTCTTGGAACGGGGTTTGTAGTCCTTCCCCTTCCGTTGCTTGAGAATTTGCCGAAAGCTTTTGATGATTAGGGCCATCTCCTCGTTGTCGAGCTTGGAGGCGTCAATTGGTTGTCTACTTGGTGTAGACTCCTCCTTCTTCTCCTCCGTTGCCTTGAAGGCCACTGGTTGCGCCTCGGAGGTGGAAGGCTCGTCAAGCTCGTTGATCTTCTTGGAGCCCTTAATCATGCATTCAAAACTCACAAAATTCCCGATAACTTCCTCGGGGGTCATTAGTGGATATCTAGGATTCCCACGAATTAATTGTACTTGAGTGGGGTTAAGGAAAATAAGAGCTCTTAGAATAACCTTAACCACTTCGTGGTCATCCCATTTTGTGCTCCCGAGGTTGCGCACTTGGTTCACCAAGGTCTTGAGCCGGTTGTACATGTCTTGTGGCTCCTCCCCTTGGCGAAGACGGAAGCGACCGAGCTCCCCCTCGATCGTTTCCCGCTTGGTGATCTTGGTGAGTTCATCACCCTCGTGCGCCGTCTTGAGTAGGTCCCAAATCTCCTTGGCGTTCTTCAATCCTTGTACTTTGTTGTATTCCTCCTTGCTTAGGGAGGCAAGGAGGATAGTTGCGGCTTGGGAGTTGAAGTGCTCGATTTGGGCCACTTCGTCCGTGTCATAGTCCTCATCCCCTATTGATGGTACCTGTACACCATACTCAACAACATCCCATATTCTTTTGTGGAGAGAGGTTAGATGAAATCGCATCAAATTACTCCACATAGCATAATCTTCACCATTAAAAGTTGGTGGTTTGCCTAATGGGACGGAAAGTAAAGGTGTATGTTTTGGAATGCGAGGGTAGCGTAGGGGAATCTTACTATACTTCTTACGCTCTTGGCGTTTAGAAGTGACGGACGCCGCGTCGGAGCCGGAGGTAGATGTCGATGAAGTGTCGGTCTCGTAGTAGACCACCTTCCTCATCCTCTTGTGCTTGTCCCCACTCCGATGCGGCTTGTGAGAAGAAGATTTTTCCTTCTTCTCCTTGTGGTGAGAAGAGGAAGATCTTTTCTCCTTCCGCTTGGAGGAGTTCTTCTTCTTCTCCCTTTTCTTGGTGCGGGACTCTTCCGATGAGGTGCTCCCTTGGCTTGTAGTGGGCTTGTCGCCGGTCTCCATCTCCTTCTTGGCGTGATCTCCCGACATCACTTCGAGCGGTTAGGCTCTAATGAAGCACCGGGCTCTGATACCAATTGATAGTCGCCTAGAGGGGGGGGTGAATAGGGCGAAACTGAAATTTACAAAAATAATCACAACTACAAGCCGGGGTTAGCGTTAGTAATAATAAATGAGTCCGCGAGAGAGGGCGCAAAACAAATCGCAAGCAAATAAGGAGAGTGACACGTGGATTTGTTTTACCGAGGTTCGGTTCTTGCAAACCTACTCCCCGTTGAGGAGGCCACAAAGGCCGGGTCTCTTTCAACCCTTCCCTCTCTCAAACGGTCCCTCGGACCGAGTGAGCTTTCCTTCTTCTCAATCAACCGGGAACAAAACTTCCCCGCAAGGGCCACCACACAATTGGTGCCTCTTGCCTCGGTTACAATTGAGTGATGATCACAAGAGCAAAAGAGAAAGAAAGAATGCGATCCAAGCGCAAGAGCTCAAAAGAACACGGCAAATCTCTCTCGCTAGTCACTAAAGGCTTGAGTGGAATTGGAGAGGATTTGATCTCTTTGTATGTGTCTAGAATTGAATGCCTAGCTCTTGTAAGTGGTTAGAAGTTGGAAAACTTGGATGGCTATGAATGTGGGGTGGTTGGGGTATTTATAGCCCCAACCACCAAACTTGACCGTTGGCTGGAGGCTTCTGTTCGATGGCGCACCGGACAGTCCGGTGCACACCGGACAGTCCGGTGCCCCTGCCACGTCATCACTGCCGTTGGATTCTAGCCGTTGGAGCTTCTGACTTGTGGGCCCGCCTGGGTGTCCGGTGCACACCGGACATGTACTGTTTGATGTCCGGTGCACCGGCATGGGCGATTCTGACTTCTGCGCGCGCTGCGCGCGCATTTAATGCACCGCAGGGAGCCGTTGGCGCCGCAGGGAGCCGTTGCTCCGCTGGCACACCGGACAGTCCGGTGCACACCGGACAGTCCGGTGAATTATAGCGGAGCGGCTGCCGCGCGAACCCGAGGCTGGCGAGTTCAGGAGGCCGAGCTTCCTTGGAGCACCGGACATGTCCGGTGCACACCGGACAGTCCGGTGAATTATAGTGCGCCGGCTTCCAAGAATTCCCGAGGGCGAAGAGTTTGAGTCTGAGTCCTCTGGTGCACCGGACAGGTACTGTGCACTGTCCGGTGGCACACCGGACAGTCCGGTGCGCCAGACCAGGGGTGCCCTCGGTTGCCCCTTTGCTCCTTTATTGAATCCAACACTTGATCTTTTTATTGGCTAGATGTGAACCTTTTGCACCTGTATAACTTATACACTAGAGCAAACTAGTTAGTCCAATATTTGTGTTGGGCAATTCAACCACCAAAATTATTTAGGAACTAGGTGTAAGCCTAATTCCCTTTCACTCCTGGTGCTTGTCTCGCGGTGGAACTGGTGGTGGTGGTGGAGGTAGTGGTGCTTGCTGATGTTGCTGTTGTTGTTGCTGTTGCTGCTGCGCCCTCCTTTCCTGGCGTATCTCTTCTCGTTCTTGGCGCAACTCTCGACGTATCTCTTCTCGTTCCTGGCGCATCTCCTGGTGTTCTTGCTGCATCTGAGCATGCATATCTACCATAGTGTCTGCCATTTATTGCATCATCCTCATCTGAGCTGCAACCAGTGGGTCAACTCCTGCTGGTGGAGGCGGTGGTGGAGGATCCATCTCTGCTGGTTGTGGCTGGGGTTGTCCAAATATCCTCCGAGTGTGTCGATTGGGAGGTAAATCAATTCCACCACCCTTCTTGGTATTGACCATCTGAGTTAGAAACATATGGTAAGAGAGAAAGGATTGTAGACAAGGCAGGTGATTACAAGGCATGTTACTTTGGGGAATTTATTAGCTAAGCAGATTACCATAGCTAATTCATTACCTTATGGTGATACATACTAAGATGTCCATATATAATATTTCAATCAATCAAAGAAGCAAATCAGACAGTTATCATCAGAACAATCAACCAACATTTTTAAATAGAGAAAATAGTTTTTTTAGGTTCCCTATCTCTTAAAAAGTTCATAATTGTAGGATTCCAAGGTGTGAAATCCATCTTGTCTTAGAGTAGAAAAGATAAGAGTAATCAGAGTATGACAACAAAAGGTGAGACAGGATCAAGATAAGATAAGTATAGAAAGAACCAGAGTAAGATAAGTAGGTAAGGGTTTTGTCCATTTCTATTTAGGTTTCGTCCTACAGTCAACATTTCCTCTGATACCACTTCTGTCACACCCGGGCTTTAAGGGACAAAGTCGGGTGCTTCTCATACATGCGCCAAGAAGACAACATATATAATAATAGAGTGTATAGAGATAAATGTCACAATAACATCAGAGTAATTATTACATACCGGATGTCTTATTACAAAATAAAAGATAAATATAAAATGAACTAAGGATCATCCTTGGCGCAAGAGTCAACTGGGGAAACGCCACCTAGATCAGATCAAACTCCTCGCTTTGTGGTTCCTCCTGAACCACCTGTTCTTCTCCTATGGGGGGGTGTGAGACAGCAAGGGTGAGCTCACACATGATCATAGCTCAACAAGTTGTGGGGAACCAGTGGCATGAACTCACCAAAGGTGGCAGTTCATGTGATGTGTAAGGCTAATCAACAACAGGGGTTAAAGCTGAGCATTGCTTTTAAGTAGTTGGTCAAAATTTTATTAGCAGTTACTAAATGTAAGTAAATACCAAACCTTAAATAAAGTAATAGAACAAAATTAATACATAATCCCATGCAATGCAAATGACAAATTGAATTTAAGTTCCATAAATTAATCATGCGAGAGTCCTGAGCTGCTCATGACCGCGAGCACGGCTAGTATACCAGTTTTACACTCTGCAGAGGTTGTACCCTGTACCCATAAGTCATGTTACCCATCTACCAAGGGGTCGTGACTCCCATACACCTCTACCAAGGAAGCGAGGCAGGACAACACTACGAGGCCTTTACAAAGTTCCACTAGCTTCTGAAAACCCACTACAGTTTATGGGAAGAGCACTTGCAAGAATCCCCCTTCTGACCGCCATCGCAGCAAAATCAACCCGAGAACCTCCTTGCATGCAACTCCCCTACTTCCCTTGCCCCTTTCGGGTAAGGTAGTCTTCCACTAGCTTTCCTAATTAGTCAGCCAAGGGCATCCCATACTACCCTTGTGGTGGCACGTGTTTCTCAAGTTAAGCTCCATGTTCCAATTAACATTAATGATCTTGACATGAACATAAATAGAATAACAAAATAACTGGAACATGGATATAATGAAATGTTATCCCAAAACCATGTAAAGCAATAGCAAAACTACCCATGTGATTCAGGGGTAACAAGGTAAAGAGATAAACACTCTAGGGTGACCTATTGGGTCCCATCAAAATTAAACCTATGCATGAATAATGAAATTAAAGAACATCATTGGGTATAATAAGTGGTTAAGGGCACAACTTGCCTTTAATGAGCTCCTGCTGAGCTACTTCTATCTGATGGGCACTAGGATCCTCAGTCACAGGTTCTTCTACTCGTCACAATACAAACAAGCACAGTATATAGAGAAAATTATCATCACACCAAACATGTAAACAAAATAGATAATAATAATCTACACATCAAAATAAAATCCTAGGAACATGAATCATAATTTTTGGAGTTATAGATTTTAAAATATGAATTTCCAAAGGTTTTATGGGCTTAAAATAGGATTAAATAGGAAATAAATTTTCTTACTGTTTTCATGTCAAAACAGAGACTCTAAGTGATAGGGAATAATATTACAAATTTTTAGAAATTGGAATGGATCAATTTGGACTAAAAATGAATTTTCTATGTATTTTACAAGTTCTAGCACTTATTTATATATTAAAAATCCATTTATAATTTAAATTTTCTGGTTTTATACTGTTCTAGACTGGGCGTCAATTACTGTGAAGCGCAGGGGTCTCAGCGCAAGTTGAACCAAGACTCAGGCTAAGTCTTGAGTGGACCGTGGGTTGGATACACAACTTCGCAGGGACTCATTAGTAAAACGGCCAACGGTAAATTGAGAGCACCTAGAGGGGGGTGAATAGGTGATCCTGTAAAAAACTTGAAACTTAATCCACAAAACTTGATTAGGAGTTAGCACAATTAAGCCAAGTGGCTAGAGAGGAGAGCTTGCACAACACGATAACCACAAAGAGATCAACACAGAGATGGCACAGTAGTTTATCCCGTGGTTCGGCCAAGTCCAATACTTGCCTACTCCACGTTGTGGCGTCCCAACGGACGAGGGTTGCAATCAACCCCTTTCAAGCGGTCCAAAGACCCACTTGAATACCACGGTGTTTTGCTTTCACTTTACTATATCCCACTTGCGAGGAATCTCCACAACTTGGAGCCTCTCGCCCTTACACTTTGATGTTCACAAAGAAGCACGGAGTAAGGGAGGGATGAGCAACGCACACAAGACACGAAATCAGAGTACCAACACGCACACAAGTCACAACAAGAGCTCACAACACAACCCGGCGAGTTCACAACTCAAATGCAGCTCTAGTTGCTATCACAAAGAATCAAATGCGCGGAATCGAAGTCTTGGTGCTTAGGAATGCTTAGAGAATGCTTGGTGTACTCCTCCATGCGCCTAGGGGTCCCTTTTATAGCCCCAAGGCAGCTAGGAGCCATTGAGAGCATTTCAATAAGGCAATTCTTGCCTTCTGCCGCCTGGCGCACCGGACACTGTCCGGTGCAGATCTCTTTCCTTATTTAGCGAAGCCGACCGTTGCAGTCTTGGAGCCGTTGGCGCACCGGACACTGTCCGGTGCACACCGGACAGTCCGGTGCCCCTTCCGACCGTTGGCACTTGCCAAGCGTCGCGTGCGGATTCTGCGGCCGACCGTTGGCCTGGCCGACTGTTGGCTCACCGGACAGTCCGGTGCCCCTTCCGACCGTTGGCACTTGCCACGCGTCGCGTGCGGATTCCGCGGCCGACCATTGGCCTGGCCGACTATTGGCTCACCAGACAGTCCGGTGCACCACCGGACAGTCCGGTGATTTATAGCCGTACGCCGTTAATTGCTTCCCGAGAGCAGCCAGTTGACAGACTCCGGCCTGGCGCACCGGACACTGTCCGGTGCACCACCGGACAGTCCGGTGCACCCAGACCGAGCTATCTTTGGCTGAACAGAGCCATCTCTTTTCCAACTTGATTTCTCCTGTTTCCAGCACTTAGACACAATACATTAGTTTCTAAAACAATGTACTAAGTCATAGAAACATACCTTTACTCTTGATTTGCACTTTGTCCATCACTTTGCATAAGTCCACTTGCGTTGGCACTTAATCACCAAAATACTTAGAAATGGCCCAAGGGCACATTTCCCTTTCATAAATCGCGCGCTACTCCCGAGCCGTCCGATTAGATCGGATGGCGCAGATTAAATCCCAAACCGGTACCCGATCTGGACCCTCGGATCACCGATCAACGCTCGGATTCACGCCAGACGAAGCAGTATCCCTGATTCTAATCCTAGCCACCGCTCGCTCATCCAACGACCAAAAACCCTTCCCCCAACTCCGATCAGACAACAACGACGCCTAGGGTTGCCCCCAACGGAGCCATGGCCGGCGCTGCCCGATTCCTCCATGCTCGCCCCCATTCACTAATTGAACCAGTGCTATGCCACTTCAAGGGAATAACAGACAGAAAGGTAACCTTATTACCTCGGTATGGAGCACCAATGACTCAGTCCGCGCAACGACGTGGTACCGCGGCACAGCTTCACTACGACGAGAAATCTCACTTGCCCCAAAGCGCAGTTGTTCAAGGAACGGGTCAGATCAAGTCCCCCGAGCGTTCAAGCAAGGCTAGGCGGCGTCAATCGGGCACTAGGCGGTGGTGAGGGGAAGTGGCTACACGGCGGTTGCGAGGTCTTCCAACGGCGGAGTATGGCACGATCTATGCGGCTGCTTGCGAGGGCTTCTTTATCCAAGCATGTAAGCGGTCTGCGACGGTAACAGAGACAGCCACATTTGTGGCCAAAGCGTGCGCGAGACCATGCAAGAACGTGGCCACGGCGGCCAATTTCTACGGTGAGCACGGCAGAGGTCATTGAATCGCGCGACATTTGCGCGGAGCTGGGAGATGACAACGCGGGCCCGCGCGACAGCATAACAGGCGGGGCACTCGCGGATGGCAAGTGGGCCCCGGGTGTCGGCGTAGACTTCAGCTGGTTGGGCCGCGTGCGCGGAGAACTGCAATACAAAATAAATTTAAAAATAAATAAATTCATCCCATACTTTGTTTAAGTTGAACATTTAATGTGAAGACAAATTTACCACAAAATTTGAATTTAAAATGGGAATTGAAGTTTGAATTTAGAAAGAAATAAAAGAAAAGAAAAGAAAAAGAGAAAAATAGGAAATGAACCAACGGCGCCTGGGCCCAAAACGTTTCCTCGGCCCACTCATTCTCCTGCACCGCACGTCCCAAGCTTCCTTTCGCTTACACGATGGTCCCACTCTTCATTGAACAGCTATCGAGCACCCTTGCCTCTCGGTTTGGCTTATAAGTGGGCCCAGGTAGTCAGACCCGTCTCCAACCACCACGCAGAGCATGACGGAGCCACGCCGTGGATCTCGGAGATGCTAGTTGCGAGCGCCTTGGCTGGTCTACAGGGATTTAAGTGCCGAGTATCCGAAGCCTTGACCCTCTCTCCTCATCGTGCCTCAGTCGTCCTCGTCGTGGACCAGGTTTGAGAGAGAAAAGCAGAGGGAAGTGAGAATGAGGGCGCCGTCGCACCTTCCCATCCATACGCCGCCGCTAGAAACCATAGAAGGGGTCGGGGGCCATCACCAGGGTGCCACGAACACACGCGCGGGATCTGCGGGCATCGGAGGGGGAGCACAACTGGTGAATTGCTCGTCGGAGTGCGACGACCACGCCGAGTCGTAGTTCACGGCATACCAGACTCTTGTGCGCGCCATCCTTGGTGAGCATGCCCCATATCACTTCACACTATCACTCTCTACGTGTACCATAGGGTGGATTGAAGGATAGCCATAGGAATCGCCCCGCGCATGTGGTCTGGCCATGGCGTCGCCATGCCGAGCGTTGGGGGAAAGGGTGATCCCTCTGCCGTCCATCCGAGATTGGACGGTATGGATTAGAGTACGGTAAACGATTGGGTTTGATTGACCGAGGGTCGTTCGTTAAGTGATCAACGATCTTGATTAGATTGCGGGAACATTAAATCCTATCCTTGGACCGCTGATCCAACGATGCATCCAGCGTACTGGTTCGGTTATTAACAGATCGGATCTAGGTAGTTCATCTCTGATCGGACGCCCGAGAATCCTCTATACCCCTTCATTCGGTTTCTTTCCGAAAAAGCCCCTACATTATACTGATATCAACCCGTAGTACATCTCGGGATAGACTGATTCTGGGGAATTTCACGAGTTAGCCCCCAAGCTTTTTGGTTATCATGTGCGGAGTCCAGTAAATAAAGAAAATAGGAAAAGGAAATTAGAAATTGGTTTTTGAGTATAAAATAATTGTAGAAACTCATTTAATTCCTAGAAAATTCATATTAGATCATTTTTGATCCATTTGAGTGGCATTAATTTTGTATTAATATTGTTCATCACTTAGTAAATTTGTTTTGCCATGAAACTTGGATTAAAATTGTTCACTTGAATTATTCGATACCAAGCACTTAATAACTTCAGAAATTCGTAACTCGATAACCGTAACTCCGAATTTATTTATTCTTGTTCCTACAATCTCGTTACGGCGCGTAGAATATTATCATGCATTCTGTTCTGTAGACGAGCAAGCCACAGACGATCCAGGTGTTCAGCGGGTGGAGACTGCTGAGTAGGAGCTCGTTGAAGGCAAGTTGTGCCCTTGATCACTTATTTTTACCCAACAATGTTCTTATTAATCATAATGATCTGCATAGATTAATTTTGATGAGACCCAATAGGTTACCCTAGTTTGGCTATCTTGATACCTTGTTTACCACTGAATTTTTAGGTAGTACCTGCTATTGCTTTATGTGGTTTTGGGTATGGAGATACACATTATTCTTGACCATACTTTTATTACCAGTTCATTATTTACTGTTCATGATAAGATCATTATGTTAATTGGAACAAGGAGCGACCACCTGGAAAAACAGTGCTACCATAAGGGTGGTATGGGACGCCCTTGGCTGACTAATTAGGAAAGCTAGTGGAGGACTAACTTACCCGAAAGGGGCAAGGGCAGTAGGGGAGTGGTCAGTGTAGGGAGTTCCTTGGGTTGATTTTGCTACGATAGTGGTTAGGCGAGGGATCCCTGCATTGGAGCTTCCTAGAAACTGTAGGGATCCCTGCCTCGCTTCCTTGGTAGAGATGTATGGGAGTCGTGATCCCTTGGCAGATGGGTAACATGACCTATGGGTAAAGATGTGGAACCTCTGCTGAGTGTAAAACTAGTATATCAGCCGTGCTCACAATCATGAGCGACCCGGACCCTCACATGATTAATTTATAGAATTAAATTCAATTTGTCATTTGCATCGCAATTGGGATTTATTATTAATTTTGATCTACTATTACTCTGGTTTAGTATTTACTTACATTTAGTAACTGCTAATAAAATTTGACCAACTTATTAAAAGCAATGCTCAGTTTTAACCCTTATTTGTTGATCAGCCTTACACTTCACATGAACTCCCACCTTTGGTGAGTTCATGCACATTATTCCCCACAACTTATTGAGCTATGATCTTTTGTGAGCTCACTCTTGCGATATATTAACCCCCCATAGGTGAAGAGCAGGTGGTCTAGGAGGAGCACTATAATGAGGAGTACGAGTTGATCTAGGCGTCGTCTCCCAGTTAGCTTGATGGCACCAAGGAATAATACTTAGTTCGATTTATTATTATCATTTATTTTTGTAAGACTTCCGTTATGTAATAATGATATTGTGACATTTATCTCTATACACTTTGTCATTATATGTGGTGTTCTTCTTTGGCGCACATATGAGATGCAACCGGCTTTATCCCTTAAATTCGGGTGTGACAGAAGTGGTATCAGAGGAAATGTTGACTGTAGGACGAAACCTAGATAGACTTAGACAAAACCCTTACCTACTTACCTTACTTTGATTCTTCCTATACTTTTCTTGATCCTGTCTCACCTTCTACTATTCTACTCTGATTACTCTTACCTTTTCTATTCTAAGACAAGGGGATTTCACACTTTGGAATCCTACATCCATGACTCTCTAAAGAGATAGGAGACCTAAGACAAAACTAAAAAAATTATTTTCTCTACTTAAAGTAATTGGATGTTTGTTCTGATGATAAATGCTTGATTTGCTTCTTTGATTGATTGAAATAGTATAGCAGGGTATTCTAGCATGTACCACCATAAGGTAATTAGTATGAGTATGTGACACACTAATCTACTTAGCTAATAAAACCCCCAAAAGATTCTGCCTCACAATTACTCATCTTATCTACAATTCTATCTTACCATGTATTTCTAATCCAGATGGTCAATACCAGGAAGGGAGGCAGAATTGATCTACCTGCCAATCCACATAACCGGAGGGTGCTTAGACAACAACAAGCAGAAATGAATCCTCCAAATCCTCCACCGGCCAGGACTAATCTAGTGGTTGCAGCTCAGATGCAGATGCTGCAACAAATGGCCAACACTATGGTGGATATGAAAGCGCAGATGTGACAGGAACGTCAAGAGATGCACCAGGAGAGGCAAGAGATGAGGGAGGAAATGCAACAAGAGAGAATGGTGCGACAACAGCAAGCATCAATGCCTCCACGACCACCACCAGTTCCACCCCGGGACAAGCACTGGGAATTTATGAGCCACAAGCCACCTACCTTTGCTAGCTTTCCAGATCCATTACATGTGAATGATTGGTTAAAATAAGTAGAGAAGATGCTGAATATTGCTCAATGCTCTGACCGGGAGAAGGTGCTCTATGCTTCTGGTCGTCTTACTGGTCCTATTGCTGATTGGTGGGATTCTTATACGGCTGCCCATGATGCTGCTGATACTATCACCTGGGCAGAATTCACCACACAATTCAAAAATTATCACATTCTAGTTGGACTAATGAAGATTAAGAAGGAATTTCTGTCTCTAAAACAAGGAAATATGTCACTCAGCGAGTACCATGACAGATTCATTCAACTATCAAGATATGCTCCAGATGAAGTGGCTGATGATGAAAGGAAGTAGGAGCACTTCATAGAGGGACTTAATGGACTACTATAGTATGCACTGGTTGCTCATACCTTTTCATCATTTCAGAGACTCTTAGATAAAGCTCTAGCGATTGAACACAAGCATGTTCAAATGGGAGAAATGAAGAGGAAGGCCATTACCTAGGGGCAGGGTAGCAGCAGTATTTGTCCTCGTTATGCTCTGCCCTAGGGTACACCAGCTCATCCTATAGGAGGACCGCGCCTAGCTCAGTACGCTCCACAGGGGACTCCATAGACACCCCACACTCATCAGGCTGCCACACTGGCATCGCGGCGAGACCCACAGGACAGAGGACACACCCCACATGCTTCAAGTGTAGTTAGATTGGGCACTATGCAAATGCTTGTCCAATGGGAAATTCCAGCACACCAGCTCATAACAAACAACAGACTCCAACCTTTGGCAAGGGATTCAGCATTGCCAGGGTCAACCAAGCCAGTGGCGAGGCTACTGCTTATGGAGCAGACATCGCTATCGTTATGTTTTATATTAATGCAATTCCAGTAGCCATATTATTTGATTCTGGAGCTACGCATTCGTTTATTTCTGCTCGATATGCCACCACCAATGAACTACCACTTCAAACTATGCAAAAACCACTAATAGTAATTACCCCTAAAGGGCATGTTGAAGCAAACTATAGGACACATAGATTAACACTGATAATTATGGGAAGGGAATTCTAGTCTACACCTATAGTATTAGAAGAAAGCAGCATAGACCTGATACTCGGCATGTCCTAGTTAAGGAAAGCAAAGGCAGTTATACACTGTGCTAAGGGAACCGTAGAACTCACCAGCTCAAAAGGAGAAAGGTTTGAAGTCGAGATTACCATGACCGCCTCTACCAAACCCGCCATATACTTAGTAGATGGAAAATTTGTCAGTAGAAACATGTTGGGGCAAAAGCAACCACGCATACCCCTCGCTCGTCAACTCCTACATTGGCATTCTGCAGGCCGAAGGCCGCGCCAGCAGGCCCCACCGACCGGGCTGCAGACGTCGTCTGTGCGAAGACCCAAACGCCCCCTTCGCTCCAGTAAGCCGAGGCGAAGACCATCAACGACTTCAAGGACTGGGTGACAAAGGCCGTGAGGACCACAAGGCTTTGTCTCCCTCAATGAGAGTAGGGGCCCTTGTGCATTCCGGCCCATATCATAGGGCCCCACCGCAAATGCCATGTAGGTAGAGTGGGTTGGGTCACGTCTGTAATAAAGTATGTTGTAATGACACACTGTAACCCCCCCATGAGGGAATATTCTGGGGATAAACTAGGTAACTGAGGGCATAATTGTCCTTGTTAAGGTCGGGCGGTCCCTCGGTTACCTATAAATACCCCCGTACTGTGCCAAAGCGGGGGACGAGAAGAGAAAACACTATTGCCTTGACACCCTGTGTTTAGAGGCATTAAACTACTCCCATCTCCTCCCTATTGGATTCTGCTGACCCAGTCAGGCAGGTTCCAACAAAACATTCGTGTGGTTAGAGACTTTCCAGATGTCTTTCCGGAAGAGTTACCCGGAATGCCACTAGATAGGGAAGTTGAATTTGTCATTGATATCTTACCTAGCACCGCTCCCATTTCAAAAAAGCCATATAGGATGTCAGTGGAAGAATTAAAAGAACTTAAGAAACAATTAACGAAGTAGCAAGAAGCAGGGTACATTCATCCGAGTTCCTCACCTTGGGGAGCACTGGTTCTGTTTGTACAAAAGAAGGATGGTTCGCAAAGAATGTGTGTGGACTATAGATCACTTAATGATGTCACCATTAAGAACAAGTACTCCTTACCTCGTATTGAAGATTTATTTGATCAGATGAAAGGTGCTAGGGTGTTCTCTAAGATTGACCTCAGGTTGGGGTATCACCAAATGAAGACTAGGCCATCTGATATTACCAAGATGGCTTTCTCTACCCGATATGGTCTATATGAGTTCATAGTCATTTTGTTTGGCTTAACTAATGCACCAGCCTACTTCATGAATCTGATGAACAAGGTGTTCATGGAGTATCTTGATAGATTCGTCGTGGTATTCATCGACGATATTCTTATTTATTCCAAGAATGATAGTGATCATGAGGAACATCTGCGGATGGTGCTACAAAGTTAAGGGATAATCAACTCTATGCCAAATTTAGTAAGTGTGAGTTCTGGCTTGATGAAGTACCATTCCTTGGGCATATCATCTCCAAAGGAGGAATCTTAGTGGATCCAGCTAAAGTAAAGGAGATAATGGGTTGGAAGATATCAAAAACAATCACTGAGGTTCGGAGTTTCCTAGGACTCGCGGGATATTACCGGCGATTCATTGATGGATTTTCTAAGATAGTGAAGCCTATGACCTCATTGTTAGAGAAGGGAAAGGAGTTTAATTGGACCTAGGAATGCCAAGAGAGTTTCAATCAATTAAGGTTTAAGTTGATGTCACCCCAAATATTGATTATGCTAGATCTGCAGAAGGGATTTGACATAAGATAATGGGTTGGAAGATACCAAAAATAGTCACTGAGGTTCGGAGTTTCCTAGGACTCGCGGGATTTTACTGGTGATTCATTGATGGATTTTCTAAGATAGCGAAGCCTACGACCTCATTGTTAGAGAAGGGAAAGGAGTTTAATTGGACCTGGGAATGCCAAGAAAGTTTCAATCAATTAAGGTTTAAGTTGATCTCACCCCCAATATTGATTATGCCAGATCTGCAGAAGGGATTTGACTTATATTGTGATGTGTGTCGCTAGGGCTTAGGATGTATGCTTATGCAAGAAGGACATGTCATCGCCTACGCGTCTCGCCAGTTGCGGAAACATGAGTTGAACTACCCCACTCATGACTTAGAACTGTTAGACATAGTGCATGCTGTCAAGATTTGGAGACATTATATTATGGGGACTAAGTGCCAAGTCTACACTGATCATAAGAGCTTAAAGTATATCTTCACTTAGAAGGATCTCAAACTTAGGCAACATCGTTGGTTGGAGCTCATCAAAGACTATGACTTGGAAATTCACTATCATCCGGGCAACGCGAATGTGGTTGCGGATGCCTTGAGTCGGAAGGAGCATGTCCATGTGGCTATTGTCTCCCAGTTACCTGATGAGTTGGTAGAATACTTTGAAAAGCTCAATCTGGGGATAGTTGCTCATACTGAAGGAATTACCATAGAAGTGGAACCTACCTTAGAACAAGAAATACGAAAGGGCCAAATCGGTGATGTCAAAATTCAAGAGATCAAAGATCTGATAACAGAAGGTAGAGGCCCAGACTTTATGGAGGATGAGAAGGGCACGATATGGTTCAAGAACCGGATTTGTGTGTTCCTAAAATTGACAGTCTTCGTGAAACCATATTAAAGGAAGCACATGACTCAGCTTACTCCATCCATCCAGGCAGTACCAAGATGTACTAGGACTTGAAGCAGAAGTATTGGTGGTATGGATGAAAGAAGGTTGTTGCACTGTGTGATGTTTGCCAGACGGTGAAAGTTGAACACAAAAGGTCTGACAGTTTGCTGCACCCGCTTAAGATACCTGAGTGGAAGTGGGAAGAGATTGGCTTGGACTTCATTGTAGGTCTACCCCACACATCTACTAGGTATGACTCTATATGGGTGATTGTGGATAGGCTGACTAAAGTAGCCCACTTTATCCTAGTGAAGACCACATACTGAGGAGCCAGGCTAGCAGAGTTATACATGGCACGGATAGTAGGTCTACATGGTGTGCCCAATAAGATCGTGTCGGACCGGGGATCACAGTTTACTTCTCGGTTTTGGCAGATGTTGCACGAGTGCTTGGATACAAGATTGAATTTCAGTTCGGCCGACCATTCTCAAATTGATGGGCAGACCAAGAGAACCAACCAAGTACTAGAAGATATGTTAAGAGCTTGTGCTCTTAAACATGGTGGTAGTTGGGATAAGAGTTTGCCCTATGCGGAGTTATCTTACAATAATAGCTACCAGACCAGTTTGATGATGTCCCCGTTTGAGGCTCTATATGGCAGAAAGTGCAGGACTCCACTGTATTGGGATCAAACTGGTGAAAGGCAGTTCTTTGGGCCAAAAATTATACAAGAGGCAGAAGAACAAGTACGGTTGATAGGGGAGAATTTGAGAACTGCACAGTCAAGGCAGAAAAGTTATGCGGATACTCGGAGAAGACTGCTAGAGTTTAAGGAGGGTGATCACGTGTATCTGAAGGTGTCACTGATCCAGGGGATGAGGACATTTAAAGTCAAAGGGAAGTTGTCCCCTCGCTTTATTGGACCCTTCTTGATCGTGAAGCGAGTGGGAGAAGTTGCCTATCAACTGGAATTACCCGACCATCTTGCAGATGTACATGATGTCTTCCATGTGTCCCAACTGAAGAAGTGCCTTAGGGTACCCGAGGAACAGCTACCTATGGAAGATCTTAGTGTTCAAGATGATCTGACTTATACTAAGTATCCTATCAAGATCCTCGATACTTTGACTCGTGTTACAAGGAGTAGAGTGATTAAAATGTGTAAAGTGCAATGGAGTCACCATGGAGAAGAAGAAGCTACTTGGGAGAGAGAAGAACAACTATGAATAGAATTTCCCCACCTCTTTCCTAGTCCTTCCTAATCTGGAGGACGAGATTCTTTTTAAGGGGGGTAGGATTTGTAATACCCAATTTGTAAAATTATGAAGAATGTGGACCTCCTTCCATGAATTGCCATCTATTCCTTGGGGATATGTGACTAATCATATTTAAAGGTGAATAATTCTTTACTAAAACAGAAATAAGCCATGCATCATATTGGAGTTTTGTTTGTGCATTTAACAATAATAACAATAATATCAATAAACATATAATAATGAGTTGTGGATTTGACTTAAAACCCCAAATTTGAATTTGGATTTGAAAATGGAAAAGAAGAAAGAGAGAAACACTAGTCAATACAAAATAAATTTAAAAATAAATAAATTCATCCCATAATATGTTTAAGTTGAACATTTAAGGTGAAGTCAAATTTACCACGAAATTTGAATTTAAAATGGGAATTGAAGTTTGAATTTAGAAAGAAATAAAAGAGAATAAAAGAAAAGAAAAGAAAGGAAAAAGGAAAAGGAAAAAAAGAGAAAATGAACCAACGACGCCTGGGCCCAAAATGTTTCCTCGGCCCACTCATTCTCCTGCACCGCGCGACCCAAGCTTCCTTTCGCTGACATGGCGGTCCACTCTCTAGTGAACCTCTATCTCACGCCCTTGCCTCTCGGTTTGGCTTACGGGTGGGCCCGGGTAGTCAGTACCCATCTCTAACAGCCGCGTCGAGCATGGCGGAGCCTCACCGTGGATCTCGGAGATGCTAGTTGCGAGCGCCCAGGCTGGTCTACAGGGATTTAACTACCGAGTATTCGAAGCCTTGACCCTCTCTCCTCATCGCGCCTCAGTCATCCTCGTCGTGGACCGGGTTTGAGAGAGAAAAGCATAGTGAAGTGAGATTAAGGGCGCCGCCGCGCCTTCCCATCCATACGCCGCCACTAGAAGCCGTAGAAGGGGTCGGGGCCATCACCAGGGTGCCCCAAACTCACGCGTGGGATCTGCGGGCATCGGAGGGGAGCACAACTAGTGAATTGCTCATCGGAGTGCGACCACCGCGTCGAGCCATAGTTCACGACAGACCGGAGTCTTGTGCGCGCCATCCTCGATGAGCATGCCGACTATCGCTTCACACTGGCATTCTCTACGTGTACCATAGTGCGGATTGGAGGATAGCCGTAGGAATCATAGGGCGCGTGTGGTCCGACCATGGCGCCGCCGTGCTTGGCAGTTGCACCGCCGTGCCAAGCGCCGGGGGAAAGCGCGATCCCTCTGCCATCCATTCAAGATTGGACGGTATGGATTAGAGTATGGGAAACGATTGGGTTGGATTGACCGAGGGCCGTACGTTAAGTGATCAACGATCTTGATTAGATCGCGAACACATTAAATCCTATCATTGGATCGCTGATCCAACGGTGCATACAGCATATCGATTCGGTTATTAATAGATCAGATCTGGGTCGTTCGTCTCTGATTGGACGCCCGAGAATTCGTGATACCCCTTCGTTCGATTTCTTTGCGAAAAAGCACCTACATTATACTGATATCAACCCGCAGTACATCTCGGGATAGACTGAGTCTGGGAAATTTCACGAGTTAGCCCCCAAGCTTTCTGGTTATCGTGTGCACAATCTAGGAAATAAAGAAAATAGGAAAAAGAAATTAGAAATTGATTTTTGAGTATAAAATAATTGTAGAAACTCATTTAATTCCTAGAAAACTCATATTAAATCCTTTTTGATCCGTTCCAGTGGCATTAATTTTGTATTAATACTGTTCATCACTTAATAAATTTGTTTAGCCATGAAACTTGGATTAAAATTGTTCACTTGAATTATTCTATACCAAGCACTTAATAACTTCAGAAATTCGTAACTCGATAACCGTAACTCTGAATTTAGTGATTCTTGTTCCTACGATCTCGTTACGACGCATAGAATATTATCATGCATTTTGTTCTGTAGTTTGGTGTGATGTTAATTTCTGCTATACCATATTTGTTTGTATTGATGCGAGTAGACAAGCAAGCCTCAGAGGATCCAGGTGTTCAGCAGGTGGAGACTACTGAGCAGGAGCTCGTTGAAGGCAAGTTGTGCCCTTAATCACTTCTCTTTACCCAATAATGTTCTTATTAATCATAATGATCTTCATAGGTTAATTTTTATGGGACCCAATAGATTACCCTAGTTTGGCTATCTTGATACATTGTTTACCACTTAATTTTTGGGTAGTACCTGCTATTGCTTGATGTGGTTTTGGGTATGGAGATACACATTATTCATGATCATACTTTTATTATCAGTTCATTATTTACTGTTCATGATAAGATCATTATGTTAATTGGAACATGGAGCAACCACCCGGGAAAATAGTTTTACCATAAGGGTGGTATGGGACACCCTTGGCTGACTAATTAGGAAAGCTACTGGAGGACTACCTTACCCGAAAGAGGCAAGGGCAGTAGGGGAGTGGTCAGTGTAGGGAGGTCCATTGGTTGATTTTGTTGCGATGGCGGTCAGGCAAGGGATCCCTGCATTAGAGCTTCCTAGAAACTGTAGCAGGTTTTCTGAAGCTAGTGGAACTTTGTAAAGGCATCGTAGTGTTACCCTGCCTCGCTTCCTTGGTAGAGGTGTATGGGAGTCGCGATCCCTTGGCAGATGGGTAACATGACTTGTGGGTAAAGATACGCAACCTCTGTAGAGTGTAAAACTGGTATATCAGCCGTGCTCACGATCATGAGCGGCTTGGACCCTCACATGATTAATTTATGGAATTAAATTCAATATATCAGCCGTGCTCATGGTCATCAGTCGTGCTCACGGTCATTTACAGTCATGGCATTGGGATTTATTATTAATCTTGATCTACTATTACTCTAGTTTGGTATTTACTTACATTTAAGGATGTTTGGTTCGCTACCTAAGTTGCCACACTTTGCCTAACTTTTCTGTCTAAGGTTAGTTATTCAATTCAGACGACTAATCTTAGGCAAAGTGTGGCACATTTAGCCACAAACCAAACAGGTCCTTAGTAACTGCTAATAAAATTTGACCAACTTATTAAAAGCAATGCTTAGCTTTAACCCTTATTTGTTGATCAGCCTTACACTTCACATGAACTACCACCTTTGGTGAGTTCATGCACATTATTCCCCACAACTTGTTGAGCTATGATCTTTTGTGAGCTCACTCTTGCGATATATAACCCCCACAGGTGAAGAGCAGCTGGTCCAGGAGGAGCCCTATAATGAGGAGTACGAGTTGATCTAGGTGGCGTCTCCTAGTCAGCATGATGGCGCCAAGGAATAATACATAGTTTGATTTATTATTATCATTTATTTTTGTAAGACTTCCGCTATGTAATAATGATATTGTGACATTTATCTATATACACTTTGTCATTATATGTTGTGTTCTACTTTGGCACACATACGAGACACACCCGACTTTATCCCTTAAATTCGGGTGTGACAATAACAGGACAAGGCCTAAGATTGAGGTCATCAAAGGAGAACTTAGGAGATTTGCCCTGAAGAGGGGCGAAGGGCCACAAGAGATGTACAATAGGCAACATGATGAACCATGTTCGCAACTACGAGAGCACAAGATGGAATGACCATGAAGTAGTAAGGCTTATGTTACTATCATTTACTGTTTTTATGCTAACCTTGTCTCCCTAGTACGCAAGAACCCCATGTACATGAAGATGAGCCTCGAAGAGGTGCTGGGGAAGTTCGTCAGCCAACAAATGATGGTAAAGGACGCCAAATCATTGGTGACATCGCCAACAAGAGCCTCCCCGCAAATGAAGCGCAAGCCATCGCTTTCAAGGCCACGAACAACATGGAGGCACTCACAGGCAAGGTGGTGCAAGTTGAGGCAGCCTTAACGAAGAGGAAATGGCACTTGTGATCAAGCGCTTCAAGAACACACTTAAGGGACGCAGAGACTCCAACAAGGGAAAATCAAGGGGAAGTGCGCCTGCTACAAGTGAGGTAAGTGTGGTCATTTTTATTGCTAATTGTCCTGATAATGACAATGACCAGGAAAAAGAAAAGAACTCCAAGGGGAAGAAAGTTGAGAAAAGAAATTTTACAAGAAGAAGGGTGAAGCACACATTGGAATGGAATGGGATTGAGTTTGCTCATCATCCGACTCCAAAGATGGACTCGCTGCTTCTGCCTTCGTCAAGTATCACCTCTTCCCCAAGGAGCGTCATGTCTGCCTCATGGCCAAGGAGAAGAAGTAATACTCTAGACAAACTCCTAAATACACTTCTTCTAGCGATGATCAGTCTAGTGATGACGAGGTGGATTATTGTGATTTGTTTAAAGGTTTAGACAGATCTAAAATCGCTAAAACTAATGAGTTGATTGATGCTTTAAATGAGAAAGATAGATTAATAGAAAAGAAAGAGGACTTAATTTTTAAAGAGCATGATAAGTTTGTTATTGTAGAAAAGTCCCTTGCTTTAGAAATTAGAAAGAATGAGTTGCCTTCTAAGGATTTATCTGATTGCCATGATTCTATCAACTATCTAAAATCTGTCAATGCTGAATGAGGCCTTGTGCAATTCTCAGTCTGCTATATTGTAGTTTATGATCATGGTGTTTGTATGTGGGGCACTTTGAAGGTCTACGTCCCTTGTGTCAATGGTTAAAGGGACATGCGACCAATTGTTTGCAAGATAGGTCTAGTGACTATGACATGGTTTACCCTTCGGTAATAATATTTTATCTATATTTTGTTCTCGAAGTCCATACTAGACCTGCTAGATATCATATTTATTATGTCATGGACTAGTGACTGAGGAAAATGATCTTTGCCATTGGGAGTTGGGGTGAAGTTGATGGGCGGGGTATTATTTGGGGTGGCGGGGGAGTTGTAGTCTTTCTTGGTGGGGTAGTTGTGGGTGGTAGTTTGGGGAAAAATAAGGCTAGGGTTGTTGGATATTTTGATAGTTGGGAGCATAGTGGTTGTTATGTGTGTTATTGCCTTCGCTAGTTGGTTTGGAACTAACCTTGTCATACTTTCCTTAGCCTTTTTTGTGATTGGGAAATCCTTGGTTCAGTGCCTAACATCCTCTCCATGGAAGACACAATATGTGTCCTTCGCTCCTGACTGGATCCCCTAATGCAGTTGTGGCCTCTACCAGCATTTCCTCCCTTGCTAGGTGCTAGATATGATCTTGGGTTCGAGGGGGCTTTTTGTTGTGGTGTCACTGATTGGTTATGCTATTGACATCGGGTTGCCAGCGGTCATGTTGATGGCTTTTGGTCTATAGCCGGTTGCTAGTATGTGGAGTGTCATTTGGCTTCCATTGTGTTTCGAGCTTTTTGATTGTGCAATTTTTTGAAGATTTGATAGAGCTCTTGGAGCTTGTTGCGAGGGTCCCTGGTGTAATGATTGTAGAGGTGTCCTACTCAATGACTATTGATAGCGTCATGAATTGCAATACATTCTTCAACTAATGGTAGTTAGGACTTGAGCAGTAGGAACTTGTTGTAGTAATCGCAAAGCCTTTCCTTCTCTTGCAAAGGGATATATCTACAAGGGCATCGATGTCTCGTCTGTAGCCTTGTAAATTGAATAGGAATTTGTCTGAAGGACCCACCATGAGTCAATTGACAAGGGTGGCAATCTTGTGTACCATGTTAATGATGGCCCTTCCAAGTCTATGATAAAGGACTTCACCATTGCATTGCCATCTCCTCCCGATGACGCCACTACCACTTGAGAAAGGGTCTAAGCTGCCATTGTATTTGGGCCGATTGCCTGATTGGTAGTTCTGTGGCTAGGGTTTGGAGTACAACATGATGAAGACTAGACACCTTTCATCTACGAAGTTGATATTTTGAAAAGTGCTAGATTGCTGGGCTTGCTAGTTGTTATCTTCAGAGTCCTATTGATGGTGACCCCTTGACAAAGATTGTAGGGTGTATTCTTGCTTCTGCAGTTCTACAGGGCCATGGATCTTTGTTTTTTCTCTTATCAGGTGCTGCACTTTTGTTCTAGACTTGGTTGTGGTGCCTTTCGGTCATTAGGGCCTCTTTATGCTTCTGCAGGTGTTCATTTCTCATGTGAATGATCCTCGATAGTAGTTGTTTTATCTACCCTGAGGTCCTCCTCCTCTTGGTAACTTCTGAGGTCCTCTGGGTAACTTGGGGGAATTGACCTCTATGGCATTCTTGGACCAAAGTTAGGGGTTGTAGAAATGAAGACTTGAATTGGTCTTCCACTGGGTGTGAGTTGGATGATTGACCTCTTAACAGATTAGGCCAAATTTTGGCTGTAGAGATGCTCTAGGGATTGATCAAAGTGTTGTGAGGGGTCTCCGAGCTGTTGGTGTGGACACTCCCCTTAGAAATTTGGTTGGTGGATGACTTTTTGCGGTGATGGAGGGGGCCTCGTTATTGTTGGTCCGTTAGGGATGATGTGTCACACCCGGATTTAAGGGCAAACCCCGGCGCGAATCAAATGTCTGCAAGGATCAAGTCTCACACATATGATGACTCATGGTATAGAAAGCATTGTCACATCTTTATTATATAGTAGGGTTCTATACAAAATAGCTAAATAATTACATCATATGAAGACAATGCTCCTCTACAACCATAGTTGACTGGGAGATGACAACCTGGACCTCTCACGAACTCATCGCGACACCCCTCATGCTCCTCATCTTGTGGTACCTGTTCTTGACCTGGGGTTGTGAGTACAGCAAGGGTGAGCTCACATACATTCATCGCTCAACAAGTTGTGGGGAATAACGTGCATGAGCTCACTTACAGCGGGGGTTCATGTGAAGTGTCAGGCTTACCAAAGAGAAAGTGGTTAAGGCTAGCATTGCTTTTAATAAGTTTGTCAAAATTTTATTAGTAATTACTAAATGTAAGTAGATACCAACCCAATTCGATAAGTAATCACAATTAATAATAATTCCCCCAATGTAATGCGAGTGACAGATTAAGTTTTATTCCATAAATTACTCATGTGAGAGTCTGGCCGCTCTTGACCATGAGCACGACCGATATACCAGTTTTACACTCTGTAGAGGTTGCGCCCTTTACCCACAAGTCGTGTATCCCATCTAGCCAGGGTTTGCAAGGCCCTTAGACACTCCTGAGGTGAATGGCTAGGGATCCACTACGAGGCCTTTACAAAGTTCTGCTAGCTTTAGAAAACCCGCTACGATTTCGTGAGAAGAGCGATATAGGAATCCTTCATCTGAAAAGTCATCGCATCATGATCGACCCGAGAACCTATCTACACTAGCAACTCCTCTATCGCCCTTGCCCCTTTCGGGTAATGTAGTCCTTCACTAGCTTTCCTAATTAGTCAGCCAAGGGCGTCTCATTCCACCCTTGTGGTAGCACTGTTTTCCCAGGTGGTCGCTCTATTTTCCATTTAACATAATAATCTTATCATGAATAATAATTAAACTAACAATAATATTGGAACATGATCATAATTCAGATATAACATTAATCCCAAAACTAGGTAGAGCAATAGCAAGTGTACCAACAGTTCATTTGTTGGCACGGTTGGTGTAAACAAGACTAGGGTAACGTATTAGGTCCCATCAAATTAACCTGAGCATGTCACCATGATTAACAGGAACATTATTATTTAAAGAAGAGTGATCAAGGGCACAACTTGCCTTATATTTGCGATATCCAGGTGTTTCACCAAGTTGGTCTTCCGATTCCACGTGACCTCGCTTCTACGCATAGCAATACATACAATCAAGCAGATAAGGGATATGGTAACATTACACCAAATCATATGTACAAACAGCGTAAGGATATTCTACGCGCTGTTACGAGATCGTAGGTTCGAGAACCACTAAAATCGGAGCTATGGTTGACAAGATATGGTCTTCTAAAGATTTATGTGATAAACTTCTGTTGATTATAACTCATGTAAAAATATATATTCCAAAGAAATGACTAATACCACTTTAGTCGAAGTCATAACTAGATTGGGAGTCATATATTAGTCAAATTATTGATGGACCAATTTAAAATATCTCATTTAGCTCTATTTAGAAAGCTTGATTAAGTAAACATAGCTTAAACAAATTAGCTCCCTATTTTTGAATACAAGTGGCATGATAAAACAATGTTTTTAATGTGTAGGCAAATTTATAATGAAGCTAATACAATTGAAACGGGTTAAATCGGAGCTAAAACACAGGAAATATATTTTTTTCAAAGTTTAGGGGTTTATTTTTATATTAGAATTCAATTTTATTATTTAATTTAAAATTCCTAAGGACAGCTGGACTGTGGGATGGTTTTACTAAAGCTCAAGGGTCTATGTATTAAAAGAAGGATTGATCCATGACAATTCCTGTGTTTGGGCAAACAGTTGGTTATTTCTTATAAAAGATAGGGCCACTTTAGCAAAACTGCATGACAAAAGGGTATTGGTGTACCCTGGCCGTTGGATTATACTTAGACATCCCAGATTAAATCCTAGTCTTCCCGAACCGGTGAGGAGTCATGGTCATCAAATCCTCTATCACCAGCCCGCGAGTCGCCCACACATCCATCTAGCCTGAGCCCTTGGATCACGAATCTACGCCTCTAGTTTAATATGCTGAAACGTTATGTTTGTTCTTATCCTAGCCATTGATCAGGCGATCAACGACCCAGATTCTAAATGATGACGATCTAATCCCGCCCGCTCCTTAGGGGACCGACGGTGGCCGAGTTTCACCCAACCCTCGATCGCGTAGAGCGGCGACACTCGCGCCAGCCACGACGGCACCATGGCTGGGGCAAGGAGTTCACGTCACCCGACGCTCTAAACGGAACACCAGCGGATCCTACGCATAGAAAGGAGCATGCGCATGTGGTAGCAGCATCCTTAGGGCTTGTTCGGTTAGCTCCCAATCCACATGGATTGAGTGGGATTGGGTGGGTTTAAATCCCAACTAAGTCAAACTCTTTCTTAATTTTTTCCAATCCCATCCAATCCATGCGTAACGGGATTAACCGAACAAGGCCTTACTGGGGAGGGAACAACTATAGATCCAGGCGTCGGTGCCTGGCGGCTCTGCTGTGGTCTTCAAACTTCGATGAAGAATGCTAGGGCCCGACTGATCCTTGCACCGAGCCGAGGTTTCCCACCCGAACAGCGCCCTCAAGATAAACTCCCACCCGCACTGTCAGGACAATCGTGCCCCAATGGTTTGATTCGACGACAGCGTCTCTCCTCCCTCAATCTCTCTCTATCTGCGACATCTCTCTCTCTGGATGGCTCCCAGCTCATTTGCTCAAGACAGTGGAGGGGGAGAAGTTGCATGAATTCTATATATATCGCGGAGCCAAGGCAGGGACTACCTCAACCGAAGCGATCCAGGCAACGCGATGGTTATGCGGCCGCGTTCCCAGGTGGACATCTCGTTCCGGTCGCAACGAACGAGGGGTGGAAGAAGGATTGAGGCCCACAGGCCTGTGACATAGATGCCCCCGGGCGAGCATGGTTTGAGGCCGACTAGTGGGCCCTACAAGTAATCGACCCAAAAAGAAGCAAAGAGGAGAGGATCAGAGTGGGCCAACGCGAAGGGCAAAGCCTAACTGACCCAAGAAGGGGAAAGGATGGAAGGCTGGGGTGGGGGGTTTTGGCCCAAGGTGTGGCAGAATCGTCCGAATTATTCCAACTTAAATGCCTAAGTCCTGCCTTAGAGGCAATGACGCACTTAAATCGGAATAAACCATCAGTTCCTCGGATCTAATCCGATAAAGCCACTAACAAGATCAAGTACCACATACTCACTAGAAGGTGAGGCACAGAGAAATACAATAAAGCATAAAACCATAATTTAAAGAAGTACTTAATTGTTATTACATCATCATCGGTGTTTCAAAAGTAGTAATCATTGTTTCGATGCAACGGAAATTAACTAACGATAAAAGAAAGGGAGGATGAGGAAGCCTGGCCCATCACTCCTCCTGCTCCTCTCGTGCTGAGGCAGGGTCCTACTTGACTGTCCAGCCCGGTGGCAGGATGGATGGCCAAGTCACTCCAGCAACCATGTCCTCCAAGGTACCTGTAAAATTGTGCCACATGCAAGTCTGAGTATTCTAATACTCAGCTAGACTTACCCGGTGTGAGGAGTCTACTCCTGTACCTCTAGACCATGAAGCTGTTTGGATGAGGGGTTTGGTTTGCCAAAAGCACTAGCTGAGTCTAAAATCAAGTTTTATCTTTTCAAGTTCTAGAATAATAATTTAGACTAGGTGAGTACCTAGCTATTCATACATGGTACCAAACATTATAGCAATCAACATCTTTTGAAAGTAATCCTCATTTCACTTCTTACTCGATGCAGCAGTATAGATCAAGCAGTCTCATTAGCCGTGAGAAGCAGACAATTCGAATTGAGTTTTAACCTTGCAAGGTAAACCTAAACACATGACGTGGCGAGGCACTTCATCCCCACACACATCAACTGTCCCCATCGATTCCCTGTCAACAGAAAGGGGTTCACCGCCTTGGCTTACAATGCCCCACTGACCCTGGCTACCGCCATGCATTGACCGCACTTGTACCCACCATATCCGGAATGGGAGACTACGTCTCAGGTCGCGTGACGAGGGCAATCTGCGAGTAGGTTCACTCAGATACTAGGCTTACCGATTTACCATATTTCTCGGCATGTGTTTAGTACGTTCAAATGCTTGACACACGGTACCACACATTAATCCTTAATCCAATTTCTGTCTCGTAGACAACGCATCCCCATGGATTGTTGTCCACAGACCATCACCATTCTGATATAAAAATGGATACAACCAATTCCTGACCTCGCGCGAGTGCTAGAAAAATCACTCGACTTCTACCGAGATCCCTAATTAGCAAAGCAGCTACTCGACCTATCATATTAGTCTCCATCTCAAAAGGAATCCTGAACTCATGCAATTAGGGTTTTAGGAAACTCCTACACTTAAGTGCACAGTACAAGCCTACAAACATGAAGTGCAGTAAAATAGCATATATAACGGTTATGCATAAAACCGTGGCTTGCCTTCAAAAGCTGGGGCAAGGAAATCCTCGGTGGCAGGCTCTGGTGCTGGCTCCTGGACTCCCTCCTAAGAAACTCCTTGCTCCGGAATGAGTACGTACTCTCCGTCAGCGAGGTTGCAATCTATCGAGTGCAATGAATAAGATATATGTATGTTAATGATATGCAAATTTAGTAACTACGATGCATGATGAAGTAACACTAAGGTAGTGGGTAAACTAGGGTTTCTTTGTCGTATGGAGTTTTTAGTGGTGTATACATACTAGTCTAGGTTTTTTAGTGGGCTCTTAGGGAGGTCTTTTCATAGTGATGATTGTACATTATTTTCTTCTACCCACTTTTTTTCATTCTCTACTTATCCTGTTAAGGTGGGCTTAAACTACCATTGTGTTTAAAATTTTCCAAAAATTCTGTAAAAATTTCAATGGTTTAATATTGGTTAATGTAGTCCATCGTACAAATTTGAGGATAAAAATAAATAGGATAAACCCTAGACAAAAATAACAAAAGTTAGGGTAGAGGATCACTTTGTACTACATCTCTTATTTAGGTGGGGTTTCTATACTAAGGGTTATTTTTGCTGGTATCTATGCGTAATAACCTACTTCTGTTCCAAAAATTACAGAGGGTGTCTGAAAGTCGCCTAGAGGGGGGGTGAATAGGGCGAATCTGAAATTTAACAACTTAAGCACAACTACAAGCCGGGTTAGCGTTAGAAATAAATGCGAGTCCGAGAGAGGGCGCAAAAACAAATCGTAAGCGAATAAGAAGTGAGACACAAGGATTTGTTTTACCGAGGTTCGGTTCTTGCAAACCTACTCCCCGTTGAGGTGGTCACAAAGACCGGGTCTCTTTCAAGTCTTTCCCTCTCTCAAACGGTCCCTCGGACCGAGTGAGCTTCTCTTCTCAATCAACCGGGAACCAAACTTCCCTGCAAGGACCACCACACAATTGGTGTCTCTTGCCTTGGTTACAATTGAGTTGATCGCAAGAAAGAATGAGAAAGAAAAGAAGCGATCCAAGCGCAAGAGCTCAAATGAACACAACAAATCACTCTCTCTAATCACTAAAGCTTTGTGTGGAGTTGGGAGAGGATTTGATCTCTTTGGTGTGTCTTGTATTGAATGCTAGCTCTTGTAAGGTGTTGAAGAGTGGAAAACTTGGATGACTTGAATGTGGGGGTGGTTGGGGTATTTATAGCCCCAACCACCAAACTTGACCGTTGGTGGAGGCTGCTGTCGACGGGCGCACCGGACAGTCCGGTGCGCCACCGGACACTGTCCGGTGCGCCAGCCACGTCACCTGGCCGTTGGGTTCCGACCGTTGGAGCTCTAACTTGTGGACCCGCCTGGCTGTCCGGTGGTGCACCGGATAGGCCCTGTAGGTTGTCCGGTGTGCCACCCGCGCGTGTTCTGCTCCTCTGTGCACGCAGGCGCGCATTTAATGCGTTGCAGTCGACCGTTGCGCGCGAAGTAGTCGTTGCTCCGCTGTCACACCGGACTGTCCGGTGACTCACCGGACAGTCCGGTGAATTATAGCGGAGCGCCCTTGGAAATTACCGAAGGTGAAGAGTTCGGCCTTGAGTGCCCTGGTGCACCGGACACTATCAGGTGGCACACCGGACAGTCCGGTGCGCCAGACCAGGGTGCCTTCTAGGATGTCTTTTGCTCTCTTTGTTTGAACCCTTTCTTGGTCTTTTTATTGGCTTACTGTGAACCTTTGGCACCTGTAGAACTTATAGACTAGAGCAAACTAGTTAGTCCAATTATTTGTGTTGGGCAATTCAACCACCAAAATCATTTAGGAAATAGGTGTAAGCCTAATTCCCTTTCAATCTCCCCCTTTTTGGTGATTGATGCCAACACAAACCAAAGCAAATATAGAAGTGCATAATTGAACTAGTGTGCATGATTGTAAGTGCAAAGGTTACTTAGAATTGAGTCAATATATATTCTCATAAGATATGCATGGATTGTTTCTTAATTTTTATCATTTTGGACCACGCTTGCACCACATGTTTTATTTTTGCAAAGGTTTTGTAAATTCTTTTCAAAGTCCTTTTGCAAATAGTCAAAGGTAAATGAGTAAGATTTTGAGAAGCATTTTCAAGATTTTAAATTTTCTCCCCCTGTTTCAAATGCTTTTCCTTTGACTTAAACAAAACTTCCCCTTGATAAAATCCTCCTCTTAGTGTTCAAGAGGGTTTTAATGTTAATTTTGAAAAGGGTATACCAATTTGAAATTATATCACAAGTAAGATACCAATTTGAAAATACTTCTTTAAAATCAAATTGAAAGACTAAAATTTTGAAATTGGTGGTGGTGCGGTCCTTTTGCTTTGGGCTAACATTCTCTCCCCCTTTGGCATGAATCGCCAAAAAAGGAATCATTAGAGCCCTTTTGAACTACTTTCTCCCCCTTTGGCAAACAATAATATGAGTGAAGATTATACCAAATACGGAGAGTTGCTCGGAGCGACGGCGAAGGATGAGTGATGGAGTGGAGTGGAAGCCTTTGTCTTCGCCGAAGACTCCAATTCCCTTTCAATATACCTATGACTTGGTTTGAAATTCACTTGAAAACACATTAGTCATAGCATATAAAAGAGACATGATCAAAGGTATATTAATGAGCTATGTGTGCAAAACATCAAAAGAAATTCCTAGAATCAAGAATATTTAGCTCATGCCTAAGTTCGTTAAAAGTTTGTTCATCTAGTGGCTTGGTAAAGATATCGGCTAATTGTTCCTTAGTGTTAATGTATGCAATCTCGATATCTCCCTTTTGTTGGTGATCCCTAAGAAAATGATACCGAATGGCTATGTGTTTAGTGCGGCTATGCTCAACGGGATTGTCCGCCATGCGGATTGCACTCTCATTATCACATAGAAGAGGAACTTTGGTTAATTTGTAACCGTAGTCCCTAAGGGTTTGCCTCATCCAAAGTAGTTGTGCGCAACAATGACCTGCGGCAATATACTCGACTTCGGTGGTAGAAAGAGCTACGGAATTTTGCTTCTTTGAAGCCCAAGACACCAAGGATCTTCCCAAGAACTGGCAAGTCCCTTATGTGCTCTTTCTATTAATCTTACACCCCGCCCAATCGGCATCCGAATAACCAATTAAATCAAAAGTGGATCCCTGAGGATACCAAAGCCCAAACTTAGGAGTATGAACTAAATATCTCAAGATTCGTTTTACGGCCATAAGGTGAGTTTCCTTAGGGTCGGCTTGGAATCTTGCACACATGCATACGAAAAGCATAATATCCGGTCGAGATGCACATAAATAGAGTAAAGAACCTATCATCGACCGGTATACCTTTTGATCTACGGATTTACCTACCGTGTCAAGGTCGAGATGCCCATTGGTTCCCATGGGTGTCTTGATGGGCTTGGCATCCTTCATTCCAAACTTGTTTAGAATGTCTTGAATATACTTCGTTTGGCAAATGAAGGTGCCCTCTTGGAGTTGCTTCACTTGAAATCCCAAGAAGTACTTCAACTCCCCCATCACAGACATCTCAAATTTTTGTGTCATGATCCTACTAAATTCTTCACATGTAGATTCGTTAGTAGACCCAAATATAATATCATCAACATAAATTTGGCATACAAACAAATCATTGTTAAGAGTTTTAGTAAATAAAGTAGGATCGGCTTTTCCGACTTTGAAGCCATTAGTGATAAGAAAATCTCTTAGGCAATCATACCATGCTCTTGGGGCTTGCTTGAGCCCATAAAGCGCCTTAGAGAGTTTGTATACGTGATTAGGGTACTCACTATCTTCAAAGCCGGGAGGTTGCTCAACATAGACCTCTTCTTTGATTGGTCCATTGAGGAAGGCACTTTTCACGTCCATTTGATAAAGCTTAAAGCCATGGTAAGTAGCATAGGCAGGTAATATGCGAATTGATTCAAGCCTAGCTACGGTTGCATAAGTTTCACCGAAATCCAAACCTTCGACTTGGGAGTATCCCTTGGCCACAAGTCGGGTTTTGTTCCTTGTCACCACACCATGCTCATCTTGCTTGTTGCGGAAGACCCACTTGGTTCCTACAACATTTTGATTAGGACGTGGAACCAAATGCCATACCTCGTTCCTAGTGAAGTTGTTGAGCTCCTCTTGCATCGCCACCACCCAATCCGAATCTTGAAGTGCTTCCTCTACCCTATGTGGCTCAATAGAGGAAACAAAAGAGTAATGCTCACAAAAATGTGCAACACGAGATCTAGTGGTTACCCCCTTATGAATGTCGCTTAGGATGGTGTCGACGAGGTGATCTCGTTGGATTGCTTGGTGGACTCTTGGGTGTGGCGGTCTTGGTTCTTCATCCTCCTTGACTTGATCATTTGCATCTTCCCCTTGATCATTGCCATCATCTTGAGGTGGCTCATCTATTTGATCTTCTCCTTTATCAACTTGAGCCTCATCCTCATTTTGAGTTAGTGGAGATGCTTGTGTGGAGGAGGATGGTTGATCTTGTGCATTTGGAAGCTCTTCGGATTCCTTAGGACACACATCCCCAATGGACATGTTCCTTAGCGTGACGCACGGAGCCTCTTCATCACATATCTCATCAAGATCAACTTGCTCCACTTGAGAGCCGTTAGTCTCATCAAACACAACGTCACAAGAAACTTCAACTAGTCCTGAGGACTTGTTAAAGACTCTATATGCCCTTGTGTTTGAATCATATCCTAGTAAAAAGCCTTCTACTGTCTTAGGAGCAAATTTAGATTTTCTACCTCTTTTAACAAGAATAAAGCATTTGCTACCAAAGACTCTAAAATATGAAATATTGGGCTTTTTACCGGTTAGGAGTTCATATGATGTCTTCTTGAGGATTCGGTGTAGATATAACCGGTTGATGGCGTAGCAGGCGGTGTAGACCGCCTCGGCCCAAAATCGATCCGAAGTCTTGTACTCATCAAGCATGGTTCTTGCCATGTCCAATAGAGTTCGATTCTTCCTCTCCACTACACCATTTTGTTGTGGGGTGTAGGGAGAAGAGAACTCATGCTTGATACCCTCCTCCTCAAGGAAGCCTTCAATTTAAGAGTTCTTGAACTCCGTCCCGTTGTCGCTTCTAATTTTCTTGATCCTTAAGTCGGACTCGTTTTGAGCCCGTCTCAAGAATCCCTTTAAGGTTTCTTGGGTATGAGATTTTTCCTTCAAAAAGAACACCCAAGTGAAGCGAGAATAATCATCCACAATAACTAGACATTACTTACTCCCGTCGATGCTTATGTAAGCTATCGGGCCGAATAGGTCCATGTGTAGGAGCTCCAGTGGCCTGTCAGTCGTCATGATGTTCTTGTGTGGATGATGAACACCAACTTGCTTCCCTGCCTGACATGCGCTACAAATCCTATCTTTCTCAAAATGAACATTTGTTAGTCCTAAAATGTGTTCTCCCTTTAGAAGCTTGTGAAGATTCTTCATTCCAACATGTGCTAGTCGGCGGTGCCAGAGCCAGCCCATGTTAGTCTTAGCAATTAAGCAAGTGTTGAGTTCAGCACTATCAAAATCTACTAAGTATAGCTGACCCTCTAACACTCCCTTAAATGCTATTGAATCATCACTTCTTCTAAAGACAGTAACACCTACATCTGTGAAAAGACAGTTGTAGCCCATTTTACATAATTGAGATACGGAAAGCAAATTGTAATCTAAAGAGTCTACAAGAAAAACATTTGAAATGGAATGGTCAGGTGATATAGCAATTTTACCCAATCCTTTGACCAACCCTTGGTTTCCATCCCCGAATGTGATCCCTCTTTGGGGATCTTGTTTTTTTCATAGGAGGAGAACATCTTCTCCCCGGTCATGTGGTTTGTGCACCCGCTATCGATGATCCAACTTGAGCCCCCGGATGCATAAACCTACAAAACAAGTTTAGTTATTGACTTTAGGTACCCAAATGGTTTTGGGTCCTTTGGCATTAGATACAAGAACTTTGGGTACCCAAACACAAGTCTTTGATCCCTTGTGTTTGCCCCCAGCATACTTGGCAACTACCTTGCCGGATTTGTTAGTTAAAACATAAGATGCATCAAAAGTTTTAAATGAAATGTTATGATCATTTGATGCAGTAGGAGTTTTCTTCTTAGGCAATTTTGCATGGGTTGATTGCCTAGAACTAGATGTCTCACCCTTATACATAAAAGCATGATTAGGGCCAGAGTGAGACTTCCTAGAATGAATTCTCCTAATTTTGCTCTCGGGATAACCGGCAGGGTACAAAATGTAACCCTCGTTATCTTGAGGCATGGGAGCCTTGCCCTTAACAAAATTGGACAATCTTATAGGAGGGGCATTAAGTTTGACATTGTCTCCCTTTTGGAAGCCAATGCCATCCTTGATGCCAGGGCGTCTCCCACTATAGAGCATGCTTCTAGCAAATTTAAATTTTTCGTTTTCTAAGTCATGCTCGGCAATTTTAGCATCTAATTTGGCTATATGATCATTTTGTTGTTTAATTATAGCCATGTGATCATGAATAGCATCAATGTTAATATCTCTACATCTAGTACAAATAGAAGTATGCTCAACGGTAGATGTAGAGGGTTTGCAAGATTTTAATTCTACAACCTTAGCATGTAATATATCATTTTCACTTCTAAGGTTAGAAATAGTAACATTGCAAACATCTAATTCTTTAGCCTTAGTAATTAATTTTTCATTTTCAATCCTAAGGCTAGTGAGAGAATTATTCAATTTTTCAATCTTAGCAAGCAAATTGGCATTATCATCTCTAAGATTGGGAATTGAATCATCACAAGCATTTGAATCAACCTTAGCAATTAAACTAGCATTTTCATTTCTAAGGTTGTTGATAATATCATGGCATGTGCTTAGCTCGCTAGATAGTTTTTCACATTTTTCTACTTCTAGAGCGTAAGCATTTTTAACCTTAACATGTTTTTTGTTTTCCTTGATTAGGAAGTCCTCTTGGGTGTCCAAGAGTTCATCCTTTTCATGGATGGCACTAATTAATTCATTTAATTTTTCTTTTTGTTGCATGTTTAGGTTGGCAAAAAGGGTACACAAATTATCCTCCTCATCACTAGCATTATCATCACTAGAGGACTCATATTTAGTGGAGGATTTGGATTTCACCTTCTTCTTTTTGCCGTCCTTTGCCATGAGGCACTTGTGGCCGACGTTGGGGAAGATGAGTCCCTTTGTGACGGCGATGTTGGCGGCGTCCTCGTCGGAGGAGGAGTCGGAGGAGCTCTCCTCGGAGTCCCATTCGCGGCACACATGGGCATCGCCACCCTTCTTCTTGTAGTACCTCTTCTTCTCCTTTCTTCTCCCCTTCTTGTCGTCGCCCCTGTCACTATCACTAGATAATGGACATTTAGAAATGAAATGACCGGGCTTACCACACTTGTAGCAAACTTTCTTGGAGCGGGGCTTGTAATCTTTCCCCCTCCTTTGCTTGAGGATTTGGCAGAAGCTCTTGATGATGAGCGCCATCTCCTCATTGTCGAGCTTGGAGGCGTCGATTGGTTGTCTACTTGATGTAGACTCCTCCTTCTTCTCCTCCGTCGCCTTGAATGCAACCGGTTGTGCTTCGGGCGCGGAGGGGCCATCTAGCTCAATGATCTTCTTTGAGCCTTTGATCATCAACTCAAAGCTCACAAAATTACCTATTACTTCCTCGGGAGTCATTAGTGTATATCTAGGATTACCACGAATTAATTGAACTTGAGTAGGGTTAAGGAAAACAAGAGATCTAAGAATAACCTTAACCACCTCATGGTCATCCCATTTCTTACTCCCGAGGTTGTGCACTTGGTTCACCAAGGTTTTGAGTCGGTTGTACATTTCTTGTGGCTCTTCACCTTGGCGAAGTCGGAAGCGACCGAGCTCCCCCTCGATCGTCTCCCGCTTGGTGATCTTGGTCACCTCGTCTCCTTCGTGCGCGGTCTTTAGCACGTCCCAAATCTCCTTTGCGCTCTTCAACCCTTGCACTTTATTATACTCCTCTCGACTTAGAGAGGCGAGGAGTATAGTGGTGGCTTGGGAGTTGAAGTGCACAATTTGGGCAACTTCGTCCTCATCATAGTCTTCATCCCCTACGGATGGTACCTGTACACCAGTACTCAACAACATCCCATATACTTTTGTGGAGTGAGGTTAGGTGATATCGCATCATATCACTCCACCTAGCATAATCTTCACCATCAAACGTTGGTGGTTTGCCCAATGGGACGGAAAGTAATGGCGTATGTTTAGGAATGCGAGGGTAGCGTAGGGGGATCTTACTAAACTTCTTGCGCTCATGGCGCTTAGAAGTTACGGACGGTGTGTCGGAGCCGGAGGTGGATGGCGACGAGGAGTCGGTCTCGTAGTAGACCACCTTCCTCATCTTCTTCTTCTTGTCACCGCTCTGACGCGACTTGTGTGAAGAGGATTCCTTCTCCTTCCCCTTCCCTTTGTTGTAGGACTCTCCCGATGGAGCCTTCCCATGGCTTGTAGCGGGCTTCTCGCCGGTCATCATCTCCTTCTTGGTGTGATTTCCCGACATCACTTCGAGCGGTTAAGCTCTAATGAAGCACCAGGCTCTGATACCAATTGAAAGTCGCCTAGAGGGGGGGTGAATAGGGCGAATCTGAAATTTAACAACTTAAGCACAACTACAAGCCGGGTTAGCGTTAGAAATAAATGCGAGTCCGAGAGAGGGCGCAAAAACAAATCGTAAGCGAATAAGAAGTGAGACACAAGGATTTGCTTTACCGAGGTTCGGTTCTTGCAAACCTACTCCCCGTTGAGGTGGTCACAAAGACTGGGTCTCTTTCAACCCTTTCCCTCTCTCAAACGGTCCCTTGGACCGAGTGAGCTTCTCTTCTCAATCAACCGGGAACCAAACTTCCCCGCAAGGACCACCACACAATTGGTGTCTCTTGCCTTGGTTACAATTGAGTTGATCGCAAGAAAGAATGAGAAAGAAAAGAAGCGATCCAAGCGCAAGAGCTCAAATGAACACAACAAATCACTCTCTCTAATCACTAAAGCTTTGTGTGGAGTTGGGAGAGGATTTGATCTCTTTGGTGTGTCTTGTATTGAATGCTAGCTCTTGTAAGGTGTTGAAGAGTGGAAAACTTGGATGACTTGAATGTGGGGGTGGTTGGGGTATTTATAGCCCCAACCACCAAACTTGACCGTTGGTGGAGGCTGCTGTCGACGGGCGCACCAGACAATTCGGTGCACCACCGGACATTGTACGGTGTGCCAGCCACGTCACCTGGCCGTTGGGTTCCGACCGTTGGAGCTCTGACTTGTGGACCCGCCTGGCTGTCCGGTGGTGCACCGGACAGGCCCTGTAGGCTGTCTAGTGTGCCACCCGCGCGTGCTCTGCTCCTCTGCGCGCGCAGGCGCGCATTTAATGCGTTGCAGTCGACCATTGCGCGCGAAGTAGCCGTTGCTCCGCTGTCACACCGGACAGTCCGGTGTGCACCGGACACTGTCCGGTGACTCACCGGACAGTCCGGTGAATTATAGCGGAGCGCCCTTGGAAATTCCCAAAGGTGAAGAGTTCGGCCTTGAGTGCCCTGGTGCACCGGACACTGTCCGGTGGCACACCGGACAGTCCGGTGCGCTAGACCAGGGTGCCTTCTAGGATGTCTTTTGCTCTCTTTGTTTGAACCCTTTCTTGGTCTTTTTATTGGCTTATTGTGAACCTTTGGCACCTGTAGAACTTATAGACTAGAGCAAACTAGTTAGTCCAATTATTTTTGTTATGCAATTCAACCACCAAAATCAATTAGGAAATAGGTGTAAGCCTAATTCCCTTTCAGTGTCTTAGTGGTTATTTAGTTGTGATTTTCTAAATTTAATGCCAAAAAGGCACTTATAACTAACTTGTTATTTGAAAAATGTCAAACAACAAAACTTGTATTTTTTCTAGATTCCTATTAGCATAAGAGTAGACATTCCCAAGGTTGGGGTATTTTCTTCTTAGTATTATTTTCTTATGACTTTTCAAAGTTCTCTCTGTTTTAATTAAATAAATTGTGGTGCATTTTCTTTGTAGTAGATTAGGGCTCAACAAATTTTTCTTATGAACTACATTACCTAAGCAAGTTAGGAAAAATATGGTTCCTCTCTGGTTCCCATTTTTAATCCCCTTCTTATTTTCTTAAGGTTTGGGCAAATATAAGTTTTAATGGATACACTTTCCTTAATCTATTGTACTGGGGGGTTTAATATTTTTAAACAGTGTAATTTCTAGTTAAGTATATCTCTAGTTTTTCTCAGCCCTAGTCCAGAAGTATTTCTTTTTTCCCCTGGTTATTAAGGTTTGGGCAGTTTGCTTATTTAAATCAAAACTTTAAAAAGGGTTGCAGAAACCATGGTGTTTATTATTTTTGCGGGATAGTTCATAATATATAGGTCCTAACAAAATTTGTTTGACCAAATTTGGTTGAATAAAACTCGATTTATGAATTTTCAAGTTCCCTGCTTATTTAAAAGAATAAATTTAAAAGTTTAAAGAAAAAGGCTTTGCATTGGGGTCTCTGGAATTTTACTTAACTAAATCGTTTAAACCGTGCCCCTAGGGAACTATTCACAAGAGTCACTGACTTCGCACATAACCCCCTAGCTTTTCCCCTCCTTAACCCGCGCTCCTTCCTCACCGAAACAGTAGCCGAGGGGAGAAAAAGCGGTGGCGCGGCTTACCGGCGACGAGAGAGGTCCGGTGGAGGGTCGGGCGAGATCCAGGGGGTCCCTGGCGGTCACGTAGAGGGGCGGATCGCCGGTGGTGGTGACCGGAGTGGGGTTGGCCACGTGCGCAGGCGGTCGGACTCATCGGTGGTGCGTGCTCCGGCCTTCTCATGATGGTAGAGCTCAATCAAAGTGCTCGGGGAGCTTCACGGGAGGTCAGGTGTGCCGTGGGTGCAAGGAGTTGAAGAGTGGCTCACCGTGCAGCTTGGTCTACAAGCGGCGACGGTCAGATGAAGTTCGGCGATGGCAATCCGGCACCTCCGGCAAAATGGTGTTCGGTCTGAGGGCTCAGGAAACTTTACGGAGTTCTGGGGAAGCTATTCAAGGGGTTGGATTGGATGGAGGTGGGCTGGAGTGGCCGGTCCACGGTGGTCGGGCTTGGGCCGCCGCGGGCACACCGTGCGCAGGAAGAACTTCGGAGAACTCGTGCTCGGGCGGGGTTGAGAGCGAGCGAGGGAGTATGGTCGGGGCCTCGAGCAGCTTTATAGGCGCGGGCGCGGGCAAAGGCGCGGGGTCAGGCGTCGCTCGACGCGAGCGCGCGGGGTCGAGCGCCGGGGCGTGCTCTGGCATGCCAGGACAGGTCGAACACGTCATGTTCTTCTGCCCTAGTTCAAGCGCTTGCTGAGTAGCCAAACGTGCGAATCTCACCAAAAATCTTATGTAATGTCTCTTCTATGTCCCTAGGGCTATCTAGTTTGTGTGAGTTCCAAGTGAAGATCTGGCCTAGTTTGTGAGATATGGTGGCGCCAAGTCAGGTCTATCGGCACTGTTCAACCCGAGACAAAACACATGTCAAACCATGTCAAATGGTTTTGGTTTGGGTTCAAAATTTTCCAGGGTGTGCCTTGGTTTATTTGGCGCCCTTTTGTCACTTGGACCATGTCGATTTGGCGTCTACAACTAAGTGAACACATGTGATCTTTAGAAGAGGGCTGAAATTTGACTTAGAGAAAAAGGGGTTGTTCTTGGGTGTTTTCCACTTGGGTGATTAATTTGAGGATTTTATGGGACCTTTTTGGGATAACTTCCTTACTATTTCTTGTAGGTATTTTCATTTGCTATAACTTTTGTAAAAGTTTTAAGTCATGATTTGGTAATTTACATAGCTCTCCCACTAATCCAATCTTGGGGCTCTAATGCCTCAAGGAGGGGGTCTAGGGTTTTGAGTATCTTTCTCAATTAGAGATGCATGAAAAGGCTAGGATATTCCTTCTTGTATGATCAACACTTGATTAAGACATTGCTTCTCAATTTTGGTGCTTCTTTCTCATACTAAATCACATGTGATAATAGGTCACAGGTGCATGTGTTGAGCCAGGGCCTTGAGTAACACCTGGGGTGTTACAGCCCTCCCCCCTTAAGGGAATCTCGTCCCGAGATTTAGGTCGGGACCCCTCAGGGGTGATGAGAAGGTGCGTGTTTGTATGGTGTGGGTTTCTTTGTTAAGGTTCCTTAGCAAATTGATCTTCGAATGTCATCCTCTTTGCAACTTTAGAAGGAAGCCCTTATTGACTTAGTTTTACATCTTACTCAGTCTCTGTTAAGACCATCTTTCTTATACTTGGATTCAAAGGGCAGATGGTTTTGGGTCCGAGTTACGTACCGATCTCTTTAGGCAGAAATTCAAGGTAGTTTGAGTGCAGAAAATCCTCAGTTTCCTAGGTAGACTCTTCCTCTGAATGGTTGCTCCACTGAATCTTATACATTTTTATTGACTTAGCACGCGTTGATCGTTCCTTACGGTCGAGTACCTTAACAGGGTGCTCTTGGTATGACTAGTCTGGTTCTATCTCCAATTTAGGTTCTGATAGTACTTCTGTTGGTATGCGAACACACTTCTTCAGCTGAGATACATGCAACACATCATGAACTACCGACATGTGAGGTGGTAGCTTCAATTGGTATGCTACAGGTCCACAAGTATCCTTGATCTCATAGGGCCCAGCATAGTGAGGGGCGAATTTGCCCTTAATCCCAAATTTCTGAACACCTTTTGTGGGTGAGACCTTGAGGTACACATGATCCCCCCTTTGAACTGTAGAGGCTTTCTCCATTTATCATGATAGCTCTTTTGCCTGGCCTGAGCAGCTTCTAAGTTCTTCTTAATGACTCTGACCTTATCCTCCGCTTCGATTACTAGGTCGAGCCCAAAGATTTCCCTTTCTCCCGCTTGTGACCAATTGAGTGGTGTTATACACATTCTCCCATACAAGGCCTCGAAGGGTGCCATCTTCAGGCTGGATTGGTAGCTGTTATTGTAAGAAAATTCTGCTAGTGAAAGACATTTGTCCCAATTTCTGCCATAGTGTATCACACATGCTCTCAACATGTCCTCGAGAATCTAATTAACTCTTTCCGTTTGGCCATCAGTTTGAGGATGATACGCCAAGCTTCTAATCACGGTTGTTCCAAGTGACTTCTGTAGTTGTTCCTAGAAACGTGCTACGAACGGTGTTCCTCTACCTGATACGATGGTCCTTGGGATTCCATGCAAGCGCACTATTTGGTCAATATAGATCTCTGTGTATTTTTCTGTCCTGTGGGTGGTATGCACGGGCAAGAAATGAGCTATCTTCCTTAGCCTATCCACAATGACCCATATGGAATCGTGGTGCCGGGAGGTGTTGGGCAATCCCACAATAAAGTCCATACAAATGTCCCCCCATTTCCAAGATGGTATGGGGAGAGGCTGCAAGGTACCTGCTACCTTCAAATGACTGGCTTTGATTCTTTAGCAAGTGTCGCACTCAAATATGTACTTAGCAATTTCTCTTTTCATCCTGGTCCACCAGTACAAGGATCTGAGGTCATGATACATTTTGTTGCTTCCGGGATGCATGGAAAATTTGGAGAGATGAGCCTCGTCCAAAATTTTCTTTCTGAGTTCTGGATTCTTGGGAACAACCAGTCGATCTTCAAAACATAAAATGCCCTTGCTGTCCTGACGAAAACATTTATACTTATCCACTTTTTGGCTGAGCATTTCTTTAATGATTTGAACACCCTTGTCACTAAGTTGTGCCATGATTATCTGATCTTGCAAGGTTGGCTCGACTGAGATAGACTACAGGGTACCTGGGGAAACCACTTCTTATGTTCACCTTGCGCAACTCGTCGCACAAGGTGGTGACATGAGAGTCTATGGTTAGACAGTTGCACTGGGCCTTACGACTCAAGGCATCCGCCACTACATTTGCCTTGCCCGGATGGTAGTGTACCTCCAGATCATAATCCTTGATCAATTCTAGCCATCTCCTCTGCCTCATATTAAGATCAGCCTGAGTGAAAATATACTTGAGACTCTTGTGGTCAGTATAAATATTACAATGAGCTCCTATTAGATAATGCCTCCATAACTTCAGAGCATGGACTACCGCTGCTAACTCCAGATCATGTGTGGGATAACTTTGCTCATGAGGTCTGGGTGCTCTTAATGCATAGGCAATAACCTGGTGATCTTGCATCAGAACACAACCTAGTCCAGTGCCCGAAGCATCACAATACACATCAAATGATTTGGTGTTGTCAGGCTGTGCTAGCATAGGTGTTGTTGTCAGATGTCGCCTCAAGGCGTGAAAGGCATCTTCACATTTCTGATCCCAATTAAACTTCACTCCCTTCTTCAACAACTCAGTCATTGGCTTAGCAATTCTAGAGAAGTCGGGAATGAATCGTCGATAGTATCTAACCAGTCCCAGAAAACTCTGAATCAATCGAACGGTGGTAGGGGGCTTCCAATCCATCACCACTTGCACCTTCTCAGGATCAACTGCTATCCCATCCTGAGAAATCGTATGACCCAAGAATTTGATCTCCTATAGCCAAAAATCACATTTGGAGAATTTGGCATACAGGTGATGATCCCGCAGTCGCTGGAGTACTATGTGCAAATGCATCGTATGCTCGTCTTCATTTTTTGAGTACACCAGAACATCATCAATGAAGACCACCACGAATTTGTCCAATACCGGCATAAATACTGAATTAATTAAGTACATGAAGTATGATGGAGCATTGGTCAGCATGAATGACATCACCAAGTACTCATATAGCCCATATCTGGTTGAAAAAGCCGTATTTGGAATATCACTTGCCCTGATCTTGATTTGGTGATAGCTAGAGCGAATGTCCATTTTGGAAAACACCTTGGCTCCGACCAATTGATCAAACAAAACATAAATGCGGGGTAAAGGATACTTGTTTTTAATAGTTACCGCATTGAGAGGGTGGTAATCAACACATAGTCTCAAGCTCTCATCCTTCTTCGTTACGAACAAGGTCAGACATCCCCATGGTGAAGTACTTGGGCGAATGAACCCTTTGTCTAGCAACTCTTGCAACTGTTTCTTCAATTCTGCCAACTCTGCTGGAGGCATTCTATATGTTCTTTTAGAAATAGGTGTGGTTCCTGGTTGCAATTCTATAGCGAACTATATATCCTTGTCATGTGGCATTCTCGGCAATTCATCTGGGAAGACATCAGGGTACTTGTCGGGGACCATAATTAGGGGTACCCTCAAGACGCCTAATTCTCAGCTGGTAATCCCCATCAGCATAAAGCTGCAGAGGCCTGATGGGTACGATTAAGTCAGGGATCAGTCCATACGAGCGACTCGATCACGCCTCGCCCGAGCCTAGCCTCGGACAAGGGCAGCCGACCCCGAGGGATTTCCGTCTCGCCCGAGGCCCCCCTCCAACGGCGGACACATCTTCGGCTCGCCCGAGGCCTTGCCTTCGCTAAGAAGCAACCCTGACTAAATCGCCGCGCCGACCGACCGAGTCGCAGGAGCATTTAACGCAAAGGTGGCCTGACACCTTTATCCTGACACGCGCCCCCCGGCAGAGCCGAAGTGACCGCCGTCACTTCGCCGCTCCACTGAACGGTCTGACAGAAGGACAACACCGCCTGCGCCACTCCGACTGCAGTGCCACTTGACAGAGTGAGACTGACCGGCAGTCAGGCCCTGCCAAAGGCGCCATAGGAGACTCCGCTCCACCCGACCCAGGGCTCAGACTCGGGCTAAGCCCCGGAAGACGGCGAACTCCGCTCCGCCCGACCCAGGGCTCGGACTCGGGCTAGGCCTCGGAAGACGGCGAACTCCGCTCCGCCCGACCCAGGGCTCGGACTCGGGCTAAGCCCCGGAAGACGGCAAACTCTGCTCCGCCCGACCCAGGGCTCGGACTCGGGCTAGGCCCCGGAAGACGGCGAACTCCGCTCCGCCCGACCCAGGGCTCGGACTCGGGCTCAGCCTCGGAAGACGGCGAACTCTGCTCCGCCCGACCCAGGGCTCGGACTCAGGCTAGGCCCCGGAAGACGGCGAACTCCGCTCCGCCCGACCCAGGGCTCGGACTCGGGCTCAGCCCCAGAAGACGACGAACTCCGCTTCGCCCGACCCTAGGGCTCGGACTCCGCCCTGACCTCCGCCGAACGACCTTCGCCTCGCCCGACCCAGGGGCTCGGGCTCGGCCTCGGCCACGGAAGACAGACTCAACCCCGGCTTCGGAGGAGCCCCCACGTCGCCCGACCTCGGGCGCGGGCCCGCCACGTCAACAGGAAGCGCCATCATCACCCTACCCCGAGCCGACTCGGGCCGCAGAGAACAAGACCGGTGTCCCATCTGGCTAGCTCCGCCAGATAGGCAATGATGGCGCCCTGCGTGCCCTGTGACGACGGCGGCTCTCAGCTCTCTTACGGAAGCAGGAGGACGTCAGCAAGGACTCGACCGCTCCGACAGCTGTCCCTCCGCCAGGCTCCGCCGCTCCTCCGACGGCCACGACATCACACCGACTGGGTGCCAAGATCTCTCCGGCTGCCACATCGGCATGTACTTAGGGCGCTAGCTCTCCCCCGCTAGACACGTAGCACTCTGCTACACCCCCATTGTACACCTGGATCCTCTCCTTACGCCTATAAAAGGAAGGACCAGGGCCTTCTTAGAAAAGGTTGGCCGTGCGGGGACGAGGACGATACAGGCGCTCTCCTGGGGCCGCTCGCTTCCCTCACCCACGTGGACGCTTGTAACCCCCTACTGCAAGCGCACCCGACCTGGGCGCGGGACGAACACGAAGGCCGCGGGATTTCCACCTCTCTCACGCCCGCCTCCGGCCACCTCGCTTCCCCCCTTCGCGCTCGCCCACGCGCTCGACCCATCTGGGCTGGGGCACGCGGCACACTCACTCGTCGGCTTAGGGACCCCCCGGTCTCGAAACGCCGACAGTTGGCGCGCCAGGTAGGGGCCTGCTGTGTGTTGACGAACAGCTTCCCGTCAAGCTCCAGATGGGCAGTCTCCAGCAACCTCTCCGGCCCGGGACGGTGCTCCGTTTCGGGAGTCTAGAGTTCATGTCCTTCGACGGCAGCTACGACATGATACTCCTTCCACCGCCGCGCGACAACGACAATGGCGGCCGACGCCCCGCCCGCCGGCGGCGGAATCGACGACATCTTCCCCGCGTGGTGGAAGAACAACATTCGAGCTCGCCCCATCCTCTCCCCCGCCAACGGAGGAGGAGGCGGGGCAATCAAGGCCAAGCAGGAGGCCGCGCTTCGTCGGCTGTCGAGCGAATCGACGTCCCCAGCGCCCCAACGGAAGGCACGCCGGGCGTCGACCTCGCGTTCAAGACGAAGGCGAGCGCCGTCCCCCCGCGACACGCCAATCCTGAGCAAGTGGACGACGCCAGCGCGCTCGCGGAGAGCTTGCAGGACGTCGCCCTCGTACCTGAGACGACGGTGCAATCAGTCCCCGACGTGACTATGACGCTCCTCGTCGACCAAAAGGTACCGACCAATTCCCATCCTACGTCATTTCGACTCCGCCTCAACCCGCCTAGCGACCTTGCTTTGGCGGGCGCTCTCGTTGAGGCGAGTGCAACCCCACTAGGGTTTCGTATGCGGTCGCCTTGGGACCGGCTGACGGACGTCTCGACCTACGGGCCCTCTGGGTCCGAGGAAGATGACGATCCCAGCATCTGTTGGGATTTCTCTGGATTTGGCAACCCCAGTGCCATGCGGGACTTTATGACCGCATGTGACTACTGCCTCTCCGACTGTTCCGACGGTAGCCGCAGCCTTGACGATGAGGACTGTGGCCCGAGCCGCGAATGTTTCCACGTCGAGCTAGGGGATCCCTCCGAAGGCAACCATCTCGGCATGCCGGAGGACAGTGATCTTCCTAGGCCGGTGCCTCGCGCTGACATCCCGCGGGAGCTAGCTGTGGTCCCCGTTCCGGCGGGGGGTCACGACCCACAGCTCGAGCAAGTCCGCGGGGCGCAGGCCAGGCTCGACGAGGGAGCAGGAGCGCTTGAGCCGATCCGCCGGGACGTCGGGCAAGTATGGGCGGGCCAACCCCCGGCCGGAGAAATACGTCACCTGCCCCAGGGTTTCCAGCACCGCGTCGCCAACGACGTCAGGGTCAGACCGCCACCCGCATCCAGTGGGGTCGGTCAGAACCTGGCTGCAGCAGCGATGCTCCTCCACACGATGCCGGAGCCATCAACCACCGAGGGTCGGCGAATCCAGGGAGAGCTCAAGAATCTCCTGGAAGGCGCTGCGGTCCGACGGGCCGAGAGCTCTGCCTCCCGAAGTCAGGGATACCCCTCGGAACCTCATGTCGCGACTTCCCGATTCATGCGGGAAGCCTCGGTCTACACCGGGCGCACGCGCAACACTGCGCCTGCGGCCCCGGGTCACCTCGGCAACGAGCACCATCGTCGCGACCGTCGGGCCCACCTCAACGAAAGGGTGCCCCGAGGCTACCACCCCAGGCGTGGGGGACGCTACAACAACGGGGAGGATCGGAGTCCCTCGCCTGAACCACCCGGTCCGCATGCCTTCAGTCGGACCATCCGACGGGCGCCGTTCCCGACCCGGTTCCGACCCCCGACTACTATCACAAAGTACTCGGGGGAAACGAGACCGGAACTGTGGCTCGCGGACTACCGCCTGGCCTGCCAACTGGGTGGAACGGACGACGACAACCTCATCATCCGCAACCTCCCCCTGTTCCTCTCCGACACTGCTCGTGCCTGGTTGGAGCACCTGCCTCCGGGGCAGATCTCCAACTGGGATGACTTGGTCCAAGCTTTCGCCGGCAATTTCTAGGGCACGTACGTGCGCCCCGGGAATTCCTGGGACCTCCGAAGCTGCCGGCAGCAGCCGGGAGAGTCTCTTCGGGACTACATCCGGCGATTCTCGAAGCAGCGCACCGAGCTGCCCAACATCACCGACTCGGATGTCATCGGCGCGTTCCTTGCCGGCACCACCTGCCGCGACCTGGTGAGCAAGTTGGGTCGCAAGACCCCCACCAGGGCGAGCGAGCTGATGGACATCGCCACCAAGTTCGCCTCTGGCCAGGAGGCGGTCGAAGCTATCTTCCGAATGGACAAGCAGCCCCAGGGCCGCCCATCGGAAGAGGCTCCCGAGGCGTCAACTCCGTGCGGCGCCAAGAAGAAAGGCAAGAAGAAGTCGCAAGCGAAACGCGATGCCGCCGACGCGGACCTTGTCGCCGCCGCCGAGTACAAGAACCCTCGGAAGCCCCCTGGAGGTGCCAACCTCTTCGACAAGATGCCCAAGGAGCCGTGCCCCTATCATCAGGGGCCCGCCAAGCACACCCTCGAGGAGTGCGTCATGCTTCGGCGCTACTTCCACAGGGCCGGGCCACCCGCAGAGGGTGGCAGGGCCCGCGACGACGACAAGAAGGAAGATCACCAAGCAGGAGAGTTCCCCGAGGTCCGCGACTGCTTCATGATCTACGGTGGGCATGTGGCGAATGCCTCGGCTCGGCATCGCAAGCAAGAGCGCCGGGAGGTCTGCTCGGTGAAGGTGGCGGCGCCAGTCTACCTAGACTGGTCCGACAAGCCCATCACCTTCGACCAAGCTGACCACCCCGGCCACGTGCCGAGCCCGGGGAAATACCCGCTCGTCGTCGACCCCATCGTCGGCGACGTCAGGCTCACCAAGGTCCTGATGGACGGGGGCAGCTGCCTCAACATCATCTACGCTGAGACCCTCAGGCTCCTGCGCGTCGATCTGTCCTCCGTCCGAGCAGGCGCTGCGCCCTTCCACGGGATCATTCCCGGGAAGCGCGTTCAGCCCCTCGGACAACTCGACATTCCCGTCTGCTTCGGAACGCCCTCCAACTTCCGAAGGGAGACTTTGACGTTCGAGGTGGTCGGGTTCCGAGGAACCAACCACGCGGTATTGGGGAGGCCATGCTACGCGAAGTTCATGGCCGTCCCCAACTACACCTACCTGAAGCTCAAGATGCCGGGCCCCAACGGGTCATCACCATCGGCCCCACGTACAAACACGCGTTCGAATGTGACGTGGAGTGCGTGGAGTACGCCGAGGCCCTCGCCGAGTCCGAGGCCCTCATCGCCGACCTGGAAAGCCTCTCTAAAGAGGTGCCAGACGTGAAGCGTCATGCCGGCAACTTTGAGCCAGCGGAGACGGTTAAGGCCGTCCCTCTCGACCCCGGTGGCGACACCTCCAAGCAGATCCGGATCGGTTCCGGGCTCGACCCCAAATAGGAAGCAGTGCTCGTCGACTTACTCCGCGCAAACGCCGACGTCTCTGCGTGGAGTCCCTCGGACATGCCCGGCATACCGAGGGATGTCGCCGAGCACTCGCTGGATATTCGGGCCGGAGCCCGACCTGTCAGGCAGCCTCTGCGCCGATTCGACGAGGAGAAGCGCAGAGTGATAGGCGAGGAGACCCACAAGCTAAAAGAAGCGAAAAGCGTCAAGCCGAGCCCTTGCTGGGGGTATCCGGGGGCTGCACACACCCCCGGGAAAGGCCGCTTGTCATAGCCGACGTTCTGGAGCCCGGAACGAACAAGCTGGCCGGCGGTCAGGGCGAGGGCTACGGCAATGCTCGGAACATCCGACAGCTACGTCGCTTCTACCCTTAAGATGTTTTCAAGCTATTCGTATACCTCGCTCATACACAAGTCTCAGTCGTCAAGGAAGTATCGGCCTCGCCTCGGCAAAGCCCGACCCTCCCTCAGGGGCTAAAAAGGGGGAACCCCTCTGCGTCGAGATTGGGAGTACTTCCCCGCATCCAAAATTTTCGATCTAAAAAAGGGGCTTTTGCGTTCTCCCGGCTATGTCAGAAGCAGGGTCCCGAGGAGCGAACGTGGGTACATGTAAGTGGCGAGGCCGACTGAGCCGAGGAACTCCTATGCCTCCGGGTTAGGGACACCTCACTCATCACCTGCCACGAAAAATGACCCAACTCGGGAAGCCACCCTATTATTGACAAGCTAGGCCGAACACGCAAATGGAAAGAAAGGAGAGTACGACTTCATGCAAGAAAAACAAAGTGTTCGGGCCTCAGCGGCCGCGGTAAGACGCACATCCAACAGAAACTGTTCCAACAAGAGTTAGGCGCCACCTTGGGAAGGAGCCGCGTCTTCAGTTCCGTCCCCGCCGTCGGTAAGGTCCATCTCGGCTTCCGGCGATGGCGCAGGGGGAAGGATCTCCGCCTCAAAGGTGGCCGCCAGCGCCGCGCTCGGACCCGCGGCGACCGCGTCGAGCCGCTGACCTTCTGCCAGGGCAGCTTCGTCTTCGTCAGGAAGACAATACCCCTCACTAACCCGCTCTAGGTCCACAACGTAGTGGGAAGCGAGCACGGCGAAGGCCCGCCTGACGCCGTGGTGTAGCGCCTCGCGGACTCTGCCGCGCGCGTGATCACCCAAGGCTTGAAGGCGGCTTTGAGGGGAGCTTCCTGAAGGGACGTCGCCGGAGCCAAGGATCCGATAAACGTCCGAGACGGCCTCGGACATGGCCGCGAGGTCAGCCTCCCTCTGCTCGGCAGCTCCGGCAAGCGCCTCGGCGAGCGCCTTGGCGGACTCGTCAAGGGCGGACTCGAGCTCTGCGAACAACCAGAAGAAAGACCTCAAGCACAAGCAGAGGAAACAGACAAGAACAAGAACCAGGGACGGCCAAGGCGTACCTCCGGCTCGGGCACGCTGCTCCGAGGCCGCGACCTGGGCTGCGGCTAGGTCGGCCGCGAGGGTCTCAGCCCGGCTTTCGGCCTCGGCAGCCCGGCCCCGAGATTGGTCCCGCTCCTCGACGACCTGGACGAACTCCGACCGCTGCCGTTGCGCCTCCGCGCGCGCTGCTGCCGCCTCGGCTCTCAGGTCAGCGCAGAGCAACTGGAGGTCTGCTACCTTGGCATCCTGCTGAGAAAGGTGCGCAGTAGCCCCGGCGAGCGAGGTCCTCAGGGATCGCAGCGAGCCCCAGACATCGACCTCGCGGCGGATGAACGACGACTTGGCGGCGCTCCGATCCGTCAGATCCTGGGGGAAGGAAACAGGGCGTCACGAAGAACGCCTCGCTCACAGAAAGGAAAAGGTATGCCTGAAACCATTACCTGGAGGATTTTGGGGACGTCCCTGCAGAAAACCTCCAGTGACGACAGGAGCGACTCCACCGTTGCTTCAGCACGCTCGCGGAGCTCATCCCAGGACTGGTCCTCCTGTTCATCGTCGAGGACGAAGACAGGGTCCGAGGCCTCGCGGGTCCGGAACCGGAGCAACTGGCGCCGGGCCCCGGGGCTCCGCCGCACAGCGATGAGGCTACCGCCCAGCTGGACGGATCGCGCCTCCACGCCCACCTCTTCCGAGGCACTGGGCGCCGACACATCAGCCGTCTCGACGCCGGCAGCGACCGGTCGCTCTCCGACTGGGACGGCGGCGACTTCGGTAGCGGCAGGCGCCAACATGGCCGGCACGACAGGCGAGCTCGGGACCACGTCGGCGTCAGCCGCCTCCCCTATCACGATGGCCGCCTCGGCAGAAGAGCCAGCCTCGGGAACCTGCTCCCCAGTGACAGGTGACGCCCGAGCCCCCTGCGGCGAAACGCCGTGCGAAAGGGTTGGCTGAACGACAAGGCCCGGGGCGGCGCTGGCCGCACAAACCGGCGCTGTCTTAAGGGCCTTCCGGGGTGCCAGGTCGGTCTGGCCATGGCTTCGCTTGCTGAGGAAAAAAGGAAAATCACGGCCGAGACACATGAATGGAAAGCCAAGACGAAGACATTCCGAGATACTTACCCGCTTCGGGCCATGATCCACCGCGCCTGGGGGGAGGTCTCTTGGGTCCCGGCCCCCAGAACAGCCGCCGAGGTCCGCTTCGCCGGCAACTTCGGCGCCACCCTTGCTTTGGACACCTGGGGAGCAGGTTGCCCGGGCACTGTCGCGATGACTCGAGGGTCACCCCCATGCGCTGCCGGTACGAGCGGCGGCCCCTGGGGAGCAGACGCCCTGACCTGGCCCTCCGGAGCCACCTCAGCTCCTCCAGCCGAGGGGTCAGGTGACCTCTCGGGTTGCCCCCGTGCCTCGGGCCGGGATCCCGACGCCCCAACTCCGGGGACTGACTGTGTCGGCCCGCTCGGGGGCTGGCTCGACAGCTCCTGGCCACACCCCAAGCCGGGGCTGAGGCCGAGACGGGCGGCCATGTCGTCCTCCACCTCCTCATCATCGTCGTCGTCGTCGTCGGGCGTCTCCGGCGACGGCTCCCTCGGAAGTCCCTCCCTCTCCTGCTGGCGACGGCGCTTCTCCAAGGCGTCCCGAGCCCGCCTCCGCTCGCGGGCCCGGGCCTTCTCCGCGTCCTTCTTCCTCTTCTTCTCCTCCGCGGCGACCCGCCGCGCTGCTCGGTCCACCGCGTCCTCCGGGACCCGTGGCAGGGAGGGTTTGTGCCACCCCACCTCTTGAAGAAAGGGGGGAAAGAAGCCCGATCGTAAGAACCAGGAGCAACCCGATGTATGAAGAAGGAAGGAGCGAACACTCACCAGAGTTACGCACCCCTGGTCGGGGCGCATCCGAAGCTGAGAGAAGGCGTGGGAGTCCGGCTTCCCCATCGCAGCCGACACCCGCCATTGGAGGGCGTCGAAGGGAAGAGGATCAGGGGACATCCGTGAGCCCTCCTAGTCAGCCTCCGGGGTCATCTCCCAAAGAGGCAGCCGTCGCTCCGCCAAGGGAAGCACCCTCCGACGGTGGATGGCGGCAACCACTCCTGCAGCGGTGAGTCCCCCCTCCCGCAACGCCTCCAGGGCCTGGAGAAGCGGTTCGAGGTTCTTCTGTCTCTCGTGCGGGGTCCCATGACGCCAGGCGTCGGTGGCGGCAGTGACTACTCGCTGGGAGAACGGCGGGAGCAACTCACCGTCATTCCGAAGGTAGAACCACCGGTGCTGCCACCCCTTGTTTGAGGACGCGAGGATGGCAGGAATGTATTGCGACGCCCGCGACTGCCTCAGCAAGAGGGTGCAGCCGCCGGCCCGCACCGCTGCGCGGACCTTCCTCTCCCCCGTCGGCGAGGCAAAAAGCTTGGCGAAAAAGAGATGAGTCCACAAATCCCAATGGGGGGCGATCCCCAAATACCCTTCGCACACCGCTACGAAGATAGCAGCCTGCGAGATGGAGTTGGGGGTGAGGTTGTGCAACTCCACCCCATAGTGGAACAGGATTGCCCGCATAAAGCGGCCCGTTGGCACACCGAATCCCCGCTCGTGGAAGGAGACGAAGCTCACGATGTACCCCGGCGGTGGGGATGGAGCGACTCCGCCCACGGGAGGAATCCATTCTGGTCGCTGCTCATCGGTGAGAGGGTGAAGCAAACCCTCGCCGACCAGCTCCTCCAGATCGCTCGCCGTCACCGTAGAAAAGGGCCACGGATCGCGCGGTGAGATGATGGTCACCCGATCAGCCATCACCAAAACGGAAGGGATGGCAGCGCAAGGGGCAGGAAGGGCGGTTTCCTCTTCTCTAGCTAAAGTCTCTCGGGTTGCGAAAACCTAAAGGAAGAGGCAGGAAGCAGAGCGAAGAACCGTCACCAGACCCTCTCCCGGGTATATAAAGACCAGGGCGAGACCGTTTCCAGCGCTCCGCCCGGACCGGACGCAGGATTCAAAAAAAACGCGAAGCGAAACAGCCGTTCCTCGAACGGCTCGCGCACGCGCAACGGCCGCCCTGCCAACCACTCGCCCCGTCGCATTAACTCCACGGCGGGACAGGCGGCGCTTCTGGCAGGAGAAGCGGGCGATGCTTCGCCTTCGCCGCAATAACCGCGCCAAAAAAGGTACGCCACGACGTTCGATTTCGTATCCTTTTCCTTTTTTCCTCTTTCTCTATCTCTTGCAACAGGGACCGGGAAAGGGGGATACCCCGAAAAGGATCCTTCCCCGTGAAGGAACCGGGCTCCGAGCCCCCCTACTGATCAGAGGTTCGAAGGCTGGCCCCCCGAGGGGTTCAACAGCCGCCTCAGATCGCGTGGGCCCTACACCCACTACTGGTCAGAGGTTCGAAGGCCGGCCCCCCGAAGGGCTTCACGGCCGCCTCAGGCTACTCGGGCTCCGCGCCCATTACTGATCAGGGGTTCGAAGGCTGGCCCTCGAAGGGTTCACAGTCGCCTCAGACGCCGAGCGAGGGATGACCAGGGGTACGTTCGATACATAACCGAGGCTCGGGCTGCGCTCCCGAGGTACCCTAGGACATTTCCGAGACCAGCGGGAGCGATCCTGTAACGGAATCCCATCGGAGGGAGGCATCGAGCCCTCGGACCCCGTCGCCAAGGGACCGGGTCCGACAGATCACCCGCAGGTACTTTTGGGCGTGCCTCTGGGCCCCTAGCCGACCCCTAACGAACGGGGCACGGACGTCCACTCGGATTACCCGCTTGCAGCTCACCGGAGACACCATGTTCGGTGCCCATCGAGGGTAACATGGCGCTCTCCCCCCTCCTCCTTGCGGAAAGGCGACGTAGGGGCGTATGTAAAAAGCCGAGTCTGTCCCTGATCACCCTCTCGCCCTATGCGGAGGCTCGGGGGCTGCTCTCACAAACCCGGCTCCGGCCAAACCGTTGACAGCGTCAACATACCAGCCCGAGAACTTGGGCCCCGACCGTGCACCTGGGCTACGGCCAGTTCGCATGAGGGAACAACCAGACCAGCCGAAGCATTACGCAAGGCATTAAGACCTCGAAGGAGTGAAACCACTCCTCCGAGGCCTCGGGGGCTACACCCGGCGGGTGCGCTCGCGCGCACCCACCGGAACAAAATGCAACCAAGAAAGGCTGGTCCCCTTGCAAAAAAGTGCGACGAAAGCCTCCAAGCGAGTGCTAACACTCCCTTCGAGGCTCGGGGGCTACTGTCGGGGACCATAATTAGGGGTACCCTCAAGACGCCTAATTCTCAGCTGGTAACTCCCATCAACATAAAGCTACAGAGGCCTGATGGGTACGATTAAGTCAGGGATCAGTCCATACGAGCAACTCGATCACGCCTCGCCCGAGCCTAGCCTCGGACAAGGGCAGCCGACCCCGAGGGATTTCCGTCTCGCCCGAGGCCCCCCTCCAACGGCGGACACATCTCCAGCTCGCCCGAGGCCTTGCCTTCGCTAAGAAGCAACCCTGACTAAATCGCCGCGCCGACCGACCGAGTCGCAGGAGCATTTAACGCAAAGGTGGCCTGACACCTTTATCCTGACGCGCGCCCCCCGGCAGAGCCGAAGTGACCGCCGTCACTTTGCCGCTTCACTGAACGGTCTGACAGAAGGACAGCGCCGCCTGCGCCACTCCGACTGCAGTGCCACTTGACAGAGTGAGACTGACAGGCAGTCAGGCCCTGCCAAAGGCGCCATAGGAGACTCCGCTCCGCCCGACCCAGGGCTCAGACTCGGGCTAAGCCCCGGAAGACGGCGAACTCCGCTCCGCCCGACCCAGGGCTCGGACTCGGGCTAGGCCTCGGAAGACGGCGAACTCCGCTCCGCCCGACCCAGGGCTCGGACTCGGGCTAAGCCCCGGAAGACGGCGAACTCTGCTCCGCCCGACCCAGGGCTCGGACTCGGGCTAGGCCCCGGAAGACGACGAACTCCGCTCCGCCCGACCCAGGGCTCGGACTCGGGCTCAGCCCCGGAAGACAGCGAACTTGGCTCCGCCCGACCCAGGGCTCGGACTCGGGCTAGGCCCCGGAAGACGGCGAACTCCGCTCCGCCCGACCCAGGGCTCGGACTCGGGCTCAGCCCCAGAAGACGACGAACTCCGCTTCGCCCGACCCCAGGGCTCGGACTCCGCCCCGACCTCCGCCGAACGACCTCCGCCTCGCCCGACCCAGGGGCTCGGGCTCGGCCTCGGCCACGGAAGACAGACTCAACCCCGGCTTCGGAGGAGCCCCCACGTCGCCCGACCTCGGGCGCGGGCCCGCCACGTCAACAGGAAGCGCCATCATCACCCTACCCCGAGCCGACTCGGGCCGCATAGAACAAGACCGGTGTCCCATCTGGCTAGCTCCGCCAGATAGGCAATGATGGCGCCCCGCGTGCCCTGTGACGACGGCGGCTCTCAGCTCTCTTACGGAAGCAGGAGGACGTCAGCAAGGACTCGACCGCTCCGATAGCTGTCCCTCCGCCAGGCTCCGCCGCTCCTCCGACGGCCACGACATCACACCGACTGGGTGCCAAGATCTCTCCGGCTGCCACATCGGCATGTACTTAGGGCGCTAGCTCTCCCCCGCTAGACACGTAGCACTCTGCTACACCCCCATTGTACACATGGATCCTCTCCTTACGCCTATAAAAGGAAGGACCAGGGCCTTCTTAGAAAAGGTTGGCCGTGCGGGGACGAGGACGAGACAGGCGCTCTCCTGGGGCCGCTCGCTTCCCTCACCCACGTGGACGCTTGTAACCCCCTACTGCAAGCGCACCCGACCTGGGCGCGGGATGAACACGAAGGCCGCGGGATTTCCACCTCTCTCACGCCCGCCTCCGGCCACCTCGCTTCCCCCCTTCGCGCTCGCCCACGCGCTCGACCCATCTGGGCTGGGGCACGCGGCACACTCACTCGTCGACTTAGGGACCCCCCGATCTCGAAACGCCGACAGTACTCACAGACTACTAGAATCCTTTCCACGGGTGACTTTAATGGCGAGGGCACAGGAATGGGTATAACCCTGGTTGGGCAGGTACAAAGTGAGTTCTCCACAAATTGGTTAGTGTATTTCAATGCCTCTTACTACGACATCAATTAAGGCATGATGTCGTGATAACCAGTCAGTCCCCAAGATGATGTCCACGCTCTCCAATCACATGATAAGGAGGGTGGTTCTAAATATGCTACTACCCAATTTTATTGGCACCTGCCGGGTGAGTTGATAGGTGGCAACCTTGCCTTCGGGTGTTGCAATCATAATGGACCCACTTGTGTGATGAAAAGGTAGCTGACATTTGGCACTAAATTTTGTGCTGATGAAACTATGTGATGCACCAGAATAAAAAAGAATGGCTGCAGGGTAATTCAAAACAGAAAAGATACTGATCATGACGGGTGCTCCCTCCGGAATGTCAGCCAATGTAGTGAAGTTTAGCCTGCCCTGCCTTACTTGCACCTTCTACCTCTTGCCCTGGTTCTGATTTTCATCCTGCCCCTGCCTCTGCAGGTTTCTGGGGCAATTCTCGGCATAGTGTCCAGTGCTGCCACAGGTGAAACATCTGTTGTCATTGCCCTGGCGGTACTGCTGCTATTGCTGCTGGTTGTTGTTCCTCTAAGCTGGGGCTTGAGAGCGGTTAGGTGCCTGCTGCTTCTGCTGTGGCCGGATCACCCATCGCCCTGGCTGCTACTGAGGTCCTCTGCTCTGAGTGTTGGACACGATCCTAAAGCGCTGAGGCTGTGCAGATGGTCCTCCCATAGGCGTCTTCCTCTTCTTCTCTGCCTGGTGAGCCATGATGCAATCCTCATTTGAGATGGCCATGTTAACCAACTCGTTGTAGCTATGGGCCCTGACTATGTTGAGATGGTCACAGAGCTTGGTGTTGAGGCCCCTCCTGAACCTGTCCCTCTTCTTCTCATCAGTGTCAGCATGGTAGCCTGTGTATTGACATAGGTCATTGAAAGCTTAGGCGTACTGCAGCACGGTATGACTTCCCTGAGTGAGTGCCAGAAACTCGTTGAGCTTGCGGTCCATGATGTCTGCTGGTATATGATGCCCTCTGAATGTCGTCTTGAATTCTTCCCACTCAACCATGTGGTCGGCCGGCTGCATGGCAAGGAAATGGTCCCACCATGTCCTAGCGGATCTACGAATCTGCTGGGCGGCGAACCGGACCTTGGCCACATCTGAGCACTCTCCGTTAAGCAGTGGAAACTTTGATTCTATTACCCTGAGCCAGACGTCAGCATCGAGCGGATCTTCCACCCTGGTGAACAACGGTGGCTGAGTGCTGAGAAACTCCTGGTAGGTTGCTGCTGCCGGGGCACGCTGGTGGTGATCACCACCCCATAGTGCTGAGGCAGTGGCTGACACTGTGTGAGCTGCCGCGGAATCTCATTCTGCTGAGCCATCAGCTCCTGCATGGTGGGAGGCTGCGGCGGTGGTGGAGGGATGCGCTCATTCTGTCCATGGCGCGCTCTTCCTGTCATCTAAAATTTTGGAGTTTCTGTCGTTATATTTATAATCCGTAATTGCGTTACACGATGAAATAAATAAGCAGCGAGAATTGCAAAGTTCCAATTTCGCCTCACCTTCCACGACTGGTACCAATAGGATAAAATTCGATTCCTAATTTTAAAACTTAAAACCATCCATCATTCATCTTTCCCAAAAGGAGTTTCCAAGGGTTACATCAGGTTCAAAAGACTTAACTTTCTAGCCTAGTACATCTGATGTGCAAAAGCTAAGCTATTTTTTAGGGAGTGCTACTTCCTAACACTTCTACCCTAGTCCTGAAACCTAACGAACAAAAGAGGCAACGCTAGACTCGAGGGAAGGTGGTCCTCCAGGGTGAGTTGAGCCGGCAGTATCCAAACTAGAAGCGGGCTCCGGCTCCTCCCCTCCCTCGATGTCCACATCCTCGTTGACCTCGTTTGCCTCCATGGCCTCTATCTCCTGATGGTGCAGGTCCAAGTGTTGGTTTGCCTCCTCGAGCTGCTGCTGGGTGTTCTGGAGCTGGTCTTCTAGAACCTCAATGGTGTTATCCCTGGCTTCCACTTGATCCTCGAGCTCGTGGATGTGGTTAGCCATTTGCTCAACCCGGAGATCCTTCTCCACTAGCTCAGTAAACAAGTCTACGACAAGGTCCTCTCTGTTATCGAGGGTGATCTTGGTAGACTCCATCAGGCCCATAAGCTAGGACATCGCCTCGCCCCGCAAGGCCTGCAGACGGTATAGGGCACTCATGCACCGAACCGTCAAGTGAGCGGTATGCCCAGGGTAGAGAGCCCACACGTCCTTGGCGTGATCGACCCGATCCTTCCACATCGGATCATCCTCCTTCTCAGTGGGGAACAAGCCGATGGGGTGGGTCGACATCTCCAAGGGGTGAAATCCACAGAAAGTTGTCAGCACGTGCATGGTCGTGGCCTCTATAGTTTCATTAGCCCAGAAACTGAAGGATTTAGAGTCTAGGGAACACCATCCTAGCTACAGGGGATGATGCTCCAGAGTCATCCTCACCCTACAGCAAGGTACCTGGTGTTCCTCGAACAGCTGCACCGCGTACTGGGGAGGTGTAGTGTAACCCGCTCCCTGCAGTACCTCCCACAAGATGAGGGGAAAACCCTCTTGTGCAAGACCGCCCGTGTGGGAAAGTGTGTCCCCGGTAAGTGTAAGCGAAAAAGAAAAAGAACCAAAAATAAAAGGTGCTAGTGCAAAAGACTAGAATTTTTTTTGAGGATTTGGACCTTCTAGTGTTAAGTTGAGTTCTCCGTTATAGATTTACAATTTTATTATGAGTGACTCCTTGTTCATGTGACTTCTTATCAATAATGACCTTTTCCTAAGAGGATGGCAAAAATGATGCACGCATGCTCGTCCTAAGCGTACTCACATGAAGTATAGGGGTATAGAAATCCCCCATTTATATCATAGTAGCCTGTGTGGCATACATAATTAGCCACCTAGCTACCCATCTAGTATCCAAAGGCTTCAGGTCCTAAGTCTATCCTGATCGTCCTGACAATCTAACCGATACTGGTTTCTAGGCAAGTTTTACTTTCGAAAAGTCGGTATTTATGACTTATTGATTTCTCTGAAGTGGTACAAGCTCCGATACCAGCTGTGGTGGAACCGCCCGAATTATTCCAACTTAAGTGCCCAAGTCCCGCCTTAGAGGCAATGACACACTTAAATTGGAATAAACCGTCAGTTCCTCGGATCTAGTTCGATAAAGCCACTAACAGGATCAAGTACCACATACTCACTCGAAGGTGAGGCATAGAGAAATACAATAAAGCATAAAACCATAATTTAAAGAAGTACTTAATTGTTATTACGTCATCATCAGAGTTTCAAAAGTAGTAATCATTGTTTTGATGCAGCGGAAATTAACTAACGATAAAAGAAAGGGAGGATGGGGAAGCCTGCCCATCACTCCTCCTGCTCCTCTCCTGCTGAGGCAGGGTCCCACTCGACTGTCTAGCCCGGTGGCAGGGTGGATGGCCAATCAATCCAGCAACCATGTCCTCCAAGGTACCTGTAAAATTATGCCACAAGCAAGGCTGAGTATACTAATACTCAGCTAGACTTACCCGGTGTGAGGAGTATACTCCTCTACCTCTAGACCATGAAACTATTTGGCTGAGGGGTTTGGTTTGCCAAAACCACTAGCTGAGTCTAAAATCAAGTTTTATCTTTTCATGTTCTAGAATAATAATTTAGACTAGGTGAGTACCTAGCTATTCATAAATGATATCAAACATTATAGCAATCAACATCTTTTGAAAGTAATCCTCATTTCACTTCTTACTCGATGCAGCAGCATGGATCATGCAGTCTCATTAGCTGCGAGAAGCGGACGATTCGAACCGAGTTTTAACCTTGCAAGGTAAACCTAAACACACAACGTGGCGAGGCACTCTGTCCCCACACACATCAACCACACCCATCGATTCCCGTCAACAGCAAGGGGCTCACCGCCTTGGCATACAATGCCCCACTAACTCCGGCTACCGCCGTGCAGTGACCGCACTTGTACCCACCATATCCGGAATGGGAGACTACATCTTAGGTCGCATGAGGAGGGCAATCTGCGAGCAGGTTCACTCAGGTACTAGGCTTGCCGATTTACCATATTTCTCGGCATGTGTTTAGTACGTTCAAACGCTTGACACACGGTACCACACATTAATCCTTATTCCAATTTCTGTCTCATAGACAACGCATCCCCATGGATCGTTGTCCATAGACCATCATCATTCTGATATAAAAATGGATACAACCAATTCCTGACCTCGCGCGAGTGCTAGAAAAATCACTCGACTTCTACCGAGATCCCTAATTAGCAAAGCAGCTACTCGACCTAGCATATTAGTCTCCATCTCAAAAGGAATCCTGAATTCATGCAATTAGGGTTTTAGGCAACTCCTACACTTAAGTGCACAGTACAAGCCTACAAACATTAAGTCCAGTAAAATAGCATATATAACGGTTATGCATAAAACCGTTGCTTGCCTTCAAAAGCTGGGGCAGGGAGATCCTTGGTGGCAGGCTCTGGTGCTGGCTCCTGGACTCCCTCCTGAGCAACTCCTTGCTCCAGAATGAGTATGTAGTCTCCGTCAGCGACGTTGCAATCTATCGAGTGCAATGAATAAGATATATGTATGTTAATGATATGCAAATTTAGTAACTACATTGCATGATGAAGTAACACTAAGGTAGTGGGTAAACTAGGGTTTCTTTGTCGTATGGAGTTTTTAGTGGTGTATACTTACTAGTCTAGGTTTTTGAGTGGATTAAAATTTTGATCATCCCATTAAAGTTTTAGGGGGCTCTTAGGGAGGTCTTTTCGTAGTGATGAGTGTACATTATTTTCTTGTATCCACTTTCTTTTTCATTCTCTACTTATGTTTTTAAGGTGGGCTTAAACTACCATAGTGTTTTAAAAAATTTTCCAAAAATTCTGTAAATATTTCAGTGGTTTAATATTGGTTACTGTAGTCTATCTTACAAATTTGAGGTAAAAAATAAATAGGATAAACCCTAGACAAAAATAACAAAAGTTAGGGCAGAGGGTCACTTTGTACTACATCTTTTATTTAGTTGGGGTTCCTGTACTAAGGGTCATTTTTGCTGGTATCTATGTGTAATAACCTACTTCTATGTAAAAAATTACAGAGGGTGTCTTAGTGGTTATTTAGTTGTGATTTTCTAAAGTTTAATGCCAAAAAGGCACTTATAACTAACTTGTTATTTAAAAAATGTCAAACAACAGAACTTGTATTTTTCCTAGATTTCTATTAGCATAAGAGAAGTCATTCTCAAGGTTGGGGTATTTTCTCCTTAGGATTATTTTCTTATAACTTTTCAAAGTTCTCTCTGTTTCATTAAATAAATTGTGGTGCATTTTCTTTGCACTGGATTAGGGCTCAACAAATTTTTCTTATGAACTACATTACCTAAGCAAGTTAGGAAAAATGTGGTTGCTCTCTGGTTCCCATTTTTAATCCCCTTTTCATTTTCTTAAGGTTTGGGCAAATACAAGTATTAATGGATAAACTTTCCTTAATCTAGTATACTGGGGGTTTAATATTTTTATACAGTGTAATTTCTAGTTAAGTATATCTCTAATTTTTCTCAGCCCTAGTCCAAATGTCTTTCTATTTTTTCCTCTGGTTATTAAGGCTTGGGTAGTTTGCTTATTTAAATCAAAACTATAAAAAGGGTTGCAGGAACCATGGTGTTTATTATTTTTGCTGGATAGTTCATAATATATAGGTCCTAACAAAATTTGTTTGAATAAAACTCAATTTATGATTTTTTCAAGTTCCCTGCTTATTTTAAAAGAATAAATTTAAAAGTTTAAAGGAAAAAGGCTTTGCATCGGGGTCCCTGGAATTTTACTTAATTGAATTGTTTAAACCGTGCCCCTGGGGAACTTTTCACAAGAGTCACCGACTTCGCACATACCTGGCCTTTTCCCCTCCTTAACCCGCGCTCCTTCCTCACCGGAACAGTAGCCGAGGGGAGAAAAAGCGGTGGTGTGACTTACCGGCGACGGGAGAGGTCCGGTGGAGGGTCGGGCGAGGTCTGGGGGTCCCTGGCGGTCACGTAGAGGGGCGGATCGCTGGTGGTGGTGACCGGAGTGGGGTTGGCCACGTGCGCAGGCGGTCGGACTCGTCGGCGGCGCGTGCTCCGGCCTGCTCACGGGGGTAGATCTCACTCAAAGTGCTCGGGGAGCTTCACGGGAGGTCAGGTGTGCCGTGGGTGCAAGGAGTTGAAGAGTGGCTCACCGTGCAGCTTGGTCTACACGCGGTGACGGTCATATGAAGTTCGACGATGGCAATCCGGCACCTCCGGCGAAATGGTGTTCGGTCTGAGGGCTAAGGAAACTTTACGGAGTTCTGGGGAAGCTATTCAAGGGGTTGGATTGGATGGAGGTGGGCTGGAGTGGCCGGTCCACGGTGGTCGGGCATGGGCGGCCGCGGGCACACCGTGCGCTGGAAGAACTTCGGAGAACTCGTGCTCGGGCGGGGCTGAGAGCGAGAGAGGGAGTATGGTCGGGGCCTTGAGCGGCTTTATAGGCGCGGGCGCGCGCGAAGGCGTGGGGTCGGGCGTCGCTCGACGCGAGCGCGCGGGGCCGAGCGTGGGGGCGTGCTCTGGCATGCCAGGACAGGTCAAACACGTCGTGTTCTTCTGCCCTAGTTTAAGAACTTGCTGAGCAGCCAAACGTGCGAATCTCACCAAAAATCTTGTGTAAGGTCTCCTCTATGTCCCTAGGGCTATCTATTTTGTGTGAGTTCCATGTGAAGATCTGGCCTGGTTTGTGAGATATGGTGGCGCCAAGTCAGGTTTGTCGGTACTGTTCAACCCGAGACAAAACACATGTCAAACCATGTCAAATTGTTTTGGTTTGGGTTCAAAATTTTCTAGGGTGTGCCTTGGGTAATTTGGAGCCCTTTTGTCACTTGGACCATGTTGATTTTGCATCTATAACTAAGTGAACACAGGTGATCTTTAGAAGAGGGCTGAAATTTGACTTAGAGAAAAAGGGGTTGTTCTTGGGTGTTTTCCACTTGGGTGATTAATTTGAGGATTTTGTGGGACCTTTTTGGGATAACTTCCTTACTATTTCTTGTAGGTATTTCCATTTGCTATAACTTTTGTAAAAGTTTTAAGTCATGATTTGGTAATTTACATAGCTCTCCCACTAATCCAATCTTGGGGCTCTAATGCCTCAAGGAGGGGGTCTAGGGTTTTGAGTATCTTTCTCAATTAGAGATGCATGAAAAGGCTAGGATATTCCTTCTTTTATGATCAACACTTGATTAAGACATTGCTTCTCAATTTTGGTGCTTCTTTCTCATACTAAATCACATGTCATAATAGGTCACAGGTGCATGTGTTGAGCCAGGGCCTTGAGTAACACCTGGGGTGTTACACAAGGCTGGAAGAAGTAGTTGGGCCTAGCGTGGAGGGAGGCGTTTTCTTTTGTTTTCTCCTTTTTCTTTTCTATTTTAGCTTTCTAGATTTTTGTTTAAATTTGTTTTGAAATTCAAACACCAATAAAAGTGTAGGAAACAAGAACCTCAGCATGAATGCAAAATGTATTTTATTTATTTATTTACTGCTACTTTATCTATTCAAACAAATGTTTTTACTATACAAAAACATACCCACAAAAATACTACTTTTAAGAAAAATAATCACTAATGCATAATATCTATTAATGGGTACTTCAACTTATAACTTTTAGAAGATTTTCACAAATATATTACTCGGTAGCTTAACTCGTATAAGGATCTTCTTTATATTTCTTATTGATTTAATAAGGAACTTGTCTCACAAATGGAACATAGACTTATAATAAAATTTATTATATATATATATTTTTCTATGAACTAGCTAATACTTCGAAAAATATTTTATGGGTTTACATGATGGGGATTGCTTTGCATGGGCTGGTGCAGTTTTGTTTGCGAAGTTTACTTTTGCTTTTCCTACGTTGTCGACGGAGGCTACCTTTTTGTCGCCATAGACTTGGAGGCAAGCTGTGATCAGGTGTTCTTTTAGGGAGGCATCATGGGCTTGGTTTTCAGAGCGGACATGGTGGGCGCCAAATGTTGGGTTATGACAGGTGGGAACCATATGCTTAGGAGTGGTTACGGAAAATAGTAAGGCAATCAGAAAACTATAGCTCTCAATGTCTTATCTTGCATATCCTCTTCTCGTTCTGGACGGCGGTATTTAGAGGTTACCAAGGGGTAGAGCGCTAAAGTACAAACTTACCCCCACTTACCTGCCACATTCCACAAATATGTAGCACTACGACATAATTATAGAGCAGTGTGATCTGAATTCTAATTATACCGATTATTGTACCCTCGAATATGGTAACAGTGTACTCATGGCCGATAGGTGGGCTTGCCACACCTGGAGAGAGAGGCCGACCAAGTCTCAGGTACTCGGACTTGGTTCTCCGGTCCCACATGCCGAGGGTCGTCGGCCTAAAGCCTTTGCAGACGTCCCTTCAATGTGCCCTTCGGCCTTACACCACTAGCGGTTTGGAGACCTCGCCTGCACCAAGGCCACCGCTGGACCCCCGTGATCCATGTTGGTGTGTGAACGGTTGTTGCTCTTGGCAGGCAAAGTCTCGGTCAAGGTCTCGTCCTTTGCTATCTTCTGCCTTTATCCAAGTTGTTTGACGTTGATCCTCGAGCCCTTTTTGTTCTTCGATGTGGGGCTAGGGCTGGCCTCCATAATCGTCCTCGCCCTCGGGGGAGGACGAAGACAAATGAGGGATGTTGACCCGTCTGGAGGGGTAGCCTGCACGAAGTCCCCCTTAGGGTTATGATTCAGGGTGTAATTGTATTGGATAGGAACAAATATTACTCATTCTATATTTTTCATATTTTCTCTTCTATTCAGAATCAGATCAAATACGAATATTATAAACTTGTGTCAGATAAGATTTGAATGGATATTGACATCTTAAATAACCACCCTTGAGAATATGGATACAGATAAAGATCGAATACGAATCGAATGATGTGTTCCCAAAGTCGGATACAGATCAGATCTCAGCCCTCTTAGATGTATCAAATTTAAATACAGACGAATAATATACGTACCATTTACGTCCCTAGTTATGATCGAGGTCTTCGAGCCCTATGCTCGTAACCATGGGTTAGTGATAAGTTATTGTTAACCTAGAGTACGATAAAGGTCTGCCTTTGGCCGTCTCCCCCCCCCCCCCGACACAGTGAGCATCGGACCATGCAACTATTATTCAGTATCAGTTGGGAATCTGATATTGTAGCTGTTTTCTAACGGGTACTGAAGGTTATTTATGTAAAGTGAAACCCTGAATATTTAAAGAGAAATAGAGAACCCTGAACACATTTAATATATATCTAGTATTAATTTGATTTAATTAAATAAAATTTGATACCCATTTCTATATAATAGAGCGTGACGCAAACCTGCAAGGATAGGATGTCCACGTATGCTCTATTTCTACCAGCCGTCAGATTTCGGATCCACGGTAATATAAGAGCGCGGTGGAAAACGGTAAGGACCACAATGAGCCTGGATTGTCCTCTTCACTGTTGCCTTTCGTGTTCTCTACCGGACACCAGAATCTTCCAAGGTAAGATCAATGTGTCCAGCATCTAGAAATTTCGTCTTGTCGCTTTTATTTACAGCGAAAGCACAGAGCCGATGCTTGTCTTCCGCTCCCTTCCTTGCTCGCCCTCGACACGCAGGCGCCAGCGGCGAGGCCTACGCTCGACGGCGCCAGCGGCTTTCCCTCACACCTCTTCCACAGGCGCAGGCATGTAGTAGGTTTCTGCATCACCCATCATCGTCCTCGCAACGACGATGCCCATCTTCGCTCGCTTCCTTTCTCGTGCTCGACACACATGATACGACAATGACGCTCATGCTTGACAGCGCCAGCGACTTCCCCTCCCGCCTCTCACACAGGCACATGCCCGTGGTGCGTTTTTGCATCTCACATCTATATCTTTCTCAACGTCAACACTCATCTTCCGCTCCCTCCCTTACTCGCGCTCGTCACACTAGTGGCGACGATCAGGCTCGACGGCTTCTCCTCCCACCTCTCACACGGGCGCATGCACATACCCTCTCACACAGTCCCGCTCTGCATAGCGCCTCCGCATGCCACAGCCACACTCAATGGCTCCATCGCTCCAGCGCATTGCCCCTCCTCCACACGGCTGGGCCAGGTTTGTAGGCTAGCCGGCAACCGGCCAGCCACTCACCTCCCTCCACCCGCTCTCCCTTCTCGATCGAACGTCTTGGCCAGGCCAGACCTACATTCAAGCTATCGTCGGCCGACCGTACAAGGAATTACTTTTATTACTGTGCACCAGTTGATTTGGATTCTTTACTGGATGATGCTCCTTCGAATTTGTTTACTCCTTTGGAAACGGCTCATTGTCCCCCTTCCCCTTTCAATTTTGGTGTCATTTTCACCTACTATATGAAAGAGTCAGACGACGTGAAGAGATGAACCAACAATTTGATAGTTCAGTGTTGCTGTTGGTGGATTTCGATTCTGTTTCCGACTCCCAGAATCCGCGTTGGTTTTGCTTAGTTATCGCCCTTGCCTTTCGCCAATGCATTCAGTTTGCCTTCTGCAGTTTGCTACCACAATAAATGTGTATAATTTGCTTCCTACAATTGACGTCTGGCAGCAAATCATTTGGACAACCTACAACTTCTATTCAGAACAGATAGTATGGTTTTGCAGTAAACAAATGGTTACCTATTCCTTTCCATACTCACCAAAATATATGTCTCTCCTAGACCTATAGACCATAAATCTCATGTTTATTCTGCCAATTAAGGTGTGCTTACTCTGCCAATTGAAGTATAGGATGTTTATTCCATGTTCCTGCTTACTCTGCCAATTGAAGTATAGGATGTTTATTTCATGTTCCTCGATACAACACACCTTCATATTTTTCCTATTCGTGTTTCATGTTTTACTCCATCAGCCATGTTTCATTAAAATAACTAATCGTGCATACCTATTTACCACACATAAAGTTGATCACTTCTTTTGTCAGAAGTCACCATTATTGCTGCAATAGGTATGACCACCATATTTCCTCCATAATCACCATATTTTTCATTCTATGTACATATAGATACACACTTCGAATAAGTGTTCAAGTACACATGATCGACGATATGCTGCTATCCATAAATGAACATATAAACATACATCCTATACTATGAATGCACATATATACGACAACGACTAATATGCAAACAGTCATTAGGTGCAAGCAGCTCTCTTGAGGTTCGTCGGATCTAGATCCAACCATACGTGTAATCGTGGTTTGTTAGGGGCTTTTTTATAAAGCTACACGAGGTGGTAGTGGAAGGATTTAAATGCTAAATATAGCATACGATTAGATCTAGATCTAACGAACTAAAAGACCTTCTTGCATGTTTGCACATAATGACTGCTTGCATATTAGTCATTTGTCCATATACACATACACTGGACCGCTGTCAAATGCTCTTAGTTCAGGAAGTCCTTGTAAACTTCATTTTAGCACACATCTCTTTTGTGACAACTAAGCCCCATTTATAAAATAAAATCCAATATGATCTAGATTCTACATTTGTACATTCCAACTTTTCAGCTACCAAAATATTCATGTTGTTACCTCACTCAGTTCAACAAACGACTTTATATATAGCGTATCTCCCAATCTTTCTTCCTTTTATTACTTTGCTTTGTATTGTTTCAGTTGCATTACTTCACTCCTCAAACACTATTCCCTCATCGATGCTATTAGAATATGTTATTGCATCAGTGCCATATTTTATCAGATGGCAGCGAGAGAAAGTGAGATGATTATCAATTTAGGTCCATAACCGCAATTTTCGTGCTTGATATAGAATATCACCAGACCCCTATCAAGGTCCTCTCAGTAGCAAAAATAGTGGGCCAAATTACAGGCCACATCATCTAATTATTCAACCTGCATGACAATATTTTCTTTTTGCATAAGTAAGTACTTGCATGTCAAAATATTATTATGTATGTTGCATAATAAATAAGCACAACACATCAAGTTAGAACGTTATATTCACCACAACCACTGAATTTATTCAAAAAGTCTTGCAAATTTCTAGACGCAAACCTATTTCCACGTATATTAATAGATCTATGAATTGCTTATATAAATTTACAATATCACTTTCTTTACTGTTCATATACAATAAATTAACTGTTTAAACCTACCGTTAGAAGACTCGCGCGAAGAGCGAGTAAGTTACTAGTATTAAATATAACCTGTGTGGGACGTTTGGTTCTGTGAGCGAGATTATACAAAAGTCGGACTCGGTCCGTCGGTCGTCATGGTTAACTAACGCTTGCTACTTGTCGGTGTTTCGAGACCGGGGGGTCCCTGGGCCGACGAGTGAATGTCGCCGCGTGCCCCAGCCCAGATGGGTCGAGCGCGAGGGTTAGCGCGAAGGGGGGAGAGCGAGGCGGCCGGAGACCGGCGTGAGAGAGGTGGGAATCCCGAGGCCTTCGTGTTCGTCCCGCGCCCAGGTCGGGTGCGCTTGCAGTAGGGGGTTACAAGCGTCCACGCGGGAGAGGGAGCGAGCGGCTCCAAGCGAGCGCCTGTCTCGCCCTTGTCCCCGCGCGGCCAACCTTCTCTAAGAGGGCCCTGGTCCTTCCTTTTATAGGCGTAAGGAGAGGATCCAGGTGTACAACGGGGGGTGTAGCAGAGTGCTACGTGTCTAGCGGAGGAGAGCTAGCGCCCTAAGTACATGCCGTTGTGGCAGCCGGAGAGATTTTGGCACCCAGCTGGTCTGATGTCGTGGCCATCGGAGGAGCGATGGAGCATGGCGGAGGGACAGCTGTCGGAGCGGTTGGGTCCTTGCTGACGTCCTCTTGCTTCCGTAAGGGGGCTGAGAGCCGCCGTCGTCATAGAGTATGCGGGGCGCCATCATTGCCTATCTGGCGGAGCTAGCCAGATGGGACGCCGGTCTTGTTCCCTGCGGCCCGAGTCAGCTCGGGGTAGGGTGATGATGGTGCCTCCTGTTGACGTGGCTGGCCTGCGCCCTAGGTTGGGCGATGTGGAGGCTCCTCCGATGCCGAGGTCGAGTCTGTCTTCCGTGGCCGGGGCCGAGTCCGAGCCCCTGGGTCGGGCGAGGCGGAGGCCGTCGGCTGAGGCCAGGGCGGAGTCCGAGCCCTGGGGTCGGGCGAATCGGAGTTCGTCGTCTTCTGGGGCTGAGGCCGAGTCCGAGCCCTGGGTCGGGCGGAGCGGAGTTCGCCGTCTTCCGGGACTTAGCCCGAGTCCGAGCCCTGGGTCGGGCGGAGCGGAGTTCGCCGTCTTCCGGGACTTAGCCCGAGTCCGAGCCCTGGGTCGGGCGGAGCGGAGTTCGCCGTCTTCCGGGACTTAGCCCGAGTCCGAGCCCGGGGTCAGGCGGAGCGGAGTTCGCCGTCTTCCGGGACTTAGCCCGAGTCCGAGCCCTGGGTCGGGCGAAGCGGAGCTTCCTATGGTGCCTTCGGCAGGGCCTGACTGCCTGTCAGTCTCACTCTGTGAAGTGGCACTGCAGTTGGAGTGGCGCAGGCGGCGCTGTCCTTCTGTCAGGCCGGTCAGTGGAGCGCCGAAGTGACGGCAGTCACTTCGGCTCTGCTGGGGGGGGCGCGCGTCAGGATAAAGGTGTCAGGCCACCTTTGCATTAAATGCTCCTACGATTTGGTCGGTCGGTGCGGCGATTTAGTCAGGGTTGCTTCTTAGCGAAGGCAGGGCCTCGGGCGAGCCGAAAATATGTTCGCCGTTGGAGGGGGGCCTCGGGCGAGACGGAAATCCTCCGGGGTCGGCTGCCCTTGTCCGAGGCTAGGCTCGGGCGAGGCGTGATCGAGTCGCTCGAATGGACCGATCCCTGACTTAATCGCACCCATCAGGCCTTAGCAGCTTTATGCTGATAGGGGTTACCAGCTGAGAATTAGGAGTCTTGAGGGTACCCCTAATTATGGTCCCCGACAGTAGCCCTCGAGCCTCGAAGGGAGTGTTAGCACTCGCTTGGAGGCTTTCGTCGCACTTTTTTGCAAGGGGACCAGCCTTTCTCGGTGGCATTTTGTTCCGGTGGGTGCGCGCGAGCGCACCCGCCGGGTGTAGCCCCCGAGGCCTCGGAGGAGTGGTTTCACTCCTTCGAGGTCTTAATGCCTCGCGTAATGCTTCGGCTGGTCTAGTTGTTCCCTCATGCGAGCTGGCCGTAGCCCGGGTGTACGGTCGGGGCCCAAGTTCTCGGGCTGGTATGTTGACGCTGTCAACGGTTCGGCCAGAGCCGGGTTTGCGAGAGCAGCCCCCAAGCCTCCGCACAGGGCGAGAGGGCGATCAGGGACAGACTCGGCTTTTTTACATACGCCCCTGCGTCGCCTTTTCACAAGGAGGATGGGGGGAAAGTGCCATGTTGCCCTCGATGGGCGCCGAACATGGTGTCTCCGGTGAGCTGCAAGCGGGTAATCCGAGTGGACGTCCGTGCCCCGTTCGTTAGGGGTCGGCTAGGGGCCCAGAGGCACGCCCAAAAGTACCTGCGGGTGATCTGCCGGACCCGGTCCCCTGGCGACGGGGTCCGAGGGCTCGATGCCTCCCTCTGATGGGATTCCGTTACAAGATCGCTCCCGCTGGTCTCGGAAATGTCCTAGGGTACCTCGGGAGCGCAGCCCGAGCCTTGGTTATGTATCGAACGTACCCATGGTCATCCCTCGCTCGGCGTCTGAGGCGGCTGTGAACCCTTCGGGGGCCAGCCTTCGAACCCCTGACCAGTAATGGGCGCGGAGCCCGAGTAGCCTGAGGCGGCCGTGGAACCCTTCGGGGGGCCGGCCTTCGAACCTCTGACCAGTAGTGGGTGTAGGGCCCACGCGATCTGAGGCGGCTGTCGAACCCTTCGGGGGGCCAGCCTTCGAACCTCTGATCAGTAGGGAGGCTCGGAGCCTGGTTCCTTCCCGGGGAAGGATCCTTTTCGGGGTATCCCCCTTTCCCGGTCCCTGTTGCAAGAGAGAGAGAAAGAGGAAAAAAGGAAAAGGATACGAAATCGAACGACGTGGCGTACCTTTGTTGGCGCGGTCATTATGGCGAAGGCGAAACGTCGCCTGCTTCTCCTGCTAGAGGCGCCGCCTGTCCCGCCGCGGAGTTAATGTGACGGGGCGAGTGGTTGGCGGGGCGACCGTTGCGCATGCGCGAGCTGTTCGAGGAACGGAACACGGGCGCATTGTCTTCACGCCGTGAGAGAGGGTTCTCTCGCTGCCCCCAGATGGGACGTGGGCTTGGCTGACGACGTGACTGCTGCTCCTGCCCGCCTGCTACCGCCATTACGGCCGGCCCATTTTTGGCCGCATTGACCGTCGCGCCAGGCTGGCGCTGCTGGGTCGTGCGCTGGGTCGCCTCGAGTCGCGGTATTGGTTCCGCCATCGAGGAGGCGCGGTGGTGGCGCAAGTGGCGGTGCAGTTGCATGCACGAAGCGTCCGGCGCGCCGGTTGCGTGACGCGTGGGCCTGGGCTTCCATGCTGGGCGTGTTGGGAGTCGGAGAAGCGCGCCCACTTGGCGCGGTTGCATGCCGCCTACATGGCTGCCCGCCCCTTTCGCCTGTTGGTCTGGGCAAAAGTGGAGGGTCACTTGTAACCGCTGGGCGGTTGTGCGCACCGCGCACAGCGGTCTGGCTTCTTCTGCTCTGAGCCGGCTTGCATGACATGTGGGACCCAGCCCCCGCGCCACAGGGGAGGACCTTGGAGTGTGTTGGAGAAGACTCAGCCCGTGACGGCTGGGGACGCAAGTAGGGATAGTCGCCTTTAAAAGGAGGGTGACCCCCTTGGAAGGCGACCATGTCTTCGCGCTCCCTTATGCATCGTGTCTTTCCACCTTCCAAGCCCCCGGATGGGGGATACCCGCCGTCTTTCTGCCTTGTCGTCGGGGGAACGCAACTCCGCGGGAGTTGGTACCTTTTGGCCATCGTTCGGCTTCAAGGATTTTCATCATGCAGCCCAGCTGCACCCCTCCGCCGGTGGTCACCCAAGATGGTGACCTCCAGCTTGATGGTGGGGGAAAGCGAGCCGGGCTGCGGCCTCTGCCCCTCCCTCAGCCTCAAGGATTTTCATCACCAGGGCTAGGGAGGGGAGTGTGCCGAGTTGGGGTCGGCCCCTGCGTGGGCGGTGGCCCGCTCCTTCACTCAGTGATCGGAGGGAGGGGCGGTCGTCGTCCGTGGCGCCGGCAGCTGCACCGTGCCTGGCTCTCGGACGCGAGTGGCTTCGGAGCCGCTCGCGGCGCCGGCGTCTGCCACGGCAGCTGGAAGAGGTTCTTCCACCGGCGAGATAGCCAGGACCGGCCACGGACCGACCTCCAACTCTACGACCTTCTGCCCGTCCTTGCCTCACGAGTTTGGGCATGGGCGGGGGCCTCTTGGCAGCAGCATCCGCCCTGAGGTCAGTGCTGCCGCTGTTCGGCCCCCCGGAGCAGAAGTCGTCGTCGTCGCTGCTGCTGGAGCGGGCGACGGCGCGCCGTTCGTCGGTCTTCTGTTGCTCCACAGGCCCTCCCCCATCGAGTGGGGTTGTTCGTACCTGCGGAGGTGGAACCGGAGTTCCGTTTGTAATGGCACTTTAAATGCCAGTGTTTTTGTTCATTGTGGCTGTCGAGGCCTAAACATGTATGTAACTTTAACGCGGAGCCATGTTTTTTCCTCATTTTCGAGCACTAAGACTCGCCTGTTGGTCGTCTGAACCGCTTCACCAAGCGTGAGTCGCCCCGTGTCAAGGTGACGAGTGAGGTATCCGTATCCCGGAGGCGTAGGAGTCCCTCGGCTCTGTCGGCCTTGTTGTCCGAGGCTCCTCTAGCTTAGTTAAAGGGACCCCTTGGCCGCTCTTGGATGAGCCGAGGCCAGGGGTAGCGATATCAGCGTGAACAGGGGCAGAGTTGGCTCAAAAATGAAACCTGGTTGGCCGGAGCCTAGCTGGGTCGTCCGTTGGCGGGACCGACGCTGGAGTTGACCAGCCGACGCCTCGGGTCAGGCTGGCGCCCTTGGTGGAAGGCTGGCCGGGGCCCCGGGGCGACCGGCCGAGCCGCCCGCTTGGGCCGGGTTCCCGGAGGAGACCCTGGCAGCGATGGCCCGGTCGTGGCGATGACGTCGTCCTCCAGAGCGGAGATCCTCGGACCGCGTCACCGTCCGAGGCTAGGTCGGACCTTGCCGAAGGTGTCGTCGATGCCGAGGGTGCTGCTGCCCCCTTCCAGCGTCAAGACCCGAGCCTGTAGGATCAGATTGTCTTGTAGCGTGTGTCTCCTGCGGCCGCTGAGGCCAGAACACACACCCTCGCTATGTTGTAAAGCTGCGTCTCTTTTCCTCTTGTTTCGAGTATTTGGACTTTTTTGTCGGTAACAGGGATGTTTGTGTGAGCGAGAGTTGCTTCTCGCGGAAGGTGATGAGTGAGGTATCCGTATCCCGGAGGCGTAGGAGTCCCTCGGCTCGGTCGGCCTTGCCGCTTACGCGCACTTTTACCCGTCCATGAGGCTCTGTCACCGACTCAGTCGAGAAGGCTCGAAGGATCGCTTTGGCAGAAGAACTTCCGAACGTGAAGACTTGTTCGGTCCGCGGAATCACTTATCCGAACGTGAGTTGCTTATCGCAGAAGGTGATGAGTGAGGTATCCGTATCCCGGAGGCGTAGGAGTCCCTCGGCTCGGTCAGCCTTGGCTGCTTACGTGTACTCCGTCGTTTTCAGGATCCACTTTTCGAAGTAGTTAAAAAGCACGAAAGATATTCTGGCAGAAGAGATCTTTTTTCGAGGAAAATTTCAACGCAGAGGGGGTTCCCCCCCTTTTAGCCCCCGAGGGAGGGTCGGACTTTGCCGAGGCGAGGCCGACCCTTCCTTGATGACTAAACTTTGCGTGGGTGCGAGGTATATGAACAACTTGAAAACATCTTAAGGGTAGAAGCGACGTAGCTGTTGGATGTTCCAAGCGTTGCCGTAGACCTCGCCTTGACTGTTGGCCAGCTTGTACGTTCCGGGCTTCAGAACCTTGGCGATGACGAACGGTCCCTCCCAGGGGGGCGTGAGCTTGTGCCTCCCTCGGGCGTCTTGTCGAAGCCGAAGCACCAGGTCGCCCACCTAGAGGTCTCGGGACCGGACCCCTCGGGCGTGGTAGCGTCGCAGGGACTGCTGGTACCGCGCCGAGTGTAGTAAGGCCTTGTCCCGAGCCTCTTCCACCTGGTCCAACGAGTTTTCTCGGCTAGCTTGGTTGCTTTGATCGCTGTAGGCCCTCGTCCTCGGGGAGCCGTATTCCAGGTCTGTGGGCAAGACGGCCTCGGCCCCGTAGACTAGGAAGAACGGTGTGAAACCCATGGCTCGGCTTGGCGTTGTCCTCAGGCTCCAGACCACCGAGGGGAGTTCCTTCATCCATCACTTGCCGAACTTGTTGAGGTCGTTGTAGATCCGAGGCTTGAGCCCTTGTAGAATCATGCCGTTGGCACGCTCTACTTGCCCATTTGACATGGGATGAGCCACGGCGGCCCAGTCCACCCGGATGTGGTGATCCTTGCAGAAGTCCAAGAACTTTCTGCCGGTGAACTGGGTGCCGTTGTCGGTGATGATGGAGTTTGGGACCCCGAAGCGACGGATGATGTTGGTGAAGAACGCCACCGCCTGCTCTGACCTGATGCTGTTCGGAGGTCGGACCTCGATCCACTTGGAGAATTTGTCGATGGCGACCAACAGGTGCGTGTAGCCCCCGGGTGCCTTTTGCAAGGGGCCGACGAGGTCCAGACCCCACACAGCAAAGGGCCAGGTGATGGGTATCGTCTGTAGAGCCTGAGCGGGCAGGTGGGTCTGCTTCGCATAGAATTGACACCCTTCGCAGGTGCGGACAATTCTAGTGGCGTCGGCCACCGCCGTCGGCCAGTAGAAGCCCTGTCGGAAGGCATTCCCGACAAGGGCTCGAGGCGCTGTGTGATGGCCGCAAGCCCCCGAGTGTATCTCCCGCAGGAGTTCCTGACCTTCGGCGACGGAGATGCATCGCTGGAGGATACCTGAGGGGCTGCGGTGGTAGAGCTCCTTCTCTTCGCCCAGCAAGACGAACGACTTGGCGCGCCGCGCCACCCGCCGAGCCTCGGCTCGGTCGAGGGGTAGCTCTCCTTGGTAGAGATATCGTAGGTACGGGGTCTGCCAGTCTCGATCAGGCGTGGCCCCGCTTCGCTCCTCCTCGACGCACAGTGCCTCACCCTCGGGGGCCGAGGGTACCTCGGGCTGAACCGAGGGCGCCTCGGGCCGAGCTGAGGGTGCCTCGGGCTGTGCCGAGGGTACCTCGGGCTGGACCGAGGGTACCTCGGACTGGGCCGAGGGCGCCTCAGGCTCGGGCGTGTCGTCGATCTTGACGGAGGGTCGATGCAGATCCCGGGAGAAGACGTCCGGGGGAATCGTTGTTCGCCCCGAGGCTATCTTAGCCAGCTCGTCCGCAGTCTCGTTGTAGCGCCGAGCGATGTGGTTAAGCTCGAGCCCGTAGAACTTGTCTTCCAGGCGCCGAACCTCATCGCAGTAGGCCTCCATCTTCGGGTCGCGGCAGTGGGAGTTCTTCATGACTTGGTCGATGACGAGCTGCGAGTCACCGCGGGCGTCGAGGCGCCGGACCCCTAGCTCGATGGCGATCCGCAACCCGTTGACCAGAGCCTCATACTCAGCCACATTGTTGGACGCCGGGAAATGGAGGCGTAGCACATAGCGTAGGTGTTTCTCGAGGGGCAAGATGAAGAGTAGGCCTGCGCCGGCTCCCGTCTTCATCAACGACCCGTCGAAAAACATGGTCCAGAGCTCCGGTTGGATCGGAGCCGTCGGTAGCTGGGTGTCGACCCATTCGGCTACGAAGTCCGCCAAGACCTGGGACTTGACGGCCTTCCGAGGGGCGAACGAGATCGTCTCGCCCATGATTTCCACCGCCCACTTTGCAATCCTACCCGAGGCCTCTGAACGGGCAATGCATGCCCCTCTTCTTGTCTCTCGACCACAATCACGGCGCTAACCACCTGAGTGGTCGCGGCGACGTAGACCAAGAGGGCTTCTCCGGCAGCTGGAGGCACCAAGATAGGCGCCTTCGTGAGAAGCGCCTTCAGGTTCCCGAGAACCTCCTCGGCCTCAGGGGTCCAAGTGAAGCACTCGGCCTTCCTTAACAGGCGGTACAGAGGCAGACCTCTTTCACCGAGGTGTGAGATGAAGCGGCTCAGAGCCGCGAGACATCCCATGACCCTCTGTACGCCTTTCAAGTCCTTGATGGGCCGCATGCTGGTGATGGCTGCGATCTTCTCTGGGTTGGCTTCGATGCCCCGCTCGGAGACGATGAACCCCAAGAGCATGCCTCGGGGCACCGCGAAGACACACTTCTCGGGATTGAGCTTGACGCCTTTCGCCTTGAGACATCGGAATGTCACTTCAAGGTTGGAAAGGAGGTCGGAAGCTTTCCTCGTCTTGACTACGATGTCATCGACGTAGGCCTCGACCGTGCGGCCAATGTGTTCGCCGAACACATGGTTCATGCACCGCTGGTACGTCGCGCCCGCATTCCTCAAGCCGAACGGCATGGTGACATAGCAGTACATGCCGAAGGGCGTGATGAAAGAAGTCGCGAGTTGGTCGGACTCTTTCATCCAGATTTGATGATACCCTGAGTAGGCATCGAGGAAAGACAGGGTTTCGCACCCAGCAGTGGAATCCACGATTTGATCGATGCGAGGTAGAGGGTAGGGAACCTTCGGACATGCTTTGTTGAGACCAGTGTAGTCTACACACATCCGCCATTTCCCCCCTTTCTTTCTCACAAGCACAGGGTTGGCAAGCCATTCGGGATGGAATACCTCTTTGATGAACCCTGCCGCCATTAGCTTGTGGATCTCCTCGCCTATCGCTCTGCGCTTCTCCTCGTCGAATCGGCGCAGAGGCTGCTTGACGGGTCGGGCTCCGGCCCGAATATCCAGCGAGTGCTCGGCGACATCCCTCGGTATGTCGGGCATGTTCGAGGGACTCCACGCGAAGACGTTGGCGTTTGCGCAGAGAAAGTCGACGAGCACTGCTTCCTATTTGGGATCGAGCCCGGAGCCGATCCGGATCTGCTTGGAGGCGTCGCCGCTGGGGTCAAGGGGGGCGGCCTTAACCGTCTCCACTGGCTCGAAGTTGCCGGCATGACGCTTCACATCTGGCACCTCCTTAGAGAGGCTTTCCAGGTCGGCGATGAGGGCCTCGGACTCGGCGAGGGCCTCGGCGTACTCCATGCACTCCACGTTGCATTCGAACGCGTGTTTGTACGTGGGGCCGACGGTGATGACCCCGTTGGGGCCCGACATCTTGAGCTTCAGGTAGGTGTAGTTGGGGACGGCCATGAACTTCACGTAGCATGGCCTTCCCAGTACCGCGTGGTAGGTTCCTCGGAACCCGACCACCTCGAACGTCAGAGTCTCCCTTCGGAAGTTGGAGGGCGTTCCGAAGCAGACGGGAAGGTCGAGTTGTCCGAGGGGCTGGACGCGCTTCTCGGGAATGATCCCATGGAAGGTCGCAGCGCCTGCCTGGACGGAGGACAGGTCAATACGCAGGAGCCTGATGGTCTCGGCGTAGATGATGTTGAGGCTGCTGCCTCCGTCCATAAGGACCTTGGTGAGCCTGACGTCGCCGATGACGGGGTCGACGACGAGCGGGTATTTCCCCGGGCTCGGCACGTGGTCAGGGTGGTTGGCTTGGTCGAAGGTGATGGGCTTGTCGGACCAGTCTAGGTAGACTGGCGACGCCACCTTCACCGAGCAGACCTCCCGGCGCTCTTGCTTGCGGTGCCGAGCCGAGGCATTCGCCGCTTGCCCACCGTAGATCATGAAGCAGTCGCAGACCTCGGGGAACTCTCCTGCTTGGTGATCTTCCTTCTTGTCATCGTCGCGGGCCCTGCCACCCTCCGTGGGTGGCCCGGCCCTGTGGAAGTGGCGCCGAAGCATGACGCACTCCTCAAGGGTGTGCTTGATGGGCCCCTGGTGATAGGGGCACGACTCCTTGAGCATCTTGTCAAAAAGGTTGGCACCTCCGGGGGGCTTCCGAGGGTTCTTGTACTCGGCGGCGGCGACAAGGTCCGCGTCGGCGGCGTCGCGTTTTGCTTGCGACTTCTTCTTGCCTTTCTTCTTGGCGCCGCGCTGAGTTGACGCCTCGGGAGCATCTTCCGATGGGCGGCCCTAGGGCTGCTTGTCCTTTCGGAAGATAGCCTCGACCGCCTCCTGGCCGGAGGCGAACTTGGTGGCCATGTCCATCAGCTCGCTCGCCCTGGTGGGGGTCTTGCGACCCAACTTGCTCACCAGGTCGCGGCAGGTGGTGCCGGCGAGGAACGCGCTGATGACATCCGAGTCGGTGATGTTGGGCAGCTCGGTGCGCTGCTTCGGGAATCGCCGGATGTAGTCCCGGAGAGACTCTCCCGGCTGCTGTCGGCAGCTTCGGAGGTCCCAGGAATTCCCAGGGCGCACGTACGTGCCCTGGAAATTGCTGGCGAAAGCTTGGACTAGGTCGTCCCAGTTGGAGATCTGCCTCAGAGGCAGGTGCTCCAACCAGGCGCGAGCGGTGTCGGAGAGGAACAGGGGGAGGTTGTGGATGATGAGGTTGTCATCGTCCGTTCCACCCAGTTGGCAGGCCAGACGGTAGTCCGCGAGCCACAGTTCTGGTCTCGTCTCCCCCGAGTACTTTGTGATAGTAGTCGGGGGTCGGAACCGGGTTGGGAACGGTGCCCGTCGGATGGCCCCGCTGAAGGCCTGCGGACCGGGCGGTTTGGGCGAGGGACTCTGATCCTCCCCGCTGTCGTAGCGTCCCCCACGCCTGGGGTGGTAGCCTCGGCGTACCCTCTCGTCGAGGTGGGCCCGACGGTCGCGGTGATGGTGCTCGTTGCCGAGGCGGCCCGGTGTCGCAGGCGAGGTGTTGCGCGTGTGCTCGGTGTAGACCGAGGCTTCCCGCATTAATCGGGAAGTCGCGGCATGAGGTTCCGAGGGGTACCCCTGCCTTCGGGAGGCAGAGCTCTCGGCCCGTCGGACCGCGGCGCCTTCTAGGAGATTCTTGAGCTCCCCCTGGATTCGCCGACCCTCGATGGTTGATGGCTCCGGCATTGCGCGGAGAAGCATCGCTGCTACAGCCAGGTTCTGGCCGACCCCACTAGATGCGGGTGGTGGCCTGACCCTGACGTCGTCGGCGACGCGGTGCTGGAAGCCCTGGGGCAGATGACGTATTTCTCCGGCCGGGGGTTGGCTCGCCCATGCCTGCTCGACGTCCCGGCGGATCGGCTCAAGCGCTCCTGCTCCCTCGTCGAGCCTGGCCTGCACCCCGCGGATTTGCTCGAGCTGTGGGTCATGGCCCCCTGCCTGAATGGGGACCACAGCTAGCTCCCGCAGGATGTCGACGCGGGGCACCGGCCTAGGGAGATCACCGTCCTCTGGCATGCCGAGATGATTGCCTTTGGAGGGACCCCCTAGATCGACGTGGAAACATTCGTGGCTTGGGCCACAGTCCTCGTCGCCGAGGCTGCGGCTACCGTCGGAACAGTCGGAGAGGCATTAGTCGTATGCGGTCATGAAGTCCCGCATGGCACTGGGGTTGCCAAGTCCAGAGAAATCCCAACAGATGCTGGGCTCGTCGTCTTCCTCGGACCCAGAGGGCCCGTAGGTCGAGACGTCTGTCAACCGGTCCCAAGGCGACCGCATGCGAAACCCTAGAGGGTTTGGACTCGCCTCTACGAGAGCACCCGCCAAAGCGAGGTCGCTTGGCGGGTTGAGGCTGAATCCAAGTGACGTGGGATGGGAATCGGTCGGTACCTCTTGGTCGACGAGCGGCGATAAAGTCACGTCGGGGACTGACTGCACCGTCGTCTCAGGTACGAGGGCGACGCCCAGCAAGCTTTTCGCGAGCACGCTGGCGTCGTCCGCTTGCTCGGGATTGGCGTGTCGCAGGGAGACGGCGCTCGTCTTCGTCTCAAGCGCGAAGTCGATACCCGGTGCGCCCCCCGTTGGGGTGCCGGCACTGTCGACTTGCTCGACAGCCGACGAGGCGCTGCCTCCTGCTTGGCCTTGGTTGCCCTACCTTCCCCTCCGTCGGCGGGGAAGAAGGCGGGACGAGGTCGAAGGTTGTTCTTCCACCACGCGGGGAAGACGTCGTCGATTCCGCCGCCGGCGGGCGGGCTGTCGGTCGCCATTGTCGTTGTCGCACGGCGGTGGAAGGAGTATCATGTCGTAGCCGCCACCGAGGGACATGAACTCAAGACTCCCGAAACGGAGCATCGTCCCGGGTTGGAGAGGTTGCTGGAGACTGCCCATCTGGAGCTTGATGGGAAGCTGTTCGTCAACACGCAGCAGGCCCCTACCTGGCGCGCCAACTGTCGGCGTTTCGAGACCGGGGGGTCCCTGGGCCGACGAGTGTATGTCGCCGCGTGCCCCAGCCCAGATGGGTCGAGCGCGAGGGCGAGCGCGAAGGGGGGAGAGCGAGGCGGCCGGAGACCGGCGTGAGAGAGGTGGGAATCCCGCGGCCTTCGTGTTCGTCCCGCGCCCAGGTCGGGTGCGCTTGCAGTAGGGGGTTACAAGCGTCCACGCGGGAGAGGGAGCGAGCGGCTCCAAGCGAGCGCCTGTCTCGCCCTCGTCCCCGCGCGGCCAACCTTCTCTAAGAGGGCCCTGGTCCTTCCTTTTATAGGCGTAAGGAGAGGATCCAGGTGTACAACGGGGGGTGTAGCAGAGTGCTACGTGTCTAGCGGAGGAGAGCTAGCGCCCAAAGTACATGTCGTTGTGGCAGTCGGAGAGATTTTGGCACCCAGCTGGTGCGATGTCGTGGCCATCGGAGGAGCGATGGAGCCTGGCGGAGGGACAGCTGTCGGAGCGGTTGGGTCCTTGCTGACGTCCTCTTGCTTCCGTAAGGGGGCTGAGAGCCTCCGTCGTCATAGAGTATGCGGGGCGCCATCATTGCCTATCTGGCGGAGCTAGCCAGATGGGACGCCGGTCTTGTTCCCTGCGGCCCGAGTCAGCTCGGGGTAGGGTGATGATGGTGCTTCCTGTTGACGTGGCTGGCCTGCGCCCTAGGTTGGGCGATGTGGAGGCTCCTCCGAAGCTGAGGTCGAGTCTGTCTTCCATGGCCGGGGCCGAGTCCGAGCCCCTGGGTCAGGCGAGGCGGAGGCCGTCGGCTGAGGCCAGGGCGGAGTCCGAGCCCTGGGGTCGGGTGAAGCGGAGTTCGTCGTCTTCTGGGGCTGAGCCCGAGTCCGAGCCCTGGGTCGGGCAGAGCGGAGTTCGCCATCTTCCGGGACTTAGCCCGAGTCCGAGCCCTGGGTCGGGCGGAGCGGAGTTCGCCGTCTTCTGGGACTTAGCCCGAGTCCGAGCCCTGGGTCGGGCGGAGCGGAGTTCGCCGTCTTCCGGGACTTAGCCCGAGTCCGAGCCCTGGGTCGGGCGGAGCGGAGTTCGCCGTCTTCCGGGACTTAGCCCGAGTCCGAGCCCTGGGTCGGGCGAAGCGGAGCTTCCTATGGTGCCTTCGGCAGGGCCTGACTGCCTATCAGTCTCACTCTGTCAAGTGGCACTGCAGTCGGAGTGGCGCAGGCGGCGCTGTCCTTCTGTCAGGCCGGTCAGTGGAGCGGCGAAGTGACGGCGGTCACTTCGGCTCTGCCGGGGGGTGCACGTCAGGATAAAGGTGTCAGGCCACCTTTGCATTAAATGCTCCTGCGATTTGGTCGGTCGGTGCGGCGATTTAGTCAGGGTTGCTTCTTAGCGAAGGCAGGGCCTCGGGCGAGCCGGAAATATGTTCGCCGTTGGAGGGGGGCCTCGGGCGAGACGGAAATCCTCCGGGGTCGGCTGCCCTTGTCCGAGGCTAGGCTCGGGCGAGGCGTGATCGAGTCGCTCGAATGGACCGATCCCTGACTTAATCGCACCCATCAGGCCTTAGCAGCTTTATGCTGATGGGGGTTACCAGTTGAGAATTAGGAGTCTTGAGGGTACCCCTAATTATAGTCCCCGACACTACTAGGAGGAGATTTCCAAACAAGACTATAGTTTCCACCAATAATTTCTCTGTAGACTATATGCTCTGACGTTGATATGGCCATTATTATCTTTTTGTCTCCTTGTTTTGGCAGGAAAGAATCGATTGCGTGCATGGAGAAACAACTATATCGCAAGATGTTGCTGACTGTGCGCGGAAGCCGAAAGCTTCGTTTGCTTCGCTTTCACAAGGCCACCGTCCCACACGTGCTTTGTGTCTGTGGTGTCTCGAGGCAGCGTGATCGATCGTTTCGACTATATATGTGGACGGTGCAAGTTTCGGCGGACTTGCGTAGCATGCACCCATATATATATATACCATGCACAGAAGGGCCGGGACCAGCCAGCGTCGACAGAGTGTGTGCCGACACGTACGACAGTGTTTGTGCGTGCGCGTAAAGCATACATGTCTGGACGTCCGTATCGTATGGTGATATGGTCCATGGGCGAGGCTGGATCATTTCCCTCGACTCATCCATCTCGACTCTCGTGCACTTCCCCATCCATTGCGTCGCATCCACTACTACAGTAAACCTCTATACAGGCGGTCTAATTAGTCTTTACCCAGACGATTTCAGAAACCGCTTGTGGTACACCGTATGTGATGTAAAACAACATCACAGACAGGCGGTCAATCAAAAACCGCTTGTGATAGACACACATCACAGGCGGTTCTATCTAAAGGAACCGCCTGTGATAGACACACATCACAGGTGGTTTCTAATCCTAGCCGCTTGTGTTAGACACACATCACAGACGGTTTCTAATTCTAGCCTCTTGTGTTAGACACATACCACAGACGGTTTTAAATATAGGTCTGACTGTATTTCAATATACAGATTCCAGATTCATATGCAGATTCCAAATTCATATACAGAATTAATATACAAATGATATTCATAATAAATCAATATATAGAATCCAGATTCATACATCAGACTCATACACATCACAAAACACATTCACAGAACGATAACAGTACTAGTATTAGCACCAAACCACAATGATACACATATCAAGTTCCATATACAACTCAACATCTCAAGTTCCATATACAACTGAACATCTCAAGTTCTAAACTAAAGATCTAAACACTGTGTGATATCGTGTACAAACTTAGTTCTGGGAAGTGTTACAAATTTCCATTTGTATTGTAGAATAGCCCTTGTTGATGAAGAACTTCATGGTGTATAAAGTAAAGCAAGTCTTTTACAACCTTAGCCACACCGACGGAAACCATATCTCTTTCTAACCATTCAGTATTGATCTTGGATTTAGGAACCTGCAATGAAGGCAAAAAGCAAGCAGTGCTAAGAGTAATGTGATGAGCAACAATATAACATAAAAATTGCAACATAGATAATGATGGCGAACTTACATCCTCACGATTGACCATGTAATGGAAGGTGACATGACACCATTCACATACATAATAACCGCACAGGACAGTACCCGAAGGTTGTTTGTCACCATATGGAAATAATGATATTGACAAATTAGACTTGTCCTCTGGATGTTCGCCGCCAAGATCTTTTCAATAAAAACGGTATGCACTGCATATAAGAATAGAATTGTGAGATTAAGAATACATTTGTTAAGTTGTAATAAGTACAAGTGTGCAATAATAATCATACTTCTCTAAAATCTTCAAGAAGTCATTATACACATCCTTTTCCATTCTCGGTGAGTCGAAGACCACGACTTTACCATGCTTTGGAAAGATTATGATACAAATGTAGTGGTCACTATATAGACATAGATGAAAACACATGTTAAGATCACGATTGCCATAATTTGTAGTTCAAAACCATGTCGAGAACTTACTTAAAGTGGTGTTGAGCTATTATTAAGTCTTTGCCATGTTGTACATGATTATACATGGCTCGTCCAATGTATGCCGCCATTACCTTCATTTTTTTCTCTGATTCTGTTTGACGGCTTTCTCAAATTCATCATCATCCAAGTCTTTGTATTCTTCTCCATGTCTCCGAACAACTTCTTTGTAGCGAGCTTGGGATATCATCAACGGGTCAAGAAACCCTGTCTTAAGTTGTTTCTTCTTATCATCCATGTATTACATCCTACATGTAAAAAGTGTTAATCGTTAGACTCTCGTTTATGTGTGCGTGTACAAAACTAACAAATATGAAAGTTTAGAGGTACTTACAAGCAAAAGAGGGTTAAGTAGTTGGTTTCCATCCTTTGTCGGTGGTACAACGACCACAGATCGTCAAAGAATAAATGCAGCACATGATCTATATTATCTTTGCTCCAAAATGCATCTTCTGGCACAACAAATTTGAAGTCCTCGAGTTTGTATTTGTTGCTAGCCACCATGTACCACTCATGCATTCTAATCTCCGGAGTCGACAACTTAGAAAGTTGCATCGTCGTCAAGAACGGCCTCCCATTCACAAATTTAGGAGGAACATCCTCCTTCTTGTATATCGGGATATTGATTTTAAGACATAATGATTCTCGAGTATGAATCATTCCATCTTCTTCCCATACTTCGAAATTGTCTATTTGGGACCGTGTGCGTACACCACGAGATGTTGATTCCGTTTTTGATTGATCTATCATAACTCTCTTCAATTTTTGCAGGTAGCGTGTCACTGCTTCTGACGGTTTCTTGACATTGTCAGTGGCGATTCGCTGATGAATTTTCTTTGAAGTAGTTGGCCCTTCAACATTGGTGTCAACCTTTGCTTCCTTTTTGATGTTTGCATTGACATTCTGAGGAACAACTTTGTCTATGTCCCCCTCGTCGAGTTCCTTCGCAAGAGGTGATATGATTGTTTCAATGGTTTTTGTGGAGGTCGGTGCTATATTTTCCTGCACCATGGGGTATGGAATGATCGAACTATCTTTCTGTTGCATTGGTGTTGAATTCGGCGTTGGTGACTGTGGCGGAACTGCCCGAATTATTCCAACTTAAGTGCCCAAGTCCCGCCTTAGAGGCTAGACCACACTTAAATGGGAATAACCCGTCAATCCCTCGGATCTAGTCCGACACGGCCACTGACAGGATCAAGTACCACAATCTCACTCGAAGGTGAGTCAAAGAGCAAATACAATAAAGCATAAAACCATACATGTCGCAATGTTAAGTTATTACATCACCATCATCATCATCGGAGTTTTTGCAAAAGTAACCATCATTGTTTTGAAGTGCAGCGGAAAAAAAACTAACGGTCATTAAACAGAGAGATGGGGAAGCCTGTCCCATCACTCCTCATGCTCCTCCTCAACCGAGGCAGGGTCCCACTCGACAGTCCAACCCGGTGGCAGGGTGGTCGGCCAAGTTATCCCAGCAACCATCTCCTCCAGAGAACCTGTAAAAATTATGCCACAAGCAAGGCTGAGTATACTAATACTCAGCTAGACTTACCCGGTGTGAGGAGTCTACTCCTCTACCTCTAGACATGCAGCTGTTTGGCTGTGGGGTTTGGTTGCCAAAAGCACTAGCTGAGTTTCTAAATCAAGATTTTAACTTAATCAAAGTTAAGTGTGACTCTCTTAAGGCTAAAAGTGGACTATCTACTCATACATGGTAGCAAGCATCATTAACAGTCAACATCTTATCTCAACTCATTATACTTCCACTTATTACTCAATGCAGTACAATGGATCAAGCAGTCTCATTAGCTGCGAGAAGCAGACGATTCGAATGGAGTTTTTATCCTTGCAAGGTAAACCTAAACACACGACATGTAGGGGCACTCCGTCCCCACACACATCAACCGTCCCCATCGATTCCCTGGCAACAGAAAGGGGCTCACCGCCTTGGCGTACAATGCCTCACTGACCCCGACTGGCCATCGTGCAGTGACCGCACTTGTACCCACCATAACCGGAATGGGAGACCTCGTCTCAGGTCGCGTGAGGAGGGCAATCTGCGGGCAGGTTCACTCAGGTACTAGGCTTACCGATTTACAATATTTCTCGGTATGTGTTTAGTACATTCAAACGCTTGACACAGGTATCCGCACGTTAATCCTTATTCCATTTTCCATCTCGTAAACCACCAATCCCCATGGATTGTTGTCCACCAACTAGTATCATGATAATGTGAAAGTGGGTACAATCAATTTCCTGATCTCGCGCGAGTGCTAGAAAAATCACTCGTCTTCTACCGAGATCCTATTTAATTAAAGCAACTACTCGACCTGTCATACTAGTATTCATTTCAAAAGGATTCCTGAGATCATGCAACTAGGGTTTCAAACAATTCCTACACCTAAGTGCACAATCAATCCTACAATCATTAAGTGAAGTAAAATAGCATAAATAACAGGTTATGCATAAAACCGGGGCTTGCCTTCCAAAGCAGTGGCAGGCAGGTCCTCTGGTGCTGGCTCTGGTGCTGGATCGGGGGCAACCTCCTGGGCAGCTCCTTGCTCCGGCACGAGGATGTACTCTCCGTCCGCAAGATTACAGTCTATCGAAATGCAATGAACATGTATGTCATGATTATGCAAGATTTAAGAACATTAAGTTAAAGAAACTAAGTTAAGAATTAACTTAGGGTTTCCTGGTTCTGTGGGGCTTCTAGTGGTATACATAGACTTTGACTTATTACCCTTTAAGCTTAGGTTTGGCTTTAGGATAACACAGTAGAATTTGTATTGTCTTGATACACTCTAGTGGACAGAGTACAAGGTTTTGGAAATCATTATTTCACATTATTCATTTTCCTTTATTTAATTTTCCATTTAGGGTTTCTAAGGTAGGTTTGAACTACATCATGGTTTTAATAATTTCTAAAAATTCTGTAAAAATTACAGTGGGTTGTCACTTGTTGTTTTAGCTTGTTTTAAGAATTTGAGACTTAAGTACAAAAGCTAGGTTTTAAACAAAAAAAATAACCACAGTTGGGCAAGATGGGCCATTTTACACTACACCTCTTAGTTAGGGGTAGGCTCTGTCCTAAAGGTTATTTTTGTTGGCATCCTATGGTAATAATAGGCCTCTGGGCTAAAAATTACAGAAAACTAAGGGGTGGTTATTTAGTTATGCTTTTCTTAAGTTTCATGTCAAAAAGGCTCTTTCTATTACTATTTGAAAAATGTCAAACAGCAGATTTCATATTTTTCCTAAGTTCTTTCTAATAAAACAATAGTTATCCCAAGGGTGGGGGTGTTTTTACCTTGGGGTTATTTTTGTAGAATTTTTCTAAGTTTCACTTGTTTTATTAAAATAAAAGAGATCTTAATTATTTTACACTAAAACAGGGTATGATATATTTTTCTAGTGAACTACATTAACTAAGTATCTTAACAAAAATAGGGGTGCCCTCTCGTTCAATATTTGTGTCACTTTTCCTATTTTTCTTAAACTTAAGCATATTTGGAATAAGGGGTTAAAACTAACTTAATGTAATGGACAGAGGGGTTTAACATTTTTAAACAGGTTAGTAGGTGAATATAAACTTCTCCAAATTTTCCTAACCTTAGTCAAATAGCCTAACTATTTTTCTTACTATTATTTAGCTTTTGGCCAAAGTTAACATTAAATCAGAACTTTTAAGTTTTCCACAGTACCAAGGGGTTTTATATTTTTCCTAAATAGGTTACATGATTTAGAGTCTGGCAAAATTGGTTTGACCAAAATTGGATAAACCAAATAGAAGTTATGGGTTTTTAAAGTTTCTGTTTGAATTTAAATTAGGTTTTAATTAAGTTTTCCTGGAAAAACAGTTTGCGCCGAGGTCCCTGGGTTTAAAACAATTCAAACCTCGCAGATCTACCCTTAAGGCACTATTCACTTGAGTCTCTGACCTTTCACTTAACCCCCTGGGTTTCTCTCCCTCTCACCCGCAGTCCCTCCCTCAACTGAAACAGTAGCCGCGGGAAAGAAAAGGGTGGCGCGGCTTACCGGCGGCGAGGGAGGTCCGGCGAAGGGTAGGGTTGGCTCGGGGAGGGTCTGGCGATCACGTCGAGGTACGGCTTGTCGTCGGGGATGGCCGGAATCGCCCGGTCCACGTGAGCAGGCGGGCGAGCTCGTCGGCGGCGTGTGCTCCGGCCTATCCACGGCGGCATAGTTCAATCCAAGGGCATAGGGAGCTTCGTGGAGGTCTAAGGAGTCTAACCGTGCAAGGAATCGAAGAGAGGTGCACGGTGTACCTCGGTCCACGGTTGCCGGCGGTCGGTTGAAATCCGGTGACCTTGGGCCGGCCTCTCCGGTGAAGCAGAGCCCGATTCCTCGCTCGGGGAGCTTCACGGAGACGTGCACAGTCTTCTCCGAGGGCTGGACGGGGTTGGGAATGGCTGGGCTGGCCGGTCTACGGTGGCAGGGGCTCGGGTGGCGCGGGCACGTCGCGTATGGGCAAACGGCGGCGAACTGAGCTCCGGTGAGGCTTGAGCGCGTGCGGAGGGGTACGGCCAAGGCTCCTGGGCGTTTTATAGTCGCGGACGCGGACCAGGGCACTGGCTTGGCTTGGGCGCGGCGCGGGCGCGCACGCGGGCGTGCTCTGGCGCGGCAGACGGCGTCGAACACGTGGCGGTTTGTTTCTTCCAGTGTTCAAATGTCGCCAGAGGTCGCAAACGTGCGAATCTTTGCAAAAGTCCGGCGCAGACCTCTTCCTGGCACCTAGGGCTGTCACTCAACTGTGAGACGCCGGGGCAGATACGGCCTAGGGAGGGAGATCTTCGGGTGCAAAAACAAGTGTGTCATACTGAGCATATCACGACAAAAGCCATGCCATGGCATGTCAAACGTCCGAGTCTCGAGCTCAACTTTTTCCAGTGGGTGCCCTAAGTGGTATTGCACATTTTTGGTATAGAACCCAAGTGGTTTTGGCGCCATTTTTAAAGTGAACACGGTTGATCTTTGATTTAGGGCTAAAATGGGACTTAGAGGGAATTAGAGAGCTCTAGCTCTCTCTCCACTTGGAGATTTGAAATGGGGTTTCCCTAGGGGCCTTTTTGTAATATTTCCCTCCCCTAATTGATGGTTATAATGTTGCTTAGGGTTTGGGTAAAGATTACCCATGTTTTGCACATTTGCTCACTCTCTTTCCCCTCTTATCCATGGTTTTGGGAGATAGGGTTTAAGAGAGGCCTAGGGTTCTTTCCCCCTCTCCCAAGGTGATAGTTGCACACAATTAGGGTAATGCCTTTGGTCATTCCCAACTCTTGGTAAAAACTTAGTTTCCAAAGCCCCTTATACTTTTGCTCCTTAAGTTCTTCCACATGTGATCATAGTCTTGAGTGCCAAGGTGTGCTCCAGCCATGGCAACACCTGGGGTGTTACAGCCCTCCCCCCTTAAAGGAATCTCGTCCCGAGATTTGAGGTAGAGTCCCTTGGAGGGTGCTGGAAGGTGTGTTGGTGCTACTCTTTCTTTATACTCAAGTTTCTCTTGTTAACTGCTCTTCGAATGTCATTCTCTTTGCAACTTCAGAAGGAAGCCCTTCTTAAGTTGAATTCACAACTTAGACTATTCTTGCTATCTTAGTTTCCCTTATAATTGATTTCAAAGGGCAGGTGGGGTGGGGTTCTGTGGTTACATACCGACTCTTTTGGGTAGAAAGTCGGGGAAGCGAGAGCGTAGAAAATCCTCAGTCTCCCATGTAGCTTCTTCTGTTGAATGGTGACTCCACTGAACCTTATACATTCTTACTGTCCTTGCCCGAGTTGATCTCTCCTTTTGATCTAATACCTTGACGGGGTACTCTTGGTAGGATAAATCTGGTTCTATCTCAATGTCTGGTTCCGGGAGTACTTCAGTGGGTAGACGAACGCATTTCCGCAGCTGAGATACATGGAACACATTATGCATTGCTGACATGTGAGGTGGCAATTCCAATTGGTAAGCTACGGGTCCACAACTTGCCTTGATCTCATAGGGTCCAATGTAGCGAGGGGCTAACTTGCCCTTGATCCCGAATCTCTGAACACCCTTGGTGGGTGATACCTTAAGATAGACATGATCTCCCACCTCAAACTGTAGAGGCTTCTGCCTCTTATCATGATAGCTCCTTTGCCTGGCCTGAGCAGCTTCCAAGTTCTTGGTAATGACCCTGACCTTTGCCTCTGCCTCGAGTACTAAGTCTGGCCCAAAAATTTCCCTTTCTCCTGCTTGAGACCAATTCAGTGGGGTCCTACACCTTCTCCCATACAATGCCTCAAAAGGTGCCATCTTCAGACTGGACTGATAGCTATTGTTGTAAGAGAATTCTGCCAAAGACAGACACTTGTCCCAATCCTTTCCATAATGTAGTGCACAGGCTCACAACATATCTTCCAAAATTTGATTCACCCTTTCTGTCTGGCCATCGGTTTGTGGGTGGTATGCTGAGCTTCGGATGACATGGGTCCCAAGTGATTCTTGCAGTTTCTCCCAAAAGCGTGCCACAAACAGTGCTCCTCTGTCAGATATAATGGTCTTGGGAATACCATGCAATCTCACTATCTGATCAACATAAATCTCAGCATACTTCTCGGTCTTGTGGGTGGTGTGCACGGGCAAGAAATGAGCAGTCTTGGTCAATCTGTCCACGATAACCCAAATAGAATCATGGTGCCTGGAGGTATTGGGTAATCCCACTATGAAGTCCATGCAAATGTCCTCCCATTTCCAAGATGGTATGGGAAGGGGTTGCAGAGGGCCTGCTGCCTTCAAGTGACTAGCCTTTATCCTCTGACAAGTATCACACTCGGATATGTACTTGGCAATTTCCCTTTTCATTCTAGTCCACCAATATAAAGATCTGAGATCATGATACATCTTGTTGCTACCAGGGTGCATAGAGAATTTGGAAAGGTGAGCTTCATCGAGTATCTTCTTTCTGAGCTCAGGGTCCTTAGGAACAACCAATCGATCTCCAAACCATAGGATTCCCTTGCTGTCCTGACGGAAACACTTATATTTCTCTGCCTTCAGCTTGATCATTTCTTTGATAACCTGAACTCCCTTATCCCCAAGCTGTGCCTGAACTATTTGCTCTTGCAATGTGGGTTCCACCGAGATATAGCTTAGGTTACCCGAAGAAACAACTTCCAGGTTCAGTTTGCACAATTCATCACACAGGGTGGTAACTCCCACATCCATGCTCATGCAATAGCACTGGGCTTTTCTGCTTAAGGCATCTGCCACAACATTGGCCTTACCAGGGTGGTAATGCACCTCCAGATCATAGTCCTTGATCAACTCTAACCATCTCCTTTGCCTCATGTTCAGATCTGCCTGGGTGAAGATGTATTTGAGACTTTTGTGATCAGTGTAGATGTTACAGTGAGCTCCCATCAGGTAGTGTCTCCAAATCTTAAGAGCATGAACTACAGCTACCAACTCTAGATCATGTGTAGGGTAGTTCTGCTCATGGGGCCTGAGTGCCCGGGAAGCATAAGCAATCACTCTGCTCTCTTGCATCAAGACACATCCCAAACCAGTACCAGAAGCATCACAATAAACTTCAAATGGCTTGGTATTGTCAGGTTGAGCTAACACCGGGGCTGTTGTCAAATGCTGTCTCAAGGTATGAAAGGCATCTTCACACTTTTGACTCCACTCAAATTTGACTCCCTTCTTCAACAGTTCAGTCATTGGTTTGGCAATTCTGGAGAAATCCGGAATAAATCGTCGATAATATCCTGCCAATCCCAGAAAACTCCGAATTTGCTTTACTGTGGTCGGGGGTTTCCAATCCATCACTTCTTGCACCTTCTCAGGATCAACTGATACCCCATCCTGAGAAATGGTATGACCCAAGAATTTGATCTCCTTCAGCCAGAACTCACACTTACTCAGCTTAGCATACAACTGATGATCACGCAGTCTCTGAAGTACAGTATGCAAGTGTTTGGTGTGCTCGGCTTCGTTCTTGGAATAGATCAGTATATCATCAATGAAAACGACCACAAACTTGTCTAACTCTGGCATGAATACTGAGTTCATCAAATACATAAAATAAGCCGGGGCATTGGTCAGCCCAAAAGACATCACCAGAAACTCATACAGTCCATATCTGGTAGAGAAAGCTGTCTTGGGAATATCGCTAGCACGGATCTTGATCTGATGGTATCCTGAGCGAAGGTCTATCTTGGAGAATACCTTGGCTCCAACCAACTGATCAAACAGAACATCAATGCGAGGCAACGGGTATTTGTTCTTTATGGTCACCGCATTGAGAGGGCGGTAGTCAACACACATCCTCAAACTCTCATCCTTTTTCTTCACAAATAATGCTGGACATCCCCATGGTGAAGTGCTTGGACGAATAAATCCCTTGTCCAACAACTCTTGCAGTTGCTTCTTCAATTCTGCCAATTCCGCGGGAGGCATCCGATAGGGTCTCTTGGAGATCGGAGCAGTCCCGGGTTGCAACTCAATTGCGAACTCAATGTCTCGGTCAGGTGGCATTCCTGGCAATTCATCCGGAAAAACATCTGGATAGTCACAGACCACTGGGATCTTTTCCACTGGGGATTCTATCATAACAAAGGCACAAGAACGGGTGCATCCCTGGTCGGGTAAATATAAAACAGTCTCGCCATAAGCAGGGGAATGGATTTCAATGGCTCTGGCTGCAATGTCCAATACTGCCTGATGCCTGGTCAACCAGTCAGCTCCCAAAATAATATCCACGCTATCCAATCCTAAGATGAGAAGGGTGGTTCTAATTACCAGACTACCAAATTTTATAGGCACTTGCCTGTTGACTTGATAAGTGGCAACTCTGCCTCCTGGTGTTGAAATTGTAATGCCCCCATCGGTATGGTGAAAGGGCAACTGGCATTTGGCACTGATAAAACTATGCGATGCACCAGAATCAAATAGAATAATAGCAGGATAATTCAAAACTGTAAAGATACCAGTCATGACGGGTGCTCCCTCTGGAATGTCAGCCATCGTGGTGAAATTCAGCCTGCCCTGCCTCACTTTGACCCTCTGTCTCTTGCCTTGGTTCTGATTGACATTCTGCCCCTGCCTCTGCTGGTTCCTGGGGCAATTCTTGGCATAATGCCCAGTGTTGCCACAAGTGAAGCACCTGTTGTCATTGGCTTGGCGGTACTGCTGCTGCTGATTATTCCGCTGTGCTGGAAATTGATTGCGGTTGGGTGCCTGCTGCTGCTGCTGCTGCTGAGGTCGAATTACCCATCGCCCTTGCTGCTGCTGGGGTCCCCTGCCCTGGGGGTCGGACACAATCCGGAAACGCTGTGGCTGAGCTGAGGGTCCTGCCACAGGGGTCTTCCTTTTCTTCTCTGCCTGCCTAGCGGTAATGCAGTCCTCTTGGGAGATGGCCATGTTGACTAACTCATTGTAGCTGTTGGCCCTGACGGCGTTGAGACGATCCCGGAGCTTAGTGCTGAGCCCCCTTCTGAATCTGTCCCTCTTCTTCTCATCTGTATCTGCATGATATCCCGCATACTGGCACAAGTCATTAAAGGCCTGGGCATACTGCAACACTGTCCTGTTGCCCTGAGTGAGTGCCAAGAACTCATTGAGCTTCCTGTCCATGATCCTGGCTGGTATATGGTGTCCTCTAAAAGCTGCCTTAAACTCCCTCCACTCCACCTCTCGGTCCTTTGGCTGCATAGCAAGAAAATGATCCCACCAAGTCCTTGCAGGTCCGCGAAGCTGCTGGGTGGCGAACCTGACTTTGGTGACCTCTGAGCAAACTCCATGGAGCAGTGGGAATTTGGATTCCACCACTCGCAGCCATACATCTGCGTCAAGTGGGTCTTCCGCCCTTGTGAACAGTGGAGGCTGGGTGCTGAGGAATTCCTGATAGGTGGCCGCCGCGGGGTGACGTTGGTGGTCTCCACCACCATAATGCTGGGGTGGTGGCTGACGTTGAGCCAGCTGCCTCAGGATCTCATTCTGCTGAGCCATGAGCTCCTGCAGAGTGGGAGGTGGGGGTGGTGGTGGAACGTGCTCGTTCTGGCCACGGCGCTGCCTCCCAGCCATCTGAAAAACCACATACTTACTTAACACCACAGTTCCAATTTCAAGATTTCAACACGGGGAAAAAGTTAAAAACAGCATGAAAGATCTAACTTCAACAAAAGGGATTCTTTAGGAGGCATAAATTCTTCCTTCCAAATTAAACTGACAATAACATCCATCAAACAAGCTCCCAAGATAGTTTAACACGGTTACATCAAATTGTTCCAAAATGACTCAACTCTATCTAGCCTAGTACCCCAAGGGTGCAAAAGCTAAGCTAGTTGCGAGGAGTCCGACTGTCCGACTTCTAAGCCTACCCTGGACACCTAGTGAGCGAACGAAGCAACACTGGACTCGGGGGAAGGTGGTCTTCCCGAGCCAGCAGTGTCCACACTGGAGGCAGGCTCATCTCCTCCCTCAATGTCGACGTCCTCGTCGTCCTCCTGGTCCTGGATCTCTTGGTGATGCATGTCCAGGTGCTCATTAGCCTCAGCAAGCTGTTGCTGAGTGTTAAGGAGCTGATCCTCGAGAACCTCGATGGTGTTCTCCCTGGTGCCCACCAGTTCCTCCAACTCCTGAATATCAGTGGATAGCTGCTCCACCTGCAAGTCCTTTTCCACCATTTCCTGAGATAGGTCAACCACAAGCTCCTCTCGGTTATCCAGCGTGATCTTTGTTGCCTCCAGCAGTGCCATCAAATGGGACATTGCCTCACCGCGCATCACTTGCAGACGGTACAGAGCATTCATGCACCGTACTGTTAAGTGCGCAGTCTGTTCTGGGTAGATGGCCCAGATGTCCTTGGCTGTTCCACCCGATCCTTCCACATTGGGTCGTCCTCCTTTTCAGCGGGGAACAAGCCAATGGGATGGGTAGCCAGCTCCAAGGGATGGAACCCGCAGAAGGTAGTCAATCCATGCAGAGCGATCGCCTCGATCGTGTCCTCTGCCCGGTACCCGAAAGACTCTGAGTCCAAGGAGCGCCAGCCTGGCTGCAGGGGATGAGGCTCCAGAGTCATCCTCACCCTACAGCGGGGCACCCGGTGCTTCTCGAACTGCTGCACCGCGTACTGAGGGGGTGTCGTGTATCCAGCCCCCTGAAGCACCTCCCACAAAATGCGGGGAAAGCCCTCTCGTGCAAGTCCGTCAGTGTGGGTCAGTGCATTTCCTTCATCGGAGGATCCGTGGGAAGTCATCTGTGTACTGTTAAGCGTAAGTAAAAGAAAAGAATTATAAAAAGAACAAGAAAAATAAAACTCAGCCTTTCTCTAGTTAAGTAAAAAGGCACTAAGGACCTAGCTGGTTGTTATCTTGTTTTTAAGTCCTTACTTAGTTATCCATTGCTTAATTATGAATGCAGGCATGCTCGTCCTGAACGACCTCACAACAAGCTAATAGGAATAGGGAGGAACTCCCATCCTGTAAAAGTGGCCTGTAGGGCCTAATTACTTAGCCACCTAGCTACCCTTCTAGTAACCTAAGGCTTCACGTCCTAGGTCTATCCTGCTCGTCCTACTATCTATCCAACCTTGTTTCTATCCAATTTTATTTAGAAAAATTGATGGTATTTACATTTTATTGATTCCTCTGTGGTGGTACAAGCTCCGATACCAGCTGTGGCGGAACTGCCCGAATTATTCCAACTTAAGTGCCCAAGTCCCGCCTTAGAGGCTAGACCACAATTAAATGGGAATAACCCGTCAATCCCTCGGATCTAGTCCGACACGGCCACTGACAGGATCAAGTACCACAATCTCACTCGAAGGCGAGTCACAGAGCAAATACAATAAAGCATAAAACCATACATGTCGCAATGTTAAGTTATTACATCACCATCATCATCATCGGAGTTTTTGCAAAAGTAACCATCATTGTTTTGAAGTGCAGCGGAAAAAAAACTAACGGTCATTAAACAGAGAGATGGGGAAGCCTGTCCCATCACTCCTCATGCTCCTCCTCAGCCGAGGCAGGGTCCCACTCGACAGTCCAACCCGGTGGCAGGGTGGTCGGCCAAGTTATCCCAGCAACCATCTCCTCGAGAGAACCTGTAAAAATTATGCCACAAGCAAGGCTGAGTATACTAATACTCAGCTAGACTTACCCGGTGTGAGGAGTCTACTCCTCTACCTCTAGACATGCAGCTGTTTGGCTGTGGGGTTTGGTTGCCAAAAGCACTAGCTGAGTTTCTAAATCAAGATTTTAACTTAATCAAAGTTAAGTGTGACTCTCTTAAGGCTAAAAGTGGACTATCTACTCATACATGGTAGCAAGCATCATTAACAGTCAACATCTTATCTCAACTCATCATACTTCCACTTATTACTCAATGCAGTACAATGGATCAAGCAGTCTCATTAGCTGCGAGAAGCAGACGATTCGAATCGAGTTTTTATCCTTGCAAGGTAAACCTAAACACACGACATGTAGGGGCACTCTGTCCCCACACACATCAACCGTCCCCATCGATTCCCTGGCAACAGAAAGGGGCTCACCGCCTTGGCGTACAATGCCTCACTGACCCCGACTGGTCGTCGTGCAGTGACCGCACTTGTACCCACCATAACCGGAATGGGAGACCTCGTCTCAGGTCGCGTGAGGAGGGCAATCTGCGGGCAGGTTCACTCAGGTACTAGGCTTACCGATTTACCATATTTCTCGGTATGTGTTTAGTACATTCAAACGCTTGACACAGGTATCCGCACGTTAATCCTTATTCCATTTTCCATCTCGTAAACCACCAATCCCCATGGATTGTTGTCCACCAACTAGTATCATGATAGTGTGAAAGTGGGTACAATCAATTTCCTGATCTCGCGCGAGTGCTAGAAAAATCACTCGTCTTCTACCGAGATCCTATTTAAATAAAGCAACTACTCGACCTGTCATACTAGTATTCATTTCAAAAGGATTCCTGAGATCATGCAACTAGGGTTTCAAACAATTCCTACACCTAAGTGCACAATCAATCCTACAATCATTAAGTGAAGTAAAATAGCATAAATAACAGGTTATGCATAAAACCGGGGCTTGCCTTCCAAAGCAGTGGCAGGCAGGTCCTCTGGTGCTGGCTCTGGTGCTGGATCGGGGGCAACCTCCTGGGCAGCTCCTTGCTCCGGCACGAGGATGTACTCTCCGTCCGCAAGATTACAGTCTATCGAAATGCAATGAACATGTATGTCATGATTATGCAAGATTTAAGAACATTAAGTTAAAGAAACTAAGTTAAGAATTAACTTAGGGTTTCCTGGTTCTGTGGGGCTTCTAGTGGTATACATAGACTTTGACTTATTACCCTTTAAGCTTAGGTTTGGCTTTAGGATAACACAGTAGAATTTGTATTGTCTTGATACACTCTAGTGGACAGAGTACAAGGTTTTGGAAATCATTATTTCACATTATTCATTTTCCTTTATTTAATTTTCCATTTAGGGTTTCTAAGGTAGGTTTGAACTACATCATGGTTTTAATAATTTCTAAAAATTCTGTAAAAATTACAGTGGGTTGTCACTTGTTGTTTTAGCTTGTTTTAAGAATTTGAGACTTAAGTACAAAAGCTAGGTTTTAAACAAAAAAAATAACCACAGTTGGGCAAGATGGGCCATTTTACACTACACCTCTTAGTTAGGGGTAGGCTCTGTCCTAAAGGTTATTTTTGTTGGCATCCTATGGTAATAATAGGCCTCTGGGCTAAAAATTACAGAAAACTAAGGGGTGGTTATTTAGTTATGCTTTTCTTAAGTTTCATGTCAAAAAGGCTCTTTCTATTACTATTTGAAAAATGTCAAACAACAGATTTCATATTTTTCCTAAGTTTTTTCTAATAAAACAATAGTTATCCCAAGGGTGGGGGTGTTTTTACCTTGGGGTTATTTTTGTAGAATTTTTCTAAGTTTCACTTGTTTTATTAAAATAAAAGAGATCTTAATTATTTTACACTAAAACAGGGTATGATATATTTTTCTAGTGAACTACATTAACTAAGTATCTTAACAAAAATAGGGGTGCCCTCTGGTTCAATATTTGTGTCACTTTTCCTATTTTTCTTAAACTTAAGCATATTTGGAATAAGGGGTTAAAACTAACTTAATGTAATGGACAGAGGGGTTTAACATTTTTAAACAGGTTAGTAGGTGAATATAAACTTCTCCAAATTTTCCTAACCTTAGTCAAATAGCCTAACTATTTTTCTTACTATTATTTAGCTTTTGGCCAAAGTTAACATTAAATCAGAACTTTTAAGTTTTCCACAGCACCAAGGGGTTTTATATTTTTCCTAAATAGGTTACATGATTTAGAGTCTGGCAAAATTGGTTTGACCAAAATTGGATAAACCAAACAGAAGTTATGGGTTTTTAAAGTTTCTGTTTGAATTTAAATTAGGTTTTAATTAAGTTTTCCTGGAAAAACAGTTTGCGCCGAGGTCCCTGGGTTTAAAACAATTCAAACCTCGCAGATCTACCCTTAAGGCACTATTCACTTGAGTCTCTGACCTTTCACTTAACCCCCTGGGTTTCTCTCCCTCTCACCCGCAGTCCCTCCCTCAACTGAAACAGTAGCCGCGGGAAAGAAAAGGGTGGCGCGGCTTACCGGCGGCGAGGGAGGTCCGGCGAAGGGTAGGGTTGGCTCGGGGAGGGTCTGGCGATCACGTCGAGGTATGGCTCGTCGTCGGGGATGGCCGGAATCGCCCGGTCCACGTGAGCAGGCGGGCGAGCTCGTCGGCGGCGTGTGCTCCGGCCTATCCGCGGCGGCATAGTTCAATCCAAGGGCATAGGGAGCTTCGTGGAGGTCTAAGGAGTCTAACCGTGCAAGGAATCGAAGAGAGGTGCACGGTGTACCTCGGTCCACGGTTGCCGGCGGTCGGTTGAAATCCGGTGACCTTGGGCCGGCCTCTCCGGTGAAGCAGAGCCCGATTCCTCGCTCGGGGAGCTTCACGGAGACGTGCACAGTCTTCTCCGAGGGCTGGACGGGGTTGGGAATGGCTGGGCTGGCCGGTCTACGGTGGCAGGGGCTCGGGTGGCCGCGGGCACGTCGCGTATGGGCAAACGGCGGCGAACTGAGCTCCGGTGAGGCTTGAGCGCGTGCGGAGGGGTACGGCCAAGGCTCCTGGGCGTTTTATAGTCGCGGACGTGGACCAGGGCACTGGCTTGGCTTGGGCGCGCGCGCGGGCGTGCTCTGGCGCGGCAGACGGCGTCGAACACGTGGCGGTTTGTTTCTTCCAGTGTTCAAATGTCGCCAGAGGTCGCAAACGTGCGAATCTTTGCAAAAGTCCGGCGCAGACCTCTTCCTGGCACCTAGGGCTGTCACTCAACTGTGAGACGCCGGGGCAGATACGACCTAGGGAGGGAGATCTTCGGGTGCCAAAACAGGTGTGTCATACTGAGCATATCACGACAAAAGCCATGCCATGGCATGTCAAACGTCCGAGTCTCGAGCTCAACTTTTTCCAGTGGGTGCCCTAAGTGGTATTGCACATTTTTGGTATAGAACCCAAGTGGTTTTGGCGCCATTTTTAAAGTGAACACGGTTGATCTTTGATTTAGGGCTAAAATGGGACTTAGAGGGAATTAGAGAGCTCTAGCTCTCTCTCCACTTGGAGATTTGAAATGGGGTTTCCCTAGGGGCCTTTTTGTAATATTTCCCTCCCCTAATTGATGGTTATAATGTTGTTTAGGGTTTGGGTAAAGATTACCCATGTTTTGCACATTTGCTCACTCTCTTTCCCCTCTTATCCATGGTTTTGGGAGATAGGGTTTAAGAGAGGCCTAGGGTTCTTTCCCCCTCTCCCAAGGTGATAGTTGCACACAATTAGGGTAATGCCTTTGGTCATTCCCAACTCTTGGTAAAAACTTAGTTTCCAAAGCCCCTTATACTTTTGCTCCTTAAGTTCTTCCACATGTGATCATAGTCTTGAGTGCCAAGGTGTGCTCCAGCCATGGCAACACCTGGGGTGTTACAGTGACTTATGACGCGATAGACGACTTAAGATCGACTCATCACCCAACTTGATGTTGCGTCGATGCCAAAGGACCAACTCGTTCATTGCCTCCTGCAAAGTTATGATCCCCTCAACTGGAAAGTCTATCTCCCAATCTTCACAACCACTGTCTATGATCTCTAGAACTTGGACCACAGCATAGTGTGGCGGGACAGGATTATCCTGGTAGTTAACAAGTCCTGGTTTTACCAAACCAGTAGCAGCTTGTTTTGTTTTTGTCCCAGATCGATTGATTAGAATATGAAGAAAGCAAGGCTTGTCCTCAACAATATCGTCTATAGGGTACTTGGTGCCCGATACGAAGTCTTGCACAGATCCTACGCTGCTAGGGACTAGAGGTTGACTCATGTGGCCTGGCTTGAGTTCACATGATATGCATTCTGTTTTCTTCATTTTCTTCATCACGTCATTAATAGCATTTTGTACCCTTTCATCAATAGTCTCTCCCATACTTGTTTTTGATGGCTTGAGTTCACATGATATGCAAATTGTTTTTGAAATTGTAAAGAACATTCATGTTGTATTCGGAAAGGAAAAAACAAAGGAGAAAAGAGAAAGAGAATTGACCCTTCAACTTACACAACTTTCAAGAAGCAATCAATTTTTTTCAAGTACCTCCCATACTGGAAGGATATGGAAATTTGCCACAGCATTGATTTCATGCATGTAACAAATAATGTTTTTGACAACATCATTGGAACCTTGCTGGACATGCCGAGTAAGACAAAGGACGGACTTAAATCACGCAATGATCTAGTAGATCTTCAAATCAGATCGGAACTTCATCCAGTGGATAGTGGCAAAGGGAAGCCTCACCTCCCCCAGCTAGCTACAACTTGTCAGTTGAGGAGAGAACAAAGATTTGCAAATGTTTGCGTGGGGTCAAAGTGCCCACAGGTTTCTCATCCAATATCAGCAAACTAGTCAGGATGAAGGACTTGTCTCTATTTGGCTACAACTCTCATGACTGCCATGTGATGATGACGGTGTTCCTCCCATTTGCGGTAAGAGCCCTCGAAACAGAGCATGTCAAAGTTGTCATCACACGCTTGTGTTACTTTTTCAATGCGGTTTCACAAAAAGTAATAGCTTTAGAAGACTTGGACTATCTAAAGGCATACATCATTGAGACTATGTGCAAGCTTGAAATGTGTTTTCCTCCATCACTTTTTGATATGCAAGTACACCTAATCATACATCTCGTGGATCAGATAAAAATATTAGGGTCACTATATTTACATCATATGTTTCAGTTGGAGCGATACCTGGGAGTATTAAAAGGTTATGTGCGAAATCGCGCTCACCCAGAGGGTTCAATCATGGAGGGATACACTACAGAAAAAGTGATTGAGAGCTGTATAGATTACATCAGTGACGGAATAATGATAGGTGTGCCTGTACCTAAACATGAGGGTAAACTATGTGGGAGATGGAGAATGGGCAGAAAAACTTTTCGCGTTGAGGATTACAAACTAGTACAATGTGCTCATCGTAGTCTACTACAACATCTCACGATAGCCGAGCCTTACATAGAGGAACACCTGGATGAGCTTCGTAAAGAAAATCAGAACCACATAGAGGACTGGATCATGAGGGAGCACAAACATCGTTTCAACGAATGGTTAATGGACAAAAACATCCCATTCGGGGACTCTTTGGAAGAGAAAACAATGAAGAATTTGGCTTCTTGGCCATCGTGTTTTGTGACATCATGGCAAGCATATGACATCAATGGGTACACATTCTACACTAAATCAAAAGACATGAAAAGTGTTGCACAAAATAGCGGCGTTCGTATCGATGCTTTTGACCTAAAGGGCAGAAGACCACATATTTTGGATTCATAGAGGAAATATGGGAACTTGATTATGGCCCAAGCATGAAAATATCCTTATTTAAGTGCCAATGGGTACAACATCCCGTGGGGGTGACAGTGGATAACTACGGACTCATACTGGTAGACTTAAAGAAAGTAAGATATAAAGATGATCCGTGGGTTCTCGCCGAATGTGTTGCACAAGTGTTCTATGTACTCGATCCAGCAGATGAGAAGATGCATGTAGTTATTTCTGGAAAGCAAAAAATTGTTGGAGTGGAGAATGTGGGAGACGGAGATGAGGAATACAATAAGTATGAAGAGATGTTCATCTTTAACGGTCCAGAGAGAATCAAGCGTGTGGAAAAGAAAATTGATAAGAACTTAAAGCCATACATGCAGAAAAATGGTAGTTCATGCAAAATTGTATGAATCAAATTGAATTTATTAGCATGTATGATCGACTATGTATTGTGGTTGCCAATTAATTTAAAATCTCGCTAGTTATCTATGTGTGTTATTAAAATTTATTTAAATTGTATTTGCATATTTTTGTTAAAAATTAAAATATTAATATGGTAATCAAATCACAATCACAGGCGGTTTTTTCAATACGGACCGTTTGTGAAACGAATCGAGCACCACAAGCGGTCCGAAACAAAAACCGCTTGTGATACTAATACGTCACAGGCGATCCGAATAATCTGGGACATTCCATACGGTTTTCTATCTGAACCGCCTATGATGTAAAAAGGCTACCGCTTATATAGAGCTAAATTGTACTAGTGGTCGCTTCTGCAAGCCGGCGGGGCCCGGGACCCTCGCGCTACAAGTTTTCGCTCGAGGAGCCAGGCGCTGCGGCTGCAAACAGTGCTGTGCCGCGTCTTCCTACTCGATCTGACTCGTCGCTGCAGTGCCGCCTTCGCTTTTGCGGCGACGGATCAACGATACCGCGGACTGAACATGTAATTTTAAGTACCGATTGAGTTAGAAATTAGAATTGAACATGTCATTCCCTCAGGTACACCTTGAGAAGTTACACTGCTACAAGAGAAATGATTTCACAACCCTATCAATTAAGTACCGATTGAGTTAGAAATTAGAATTGATACTAACTCAAACATCACTGCCAGTTCTATTGCTACCTCAGCAGGAGCATTAGTATCGATTGGTGGATCTAATTTTCCTTCTTAATTTGGTACTGATTGTATTCATGAACCGGTACTAATCTCTCAATCATAAATTACTATAGGATAGTGACTTCAACCAATACTAAAGAAGGAACAATAATTGTATTAATTGGGTCCAGCAATCGATACTGATACTCCAGTTCATTATTTAATGGCTTCTTTCTCTAATGTCTTGAACATAGAGGAGTCATGTTCATGCTCTATTCATAGCCATTCTTAGGGATACGTTATCAAAAAATTGAAGATATTCTATTGAAGGTCGCACTTATCCAATTATCAAAAAAGGTTAGCAAATTGATCATCTCATTTTGTATGGTAACAAAGTCTTATTGTCTTTTTAAAATTTTGAAATTAGTTGGTTTGTATTTAGTTGCAAATTGGTATATGTGTGACCTATTTTTTTACAAAAACATTTTTGAAGTCTTCAAGCACATATTTATTGAGAAGGTTTAGCAATTTGATACTCTTACCTCGTAGGGTTACAAAGTTTTCTTGGTCTTTTGAAAATTTTGAATTAGAAGGTTTTCCTTTAATTTGATGCAAATAGATATATGTGTGAACTTTATGCTCCATATATTTTTATATATTGTATTTGTGTTATAGAATTATTATTCTGTTGAAAGCTTTAGAGAAAATGTAAGTTAATGAATTTCATAAGCGATTTAAAATGTTATTACATGTAGTTGTCTACAGATGTTTAAATTTCATAAAATCTTATAATATTTGAGTTATAATTTAGACTATATTTCATAGGGGGCTGTTAAATTTTTTCCAAGAGATTATTGAAGATTTCATTTATCCAATTATGAAAAAGTTGGAAACTTGATCCTTCTAAAGGTTTGATATTTTCCTTTGAGAAAGAAATATTTTGTACAATTTATGTATGTTCTATAATTTTTGTTTTAAATTTGCTGACAACCTAAACACTTAAGAGAAAATATAAGGCGATTGGATTACCATAGGATTGATTTGATGCACACATGCGTGTTAATCTAGTTGTCTATAATATTTATTGTTTATAGATCTTTATATCATTTAAGATAATGATGTATATAGGCGCTACATTTTTTAAGGAATGGGCTATCAAACGTATTCCAAGAGATTATTGAATATTAATTTTATTACAAGTAAAATAACCTTGTGATATTTAACTATACATAATATCAAACTATAAGTGATACATTTTACAAAATAATGTACATGGATTGATACTGGATGTATAATGCAGATTGGCGGTCCAAATAATTTATTAATGGCATGGATGAATTTCTTCATATGGCTGACAGATAGATGATGTTGGTTTTCATATGTTATCTATGTAGAGCTTACAAGAACGAGAAGAAATACTCTTCATCATGTTCTATTCACATGCACTTGTTGTAAAGTAGGTTAATGCCTAGCTAAATATGTTGGACCAAGTACCGAGAAAATGGGTTATTGGACCAAGTACGGAGAAAAAGGTTATCCAAAAAGATGTTGAATAAGTGGATGATGACACTATTTTAGACTATACTCACTATGGTTTGTTTATAGATTCTATAATGGGTGATGCTAATGAGGTAGAAGGTATTAATGCCTTAGCTCAAATATTGCATAGTGGAGTGAAAGATTGTGAAAACGTGAAGGTCAAAAAGAAGTTAGAGTGCATGTTGGAGAACTACAGAACACCATTGTACTCGAATTTTAAATAGGAGCATAAGAAGTTTTGAAAGTCGTCTAAAGGGGATGAATAGGCGACACCTAAAAATTATAAACTTTGAACACAAACTTCGCCTGGGGTTAGGATTAGAAATGAATAATGAAGAAATCGGAGTGCAGAAGAGAGTTCTTCTTGCTATGAGTTGCTCAATCAATGTGGATAACTTTGGGAGCTAACTCAAAAATATTGTTAGAAAGAGAACTTAGAGAGAGGGGAGAGGAGGAATCAAATCGTAATGTAATAATCAACACAGATGAACACAAAGATTTGTTTCCCAATGTTCAGTTCCACAGAACCTACTCCCCATTGACGAGGCCACGTAGGCCGGGTCTCTTTCAACACTTGCCCTCTCTCAAACGGTCACTTAGACTAGTTGAGTGCTTCTTCTTAATCTCGAGGGTCACTTAGACCCGCAAGGATCACCACACAATTAGGTGTCTCTTGCTAGCTTTGCAAGTCACTTGATATTTTAGAAGGAGATGAAGAAAGCACGATTAAGAAAGCCAAGCAACAAGAAAAACACAAGATCACACTCTCTCTTGACCTTCCAAGACACTAATCACTAATGATCACTAGTCACAATTATGACACTTGGAAAAGTTTGGAATCTTTGAATGTGTCTTGGAATGAAGTGCTTGCTCTTGTATTGAATGAGAATGAATGTGATGCTTGGATGTAGTGAATGTAGGTGGTTAGGTTATATTTATAGCCACCAACCACTTCCTAGCCGTTGCCCATTTTCTATCAACCGCGAACGGTCTGCACTCCTGGTCCGGACGATCCGCCCCTGCATATCAACGGTTGAAATCGCAATGGTCAACAATAACGGCTATATTAACGGCTACAAGTGCATCAAATGCGTCGTTAGATGTCAGATAAAGAAGTCACGGATGGCCAAGCCGTGCACCCTAGACGGTCCGCGAGGACACTAAAAATGAATTTTACGGAAGCCATCACCTTCGGGTTTCTCTAGTTTTCAATGGGCGGACGGTCCATGCCTAGGGCTGGACGGTCCGAGCTTGGTCTCGGACATCGCTATCTTCTCCTTCGGACTGTCCGTAGTGTAAATGCGAGTTTTTCATAGTTTCTATCTGAGGCACACCTTGGTGTCGCAGATGGTTCACCGGAAGGGCCCAGGCGGTCCATGCACAGGTGAATTCTTCAAAAAGGTTCTCCTGTCCGGAATAATCTACGGTATTCCAGACAGTCGACTTAGAATTGAGATAGATGAACTTATGCACATAAGAATTCATCAACTAGGCAAATTAGTTAGTCCATAAGATTTGTGATGGTCGTCAAGCACCAAAATGGTTAAGGACATTTCCCTTTCAAGTTTTGTATCATTGTTGGAATTCTTGCAGAGGAAGGTGGAAAATGGTATGTCTGATAAACGTTTAAATGATTTATTAAAACTCATGAAGAAGATGCTTCTAGATGGTAACAAATTTTATGCTACAACATATAAAGCAAAAGAGGTTGTTTGTCGTATAGGTTTAGAAGTGCAAATGTTATAGGCATGTTGTAACACCCTGAATTTGGGGTACAAGATTTCTTCTCTAATATCCACCAAATTTAGGTGTTACCATTCTTCTTCTCTCTCCCCATTCCTTTTTCTCTTTCCAGTTGTAGAGGAGTGGTTATTTTATTTGGAAATGTAATTATACTCTAGTAGGAAAAACTCCAAGGGAGTATGAAATGTTGCATCGTGCTGAACCCCAAACTTTATTTTTGTGTGATGCATATGCTTGAGATGTGTTTTTTTATTTTGTCGACTCATTTGCATTTGGATTCAAAAGAGGGAATAAAATAAAAGAAGTGGAAATTCAGAAATTAAAGAAAAAGGGAAACAAGCCTAGGAAACCTATCCCCTCGGTCGACCGAGACGCCAGGGAGCCGTCGGGGACCTTCCCCGTTCTCATGCACGCGCGACCGGAGGAGGAAGGCGACCCTGACGGCTGGACCCCGCTTGGAAGACTCCTCGTGCCGGTCCAACCTTTTCCCCTATCTGAGTCGCTGACGCCCAGCCCCACTTAGCAGCCACGCCAGCCCCTCCCTTTCCTTTTCTAGGTTGCCGACAGGCGGACCCCACCTATCGGCACAGCCTCGCTTGGGTCAATGGATGCTGGGCCCAACCGGCCAATCTCCACGCCATCACCTGAGCCGCTGACCATTGGCCCCCAACTGTGGGTCGCACGCACGCTCGCCCCCGTTGGTTCTAATCTCGACTGTGGATCCTGATACCCCTTCACTCGCCTTTTTTGTGAAAGAGCCCCTCAGTTTCCCAAGAATAGAACTTGTCATCCTAGGTTATTTTACCCTGGTCCCTGGAACCTTGCAGTTAGGCCCTTGGGTCTTTATTTAATCAGAGAATTGTGTTTAATAAGGGTTTTAAATTCCAAAACTTCCAAAATTCATAACTTTGTCATATGAACTCCAAATTAGGTGCTTCAAATTGCAAAATGTTCATCATGTTTTTGTCTACCTATTAAAATAATATTCATCTACTGTTTTCATATTCCAATTTATAGTAGATCTCTAGTTTCGAGTTGATGCTATTGGAACCTTAATAGAAATAAAATAAAGGTAGGAACCTCTAATAAATATTCAAATCCCTTAAGTTTCTAGACCTAACACTACCTAATGAGTAATCCCATCCCTAAACTAACTATATTTGAACAAGTGTTGTAACAAGATAGACATGCTTAGAGAATAATAAACCACCTGGCATAGTGATCTACCCCAAACTTAGGAAACACCTTATTGTCTTTACCTTTCTATTGAACCTGTCTTTACTCTGTTGCATATGTTTCATGTATTGTTGTTTTGTGATTCCCCAAGTTGGTTGAATGAATGATTGCTTTACGTAGACAATGAGCAGTCTAGGATCCTCGAGGGAGTTACAGAAAAAGTCCCTGAGCAGCAACTTGGTGAAGGCAAGTGTCCTTTGACTCATTATATCCTACTTACTTTATAATTCATTATCCCACATACCATGATCAACCTAAGGATTGACTAGTTTTTTGTCTATCCTGTCCTTGATTACCCTTTTTAGGATTTGGCTATTATGATTAATATCATGATAGTGCTTTACTTTAATCAATGAACATGATGATAATACTTTATGATACGATGATGTTATTTTAGATATAATGATGAACTTGTGGCACCAAAGGGGACTCAGGCTGTTTCTCGAGTACCTCTCCATGTGACCTATTCGTTGGATGACCACCCGTGAAAACAGTACAACAATGAGGGTGGTATGGGACACCCTTAGCTGTCTAATTAGAGGAACTTGAGGTGTAGTCTGCTTCACCGTTGTGCCATCAATGGGGTTTGGGCACATTACTTTCTCTGCCGAGGCTGGGTGCCGAGGTTCTTTAGGTTTTTCTTTTGTTAGTCACCCCTCTAATGGGGAGAGGTACTATGTTTATCAAACTGGAGAAACCTAACTGGCAGCTATGACCTCTAGGGAATCTTCATAAAAGCTACGTAGTGAAACCATGCTGACTCACCTTGGGACTATTTAAAGGGTTTGTACAACCCGAGGAAAAAAGGGATCACAGCTCGTGGATAAAGTGTGTGACCTCTATAGAGGGTTAGAAACTGGTATATCAGCCGTACTCACGGTTATGAGCAGCCATGGGAGCTTCTTTGATTAGAGATATTCTAGATACCTTTATGATGATGGTTTAATGATGATGTATATAAGTATGGATTCTTGTATTTCCTCTCTGAGGGAGTACCTTTTGGGATAATAACTTGGAGTATTGCTAAAATTTGGCTTCTACTAATAATAAGTACCCGACAAACTAAAAGAAACTGCTTTAAGCCTCACCCCACATACAACTAGGCACGTTAGCCAAACGGGACATTTGCTTAGTACGTTGATGTGTACTCACCCTTGCTTAAACACTAAAACACCAGGTTGTCCCTATTACAACCCCTGCTCAGGAGAAGATGAAGTCCATGCGGAGGACTTTCAGAAGTTTCAGGAATTCGATGAGTTTCTAGAGTACATTAGCGGCAAACCCCCAGTCAGCTACCTGTGAAGGCCTTGTCATTTGTAATACCCAATTTGTAATTTGTAAGAAATAATCTAAAAGGAGAAACAATTTCACATTATATGTGTGGGTTGAACCTACTTATCATTTCATGTGAACACCATATTTAAAAAAAACAAATAATTAATAAAAAGGTATGCCACCAAATTATGCATCATGCTGGGATTTTATTTTGTGTGCATTTTGTGACAATATAAAAACAGTGTGACAAGAAATATATTAAAGTCCAAAGTGGAATTTGATATCTAAAAGAAATCCTAGAAATTAGAAAAGAGAAGAAAATAAATATTATGTAGAGAAAAATAAGTAAATAATGGATATATAGAATAAAATAAACCATGTATAACAAATTGGAGTTTTGTTTGAGTACTTAAATATACTTTAAATTTGAACCTTGTTTGCACTTAAATTCAAGATTTGAATTTGAATTCAAAGTGGAAATACAAAATATGAAAGAAAAGAAATAGGAAGAAGAAAAGAAAAAGACTTGTTTGGTGCTTTGGGCTCAAATCACAGAACCGGCCCACTTGCCCTCATTCCCCTCGGCCCAGCTGCCGCGTACACAGCCTCCCTCTCGTCTAGAGTCACTGACACAACGGGCCCGTGCATCAGCCTCACTGCAAACCGGGCCCACACGCCATTCACACACGGTCAGCGCGGGCATTCTCTGGAGGCTGGCAACCGGGCCCCACTCGTCATGCTTATCCCCCTCCTCAACAAACTGCTCGGCGTCCCGGGATTTTTGAGCTCCACGGCTCAACCACCCGCGCGAAGTCTGTGCGCCAGTAGGGTCGGATTTCCGTTGCAACTAACGCGCGGAGCCATTGCGCCAACTCTGGGATAAAGAGACCTCACTCGCCCCTTTACCTATTCATCCCTTTGTCGTCCCACTCATACCGCGGTCATGGGCAAAAGCATGGGCGCCATTGCTGCTGGACAAGGTTCCGCCGCCGTGGAACTCGCCCATGCTATCGCTCGAGGCCTCAGCGTAGACTCTGGGTGCTTCGTATAGTCACTGGGGTTGCGCCCGTGGCCGAGACAAGGAGGTTCGGCCACCGTGACAATCCCAATTGCTCGTCCGTGTTCTTGTTGACGCATCCGAAACCATTGTGCTCGTGGGCAGCTCACGGCTCCATCTTCACCCAGGTAAATAGCGCTCCAATACTCTACCCATGTCAGTAGCTTCGTGTTGGACCATCCGGGGTTGCGAATGGGGCACCAGGGCACCGTGTCGTATGTCTCCGGTGGGACCTCCGCCGTGGGTGGCGGCGGCGCCGCCGCCTGGACTCCCTTGGGTTGGGTTGGATAACCGTGGGCTGTTCGATCAGTCATCAACGGCCGTGATCACATCTCGCGTACCGTTTTCGTTGGATAGAATCGGGGCCGTAGGATCTTCAGGGACGGTTGCGATTAGATCTGGTGTCATCCCTGCGTCGGTTGATCTGAACCGGAGATCGGGGGATGGACGGTCGGCGTTAGTGTCCAGTTATTTAAAATCTGGGCCATCGATCTCTCGTTGGATGGCTCGAATTGTGTACCGGTTCGCTAGGGACCCAATCTAATCCTAGCCCTTGATCTTAGATCGTGCGGCCAGAATTTACTAATACCCCTTCAGCCGCGACACAATTGCAAAGGAGCCCTCGTCCTTTTTGTGAATCAACCCGCAAGACTCCTCGGGTTGGGCTGAGTCTTGGGTCCTTTTGCGCTCTAGCCCCTAGGGTTTCTGATAATAATGCGTCGAGTCCACAGACCAATAAAAATAGAAAATTAAGTATAGAAAATGATTTTTTTAATACAAAAACAATACTAGAAACTTGTATAATTCATATATAATTCATTTTAGCTCCAAATTGAGTCATTCCAGTTGTAATAATTTTGTATTAATATTTTCTACCAACTAGTAGTACTGTTTAGCCGTGAAACTTGAATTTAAAATAATTCATTTGGATTAGTCTATTCTAAGCACTAAATAGTTTCCGAAATTCATAACTTGGTAACCGCAACTCCGAATTTAGTGGTTCTTGTTTCTACGATCTCGTAACGTCGCATAGATTATATTATTCAGTTTGTATTTATGTTTGGTGTGATGTTAATTTTATCTATACCATGTTTGTTTGTATTGCTACGACTAGCGCGAGGACACGTGTCATCTGAAAAGCAAGTTGGTACCTGGATTCTCAAGTGCCAGGCAAGTTGTGCCCTTGATCACTTACTTTTCCCAGCCATGTTCTTATTAATTTTAATGATCTGCATAGGTTAATTTTGATGGGAGCCTTTATGTTACCCCAGTTTTGATTACCTCTATACCTTGTTCACCCCTGAAATATTTTTGGGTAGTACTTGCTATTGCTTTATGTGGATTGGGTATGGAGATACACCATTTATGATTATTCTGTTATTATCTTGTTATTATTACTGTTCATGTTAAGATCATTAAATTAATGGGAACATGGAGCGACCACCCGGGAAAACAGTGCTACCACAAGGGTATAATGGGACGCCCTTGGCTGATTAACTAGGAAAGCTAGTGGAGGTCTTCCTTACCCGAAAGGGGCAAGGGTAGTAGGGGAGTGGTCAGTGTAGGGAGGTCCTTGGGTTGATTTTGCTGCGATGGCGGTCAGGCAAGAACCCTGCATTGGAACTTCCTATAAACTGTAGCGGGTAGTCTGAAGCTAGTGGAACTTTGTAAAGGCCTCGTAGTGTTACCCTGCCTCGCCTCCTCGGTAGAGGTGTATGGGATTGGCCATCTCTTGGCAGATGGGTAACATGACTTGTGGGTAAAGATGCGCAACCTCTGCAGAGTGTAAAACTGGTATACTAGCCGTGCTCACGGTCATGAGCGGCTCGGACCCTCACATGATTAATTATGGAACTTAAATTCAATTTGACATTTGCATCGCATTTGGGATTATTTTACTACTACTTTTCTTTATTATTATTAAGGTTTGGTATTTACTTACACTTAGTAATTGCTAATAAAATTTTGACCAACTTATAAAAGCAATGCTCAGCTTCAGCCTTTATTCCATTGATCAGCCTTACACTTCATGAACTCCCACCTTTGGTGAGTTCATGCCACATTATTCCCCACAACTTGTTGAGCGATGAACGTATGTGAGCTCACTCTTGCTATCTCACACCCCCCCACAGGAGAAGAACAGGTGGTTCAGGAGGAGCCATAAGGCGAGGAGTTTGATCTGATCTAGGTGGCGTTTCTCAGTTGACATTGGCGCCGACGATCCTTAGTTCGTTTTATATTTATCTTTATTTTGTAATAAGTCTTCCGCTATGTAATAAATACTCTGATGTTTTATGACATTTATTTCTATACACTCTGTTAATATATATGTTGTCTTCTTGGCGCATGTATGAGATGCACCCGGCTTTGTCCTTTAAAACCGGGTGTTACATCATTATTGTGTTTCGCTTTATCACTTTGATTACTGTTTAAGTTAATGACTATGTGGATGTCTCAGACATCGTGATGTAATGAAGTACTACCTCTTTATGTTATTATTCGAGCATTGTGTGATGATGTTCAGTTATGTAATCATTGTGTAAGTGAGTTTCTGATTCTGGGACATACATGGTTCGCATTCGGTTTGCCTTCCAAAACCGGGTGTGACATAAGCCTAATGACTATATCTTGTACCTTGCTCACAATTACAAGAAATTAGTACCATGTTCGATCTACAGAGCATCATGGTATGAGGTAAAACAAAATCAACCTTGTGATGTTCATGGAAAACCTAGAAGAGAGCCCCTACTAAGGTCATGTGGTACTTCCCTATAATACCATGTTTAAAGTGTTTGTTTCTATTGGTCACTTGTTCTATAGTATGTATGAGTATTAATAGAATCTGCTTTACATTGATACCTTCGGCTTGCTCGGAGCTGTTGACGTGAGAGTGATTACAATTCAGCGTGAACAGTACGGTGCTATTGTTCATCTATTTATAGGCACATGACACAGCCTAGGTAAAAGTACAATTTTGTCCCTGACATTTACTTATGACCATAACATAAATCATTAAGGACTAGCTAGTTTTTTTCCCTTCTGGCCAGCATCATGTTCAGTCTTCATCACCATTATAAATCGCAGCTTTTACTCTTTGGCTATAGCTTTGGTGTTCATTCTTATCATCTTCGGATCATATCTTCACCTCATATGCCTTTATTATGGGAAAAACTTCCATCCTGAAGCCGAAGCTCCCTGTAATAATCTATATCATGTTGAAAACAAATGGTTAATCATGTTTTTGAGGACCTTTGGAAGAGTAACGCCCCCAACAGTAGCCCCTCACGGTATTAATTTTTTTCTTTGAAACAAATTCTGACTGCAACGTGAACGAAGACCTTTAGCCGAAGGTCCAAAAAACACCTTCCCTTCGCTAGAATAGCGAATCATTCTGAACCATGGGGCCCACTTCGTTGTGGGGCTCTGAGTATATATATATAAGGTTGTGTCGAGAATATTTTTCATGCCATCTAGCTGTTTGCGCTGTGTTTGCCATTCTAACCTTCTTCTATTTTGCGTGCTCGATTGACTTTTGAGTTTTGGCATCTGCCACAACAACCATCACCTGAATGGCTGAGGAGAAGAAGATTATAAACCCCACAATGTCTGGGTTTTACGAAGCTTTGGAGAAGACCAGCACAGAAAAGATCACCAATGAGATGCTAGCTGGGTTGTCTGAGGATTCCAGTGATAGCGACAGTTTTGACGTGGAGAGTGGGAATGAAGATGTCGAAGATCGACCATGGAGGCTGGGCCATGTTGTTTTTGGGAAGTAAATTGTCAAACAAGGGCAAATTGAAATGATGAAAGGCAAATATTTTCATGATGTTTCCATAGTGAGGGCTGGGGGAGAAAGCATCGTTCCCCTTCTTGAATCTGGTGAGGTGGTGGTCTTCAAGAGCTTTATGAAAGCTAGGCTTCACTTTCCACTCCACAAGATGCTGGTTGAGGTTTTGAAGACATTCGAGATATACCTTCATTAACTTACCCCCCAAGCTCTTATTAATGTGGGGGTTTTTATATGGGCCATGAGGAGTCAGGGACTGGAGCCGGATGTTAGGTGCTTCTACAACATTCACGAGTTATCTTACCAAACAAAGGCGACCGGAAAAGAACAATATCGTAACAACTTCGACTGTTACAGCTTCGTGCCCCGCTCTGAGGCAAATTACCCTGTGCCTACATTTCAGAAGAAGTGGTCGGGCTCTTGGATGAAGCAATGTTTTACGTGAAGAATGACCTCAATCAGAGGGAGGATGTGAGGGGCGTCATTCAACGTCCCATATGGTCACGTTTCGGCATTAGGAGGCCATCAATCGCAATTGGGAATGAAGTGCAAGCGTGCCTAATGGCCTTCTACACCATATGTACCTACATTGGTACCAGGCTTTAGTTCAAGAACACATCACTTTCAAAGTATGGCCTCTTGCAAATGAATGGGAAATGCCGAAGGAAGCTACCTGTTGGGGACTTGTTCTCAAATGATATGAGTCAAGAACAAGGCAACACAGATAATGTTAAACGTTAAAGTCCTTCGACCTTCGAAGCATTATATCCCTTTGAGAGATAATGATTTTCGGACGAAGGTTGTGAAGGACGTACCTTCGTCAAAGCAACATATAAACGAGGAAAGAAACATATGGGATATAAAAGACAATACCAACAGTTATTTATTACCATCAACTCATTTCTATTTTATTATTAAGGAAAAATAGAAATAATAACAAATTACAAAAGTACCTTCGGCTTGAAAGAAGGTAAAAGTACAAGCGTGACGCAAAAGCAAATGCCTAGTCAGCGTGAACAGTACGGGAGCACTGTTCATCTATTTATAGGCACGGGACACAACCCATGTAAAATTACACTCATGCCCTTTACATTTGCTAATAACTCTATAATAGTCCATCGGGGTCTAAATAGCCTTTTCCCTTTTAAGTCGGTTCCCTTTTCTGTTATCATGCCGAAGCTCCCCTGCGCATAGCTTCGGCTCTATGCCATCCTTCATATTCTTTGTGCTTCTTCACACTGTAGTTTTGACCTAAGTCCGAAGGTACCTGTTCATGTATCATACTTCCAGAAACATTGTTAAATCATATTTTTGAGGACCTTCGGAAGCCAAAGGCCCCCAACAGTAGTCCCTCGCAATATTAATTTGTTAGAATGATAAATTTAGATTGCGATATGGACGAAGGCCTTAAGCCGAAGGTCCAAAAAAACACATTCCCTTTGCTAGAATAGCATCAGTCAATGACAAGCGGGGCCCTCCCACTTGCAACGCACTGGGCGTATAAATAAGAGCACACCGCGAGCACAGCTGGCACGGTTTCTTGCCATCTGCTCTTGCTTACTCAACTTTTAGCTCTTTTGCGCACTAACACTTGTTTGGCTTTTTAAGTTTTTTAAGCTTCGGCTTTGAGAGCAGTTTTTAGCATTTCCAAAGATGTATGAAGATAAAAAAGTTGTTGCTGAAACAAAGCTGAGCCTTTCTGAGGAGAAGAATCTTGGCTTTCTTGAGTCAATAGCAAAGACGAATATGGATAAGATTACAAGGGAGATTTTAGAAGGTTTATCTGAAGACACTGGTGATAGTGACAGTTATGATGTGGAAAGCGACGGGGAAGACTCCGAAGATCGACCCTAGCGACCAAGCCATGTAGTTTTTGGAAAATCAACTATTAAACAGAGCCATCTTGACAATATGAGGGGGAGATATTTTCAGAATATGTCTATTGTGAGAGCTGACAACGTAGAGAAGACTTGTCCTACTCCCGAAGAAAATGAAGTCGTGATCTTCCGAAGCTTTTTGAAGGCTGGGCTTCGATTCCCTCTAAGCAGTTTCGTGGTTGAGGTTTTGAAGATATTCAGATTTTTCTTCACCAGATTACTCCCGAAGCCATTATAAGGATGGGAGTCTTCGTGTGGGCTGTGAGAAGTCAGGGCTTGGAGCCAAATGCTAAAAGTTTCTGTAGCATGCATGAACTTTTGTATGAGACGAAGCCCTAGGGTAAGGAGCAGTATCACAACAACTTTGGCTGCTATGGCTTCGTTGCCCGCTCTGGGTCAAGCTGCCCTGTGCCGACCTTCCGGAAGCGATGGCCCGGGGATTGGATAAAGGAATGGTTCTATGTGAAAAATGATTTAAAGGCACGAGAGGATATTAAGGAGATTATCATGCGCCCTATCTGGCAACGCTTCGGCCTCTGGAAGCCAAAGGTGGAAATTGATAAAGCAGCCGAAGAATGCCGAAAGGCCTTCGACATAGTTTGCTCCTTCATCGGGACAAGGGACTTAGTTCAAGAGCATGTGGCCTATAGGATTTGGCCATTGGTAGCCAACTGGGAGATGCCAATGGAAACCATCAACAACCCCCATGAAGGTGGTTTGGTTCGACTAAAATACACCTTCAGATTTGGATATCAGTTTGACGAGCCAAACGATGATTGGGTGAAGAGTGTCGAAGCTACAAGTGATGAACTGTTTGGGCCGTACTCGAAAACAGAAGATAATGCACTATCAGCGGCCTTCGGAAGCCAGAAAAAGAAGAGGCTCAACAGAGTTTTCGATGCTATTGGGTTCATGTATCCTGACTACCGCTACCCGTTACGGGGGCAAAAAAGAAAAGGTGCAACTTCCGGTAAAGATGATGCTTCAGCTGCTCCAAGCGAGCCTGCGCCGAAGAGGAAAAAGGTGAAGGTCCTTACTCACCGACCGCGCTTTATTGAACCGGCCACAGTTCCCGAGTTTGTCGGTGAGACCTCTTCGGCTACTGAAGCCAAAGAACCTGCGCTTGCGTAGAAAACTGAAGAGCTGACTGCAACGCCGAAAGTTGAAAAAATTGAAGAACCGAGAGCTGAAGGGACAATAACATCAGAAATTTTAAGTCCTTCGGCAGGAGTTGAAGTGCCAAAAACCCAGAAAGGTCTAGCAGTGACCCCCAAAAGAAAAAGGATGGTTAATGTTCTAGATGTACTGGAGACAATAAAGTCTTCAAGGTCTACTCCGAGGAAAATTGCCGAAGCTCCAAAATCGCAAATTGAGACAACAGCCTCTGAAGCCGAAGCTACACAGCGCCAGGCTGAGACCGAAGCTGGGCCTTCAGAGCCCGCCAAGGAGAAATCCTTGAAAACCAGAGAAAAAGAAACAGAAGCGGCAGAGCAAATTTTGGCTGAAAAACTGCCACTGCCACCCCCGAAGCATTTTCCGAAGCTCTCAATTATATTTTACGACATGCTTCGGGGAAAAAATTGACTGAAAAAGAAAAGCGAGAAGCTCAGTTCTATGCTCAAAAATTGAAATATTCGAAGGGGGCATTGATTTTCAACGGCAGCGGAGAAGAAGACTTCTTGTATTGTCTCCCAGACAGCAAGGAGATTTCTGTCTGCCGGGAGATGAGCAAAAGCTTCGGATTCCCGACACTAGAGGACGGACTCTCGGTGTTATCAAAAGATGAATTAGCCGACAGCTTAGCATACTATAGCTTAAAGGTGAGAAAATGAATTTTACTAAAAAACAAAATTTTTCCATTTGCTTATACTTAATACTGTATTCTTTTTCAGGGCCTTATTCTTAGCAACGCCCTTAGGGCACAAAAAGCGCTGAAGACGAGGGATGTACCATGGCCTTAAACAACCTTCGTTCCGAAGTAATCGAACTAAGGAACGAAGGTCTTGAGAAAGATAAAATATTAAACTCATTGCTAAATAAAATAAAAGAAGACGAAGCTACTTCCGAAGCCCAGGCTGAAGCCCAGAAGTGCGAAATTGAAGATCTTCAGAAATAGTTGGCTGAAGCGAAGTTAAAGTGTGCAATTGCCGAAGCTGACCGAGACGCCAGCAACTATTGGAAAAATTATTGGGAGAAAACAGTTGTAGAACTTCGGTCTTCAAAAGAGAAATGTTATGAAAGATCCATAGAGTGTGTGCAAAAAAAATCTAGCTTCGCCAATACTGGCGCATTCTCTAGCGAGGACAACTTCGTAAGGGCCGATCCTGAACGCCCAATTGATTGGATCAGCAACGAAGTTGAAGCCTTTGAAGAAATTTTGAGTGGTCGCGGGGATGTCTGCGCCTTCTCAGGTGCCAGGGGAATCGTGGCTATTTTGGAGAAACTAGGCTGTGACCACGTGAAAGCTTTGGCCGAAACCGAAGCTACCTTATCTATTGAAGATACAAAAGACCCCTCAGCCGAAGCAAGCTTAGTTGGCGGGAAATTCTTCACTGACATCTGGGAAAATGGCAGCCGAGAGATGGCGCATGATATAATAAAAAAGAGTGTAAAGATTCTCATGATGCAAAAGAAGCGACGAAGGCAGCTGAGAAAGCTGCGGAACTTGAAAGGCGGATAGGTATTGCTTAATTGCTTTTGACTTTGTGTTTTGTTTCTGTGACTTCAAACTTATTTTTGTTTTGTATCGCAGCTGAGCTATCTCCTCCCCCGGAGCCCTTTGAGCCAACGACCGACCCAGAAGCAAAGAGAGAGGAAGAAATCACTAAAATGGCCAAAGCTATTTTGGATGGAGCTATTTCTCAACTGTTAAACGAAGCTGCAGAAGTAGTATTAAAAGAAGAATAGCTGTTATTGTAAAAACATTTGGAATGTAATATTTGCTAAACAAAGTGTATAGTATTTTTATAATTTTGGATGTAATATATAAGCTGTTTATAACTCAATTCTTTACGATGCATGAAACTTTACATACATACCGTTTTTGAGCCTTCGGCGAAAAAAACACCTTCCCTTCTTTTCATGCTTCGTGAAGGATATCAATATTTCGTAAAAACATCCAATCTCCGTAAAAACGTTATGCTTCGTAAACAATAGATCTCCTTTTCATATTAGAGTTGACGAAGCGGTACTTCTTCAAAACTTATTTTGTGCCTTGGCACTGCTTCTTCGAAACAATCTCCGAAGATCAACATTGTATCCCCTTCTTGTGCCATTGATGCAATATGATGTATGATGTTATGCCATGCAAATGAAGTGATGATGTTATGCTATGCAAAATGATATTTGTGCCGAAGATACACACACATTACCATAGTAGAGCACACAATCTTTTTGTCGTTTATTTTTCGGCTTCACCGCTTATTTTTCGGTGTATCAGCGCTGACTTTTCGCTGTAAGCCTCCCTTAGGAGCTTCTTCGCCTTTTACTTCGGCGGTATTCGCGTTGACTTTTCGCGCTTCGCCTTATACTTCGGCGGAATCAGCGTTTATTTTTCGCTGTAAGCTCTGCATTCCCTTTGGAACGACTTTTGAGCAGAAAACTTACGCTGCGCTCCCTTAGGAACGACTTTTTGTAACTTTAGCAAACTTACACTGTGTTTCGTAGAACGACTTTTTTGTAGCTTCGGAGATACTTCCTGTAGCCCCGAGCTCTTAAGAACGAGTTTTCATGCTTCAGCAACTTTTTGGATTCTGTAAATCTGTGTATAAGATATATTTTCACTATGGCAAAAACGAAGCTGTTACAAGTGATTGAAAACGACAAGAAAAACTTAGGCTTTCAATGATTGTTCCTTATTAAAAAGAAAAATGATAACGAATGCAAGAACTATTTCAGCAGCAGGGTATCTTCTAGTAGATGTGCTTCGACTCTGGTACAGTACTGTTGACTGTGCGAGCTTCTGACTCCTCTCTGAAGTCTCGTTGCTGATGAGTGTGCTAGCTCCCTTCAGGCTGCTGGCCTTGTTGTATTGGTGGTGGAGGTGGAAGCTGTTGCCAAGATGCCTGAGATTGGCTTGCCGAAGCAACAGAAGCTGCAGAATGGTTACCCACATACTCTGGAATGTACGGTGAGTGGTACGAAGCAGTATGCATAACTTGCTTCGGCTGACTCTGTTGGGCTGCAGCTTCTGCTATCTCTTTTTGTTTCTGGATGGTGACATGGCACATCCTGGTGGTATGGCCCTTGTCCTCACCACAGAATATGCAATAAATTTTCCTGGGCTGATCCCCAAACCTTCCTCCGAAGCCCCTGGCGCCTCTGCCCCTTGGAGCTGGGGCCGAGGATAGCCTAATTGCTGCCCCGAAGCCTGGGAAGAATATTGCGGCCTCTGTTGCTGACTTCCCCTGTCATCATTCTGAGTGGAATGAATTGATCTGACATGCCTAGGGTGAACTCTCCCTCCGAAGCCCCTGGTTATTTCTAAGAACCTATAAGCTTCATCCCTTCTTTGACGAAAGTCATTATCAGCGCAGATGTATTCATCCATCTTCTGAAGCAATTTTTCCAAGGTCTGAGGGGGTTTCCTGGCGAAGTATTGGGCCGAAGGTCCTAGCCGAAGCCCCTTGATCATGGCCTCGATGACAATCTCATTGGGCACTGTTGGCGCTTGTGCCCTCAAACGCAAGAACCTTCGAACATACGCCTGAAGGTATTCCTCGTGATCCTGCGTGCACTAGAACAAAGCTTGAGTAGTAACCTGCTTCGTCTGAAACCCTTGGAAACTAGTGATCAACATGTCCTTCAGCTTCTGCCATGATGTGATTGTTCCTGGCCGAAGAGAGGAGTACCAGGTTTGTGCAACATTTTTGACTGCCATGACGAAGGATTTCTTCATGACTGCAGTGTTGCCACCATATGAAGATATGGTTGCTTCGTAGCTCATCAGAAATTGCTTCGGATCTGAGTGTCTGTCATACATGGGGAGCTGAGGTGGTTTGTAAGACGGGGGCCAAGGTGTAGCCTGCAGTTCTGCTGACAGAGTAGAAGCATCATCAAAGGCAAAATTTCCATGATGGAAATCCTCATACCAGTCATCTTCGTTGACGAAGCCCTCTTGGTGAAGCTCTTTGTGCTGGGGCCTTCGGTTTTGCTCATCTTGAGCAAGATGACGAACTTCTTCAGATGCTTCGTCTATCTGCCTTTGCAGGTCAGCCAGCCGAGCCATCTTTTCCTTCTTCCTTTGCACTTGCTGATGAAGCATCTCCATATTCCTGATCTCTTGGTCCAAGTCGTCCTCCTGAGGCGTTGGACTGGTGGCTTTCCTCTTCTGGGTTCGGGCCTCCCAAAGAGAAAGGGTGTCCTGGTTCGGGTCCAGTGGCTGCAGAGCGGCAGCCCCTATTGCTGAAGCTTTCTTTGGCAGCATGACGAAGGTCGATGCTTGCCGAAAGTGGTCGAAAAGGGTTCACCGGAGGTGGGCGGGAGGGCCCCGCTTGTCATTGACTGATGCTATTATAGCAAAGGGAAGGTGTTTTTTCAGACCTTCGGCTTAAGGCCTTCGTCCATATCGCAATCTGAATTTATCATTCTAACAAATTAATATTGCGAGGGGCTACTGTTGGGGGCCTTCGGCTTCCGAAGGTCCTCAAAAATATGATTTAATAATGTTTCTGGAAGTATGATACATGAACAGGTACCTTCGGACTTAGGTCAAAACTACAGTGTGAAGAAGCACAAGGAATACGAAGGATGGCGTAGAGTCGAAGCTATGCGCAGGGGAGCTTCGGCATGATAACAGAAAAGGGAACCAACTTAAAAGGGAAAAGGCTATTTAGACCCCGATGGACTATTATAGAGTTATTAGCAAATGTAAAGGGCATGAGAGTAATTTTACATGGGCTGTGTCCCGTGCCTATAAATAGATGAACAGTGCTCCCGTACTGTTCACGCTGACTGGGCATTTGCTTTTGCGTCACGCTTGTACTTTTACCTTCTTTCAAGCCGAAGGTACTTTTGTAATTTGTTATTATTTCTATTTTTCCTTAATAATCAAATAGAAATGAGTTGATGGTAATAAATAACTGTTGGTATTGTCTTTTATATCCCATATGTTTCTTTCCTCGTTTATATGTTGCTTTGACGAAGGTACGTCCTTCACAACCTTCGTCCGAAAATCATTATCTCTCAAAGGGATATAATGCTTCGAAGGACGAAGGACTTTAACGTTTAACATTATCTGTGTTGCCTTGTTCTTGACTCATAGCATTTGAGAACAAGTCCCCAACACTACCGTTGGCTCCAGTCAAGGTGGCTTGTTTTATCTCAAATGCACCTTCCTGTACAGAAGTCAATTTGATGAGCCACAATGATGATTGGCTAGATGCTATAGAGGCACCGAGTGACGAGCTACATGGAGCCAACTCGAGGACAGAAGACGAAGCTATGACAGTTGCCTTTGGTGCTCGAGGGAAAAGGAGGTTGAACAGGGTTTTCAATGTTACTGGGTTTGTCTACCCTGATTATTGTTTTCCTATCTGAAGGCAAGGGGAAAGAGGAAAGTTGCTGCTTCAACCTCTTCCAGTGCGCCGAAGGAAAAAAGGGCCAAGGTCTTAACATGTCGGCCGAAGCCTATTGGGGTGGCCAAAGTGCCGAAGCTTGTTGAAAGTTTAGAGGCTGCCTCGTTAGCCACAGAAACAACTCCTATGATGCCGATCGAAGCTAGTGCAGGCCCGGTAAAAGAGCTGGAATCAGAAAAGGCAGCAGAACAGCCAAAGGTGCTGAGCCCACCAGCCGTAATAGGGTTGCTGAAGCCATCAAGCATTACAACAGCAACTCCAAGGAAAAGAAGAATGGCTAGCGTTTTAGATGTTGTTTTGGAATCCGTGAAAGCACCAGTTTTTGCTTCTGCCGAAGCATCTGGTGAAACATCTGGCGACGCAAAAGAAGCAACTACTGCAAGTATGGCTACTGTTCTTGCTGAAGCCGGACCTTCGGAAGCCGCGCCATTCGGGCTGGTGGAAGAAAGTGTTCCTGAAAAATCTAAATCTCTTGCTCCCAAAGCTCCTCCTCATGGCAACTTGGAGTACATTGTTCGACACACTTCGGGAAAGCAGCTATCATTAGAACAAATTACTAAAGCAGAACACTATGCCAAGGACTTGAAATACCCCCGAGGGTCCTTGGTATACGGAGGGGAAGACGAAGATGACTTCCTGTACTGTCTGCCCGACAGTAAGGAGGTCAATGTTTGCCGCGAAATGATGAATAACATGGGATTTCCGAAGCTGGAGCTTGGTTTGTCTGCTATGTCAAAGGATCAGCTTGCGGACAACCTTGCTTACAATAGGTTGAAGGTTTGCACATTTTGGCTTCGAATTTGGTAGTTTTCGATCTATTATTTTTTTGGTAATTCTTACTTTTATTGTTTGTTCGCTCTTTTTTGCTTGGTAGGGTCTAATCCTCAGCAAGGCTCTAAAAGCTCAATAGGATGCAGAGGATGAGAGCTGTCAAATAGCTCTTGGAAACCTCAGATCGGATGTTATAACCTTGAGAAACGAAGCTCTCGCAAAAGACAGGATTTTGCTGTCTTTGGTTGAAAGGCTGAAGTCCAGCGAAGCTAAGTTATCTGCCCAAGCAGAAGCACACAAAGCTGTAGTGCTAGAGCTAGAAAAGAAAGTTGCCAAAGCAACTGAAAATTTTAATGTAGAGCTGACAAAGCATGAAATATGTGAAATCGAACAATCAAGTGCACAGAGAAATGTTGATGAGCTTTGTGCAGCTAAAGAAAAATGCTATGATGTGGCTATGGAATGCGCTAAGAATCTTAAGAACAGCTTTTCCAAAGTTGGTGCATTTTCTTCAGAGCAAAAATTCATCCGTGGTGATCCTAATGGAGTTATCCAATGGATTAACGGTGAGGCCGAAGCCTTCGAGGAGATTCTTAGTGACAGAGGGGATTTTTGTGCTTTTTGCCAGTGCACGTGGGGTCGCGTCCATTTTGGAAAAGGTTGACTGTGATCATGCCAAGGCTGTAGTTCAGCCAGATTTTGCCTTCTCTACCAATGATGTTAGAAACCCTTCGGCCGAAGCTACTACACTAGGCGGGAAGTTTTATTCCGAAGTATGGTTGAAGGGTGGTCGAGAAATAGCTAATGAGGCCATTAGAAAAAATGAGAAAGAGTCTCATGACGCCTTAGAAGAGGCTAAAAGAGTTGAAGAAGCTGCTGAACGGGCCAGACTTATATGTATATCCTTTATAGATTAGCTTCATAAATTTTTTGTAGCTTTGGTGCTAATAGATATTTGTGTTTTAGTGCAGCTGACCTCTCTCCCCCTCCCGAGCCATATGATCCTGAAACTGATCCTTTTGTGAAGGATGCGCTCGATATGATTAAGATTCCTAATGAGGCTATTGACGAAGCTGTCGATAAGCTGTTGAACGAAGCTATCGACAAAGTCCTAAAAGAAGACTGATGTTGTGTGTATTTGATAGTTTAGTTTCCTTGTATGTAGCTTCTATTTTTGTAAGAAACAATTATCAACTATTTGCATGTATGTTGATATAATATATTTCTTTGTGATGTGTGAAACCTTCGCACATACCATTTTTGAGCCGGCGGTGAAAAAAACACCTTCCCTTCTTTTCAAGCTTCAGAAAGAAATCTCTCTTCTTTGCCGAAGCAACTGTGTAGTTCTTGCTGAAGACGTTGCATAAGAATACCATTGTCGAAGGCATAAACTCTGTCTAACAGTACCTCTGTCATAAGCATGGATCATGCCTTTTTAATACGCTCTCTCATGAGTCTTTGTCGAAGCTGAAGGAGCAATTTTCCTTGTTTTTCCACTATATGTATTAGTGCAAAGTGATGCATGATGTGATGTCATGCAATATGATTTGATGTTATGATGCAAATGATGTTGATGCACAAAACATAAAAATAAGACTCTACATCCCTTTAGGAACGACTTTTGAGTCTCTTCACCTTTTACTTAGGTGGTATTTTAGCTCTGCATTCCCTTAGAAACGACTTTGGAGCTTAGCTCTACATCCCCTTAGGAACGACTTTGGAGCTTCTTCACCTTTTACTTAGGTGGTATTTTAGCTCTGCATCCCCTTAGAAACGACTTTGGAGCTTCTTCAACTTTTACTTAGGTGGTATTTTAGCTCTGCATCCCCTTAGGAACGACTTTGGAGCTTCTTCACCCTTCTTGTTACACTCGATGGTGTAACCACATATTTATTACAACAGGTTGAAGGTTAAACCTCCTTATAATGTCTTTTGGAAGGGAAATATAAAGACAGAAAAGTGAAAATACATTGAACTAGGAAACTTTGTGATCGAGCCCCTGTGTTGCTTTAGTAAATGTGTCTTGATTCGGGCACAGTGCTATTGACCACGCAAGCTTCGGACTCCTCTCGAGTGTCACACTGTTGTTGCACTTGGCGATGCCCTTCTTGTTGCTGGTTATGAGCCAAGATAGGTGCCAATGGTGGTGGTGGTAACTGGGCCCATGCAACTTGCTTGAGAATGACTTGCCAAAGCAACTGATGTACCTCATGGGCTCTCTTCTCTGAATCAAGTTGAGCATTCAAGGAAGAGTTCATGGTTTGGGCACCATCCAAGAATGCAGAAACCTAGTTTAGATCGGCTTGACTCTGAGCACACCTCTCCTCAGCGTCGGAACACTGTCGAGTCAGAGCTAGGAGAGTAATAGGAAAAGGTACATGGGGTAAGACGAAGGAGCAACAAACACCAAAAAAGTTATCAACCCGCTAACCGATGTTTGAGGCTTTCAGGTTATCTATCTGTTTCGGAAGCAGGAGAGGATTCCACTGCAGCATGGATTGAACCTGATTGGGGATAAGGGCACCGCATGACCTCAGTTGAGCTGACACAAAGCTCAGGGTATTTTGCAAATACAAGAATTAACAAAGGAGTCCTTTGTCGATGAAGGTAAAGCATGGTAAGGATCCGCTCACCTAAAGGTTAGGAAGGAACAAAGGAAATCCCAAAGCTGGAGGTGCCATCGAACGACGGGACACTAGTAGAAGCAATATTGAGAGTAGACTCGAGTCCTAGAGGAGGATTAGAACTCACGCCCAAGCCAATAGCATGTAGCGGATCCTCAACGCTCGGGTCACTGACCTCTAAAGTGGCTGGGCCAACAAGAGTAGTAGGAAGATCAAGGCTTGTCAACGTTGGCTCCTCAGACTGAACTGGTAGCGATCTGACATGAACGTCCATAGAAACAACCAAAGAGGAGTCGAGCTCAGGACCCTTGGGGGCTGGCTCATCCTCAGAAGCACCCTCGAGGGCTGGGTCACCCTAAGCAGCACCCTTGGGGACTGAATCACCCTCAGCAGTGCTTTTGGGGGTTGAATTATCCTCAATCGTACCCTCAGGAGCTAGATAACCCTTGCATGTAACATCAGGAACCAAGGTGTCCCCATGGATCAGGCTGCCCTCAAAGGTCGAAGAAGAATGGGAAACTGTCGGGGTTATTTCTTGCCCGACACGAATGCTAGCTGAGGGAATGTCATCCAGGACCTCTGCACGGATGACAACACTCCTGCAATATCAATCCTCTAAAGATGCAATAAAAGACCTTCTAGGATAATCTCCTGCAATATCAGGAAGTTCCAATAAAAGACCTTCTAGGATAATCTCCTGCAATGCATGATCAATGGCAGACATCGTCATCCTCTAAAGATTAACCAACCCTGACAGAGCCTGAATTGGGACATCATTGCTAGTTTTGCTACGACGATTCTTGCGAACCAAAGGGGGGACTTCTTCTTCATCCTCTTCCTCCTCGTCAGACACACGTCCACCGACTCTAGTGCCACCACAGCTCTCAATATCATCCTCGAGATTGGCACTCGCTGGGTCACCACCGAGGTCTAGGGCAGCAGAGTCAGCCCCCAGCTCCAAGTCGGATGAACGTCGAAGTTTTCTTTTTCTTTTCTTCCCCTCGGCAGACACGACTAGATAACCCGTTCAACATGATCGTTTGCGATGGGCACCTCCAGGACTGCAAGCTCCTTGACCCCGCCGAAGGCACGCCTAGCTACAACACTCATTGACTCAGTATGGGCAGATTCGGATGATTCGCCAGCTAGCATACTAAGAACAGCGTTCACTTCAGCCTCATCAACAGTCGTGTGCATCCAGAGATGAGTCTGTTTTTCCTCTTCAGGGAGACCCTAGTATCTAGCAACGAGGGCCTCAATATCTTCTGAAGAAGGTCGCACTCTATGGTCTGGACAGCCGTCTTGGACATGCAAGTTGGATATGAACTCTAAAAAGGGCCTCTGTGGCAACAAAACGACATAGTAAGGACAATACACATGAAAAATACAGGAACTCATAGGCAACAACGCTTACCACAGGGGGAATTAAGATTCCAGGTAGAATACAAAGGGGGAGCACCAGCATTCGAAGCTTTGCCTCACAACATCGAGTCAACCCGACTCAACATGTCCTCCTCAGATATTCGCTTGTTGGTAATTCTAGTGGGTCGTTAACACCAGTGTATAGGTAAACAGGGTAGACTCTAACCTTCAAAGGCTGAATATTCTTGAAAACAAAGTCAAAAACAATAGCTTCAGCAGTCAAGCCTCTGTTCCTCAACGCACATATCTCGGCAAGCAACACCCTGGACTCAGCAAGCTCTGAATCTGTGGGGACCTCTGTCTAGCTAGGCGTTTGGACATCGGGTTGTCTCCCTGATCGAGCAGGAAGTGATTTGTTATGATTCTCCATAATGAATCACTCGAAGCGCCATCCCTTAATGTTATCTTTCAAAGGAATGTCAAGACACTCAGTCTTCCTGTCTCGGCAAAGTTCCAAGCTAGCGCCTCCAACAAGCTGATGCTGCCCTCCAGCCATCCTAGGTCGGCAATGGTAAAGGTACTTCCAATGCCCAAAGTGTGAAAGAATTCCAAGGAAAGCTTCACAAAGGTGAACAAACACAACAACTTGAAGCACATAATTGGGATTCAGATGCGCAAGGTTCAGAGAGTAAAAATCGAGAAGACCACGAAAAAGGGAGAAACTGGCAAGGCCAGTCCCCGGATGAGAAAATGCACGAAAATAACTACCTCGTGGGTATCCTCTGTCGGGACAGTAACTCCCTACTAGATCCGCCAGGAACATAGTTCCTTAGGCGGTAGAACACCAATTTCAACAAGATACAAAAGGTTAGCTTCTAGATCGATCGGAGGGATGTCCAGCGTAGCAGCACTCTATTTTCTCTTCCTGGGCACCATCATGATTTTTCAAATAGCCCGGTTCTGGGACAAAACGCGAAAAGATGTGGGAACTTAGAAAGCTGGAAAGCAGTGGAGCAAAAAATAGGAACTAGGGTACAGGGGCCAAGATGACATCGACAAAAGTACAGGTTGGTACACTGAGTGGGGAGTAGAAGGATGGGCCGATGGCTTAGGAGAGTTTTGGTCGAAGCAAAGTAACAGGACTCGGTCGTTATTTCTAGAAAGCTAAAATACAGTTTGACAAAACAACAGAATATGCAACAGCAAAGTGGCATGAAAACAGGCTTCATTCATCATTCCATCAGTTGGGGATCATTACAAAAGGAAGACCGACTCATTATGAGTCAGCCAACTGCCCCTCGATCAAACACTATATTACACTACTAGTTAAACTACATTATACTACTACTAAACTACTACTGCTGCTACTATACTATATTAATACTTAAGCCGGTGGCACTCTGCCACCAGCGTTGCCATCGCCGCCGCCGCCATTGTCGTCACTGCGCCACCGCCCTTGACATCGCCGTCGCCGCACCTGCTGCTGCCTTCGCCGCTATCACCGTCACCACCCCTGCCGCTGCCATCACCACCCTTGCTGCAGCCAACACCGCCCCTGCTGCTGCCATCACCGCCCCTGCTGCCATCGTCGCCGCCATCACTGTTGTCGCCATCGTCGTCGTCGCCGACGCCCTCGCTGTCGCCGCCCTCCTCGGAGTCCGAGGAGTCGTCCAACTCCTCCGAGTCATCCGACCTGCCAAGCCCTGTGCGCTCGACGGACCTGATGTACGCCCACTCCATGGTGGACAACCCCATGGAGTCGACCGAATCATCGGACGATGCCACGAGGGACACCGGAACGGGCGAGCGATCATACTCGGAGGAGACATCTCCTCCGAGTACTCCGAGTCCCCCGAGGGAGTTAACCTGGCCGACGGGAATCTTCAGGATTCCTGTAGTGGCTTGCGCTTCCGACAGCGGGGTGGCGCCCTTTCTTGCTTTTCTTCCCTCCGGCCATGGCTCACTCAGAAGGAGAGAAAGCAGGGAAGAAGAAGAAGGCGAATGACTGAGAACAAGTGGGGATAGCAGCCAAGGCGAGCGAGCTATTTAAAGAGGTTGGGAGACGACCATTCACTTCCTACCCGCTGACCGAACAGTCATAAGAATTCAATAGCGATTCAAACCGCATGGAAATGAGTCAGGCATCTAGCGCCGCTTCGCGTAACATGACGCTGGATGGAATCAAAGTCAACTGCTCAGGCAGAGTATTACACCTCTTCGTCGTATCAAGTTACTATTTCACGATGGACATCTTCTACTAGGCAGACACCCGTTGGGCACACCCATTGGGTGTATCGCCTGAATTCTACGAGATTTTCTGAAGCAGTGAGACCTGCAACCTATATGCAATGAATATGCCACGACAAAGGGGAAGATCGGCTGAAATGGGAGGAAGTCTAAATGCGGTCACCAAGCACAAGTCTAATCTGCAGAGGCATTGAAGTTCATGGCTGAGAGGCGTCCAGCCAGGAACTCTCTATTCTGACTGACCGGACTCCAACTCACCGACCGATCAAATTGATTCCAGATCAAACAAGATATGGACAGATGTCGTTGCTAGGCTATTCCGAAAGATCATTTTGAAAAATTCAGTGCACCCAACGGATTCACAAAACTTTGAAGCCAAGTGCTGAATTCTAAAGCATAAGTTGAAGACCTTTGTGTTGATTATTTCAAAACAACTCAAAGCTCGGGGGCTACACCCATGGGGTGCACATTCGGTGCACCTAACGGATTCACAAGACTTTGAAGCCAAGTGCTGAAAATTCTAAAGCATAAGATGAAGACCTTTGTGTTGATTATTTCAAAATCAACTCAAAGCTCGGGGGCTACACCAATTGGGTGCACCTTCGGTGCACCCAACGGACTAACGAAACTTTAAAACCAAGTGCTGAATTGTAAAGCATAAGATGAAGACCTTTGTGTTGATTATTTCAAAATCAACTCAAAGCTCGGGGGCTACACCCAAGAGAATTGTAAATATCTCAAGTCAGACAATGAGCTCATAAGCAAGAACTAGGAACCTTTGAATATATTATTTCAAAGTCAACTCGAAGATTGGGGGCTTGTGGGGGACGGATATCCCCCGAGTCCACTTAGGGGCGAAAACTTCGCCTAGGGCCGCATGATAGTCGCCCCTCTGTAACATCCTGCCATGGGCCAGGTGTTGGGGGCCTTCCTCTTTTGAAGGTCCTCAAAAACTTGACTAACATGTTTTTCAGTATAACAAAGACTGTTACAGGAGGCTTCGGCTTTGAGATGAAGGTGTGCGTGATATGAAAGTGCAATTTGAAGGTAGGGTGAATGAGCGCCGAAGCTGTGGCCAAAGGACCTTCGGCTTAACATGATAACGATGGTGAAAGATGGAACCGACCTAAAGAAGAAAAGACTACTTAGTCCTTGATAGCTTGCTTTATTGTTAACAGTAAATGTCAGGGACATGAATGTAATTTTGTCTGGGCTGCGTCCCGCGCCTATAAATAGATGAACAGTGACATCGTACTGTTCACGCTGAATTGTAATCGCTCTCATGCCCTTCACGCTCTCTCACCTTCTGGCAAGCCGAAGGTATCACTGTAATATGAATATTGTTAATGCTTATAAATGTTCGATGAAGATAATAATAAAATGAATCATTGGCATATAACAATTATTATCTTCATTTATATGTATTCCTTCATTTTCTTATTTATATTCATGTTTATATGATAAGTTGATGAAGGTGTATCCTTCATGACCTTCGTTTGAAGATCATTATATCTGAGAGGAAATAATGCTTCAAAGGACGAAGGTCTTTAACCATTAACAATCTTGTTGCCTTGTTCTTGATTTATAGCATTTGAGAAGAAGTGACCAACATTGGCACCTACCTCTGGTGAACTCATTCGACCACCTTCGGCAAGCATCGACCTTCGTCATGCCGCCGAAGAAGCCAGCAGCGCCAGGGGTTGTGTTGCAGTCGCTGGACATTAACCAGGAGATGCTAAGTGAATCTAGGAGCTAGAAGAGGAAGGCTACCAGCCCAACACCTAAGGAGGAGGAACTGGATCAAGAGATCAGGGATCTGGAACCATCCACCAACAGGTGCAAAAGAAGAGGGAAAAGATGCTTTGGCTTGCCGACCTCCAGAGGAAGATCGACGAAGCCGCCGAAGAATTGTGTCACCTCACACAGGATGACCAAGACCAAAGGCCCCAACACAAGGAGCTTCGTCAAGAAAATCCATTCAATGATAATGAATGGTACGGTGACTTTCATCATGCCAATTTTGCCTTTAATGATGCTTCTCCCTTGGCAGCAGAATTGCAGGCCACCCCGTGGCCGCCGTCATACAAGCCACCTCAGCTTCCTATGTATGATGGACACTCAGACCCGAAGCAATTCCTGATGAGCTATGAAGCGACCATATCTTCATATGGGGGCAATACTGCAGTCATGGAGAAATCCTTCATCATGGCAGTCAAAAGCGTAGCTCAAACTTGGTACTCTTCTCTTTGGCCAGGGACAATTACATCATGGCAGAAGCTAAAAAACATGCTGGTCACTAGCTTCTAGGGTTTCCAAACGAAGCCACTCACTGCTCAAGCCCTATTCCAGTGCACACAGGACGAGGAAGAGTACCTCCAGGCGTATGTCCGAAGGTTCCTGCGATTGAGAGCCCAGGCGCCTACAGTGCCCAATGAGATTGTCAATGAGGCCATGATCAAGGAGCTCAGACCAGGACCAACGACGCAATATTTTGCAAGGAAGCCACCACAAACCTTGGAGAAGCTTCTCTAGAAAATGGATGAATACATCAGAGCTGACAATGATTTTCGGCAAAGAAGGGAAGAATCTTACAGATACTCTAAAATGGCCAGAGGCTTCAGAGGAAGGATCCACCCCAGGCATGTCAGGTCAATCCATAATGCCAACCCAAGTGATGACAGGGGAAGCCAAACACAAAGGCAACATCATACCTCCCAATCATCAGGGGCGCAACAAAGTTCCTTCAGGCCACCAGCTCCAAGAGGTAGAGGGGGCAGAAGCTTTAGAGGAAGATATAGAGATCAGCCCAGGAGACTATTTTGTTTGTTCTGTGGTGAAGACAAAGGCCACACCACTAGAACGTGCCAAGTCACGATTGAGAAGCAGAAAGAGATTGCCAAAGCTGAAGCACGACAGAATCAGCCGAAGCAGGTTCTGCATACCGCTTCATGCTATTCTTCCTACGTCCTAGAGTACGCAGGCAATCAATAGCCTACGACCTCTGTTGCTTCGGCAAGCCATTCTCAAGCTTCTTGGGCCCAGCTCCCACCACCACCACCGCTAGCACCTACTCTGGTCCAGAGCCAGCAGCCAGAAGGGCATCAACACGCTCAGTAGCAGCGAGATTTTTGAGAGGAGTCCGAAGCTCGCACAATCAATAGCACTATGCCCGAGTCCAAGCACATTTACTAAAGAATATCCTACTCTGGCGCATCTTTGTTTTTCCGCCATTTTACTTTCTTGTAAGAAAAACAATTCACGAAGGATTAAATTCCAATTTGATGTAATAATATTGTCGTCACATCATCGAGTGGATGCATCCCCTTAACAAGATTCCGAAGTTACAAAGGTCGTTCCTAAGGGAGCGAAGAGTAAGTTCCGAAGCCACAAAAGTCGTTCCTAAGGGAGCGATGAGTAAGTTCCGAAGCCACAAAAGTCGTTCCTAAGGGAGCACAGAGTAAGTGCCGAAGCCACAAAAGTCGTTCCTAAGAGAGCGCAGAGTAAGTTCTGAAGCTCAAAAGTCGTTCCTAAGGGAATGCAGAGCTAAAATACCACCGAAATAGAAGGTGAAGAAGCTCCAAAGTCGTTCCTAAGGGGATGCAGAGCTTAAATGCCACCGAAATAGAAGGTGAAGAAGCTCCAAAGTCGTTCCTAAGGGGATGCAGAGCTTAAATGCCACCGAAATATAAGGTGAAGAAACTCAAAAGATGTCCCTAAGGGGATGCAGAGTTTGGGAGTGTTTCCGTGTGGGTATGTGTCTTCGGCATAAACATCATGCTGCATCATATCATCCCATCATTCCGCATAGCATTACATCATACATCATGTCGCATCAGCAACAAAATTGTGCAGAAGGAAAGTTGCTTCTTTCAAAATATATGATGAATCAAACAGTGTGCTGGAGCACAAAATACACCTTCGTAAATTATAATCTTACACGCCAGGAAAATTTTCGTCAACAACAATGTCATACAACTGTGCTATAGAAGGGATTTTTCTTTACGAAGCATGAAAAGAAGGGAAGGTGTTTTTTCGCTGAAGGCTCAAAAATGGTATGTATGTAAATTTCATGCATCGCAAAGAAATATATTACATTAATACACATACAGATATACAATGTTTAACTCATGTACGAATATTACATTTCACAAATATTACATTTCTTAACTACACAAAAATCTAGTCTTCCTTTAAAATTTTCTCGGCAGCTTTGTTCAGAAGTTTGTTGGCAGCTTCGTCAACAGCTTCTTCGATAATTCTTATGGTTTCTAGTGCCGCCTTTATGGCTGGATCGGCTTCGGGATCATAAGGCTCGGGTGGCGGTGAAAGTTCAGCTACAGAAAAAAGTAGTAAGTTATTAATCCGAAGCTAGAAAAATACTGAAGCTATGAAACAATTAAAATACCTATGCGCCTTGCGCACTCAGCAGCTTCTTTGGCTCGCTTGGCTTCCTCTCAGGCTTCATGGGATTCTTTCTTGTTCTTCTTTATAGCTTCGTCGGCTAATTCTCGGTCGCCTTTCATCTAAACGTCGGAGTAAAATTTCCCGCCTATCAGAGTAGCCTCAGCCGAGGGATCCTTCGTGTTTTCTACGGTGAAGACAGCCTCCGTCTAGGTTGCAGCTTTAACATGTTCACACCCAGATTTTTCTAAAATTCCTGCAATCCCTCTGGCACCAGCAAAGGCTCAGAAATCACCACGGTCGCTAAGGATCTCGTCAAAGGCTTCAGCTTCTTCGCCGATCCATTCCATGATTCCTTCGGGATCGCCTCTAATAAATTTTTGCTTAGATGAGTATGCACCCACCTTCACAAAACTATCTTTCAACTTAGTGCAATCCAAGGATTTTTCATAATACCTCTCCTTCAATTCCCGAAGCTCATCTACATTCTTTTGCAATCTTGCCCTAGTCCATTCGCTTATTTCTTTTTTTGCTTTAGCCACTTCAAAATTTTCATTCTTCTCGGCAAGCTTTTTCTTTAAGTTTTCAATTTAGGTCTATGAGCTTCAGACTGCGCAGCAAGATTGGCTTCACTAGCCTTAACTCTGTCTACCAAGGAAAGCAGAATTTTATCCTTCTCTGTGGCTTCATTCCTCAGTTTGATAACCTCTGAACGAAGGTGACTAAGGGCTATTTGGCATCTTTCATCCTCAGCATTCTTCTGTGCCCTTAAAGCGTTGCTCAGAATTAAGCCCTACAAAAAAGGGGGAGGAAAAGGATCAGCACAAGGGTAAAAGATACAAAAATAATCTGCTCATAAGTCAACAACTTCTGTACCTTCAGACTATTGTATGTGAGGCTGTCTACGAGGTCATCCTTCGACATAGCAGAGAGGCCAACTTCGAGCTACGGAAATCCTATGTTTCTTGCCATCTCCCGGCAAATATATATTTCCTTATTGTCCGGGAGGCAGTACAGAAAGTCATATTCATTGGTGCCATTGTATACCAATGATCCTTTCAGATATTTCAGTTCCCGGACATAGTGTCTAGCTTCGGCAATTTCCTCTTCTGACAATTTTCTACCCGAAGCGTGTCGGATGATAAAGTCTAGCTCCTCAGTAGACGCTTCGGGAGTAGAAGATTCAACCTTCTTGGGCACATCTTTTTCCAGGACCGGAGTGACATCCAAAGGTTCTTGTTCAATACTCTGTCTCGCTTCAGCAGGCCCTGTTTCTATGGGCACTGAAGGCCCAGTATCGACTTCAGCATGAATTGTAGTAGCTTCGATAGTCTCCTTCGCAGGAGCAGGAGTTGACGCCCTTGTCGATTCCAAGACTGCGACCAGCACGTCGGCCATCCTCCTTCTCTTGGGAGTTATCGCAGGAGCTTTGGATACCTTCAGCAGTTCCGGCTCTGGTAGCGGGCTCAAGATTTTTGGTAGTCCTGTCGGCTCCCCTAGCTCTAGCTCTTCGGCCGCTTTTCTTTGCCTTCGGCAAAACGCTTCGGCCCTTCGGCCAACTCGATTGCAGTTACCTTTGGCACTTCAGCCGATTCTCCCTTGGAGCCGGCAGGAGTAGGGTATCCTGGCTCATCGGTGGAAGATGTCCCTTTAGCAAGCTTCGACACCCTAGCCGTTTCAATGTATCTAGGTCGGTGCGTCAAAAATCTTAATCTTCTTACCCTTCGGCACAGTAGAGCTGGCTGAAGTAGCAACTTTTCTTTTCTTTCCCTGCTTTTGCGAGGGATAGCTATAATCTGGGTATACGAAACCAATAACATCGAAAACCCTGTTTAACCTTTTGTTGCCTCGTCCTCCGAAGGCTAAAGTCATGGCATCATCTTCAGCCCTTGTATAGGCACCAAGCAACTCATCACTAGTTGCCTCAACACAGTTCAGCCAGTCATCATTCGACTCATCAAACTGTTCTCTGTATCTGAAGGTATATTTCCAATAAACCAAGCCACCTTGACTGGACCCGGCAATAGTCTCTTTCGGCATCTCCCAGTAATTCACAAGAGGCCACACTCTATAGGCTATGTGCTCCTGGATTAGGTCTCTTGTGTCAATAAAGGCGCATACATTGTTGAAAGCCTTCTGGCATGCTTCGATATCATTTCCAAGAGCAGTAGCCGGCCTTCTGATGCCAAAGCAAGACCAAATAGGGTGTTGAATAATCCCCTTTATATCTTCCCGTTTAACTAAATTATTTTTTACATAAAACCATTCTTCCATCCAGTCTCCTGGCCACCTCTTCCGAAACGTTGGAACTGGATAGCTTGCATCAGAATAGGGAACGAAGCCATAACAACCAAAATTATTATGATACTACTCCTTGCCAGTAGCCTTCGTCTCATACAACATCTCGTGCATGTTGCAAAAGCATTTTGCACTCGGCTCTAGTCCCTGGCTCCTCACGGCCCAAATAAAAATCCCCATCCAGATTATGGCTTCGGGGGTAATCTGATGAAGAAAAATCTCAAAGGTCTTTAGCACTTCAACTAGAAATTTACTCAATGGAAACCAAAACCCTGCCTTCGTGAAGCTTCTGTAAACAACAACTTTGTCCACCTCGGGCATAGGGGCGGTGCTGTCTGTAACACCCTAGGTGTTACTTAGAGTTTTCACTCAAGGCTACACAAGCAAAGCCCATCATCACATGTGGTTTAGTTTGAGCAAAGGACTCCAAACTTGAAAATCAAGACACTAAGTAAGTGCAACCCATCTTAAATGTCATGCCTTGGCTTATCATGCACATATAATGGGGAGAATTGCCCAAACCCTAATGCAAACCCCTTTGGACAATTGGAGCACTATAAGAGAGTGTGACCAAAAGGCTATAAAAACCACATGATCATGACTTGGGCCAATTATAACAATTGTAGTACACATAATACCCTACTAAAAATTGTAAGAAAGTGACCCCAAAAAGGTTTCAGAAAAACCCCAAAAGTTTCACCAAAGGGTTGACCATAAGAGAAAAATCAGAATTTTTCTAAGTCCAAAACCAACCCTTTTCCAAAGATGAAACTTGTTCACCCTCTTTCAAACTTCAAAACCACTTGACCCAATTGACAAAGTGGCGCCTAAAGACCCCTAGAACACCCTGGAAAAGTTTGAACCCAACCCTAAGTCGTTTGACACGACTTGGCACAAGTTTTGTCTCGGTGTGGACAGCTCTGACAGAGCCGACTTCCCACCCCCGTATCTCTCTAACCCGACCACATCTCCCCTTGGAACTCACATGAACTAGGTAGCCCTAGGTGCAGGGAAGAGATCTCTCAATGGTCTTAGGGCAAGATTCGCACGTTTGGCTGCTCAGCAAGGGGTAGAAGAAGAGCAGAAACAAAGAGCCACGTGTTCGACGCGCTCTGAGCTCGCTAGAGCACGCCCGACGCCCGCTTTCGCGTGCCCCGCATCGCGCCAAGCCAAGCCAGCGCCGTTGCTCGCGCCTGTGCCTATAAAGCCACCAGGGACTTCGACCGTACTCCCCCACGCGTGCTCGACCTCACCGGAGCACCAGATCACCGGCGTTGCCCCGCGCACGGCGTGCCCGCAGCCACCCGAACACCCACCACCGTAGAACGGCCAGTAGAGCCTCTCCCAACCCCGTCCGACCCTTGGACTAGACCCTGTGTGCCTCGGTGAAGCTCCCCGAGCGAGGAATCGAACTTTGCCTCGCTGGAGAAGCCAGTTCATGGTCGCCGGACTTCACCCGATCGCCGGTGAACGTAGACCGAGCTCCACGGTGAGTTGCTCTTCAATTCCTTGCACAAGTTGACTCATTAACACCCCGTGAAGCTCCCCGTGCCCTTGGATTGACCTATGTCGCCGTGGTTAGGCTAGAGCACTCGCCGCTGACAAGTTCACCCGCTTGCGCACGTGGACCGGCCGATTCCGGCCACCACTGTCGTCGAGTCGTACCTCGCTGTGACGGCAAGACCCTCCCGGAGCCAACCCCGCCCCTCGCCGGACCTCCCTCGCCGCCGGTAAGCCGCGCCGCCCTGTTTATTTCCATGATTACTGTTTAAATAAGGGGAGGGACCTCGGGGGAGAAGAAGTAAAGGCCAGGGGGTTTTGTGCGTTGTCAGTGACTCAAAGAAATAGTGGCGCAGGGGTATAAATGATGGGGTTGTTTTAAAAGAAGCCTATGGTCTTCGATGCAAAGTGGATTTCCAGAAAACCTAAAAAAGTCATAACTTCAGTTTTGTTTACCAAAATCAAGTCAAACTAATTTTGCGAGATCCTAAATAATGTAAACTACTTAGGAAAAATATGAAACCCCTAAGTATTGCAGAAGACTTCAAAGTTATGATTTAATTGATTATCTGATCAAAAGCTATAGAAAATAGAAAAAAATAACTACACTATTAGACTGGGATTAAGAAAATTCAGAGAGGTACTTAATCACCTCCTAACCTGTTTAAAAATAATAAACCCCTCTGTACACCAAATTAAGGTAGAGTTTGCCATTTCAATTATTTTTAGCTTAAAGTTAAAGAAAATATAAAAGGTAGTTTAAAATAAGAACCAGGGAGCACCCACATTTTTGTTAGCTCCCTTATTCAGTAAAGTTCACTAGAAAATTTTGTTAGACCCTTGTTTAGTACAAAAGAAATGAGATACCTTTTATTTTAAGAAAACAAGGAAAACTTAAAAACCCTAGAAAAATAGTCCTGAGGAGAAAACACCCCAAACCTTGGGATAACTAATGTTTTGTTATTATAAACATAGAAAAATTATGAGTTTTGTTGTTTGACATTTTTCAAATAACAAGTTAGTTGTAAATGTCTTTTTAGCATTAAACTTTAGAAAATCATAACTAAATAACCACTAAGTAGCCCTCTGTGATTTTGGCACAGAAGCATGTTATATCCTATAGATACCAGCAAAATGACTCTTAGTGCAGAACCCACCCCTAGTTAAGAGTTCTAGTGCAAAGTGACCCCTTTGCCCCAACTGTTGTTATTTTTGTCCAGGGCACATCCTAATTATTCTGGACCTCAAATTTATAGGACAGACTACAGTGACAAATAGTAACCCACTGTAATTTTTGCAGAATTTTTGGAAAAAGTTAAGTCACAGTTGTAGTTCAAACCCACCCTAAAATCATAAATAGAAAATAAAAGGGGGAATTAATAGTGGAGACTAATGTTACCCTAACCAAACCAGCAAAACACTTTGAGTGCCTACTAAAATGATTAAGGGGCAATCCAAGTCTTAATCCACTATGCTTATCTCTAGACAAAACCTCTAACCCAAATTGATAGGCCTAAACCACTAAGAGCCTCTTATAACCAGGAAACCCTAAGTTATTCACTAACTTAGTTTTTCTTCACTTAGCATAATGATTTCTAAATCCTGCATAATCATAGCATACATGTTACTTACTCATTGCATTCGATAGATTGCAACCTCGTTGACGGAGAACACATCCTCGTGCTGAAGCAAGGAGTTGCTCAGGAGGTAGCCCCGGATCCAGCACCAGAGCCTGCACCAGAGGATCTGCCTGCCCCAGCTTTGGAAGGCAAGCCCCAGTTTTATGCATAACTAGTTCTATATATTATTTTACTGCACTTAATGATTGTAGGAGTTGTTTGAAACCCTAGTTGCATTAACTCAGGATTCCTATTGAGATGGATACTAGTATGCTAGGTCGAGTAGCTGCTTTGCTAATTAGGGATCTCAGTAGAAGTCGAGTGTTTTTTCTAGCACTCGCGCGAGGTCAGGAAATTGCTTGTATCCAATTTATATCGGAATGATAATGGTCTGTTGACAACGGTTCATGGGGATGCGTTGTCTACAAGATGGAAATTGGAATAAGGATTAAGGTGTGGTACCGTGAGTCAAGCGTTTGAACGTACTAAACATATGTCGAGAAATATGGTAAATCGGTAAGCCTAGTACCTGATTGAACCTGGCATCAGACTTTACTCCTCACGCGACCTGAGACGTGGTCTCCCATTCCGGTTATGCTGGGTACAAGTGCGGTCACTGCACGACGGCAGTCGGGGTCAGTGAGGCATTGTACGCCAAGGCGGTGAGCCCTAATCTGCTGACGGGGAATCGATGGGGACGGTTGATATGTGTGGGGACGGAGTGCCTCGCCATGTCGTGTGTTTAGGTTTACCTTGCAAGGATAAAAACTCGATTCGAATCGTCTGCTTCTCGCAGCTAATGAGACTGCTTGATCCATGCTGCTACATTGAGTAACAAGTGGAAATGTGGTGACTTGGCAAAAGTTGTTGATTGCTAAATGTTTGATACCATGTATGATTAGATAGGTATACATTTAGTCTTAAGAGAGTCACACTAAAACTTGTTCTATAAACTCAGCTAGTGCTTTTGGCAACCAAACCCCTCAGCCAAACAGCTGCATGTCTAGAGGTAGAGAAGTAGACTCCTCACACCGGGTAAGTCTAGCTGAGTATTAGTATACTCAGCCTTGCTTGTGGCATAATTTTTTTTACAGGTTCTCTGGAGGACATGGTTGCTAGAGTGACTTGGCCGTCCATCTTGCCACCGGGCTGGACAGTCGAGTGGGACCCTACCTCGGCTGAGGAGGAGCGTGAGGAGTGATGGGACATGCTGCCCCATCCCTCCGTTTATTTATCGTTAGTTTATTTTCCGCTGCATCCCGAACAATGAGTACTTCTTTTGCTAAAACTCCACTGTTGATGTAATAATTTGATACTCCTTAATGTATGGTTTTATGTTTTATTGTATTTGCTCTGTGCCTCACCATCGAGTGAGTACGTGGTACTTGATCCTGTTAGTGGCCTCGTCAGACTAGATCCGAGGGGTTGACGTGTTATTCCTATTTAAGTGTGGTCTAGCCTCTAAGGCGGGACTTAGGCACTTAAGTTGGAATAATTTGGGCAGTTCCGCCACACTGTCCCCTCCAGCTCTCACAATGGACATATCACGAAAATATCTCCCTTTCATAGCATCAATATGACTTTGCTTGATGGATGATTTCCCGAATAAGGTATGACTCCACCACCAGGGCCGATCTTTGGCATCTTCGTTTCCACTTTCCAAATCAAAGCTTTCGCTATCACCAGAATCTTCAGACAACCCAACTAACATTTCATTGGTGATCTTCTCTGTGTTTGTCTTCTCCATAGCCTCATAAAACCCAGCTAGCGCAGGGTCGACAACCTTCTTCTCTTCAGCCATCTAGTAAGCACTTGTGTAAATCCTGAAGCTCACAAACCAATCAAAATCTAGCAGAGCAAGAAAATCCAAGCTTGAAAAAATAGCGCAAGCGATTGAGATGGCACATCAAGTGCTATCAATGCGAGTTCCTATTTATATGCCCAGCGCATCACAACTTGGTGGGCCCTACGTGTCATTGACTTTCGCTATTCTAGCGAGGGGAAGGTGTTTTTTCGGACCTTCGGCTAAAGGCCTCCATTCACGTTACAGTCTGAATTTGTTAAATACAAAAACAAATTAATACTGCGAGGGGCTACTGTTGGGGGCCTTCCTCTTCCGAAGGTCCTCAAAAACTTAACTAACATGTTTTTCAGTATAACAAAGACTGTTACAGGAGGCTTCGGCTTTGAGATGAAGGTGTGCGTGATATGAAAGTGCGATCTGAAGGTAGGGTGAACGAGCTCCGAAGATGTGGCCAAAGGACCTTCGGCTTAACATGATAACGATGGTGAAAGATGGAACCGACCTAAAGGAGAAAAGACTACTTAGTCTTAGATAGCTTGCTTTATGGTTAACAGTAAATCTCAGGGACATGAATGTAATTTTGTCCGGGCTGTGTCCCGCACCTATAAATAGATGAACAGTGACATCGTACTGTTCACGCTAAATTGTAGTCCCTCTCGTGTCCTTCACGCTCTCTCACCTTCTGGCAAGCCGAAGGTGTCATTGTAATATGAATATTGTTAATGCTTATAAATGTTCGATGAAGATAATAATAAAATGAATCATTGGCATATAACAATTATTATCTTCATTTATATGTATTCCTTCATTTTCTTATTTATATTCATGTTTATATGATAAGTTGATGAAGGTGTAACCTTCATGACCTTCGTCTGAAGATCATTATATCCAAGAGGAAATAATGCTTTGAAGGACGAAGGTCTTTAACCATTAACAATCATGTTGCCTTGTTCTTGATTTATAGCATTTGAGAACAAGTGACCAACACCAGGCAAAGGGAAACAGTGGAAGCGGGCTGACCCAGGAGCGCGATGGGCCCATGCCGGGACTAGTCGCAGTTTGGGCGTAATCATGTTGAGGCCATTCATTTTCCCACACCTGACATCCTCAAATGCCTGAGATAACTTGGAGCGGAGGTGTCGGATTTTTCTCGGGACAGTGAAGGTTGTTTGCTATTAACTAGGAGATAAGCAGGAAAAGAATGATCAGCATGTACGCAGGAAGCACCCTACGGGCATGTATATAAGGCCAAGGAGGATCCCCTCCATTTTCATCTGATTAGCATCTTACAGCTTGGAAGACACCACCTGTAACACCACTCACATACAAAGCCATGCCAGGAAGTAGGGTATTACGCTCCTCAAAGCGACCCGAACCTGCTGAAATCCACTTCTCTCTCTGTCTCTCTCCCTCTCTCGTGCCCAAGCATGAACCATCGAGTTATGGTCCACGACACTGTCCTACCCAAAAGCACCACGAGGGTACCCCCGTGTGTGTGGTCGGATACTAAACACTGACATAGTTGGCTTTGCCGGAGGGCCACCAATGGGGGCCGGGGCATAGTGGGTGCCAAGGTTCGTTCGATTTGGTTTTGTTAGTCATCCACCGTAGGGAGGAGTATTGTGTTTGTACAACTAGCGAAACCTAACGAGCAACTATGCACCAGGGGAGTCTTTGTAAAGGCTACGTAGTGTATCCCTGGCCATTCACCTCAGTAGTGAAGATCGGGTCTGTACAACCCAAGCTGGAAAGGGATCACGACTCGTGGGTAAAGTGTGCAACCTCTGCCTTGGGATCCTCTTTCATTAGAATATTTTCGATACTTTTATGATGATGGTAACTGATGATGATTATAACCGTGGTTTCTAGTATTATCTCTTGGAGGTAGTACTTTTGGGTAATAACTTGGGTTTATTACTAAAACTTGGCTTTTCCACTAGTAATAAATACATAACCAACTAAAAGCAACTGCTTTAACCTTAACCCCACATATAGCTAGTCCACTTTAGCCAAACAGGACATTTGCTGAGTACGTTGATGTGTACTCAACCTTGCTTTAAAAACCTCCCAACCCCAGGTTGTTCCCATTGCAACAAGTGCTCAGGAGGAGATGAAGACAACATGAAGGACTTCAAAGAGTTTCAGGACTACGATGAGTTCTAGTCGTGTTTAGTGGCAAACCCCCAATCAATTGCCTGTGAAGGCCTTATCTCTATGTTTCGTATTTCGCACTTTGATTATGTTTATGACTATGTTATGTTAATGACTATGTGGATGTCTTGGACATCTTGATGTAATAAAATACTATTTCCTCTATTTATTTTGAGCAATGTGTGATGTTGTCCATCTATGTAATCGTTGTGTACGTGAGTTTCTGATCCTGGCACGTTCATGGTTCTCATTCGGTTTGCCTTGCAAAACCAGGTGTGACAGGTAAATTCTCAATTGAATCTCATTCCGCAAATCTATTATTTGATATTGGAGCCACACATTCTTTTGTGACTACATCATGGGTAGAAACACACAGCAAACCAGTAGCACCCATGTACCCGCCTATGAGAGTTAGTTCAGTTGGAGGGAGGACCCAAACAGATAAATGTTGCCCAAGTGCAAGAGTTCAAATAAGGGGGATAGAGTTCCCCACTGATCTGATAGTAATGGGTACTCAGGATGTAGACATAGATGTCATCCTAGGGATGAATTGGTTGACCAAGTACCAAGCAGACCTTAGTTGTGACAAAAGGACTATGAAGTTGGTGTCCTTGTCAGGAGAGGAAGTGTTGGTGGAGTTGGTCTTGTCTAGACCAAGGAAAGGAAGTTATCACCAAATCACTGCCCATAGTGAAACAGTCAATCCACTCGAAGCCATCAAAGTAGTATCATAATTTCCGGATGTTTTTTCGGAGGATTTACCGAGCATGCCACCTGAGAGAAAAGTTGAATTTGCCATATAGCTTATCCATGGCAACGCCCCTATTTCTAAGAGAGCTACAAGATTGCCAGTTGTACGCCAAGCTGAGCAAATGCGAGTTCTGGATCAGCGAAGTCCTATTCTTGGGTCATATCATAAACCGAAACGGGTTAGCTATGGACCTGAAGAAGGTGGCAGCTATTCTAGACAAGAAAGCACCAAGAGAAGTTTATAGGATCAAGAGCTTCATTGGAATGGCCAAATACTATCGGTGTTTCATTGAAGGTTTCTTCAAGATTGCCAGACCAATGACAGCTTTGCTAGCAAAGAAAGTTGAGTTCAAGTGGACCCTAGAGTGCCAAGAGTCATTTGAAGCATTGAAGAAGAAGTTGACTACAACACCTGTGTTGATCCTACCTAATGTTCACAAGCCATTCTTAGTATATTCTTATGCTTCTTACACTGGAATGGGATGTGTGCTAATGCAAGAAGGGAGAGTGGTGGCGTACTTGTCCCGACAATTGAAGATCCCTGAGAGAAATTATCCCACACATGACCTGAATTTAGCAGCAGTGGTTCATGCATTTGAAGACCTGGGGGCACTATCTATACAGGCAGAAGTGTGATGTTTACATGGACCATAAAAGTCTCAAGTATATATTCACCTAGCCAGAGTTAAACATGAGGCAATGAAGATGGCTGGAGTTGATCAAAGACTATGAGCTAGAGATACATTATCACCCTAGCAAAGCTAACGTGGTTGTAGGTGCCTTGAGCAGGAAGAGCCAAGTCAACATGATGGCCGCTCATCCAATGCCATATGAACTAGTGAAGGAATTCGATAGGCTAAGTCACGGATTTCTAAACAACTCCCAAGGAGTGATAGTAGAGCTGGAACCCACTCTAGAACAAGATATCAAGGATGGGCAGAAAAATGATGAGAAGATCAATGAAATTTGCCAGCTAATCCTGGATGGGAAAGGCAAGGATTTCTGGGAAGATGCGGGAGGCGTAGTATGGTTCAAAGATAGGTTATGTGTTCCCAACATCAAATCGATTCGGGAGCTGATCCTCAAAGAAGCTCGTGAGACAGCTTATTCCATACACGCTGGCAGCGAGAAAATGTACCAATACTTGAAGAAAAGAGTCTGATGGTACGGTATGAAAAGAAAGATCATAGAGTATGTTGCCATATGTGACAGTTGTTCCAGAATTAAGGCAGAGAATCAAAGGCCCGCAGGTTTGTTGCAGTTGTTGCAGATTCCTCAATGGAAGTTTGATAAGATTGGGATGGACTTTATAGTCGGTTTGCCTCGCACTTGAACTGGTTATGACTCCTTCTGGGTAGTGGTGAACCGCTTAACAAAGGCGGCTCATTTCATACCAGTCAAGATCAGCTACAATAGTGCCGTGTTGGTAGAGTTATACATGTCCCGGATTGTACGCTTGCATGGTGTTCCAAAGAAGATAATGTCTGATTGAGGAATCCAGTTTACTTCTCATTTTTGGCAGCAGCTATAGGAAGCTTTGGGCACGCATTTGAAGTTCAATTCAGCTTATCACCCGCAAACAGATGGTTAGACTGGGAGAACCAACCAGATCCTATAAGACATGTTGAGAGCCTGTGCTTTGTAGGACAAGTTAGGTTTGGATAAAAGGCTACCTTATGCAGAATTCTCCTACAACAACTGTTATTAGGCTAGTTTGAAGATGTCACTGTTTCAGGCACTCTATGGAAGAAATTGTCGAACTCCATTACACTGGGACCAACCCGGCGAAAGGCAGGTGTCTGGTCTAGATATTTTGCTTGAAGCTGAGAAGAATATCTGAATGGTCCAAGAGATTCTGAAGACAGCCAGTCCAGACAGCGAAGCTATGCTGACATCGAAAAAAGAGAGCTAAGTTTCGAAGTGGGAGATTATGTTTACCTGAAGGTGTCACTGATCAGAGGAGTTAGAAGGTTCGGAGTCAAGGGCAAGCTAGCACCTTGATACATCGGACTGTACCAGATCTAAGCAAGACATGGAGAAGTGGTATACGAGCTAAGCCTACCAGAAAGTTTTTTAGCTGTGCATGAAGGGTTCCATGTGTCTCAGCTGAAGAAGTGTTTGCGAGTGCCAGAAGAGCAACTACCAACCGAGGATCTCAAAGTTCAAGAAGACCTAACATATATCGAGAAGCTAACTCAGATTCTGGAGATAGCGGACAGAGTCACTCGAGGAAGCACCATTAGAATGTGCAAAGTCAAGTGGGGTCATCATTCAGAGGAAGAAGCAACCTAGGAAAGAGAAGATGATCTGAAAGCCAAATATCCCAATCTCTTTGCTAGCCAACCCTGACTCTCGAGGGCAAGATTCTTTTTAAGGAGGATAGGTTTGTAACACCCTGAATTTGGGGGTATAAATTTTCTTCTCTAATATCTACCAAATTCAAGTGTTACTCCTTTTCTCACCACTATAGATCTCTTCCTTTTCTTTTAATAGAATTTTGGGTATTATTTGAGAGGGGTATTATTTTCTTTAGAATATTAAAACCTAGGAGAGACATGAAATGTTGCATCATGCTGAGCTTAAACTTTTTTGGTTGATGAACATGTTTGAAACATTTGAATTTGAATTTGTGGTTTGATTTGATTTGAATTCAAAAGAGAAAATAAAAAGAAAAGGAAATAGAAATTTCAGAATAAAAGAAAAGGCCAAAGCAGCCCAACTCCTTCTCTCCTTCGGCCTTTCGGCCCAACTGGCCCAGCGAGCCCCGCGCACACCCGCGCTCCCCATCTACCAGGCGGGCCCGCCCTGTCGGTGCCAGCCAGCCCGCTCTCGCACGTCCGTTGCGATCTCTCTGCCAGTGGGTCCGCCCTGTCAGCGCTGACCGCCCGTTCACATACTCCCTCCCGCTGACCCATGGGTCTCGTCTGTCAGACCCATCCCCCCAACCATTCGTGCGCACGACCTGCGCGCACGCCATGGACTCCACGTCCACAACGCACACCGAGGCCACGCCCGCCCCACCCCAGCCATTTCTAGCGGCGGACCCCACTCCCTATCCCCCTCCCTCACTCGCACTCCCTGAAGAGCTCCTACACTCACCTCCCACCACGCGCGCCAGCGAAGACATCGCTATAGTCCGCCACGTTCCCGTGCTTGTTCTACGGACACCATTGAGCCCTCACTGTGTCTGTTTCCTCAGTGAGCCTTGCCTCGTCACCAGCCACCCAGGACACCCCTCGGTTCGCTCCCTCCCCCTATGTTTCTGTCACACCCGGTTTTGGAAGGCAAACCGAATGCGAACCATGTACGTGCCAGGATCAGAAACTCACGTACACACCGATTACATAATTGGACATCATCACACATTGCTCAAAGTAAATAGCGGAAAAGTACTTTATTACAACAAGATGTACAAGACATCCAATGAGTCTATAACATAGTCATTAAAATCAAAGTGCGGAAATACAAAACGTAGAGGACAAGGCCTTCACATGCAGCTTACTGGGGGTTTGCCACTAAAATAAACTAGAACTCATCGTAGTCATGAAACTCCTCAAAGTCCTCCATGTTGCTAGCCTCTCCTCCTGAGCACTGAGTATAGTGGGGACAACCTAGGGTGGGGTGGTTTGTAAAGCAAGGGTGAGTACATATCAACGTACTCAGCAAATGTCCCGTTTGGCTAAACTGGACTAGTTGTTTGTGGAGTTAAAGCTAAGCAGTTGCTTTTAGTTGGTCAAGTATTTATTACTATTGGTAGAGCCAAATTTTAGTAATAAACCTAGTTGTTACCCAAATGTACTCCCTCCAAGAGGAAATACCAAAGATCATAATTATACCATCATCATTAATCATCATCACAAAAGTAACCAAGTTCTTCTAATCAGAGAGGATCCCAAGGCCGCTCTTAACCGTGAGCACAACTGATATATCAGTTTCTAACACTCTACAGAGGTCGCACACTTTACCCACAAGTCGTGATCCCCGTTCTGCCCGGAGATCATGACTCTCCATTGATCACTACCAAGGTGACCTAGCAGGGTCTCACTATGTAGCCTTAACAAATATTTCCTAGAGGTCATAGCCGTCCGTTAGGTTTCTCCAGTTTGATAAACATAGTACCTCTCCCAAAAGGAAGGGTGACTAACAAAACCAAATCAAGAACCTCTGCAACCAGCCTCGACAGAGCAAGTATTGTGCCCAGACTCCATTGATGGCCCTATGGCGAAGCCAACTACTCCTCTGGTTCCTCTAATTAATCAGTTAAGGGCATCCCATTCCACCCTCATAGTTGCACTGTTATCTCGGGTTGTCAGTCCCCAATCAGGTCCTTACGGAGAGGTACTCAGGAAACAGCCTGAGACCACTAAAGTATCACAAGAACATCATCAGGATAACATCATCGTATCATAAATATTCACATCTTGTTCATTGATTAAAGTAAAGCATTAGCATGAAGCTAACTATAGTAAACCAAAAGGTAATCAAGGACAGGGTAAATACAAAGCTAGTCAATCCTTAGGTTTTCAATTAAGTAATGCGGGACAGTGAATTATAAATAAGTAGGACTTAATAGGTCAAAGGACACTTGCCTTCACCAGGTTGTTGCTCAGGGACATCTTTGGCAACACACTCAGGAACCACGGGCTGCTCGGTGTCTAAATAAAGAAATCATGCATTCAATACATTTGGTAAATGACAAATAAATAGCACATCAATCATGTACAAGCATTGGAACACATCTCAAAAGGAAAAGTTTAAACTCAAAAGGGAATTTAAATTATAGAGTGAACTAATCTCATTTAGTAGTTGATTATTCTTTAGTTGTTGTCCATGATTACATAATCTAACTCTACTTATTTTAATGTGATATCAAATTTAAACCAGAGATAAGTTCATACATCACATATTATTATCTTCACAATGTTGGGGGCCTTCTTCTCTGCCAAAGGTCCTCAAGACGAAGACTCTACATAGAAGTAGTAATGCCGAATGCCGAAGCTTGATAGCTTCGGCCCAAGCCAAGCAAAGAAAAAAAGGACCAGTTAGACCTTCTTAGTTTAAATTGCTTGTAAACATCTGAGGACATGGATGTAATCTAACCTAGGCTACGTCTCGTGCCTATTAATAGATGAACAGTACCCCGTACTGTTCACGGTGGATTGTATTCACTCTCTCGCATCCTCGCCTTCGAGCAAGCCGAAGGTACTAATGTAATATTAACATTTTTGATATTCATATATGTTTTATAGAATGAAAGAATAAATGAATTTTTAAAATATGATTATCATATTCATTCTTTCGCATTCCTATTTTCGTATTGATATGATGAAGGTGTGTCCAACTTGGCCTTCATTCGAGAAGCATTATATTCGTAAAGAGATAATGCTTCGAAGGACGAAGGTCCTTAACGATTAACAACTGTGTTGCCATGTTCTTGACTCACAGCATTTGAGAACAAGTAACCAACATTGGCACCCACCTCCGGTGAACTCACTTCCACAATTGTGACAATGGCTTTGCAAGTCAACCACGCTGTGGCACCTTCGGCTACGAAGCTGGTGCTCCTGATCAAGAAGCAGAAGAAGGAAGCACAAAGAAGGGTATAGCATGTTGGAGTGCAAGGACCCTTCTTCAAGTCCAAGTGGTCTCATATACCAATCACCTTCTCCCAGGAAGACCTTCAGCTCAAGGATTATCCCCACAATGATGCAGTGGTCATAACTTATGTCATCAAGGGGTTTCTGGTCCACAACGTCCTAGTGGACACGGGCATTGCGATAGATATCATTTTCGCAAAGGCTTTCAGGTAGATGCAAGAGTCAGATGACAAGATACATGATGCAACACACCCCCTTTGCGTCTTCGGAGGAAGACAGATCGTGGCGCTTGGCAAGATAACTATGATAGTCACCTTTGGCTATGTTCACAACACAAGGACAGAACAGGTTGTCTTTGACATTGTCGATATGGACTATCCTTACAATGCAATCATTGGACGAGGGACACTGAATGCCTTTGAAGCAATACTTCATCCAGCATATCTTTGTATGAAGATACCTTCGGAACAAGGGCCCATTGCTATGCATGAAAGCTAAGAGGCTGCCATGAGAGCCGAAGGAAGCTGGACGGATTCGAAGGCCATCCATAATATAGATGAAGCTGAAGCTCATCAGCAATATAAGCATAAAAGAGAAAAGGCTGCTTCAGCAGGTCAACCAAAGCCCATGCATTTGTCTGAATACATAGCCGAGCAAAAAGTGTTATTGGGTTCTCAATTATCTGATGAACAAGAGAAGACCTTATTGAGATTTCTGTTCAACAACAAAGATGTTTTTGCTTGGTAGGCCAATGATCTCTGCGGTATCAATAGAGATATTATTGAGCACTCACTCAATGTAGACCCGACCTTCAGACCAAGAAAGCAGAGGCTTAGGAAAATGTCCGATGATAAAGCCGAAGGTGCACGAAATCAAGTGAAAAGACTTCTAAGTGCCAGTGTTATCAGAGAAGTGACATACCCAGAGTGGCTGGCTAATACTGTGATGGTAAAGAAAGCTAATGAAAAATGCAGAATGTGCATTGACTTTATAGATCCAATAAGGCATGCCCGAAGGATGAACTTTCATTGCCAAGAATAGATTCCCTTGTGGATGCAGTAGCCACTTCGGAGCTCATGAGCTTATTGGATTGCTACTCAGGCTATAATCAAATCTGGATGAAGAAGGAGGATGAGCCGAAGACAAGCTTCATAACTCCTAGTGGGAGTTATTGTTACCTTCGGATGCTTGAGGGGCTCAAGAATGCTGGAGGAAGTTTTAGCAGGATGACTGCCAAAGTTCTTCACTCCCAAATCGGCAAAAATGTGCTGACATATGTTGATGATATTATAGTAAAGAGCACAAAGTAAGAAAACCACATTGCTGATTTGCAAGAGACATTTGCCGACATCAGGCGGGCTGGCCTTAAACTAAATCCAGAAAAATGCGTCTTCGGAGTAAAGAAGGGCAAGTTTCTTGGTTGCTTGGTATCAACAAAGGGTATTGAAGCTAATCCAAGTAAGATAGAAGCCATACTTCGAATGGAGCCACTGAAGTCAAGAAAGGGTGACCAAAGATTGACAGGGAGCCTCGCATCTTTGAACAGATTTATTTCAAGGTCAGCAGAGAGGAACTTGCCATTCTTCGAAGTGCTGAAGTCACCCGAAGTCTTTCAATGGGGACCAAATCAGCAAAAAGCCTTCGAAGAATTGAAACAATATTTGATAGAGCTGACAACCCTAACTCCACCTTCGGTAGGAACTCCATTACTGCTGTATGTAGCTGTTTCCCATGCTGCGGTTATTGCAGCACTGGTGCAAGAGAAGCAGGAGGGCCAGGCAAGAAAATAAGTGCCAGTCTACTTCATTTCCGAAGTGCTCAGTGCATCAAATAAAAATTATATAGAGATAGAGAAGGTACTATATGATGTACTAATGGCTTCCAGGAAGCTTCGGCATTATTTTCAAGCATACCACATCATAGTACCTTCTTTGCAACCTCTCAAGGACATAATGAGGAATAGAGAGCCACAAGAAGAGTTGGAAAATGAGCTGTAGAACTAAACAAATTTACTATTGATTTCATTCATAGATCTTCGATCCAATCCCAGGCGTTAGCAGATTTCATTGCTGATTGGACGCCAGGGGCTCAGGATGAAGAGAAAATAACTGATGCCAAAGCTTGGACAGTATTTTGTGATGGGTCTTGGGGAACCTTCGGCGCAGGAGCAGCAACTGTCTTGATTTCACCGCCAAAAATCAAAACATGCTATGCAGCAAGATTGGACTTCAATTGCACAAATAATATTGCAGAGTACAAAGCCCTTCTCTTGGGGCTCCGAAAGCTTAAAGCAATGGGAATAAGAAGGGTGATACTCAAATTTGACTCACAGGTCATCTCAGGTCATGTTGATAAAAGCAGCAAAGCAAGAGACCCGAAGCTAAAAAAATATTTGGATGCAGTCCGAAGGATGGAGGCTTCCTTCGAAGGTTTTTTTGTAAAAAATATTCCAAGAGGAGAAAACGAGCATGCAGATTTGCTAACTAAATCAGCGGCACAGGGGCTCCCGTTACCTTTGGTTGAGCACCTTCGGTTGAGCTCATGGAAAGAGTGGTGCTCACAACTTCACCAGTAAATAGTGAAGATTGGAGGACTGAGATTGTATCTTTCCTTCAAGGAAACTGTCTTTCGGATGATGAAGTTTACAATAAAAGAATGGAAGCAAGGACAAAACCATGTGTAATCATAGAAGCGGAGTTATACAAACACGGAGTCTGCTCTCCATTGCTCAAGTGCCTATCTAGAGCCGAAGGTCAAGAATTGATGAAGGAAATACATGCAGGTTTATGTGGGGCTCATATTGTGCCTAGGCCTCTGCTGGGGAAGGTTTTCAGACAAGGTTTTTACTGGCCGAAGGCAGCTTCGGATGCAGCAGATTTGGTTCAAAAATGTGAAAATTGCCAAAGAGGTGCCAGAGACCAGAAGCAACCTTCGTCTCTAACCCAGCTAATACAACCAACTTGGCCATTGCAAAGATGGGGCTTGGATTTGTTAGGTCCACTTCCACCAGTGCAAGGCAACTTGAAATATGTTGTGGTGGCAGTGGAGTATTTTTCTAAGTGGATTGAGGCAAAGCCCTTAGCTACAATAACTTCGGCCATAATATAGAAATTCTTCTGGCAGAATATTGTTTATCGCTTCGGCGTGCCGAAGGCTATCACTGTTGATAACGGAACTCAGTTCGATACTGAAACATTCAAAACCTTTTGTAACCAGATTGATACAAAAATACACTTCGCATCAGTGAGGCATCCGGAGTCAAATGGACTGGTAGAAAGGGAAAACGGAATTATAATAACAGGAATAATGAAGTTAATCTTCAATCAACCCAAAGGGAAGTGGCCAGACAAATTAATAAAGGTAGTGTGGAACCACAACACTGTCGTTTCAAGGTCAAAAGGATTTACTCCGTTCAAGCTTCTGTTCAGTGACGAAGCAATAACACCAGAAGAAGTAAGAACGGGTTCAATAAGAACCTTAGCCTCAACAGAGGATGAAGGTGATTGCCAAGTAACAAAAGACACCATAGAAGGGACTAGACTACAAGTAATAGAGCACATCAATAAGTACCAGTCTGAAACAATCAAATGGCGTGACAGAAAGGTAAAATTGAAGAATATTAAGCTTGGACATTTGGTGCTTCGAAGAGTGGCCAACCCTGATACAGTGGGGAAGCTTCAACTCAAGTGGGAAGGTCCCTTTTTGGTGGTGTCTTCATCAAGACCTAGATCTTACAGATTGAAAGATATGGACGACAACGACATACCTAGGTCATGGAATGCAGATGAGCTTCGTCAGTATTATGTGTAAACAATGTATTTTTCTTATTTTTTTTCCTATGGCACCCTTTTCCTTTCAAGAGGGGAGAAAGGTTTTTAATGGGGCCATAGGTTGTAATTTTCATTTTTTGTTTAGCCCTATGCAATACAAGGGCAAAATTCCCCCACATGTAAAATGTAACAAAAAGGAATGCACCATCAAGTGCAAGAGGCCATGAAGAAGCTCAAAAGTCATCGCTAAGGGGATGCAGAGCTAACATGTCATCTAAAGAGGTGAAGAAGCTACAAAGTCATTACTAAAGGGACGCAGAGTAAGCCACGAAGCTCCAAAGTCGTTCCTAAGGGAATACAGAGCTAAAATGCCACCTAAATCAAAGGTGAAGAAGCTCAAAAGTCGTTCCTAAGGGAATGCAGAGCTTAAATGCCACCTAAGTAAAGGGTGAATAAGCTCCAAAGTCATTCCTAAGGGGATGCAGAGCTTAGCTCAAAAGTCGTTCCTAAGGGGATGCAGAGCTGAAATACCACCTAAGTAAAAGGTGAAGAGACTCAAAAGACGTTCCTAAGGGGATGTAGAGTCTGGGTGCGTTTTTGGCATACATTTGCATTTTTTCATCACATCATCCTTTGCATTCATGTGAGCATACATTAGACATTTGTAGGCTCATCATCATGGCATAAAGCATAGATATTAATAGGAAAAACAGGAAATGCATGTGCTTGACGAGAAAACGCTTCATTGCATACGAAGATGCTTCGTCTCTAATGAAATGCTTTGATGTGAACGAAAATAAGGGAAGGTGTTTTTCGCCTTCGGCTCAAAAGATTACAAATATCGGTTTCGTCCACAAAAAAGCAATTCACACATGAGCGAAAGGTAAAATGGTATTACAAGGTACTAACAAATATGTACAATATTTTGTCCAATTGTCAATTACAATTCTTAGCCATATGATACTGAGAGTTCCTTAGTCTTTTTACATATAAGTACAAAAGGGGATTCTAGAGTCTTTGATACTTCGGCACAAGCTTTGGCTTAGCGACCTTCGGCGCCATCATCCTGTAGATAAGACAAGGTATAAGGTAATTGGAAATTTAATAAGAAAAAATCAAGGTAAAAAAGACAAAGGTAAAGTTTCATACTATTCATCCTCAGCCAATTCACGCTAGCCCTTTGCCCAAATTTGAGTAATGAATCTATTTCCTATGCTTCGGGCTTTGGTTGGAACGTCAACCAAGTTCGATGACGGCCCTTGCGTGATTGTACCCGACCTTCATAAATGTTGCAGCTGTGTCACGTGAAGCCACCAGAGCACAGAAATCTTCGTGCCCGGTTATAACTTATCAAGGGCTTCAACTACATTTTCAATATGATTGAAGGCCCCGGGGATGTCTTCGGTAGAAAGGGTGACTTCTTCAGAAGTGGCTCTGAATGAGTTAAATATCTCCTTCAATCGATTAATGCATCGGGTGGCAAAGCCGGAGCATTTTTCCCAAAGGTCCTTAACAATTTCACTTAGCTTTGCATTCTTTGTGTCTTTAGCTTCGACCTTTCCTTTCAGTTCCTTTGTTTCCTGGTCGAAGCGCTCTGACCTCTCATTCAAAGTTGCTCGAGCTTCGTCTAGCTCTCTGCTCAACTTATCATTATGAGACCACACTTCTGAGAGGGAACCTTCGGCTGATTGCAGCAGGCCATCTTTTTTTTCAAAGATTCTTTAAGTTTCTTAATTTTATCTTCCAAGCCTTCAATAATAACTTCGTTTCTTCTATCTTCAGTATCCTGCTGCATTTTCAGGGCCTTGCTTAATAACATACTATGCAAAACAAGTTAAAATTAGAAAATTCAAACCACTACGAAGGTACTATTCAAAATAAGTTTAGAGAAATGCCTTACCTTGAAATTAGAATAAAACAAACTACCGACAATATGTTGTCGCCTGTAGCAGCTAATTTCAGTCTCCAATTTCGGGAATCCAACACTTTTGGATAGGGTGCCTACAATCTTTGCCCCAGCGCAGTCGTGAATGCATCCCAAGATATCTTCATTGACACCGTCAAGGAGCATGGACCCGAGTTGGTAACCACAAGACATAGCGAATTCTTTCAGCTCTAGCTTATCTTCCTCAGAAAGTTCCTGGCCACCTAAGTTCCTGGTAAAAATCCTTCTCTTTCGAAGGGGCATCATCAATTCTCTTCCCTTTATCAGGCACTGCGGCCATGCTTTCCTCTGCAGCCACACCTGTCTTCTCCGCAACCACATCTGATATAAGCTTGTCAATTTCTAACATTGTGGTTCCGAGTTCTTCAGGTTCGGCACCGCCAACATCTTCAGTATATGTAGGAATTGCTGCTTTTACCGCCAAAGCTAAAGGCGGCGTTTGCTCAATAGCTAGCATTACGTTCACAATCTGCTGTTTCTTTTGACCTCCAACTTTTTCCTCCACAGTTAAAGGCACCTTCATCTTCTGTAAAAGGTTGGTCAGTTCCGATCTCAGAGGACTTATCAGCTTGAATGGTGAGGATTCAGTCATTACCTTCAGAATTTCCGCCACCTCAACAGTAGTGGGCGACGAAGGGTTCAAGGTCTCCTTCGGTGCTTCATCTACCTACGGTTCGGCAGAAGGTATCTCATCAAGTTTTCTTTTCTTAGGGGCTTGCGCCATCGGCTACGGTGCCACTTTCACCTTCTTTAGAGCCTTTTCATCTGCTTTCATGGACCGGGCAGCTTCTCTGCTTAGGATTCTGACAACTCTTTTTCTCTTCGCTCCCTTGTCCCCTTTGTCAAGTCTCTCATAATCTGGATACCCAAAGTTCAGTGCATCCATTACTAGATTCAGCCTTCATTTTGGTCGGGTGTTGAAGGAAGCAATCATTAATTGATCCTCTTTCTTCGTGTAATTGCCAAGAATCTCGTTGCACATGGTTTCGATCATCTCTAGCCATTCAGTGCATGGTTTCTTGAATTGCTTCTCAAATTTAAAACAGTAGGGGAGCCAAACAAGCTCATATTTCTTTCCCCTTCTTTCTTCTTCGGCATCCCCTAGCCGCTAGAGGTCGGAAAAGTCTTGTTTGCCAAGTACTCTAGTACCAAATCTTCGGTGCTGATTTCGGCAGCCACCACTCTGAATTCAACCTCGGCTAGCTGGCACGGGGAGTCGAGTTGCATATGGCACAATGGCCTTGTCATTCCGAAGCTTAATCGCATAGGACTCATAACCATGGTCATCAATTTCTCCCTCTCCTTCTCGTCAGTCTTCACGTAGAACCATTCATTTGTCCATCCGGTCGGCCACTTGGTGCAGTAGGCGATTACCGGGGCCTTGGTGTCCTTCCGGTATGCAAAATTATAGCATCCAAAGTTCTTGTGAAGGCCATCCGCTCTGGCCTTCATCTGATAGTGCAACTCGTGCACTCGGCAGAAACCTTCGGCATTAGCACTCATGCCCTGGCTCTAGAGAGCCCATATGTACACACTCAGCCTATCAATGGCATTTGGTGTTAGCTGATGAAGGTATATCTCAAACTTCTTCAAAATCTCTCCTATCATATCATATAGAGGGAACCAAAGCCCAGCCCTGAAGAAGCTTTTAAAAACAACAACTTCATCCTCCTTCGGCTCCAGAACCACTTCGTCGCCAGCAAAACGAATAAGTTTACTTTCAGCCTTCCCAAAATAGCCCAGCTTCTTCATCATAACCAGGTCCTCCGCTGACAAAGTAGATTTTCCAAACTCAATATGGCTCAGTTTTGACGAGCTCAAAATATTGTTGTCTTCCTCAAACTCATCATCACTCCCGTCCTCAGCTACAGTTTGCTCAGCTTCGGCAATGTCACCTTTGGCAGCAACTTCTTGTGGCACTACTAAACCCAATCGCCTCATCATTTCTGATATTGGCACTGTCTCTATCATTTCAGCATCATCTCTCTCACGTGACACCCTAGCAGTGGACCTTACTCGAGCCATCTCAAGTATCGCAGTTCCTTAAGACGAAGCTGACTTCGAAAGACGAAGAGTGTGTCTGGAAAGCTTCAGCTTTTGTTAAAATTTTTAACAGCACAACAATGCAATGGCAATGAATGTTGTTGTAACTCCTCACCAACCTGTCTGCTTATATAGTGTTGCAGGGGAAGAAGGCGAACCGCCAGACCGCCGACACTGACTGAGCAGTGGACCGCTCGACGCTCGGAATATTTTAATCGTTTTTTGATAACAAGCTCAGGGAAGGTGTTTTTCAGACCTTCGGTGTTCCGAAGCCTTTGTGTTTTTCTTTCGTGGATCGAGCTCATTACGAAAAAACGATCTAGCACCACGAAGGGGCTACTGTTGGGGGCCTACTTCCCTGCCGAAGGTCCTCAAGACGAAGACTCTGCATAGAAGCAGTAATGCGGAATGCCGAAGCTTGATAGCTTTGGCCCAAGCCAAGCAAAGAAGGAAAAAGGACTAGTTAGACCTTCTTAGTTTAAATTGCTTGTAAACTAATGTCTGAGGACATGGATGTAATCTCACCCGGGCAGCGTCCCGTGCCTATAAATAGATGAACAGTACCCCCATACTGTTCACGCTGGATTGTATTCACTCTCTCGCATCCTCGCCTTTGAGCAAGCCAAAGGTACTAATGTAATATTAACATTTTTGATATTCATATATGTTTTATAGAATGAAAGAATAAATGAATTATTAAAATATGATTATCATATTCATTCTTTCGCATTCCTATTTCCGTATTGATATGATGAAGGTGTGTCCTACTTGGCCTTCGTCCGAGAATCATTATATCCGTAAAGAGATAATGCTTCGGAGGACGAAGGTCACAGCATTTGAGAACAAGTAACCAACACACAATATTAAACATCTATTTACCGCTAGGGTTTCCTTTTATTTATTTTATTAAGTGAATAAATCAATACATACACTAACACATAGTTAGACACAAAATTAGAATTTGTAGACTGTGAATGAACATAATTTATTTGAACAGAGAATATTCCTATGAACATTTTGCAATTTGAATCACTAAATTTGGAGTTCATATGAAAAAGATATAAAATAAACAAGTTTTGATGTTTGAAATATGAAAATAGGTCCAATTCTATAATTATTCAAAAGTGCAGGGGTCTATTTATAAGAGTTCAGAGCCTACGCGTAAAGTCTAAGGAAGACAGGTTCTATTACCCGAGAACTCAAGGTCTCTTTAGTAAAAATCACACGCGAAGGGGTATGGGTTGTTTTTGGCCTTCGGATCAGGGAGCAACGACCCAGATTAGAGTTGCCCGAGCGGACGCGCGCGCGAACACGAGCGCGGGATGACCAGCGGGCCAGGGGTGTCACCGGCCTGGGGCGAGACAGCCTGACCGGCCGGCCCCAGCTACAGGGCGTGCATGAGAGAGTGAGAGGAGAGCAGTCAGATCTAGATCAGGCGGTCGGGATTAGATCGAGTTTAATTGAAATTGGGCCATCCGATTAGGGTTGGGCGGACAAGATGTGTGCCAGGGGACTTTATCTCCACCGGGAAGCCAAGGGCGGCACTTCACGTGGGCACGACGGCGCCGTCACCGGAGGCGAGGCAGACTGGGTCTCCTAGGGCACGAGAGGTCGGTCCGGGTAGCTGGAGAGGTTGGGGAGGGTCTGGCGAACACTATGGAGGGGTCAGGTTTGTGTGAATGGGATTGAGATGACCAGACGGTGGAGAGGGAAATCCTCGGCGGACCGAGGCACTCCGGCGAGCAATCGCGGGCAAGGAAGCGCATGGCAGGGGAAAATAAGGATGGGGATTGGACGGTTACCTCAAGTGGAGACTCAGGGGCTCACCAACGAAGGCTGGGGTGCGGTGAGGACGTGGGTCGACGACGCCGGTTCTCCGGCTGCGCAAGAAATGCTCCGGTGAGCGCGGACCGGACGGACCAGAGGGGGAGAAGGCGAACCAAGGGGCGTTCCAAGTGGCGAGTGATAGGGCGGAGCTCACCGGGGCAACAGACACGGTGGGGAGTTCCACAGTGATAGTAGAACGGGTGGTGGACGTCGTTGAGCGGCGACGGAGCTGTGTGGTGCACGTGCGGGGTGAGAGGGGGGCGAGAGAGCTCGGCTGAGGGCGCAAGTGAGCAGGGGGAGGTGGGCGAGCGGGGCGCGGGCTCTAAAGGGGCGAGGGCGTGCGGAGGTGGCCGAGGAACGCACGAACGTGGGTGCGTCCACGGCGGGGACGCGGGAGGGAGGTTAGGGACGGGCTGACAGGTGGGATCCACGGGGCAGCGAGAGGGGATCCACGAACGAGCGGTCAACACTGACGGAAAGCGTCCACCGGGCAGCGGGGGAGAGTGGGCGCTAGCGCGAGGGAATCGGCGCCAACAGGCCGACCCCACAGAGCAGCAAGAGGGAGAGAGGGAGAGAAGGGGCGCGCAGACTGGCGCCGACAGGCGGGGTACGCCTGTCAGGGGCTGAGGGCATGCGGGCGCGCGCAGGGGGCTGGGCCTGCTAGGCCGACTTGGGCTGAAATGGGTTTTTTCTATTTTCTAGGGAATTTCTAATGCTTTTCTATCTATTTTCTCTAGGGTTTTCAATCCAAATTCAAATCAAGTTTCAAATTCAAACCAAATTAAACATGTGCAATAATTCAAAGAATATTTGGAGCTCGGCATGATGCAACATTTCGTGACTCATATTGTTTTGACAAAATAAAATAAATAATCCCTCACTAATTCAGCTAATTCTACCAAAAAGAAAGAGAAAGAAAACTAGAGAGAGAGAAGAGTAACACCTGAATTTGGTAGGTAATTAGAAAGAAATTTTATACCCCCAAATTTAGGGTGTTACAGACCTACCCCCCTTAAAAGAATCTCGACCTCGAGATTCAGGGTTGGCTAGCAAAGAGTTCAGGGTACTTGGTTCTCAGATCATCTTCTCTTTCCCAGGTTGCTTCTTCTTCCGAATGATGGCCCCATTTGACTTTCCACATCCAAATATTGCTCCTCTGAGTGACCCGATCTGCTGTCTCCACAATCTGAGTTGGCTTCTCAATATACGTCAGATCTTCTTGAACTTCAAGGTCCTTTGTTGGTAACTGCTCTTCTGGTACTCGCAAGCATTTCTTTAGCTGAGACATGTGAAACACATCGTGCACGGCGGACAGATTTTCTGGTAAGCTGAGTTGATATGCCACTTCTCCACGTCTTGCTTGAATCTAGTACGGCCCGATGTAGCGAGGTGCTAGCTTGCTTTTGACTCTAAACCTTTTGGTTCCTCTGATGGGTGACACCTTCAAGTAAACATAATCTCTGACTTCGAAACTTAGTTCTTATCTTCGGGTGTCAGCATAGCTTCGCTGTCTGGACTGCGATGTCTTCAGATTTTCTCGAACCATTCTGACGTTCTCTTCAGCTTCAAGCAAAATATCTAGACCGAACACCTGCATTTCGCCGGGTTGGTCCCATTGCAACGGAGTTCTGTAGTTTCTCCCATAAAGTGCTTTGAATGGTGACATCTTCATACTGGCTTGGTAGTTGTTGTTGTAGGAGAATTCTGCATATGGTAGCCTCTTGTCCCAACCTAACTTGTCTTGCAAAGCACAAGCTCTCAACATATCTTCAATAATCTGGTTGGTTCTCTCTGTCTGACCATCTGTCTGCGGGTTATAAGCTGAACTGAACTTCAAATGTGTACCTAAAGCTTCATGTAGCTACTACCAAAAATGAGAAGTAAACTGGGTGCCTCTGTCTGACACTATCTTCTTTGGAATTCCATGCAAGCACACAATCCGAGACATGTATAGTTCTGCCAACACTGCACTATTGTAGGTGGTCTTGACTAGTATAAAATGAGCCGCCTTTGTTAAACGGTCCACTACTACCCAGATGGAGTCATAACCAGCTCGAGTGCGGGGCAGACCAACTATAAAGTCCATCCCAATCTCATCCCATTTCCATTGAGGAATCTGCAACGGCTGCAACAAAACTGCGGGCCTTTGATGTTCTGCCTTGATCCTCTCGCAACTGTCGCATCTGGCAACATACTCTGCTATCTCCCTTTTCATATCGTACCACCAGAATCTTTTCTTTAGGTCTTGGTACATCTTCTTGCTACCAGGGTGTATAGAATATGCTGTCTCATGAGCTTCCTTAAGAATCAGCTCCCGGATCGATTTGATATAAGGAACACACAATCTATCTGTAACACTATAAAAACCATCAACTAAAATAATGAATTTAGTTATTTATGATAAATAGGGTATTAAATTTTCATTTAAAGTGTTTCTTATTTATTTGCATTTTGAATCATTTTTTATTGCGCATGATTGATTATTGGATATTTAATAGCAATTCTTTTTAAAGGAAAATCCTAGTAAATAATATAATAATTAAATAATATAATAATTATTAGTCTAAAAATAAATATTTTATTTATAAATAGTTTTAGTGAATTTTTGAGTTATTTAAAAATGTATTTCAAATTTATAAAAAGAAATAAAAAAAGAGAAACCCTCCCTAACCCTAGGCCCAGTAAGGCCCAACTAAGAACCTTAGCGTGCCCTCCCTAGTTCCCTACCTCCCAGCCGCCGCCCCCTGCTGTTTCCACTTCTCTCTCTCCCCTTTCTCTCTCCTCCCCTTGCTCTCTCTCTCTCTCACGCGCGCACAAGAAGTCAGGAAGCCGCCAACACGACGACCCCGCCGCCAGCGCCCCTGCACTCGACCGGCGCCCGGCCTATGCGCCGCATCCCGCCGGCCATTGAAGGCCTCCATGAACCGCCGGCCATTGATCCCTCCCCGGCCGACCTCTCCCTCCCTCTCCTCTATAAAACGACGCCGAGCTTCATCTCGCCTCTCTGCCCACTCACACAAACTCTTCTTCCTCGCTGCTCGTCGCACCACCGACCGTCGCCATTGCCGGAGTACCATTCACCACTACCGCGGAGCTCTGACCCCGGGCGACCGCCACCGGCCGACCCCTCTGCTCGATGCCCCGAACGACCCCGTCGCTGGCAAGGACCACTCGAAGCTTGCCATAGTGCCTCGACAACCCTCCCTGCTCACCCGTCGTGTTGCGCATAGAAAACAGAGAAGAAGCTGATTGTGTGGTAGAGGATTCGAATTTGTTTGAGGACAAACCGCAGGACACTTTTGAGCAAGGCAAGTGGATTCTCCCTCTGCATATTCTATTTGTACCTAATTAATGCATATAATAATGTTTACTTTTTGAATATACTGCATAATTTGATGGGATTTACCTAATTAAGGATTTCCTAGATTTACCAAATGTATTCCTTGATTATCCTGGGAAAATACTATGCTTTGCAAATTTGTGCTACCGCTCAACTTAGTAATTTTGATGTCACTCATTAATTGATAATAATGTTCCGGAATTGAAATTGGCATTATGTTATTAACCCGATGGTTAAACAAGATTATTTCATTTTAATTAGAACATGGAGTGATCACCCAGGATAACAGTGCAACCACGAGTGCTATCACGGCTCTGGCTTTGGTAATTAGCTTTATATGCTTAGTACCTAGCAATCTTACCTGAAATATGGGCAAGAGGGGGAGCGGCAGTGGTGGCAGCTCACGTTAACATGGGGACGTATTCTTGGCTAAGGTACCTCGCCCAGAGGGCCTCCACACCGACTTGGAAATCTTAGTGGGTTGCTTCGTATTAAGTGTATTTTGTGAAAGCCTCATAATGGATCCATAGCCATTCACCTTGATAGTGTTGACGGGTCCAATCAACCCAAGCTAGATGGGATACATGGCTTCTGGGTAAAGTTGTTCCACCTCTGCAGAGTGTAAAACTGATATGTCAGCCGTGCTCACAGTTAAGAGCAACCTGGAGTCCTCACATGATAATTGAACTTAAAGATGGACAATAAATCGAGATCCGATGATCTGCCAATAGTTTGCTTAAGTGGTTTCACTTAAGTGTTTTTGATATACTCTTATACCTTTGTTTAAATGGGATACTTGGGATACACACTTATTAGTAAGACAAGTGTTGTTAATAAAATATTGACCAACTAAAATGCTTACTGCTCAACCTTAGCCTCACCTTGTTAAACTTGCATTAATTTTTCCCCCACTTGCTGAGCCCCGACCATAAGTGAGCTCACCCTTGCTAATATTTTGATCAGAGGGTGAGGATGAAGACTTTGATGGAGATTTCGACGATGAATTTTAAGTCTAACGATGCGTCGGTCATGTTCCTACGGGAGATTACCCATGTTATTTAATTCCGCCTTACTTTGATGTTGATACTTGTTAAGATACAATGATTCAGATGATGTAATAAAGTACTCTACTCTCTTTACGCCTTTATTGCATTGCCTTTTGATATATTACACTTGTGACGTCAACATATGTGTGGAAATGGATCTTGGCACACATATGGTATGCGCTCGGTTCTGCCCCCTGGAACCGGGTGTGACAGAAGTGGTATCAAAGCTATGCTGACCCTAGGTCGTTATACTAATAGCTAATTTCATTCTTATAAATTATTTTATCAGCCTTACCTCTTTAAAATTTCAATTGAGTTGACATTTCTCTTGTAGATGGTTTGTACTCTCCAAACTACCCAGGTCAACACCAACTATGCCCCTCTGCCACGGCAAATTCCTGTCTACCCAGTGGTAGTAGAGGAAGTTCCAGTGGATCTCCCTCACATTCGAGTGGAGCATGGAGTCATCCTGGAGGACAGCTCGGAGGAACTTCTGTCGACGCCCACCCCGTTGGCAGAGTCACTAGCCTTCGCAGCTAGGTCATCGACCTCGACATTGCTTGCACCAGCCGTTCAAGCTCCTGCACCCGGAGGCGACGACCCAGACGACTCTGGGGACGACGATGATGTGGATGACAACGACAACGAGGACGAAGAAGAACAAGTCAACGAGGAAGCCAACTACGCCCAGCAGGACTACTTCATGGGGTTTGGTCCTGTCGTCAAACATTACACATCAATGTTCGAGACGGGGCACTTCCCCAACCTGCTGCAGGATGTGCTGCGTGCGTTAGGAACCTACGTCCGCCCCTTGTACAAAACAAGGCGAGTGAGCGAGCCTCTCCGGGCTTGCTACTACATCACTCGCGTCCACGTCATGGTGATGGATGCAGGGGATAGGGGATTCAGGACTCTGTCTGCTCATGAGTCCCTGACACCGCTATCCACCTACGATGCCTCGGTCAGCAATGCTGCCAAACGGACCCTGTGGTCTCTCAACCACACCTACCGGCAGCAGCTGCATGACACAAGGTTCAGGCATCTTCCTCTGCGTCTAAGTGGAGGAAGCCAGACCAGCATCGTTCCAGGTGGAGCTGGTTAGGATCATCTCAACACCCTAGCTGGTGTTGTGGTCGGCCTCAACACCGACCTGGATAGTGCCACCCTGGATCTCTCTAGGGTGCACTTGGAGCTGGAGGATGCCCATGCCAGGATTGCAGCCCTGGAAGCCCAACTTCAAGGATGGGATCCGCCTGAAGCTCAGGTCCCTGCCATGGCGTTGTCTCCTCCCCGCAAGAGGCTTCGCTATAGGGAGCCCGGATCCGTCACCAGGATGCTCTAGAAATTTTAAGTTTATGTTGTAATAAGTTAGCTCTCGCGTCAGACGATGAAAACTCTCTTTTTAAGTTTTCTTCATAATAATAACAACCATGTGATGGTGTTGGTTGCTATGTTTGAGTTGGATTTTTGTTTGAGCGCAATGGTCTTATGGAATGATGTCCATAAGAGCATATAAAAAAATTTAAACTTAAGCTATTTCCCTCTAGAATCTTTATTACTCCTCACTCCTCTAAAGAAGTTCACTTTCTAACCAATCAGATGGTGAACGCTCGCCAAGGACCCAACAACAACAGGAACTAGCGTGGTCAACAGATACCACCACCACCACCGAACTCTAACTTGGAACAGTTCATCACCACTCAAATGCAGCTTCTGCAAGGACTCACTGCATCTGTGCAACAGATTCAGCAAAATCAGCAGAATCAGCAACACCAACAGCAACAGCAGTATGCACCCCCGGCTAGAGATAAGCACCGGGATTTTATGAGCCATCACCCGCTAATGTTCTCTCATGCGGTTGATCCTTTGGATGCCAATGACTGGCTCAAGGTCATTGGAAAGAAGTTGGATATCACCCAGTGCAACGACCAGGAGAAGGTCTTGTACGCCTTGGGAAGACTCAAGGGTTCCGCGTCCGATTGGTGGGATGCCTTCACAGCAGCACACCCCAATGCGGATACCATAACCTGGCAGGAGTTCCAAGTGAACTTTCACACTCATCATATTCCCTCGGTAATTATGAAACTGAAGGAGGAGTTCCTTTCCCTTACTCAAGGGAATATGACTGTTAGTGAGTACTGTGATCACTTCATTCAACTTTCACGCTACGCCCCGGAGGAAGTGGATACTGATGAGAAGCGCCAAGAGCGTTTCTTGGAAGGATTGATCGGACCTCTGAACTATCAACTACAGAGTCATACCTTCCCCAACTTTCAGACTCTGTTGAACAAGGCAATTGGCCTTGAAAGCAAAAGAAGGGAATTGTCTGGCCATAAAAGGAAGTTCCAAGGTCAGTCCAGCAGGAACAACCACCCGAACAACGCTCAAGGTTCTTAGTTCCACTCTGGAAATCAGGGTGGAAATAACTATCAAGTGCAACACTCTGGACAACAAGGCCAGAGGAACAATCAAAGCCAGAACCAGCAGAGGAACAACTCTTAGACCAACTAGAGGTCTGGTGGGAGTTCACAGAATCGTCAAGGTGGCACCATGAAGATGCAGGCCAAAAGCAACAACGCACCAGTCCAACCCAATGGTTGTTTCAAGTGCGGTGAGCTTGGCCATTATGCTAACAACTGTCCTAGGCACAACCAGCAGACACCTCAGAAGAGCAACAACAAGAGGAATGACTAGAACACCCCCACTCGTGGATCTGCGTAGAACAAAGCTCCATAGAACCAGAGTAGAGGAAGGGTCAATCACGTCACAGCGGAATCAGTGCCTGAGGATGCCGACGTGGTGTATGGTATGTTCCTTGTTAACTCCATACCTGCATCAGTTTTATTTGACTCTGGAGCATCGCATTCATTTATAACTGAGTCATTCATGGAAAAGCATAACTTACCAAAGCACCCTCTTAAGAAGATGTTACATTAGTTCACCAGGAGGTAACATGAAGGCCACACATACATGCATCCATGTTAATCTCAAGATTCAAGGAATAGATTTTCCAGTAAACCTAGTGGTCCTAGGATCTAATGGTATTGATGTGATTCTTGGATGTGACTGGTTGAAAAGTCGTGATGGAGTGATACAATGTGCCAACCAAACAATTACGTTGACAAGTCTGTAAGGCGAAAGAATCCAAGTTAGCACAGACATGCCAACAAATGCAAAAGGAAAGATAGTGATAAATCACTTGGAAGAAAAGCCCTTAGAAAATATCAAGGTAGTGTGTGAATACCCAGACGTATTTTCGAAGGAATTACCAGGTATGCCACCTGATCGTGATATAGAGTTTTCTTTTGAATTTTTACCCGGAACTGCACCTATCTCAAAAAGACCTTATAGAATGGATGTCAAAGATTTAGTTGAACTGAAGAAACAAATAGAGAAATTATTAGAAAAAGGTTTCATTCGCCCAAGTTCATCCCCTTGGGGAGCCCCAGTTTTATTTGTGAGCAAGAAAGATGGTTCGAGGAGAATGTGTGTTGATTATAAAAGTTTGAATGAAGTAACTATCAAGAATAAATACCCATTACCTCGGATTGAAGATTTATTCGATCAGACGAAGGGAGCTAAGATATTCTCGAAGATAGATCTAAGGTCGGGATATCATTAGTTAAAGGTTCGAGCAGAAGATGTACCCAAGACAGCTTCACTACAATATATGGATTATACGAGTTTTTGGTCATGTCGTTTGGACTGACTAATGCACCAGCATACTTTATGAACTTGATGAATAAAGTACTTATGGAATATCTGGATCAGTTTGTAGTCGTATTCATTGACGACATACTGATATATTCACCGAATGAAGAAACACATGAAGATCATCTATGGCTAGTCCTACAAAAGCTTCGTGACAACCAATTGTATGCAAAGTTCTCAAAGTGTGATTTTTGGTTGAAGGAAGTTGCTTTCTTAGGACATATTGTTACTGATGGTGGAATTAAAGTGGACCCAGGAAAGATAAGTGAGATACTAAATTGGAAGCAACCAAAGGATGCGTCCAAGATCAGAAGTTTTCTTGGATTGGCAGGATACTACAGAAGATTTATTGAAGGTTTTTCCAAGTTAGGGAAACCTCTTACTTCACTACTGGAGAAAGGTAAAGAGTTCAAATGGGATGAAGCATGCCAGAATTGTTTTGAAGAACTCAAGAAAAGGTTAACCACTGCACAGATATTGGTAATGCCAGACATTCATAAGGGATTTGATGTGTATTGCGATGCATCACACCTTGGACTTGGATGTGTGCTAATGCAATAATGAAAAGTAATAGCCTATGCCTCAAGACAGTTGAGAAAGCATGAGAAGAATTATCCTATGCATGATTTGGAACTAGTTGTCGTAGTGCATGCTTTGAAGATTTGGAGGCACTATATGATTGGAAACAAGTGCAAAATCTTCACGGATCACAAAAGCTTGAAAGACATATTCACTCAGAAAGAACTCAACCTAAGATAGAGAAGATGGCTTGAGTTGATCAAAGACTATGATTTGGAAATACAATATCACCCAGGAAAAGCAAATGTAGTGGATGATGCTTTGAGCCGTAATGGTCAAGTGAACAACATCACTACTCATTTGATGTCACAAGAGTTGTGCTAGGAAATGGAGCAACTCAACCTTGGTATGGTCAATAATATGGAAGCAACGGTTATGGAAGTTGAATCTACTTTGGAAGAAGAGATTCGTAAAGGACAAGAGTCCGATGAGAAAATTAAGGAAATTAAAACATTGATTGATTTGGGAAAAGCCCCAGATTTCATGGAAGATGATCAAGGCATAGTATGGTTTAAAAAGAGAATATGTGTACCATAAATCGAACACCTACGACAACTTATTTTGAGGGAAGCTCATGATTCGGCCTACTCTATTCACCCTGGGAGTACAAAGATGTACCAGGATCTAAAGGAAAAGTATTGGTAGTACGGTTTGAAAAGATATGTTGCTACTCATGTTGCATTGTGTGACGTGTGTTAGTGGGTTAAAGCCGAACACCAAAGACCAGCAGGATTACTACAACCTCTCAAGGTACCTGAATGGAAATGGGAAGAAATCGGAATGGATTTCATAGTTGGACTACCCCGTACTCGGGATGGATATGATTCAATATGGATCATAGTAGACAGGTTGACTAAAGTGGCACACTTTATACCTGTGAAGACAACTTACTCAGGAGCCCAGTTAGCAGAATTATACATGTCGAGGATTGTTTGTCTGCATGGAGTACCGAAGAAAATCGTATCAGATCGAGGAACCCAGTTCACCTCGCGCTTTTGGAAAAGACTACATGAGTCCATGGATACCAAGCTAAACTTTAGTTCAGCTTATCATCCACAAACGGATGGGCAAACGGAAAGAACAAACCAAGTGTTGGAAGATATGCTAAGAGCTTGCGCTCTAAAGCATGGCAGAAGCTAGGATAAAAGTTTGCCTTATGCAGAATTCTCGTATAACAATAGTTATCAAGCAAGTCTCAAAATGGCACCATTTGAAGCACTTTATGGACGAAAGTGTAGAACACCGCTTTATTGGAATCAGGCCGGGGAAAGTCAAGTATTTGGTCCAGAAATACTCCAAGAAGCGAAAAAGCAAGTGCACATTATCAGAGAGAATATGAAGACAACATAGTCAAGACAGAAAAGCTTTGCTAACAATAGAAGAAGAGAATTGATATTCGAAATAGGACACGTCGTATACCTTAAAGTTTCACTGATGAGAGGAATGAAAAGATTTAAGGTTAAGGGAAAATTATCACCTCGCTATATTGGCGCATTCAAGATTTTGGAATGAAAAGGTGAAGCAGCCTACTAGTTAGAGCTACCCGATAGTCTATCGGACGTGCATGACGTATTTCACGTGTCACAACTCAAGAAGTGCTTAAGAATACCAGAGGAACAATTACCCATGGAAGAACTGAATGTCAATGAAGATTTGACTTATTCGGAGTACCCTGTCAGAATTCTGGAAACATCTCATAGAATTACACGGAGTAAAGTCATTAACATGTGCAAGGTTCAGTGGAGTCATCATTCGGAAGATGAGGCCACTTGGGAAAGACAAGATGAACTCAGAGCAGAATTCCCCCGGTTATTCTCGGAAGTTTCTTAATCTCGAGGATGAGATTCTTTTAAGAGGGGTAGGTTTCTAACACTATAAAAACCATCAACTAAAAATAATGAATTTGGTTATTTATGATAAATAGGTTATTAAATTTTTATTTAAAGTGTTTGTTATTTATTTGCATTTTGAATCATTTTTTATTGCGCATGATTGATTATTGGATATTTAATAGCAATTCTTTTTAAAGGAAAATCCTAGTAAATAATATAATAATTATTAGTCTAGAAATAAATATTTTATTTATAAATAGTTTTGAGGAATTTTTGAGTTATTTAAAAATGTATTTCGAATTTAGAAAAAGAAATAAAAAAAGAGAAACCCTCCCTAACCCTAGGCCCACTAAGGCCCAACTAAGAACCCTAGTGCGCCCTCCCTGGTTCCCTACCTCCCAGCTGCCGTGCCCCCTGCTGTTTCCACTTCTCCCTCTCCCCTTTCTCTCTCCTCCCCTTGCTCTCTCTCACGCATGCACAGGAAGTCAGGAAGCCACCAAGGCGACAACCCCGCCGCCAGCGCCCCTGCACCCGACCGGCGCCCTGCCTACGCGCCGCATCCTACGCCTCATCCCGACGCCGCGACACCGACCGACCCCACGCGCCAAGCCGACGAGCCCGACGTCCGCGACACCGACGCGCCGGGGACTCCACCGCGTGCAACCAAGGAACGCCCGAGCAAGCCAACGGTCGCGCCCCAACGTCTACCCTGCGTGCCCCACGCCTTGAAGGCCCGACACTGTCGTCCGTTCGTCTCACCCATTAATGGAGCATGAACTGTTTCCGTTTCTTCCTCCCCCATTATTCTCTTTGGTAACCAACGCCGTTGAAGGCCTCCATGAACTGCAGGCCATTGATCCCTCCCCGGCCGACCTCTCCCTCCCTCTCCTCAATAAAACGACGTCGAGCTTCATCTCGCCTCTCTGCCCACTCACACAAACTCTTATTCCTCGCTGCTTGCCGCACCACCAATCGTCGCCATTGCCGGAGTACCATTCACCACTACCGCAAGAGCTCCGACCCCGGGCGACCGCCACCGGCCGACCCCTCTGCTCCACGCCCCGAACGACCCTATCGCTGGCAAGGACCACTCGAAGCTTGCCATAGTGCCTCGATGACCCTCCCTGCTCACCCATCATGCTGCGCATAGAAAACAAAGAAGAAGCTGATTGTGTGGTAGAGGATTCGAATTTGTTTGAGGACGAACCGCACGACACTTTTGAGCAAGGCAAGTGGATTCTCCCTCTGCATATTCTATTTGTACCTAATTAATGCATATCATAATGTTTACTTTTTGAATATACTGCATAATTTGATGGGATTTACCTAATTAAGATTTCCTAGATTTACCAACTGTATTCCTTGATTACCCTGGGAAAATACTATGCTTTGCAAATTTGTGCTACCGCTCAACTTAATAATTTTGATGTCACTCATTAATTGATATTAATGTTCCGAAATTGAAATTGACATTATGATATTAACCCGATGGTTAAACAAGATTATTTCATATTAATTGGAACATGGAGTGACCACCCAGGATAACAGTGCAACCACGAGTGCTATCATGGCTCTGGCTTTGGTAATTAGCTTTATATGCTTAGTACCTAGCAACCTTACCTGAAATATGGGCAAGAGGGGGAGCAGCAGTGGTGGCAGCTCACGTTAACATGGGGACGTATTCATGGCTAAGGTACCTCGCCAAGAGGGCCTCCACACCGACTTGGAAACCTTAGCGGGTTGCTTCGTATTATGTGTATTTTGTGATAGCCTCATAATGGATCCCTAGCCATTCACCTTGGTAGTGTTTACGGGTCCGATAAACCCAGGGTAGAAGGGATACATGGCTTGTGGGTAAAGTTGTACCACCTCTGCAGAGTGTAAAACTGATATGTCAGCCGTGCTCACGGTTAAGAGCAACCTGGACTCCTCACATGATAATTGAACTTAAAGATGGACAATAAATTGAGATCCGATGATCTGCCAATTGTTTGCTTAAGTGGTTTGACTTAAGTGTTTTTGATATACTCTTATACCTTTGTTTAAATGGGATACTTGGGATACACACTTATTAGTATGACATGTGTTGTTATTAAATTATTGACCAACTAAAATGCTTACTGCTCAACCTTAGCCTCACCTTGTTAAACTTGCATTAATTTCCCCCCCCCCCCCCACTTACTGAGCCCCAACCATAAGTGAGCTCACCCTTGCTAATATTTTGATCAGAGGGTGAGGATGAAGACTTTGATGGAGATTTCGACGATGAATTTTAAGTCTAACGATGTGCTGGTCATCTTCCTGTGGGAGATTACCCATGTTATTTAATTCTGCCTTACTTTGATGTTGATACTTGTTAAAGATACAATGATTCAGATGATGTAATAAAGTACTCTACTCTCTTTACACCTTTATTGCATTGTCTTTTTATATATTACACTTGTGACGTCAACATATGTGTGGAAATGGATCTTGGCACACATATGGTATGCGCTCGGTTCTACCCCCTGGAACCAGGTGTGACACTATCCTTGAACCATATCACTCCTTCTGCATCTTCATGGAAATATGGACCTTTCCCATCTATGATCAGCTGCCAGATCTCGTTGATCTTCTCATCGTCTTTCTGACCTTTCCTGATGTCTTGCTCCAGAGTGGGTTCCAGCTCGACTGTGACTCCTTGAGCGTTGTTTAGAAATCCGAGACTCATCCTGACGAATTCCTTTGCTAGCTCATATGGCATCGGGTGAGCAGCCAACATATTAACTTGACTCTTTCTGCTCAGAGCATCTGCAACCACGTTTGCTTTGCCCAGGTGATAATGTATTTCCAACTCATAATCTTTGATCAACTCTAGCCATCTTCACTGCCTCATGTTTAGCTCTGACTAAGTAAATATGTACTTGAGGCTCTTGTGGTCTGTGTAGATATCACACATCTGCCCATATAAATAGTGTCTCCAGGTCTTCAGTGCATGAACCACTACTGCTAACTCTAGATCATGAGTGGGGTAATTTTTCTCATGAACCTTCAACTAGCGGGACGAGTATGCCACTACTTTCCCTTCCTGCATTAACACACATCCCAGTCCAGTGTACGAAGCATCACAATATACTGAGAACGACTTGTGAACATCTGGCAGAACCAATTCCGGTGTTGTTGTCAACTTTTGCTTCAACATCTCAAATGATTCTTGGCACGCGGGGGTCGACTCGAACTCAACCTGCTTTGCCAATAAGGCTGTCATTGGCCTGGCAATCTTGAAGAAACCTTCAATGAAACGCCGATAGTAATCGGCCATTCCAATGAAACTATTGATTCCTCGGGCGTCTTTCGGTGCTTTCCAGTCCAAAATCGCTGCTACCTTCTTTGGGTCCACAGCTAGTCCATCTTGGTTTATGGTATGACCCAAGAACAGAACTTCGCTGTTCTAGAACTTGCACTTGCTAAGCTTGGCATACAGCTGACAATCTCGCATCATCTGAAGTACCTCCTCAAGTGTTCTTCATGCTCTTGTTCATTATGGGAATATACAAGAATATCATCAATGAACACCACTACGAACTGGTCAAGATCGTCCATAAACACACTGTTCATCAGGTACATGAAGTAAGCTGGCGCATTTGTCAAACCGAATGACATAACCATTAACTCATATAGTCCATACTTGGTGATGAATGTTGTCTTCGGTATATCTGAAGGTCAGATTCTGAGTTGATGGTAATCTGACCTCAGATCTATCTTTGAGAACACACTGCTCCTCTCAATTGATCGAATAGATCTTCAATTCTAGGCAGGGGGTACTTGTTCTTGACAATGACTTCATTCAAAGATCTGTAATCAATGCACATCCTCTTTGTTCCATCCTTCTTCTCCACAAATAGCACTGGGGCTACCCAAGGTGAGGTACTTGGTCTGATGTAGCCTTTCTCTAACAATTCATCAATTTGCTTCTTGAGTTCCACCAATTCTGGTCCGGACACTCGATAGACTCTCTTGGATATAGGGGCAGTGCCTGGGATAAGTTCTATGGCAAATTCAACTTTCCTTTTAGGTGGCATGCCTGGTAACTCTTCAAGGAACACGTCAGTGAATTCCAACACAATTCTAATATTCTCAATTGGATTGGCCTCCTTGTCATCTACTGATAAATGGTGACAGGCTCCTTCTAGTTCAGGCAAGTACAGTTTAGTTACTACTTCCTTTCCGGATGGGGACACCAACCTAACTGTTCTCTTGTCACAACTAACAGTGGCTTGGTTTCTGTGTAGCCAATTCATCCCTAGGATGGCATCTAACCCTTGAGTACCCATTACTACTAGGTTAGCGGGGAAGTCTATCCCCTTATTTCAATCCTTAGATTCGGGCAAATCCTATCGGACTGAACTTTCCCCCCAACTAAATTAACTCTTAAAGGTGAAATCATTGGTTCTATGGGGATGTTATGTGCTTCTACCCAAGATGTAGAAACAAAAGAATGTGTGGCAACAGTGTCAAATAATACATTTGCTGGATGGGATTCGACTAGAAACATACCTACTGCCACGTCCTGAGAATCTTGGATTGCTTCGGCCTCCAGGTGGTTCACCTTTCCACGGTTGTAGGCCTGACCACGGCCTCCTGGTGCTTGTTGTGGTGCTCCTTGTCTTGCTGGGGTATTGAGTGCTGGCGGCTGCTGATTTGCCTTCTTTGGACAGTGCTTCGCCCAATGGTTTTGTTCCCCCACAATAGAAGCATGCGCGGCCTCCTACTTGCGCTGGAGCTACTTGGTTGCTCTAGTTACTTGCTGGGGCAGGAAGGCGAGTTGCCTGGTTGTTCTGACGCTGATACTGACTTCCTCTCTGTTGGTTGCTCTAACGGTACTGCTGCTGCTGAGGAAACTATCTCTAGTACTGGTGCGAGTGCTGACGATGATGCTGGTGACATTGAGGGTGACCTAGCTTGAAGTTCTAGGGTGGTTGCCTGAGTAGCGGGGACGACTACTACTCCCGGCCTAAGATCCACCAATCTTGCGTTTCTTGTCCTCCATTTCCCGACGCTTCCTTTCAGTCATGATTCCTCTGTCGATCAAATGCTAGAAGGTAGAGAAAGTGTGGTTCATCAGCTGGTAGTGAAGAGGGTCAACCAATCCTCTCAGAAAACGGTACTGCCTCTTAGCATCCATGTTGACATCCTCTGGGGCATAACATGACAGCTGCAGAAATTTGTCCTTGTACTCACTGATAGACATGGGGCCTTGTTTCAAAACTAGAAACTCCTCCTTCCTTACTATCATCAGTCCTTCAGGCACATGGTAGCGACGGAAGTTGTCCCTGAACTCCACCCAGGTGATGGCTTCAGGGTCGATATGGGTGGCGAGATAAGACTCCCACTAGGACTGTGTTGTGCCCCTTAGCAGATGGGGACCATACAGAACCTTCTCGTGATCGTTGCACTGAGCAGTGTGCAACTCGCGCTCCACAGTATGTAGCCAATCTTCGGCGTCCATGGGATTAGTAGAATGGGCAAAGATAGGGGATGGCCCCTCATGAATTATGCTCGCTTGTCTCTGGGCACATGTGACATCTGAACTTGCACTTGAGGTTGAGGTGGGGGTGGCTGCTGTTGTACCTGCTGCATTGCTGCTAAGGTCTGACCAATCGCTTGGACTGCCTGAGTTTGCATCATGAACATCTGCTCAACTGTCATCGGGGGTGGCGGTGGCAACTGCTGCTGCTGAGCTGCCTCCTCCTGGGGTACCTGCTGTTCTGGCTGAGCATGCCTTGCACCTCTGCGCTTGTTCTCAGACATCTGTAGAAAGCACACACACACATCAGACCTGACTCTGCAGTCTTTCAGCATAAGAAAAGATATATGGAAATCTTCATAGCACTGAACAATTGATCATCTTCACTAACAGCTTCTCAGATAAATAGGAAAGTGGAAATAAAGGGATTACCCAACTAAATAACTTACTTTATTAATAACCACACCAAGTTGCAGGGGATACCCACACCTTGGTGACAATCATTACAAAGATCCAACTTCATTACATGTTCATCACGAAAAGCATCCCAACATATTATAAGCGAACTAACTCTAACTAAGACTGACTAAGACTAAGATACTAAATTAAGCATTATTACAGACTCTGACTCCATCGATCTATGGATCCAAATCTATCCGGGTCCTGCAGTCAGGGGTACCATAGTTGAAGCGACCACGGGGCGGCGAATGGTAAGGGTGCTGAATCCCGACAGGGGCGGGAGAACCACCATCCAGAGAGTGGTGTGCTACGCACTCAGCACGCAATTCCGCAACCTCCGCCCGAACCATGCCCAACTCGTCAAGGGCGTGGTCTAGCTCGATGTTGAGCACGACGGCCAGGTTGACCATGTTGTTCAACCTGGGATTGCGCTCACCAACGGGTGAGACAATCACACCTCCAGCACTGTCGGTCGAACGACAAGGGTAGTACTTCAGGTCAAGGCCATCAGCAACCCCGCTGAACAACGAGCAATACTACGAAAGTGCACGTCGTGCTGCATCTTGCATGGCTGCCTCGATAGTATTCCTCTCAGTGATAGAATATTGCTCTGAGAAGGCCTCTGCACCCCGGAGATCATTATCCGGACGGCGCACCAAGCAAGTAGCCTCCCACTGATCCGGGCATAACCCGCGACAATGCTGGTAGACTACACAACGTTTCTCGATGGACCAAGTGTGTCGATCGAAAGCCCGACGCAGCAAGGTTCGAGAGTGTCGTGGAAGTGACACCCTCGAGCGGCGTCGCGAGTGATGGGTCTAGCGATCCATGCCTCCGGGTCCTACTCCTCCGATAGCTCTGTGTTGTGGCTCGAACTGCCACCAGCGTCATCATCGTCTCCTTCAGGGTCTCCTCCTGCAGCCGGGATGCCCTGTGGTGGTGCAGGGGGCATCACTGGCTGAGGTGCAGGGGAAGGCTGCCTCCCAGACTCCACCTCCTGCTGAGGCAAGGGGGAAGAGTCCTGCTGCTCCTACTCCTGGCATCGGCGCTCCTGCTCCTCGTGCAGGCAATGATGCAGTCTCTCCAAGTGACTGGACTGACCTGGCACCGTGCGACGCAGTGGGCTCTCCGCTAGGTGATAAGGCAAAAAGGGTATCACTGACTTAAGTGAAGTGCATCTAATACGAGCCATCTACAAAAGACATCGTAAGCACAAGAGTGAGAGTAGAACTATAAGACCAGCAAGTAAACAAAAAGAAAAGTGAGACAAAATTTTGTGAGATAAGTAAATAACATAGAATTGGTCAAGATAACCAACTTTTGAAATGACACTAAGGTCAAGATAAGAGTAGGGGTCTATAGTCCTTAGGGCGACCAATCTAGTCTAGGTTAGCGGTCCTACAGTCAACAAGGCTCTGATACCACTTATGTCACACCCGGTTTTGGAAGGCAAACTAAATGTGAACCATGTATGTGCTAGGATCAGAAACTCACATACACACCGATTACATAATTGGACATCATCACACATTGCTCAAAGTAAATAGTGGAAAAGTACTTTATTAAAACAAGATGCCCAAGACATCCACTGAGTCTATAACATAGTCATTAACATCAAAGTGCGGAAATACGAAACATAGAGGACAAGGCCTTCACAGGCAGCTGACTGGGGGTTTGCCACTAAAATAAACTAGAACTCATCATAGTCCTAAAACTCCTCAAAGTCCTCCATGTTGCCAGCATCTCCTCCTGAGCACTGAGTATAGTGGTGACAACCTGGGGTGGGGTGGTTTGTAAAGCAAGGGTGAGTACACATCAACGTACTCAGCAAATGTCCCGTTTGGCTAAAGTGGACTAGCTGTATGTGGAGTTAATGCTAAGCAGTTGCTTTTAGTTGGTCAAGTATTTATTACTATTGGTAGAGCCAAATTTTAGTAATAAACCCAGTTAAATACAAGAGATCATAATTATACCATCATCATTATTCATCATCGTAAAAGTAACAAAGTTCTTCTAATCAGAGAGGATCCCAAGGCCGCTCTTAACCGTGAGCACAACTGATATATCAGTTTCTAACATTCTGCATAAGTCGCACACTTTACCTACAAGTCGTGATCCTCGTTCTGCCCGGAGATCATGACTCTCCATTGATCACTACCAAGGTGACCTAGCAGGGTCTCACTACGTAGCCTTTACAAAGATTTCCCAGAGGTCATAGTCGCCCATTAGGTTTCTCTAGTTTAATAAACACAGTACCTCTCCCCAAAGGAAGGGTGACTAACAAAACCAAATCAAGAACCTCTGCAACCAGCCTCGGCAAAGCAAGTACTATGCCCGGACCCCATTGATGGCCCGGTGAAGCCAACTACTCCTCTGGTTCCTCTAACTAATCAGCTAAGGGCATCCCATTCCACCCTCATGGTTGCACTGTTATAATAGGTTGTCACTCCCCAAACAGGTCCTTACGGAGAGGTACTCAGGAAACAGCCTGAAACCCCTAAAGTATCACAAGAACATCATCTAGATAATATCATCGTATCATAAATATTCACATCATGTTCATTGATTAAAGTAAAGCAATAACATGAAGCTAACCATAGTAACCCAAAAGGTAATCAAGGATAGGGTAAATACAAAGCTAGTCAATCCTTAGGTTTTCAATTAAGTAATGTGGGACAGTAAATTATAAGTAAGTAGGACTTAATAGGTCAAAGGACACTTGCCTTCACCAGGTTGTTGCTCAGGGAGATCTTCGGCAACACACTCAGGAACACGGGCTGCTCGTTGTCTAAATAAAGCAATCATGCATTCAATACAATTGGTAAATGACAAATAAACAGCACATCAATCATGTACAAGCATTGGAACACATCTCAAAAGGAAACGTATAAACTCAAAAGGGAGTTTAAATTATAGAGTGAACTAATCTCATTTAGTAGTTGATTATTCTTTAATTGTTGTTCATGATTACATAATCTAACTCTACTTATTTTAATGAGATATCAAATTTAAACCATAGATAAGTTCATACATCACATATTATTACTTTCACAATATTAAACATCTATTTACCACTAGGGTTTCCTTTTATTTATTTTATTAAGTGAATAAATCAAAACATACACTAACCTATAGTTAGACACAAAATTAGAGTGTGCAGACTGTGAATGAACATAATTTATTTGAACAGAGAATATTCCTATGAATATTTTGCAATTTGAATCACTAAATTTGGAGTTCATATGAAAAAGATATGAAATAAACAAGTTTTGAAGTTTGAAATATGAAAATAGGTCCAATTCTGTAATTATTCAAAAGTGCAGGGGTCTGTTTATAAGAGTTCAGGGGCCTGCGCGTAAAGTCTAAGAACGACGGGTTCTATTACCCGAGAACTCAGGGTCTCTTTAGCAAAAATCACACACGAAGGGGTACGGGTTGTTTTTGGCCATCGGATCAGCGAGCAATGGCCCAGATTAGATCTGGTCGAGCGAACGTGCGCGCGCGAACGCGAGCGCGGGCTGACCAGCGGGGCCAGGGGTGACAGCGGCCTAGGGCGAGACAGCCTAACCGGCCGGCCCCAGCTGCAGGGCGCGCGTGAGAGAGATTGAGAGGAGAGCGGTCAGATCTGGATCGGGCGGTCGGGATTAGATCAGGTTTAATTGAAATCGGGCCGTCCGATTAGGGTTGGGCGGACAGGATGCGCGCCAGGGGACTTTGTCACCGCCGGGAAGCCAAGGGCGGGACTTCCTGCAGGCACGGCGGCGCCATCACCGAAGACGAGGCAGACTGGGTCTCCTAGGGCACGAGAGGTCGATCCGGGTAGCTGGAGAGGTTGGGGAGGGTCTGGCGAACACTATGGGCGTGGTCGAGTTTGTGTGAACGGGGCTTAGACGACCAGACGGCGGATAGGGAGATCCTCGACGGACCGAGGCACTCTGACGAGCAATCGCGAGCAAGGAAGCACACGATAGGGGAAATTAAGGACGGGGATAGGATGGTTACCTCAAGTGGAGACTCAGGGGCGCACGAACGAATGCTGGGGTGCGGCGAGGACCTGGGTCAACGGCGGCGGTTCTCCGGCTGCGCAAGAAATGCTCCGGTGAGCGCGGACCGAACGAACCAGAGGGGGAGAAGGCGAACCAAGGGGCGTTCTAGGTGGGGGTGATAGGGTGGAGCTCACCGGGGCAACAGACGCAGTGGGGAGTTCCACGATGACCGTGGAACGGGCAACGGACGTCGGTGAGCGGCGGCGAAGTTGTCTAGTGCGTGTGCAGGGCGAGAGAGGGGGCAAGAGAGCTCGGCTGAGGGCGCAAGTGAGCAGGGGGAGGTGGGCGAGCGGGGCGCGGGTTCTAAAGGGGCGAGGGCGTGCGGAGGTGGCCGGGGAACACGCGGACGTGGGCGCATCCACGACGAGGACATGGACTGGAGGTTAGGAACGGGCAGACGGGTGAGACCCACGGGCAGCGAGAGGGGATCCGCGAATGGGCGGTCAACACTTACGGAAAGGGTCCACCGGGCAGCGGGAGAGAGTGGGCGCGAGCGCAAGGGAATCGGCGCCGACAGGCTGACCCCACAGAGCAGCGAGAGGGAGAGAGGGAGAGAAGGGGTGCGTAGACTGGCACCGACAGGCGGGGTTCGCCTGTCAGGGGCTGAGGGCATGCGGGCGCAGGCGCGCGCGCGGGGCTGGGCCTAATGAGCCGACTTTTGCTGAAATGGATTTTTTTCTATTTTCTAGGGAATTTCTAATGCTTTTCTATTTATTTTCTCTAGGGTTTTCAATTCAAATTCAAATCAAGTTTCAAATTCAAACCAAATCAAACATGTGCAACAATTCAAAGAATATTTGGAGCTCAGCATGATGCAACATTTCATGACCCATATTGTTTTGACAAAATAAAATAAATAATCCCTCACTAATTAAGCTAATTCTACCAAAAAGAAAAAGAGAGAGAAACCTAGAGAGAGAAGAGTAACACCTGAATTTGGTACGTAATTAGAAAGAAATTTTATACCCCCAAATTCAGGGTGTTACAGTTTCTCTCGGTCCACGCTCACCGGCCGTTCCCCGTGTTGCAGCAGCTCCGCCGTCGTCGACCTGAGGACTCGTCGTGTCCTCACCGCCGTTCAAGTGTCCCGGAGCCTTCCCTCAAGGTAACCAATCTACTGTCGCCCCTATTTTCCCCTTGGCTGCCCTTAGTTGTGTGAATTGCTCACCGGAGTAGAACTGCCAAGTCATGAACTTCCACCCTCCAGTGCCCCTGTGCTGGTGCTTTGCCCATGGTCGTGTTCGCCACACTCCCCCGAACCTCTTTGAGCCCTTCCCAGCGCCCCCGGGGCCCCCAACGTGCCCGCGCCCTCGTCTCCAGCGAAGTTCCGCCACAGACTCGGGTGGCACCACTGCTGGTGCCCAGAGAGCCCCCACCCAGGACAGTCGTTGAATCCCCAGTGTTCATCTAAGATTGGATGGCCCGGATTTAAATAGATCAAACCTAATCCTAACCGTTCGCTCGTGATTCGGCCGCTCGGATTTGTCCCTGACCCGCACCCCTGCCATCGGGTCCGGCCTGTCAGCCATGCTGACCATAGGCTGCTGCCAGCCTTGGCCCACCTGTCAACCGCGCGCGCCCGCTCGCGCCCATGCAGTCGTGTGCCGATCTAATCTCGACCGTTGATCCAAGATCTAACGACCGAGGGAACCCGATAACCGTTCGTGTGAAAATTTTGTTAAGAAACCCCTCGGGTTTCCGTGAATCAACCCGCATTCTTGTTTTCTTGCGCCCAGGGGGTTTCTTGCACAGAGGCCCCTGGACTTTATTTTAATCACAGAAATGGGTTTAATTTAGTGTTTTTGAATTCTAAAATTTTTAAATTTCATATCTTTTGCATATGAACTCCAATTTAAGTGGTTCAAATTGCAAAATGTTCATAATGTTATTCTCTATCTGTTTAAATTATGTTCATACACTGTTTGCATGACTTAATTTTGTGGCTAGACTCTACGTTAATTTAAAGTGATAGAATAAGTATTAAGGGTAAAATAAAAGTGAAACCGTAATAAATATTCAAGTGCTTAACTTGGTGGATTTAATTTCAATTAATGCATGGTCCCATCCATGGAATAACTTTATCTAAATAAGTAGTTCACTAAGATAGACATAGTTAAATAGTTAATCCACTAAGATAGGTAGTACTTAGAGAACCACAGACCTCTAGGTACATTAACCTACCCTAGAACCTCAAGTTCTCTTGTGTGTTTGTACTTTTCCACTGAACCTGTGTCTACTCTGTTGCATATGATTGGCGTACTGTTCCTTTGTCATTTCCCATGTGTGCTGAATGAATGACTGTTTTGCATAGACAACGAACAGTTCGAGGTTTCTGAGTGTGTTGCAGGAGACTTCCCTGAGCAGCAACCTGGTGAATGCAAGTATCCTTAAAACATTATGTCATGTTTACTTTATAATTCACTATCCCGCATACCATGATCAATCTAAGGATTGACTAGCTTTCTATTTACTTTGTCCTTGGTTACCTTTTGGGTTACTATGGTTAGCTTCATGCTATTGATTTACTTTAATCAATGAACATGATGAGAAAATTTATAATACGATGATACTATCTAGATTACGATGATGATCATGTGATATTTTAGGGGGCTCGGGCTGTTTCCCGAGTACCTCACTGTAAGGACCTGTTCGCTGGATGACCACCCGGAAAAACAGTACAACCATGAGGGTGGAATGGGACACCCTTAACTGATTAATTGGATGAACTTGGGGTTGTAGTTGGCTTCACCGTAGTGCCGTCAACGGGGGCCGGGGCATAGTGCTTGCTCTTCTAAGGGTGGGTGTCGAGGTTCATTCGATTTGGTTTTGTTAGTCACCTACCTTAGGGAGGAGTACTGTATTTGTACGACTGACGAAAATTAACAAGCAACTACACTGTGGAACTTGCTCTCGGTCGCAAGGGGGGCCAACAAGGGTGAACAGTGACGTTAACAGGGTTACGCGCTAGACGGCAATAGCTCTGTTAATCTGGCCTCTCACGGGCACTGTGAGGGGGTATTTATAGGTACCTGAGCGCCCAGCGCCTTGTGTTAAGGACGCATGTGCCCTCAGCTACCTAGGTTATCCCCAGAATATTCCCATAAAGCAGGGTTACAGACTGTAATTACAGGGATGCCTTTACGAATCAGGCCTGTAACACGCGGCGGCCACGCAGGGCCCGTTACAATGGGCCGGATCACACGTGGGCCTCTGAGCTGGACGAGGCCGCACGGTGGGATGACGCCGTCGCAGGCCTTCGTCTGGTGCCGAATAGAGCGAAGGGTGTCCCTGCCCGTTTTGTCTCTGTCAGACCACCGACATCAGCTAAGGCCTCGAGCGAAGGGTGGCGTCTTTGCATTCGCCCCAACATTTTCCCTCCGAGGGGCCAGTTCGACAAAGTCACCTGGTGCCGAAGACGTCGCTAGATGGCGGAGACGCTGCCCTCGCTCGAAGTGGTTCCGCGGGGGTTTTTGACATGACCGTTGATTGACAGCGTACTGTTGGATTGCGGGTTTCCCGAAGCGCCACGCCCTGTTGGATTGCGGGTTTCCCGAAGAGCCGCGCCCTGTCTATAAAAGGGGGCGGGGGTCGGCGCTTTTTGAACTTCACTTTCCGCGCTCCGTGAAAACCCTAGCCGCCTTTTTCACCGTCTTGCTGCTCGTCTGCCCGCTGTGCTCTTGTTCGCCGGAGATCTGGCTCGAATGAAGCAGACCGCCCACCACCGCCGACGGTACGTAGCGATGCCGACCTCCTCTTCTTCCGCTGCCGCTACGCCGCCGGCCGACGCCTCGCCGCCGGCCGACGCCTCGTCTGAGGAGACGCTGAGTAGTTTGATGGCGGAGGAGTTGCGCGCCGGCGATTCTGTGGTTTTTGGCGTGTCGCGGATGTCGTCGGTCCGCGTGCAAGATATGCAGCGGCTGGGTTACTTCGGCGGCGGAGTTGCTCGTGTCCCGGGGACGGAGGAAGTCCCCGAGCCGGAGGGCGAGTTGGTTGTGTTCGAGGCGTTCTTCGCCGCCGGTTTTCGCCTACCTGCGCACCGATTTGTTGGCAAAGTCCTGCGCAGGTTTAACGTTCAGATACATCAGCTGACACCGAACGCCGTGGTGGCTCTGTCGAAGTATGTCTGGGCAACGACTTCGTACGGCGGACAGCCATCGGTCGAAGTCTTTGCGAAGTATTATTGCTTGCACTGGCAGAAGAGGATGATTGGAGATGAAGTTGCTCAGTTTGGGTCCTGCACGTTTACGCCGAAGACCGGCAAGACCACGATGCAGGTAGTCGAGTTGGTTCCTTGCGCCCGCAACAAGTGGGGCAACTGGAATGAGTTTTGGTTTTACGTTGCTGAGGGTACCGTCGAAGACCATGAGGGACTCCCTGTGTCCGAGATGTGTTCTCATTTTTACTCAGCGTACCCGCCCTTTGAGGTGGCGGAGGAGGATGCGGACGAAGGGGCCCTTCGGTGCGCCGCCGGCCTGAGCAGTGGGCGTGATTTGGTTGAAGAATTTGTGGCGTACGGGGTATGGCCCTTGGCGCATGGCTGGGCGTTGGGCGAAGTGTGCCCTCGCCAGATGCCTTTCCATGGTGGGAGGATGGTGCGAAGTCCCGCCTTTGCGCTGGATCTGCAAAGCCGCGATCTGGCCGCCTTTGTGCGTGAGGCGGAGGATGGGGCGGTGCGGCTCGTTGGTCGTTACGTGCCGAGGACAGAGGGCCAGCGCAGCTGGGATATCCGCGGGTCGAATGACCGTTTGAACAGGGTTTTTGAATTGAATCAATTGCCGTATGACGGCTATCCTGGTCAAGACGATGTGGACCGCCGTGGGGAAGAAGCCGGTGGTGGAGACTAGAGACGACCCTGCGCCGGCGGCTGCCCCATCCTCTAAAAAGAGGAAATTAGGTACTGCTATGGGAGGACTTGGGGTTTTCGATGGTTTTGCTAGAGAGTTGATGAGGACATGCGCAGCCCCGTGGGGAAGGATGTCTTCGCCCGAGCTCCGGGAGTCTTCGGCTCGGATGCTGAGGGTTACCGGGGGTTGTTGGCCTAGGAATGTTCCTATCCCCCGCGCGGCCGGCGAAGACTTTTTTACATCTCGCATGGTTCGTGAATGGAGAGTTTTTCCTTACGGGAGGAATATTGCTGCTGTTGTGTCGGCAGTGATGGACAAGGATCGCCAGGGAGCTGCACAAAAGCGCCAGGCGGTTGTCAGGCTTCATGAAGCCAGGCCGAAGAGGCAGCGGGGGGCTGCGAAGGCTGCGGCCCCCGGCGGAGGCAAGCCGCCGCGGGCGGCGAAGTCGGGCGTCCCTGCATCTAGCAAGGCGCCGGAGGCAGCGGCAGGCGCCGGAGGCTCCAAATCGACGAAGGTTGTGCCGCCGTCCAACAGAGTGCCGGAGGTCGCGAAGGCGGCCCGAGTGTTGCCGTCGTCAGGCAAACGCGTCGCCGACTTCGCCACCGATATTAGTGTGGACGACTATCTTGGTGGTAAGCCATTGGCTCGTGTTTTGTTTTTTTTTTTAATTCGTTGATACGTCGCAGGGTCGGACGAAGGCCAACTTGCTATAGTTGCGCCTGCCGCGGCGACCACGGCGGCTGCCGTAGTGCCGAAGGCGAAGGGCGGGGCTCTTAGCGCTGGAGGCGAGATGTCGGCACTCGCGTCTGTCAGGGATGAGGCGGGCGCTGTGTCCCGCCGGCTGAAGGAGGTGACGGAGGCACTAAGTCAGGTCCGTTGAGCTAGACTTCGGTGTTTTTTTTGGGTGGCTTTGCTGGGGCCGTGGTCTTACGTGTGTTCTGCAGGTGGCTGACTTCGCCGACCGCATAGCGTCGGGGGCCCTCACGGCAGTTGTGACTGCCGAAGTCGAGAGACTTCGGACGCAACATGCTGACGCCGTCCGTGAGAAATCGGCCACCGACAGTAAGTGCCGCAAGCTGGCTGTTGGGGACTTGTTCTCAAATGCTATGAATTAAGAACAAGGCAACATAGAATGTTAAATGTTAAAGTCCTTCGTCCACGAAGCATTACTCCCTTGGGGATAATGAACCTTGGACGAAGGTTGACGAAAGTGCGATTACGAAGGTTAAATCCTCGTAATCGAAATTCAATAGATTATATAAGATAACATAAAATGAAAGGTATTAAAGGTAAATGAAACATAAACAAATCATATTATATTTAATCAATGTATATTGAATCACTGAGTATAATTATACCTCTGCCTTGGCAAAGATTGATTCCCGAATGATGCGATTGCAATTACAAGAATCCGTGAACAGTAAAGGAATACTGTTCACTATTTATAGGCACAGGACACAGCCTGTGAGGAATTACAATTATGCCCCTCATAAAAGTTTACAACATTGACTCAGACCTTTATGGACTAAAAGGTCATTCTATCTTTAAGTCGGTTTGTAATACCGAAGCTTCATGAAGAGGAACCTTCGGCCATCTCATACAAACAGCTTCAGCCGAAAGCCGCTTCTTCCTAGAGGACCTTCGGCGACGAAGCATAGACCCAACAGTAGCCCCTTTCGCGGTGCTAGATCGTTTTTCGTAACGAGCTTGATCCGTGAAAAAAGTCTCTTAAGCTTCGGGGAGCCGAAGGTCCAAAAAACACCTTCCCTGAGCTCGTTGTCGAGAAACGATTCAGTTTCCCAGCGCGTAGTGGTCCCACCTTGTAGAGTTACTGTTTGTCCCTGCGGTCCACCGCGCAGCGAGTGCAAGCGGGTGTCCGCCTAGTGTAAAAATCCTGGCGCTTCGCCTTCTTACCTGCAGTACTATATAAACAGACGAGTAGGTGTGAAGTTACCACAGCATTCATTGCTATTTGCACTGTTCTGCTGCCAAAATTTTTAACCATCGCCGAAGCTTGACTCTCGGAATCGAACGAAGCTCCAACTTGAAGCCTGCTTCGTCAAAAGAAAAAACTTCGGGAGAAAAAAGTATTTAATTTCCACAAACTCAGATTTAAATGGCCAGAGTACGTTCTACCGCTAGGGTTGAGCATGAGGGGGGCGAAGCTGAAGGTTCGGAGACTGTTCCCATCTCCGAAGCGATGCAGAGATCTGGACTGGTAACTTCGGAAAAGATCCCCAGTGATGATGCGGAACAAGCAAAACAAGCAATTGCCGAAGCAGAAGAAGAAGATATTGAGGAAACTGATCCCGAAGATGATTATCGCATTGCCATGCCAAGCAAGCCCAGCCACTTGGACTTCGGAAAGTCTACTGTTTCGAAGGCTGATCTCTCCAAGATGGTAAAGTCGGGCTTTTTTAATGAAAATCAGAAGAAGCTATTACGCTTCGGGGGAGAAGAGACTACCCCAAAGCCGGAGAAGGATGAAATTGTTATTTTCAAAAGCTTTCTAAAGGCTGGATTAAGATTCCCCCTTCATGGGATTATTGCAGAGGTACTGAAGAGGTTCGGTATCTATTTTCACCAGTTGACTCCTAACGCTATCGTTAGGCTTAGTGTTTATATCTGGGCACTCCGAAGCCAAGCAGTGGAGCCATTTGCGGACAGCTTTTGCCGAGTTCACGAACTGCACTATCAGACGAAGGCTAGAAAAGATGGATTGCATGACAATTTTGGTTGCTATAATTTCGCCTATCGGAAAACTACAAAGTTTCCTGTAATCAGCTACCGGAGCAAATGGGCAGCAGGCTGGAAGTCGGAGTGGTTCTATGTCAAGGTTGATGACGACAAGGAGAAGCTTGTGCAAAGTCCACTCGAACTAATCTTCGGAGAAACCCGACCTCGCTGCAACATGACACCAGAAGGTCCAATACAACAAGCATTGAATGAATTCAGAATTATTGCAGAGCATATCAGTACAAGAGACCTGGTTCAGGAGTTTTTGGCTTTCAAAGTTTTTCCTAGTTTGAAAGAATGGGAAATGCCGAAGCTAAAGGGGGAGAAGAAAGAAGGTGAACTTGTGCGTTTACCTTACTATTTCAAGTTTAAGAAATACTTTAAAACACCTTGCCAAGAGTGGCTGGATACAATTGAAGTAATGTGCAATGAAATACTCGGCAATTATTCTAAAAAAGAAGATCAGTTAATGACCGCGGCCTTCGGCACCCGTCCGAAGCGAAGACTGAATCGGGTGCTGGACGCCCTGGGTTTCGAATACCCTGACTATGAAAATCTGAACAAAGGTGCTGGGGGCCAGAAAAGGAAAAGGATAACTGAGGCCTTAAATGAAGATGAGAAAGAACCATCAAAGAAGAAAATTCCGAAGAAGAGGAAAGCGTCTTCTCCGAAGCAAAAAGTGTCCGACGAAGAAGAAACCCCCGCATCACCCTCTGCCGCTGACATGGAGGAAATTCTGAAGGTAATGACTGAATCCTTGCCTGCGAAGCTAAGTCCATTGAAGCCTCAACTGACAAAGTTTTTTCAGAAGGAAAAGGAGCCCGAAAAAATGAAGCAAGCGACTAAAGTAAAGAGACAGAGGATCATCAGTGTGATAGAGGTAATTGACAAGACACTGCCAAGAGCTTCAGCTCAGAAGACACCAGCAGCTGAAGAAGGGACAGATATTGAAATCACACCTTCGGAGGTCGCGGCTGCCGAAGCTGCCTCAGCTGAAGATTTGAACCTGGAGAGCACAATCGAACACATTGACAAAATACTGCTAGACATGGCTGCAGAAGAAGCTACCACCGCCGCCGAAGAGGCCGCAGCCACAGCTTCGGGGAAAGGGAAGGAAATTGCTGATGAAGCTTCAGAAAACGAAACCTTCATGTTTCAAAATTTAGTTGGAGAAAAATTGTCAGAACCCGAAATAGAAGAGCTTAAAGAGTATGCCAAATCTTGCGGGTACAAGCCCGGAGCACTCCTCTTCGGAGATATTGATGATGAGAAATTAGATTGTATCCGAAACCAAACTGGAGCCAAAGTTATCGGTACTCTGTCAAAGAGTATCGGTTTTCCGAAGCTAGAAATGGACATTAGCCGCTACCGACGACAACATATCGTTGGTAGTTTATTTTATTCCAATTTCAAGGTGAACTACTTTTCCCTTAACTTTTATTGTTTCTAATAATGAAAACATGTCTGACGAAGGTTGTTTTCGTGCAGAGTATGCTGTTGAGCAAAGCCTTGAAAATGCAGCAAGATTTTGAAGACAAGAAGCACGAAGTTATAATTGAAAATTTGGAAAGCAAAATAAAGGAGCAATCAGATGCTATCGAGAAAAAGAACTTTGAGCTCCAGGCAACCGAAGGTTTATTGGCGGAAGCCGAAGCAAAAATAACAGAACTGAACACGAAGCTTCTCCGCCAATCTGAGCAGTTCGAACAAGAAAAGCAAGATCTTAATGCAAAACTTGAAGCCGAAGCTCAACAAAATTCAGATTTGAAAAAACTATTGACGAGCCTTCAAGAAAAATGTTTGGAATTTAGCAACAAATGCATTCAACGATTAAGAAAAATTTTCCACTCAGTTGGAGCCAGCAGTGAGAAATTCACCCCCTCAGCTGAAGATCTACCGAAGACCTTCGAACATATTGAGGGTGAAATTGACGAGCTCGACAAAGTCATAGCTGGGCACGGTGACTTCTGTGCCTGGGTAGCTTCTCGGGGCACTGCTGCAGCTTTCCTAAAAGCTGGCTGCGATCATGGAAAGATTGTCAATAGGCCAAATTTCACTTTATCACCATCAATCCTAGATGACATTCCTGATCTCGCCCGAAGTATCTCTAACAGATTTGTAAAAATGATATGGACAAAAGGTGGGCGAGAAAAGGCTGGAGACGAAGCTCGGAGTCATCTTGAACCAGTAAGAAATCATACCTTGTGCTTACCTCTTCCTTCAAGCTCGATTTTGACTTACAACAACTTTATTCATGTAGGATGACAAAGCCGAAGCCGATGATTAAAAAATGACACCGAAGCTGAAGCTCCTAGGAGATTAAATAGTAAACTATAGACAGTACTTAAGAAACTTTTGAGATAACTTTTGTAAATGTAACTAAAACTTGTCTTTAATGAATTCTGTTCATACCTTGTAATATATTCTTATCCTTCCATTGATGTATGAGAAGTGCTTTGATGTGGACGAAATTTTCTTTTTTGAGCCGAAGGCGAAAAAACACCTTCCCTTCTTTTCGTACGCAGCAAAGCATAGAAAACAACATTTCCCTTCTTTCCGAAGCTCTCCTTTTTGTACACGAAGCTCTTTCTTTCTTTTTTTTCTTTTTGCCGAAGCAACCACTTATGCCATGATGATGATTATCCTACATATGCCTGGATGAATGTTTATGAATGCAAATGCTATGATGTAATGTGATGTGCAAATGAATGTCCAAACACGTATCTGAAGCCATACTCATAGCTATTATTTCCTTAAAAACAATCACACCTCAGCTCTGCATTCCCTTAGACACGACTTTGGAGCTTCTTCGCCTTTACTTTTGGCGGAATCAGCGTTGACTTTTCGCTGTAAGCTCTGCATTCCCTTAGAAACGACTTTGGAGCTTCTTCGCCTTTACTTTTGGCGGAATCAGCGTTGACTTTTCGCTGTAAGCTCTGCATTCCCTTAGGAACGACTTTGGAGCTTCTTTGCCTTTACTTTTTGGCACTCGATGGTGCGTTCTTAGCTTTTACATTTACAACCTTGGGGGATTTTGCTCTTATAGAACTAAAAAAGGAAATTACATGTGATGGCCCCATTAAAAACCTTTCTCCCCCTTCAGAAAATAAAAGGGTGCCATGAAAGAAAAAGTGAAAAAATATAGAAAATTACATCAAGTTATACATAATATCGCCGAAGCTCATCCGCATTCCAAGATCTAGGAATGTCGTTACCGTCCATATCCTTCAATCTGTACGAACCGGGTCTTGACGAAGATACTACCAAAAAAGGTCCTTCCCATTTCAGCTGCAACTTGCCTACTGTATCTGGGTTGGCTACTCTTCGAAGCACCAAATGTCCTGGCTCAATATTCTTTAGCCGAACCTTTCTATCACGCCATTTGATTGTTTCGGCTTGATATTTATTGATGTGCTCCATGGCTTGCAGCCTGATCCCTTCTAAAGCATCTTTTTCTACAGAATAAATAGCTTCGGAACCTGATTCTGCTGAAGCTACTACTCTTATTGATCCGGTTTTAGCTTCCTCCGGAGTTATTGCTTCGTCACCGAATAATAACTTGAATGGAGTAAAGCCTGTAGACCTTGATGTTGTTGTGTTGTGGCTCCACACCACTTTGGTTAACTGATCTGGCCACTTTCCCCTGGGTTGATTGAAGATTAACTTCATTATTCCTGTCATTATAATGCCATTGGCTCTTTCAACGAGTCCGTTTGACTCCGGATGCCTGACTAATGCAAAATGGATCTTCGTACCAATTTGATCACAGAAATCCCTGAAAGCTTCGGAGTCAAACTGTGTTCCATTATCCACAGTGATAGCCTTTGGTACCCCGAAACGACAAACAATATTCTGCCAGAAAAACTTTTGGACGGTGGCCGAAGTTATTGTGGCTAAAGGCTTTGCCTCAATCCATTTGGAAAAATATTCCACAGCCACTACAACATATCTTAGGTTCCCTTGGGCCGGTGGTAACGGACCTAACAAGTCAAGGCCCCACCTTTGCAATGGCCAAATGGGTTGTATGAGCTGTGTTAAGGACGAAGGTTGTTTTTGATCTCTTGCACATTTCTGACAACCTTCGCACTTTTGAACTAATTCTGCTGCATCCGAAGCTACCTTCGGCCAATAAAACCCTTGGCGGAAAACTTTTCCAAGTAGCGGCCTAGATCCAATGTGAGATCCACACAGGCCTGTATGTATTTCTTTCATCAACTCTATACCTTCGGTTCTAGATAAACACTTAAGCAACGGAGCACAAACTCCATACTTGTACAACTCCCCTTCTATCATGACATATGGACGAGCTCTTGCCTCTATCCTCCTGTTATAAGCTTCGTCATCTGAAAGGAATTTACCCTGTAGGTAAGAGATGATCTCAGTTCTCCAATCTTCGCTATAAACAGGAGATATATTGAGGACTGCTCTTTCAAGGAGTTCCACTGAAGGTGCCTTTATTGTTTCGAAGAACACATCCGAAGGTAAAGGCAGCCCTTGTGCTGCTGACTTAGCTAGCAAATCAGCATGCTCATTTTGTCCTCGAGGGATATTTTTGACAGAAAATCCTTCGAAGGAGGCTTCAACTCTTCGGACCATGTCTAGATATTTTTCAAGCTTCGGATCTTTAGCCTTGCAACTCTTGTCGATATGACCCGAAACAACCTGGGAATCAGTTTTGAGAATGGCCCTTCTGATTCCCATTGCTTTTAGCTTCCGAAGACCCAAAAGTAGGGCTTCGTACTCGGTAATATTGTTTGTACAACTGAAATCAAGTCTTGCCGCATAACAAGTTTTAACTTTGGATGGTGAAACCAACACATCAGCTGCTCCTGCCTCGAAGGTTCCCCAAGATCCATCGCAAAACACTGTCCATACTTCGGCATCTTTATTTGTTTCTTCATCCTGAGCCCCTGGCGTCCAGTCAGCAATGAAATCTGCTAACGCCTGGGACTGGATCGAAGATCTATGCACATAATCAATGCAAAATTCATTGAGCTCTGCAGCCCATTTTCCAATCCGCCTAGTAGCTTCTCTGTTTCTCATAATATCCTTCAGCGGCTGTGAAGAAGGAACAGCAATATTGTATGCTTGAAAGTAATGTCGAAGCTTCCTGGATGCCATCAAAACAGCATATAACACCTTCTCTAATTCTGTATAATTTTTCTTTGATATACTAAGAACTTCAGATACAAAATACACTGGGACCTGCTTCTTGACTTGGCCATCAAGCTTCTCCTGGACAAGTGCTGCACTTACCGCTGAGTGCGAAGCTGCCACATATAATAACAAAGGAGCCCCTGGCGTTGGTGGAGTTAATGTTGTTAAATCTATCAGATATTGTTTCAGTTCCTCGAAGGCTTTTTGTTGGCTTGGTCCCCATTGAAAGACTTCGGCTGATTTCAGCACTTCGAAGAATGGTAAATTTCTTTCTGCTGATCTGGATATAAATCTATTAAGAGATGCCAACCTCCCTGTTAGCCTTTGGGCCCCTTTTTTTGTAGTTGGTGGCTCCATTCGAAGTATAGCTTCAATTTTACTTGGATTAGCTTCGATTCCCTTTGTTGAAACCAAGCATCCAAGAAATTTCCCCTTCTTTACTCCGAAGACACATTTTTCTGGATTCAACTTTAAGCCAGCTTGTCTGAAACTGGCGAAGGTCTCCTGCAAATCAGCAATATGATTTTCCTGTTTCGTGCTTTTTACAATGATGTCATCAACATAAGTTAGCACATTTCTGCCTATCTGAGACTGGAGAACCTTCGCAGTCATTCTGCTGAAACTTCCTCCGGCGTTTTTGAGCCCCTCAGGCATCCGAAGATAGCAATATGTGCCACTTGGGGTTATGAAGCTAGTCTTCGGCTCATCTTCCTTCTTCATCCAGATTTGGTGATAGCCTGAGTAACAGTCTAGCAGACTCATGAGCTCTGAAGAAGCTGCTACATCAACTAAAGAGTCTATCCTTGGCAATGGGAATTCGTCCTTCGGACAAGCCTTGTTGAGATCTGTAAAATCGATACACATTCGCCACTTGCCATTGGCCTTTTTTACCATAACAGTGTTAGCTAGCCATTCTGGGTACTTTACTTCTCTGATAACTCCTGCAGTGAGGAGTCTTTTGACTTCATTACGAGCACCTTCGGCCTTATCATCAGACATTTTCCGAAGCCTCTGCTTTCTGGGTCTGAAGGATGGGTCAACATTGAGCGAGTGTTCAATAACATCCCTGTTTACTCCGTAGAGATCATTGGCTGACCATGCAAAAACATCTTTGTTGTTGAACAAAAACCTTATCAAGGTTTTCTCCTGCTCTTCGGATAATTGAGAGCCCAACAGCACCTTCTGCTCTGCTATGTCCTCACATAAGAGCATAGGCTTCGGCTGATCTGCTGAAGCTGCTTTCTCCCTTCTGAATTTGTACTGTTCACAAGCTTCAACTCCATCTATGTTATGGATTGCTTTTGAGTCAGTCCAGTTTCCTTCGGCCCTTCTGGCAGCTTCCTGACTTCCATGAATAGCGATGGGTCCTTGATCCGAAGGTATCTTCATGCAAAGATAGGCAGGATGAAGAATTGCTTCGAAAGCATTGAGGGTGCCACGACCAATAATTGCATTGTAAGGGTATTCCATGTCAACAATGTCAAACACAACTTGCTCGGTTCTAGTGTTATTGATGAACCCGAAGGTCACTGACATGGTGATCTTGCCCAGTGCTACAAACTGTCTTCCTCCGAAGCCACAGAGAGGATGTGTAGCATCGTGAATCTTATCTTCTGGCTCTTGCATTTGTCTGAAGGCCTTAGCAAATATGATATCAGCTGCACTGCCTGTGTCGACCAAGACGTTGTGAACCAGAAATCCTTTGATAACACAAGAGATAACCATGGCATCGTTGTGTGGGTAGTCCTTGAGCTGAAGGTCCTCTTGGGAGAAGGTAATAGGAATGTGAGACCATCTTGACTAGATGAAGGGTCCTTGTACCCCAACATGCTGTACCCTTCTCTGTGCTTCCTACTTCTGTTTCTTGTTGGCTGGCTCTGAGGACGAACCACCTGTAATCGAGAGCACCAGCTTCGGGTCCGAAGCAGCTCCAGCTTGATCGTTGAACGAAGCCATCAGCTCAAAAAGTGGAAGTGAGTTCACCGGAGGTGGGCGCCAATGTTGGGGACTTGTTCTCAAATGCTATGAATTAAGAACAAGGCAACATAGAATGTTAAATGTTAAAGTCCTTCGTCCACGAAGCATTACTCCCTTGGGGATAATGAACCTTGGACGAAGGTTGACGAAAGTGCGATTACGAAGGTTAAATCCTCGTAATCGAAATTCAATAGATTATATAAGATAACATAAAATGAAAGGTATTAAAGGTAAATGAAACATAAACAAATCATATTATATTTAATCAATGTATATTGAATCACTGAGTATAATTATACCTCTGCCTTGGCAAAGATTGATTCCCGAATGATGCGATTGCAATTACAAGAATCTGTGAACAGTAAAGGAATACTGTTCACTATTTATAGGCACAGGACACAGCCTGTGAGGAATTACAATTATGCCCCTCATAAAAGTTTACAACATTGACTCAGACCTTTATGGACTAAAAGGTCATTCTATCTTTAAGTCGGTTTGTAATACCGAAGCTTCATGAAAAGGAACCTTCGGCCATCTCATACAAACAGCTTCAGCTGAAAGCCGCTTCTTCCTAGAGGACCTTCGGCGACGAAGCATAGACCCAACACTGGCGGACAAGGTAGCCGCACTGGAGGGGGAGAAAACTGACCTCCGGCGTCTACTGGCGGGGGAGAGGAGGGAGACCAATGAGGCCCTTGCCAAGGCGCAGGCTGCGCAGGCGGAGGCCAATCTGGCGAGGGCGGAGGGCAATCTTGCCAGGGAGCGCGCCGAGCAGCTGCAGGAGCGGCTCATCGCCCTGGAGAGCCGTGTGGAGAGGGTCGAGGCCACGACGCGCGCGGAGGCAGAGCGGACGCGCAAACAGCTTATGGATTCATACCATGAGCTGGGCGCGTGGACTGGTGACTTTGAAGTGCCGGACCGAGAGCCCGGACTTCGCTGCCTGGAGTGGGTGCAGGAGGAGTTGCAGGCACTCCCCACTATCGTGGAGGGGTTTATGTCGTATGCCTCCCTGGTCACCTACGAGGGGGCGATGAACGCGCTCTCCCGCGAAGGGTGCCGGCACTTTGAGGTCTTCGACCAAGCCGATGAAGATTTTGAGCGAGATATCTACAAGGTTGAGGACCCCATAGTGAAGGAATCCACCGGAGCCATCTACGACCGGATGTGGGGTCCGCACGGTCGCGAGGTGGTCAGGGAGCGGGCCGAGACGGCGAGGGCTCAGGTAACGTTTGGCGTTTGTTTGGCGTTTGCTGGATGTGGGCTATGTGTGGGTTTGCTGAATTTTGTGTGCTGTGTCTTAGGCGGCGCGTGGCGAGAGGGTGGATGACTTCGGGGCGTTGAACAGCGCGCTGCCTGACCCGGAGCCGACCCCGGCGGAGGCCGTGTCCGGGGCCGCCCTGGAGCCGCCCCCGGAGACTGCGGAAGGCGCACCGGATGCCCCCGCATCCGCTACGGCCGGCGGAGACCTGCCCCCAGAGACCGCCGAAGGCGCGCCTGATGCCCCCGCAGCCGCTGCGCCGAGTGCTGAAGATCCTGCGACGGTGGCGGCGGAGGCGACAGCGGAGGCAACGGCGGAGACAACGGCGGAGGCTCCCGCAACGGCAGGGTCTTCGCAGGTGGCGTAGTGGGTGTAGATAGTTAGGGAATTTTGGATATGTTGCTGAATTTTGGTTGCTACGCAGGTTCAAGATTTTGGGCCTGCGCACGCAACCGCCACTACTAAATTTTTGGCGGCTTCGACCGTGGATGGTGGTAATGAATGTGATGGGTCTGCATCTGAGTTTTCTGATTTTGCTGACTCTGGGAGCTCGGTTGAGTGGACTGAGGAGTCGTCGGAGGAGGACTTGGACTACTTTGCGGCCTTGGATGTGGCTGCGGCGGAGGCTTCACCGCACGCCGTGGACACAGAAGATGTGCCTGGTCCTAGCACCGGGCGCCGGCGGCGAAGGGCGGTTGCGAAGTGTAGAGTTAGTGGGGCAGAGGGAGGTCGGCTTCGTGTGAGTAGGGCTGGCCGGCAGGAACTGTTGTCTTTGCCGACCGCCGTGAGTACAGGTGAAGGGGAATTGCGAAGTCTTTTTGCGGGTGAGGAGCTTAGGATAATGTTATTTAATTATAGGGAGATGGGAATTATTCCTAAGGTTGAGCCGATGTAGAGTGTGGTGCCCTCGCTTGTATATGTGTAAAGGCTTGTATTATGAGGTTGTGTGCCCCCGCACACTTGGCTATGCCTGCGAAGGCGTTGTGTACTTGGTCTGGTGTGTTTTGTTATGCTATGCTGGTGCGCATATAGTCGGTCTTGGCGCGGACAGTTTGGTGTTGTCGTTTTTGCTTTTGTTGTGCTAGTCCGGCTGCACCCTTAGGCGGCTTCTGCACGGATAGTCTACGCGGTAGACTTTGGTTTCTTTGCACTTGTTGTGCTAGTCCGGCTGCACCCTTAGGCGACTTCTGCGCGGATAGTTTTCGCGGTAGACTTCGGTTTTTTCGCACTTGTTGTGCTAGTCCGGCTGCACCCTTAGACGACTTCTGCGCAGATAGTCTTCGCGGTAGACTTCGGTTTTTTCGCACTTGTTGTGCTAGTCCGGCTGCACCCTTAGGCGACTTCTGCGCGGATAGTCTTCGCGGTAGACTTCGGTTTTTTCGCACTTGTTGTGCTAGTCCGGCTGCACCCTTATGCGACTTCTGCGCGGATTTGTCACACGCGAGGGTGGCTAGCGCTGAGCCTTGCGGTGACCTCGTATTGGTCGAATGTCGAAGACCGTCGTCGCGGTCTTTTTTCGACGCATGTTTTTGCGAGGGATTTTTCACACATATATTACATGGCTCCGCCTCGTTAAAAACCTCACCCCCCGGGAGGAAAAGAGTGCGGGCCAGTATAAGATTGTTTTTGTGAATTACAAGGGCGAAATCAGCCCTGATGAGTCAAACAAAAAATTTGCGGAGGTTGTCGATGTTCCAGGAGTGCTCCAGGTCTTCGCCGTTTGGCGTTGTGAGCCTTAAGCGCTGGGGGAAGCTTTCGTCTTGACTATAAAGGGGCCCTCCCACTTGGGCTCCAGCTTGCCCCTGGACTCTGTCCGAGCTGTTCGGACGAGTACGAGGTCCCCTTCACTGAATTCCCTCAGGATGACTGCGTGGTCGCGCCATGATTTTGTCTGGGCTTGGTATTTGTTTAGGGCCTGTAGGGCGAAGACTCGGTCTCCGTCAATGAGATCCTTTGAAGTTGGCTCGTCCACGTCGGGGACGGCTGACGGAACTGTTCGCGGGGACCCATGTTTTATTTCTTGTGGGGTCATGGCCTCCGATCCGTATAGAAGACGGAAAGGAGTAAACCCGGTCGCCCTGCACTCAGTCGTGTTTAGTGCCCAGACTGCCTCGGGTAACAAATCGGTCCATCTGCCCTTTTTTCATCGAGGAGCATCTTTTTGACAGCTGTGAAGATTTTCCCATTGGCGCGTTCCACAACTCCGTTGGACTGCGGATGATAGACTGAGGCGAAGGCAAGCTTGGTGCCAATGGAGAAGCAAAAATCCTTAAAGTCTTGGCTGTCAAACTGCTTGCCGTTGTCAACTGTTAGTTCGGACGGTATTCCGAAGCGGCAAACGATGTATTGCCAAAAGAATTTCTGGGCAGTTTTTGATGTTATTGTGAAACAGCCCTTGCCTCGATCCATTTGGTGAAGTACTCGACAGCGACGAAGGCGAACTTAAGGTTCCCCTGAGCGGTGGGCAGGGGCCCGACAATGTCCAGGCCCCAGCGCTGGAGAGGCCATGTGTGGGCGATCAGCTTTGTATACTGCGAGGGGCTGCTTGACCGAGGAGAAAACTTCTGGCAGGCTTCGCAGGACCTTGTGACCCGATTTGCGGCGCAGATCATTGCGGGCCAGTAAAAGCCTTGGCGGATCACCTTAGCAGCTAGGGCCCTTGGCCCTGCGTGCGAGCCGCACGTGCCGCTGTGGACTTCGCGTAGGATCTGGATGCCTTCGGTTTCGGTGACGCACTTAAGCATTGGCTGACTGACCCCTTTCTTGTAGAGTTGGCCTTCAATCAGTGCGAAGTCGCGGCTTCGATGTCTGAGGCGCTTGGCCTCACTGATGTTGGTTGGATGATAGTACCCCTGTAGGAACAGGGTTATTGGTGCCCGCCAGTCTTCGGTCATGATAAGGTTGACTATGCGGTGGCCCTCGCTGTCATTAGTTATTTGGAGCCCTTTGGGGCTCCGGACGGCTGGCGTGTCGATGACATGAAAGAACACGTCGGAGGACAAGGACTCGCCCCTGGCGGCGGCCTTGGCCAATGCGTCGGCCTCTTCATTCTTGGCCCGATCCACATGCTGCAAGGTGAATCCCTTGAATTGTCTCTCGAGGCTTCGGATGGCCGCGAGGTATTGCATAAGCGCGGGGTCCTTTGCTGCAGAGTCTTTCTCGACTTGGCCGGCAACTACCTTAGAGTCTGTTTTGATGATGCAGGTGGTGACTCCGAGGGCCCTTAGCTTGCGGAGGCCGAGGATGACTGCTTCGTATTCTGCTATATTATTTGTGCATCTGTCGGATTCCAGAGCGAAGCTGAGGCGTGCCGCATATCTGTGCTTGACCCCGACTGGTGAGGTGATGACTGCAGCGGCGCCCGCCCCCGCATGGCACCATGCGCCGTTGCAATGGATCGTCCAAACCTTCTCTGTGGACTGGTCTGGCTGTGTTGTTGGCCCAGTCCAGTCGACGACGAAGTCTGCCAGGACTTATGACTTGATGGTTGTCCTGGGCTCGAAGCTGATGTGGTAGCCGGAGAGTTCGGCCGCCCACTTGGCAATCCTCACCGATGCCTCCGGGTTTCTGAACAATTCGCCGAGTCCCCTGTCTGAGGTGACTCGGACCTTGAATGCTTCGAAGTAATGGCGCAATTTGCGCGAAGACATAACGACTGCGTAGGCAATCTTCTCTAGCTCTGTCATGTTGCACTTGGACGGTGTCAGCACTTCGGAGACATAGTAAACAGGGCACTTCCTGACCACGCCCTCAACTATCTGCTCCTGCACTAATGCCGCGCTGACCGCATGTGGCAAAGCCGCGACGTAGAGCAACAGGGGGAGCGAGGAGTCGGGGCTTGTGAGGACGGCCAACTCTGTCAGGTACTGTTTTAAAGAGGCGAAGGCCGCCGCCTGCTCTGGTCCCCAGGCGAAGTCTTTTGCACCATGGAGTGTTTTGAGGAAGGGGAGACTTCGCTCGGCGGACCTGGAGATAAATCTGTTGAGAGCGGCCAATCTGCCTGTCAGGCGCTGGACGTCTCTGGCGGACTGCGGAGACGTCATGTTTATGATGGCCTGAATCTTGGTTGGGTTGGCCTTGATGCCGCGGTGTGATACCAGGTAGCCCAATATTTTGCCTTGGCGAACGCCGAAGACGCACTTTTCCGTGTTAAGGCGGAGTCGTGCATCTCGCATGTTTGCGAATGTCTCGGCGAGGTCGGCGAGATGGTCCTCCTTGCTCTTGGTGGCGACGACAATGTCGTCCACATATGTGAATATATTTCTGCCAACTTGCCCTTCGAGCACTGTTTTGGTAAGCCTGGAGAAGGTGGACCCATCGTTCTTGAGTCCCTCCGGCATTCTGATGAAGCAATATGTGCTGAAGGGTGTTATAAAGCTGGTGCTAGCCTTGTCTTCCTCTTTCATGAATATCTGGTGGTAACCGGAGAAGCAGTCGAGGAGAGACATGACCTCGCATCCGGCCGCGCTATCGACTATTTTGTCGATCCACGACAACGGGAAATTGTCCTTTGGGCAGGCCTTGTTGAGACTGGTGAAGTCAATGCACATTCGCCACTTCCTGCTTTTTTTCTGTACCATTACAACATTGGAGAGCCACGTGGGATAAGCCACGGGCTCGATGAATTTGGCTTCCAGGAGGCGGTGCACCTCTGCCTTGGCGGCCTCTGTCTTCTCGTCGGACATTTTGCGAAGCCTCTGCTTTTTTGGTCGCACCGAAGGGTCAATTCCCAAGCTGTGCTCCATTATGGATCGGCTGACTCCGACCAGATCGAGGGCAGACCAGGCGAAGACATCTTTATTCTTGGTTAGGCAGCAGAGGAGTTTCTCCTCTTCATGCGAAGTGAGGTCTTCGCTGATAGTGACTGTCTGCTTGGGCGTGGCCTGATCGAGGGGGACAGTCTTGGTCCCGTCGTTGCTCTGCAGCTGTGCCTTGTCGTGCTGCTTATTGGTTGGGCTGGCGGGCGCGGGGACCTCGCACTGGGCCGTGAGGCAGTGCACGTTTCTCTGACCGGGCATGAAGTCCCGCTCTATGTTGCGAGCAGTCTGTTGATTGCCGTAGACCGTAATGACGCCTAACGGACCTGGTATCTTCATACATAGGTACAGTCCGTGAATGGCTGCTTCGAACTTATTGATGGAGCCCCGGCCCATGATGGCATTGTATGGATATACCATATCCACGATATCAAAGGTTACTTGCTCACTTCGGGCATTGGGTGCTACACCGAAGGAGAGAGGCAGCTCTATTTTACCGACAGGAAAGGTGCCCTTGCCGCCGAAGCCATACAACGGGTTGTCCGAAGGCTTGAGCAGGCTGTGGCTTATGCCCATGCGATCGAAGGCGTGGAGGAAGATGATGTCCGCCTGACTACCATTGTCAACTAGGACTTTGTGCAGGTCCCAGCCTGCCACGCTGCAATTGATAACCATGGCGTCGCAGTGGGGGGCGCTGCGTAGGTCGACGTCTCGTGCGTCGAAGGTTAACGGTATGTGGGACCACTTTGTCTGCACGACTGGGCCAGTGACGGCGACGTGGTTGATGCTGCGGTAGTGGTCCCGCTTCTGCCGCTTTGTGTCGAAGTCTGTGCTGGACCCCCCAGTTGTCATGTGAATGACTCCGCGATATGGCTGATCGGCGAAGTCTTCCTGCTTTGGAGCATGGGGGATGTTTTGATGTTGCTGGTGTGGTGGTGGGGGTGGGGGAGGTACGATTTGTACCTCCTGATGGTGTTGGTAAGCGTGGTGCGGTGGATGCGGGGCGGGGGCATGGATATATGGTGGAGGGGGTTGCTGGTAAGTGTGTGCGACAACTCTGGGGTTGTCGGCTGGTTGCGCCCGTGCCATCCTGTCTCTGGTGGCCTTCGTTTCTGGGCAGTCTTTGGTTTGGTGGGCGCAGTCTTCGCCGTGGAAGAGGCAGTAGAATCGGCGCGGCGGCTCCGCACGCCCCCGACCCCTACCGCGAGTTCCATTTCCGCGGCCCTGGGGGGGATACTCCTGGCGATGAGGGGCGTCAGCAGCGGGGTGCTGGTTGGCGATGTTATGCACTTGCTGTTGGTTGTGGCCGTCTCGACCAGAGTCCGGCTGCGGAGTCCTTGTCCACGTGCGGCTGGACTGTGGAGCATCTTTTGGCTTCCTTTGAGACTCAACCTTGCGCTGGTGGAGCTCTTCGGATTTGGCGTATTTTTCAAACAGCTGATATAATTCCTGGAGGTTCCTGGGCGGATCTCTGATGCAGTGGCTGTAAAGGACGCCGGCGCGAAGGCCACTGATAGCGTAGTGGATAGCGATCTGGTCATCGACTGAGGGCAGTTGTGACTTGAGTGTTAAAAATTTGCGGTAATACTCCCGCAGAGTCTTCTTTTCCAGTTGCTTGCAGAGCGAGAGTTCGGCCAAGGCGTCGGTGTCTGGGCGGTACCCTTGGAAGTTGAGCAGGAACTTGTCCCGGAGGCTTCTCCAGGAATCAATGGACAGCGGAGGCAACCTGGTGAACCAGGTGAGAGCTGGGCCTTCTAGGGCAATGATGAAAGACTTCGCCATTGTGGCGTCGTCCCCTCCGAAAGATGCAACGGCGACCTGATAGCTCATTATGTACTGTGCCGGGTCGGTGCTGCCGTTGTACTTGGGATAGGTCCCTGCCCGGAAGTTAGCTGGCCAAGGCGTCACTTGCAGGTGTGGCGCCAGGGGACTTCGCTCGTCGAGATAGTTGACCCCTTGGAATGGCGCGGCGTGCGGGAAGGTGTGGTCGCGCTGGGGGAAACGCGGGTCTTCCGGTTGTGCGCGGTGTTGCAGGGGTGGCTCATGCTGCAGGCCGAGGTGGCCTTCGCGCGTGTCTTCCAGTTGTGCGCGCTGCTGGAGGGGTGGCCCGTGCTGCAGGCCAAGATGGCCTTCGCGCTGCATCAGCGCGATCTCCCGCTCGAGGTCTTGGGCCTTCTGCTCTTCGTCGCGTATCATTTGCCGCACTTTGGCTAGTGCGGACACGCGCTGGCGCTTGGCCTCCAGTATCTCTTTCTGCCTCTGGAGATTGCGGTTCTTGAGGCGCAGGGCGCGCAGCTGTAGCTGTTCTTCCGCTGAGACGCCGAGGACTTCACCATCCTCGGTGAGGTCCGCGCCCTCCAGTGGGGCGAAGCCTGGGGGTGGCTGCGATTGTCCTTCAGGGCCGCAGGTGCGGAGAGTGTCGTCTTCGCAGGTGCGGGGAACGTTGTCTTCAGTGGCCTCTTGGTGGGTGGATTGGGTGAGGGCGAGGGCCTTGCCCTTTCTTGCGGCAAGCAGTGCTACCTTCGCAGCCTCGTCAGCCTTCGGGTTAGCTCTCTTGGGTGCCATCGCGGGTGGTTTTCTCGTAGCACGAACGGTGGGCGCCAAATGTTGGAACTTGCTCTCGGTCGCAAGGGGGCCAACAAGGGTGAACAGTGACGTTAACAGGGTTACGCGCTAGACGGCAATAGCTCTGTTAATCTGGCCTCTCACCCTAAACCTCCTGTGATAATCCTCGGTATGCAACCCTCATTAGTACTCGTACTATTCTAGTCGACGTATTGCGCGTCCGAAATCGGGGATTTGCACTCGGCTGGGGTGCTCGACGGCGAGGTCGCCGCCGTTGTGCGGTCAGCGTTGCCGCGGTTCACTGGAAGGAAGGTGACGAATCGGTGACCGTCAGATCCGTGGGGAAGGGCAGTGATTAGACGACGCGCGTATCCCTTCGCTAGATCCACCTCGGCAGTAGGATAGTGATCGGAGGGTTAGGGTCGGATCTCGGGATCGTAGGATGTTGGTCGTTGGATCTAGATCCAATAGCTCTCGGTTCGTAACGATTCAATAAGATCTAAATCTAATCGCCGCCGTCGGTTCTCGATCGGGCGGACCAGAGCCGCCCATACCCCTTCTCCATGACAGTTTAGCATATGAACCCCTACAGAATCAAGTAATGAACCCGCGGTCCACTACGTGGGTAAACTAAGTCTTGGGAAACTTTACACTGATAACCCTGCACTTTCCTGTTTTCATGTGCCCAGTCTAGAGACTTATAAAATCCAGTAAAAATAATTAGAAATGATTTTTAATGTAAAAAAATGCTAGAACTTGTTTAATTCATATAAAATCCATATGAACTCCAAATTGACTCATTCCAATTTCTATAATTTTGTAAGATTATTGTTTATCATCTAGTGCCACTGTTTTGACATGAAAGCCCCATTAAAATTTATTTCCTAATTAATCTTGTATCAAATACATAGAACCTTCGGAAATCCATAACTTCTTCATTTTAATTCTGATCTGAACCGTTCCAGTTGTGTTAGCTTTGTATAAATAATTACTACGCAATAACAAACATTGATTATACCATGTCTCATACTTTTATAATTAGACATTTATTTATCCTACGTTAATTGGATTAATCTATGTCTATTGGATTAACTTCTGGTATTATGATTATAATTTGACTAGATAATCTTTAACCAAATAATGACTTAGATTGAAGTAGAGATAATTATTTATAGAATAACCACTCATATGATTTACACTAACCAATTTATAATATAGTTTAATATTTTAATCACATAGATCTTCTATAGAATCATAACTCCATAATCGTAACTTCGATCTTAGTAGTTCTCGATCCCACGATATCGTAGCTTCGCGTAGATCATTATTATTCAGTTTGTTCTTATGCTTGGTGTGATGTTAATTTTGTCTATACCATGTTTGTTTGTATTGCTACGACTAGCAGGGAGGTCACGAGTCACTTGAAGAGCAAGTGGTACCTGGAATCTCAAGGCCCAGGCAAGTTGTGCCCTTGATCACTTTCATTTACCCAATAATGTTCTTTATTATCACTTATTCATGCATAGGCTTAATTTTGATGGGACCCAATAGGTCACCCTAGTCTGATTATCTTTATACCTTGTTTACCCCTGAACTATTTGGATAGTTTTGCTATTGCCTTAAATGGTTTTGGGATTAATATTTCACTATATCCATGTTCCAATTATTCTGTTATTTTATTTATGTTCATGTCAAGATCATTAATCTTAATTGGAACATGGAGCTTAACTTGAGAAACATGTGCGACCACAAGGGTGGAATGGGACGCCCTTGGCTGACTAATTAGGAAAGCTAGTGAAAGACTAACTTACCCGAAAGGGGCAAGGGCAGTAGGGGAGTTGCATGCAGGGAGGTTCTCAGGTTGATTTTACTGCGATGGCGGTCAGACGAGGGATTCTTGCAAGTGATCTTCCCATAAACTGTAGCAGGTTTTCGGAAGCTAGTGGAACTTTGTAAAGGCCTCGTAGTGGATCCCTAGCCATTCACCTCGGTAGTGTCTAAGGGTCTAGCTAACCCTGGCGACATGGGATACACGACTTGTGGGTACAGGGTACAACCTCTACAGAGTGTAACTGGTATACTAGCCGAGCTCACGGTCATGAGCAGCTCAGGACTCTCGCATGATTAATTTATGAAACTTAAATTCAATTTTTCATATGCATTGCATGGGATTTGTTATTAATTTTGTTCTATTATTTTATTATGCTTTGGTATTCACTTACATTTAGTAACTGCTAATAAAAGTTGACCAACTTATTAAAAGCAATGCTCAGCTTTAACCCCTATTGTTGATCAGCCTTACACATTACATGAACTCCCACCTTTGGTGAGTTCATGCCACATTATTCCCCACAACTTGTTAAGCGATGAACATATGTGAGCTCACCCTTGCTGTCTCACACCCCCCACAGGAGAAGAGCAGGAGGTTCAAGAGGAGCCACACAACGAGGAGTTCGATTCGATCTAGGTGGCATCTACCAGTTGACTTTCTGGCCAAGGATGGATTTTAGATCCTTTTATATTTATCTTTTATTTTGTAAGACTTTCGCTATGTAATAAATACTCTGATTATTGTGACATTTATCTCTATACACTCTGTTATTATATATATATATATTGTCTTCTTTGGCGCATGTATGAAATGCACCCGGCTTTGTCCCTTAAAACCGGGTGTGACAATCGTTATGTGTCACCCATTATCTACCAGCTTTATGTAATAATAATGTAAAATTATGCATAAGTATGGGTCAGGACCTTAGCTGTTGACTCCACATTTACTATCTAACCAATAGAACCACACATATTTTTTGTGTTTTATTAAAACAATGTCTATCCATGTAATATATAGAAAACGTAATAATGCACGAGCATATGATAAAGTAGTTTTTTCCCTCGCTCAGAGTAGTACATAAAAGATATATATCGGCAATATTTTTTTACAATGAGTTTGGTATCCCAGGAGTAGATTGAACCCATTTTGTGATGTCTAGGACGTGTTTGGTCCTTGTCTAGATGTGCGTGGCAGAATCACTCCAATGCGCTCCGTACGATTAGGATGATAAACAAATAAACTTTTTTGAATATTTATCATCCGTTAGTTTATTTATAAAAAATAGAACGAGACAAATTAAAAAAGCAGAGGGAAGTAGTTTATTATCCTAGGTGACAAATAGTAATATCCTACATACGTATATATTTGCTCTGACTTATTAGCTCTCGCATCAAATTACATCCGGTCAAAATAAATTAAAATATCGTCGGTGATAAGGCCAATCATTGGACAGCCGGACAGGAATGTGACTGTGCTACCTGATAAATGCCGTTTCAGGGTTGCTAAATCACCACCAAATCAGGCAAAAGAAGCAACAGATCATTGTTGCTTATATATCGAGAGGAGAAACGCAACTTGAGAGAGGGAGAGAGATGTGCAGACAGCTAATTTCAATATTCCATGCCTGTACGTGGCAATCCAAATACTACTAGTACTTACGTGTACTCCAAACAACGGCGGGAAAGGTTTATGGTGCTGTTCACTTTTTTCAAGGTTTTAAATAGCCGGCTATAGCGATCGATATATCCTGATATATCCTTTTTAGCAGTGAAAAGTTACATCGTTTAGCTCGATATATCTCAATATATCCAGCTATATCGCGATATATCTCGATATTTGCACTTTTTGGAAGTTTGGGGATAAATTCATTTTCGCGCTATTTAAAACACTGCTTTTTTTAGCTTCTGCAGACCGTCGAACGTCCACATTTTTAGTCCGCTTATGTAAGAATCAATTTTATTAAAACCATCTAAAAATCAACGTGAATACAAAACTGGCAGAATCGTTATAATAGTAGGTTATACATCCTAAATCTTATGAACATTTTTATTTTTCTTCGCACGTAATTTATACGATACTTAGATTCTCTGTACAGACAGATTCTCTCTACAACAAGATTTCCGTTATTGTGATAGTAAGAAACTGTCATTTTGTATATCCTAAAGCCTATATATACTTTTATTTTTCTGTGCACGTAATCTACATGATACTTAGATTTTCTTCGTAGCTAGATTGTTCAACAGCGAGATTATGAGAAAAACTACTCCGAAAAAAAAAGCTGAACGGGCCGTAAAGACTTCGTTGGCTGTGGAAACACAAGACGACCGTGCATGCCCGCGCCAGCAGTAGTGTCTCGGCTGTTTTGGCTGCCGCTGAAGTCTTGAGCCCGATTGGTTGGTGGCCAGAATTTGATTGCCAATTTTTCTTTTTTTTTTGCTCTAGTATTGGCAATTTTTTTTTTGACAAATCTGTGGCAAGGCAATTTTTGGTAGCCAGGCCCTCTGGCTCTTAGGATATGTTTAGTTTGTGGCTAAATTTAACATACATTTTCTAAGATTAGTTGTCTAAATTGAATAATTAACTTTAGCCAAAAAAGTTAGATAAAACGTGACAATTGAGGTAACGAATAAAACATGCCTTTAGCGTGAGAAAGGACCACGCTGATCGACGAATCACTCGAGTGCAAACTCTACTATCGATGGAAGAAGACCGCGGAATTCTTCTTGGCAGGCCTTGTGGTGAACAAAGTCAGCGGGGCGTGTCGCGTCGGCCTGCATCGCTACAGTGCCCTACTAGCTACTAGCAAGCCATATCCCAGAGATTTCTGGGTGCAGCAGCTTACGGTTGCCGAGTTGTCTGCTCTCCCGACTGCAGGTGGGAGTGGATTCGCTTCCTCCATCCGTGCGGACGGACGGACGATGGCGTGCGCGAGCGAGCGTCGTCCCGTCCGCCTGCCGTTCCGTCATTCCGTGCGTGGTTCTTGTGTCTCTGAATTGTTCCAGTGCTACAGTGCAAGGAGCAAGCCAATGCGTCGCGTAGTACTCTGTACTCCTAGTTGCTACCTCACCTCTTGGTCTCTCTAGAGTCTAGACCTCGTTCATACAGCTCCCACTGTTGGAGTGAGTGTTGCTGTTGCTGCCGTGACTGCAAAAGACGAGGAGCTGTCAGACTCCCACCCCTTTCTATGGCCGCCTAGCAACAGTTGTAGGATGTGTCGTCTCGTATCACACTGTACACTCCTGCAGGGTGTCAATGGCTGACCGAAGCAGGCGAGTGGTGCAGTGGATGTACAACAACACCAGTCGGCAGCAGCTTGCACCGTTGGCTTGCTTAGGCTGTCTCCAACAGCACCGTGTAAAGGGTCCTTTCCTCTAAATATATAGGACTGTCAGGTCCCCTACGGCCCCAGCAAGGCACTCTATACCGTCCTCTAAATTTTAGAGTATGTGGCAGGCACTCTAAATGTGGAGGGCTCCGGGAGTGCGCTATCCGCGTTGTTTGTCCACCAGCCGCCGCCAGGAAACTTCCCCGCATTCCTACCCCGCGCTGGCGACTGCATCTTCCGGGGCCGAGCCCTCGATCCGGCGCGCTTCGCCGCCGGCATCGAGGCAGGAGGGCGAGAAGCGGCTGTGCGGAGGCGGGTCTGTCGGCGTAGAGCTCGCACCCCTTGGAACCGAGGCCGCGCGACCCCCCGCAACCGAAGATCCAAGCCAGCTTCCCCCTGTTCGTCGTCGGAGAGTCGCCATCGGCAAAAGGCTTCGTCGTCCGCCGACTTCGTCGAAGGCAGCCGGCAAAAGGAAGAGAAGCTCCTCGCCGCCGTCGTCTTCGTCTTCGATTCGGTCCACCGAGCCAGATCCGCGAACAGCGAGGTACAAACTACACAAATCCTTTTTTGTTTAGTACTTAATCTTTACCGTATTGTATTGTTCGTATTCGGTAGTATGGATTAGGGTTTGAGGGATGTTTAGGGTTTACGATCTTGAGCATTGTAAATAATGCGCTTCAATTTCATGCATCAATGGCTTATTGTTGTGTCCGGATGCTTCAATTTAGACCGGATTTGCGGGATCCATTTCGGGTTTGGGGGGGTTGTTCGTCCCCTATGATTCGGTTCTGTCCAGATTCAAATTACTCAACATTAATTTTCTATGCGACCATGGTAACCTAATCTGCAAATTTATAATAGGTTCACATAGATGCAATTTATAACAGGTAACCTAATCTGCAAATTTTAACTCTGTACTCATAGTTTGGAATCCCTTCGATTGAGTAGTTTGTATAACATGCGTAAATTGTAGTCGGTGTTAACTAATTGAACACTGTGTTTGATGTAGCCATGGATTCGGAGAACGAAAAGCTCCGTAAAGCACTGGCTACTCTGCTCAGAGTTGTTCAAAAGCCTAGTTGTGACATCGTTGATGTCGTCAAATCAGCCTTCCAGCCTTTCAACTCACCTTTGCTCGACGAATTGAACCGAGCACTAGTTGAGATTGATGACCTCGCCAAGGATCTTGAAGACGTAGCAGTGCAAACTCAGTGGGAGGTAGAAAATATGGCTAAGAGTGAAGTGAAAGAACATCCACAACAAGAGGAAGCAGTAGAGGAGCTTCTCATACAAGATGGTTCAGAAGACGAGCTACTGATAGACGAAGAGTCACCAATTAAGTATGAAGACCTTGTGGGCTACGACGATGGTCGTGACTACTCAACCGACGACACATATCCGTACTAGTGTTCTAGGTTAAACTTCAGTACAAGTATTGTAGCATGTTTAGGTCTATGTTCAGGTGTACTTGTCGGTTGGTATGATCATGCTTTTGGGGGAGTTTAATGTTCTGGTCTATGTAAACTAAATCCGGTTCAGTTACTACAATAATTATTGTGTTTTCTTGGACTATGTTTGCCTTACTTTATACCATGTTACATGATGCCTACATACTCATTTATATCATGTTTCATCTGCCTGTATTGCATAGAATGGGGAGTGATTGGAACCAGGTGATGTCTCAATATGGAAGCTTCCTTAGCCAGATTGACGAGCAGCCTATCGGAACACAATATTCTGAATTTCCAGTTGATGGGCAACCCGAGGGCTCAAGAACACCAGCTGTTACTAAAAAGCCAACTCAAAGAACTAAGCTAGCAAACTTCACTGCTGAAGAGGACACAAGGGTATGCCATGCATGGCTTGCTGTTAGTTGCGATCCCATTATTAACACAGGCCAGAAACGTCAAGGATTTTGGAGTAGAATTACTCAAGCATACAACTCAAGACGAGGAACATTGCTAGAAAGGTCCACAAAATCTTTGATGAGTAGATGGGATACTATCAAAACACAGTGTTCCACTTTTGCTGGATACATGATGGCAGTCCTCCGACAGAATCCTAGTGGACTCAGTGACGCAGACAAGGTACATCTTTCATGTAACATTTTGACATCACTATTTAGAGGTTTGTTAGTAGGTTCCTGTTGTAACCATTTGTTATATGTGACAGACATCACTGGCAGCTTCTAGGTTTGCAGCAATTGAGAAGAAGCCTTTCCACTTTTTACATTGTTGGGCCATTCTTAAGGACCAACCAAAATGGATGGACAACCACATGGGTCAACAACAACAGCAAGCCAACGCTAATCCCACACATTCTAACACTGTCGATTTGGATGTAGAAGAATCTGTACCATCAAGCTTCACATCCAAGAGGCCCCTTGGTCGAGATTCTTCGAAGGAAAAGGCAAAGAGGACTAAATCTGTGGACACATCTTCATCAGATTCTGAGTTTATGACACACATGGGTGATCTTTCTTTGGAGTACCTGTCAGTGTACAAAACAGCTATTACAACTGAGGAAAAGAAGTTGGATTCAATGAACAGAAATGAGAGGCAGAAATTGCTCCTTGAAAAGAAGAAGTTGAACCTAGAGAAATTAAGGCTTGAAAGGCAGAAACTAAAGGAGGACAAGGAAGAGGAGATAATGATCTTAAGCATGGATTTGAGCAAATGTAACCCTCTACTCCGCCAGTACTATGAAGCCAAGCAACAAGAGATACTGGCAAGGGTTACTGGGTCTACTTCATCTGGCCAGTGAAGGTTCCTTACTTAATATGTTTGTTTGTCATTTATGAATGAGGCGTACTCGGACTTGTTACTGTGAGCTTGCTGTCGTCAGATCGTAATCTGGTTTGTACCAGTTTTTATAGGTCGTCTTTGAACTATTTGTTTTCAAGTTATTGTTATGAACTATTTGTCATGGTTTGTACCTGAATGTTTTACTATATGTGTTGAACTATTTGGTTTCATGAACTGTGACCTTGGTGCAGTTTTTGTTTAGCATTTGTACACACATGTGGTTGCATGACAGTAGTACTCCTTCTTATTGAATTCAAACAGCAGCATGAGACACTACGACACTTGGACACTAAGACACACAGTACACACACTTGACAGATGAAGTAGAACAGACATGACACTAACACAGACACTACAACAATGTAAAGTAAACAAAGACAGTTCGACAGTAGATAAGAACATCCATGACAGAACTTGTTTCATTGTGTCCTATGCAACTCCGGATCCATGTCGCGCCCAGTGATGGTGTATCAGATCTACCTGAAGCTGAGTATATTTGTTGCGGTCTTTCAGTTGGTTGTACCTTTGATTGACGAATTCGTTGCGCTCTTCCATTGAACCTTGAGTTGTGTCTGCCAGCACTCCGATGTTTTCAAAGGTTGTGTTCAAAGACAATGGACCTTCGTCTTCTACTATCATGTTGTGCAATATTATGCATGTTTTCATGATGTCCCCAATGTGTTCAGGACTCCAACCGTATGCAGGTCCACGGACCACACCCCATCTCTTCTGCAGTACACCGAAAGCTCGTTCTATATCTTTTCGAGCAGACTCTTGAATTGTTGCAAAGTGTTGGGTTCTAACGTCGTAGGGGTTACGGATTGTCTTCACAAATGCGGGCCAGTCAGGGTAAATCCCGTCTGCTAGGTAATATCCCATATTGTACGTGTGACCATTCACAGTGAATGAAACCGGAGGTGTGTCACCGCTCAGATGCCTTTCAAAAAGGTTTGAACGGTGAAGAACATTTATGTCGTTGCAACTACCTGGCAGACCAAAATATGCATGCCATATCCACAGGTCATACGAGGCAACAGCTTCCAAGATCATGGTAGGATGTTTACCACGCCCTGTAAACATCCCCTTCCATGAACTTGGGCAGTTACGCCACTCCCAATGCATGCAATCAACACTACCAAGCATACCAGGAAACCCACGTGACTCGCCAACTTGGAGAAGGCGTGCAATATCTTCTGCATTTGGTGCACGGAGATAATACGGAGCAAACGCGGTTTGGACGGCCGTGCAAAAGTGTTTCAATGCCTCATGAGCAGTAGATTCCCCAATACGTACGTATTCGTCAACGGCATCAGCTGGAATACCGTAAGCAAGGATTCGAACAGCAGCAACAAATTTCTGTAGAGCAGAAAGACCAATCTCACCCGCACAATTTGGACGCTGAATAAAATAAGGATCCACTTGTTGCACAACATCAACAAGGCGCTCAAAGACATGGCGACGCATGCGGAACCTACCATAGAATTCATGTGTCATAATAGGGGTCATGAAGTTTTGTACATGGTAAAAAGAATGTGTTAATTGTAAATACCTCCTACGAAATTGAGCATCCGTGTACACCGGGTTGGCTCCAAAGTAGTCCGCTCGGATTCTTGCATCGCCGCTCATGTGATCACGATGAATCCTAACACGCCCTGGAATCGAACCACCATGACGACGCTCATTGCGTGCACGTCGTCTCCTATTGACCATGTGCCTCGCCAACTGCAACTCTTCTTCTTCCTCTTCCATTTCTTCCATCAAGCGCACAAGAAAATTGTTTTCTAAGTAGGGATTCATGGTTGTCGAGTTTGTAAAGGCAAGGTTGAGTGAAGTATGGAAGGCTCACTTGGTATTTATAGAGGAAGTACGCTTCGGATAGAAGACGTGCGCTTGTCGTGCAAGGGAAGCAAGGCTATGGCTTCTCGAAGAAGAGTACTGGCTTACGGTGCAAGCTTGTCCATTTGAAAACTTATTTTGGCAACGATATTATACTATGTGGCGCGTTACCGACAACAATTACACAACAACAAAACAATCAATGTAATTATTATTGATATTTCGAATTTATTGCTTTGAAAATTAATAAATACAATTTTTTCGGATCATTTATATAGTGTCAAATGAGAAGAAAACAAAGAAAAATGAAAAAGAAATGGAAAATGTGAATCTGTTAACACTGTAGCTTTAGGGGACGGAATTTAGAGAACGCTGCTGGAGACGGAGAATATATAGAGGACAGAATCTTTTAGAGTGTTCTGTAAAGGACAGAGAATATTCCTTTAGGGGACGCTGCTGGAGACAGTCTTACCGCGCCGCCATTACCGCCCTGCGACGCCTCTCCTAGTAGCAAGCAACTTCAATAGATATATATATATATATATATATATATATATATATATATATATATATATATATATATATATATATTGTATAGCAGTTAAGGGTGAAATTCGTTTTTTCCAACTGAAGTAAACAACACTGTATGGCTTTTCCAAATGAAAGTATTAAGTATACACCGATAGGGTGTGTCCTCTACACGAGCCGGTTAACAGGGAACATGGTAGAGTTAATCCTAGCCGTCTAAGCGCGTCCTTGATCGTGGGCTGTTGGTCACTTATTCTTAATTGCTGTGGATTAAGAACAAGTTAATGTGTTTGTTATACGTTAAAGACCTTCGTCCTTCGAAACATTATTTTCTCTTCGGGTATAACGAATTTTGGACGAAGGTTATGAAGAACAAGTTTACATCATTCATAGATACGAAAACATAACCACAAATGTAATATCATACCATATATTCATTTTGTACTGAATATATCAATAACATTGAAACATATATTACATTGATACATTCGCTTTGTTTGAAGGCAATGATGTGAATGCAATTACAATTCAGCGTGAACAGTACGGGGTACTCACTATCGGAATCCAGGACTTTGCCGAGTGCCGGACGCTTTGCCGAGTGCTTTTTGTCGGGCACTCGACAAAGAAGGCTTTGCCGAGAGCCGCACTCGGTGAATTCCTGCTCTTGGTAACGAGCTGGTTTACCGAGTGCAGGACACTCGGCACAAGAGAACTCTCGGCAAAGACATGTTTGCCGAGTGTCAAACACTCGGCAAAGGTGGTGCTCGGCAAAAGACCGTCAGCGGCCGTCATAAATCTGACGGCCGTCAGCCTTTGCCGAGGGCCGAGGGTCGGCACTCGGCAAAGAGGCTTCTTTGCCGAGTGCCAAATATTTGACACTCGGCAAAGAACTCTTTACCGAGTGTCTTCTCTGGACACTCGGCAAAGCATATTTTTATTTTTTAGATTTTGTCCACCAAACTTTTTGTGGTATGTTCTTACACTATGTAGACCTACATGTATCATTTGTGGACAATTATAACAGAGTTTTCAATCGTTAGTAGATTTAGTTCGTTTATTTGAATTTCTTCGAAAAATTCAGATTTGAACTGCAGGTCACTCGAAACTTGAAAAACCATGCATGCAAAAATGATATTCATGTTACTTAGCATAAGTTACGACCGATTCCAGGAGCGAACCGGAAACTTCGAGCAACATGCTCACTAAACATGGTCGTGAACTTACCATCCACATGTTTAAAAATTATATAAAACACAAAAAAGTCAGAAAATCATGAAACTTATCCACGTGTCATGATATCATATGTAGAGTCTGTGATAAAAATTTGAAAAAGTTTCGAGAAAACTGTGACGCACTATGTGAAGAAACCTAAGAGATCCACATTGAAACTCTATGATTTCATGTGTAGTTCTCTTAAGTTTTTACACATAGTGTCTCACAACTTTCTCCAAACATTCTAAAATTTTTATCACAGCCTCTACATATGATATCATGACACGTGGACAAGTTTCATGATTTTCTGAGTTTGTTTATGTTTTATAAAATTTTTAAACAACTGGATAGCAAGTTTACGGCCATGTTGAGTGAGCATGGTGCTCGAAGTTTCCGGTTCGCTCCTGAAATCGGTCGTAACTTGTGTTAAATAGCATGAATATGATTTTTGCATGAACGGATTTCCAAGTTTCGAGTGACTTGCAGTTCAAATGTGATTTTTTCGAAGAAATTCAAATAAACGAACTAAATCTACTAGCTATAGAAAACACTTTTCTAATTGTCTCAAAATGGTACATGTAGGTCTATATAGTGTAGGAACACACCACAAAAATTTTGGTTTGGAAAATAAAAAAAATAAAAATGTAATTTGTCGAGTGTCCAGAAATGACACTCGGCAAAGTAGCCTTTGCCAAGTGCCAGCTGGTTGACACTCGGCAAAGAATAGTAAAAGAATCTTTATCGAGTGTCAGCTGGTTGACACCCGGCAAAGGCTACTTTGCCGGGTGCCAGCGATCTGGCACTCGATAAAGAATATTTTAAAATTTTAAAAAATCTTTGCCGAGTGCCAGATCGCGGGCACTCGGCAAAGAAAGAAAATAAACTGGATGCGCGTTCTTCTTTCTCCTTCTTTCTCTCCTCTCACTCTCTCTGTCACGCCCGCCGTCCGCCCGCCGCCACGCCGTCCGCCCGCCGCGCCGGCCCCTCGCCGCGGCCGTGCCCGCCCCGCCCGCCCGCTCGCCACGCCGCCCCTCGCCGCGCCGTCCGGCCACCCCTCCCCGCGCCGGCCCCTCGCCGCTGCCGTGCCCGCCCCGCCCGCCCGCTTGCCGCGCGCCGCCGCCTCCCCGCGCCGCCGTCTCAAGGTATAAATTTTTCATGGTTTCATTTGTTGAGAATTAATTGTTTTTGTCATTTGTTTAGAATTAACTGGTATTAATCAATAAACAATATTATTTACCATGGTTTCATTTGAACAAACACATGTTTATATTAATGTAATCAAAGTAGACATGTTTATATTAATGTAATCAAAGTAGACACGATCACATTTTTCATGAGAAGGAGAATGAGGGTATTTGTGCGTTGGTTGAATGTCCTTATCATTTTATGCATGGGCCACACATCATGTATTGATGTTTCATAGATTGAATATATATATATATATATATATATATATATATATATGTGATTGCAGGCCATCGTGCCATTGAATTATGCGTGGATGTCAGCCATCGTGCTGATACTTTTATTTGCAGGATTTCGAAACCTCCCCGTGCAGGGAAGGTGCTGCCAAAATTTTCTATTGCTAGGCTTCTGTTAGAGGATGGAGGACCGTGAGTGGATGTACACGGGCCATAGAGGAAGGAACGATGTCACCACTGAATGGATTAGAAAGACCGATGATTTCGTGGAATGGGCATATGGCAAAGCTGCTAAAGGAGCGAGTCTAGTCCCATGCCCGTGCAGCAAATGTGCCAACCGAAAAAGAAAACCAAAGAAGGCCATGGTAGAACATATTTGGAAGAATGGATTTACGCCGGGCTATACTCGGTGGATATTTTATGGTGAAGCGCATCGTACGAGGGAGGAGGTGCTGAGACAACGTGTCGAGGATTATGACACGGATGCGGGGGTAGCGGATATGTTGAATGACTATCTGGAGGCACAATACACAGGAGGATGTATAGATGACGAGCCAGAGCCGACTGCAAAGGCGTTCTACGACATGTTCGACGCGGCACAGAAGCCCCTTCACGGCCAGACAAAGGTTTCTTAACTGGATGGCATTGGGCGTGTAATGGCGTTCAAGTCGCAGTACATCATGAGTAGAGATGCATTCGATGGCTTGTTGACGGTTATTGGGAGCCTGCTTCCGGATGATCACGTTCTGCCAAAGAGCATGTACGAGGCACAGAAACTACTTCGTGCACTCAAGATGACGTATGAGCAAATTCATGCTTGTCCGAAGGGCTGCATGCTATTTAGGAAAGAATACGCGGAGGCAAAGTACTGTCCCAAGTGTAAATCGTCTAGGTTCATGGAGGTAGACTCTGGTGATGGACAGAAGAGGCAGCTCGACATCCCCTTGACAATCCTACGACACCTTCCGTTCATACCGAGGATCCAGCGTCTGTACATGACAGAGGAATTCGTGAAACAGATGACATGGCACAAAAATGGAAAACAATACAATCCTGACAAGATGGTGCACGCATCCGATGGTGAAGCATGGAAACACTTTGATGCCATTCACCGTGAGAAAGCCGAAGAGGCTCGTAATGTACGTGTTGCGTTGGCCACAGATGGGTTCAATCCCTATGGAATGAGCGCTGCCCCGTACACATGTTGGCCCGTGTTTGTTATCCCAATCAATCTCCCCCCTGGTCTGTGATTTCAAAGGCAGAATATATTCGTGTCATTGATAATTCCCAGACACCCGGAGAATAAAATGGGCGTGTACATGGAGCCTTTGATCGATGAATTGGTACGTGCCTGGGAGGAAGGGGTATGGACGTATGATCGAGCTACGAAGACAAACTTCAGAATGCATGTTTGGTACCTGTTGGGGGTCTGCTTCATCGCCGAAGGTCCAATAAGAAGAAACACCTTCGGAAGATCGACACAGAAGCAAAGCTGAAGCTACCAATCAGAGAGCTTCGTAGCGTACTTCTAGATGCACCGACTTAAAGATGAAATGACCAATCGACCCATGATAACTTGTATTATGATTGTAATCATTTGTAAAGGGCATGAATGTAATTTCTCATAGACTGCGTCCTGTGCCTATAAATAGATTAACAGTACCCCCGTACTCTTCACGTTGTCTTGTATTTGCTCGTGCGCCACGCTTGGATTTTTGCCTTCTGTCAAGCCGAAGGTACAAATGTAATTAAATATTGTCTTTATCTATTAAAGATTATATAATAAAGATATATGAATGATATTATATGATTATTCATGTTAACTTTCATGTTTCATATGCTTTGTTTTTCATTAACGTATTCTGTGATGATGAAGGTACGTCCTTTATGACCTTCGTCCAAAGATCATTATATCCTAAGGGAAATAATGCTTCGAAGGATGAAGGACATTAACATTTAATATTTTGTGTTGCCTTGTTCTTAACTCATAGCATTTGAGAACAAGTCCCCAACATTGGCGCCCACCTTCGGTGAACTCACTTCCACTGTTGAGCTGATGGCTTCGTTCAACAATCAAGCTGAAGTTGCTTCGGCTACGAAGCTGGTGCTCCCGATAACAGGCGGTTCATGCTCAGAACTGGCCAACAAGAAGCAGAAGAAGGAGGCTCAGAGAAGGGTGCAGGGACCCTTCATCAAGTCAAAATGGTCCCACATCCCAATCACCTTCTCCCAGGAGGACCTTCAGCTCAAGGATTACCCTCATAATGATGCTATGGTCATATCTTGTGTCATCAAGGGATTTCTGGTCCAAAATGTTCTAGTTGATACAGGTAGTGCAGCGGATATTATATTTGCTAAGGCCTTCAGACAGATGCAGGAGCCAGAGGACAAGATTCATGATGCTACACACCCTCTTTGTGGCTTCGGAGGAAGGCAGATTGTAGCACTCGGCAAAATCACGATGCCAGTGACCTTTGGCTTCGTCCACAATACAAGGATTGAACAGGTTGTGTTTGACATTGTTGGTATGGAATACCCCTACAATGCAATCATTGGTCGTGGGACACTTAATGCTTTCGAAGCAATACTTCATCCAGCATATCTATGCATGAAGATACCTTCGGAATAAGGGCCCATTGCTGTTCATGGGAGTCAAGAAGCCGCTAGAAAAGCCGAAGGAAACTGGACAGACTCAAAAGCGATTCACAATATAGATGGAGCCGAAGCTTGTGAACAGTACAAGTACAGAAGGGAGAAGGCTGCTTCGGCTGGTCAACCAAAATCTATGCTTCTATGTGAAGACATAGCAGAGCAGAAGGTACTGCTGGGGTCTCAACTATCTGAAGAGCAGGAGAAAACTTTGATAAGGTTTTTATTCAACAAGAAGGATGTTTTTGCTTGGTTGGCTAATGATCTATGTGGTGTCAACAGAGATGTTATTGAATATTCACTCAATGTCGACCCGTCCTTCAGGCTAAGAAAGCAAAGGCTTCAGAAAATGTCTGATGATAAAGCAGAAGGTGCTCGGAATGAAGTAAAAAGACTTCTCAGTGCTGGTGTCATCAGAGAGGTAAAATATCCAAAGTGGCTAGCCAATACTGTTATGGTGAAGAAGGCCAATGGCAAATGGAGAATGTGTATTGACTTCACAGATCTTAACAAGGCCTGTCCAAAGGACGAATTTCCATTACCAAGAATAGACTCTCTTGTAGACGCAGCAACTTCTTCAGAGCTTATGAGTCTGCTGGATTGCTACTTAGGATATCATCAAATATGGATGAAGAAGGAGGATGAGCCAAAGACTAGCTTCATAACTCCCAGTGGCACCTATTGTTATCTTCGGATGCCTAAGGGGCTCAAGAATGCTTGAGGAAGCTTCAGCAGAATGATAGCCAATGTCCTTCATTCCCAGATAGGCAGAAATGTGCTAACATACATTGATGATATCATAGTAAAAAGCACGAAGCAAGAAAATCACATTACTGATCTGCAAGAAACATTTGCTAATTTCAGGCAAGCTGGACTGAAATTAAATCCAAAAAAATGTGTTTTTGGAGTGAAGAAGGGTAAGTTCCTTGGCTGTCTAGTTTCAACAAAGGGGATTGAAGCTAACCCAAGCAAGATTGAAGCTATCCTTCGGATGGAGCCGCCAAGCACAAAGAAGGGGGCCCAACGGCTGACAGGAAGACTGGCATCATTGAATAGATTTATATCTAGATCAGCAGAAAGAAACTTGCCATTCTTTGAAATACTAAAGTCAGCCGAAGTTTTTCAATGGGGCCCAGCTCAACAGAAAGCCTTCGAAGAGCTGAAGCAATACTTGATTGATCTAACAACATTAACTCCACCTGCGCGAGGGGCTCCATTACTATTGTATGTGGCAGCTTCGCACTCTGCAGTGAGTGCGGCGCTTGTACAGGAGAAGCTTGAAGGACAAATTAAAAAGCAAGCCCCAGTATACTTTGTCTTTGAATTTCTAAGTTTATCAAAGAAAAACTATACAGAATTGGAGAAGGTGTTGTATGCTGTCTAAATGGCTTCCAGGAAGCTTCGGCATTATTTTCAAGCATACCACATAATTGTTCCTTCATCACAGCCCCTGAAGGATATTATGCGGAACAGAGAAGCTACTGGAAGAATTGGAAAGTGGGCTGCGGAGCTTAACGAGTTCAGTATTGACTATGTGCATAGATCCTCAATTCAGTCCCAGGCATTAGTAGACTTCATTGCTGATTGGACGCCAGGGGCTCAGGAAGAAGAAGCAAATAAAGATGCCGAAGCTTGGACAGTGTTTTGCGACGGTTCCTGGGGAACCTTCGGTGCAGGTGCAGCTGCTGTCCTAGTTGCACCTTCCAAGGTCAGAACATGTTATGCAACAAGGCTTGACTTCAGCTGTACAAATAATATTGCTGAATACGAAGCTTTACTTTTGGGGCTTTGAAAGTTAAAAGCAATGGAAATAAGAAGGGCAGACTTTAAAACAGACTCTCAAGTTATTTCTGGTCATATTGACAAAAGTTGCAAGGCAAGAGATCCGAAGATTGAGAAATATCTGGACACAGTTCGAAGGCTTGAAGCTTCTTTCGAAGGATTTTTTGTTAAGAATATTCTAAGAGGGGAAAATGAGCATGCTGATCTGCTAGCCAAGTCAGCGGCACAGGGGCTTCCTCTAACTTCGGAAGTATTTTTTGAGACAATAAGAGCACCTTCGGTTGAACTCCTCGAAAGAGCAGTACTCACAGTATCTCCTGTCCATAGTGAAGATTGGAGGACTGAGATTATATCTTTCCTCTAGGGTAACTGTCTCTCGGATGATGAGGTTTAAACAAAAGAATGGAAGCTAGAACAAGACCATATGTCATAATAGAAGGGAAATTATATAAACACGGAGTTTTCTCCCCACTTCTCAAATGTTTATCCAGAACCAAAGGTATAGAACTGATGAAGGAGATACATGCAGGATTGTGTGGATCCCACATTGGGTCCAGACCTCTTCTGGGAAAAGTTTTTCGACAAGGATTCTATTGGCCGAAGGCAGCTTCGGACGCAGCAGATTTGGTTCAAAAGTGCGAAAATTGCCAAAAATGTGCAAGGGATCAGAAGCAACCCTCATCATTGACTCAGCTAATACAACCAACTTGGCCGTTGCAAAGATGGGGCCTAGATCTGCTAGGTCCAATTCCACCAGCGCAGGGCAACTTGAGATATGTCGTGGTGGCGGTAGAATATTTTTCTAAGTGGATCGAAGCAAAGCCCTTGGCTACAATAACTTCGGCTACAGTCCAAAAATTCTTTTGGCAGAATATAGTTTGTCGCTTCGGTGTGCCGAAGGCTCTAACTGTGGACAATGGAACGCAGTTTGATGCTGAAACTTTCAAAGATTTCTGCGATCAGATCGACACAAAAATTCATTTTGCATAAGTCAGGCACCCGGAATCAAACAGACTAGTTGAAAGGGCGAATGGTATCATAATGACGGGAAAAATGAAGTTAATCTTCAATCAGCCCAGAGGAAAATGGCCAGATGAGTTGGTTAAAGTGGTGTGGAGCCACAATACATCTATATCAAGGTCAACAGGTTTTACACCATTCAAATTATTGTTTGGCGACGAAGCTATAACCCCCGAAGAGGCTAAAGCGGGGTCAATAAGAACAACAGCTTCGGTAGAAGATGAAGCTAATTATTCTGTGGCAAAAGATACTATAGAAGGGACCAGACTTCAGGCTGTGGAAAATATAAACAAATATCAAGCCGAAACAATAAAATGGCGTGATAGAAAAGTTTGGTTGAAAGACATTAAGCCAGGACATCTGGTGCTTCGGAGAGTAGCCAACCCTGACACAGTTGGCAAGCTTCAGCTGAAGTGGGAAGGACCCTTTCTGGTAGGATCTTTGTCAAGACCCGGTTCTTACAGATTAAAGGACATGGACGACAACGACATTCCTAGATCTTGGAATGCGGATGAACTTCGACGATATTATGTATAAATTGATGTAATCTTTTTCATTTTTCCTATGGCACCATTTTCCTTTCCAAAGGGGGAGAAAGGTTTTTAATGGGGCCATACTTTGTAATTTCTCCTTTCTTATTCAGCTCTACGAGAGCAAAATCCCCCAAGATATGTAAATGTAAAATCTGAGCATGCACCATCGAGTGCAGAAAGAAGAAAAAACAGGGAGAAGCTCGAAAGTCGTCCCTAAGGGGATGCAGAGCACGATGAAGCTACAAAAAAGCCGTTCCTAAGGGAGCGCAGCGTAAGTTTTCTGCTCAAAAGTCGTTCCTAAGGGAATGCAGAGCCAAATACCGCAGAAATATAAGGCGAAGCGCGAAAAGTCAATGCGAATACCACCAAAATAGAAGGCGAAGAAGTTCAAAAGACATTCCTAAGGGGATGCAGAACTTACACCGAAAAATAAGCGGTGCAGCCGGAAAATAAACGACAAAGAGACTTCAGTCATTCCTAAGGGAATGAAGGTTATGGATGTGGCTTCGTATGTGTGTGTTTGGGCATTCATTTGCATGATACATTACATCATACATTGCATTCATAAACATTCATTTAGACATACATAGGATCATCATCATACAGATACAGACAGTTGCTTCGGCTCTAAGGATACGCCTTTGGAAGCAGATTTATGCTTCGTTGTGAACGAAAAGAAGGGAAGGTGTTTTTCGCCTTCGGCTCAAAAAATACAAGTTTCGTCCACATCAAAGCAGTTCATACATGGACGGAAAGGTAAAAATATATTACAAGGTATGGACAAATTTACAGAGTAGTATCTGATTCTCAAATTACAATATTCTTTACAAAGGATAATACAAGAGTTTTTCTAGTGTTTTTTTCACAGCAAGGTTTTCGGCTTCATCATCATCTGCTAAGCTTTGGATCATCTGCTAAGCTTCGGCTCAATGCTCCTCGGCTTCGTCATCCTGTACATATCAAAGCATTATAAGGTAAATTCAAGTTTCAAGGAAAAGGTAAGCACAAGGTATGAGTTTATTACCGGTTTAAGGTGACTTCGAGCTTCATCACCAGCCAAGTTTCGCCCGCCCTTTGCCCAGATTTGAGTAACGAATCTATTTCCGATGCTTCACGCCAGGCCGGGGATGTCATCCAAGTCTGCTGGTGACAGGCTGAAGTTTGGTCTGTTTACAATATTTCCATGTGTACAACCAGCCATCATGAAAGCGACAGCTATGCCTCGAGAAGCTAGCAAGGCACAAAAGTCACCATGTCCAGCTATAACTTCGTCGAGAGCATCAACTTCACCTTCAATATGATCAAATGTGCCCGGCAGATCTTCAACCGAAGGTTTAAACTTTTCGGAGCTGGCTCCAACTGAGTTAAAGACCTGCTTCAGCCATTGAATGCACCGGGTGCCGAAGCCTAAGCATTTTTCCTGAAGATCATTGAGTGATTTCTATATATTTGAACTTTTTTCAACTTCGGCTTTGAGTTTTGTTTTGAAATCTTTCTTCTCTTGCTCAAAGCTTTTTGACTATAGGGAAAGTTCACTGTCCAATCTGGTGATCTCGGCTTGAGCTTCTGCCAGTGAACCTTCCATCGTTTGAAGCACAAAGTCTTTCTTTTCTAGGGCAGCTTCATGATCTTTAATCTTGTTCTCTAAGCCCTCAATTATAACTTCGTTTTTCTTGTCCTCGAGGTCTTGTTGCACCCTCAAGGCTTTGCTTAGTAGTAGGCTCTGGCAAAAAAACTGTTCGGGACTTGTTCTCAAATGCTTCGAATTAAGAACAAGGCAACATAAAATGTTAAATGTTAATGACCTTCGTCCATTGAAGCATTATCTCCCCAAGGGTATAATGAACTTCGGACGAAGGTCATGAGCAAAAATCACGAAGGTCATACCTTCGTGACTAGAGTTGTGAAATAGTGAAAGATGAAATATAAAATATAAAACATGAAGGAATAATATATCAAAACATATAAACTTATTCATATATTTCATTATACAAAGTTAAATATTAAAACATAACATTTAATCACATTTATACCTTCGTCTTGACAGAAGGCAATAATCCAAGTGTTGCGTGCAGGTGATTACAAGATTGCATGAATAGTACGGGGGTATTGTTCATCTATTTATAGGCACAGGGCGCAGCATGTGTGAAATTACATTTATGCCCTTTACAATCGATTACAATCATGACACAAACTATCATGGGTCTATTAGTTATTTCATCTTTAAGTCGGTTCACTCCTTCGTCTTGAGACATGTCACTATGCCAAAGCTTTATGGATGATAGTTTCGGCACTGCTTTTGAGAGGATCTGCCGAAGGTGTTTCTTTCTTCAGGATCTTTGGCTACGAAGCATACCCCCAACAGTAGCCCCTTCACGGTGCTAGATCGTTTTTCGTAACGAGCTTGATCCGTGAAAAAGTCTCTTAGGCTTCGGGATGCCGAAGATTCGAAAACACCTTCCCTGAGCTCGTTGCCAAGAAACGATTAAAATAATCCGAGCGCGAGGTGGCCCCACCATGCAGCAGTTACGCGTGTCCTGGCGAGTCACCTTCTCGGGCTCTGTGGCCCACCGTTCAGTGGGTGCGGGTGGTTGTTTGTCCGGTGTGGAAGACTTGACGATTTACCTTCCCACCTGCGGCACTATATAAACAGACGGGTAGGTGTGAAGTTACCACAACATTCATTGCTATTGCATTGTTTTGCTGCCAAAAATTTGACCATAGCCGAAGCTTGCTTACTGTGTCCTCAACCGAAGCTATTCATTTTGCTCATGCTTCGTAACAAGAAAGAACTTCGGCAAAGTTAAAAATTTTCAACTTCGTCAAAAATCAAGAAATTCAATCATCAGATGGCTAGGGTACGCTCAACAGCTAGGGTTACTCGCGATGGAGAGGAAGCCGAAGGTGCCGAAACCGCTCTAATCTCTGAAGTGATGAAACGGTCAGGGCTGGTAGTATCGGAGGATGCACCTACCGCTGAAGCTGAGCAGGTTGATGCTGAAGAAATTGAATCTAAAGATGATTATAGCGTCGTGCCATCTAAACCCAGCCATCTGGAGTTTGGGAAATCCACCATTACCGAAGGTGATATGTCTAAGCTGATGAAATTAGGCTATTTTAGTAAAGCAAAAAAGGAGCTGGTGTGTTTTGGCGGAGAGGAAATCGCTCCGAAGCCGGAAAAGGATGAGGTGGTAGTCTTCAAAAGCTTCTTTAAAGCACGATTAAGATTTCCTTTGAATGGGATGATTGCTGATGTTTTGAAAAAGTTTGGGATTTATCTGCATCAGCTAACTCCTAACGCCATCGTTAGGCTTAGCGTCTACATATGGGCCCTCCGAAGCCAGGGGGTAGAGCCATTTGCCGAAGGCTTCTGCCGAATACATGAGCTTCATTATCAAACAAAAGCTAGAGAAGATGGGCTACACGAAAACTTTGGCTGCTACAATTTTGCTTATCGCAAAGATGCAAAGTTTCTAGTTATCAGCTATCGTACCAAGTGGCCAGCTGGCTGGAAGACTGAATGGTTTTACGTCAAAACTGATGAAGAAAAGGAAAAGCTGGTTCAAAGCCCACTAGAATTAATCTTCGGAGAAACTAGGCCCCAGTGCAACATGAAACCGGGGAGTCCAAGCCAAATTGCACTGGGCGAATTTCGAGTTATTGCGGAGCATATTGGCACTAGGGATCTGGTACAAGAATTCTTGGCTTTTAGAGTGTTCCCAACTTTGAAGGAGTGGGACATGCCGAAGCTCAAGGGAGAAAAGAAAAAGAAAGAACTTGTTCGGTTGCCCTATTATTATAAATTCAAGAAACATTTCAAAGCACCTTGCTAAGAATGGTTAGACACAGTTGAAGTTATGTGCAACGAAATTCTTGGCAATTATTCTAAAAAAGAAGATCAACTAATGACTGCAGCCTTCGACACTCGTCCGAAGCGAAGGTTAAACCGGGTGATGGATGCTCTAAACTTTGAGTATCCTGACTATGAGTGACTGGACCGAGGTGTCGAAGGACAGAAGAGAAAGAGAGTTGCCAGCGTCCTGAATAAAGAAGCTACTAAATTGGTGAAAGATGATGAAGAAAAACTGAAAAAGAGAAAGCTGAGGCCTGAGTTGAAGACAGATGCTTCGAAGAAAAGAAAGGCTGCGGCTCCGAAGCAGAAGGCAACTGATATAGAAGAAGAAACTGCTGCAACACCTTCTGCCACCGACGTGGAGGAAATCTTAAAGGTAATGACTGAATCTTTGCCTATCAAGCTAAGTCCACTGAGGCCACATCTGATGAAGCTTTTTCAGAAGGAAAAGGAGCCCTCGATAACGAAGAAGGTACCTGGGTCGAAAAAACAAAGAATTATTACAGTGACAGAAGCTATCGAAGAGACACCGCGACCAGCTTCGGCTTCAAAAGCACCAGCTGTTGAGAGCGCAGCATCTACCGAAGCTGCACCTACTGAAGCTGCAGCTGCCGAAGCTGCCACGGCCGAAGATATACATTTAGAAAGCACACTTTCTAACATTGATAAGATACTTCTGGACATGGCCATAGAAGAAGTTGCTGCAGCCGCTGAAGAAACCATGGCTATAGAGCATGAGAAGGAGAAGGAAATAGCCGGAGACGCTTCGGAAGAGGAAATTTTCAACTTTCAAAACTTAGTTGGACAAGAGTTGACGAAGGCTGAGAAAGAAGAGTTAAAAGAATATGCCATATCCTGCGGATATCAACCAGGGGCACTACTCTTCGGTGGTGTTGACGATGAAAAGTTACGCTGCGTCCGGGATCAGACCGGAGCGAAGGTTATCGGTACTCTATCAAAGAGTATTGGTTTTCCAAAGCTTGAGACAGACATTAGCCGCTACCGTCGACAACACATCGTCGGTAGTTTATTCTATTCCAGTTTCAAGGTAAAAAACTTTTCTTCAACTTTTTATTGTTTTTAACAACGAAGGTATCTTCTAACGAAGGTTGCTTGTGCACAGAGTATGCTATTGAGTAAAGCTTTGAGAATGCAACAAGATCTTGAAGACAAAAAAATGAAGTTATAATTGAGGGTTTATAAAGCAAAATAAAAGATCAAGCAGCTGCTCTTGAAAAGAAGGATTTCGAGCTTCAGACAACAGAAGGTTTATTGGCAGAAGCTGAAGCTAAAATTGCAAAATTCAATACGGAGCTTCTCTCAAAATCAGAAAGCTTCGAACAGGAAAAGCAAAAGTTTAATGCAAAATTTGAGAATGAGGTCGAGAAAAGTTCAAATTTGCAAAAATCATTGACAGAGCTTCAAAACAAATGTCTGGAGTTCAGTAACCAATGTGTACAACGCCTAAAGCAGATCTTCAATTCGGTTGGAGCCAGTTGTGAAAAATTTAGTTCTTCGACTGAAGACCTGCCAGGGGCCTTCGAACATATCGAGGGTGAACATATCGAACATATCGAGGGTAAAAAAATGAAGTTGATTTCTGTGCCCTGGTAGCTTCTCGGGGCACAACTGTCGCCTTCCTGAAATCTGGTTGCACACATGGAAAAATTGTCAATAGGCCCAACATTAGTTTGTCACCAGCAGATCTGGTTGATATTCCCAGTCTTGCCCGAAGTATAGGAAACAGATTTATAAAACTAGTATGGACGAAGGGTGGACGAAGCATAGCTGGTGACGAAGCTCGAAGTCATCTTAAGCCGGTAACAAAATTATATCTTGTGCTTACATTTCCCTTTAAACATGAATTTTCCTTACAACACTTTAATATGTATAGGATGACGAAGCTGAGGAGCAAGTTGATGAAGCTGAAGAGCACGAAGCCGAGCTTAATAGATAATGATAAAGCTTGAATACATAGCTGTGGAAAAAACTCTAAGAACTCTTGTAATAACCTTTGTAAAGAATATTGTAATTTGAGAATTAGATTTTACTCTGTAAACTTTGTCCATACCTTGTAATATATTTTTACCTTTCCATCAATGTATGTGAAAAACACCTTCCCTTCTTTTCGTATACAACGAAGCATGAAACTGCTTCTTTTTTTCTTTTTGCCGAAGCCTTATCTTTAGAGCCGAAGCATCCGCCTGTGTTATGATGATGATAATCCTATGTATGTCTAAATGAATGTTTATGAATGAAAATGTATGATGTAATGTGTCGTGCAAATGAATGTCCAAACACACGCATACGAAGCCACAACCATAGCCTTCATCCCTTGGGAATGACCGAAGTCTCTTTGCCGTTTCTTTTTCGGCTTCACCGCTTATTTTTCGGTGTATCAGCGCTGACTTTTCGCTGTAAGTTCTGCATCCCCTTAGGAACGTCTTTTGAACTTCTTCGCCTTCTATTTCGGCGGTATCGCGTTGACTTTTCGCGCTTCTCCTTATATTTCGGCGGTATCAGTGTTGACTTTTTGCTGTAAGCTCTGCATTCCCTTGGGAACGACTTTTGAGCAGAAAACTTACGCTGCGCTCCCTTAGGAACGACTTTTTGTAGCTTCGTCGTGCTCTGCATCCCCTTAGGGACGACTTTCGAGCTTCTCCCTATTTTTTTCTTTTTCCCTGCACTCGATGGTGCGTGCTTAGTTTTTACATTTACATATTTGGGGGATATGCTCTCGTAGAGATGAATAAAAAAGAGAAATTACATGCTATGGCCCCATTAAAAACCTTTCTCCCCCTTCGGAAAGGAAAAAGGTGCCATGGAAAAAATAAAAAGATTACATTAAGCTAGACATAATATCGCCGAAGCTCATCCGCATTCCAAGATCTAGGAATGTCGTTGCCGTCCATATCCTTCAATCTGTAAGAACTAGGTCTTGACGAAGATACTACCAGAAAAGGTCCTTCCCACTTCAACTGTAGCTTGCCTACTGTATCTGGGTTGGCAACTCTCCGAAGCACCAAATGCCCTGGCTTAATGTTCTTTAGCCGAACTTTTCTGTCACGCCATTTTATTGTTTCGGCTTAATATTTATTGATGTTCTCCACGGCCTGAAGCCTGATCCCTTCTATAGCATCTTTTGCCACAGAATAATCAGCTTCGTCCTCTGCCGAAGCCACTGTTCTTATTGATCCTGCCTTAGCTTCTTCTGGGGTTATTGCTTCGTCACCAAATAGTAATTTGAATGGTGTAAATCCTGTTGACCTTGATATTGTTGTGTTGTGGCTCCACACCACTTTAATCAATTCATCTGGCCACTTTCCTCTGGGCTGATTGAAGATTAACTTCATTATTCCCGTCATTATAATGCCATTAGCTCTTTCAACAAGTCCATTTGACTCCGGATGTCTGACCGATGCAAAATGAATCTTCGTGCCAATTTGTTCACAGAATTCTTTGAAAGCTTCAACATCGAATTGTGTCCCGTTGTCCACAGTAAAAGCCTTCGGCACTCCGAAGCGACAAACAATATTTTGCCAGAAAAATTTCTGGACAGTGACCGAAGTTATTATGGCTAAAGGCTTCGCCTCAATCCACTTGGAAAAATACTCTACCGCCACCACAACATATTTTAGATTTCCTTGTGCTGGTGGAAGTGGGTCTAGCAAATCGAGGCCCCACCTTTGCAACGGCCAAGTGGGATGTATTAACTGAGTGAGAGATGAAGGTTGCTTCTGGTCTCTTGCACATTTTTGACAGCCTTCACATTTTTGGACTAATTCAGCTGCATCCGAAGCTGCCTTCGGCCAATAAAATCCTTGTCGAAAAACTTTTCCCAACAAGGGCCTAGATCCAATGTGAGATCCACACAGACCTGCATGTATCTCTTTCATTAATTCCATACCTTCGGTTCTTGATAAACATTTGAGGAGTGGTGAACAAACTCCATGTTTATACAATTCCCCTTTTATTATCACATATGGTCATGTTCTTGCCTCCATTCTTTTGTTATAAGCTTCGTCACTTGAAAGACAATTGCCTTGAAGGAAAGATATTATTTCAGTTCTCCAGTCTTCACTATGTACTGGAGAAATAGTAAGCACTGCTCTCTCCATGAGCTCAACCGAAGGTGCTTTTATTGCTTCAAAAAATACTTCGGAGGGTAGGGAGAGCCCCTGAGCCGCTGATTTGGCTTGCAAATCTGCATGCTCATTTTCACCTCTTGGAATATTCTTGACGAAAAAACCTTCGAAGGAAGCTTCCAACCTTCGGACTGCATCCAGATATTTTTCAAGCTTCGGATCTCGTGCCTTGCTGCTCTTATCCACATGGCCAGCAATAACTTGAGAATCAGTCTTTAGGATGGCCCTTCTTATTCCCATTGCCCTTAGTTTCCGAAGCCCCAATAGAAGTGCTTCGTACTCAGCAATATTATTTATGCAACTGAAATCCAGTTTGACTGCAAAACATGTTTTGACTTTTGAAGGTGCCACTAGGACTGCAGCTGCTCCTGCACCGAAGGTTCCCCAAGAACCATTGCAGAATACCGTCCAAGCTTCGGTATCCCTGCTTGTCCCTTCTTCGTGAGCCCCTGGTGTCCAGTCAGCGATGAAGTATGCTAGCGCCTAGGATTGAATTGAAGATCTATGCACGTAGTCAATGGTGAATTCATTGAGCTCCGCGACCCACTTTCCAACCCTTCCAGTAGCTTCTCTGTTCCTCATAATATCCTTCAGAGGCTATGACGAGGGAACAATTATATGGTAAGCTTGAAAATAATGCCAAAGCTTCCTGGAGGCCATTAATACAGCATACAACACTTTCTCCAATTCTGTGTAATTTTTCTTTGATAAGCTTAATACTTCGTAGACAAAATATACTGGGACTTGCTTTTTAGTTTGTCCTTCAAGCTTCTCTTGTACAAGCGCCGCACTTACTGCAGAGTGCGAAGCTGCCACATACAATAGCAGAGGAGCCCCTGGCGTGGGTGGAGTTAGCGTTGTTAGATCTATCAGGTATTGCTTCAGCTCTTCGAAGGCTTTCTGCTGAGCTGATCCCCATTGAAAGACTTCGGCCGACTTCAGCACTTCAAAGAATGGTAAATTTCTCTCTGCTGATCTAGATATGAATCGATTCAAAGATGTCAGTCTTCCTGTCAACCGTTGAGCCCCCTTCTTTGTGCTTGGCGGCTTCATCCGAAGAATAGCTTCGATTTTGTTTGGATTAGCTTCGATCCCTTTCGTTGAAACTAGATAGCCAAGGAATTTTCCCTTCTTTACTCCGAAGACACATTTTTCTGGATTTAATTTAAGGCCAGCTTGCCTAAAATTCGCAAATGTTTCCTGCAGATCAGCAATGTGATTTTCCTGCTTCGTGCTCTTTACTATGATATCATCAACATATGTTAGCACATTTCTACCTATCTGAGAGTGAAGGACTTTGACTGTCATTGTACTGAAGCTTCCTCCAACATTCTTGAGCCCCTCAGGCATCCAAAGATAACAATATGTACCACTGGGGGTTATGAAGCTGGTTTTTGGCTCATCTTCCTTCTTCATCCAGATTTGGTGGTAGCCTGAATAATAATCTAGTAGACTCATGAGCACTGATGAAGCTGCTACATCTACTAGAGAATCTATTCTTGGTAATGGGAACTCATCCTTTGGACAAGCCTTGTTGAGATCAGTAAAATCAATAGATATTCTCCATTTACCATTGGCCTTCTTCACCATAACAGTGTTGGCTAGCCATTCTGGGTATTTTACTTCTCTGATGACTCCAGCACTAAGAAGTCTTTTCACTTCATTCCGAGCACCTTCGGCTTTGTCATCAGACATTTTCCGAAGCCTCTGTTTTCTGGGTCTGGAGGATGGATCGACATTGAGCGAATGTTCAATGACGTCCCTGTTGACACCACAGAGATCGTTGGCTGACCATGCGAAGACATCTTTGTTGTTGAACAAAAACCTTATTAGAGTTTTCTCCTGCTCCTCAGATAATTGAGATCCCAGCAATACCTTCTGCTCTCCTATATCTTCACATAGAAGCATGGGCTTCGGCTTATCGGCCGAAGCAGCCTTCTCCCTTCTGTACTTATACTGCTCACAAGCTTCGGCTCCATCTATATTATGGATTGCTTTTAAATCTGTCCAATTTCCTTCAGCCTGTTTGGCAGCTTCCTGACTTCCATGAATAGCAATAGGCCCTTGATCCGAAGGTATCTTCATGCATAGATATGCTGGATGAAGAATTGCTTCAAAAGCATTGGGTGTCCCACGACCAATGATTGCATTGTAGGGGTACTCCATGTCGACAATATCAAACACAACTTGCTCAATCCTTGTATTGTTGACAAATCCGAAGGTTACTGGCATCGTGATCTTGCCGAGTACTACGATCTGCCTTCCTCCGAAGCCACAAAGAGGGTGTGTAGCATCATGAATCTTATCCTCTGGCTCTTGCATCTGTTTGAAGGCCTTGGCAAATATAATATCCGCTGCATTGCCTGTATCAACCAGAATATTATGGACCAGAAATCCCTTGATGACACAAGAAATGACCATAGCATCATTGTGAGGGTAATCCTTGAGCTGAAGGTCCTCTTGGGAGAAGGTAATTGGGATGTGGGACCATTTTGACTTGATGAAGGGTCCCTGCACTCCAACATGTTGTACCCTTCTCCGGGCCTCCTTCTTCTGCTTCTTGTTGGCCGGCTCTGAGCATGAACCGCCTGTTATTGGGAGCACCAGCTTCGTAGCCGAAGCAACTTCAGCTTGGTTGCCGGACGAAGCCATCAGCTCGAAAGTGGAAGTGAGTTCACCGGAGGTGGGCGCCAATGTTGGGGACTTATTCTCAAATGCTTCGAATTAAGAACAAAGCAACATAAAATGTTAAATGTTAATGACCTTCGTCCATTGAAGCATTATCTCCCCAAGGGTATAATGAACTTCGGACGAAAGGTCATGAGCAAAAATCACGAAGGTCATACCTTCGTGACTAGAGTTGTGAAATAGTGAAAGATGAAATATAAAATATAAAACATGAAGGAATAATATATCAAAACATATAAACTTATTCATATATTTCATTATACAAAGTTAAGTATTAAAACATAACATTTAATCACATTTATACCTTCGTCTTGACAGAAGGCAATAATCCAAGTGTTGCGTGCAGGTGATTACAAGATTGCGTGAACAGTACGGGGGTACTGTTCATCTATTTATAGGCACATGGCGCAGCATGTGTGAAATTACATTTATGCCCTTTGCAATCGATTACAATCATGACACAAACTATCATGGGTCTATTGGTCATTTCATCTTTAAGTCGGTTCACTCCTTCGTCTTGAGAAATGTCACTATGCCGAAGCTTTATGGATGATAGTTTCGGCACTGCTTTTGAGAGGATCGGCCGAAGGTGTTTCTTTCTTCAGGGTCTTCGGCTACGAAGCATACCCCCAACAATAACCTTCATCAGAAAACATCTTCATATCAAAACAATAAAAAGTTAAGGGAAGAATTTTACCTTAAAGTTAGAATAAAACAGGCTACCTGCGATATGCTGTCGTCGGTATCTGCTGAGATCGACTTCAAGCTTCGGAAAACCAACACTTTTCGATAAAGTGCTCACAACCTTCGCCCCAACTCGGTCCCGAGGGCATCCTAAACTCTCTTCGGCAACACCACTGAAGAGCAGCGCCCCTGGCTGGTACCCGCAGGATATGGCATAGTCCCTCAGCTCTCCTTTTTCAGCCTTTGACAATTCTTGCCCAATTATGTTTTGAAAGTTGAAATTTCCTTCTTCCGAAGCATCTTCGGTAGGCTCCTTCTCTTTTCCAGGCATCTTCTCCCTTTTTTCAGGCACTGTGGCCGGGGTTTCCTCAGCAGCTGCAGCAGTTTCTTCCTCAGCCATATTCAAAATCATTTCATCAATATCAGTAAGTGTGTTTTCCAAATCTGTGGCTTAGGCTATTGCAGCTTCGGAAGTAGAAGCTTCGGCAGGAGCAGCTTTGGCTGCTGCTGTTTTCGGCGCTGAGGTTGATGGCGGTGTTTCTTCAATAGCCTCAATGACAGTAATAATTCTTCGCTTTTTTGGTTTAGCGGGCTTCTCGGCAGCCGAAGGCTCCTTCTTCTTCTGTAAAAGCTTCATTAGTTCCGGTCCTAGCAGACTTAGCTTATTCGGTAGAGATTCGGTCATTACCTTTAAAATTTCTTCTGCGTCAGTGGCAGAAGGTGTTGAGGGAATTTCTTCTTCTAAATCAGCTTTTGTCTTCGGAGCCGTAGCCTTTCTTTGCTTCGACACGGCCACCTTCGGCTCAGGACTGGATTTTTCCTTTTTTTTGCTAAATTTTCATCTTCTTTTATCATTCTAGTAGCTTGTCTTTGCATAACACTGACAGCTCTTTTTCGTTTTGGCCCTTCGGCACCTTTGCTCAACCGTTCATAGTCTGGATATTCAAATTTCAAAGCATCCATTACTCGGTTCAGCCTTCGTTTCGGTCGGGTGCCGAAGGCCGCCGTCATCAATTGATCTTCTTTCTTCGTATAATTGCCCAAGATTTCATTGCACATAACTTCAATTGTATCCAACCATTCTTGGCAGGGTTCTTTGAAGTGTTTCTTGAACTTAAAATGGTAAGGCAGTCGTACAAGTTCATTCTTTTTCTTCTCTCCTTTAAGCTTCGGCATACTCCATTCCTTTAAAGTCGGAAATATTCTATTTGCTAAGTACTCCTGAACCAAATCCCTAGTACCAATATATTCAGCCACAACTCTAAATTCGCCCACAGCATCTGGGCATGATGTCCCCGGCGTCATGCGGCACTGGGGCCTAGTCAACCCGAAGGTTAGGTCTAGCGGGCTCTGAACTAACTTCTCCTTTTTCTCATCAACCTTAACATAAAACCACTCAGTTTTCCAACCGGTTGGCCATTTGGTGCGGTAGCTAACCACCGGTGTCTTCATGTCTTTACGGTAGGCAAAATTATAACAGCCGAAATTATCGTGCAATCCATCTTCTCTAGCCTTCATCTGATAGTGAAGTTCGTGCACCCGGCAGAAGGCTTCGGCAAGTGGCTCCACTCCTTGGCTTCGAAGAGCCCAGATAAAGACACTGAGCCTAACGATAGCGTTAGGAGTCAGCTGATGAAGATAAATTTCGAAATTTTCCAAAGCATCCGCAATCATTCCATGCAGAGGAAGCCTCAACCCTGCTTTGAAGAAGCTCTTAAAAACTACCACCTCATCATTTTCTGGCTTCAGGATGGTCTCTTCCCCGCCAAAGCGAATCAGCTTCCTCTCGGCTTCCCCGAAGTAGCCTAGTTTCATCATCATCGGCATATCAGCTTCGGAGACAGTCGACTTCCCAAAATCCAAGTGGCTGGGTTTGGATGGCATAGTGGTGTTGTAATCTATCTCTTCTTCACCAGCATCACCCTCTTCAATATCTGCCTGCTCGACTTCGGCAGCAGGTGCACCTTCGTCAAAAGCACCCTCTGGCACAACTAGTCCCGACTGCCTCATAACTTTGAAGATTGGGGCCGTATCATTAGCTTCGGTCTCCTCTCCGTCGCGTGTAATCCTAGCTGTCGAACGCACCCTGGCCATTTGATGCTGAATTTCTTGCGTTTTGACGAAGTTGATTACTTTTTATCTTTGCTGAAGCTCCCTCTTGTGACGAAGCTAAAGCAAAACGATGCTTTGATTGAGAATATGGTGAATAAGCTTCGGCTGTAGTCAAATTTTTCGGCAGCACAACAGTGCAATAGTAGTAAATGTTGTGGTAACTTCACACCTACCTGTCTCTTTATATAGTGCTGCACGTGGGAAGGTAAATCGTCAAGCCGCTCGCACCCGCTGAACAGTCGCCCGCACCCACTGAACGGTGGACCATAGTGCGCAAGAAGGCGAATCACCAGATCGCGCGTACCCGTCGTATGGTGGGACCACCTTACACTCGGAATATTTTAATCGTTTCTCAACAACAAGCTCAGGGAAGGTGTTTTTCGGACCTTCGGCATTCCGAAGCCTAGGAGAATTTTTCACGGGTCGAGCTCATTACGAAAAACAATCTAGCACCGTGAAGGGGCTACTATTGGGGGTCTGCTTCATCGCCGAACGTCCCATAAGAAGAAACACCTTTGGAACATCGACACAGAAGCAAAGCCGAAGCTACCAATCAAAGTCCTTCGTAGCGTACTTCTAGATGCACCAACGTAAAGATGAAATGACCAATCGGCCCATGATAACTTGTATTATAATTGTAATCATTTGTAAAGGGCATGAATGTAATTTCTCACAGGCTGTGTCCTGTGCCTATAAATAGATGAACAGTACCCCCGTACTGTTCACGTTGTCTTGTATTTGCTCGTGCGCCACACTTGGAGTTTTGCCTTCTGTCAAGCCGAAGGTACAAATGTAATTAAATATTGTCTTTATCTATTCAAGATTATATAACAAATATATATGAATGATATTATATGATTATTCATGTTAACTTTCATGTTTCATATGCTTTGTTTTTCATTAACGTATTATGTGATGATGAAGGTATGTTCTTCATGACCTTCGTCCGAAGATCGTTATATCCTAAGGGAAATAATGCTTCGAAGGACGAAGGACATTAACATTTAATATTTTGTGTTGCCTTGTTCTTAACTCATAGCATTTGAGAACAAGTCCCCAACAATACCAGTACTCCATGCATGACTTACCGGCGTATGGGCTATTCTGCGCCTGGTGTGTTCACGGTAAGTTCCCAATCCAGTTTGCAAGGAAGCTCTCAGGTTCATTTGGTTGTAAAAGGGTGGCAAATATTCGTCCTTCGATAAACATCGACAATTTCTCCCTCCTGACCATCCATTCCACCTAGACATCAAGAGCTTTACGAAAGGTGTCGTAGTGACAGACCGCTGTAAAGCCCTAAAAATTTATATAAGGTAAAAATAATAAAAAAATACCTGTATTTACATAAAAGTGTTTTGGGAATTACTCAATTTCTTTTTTTGTGTGCATATTCTTCCAAAGGATAATGAATAAAAGTAATTTCGAACACAAATGGATCAAAATAATCTTGGGTGAATTATGCATTTGGATATATTCTCAAAAAATATATATAGTTGTAAATAATGCATTTCCTTAATAAGAGATTACATATTAAGAAATAATTTCTCTTAAAACAAATAAATATTCAGTTCGGAATAAACTCTCAGTTTAACTACATATATAGACCATATTATGTTAACATAACAAATTTGGAGAATGTGGATTTCCATAATTGAAAGCAGTTGCTTAATGAACAAGATAAAGAAATAAATAAACAAATATAATTTTATATTTTGATTTCTGGAGTTTTATTATGACTGTGCACATAAATTTGGTTCATGAACCTAGATTTAAATGGGAAATTTGGTTTGAATCTAGTTTAGAAAATAAAAAGAAAAAAAAACGGGCAAATTGGTTCTTGGGCTGTGTTACCTCCATTCTTGCCCATTTGCCATTTTCTGTCGCGTGGTCCGCTTACCTCCTCACGCGCAACGGCGCTGACGTGTGGGCCGCCCCCGTCAGCCGCTCCCTCTGCACGCCTTGTACATCCTCGACCACTGCCTCGGTGGGCCCAGTGGCCAGATCTCTCTCCCTCCCGAACTCCACGCGCCACCTCCACGTGGGACCAGAATACCGGAAGCTCCTCCATGTTCGGTGTTTGTTGCGGAGGATGTAGCTCATGTGCTCGCCGAAATATCTCAATAGAACACCACCATCTTGGGAGCCGCCAGACAAACTATAAAACAAGAAGCTCGCGGCCGCCCCGTCCCATCCAGCCGTGGACGGAGGTCCGCATCAAAGCTGGGCTTGGGATCTCCGTGGGACGTGTGCAGGATTCCAGAAGGCACCTCGTGCGTGGGCGGCGACCAGAGCACGCTTCAACAGTGACCCGCGGCGCCACGGTGCAACTGCATGGCGGGGTCAACACCTGAAACACAGTGATCCTTGGAAACTGGGTGCGTGGGCGAGATTGAGGCCGCCATGAATCATCGCTGCCACGGGTGCAGAGCTCCGTCGCCTGGGGAGAGAAGAACTAGATCGTGATCTCCCTGCGTCGGTGCTTGGACGGCGACTTCGTGGACGAACCGTGCTGCACCGCTACGGCAATGGAGGGCCGCCGCTTCCTCTCCTCCTCGGTCCGCACCCAGCCGCCGCCATGGGATCTGGCCGCGCCATCGTGCTCTGCGGGACCCTTGCCTCTGTCACACCCGGTTTTAGAAGGCAAACCGAATGCGAACCATGTACGTGCCAGGATCAGTTATTCACGTACACAGCAGTTACATAATATGGACATCATCACACAGTGCTCAAAATAGTATTAAGAAGGGAAATAGTCGATTACATCATACGTCTAGACGTCCATATAGTTCTTACAATAAATCAAAGTGCGGAAAAGAAACGTAGATAACCGCGGCCTTCACAGGCAGCCGACTGGGGGTTGCCGCTAACCCACACCTAGAACTCGTCGTAGTCTTGAAACTCCTGGAAGTCTCCTTCCACAGCTTCATCTTCGCCTGAGCAGTGGTTGCAATGCTGACAACCTGGGGATGGGGGGGTTTGGTGTGTAGAGCAAGGGTGAGTACACATCAACATACTCAGCAAGTATCCTGTTTGGCTGTAGTGGACTAGCTTTATGTGGGGGTAAGTCAAGCAGTTGCTTTTAGTTGGTCAGATTATTACTTACTAATAGAAAGCCAAGTTTTAGCATCAACCCAAGTTATTAACCCGATGTACCCTTTCCAAACGGAAAGAATACCACTTACCAGCACCATAGTCATAACCAAAACCATCGATCTCATAACCACTTGTACCAAAGTATCTCTGATCAAGTACCACTAATCACTGGAGCTCCCTTGGCCGCTCATAACCGCGAGCACGGCTGATATATCAGTTTTCAAACACTCTGCAGAGGTTGTGCACTTTACCCACAAGCCGTGATTCCCATTCTGCCCGGAGAGAGCTACTCCCCATTGACCACTACCTAGGTGGCCTAGCAGGGCATCACTACGTAGCCTTTACAAAGATTCCCCGGGGCTGTAGCCACCCGTTAGGTTTCCTAAATGCACCGCACTCCTCCCCAAGGGGCGAACCCAAACTTGGCAGAGCGAGCCGCATACACCGAGCCCCATTGACGGCACGACGGCTAAGTGAACTACACCCTGGATCCTCTAATTATTCAGCTAAGGGCATCCCATTCCACCCTCATGGTTGCACTGTTTTCCCGGGCGGTCATCCATAGAACAGGTCCTTACGGAGAGGCACTCGAGAAACCGCTCGAGCCCCCTTGATGACCACAAGTACAACATCATAATCAGAGAAGGGAAAACAGCGTATCATAGATAATCTCATCATGTTCATTGATTATGGTTGAGCAATAGCATAAAGTTAAACAGTAATAATCCAACCCAAATAGGTAAACAAGGACATGGATAACAAAAGCTAGTCAATCCTTAGGCATAAATGTGTAAAGCGGGAGGTGAATTAAAGAGTGAATAGGACAGAGATAGGTCAAGGGACACTTGCCTCCACCAACTGACTGCTGCTCAGGGGCTTCTCCTGCGAGTTCCTCGGGCTCTCCAACCGGATCGTTCTCTATACGAGCGCAAACATACATACATCCACATATTTAATACCAAAGAACAGTACACTATACAATAGGATGCAATAAGTAAACAGACGTTCCACGCGGGTTCGCGAGTACGGTTAAGAGAGAAAGAGGAAAAGACAGTCGAGAAACGATCACGTTACAGGATTATAAATTAACCACTCGCTTAATGGAAGGAAATTTAATGTAGACACTATGTTTAGCGTAAAGTAAAGTCATGTTTCATGTCTAATTATTATAAGCAGGTGGAGATAAATAAAAGGATGGTCGCGCGGCGAGACGCGTGACAAAGCTCTCTAAAATTAAAAGGTTAATGACTCGTCGCACGACCGAGCACGCAACGAGACACTTCGCCTTAGTTACGAGGAGACGCTAAGCGTCGCGCGACGAAGCGCACGACGGCAGACGTCGACTAAACTGAGTCCAAAGTGGAACGTCGCGCGAATACACACGCGACGTTACACCTTAAACAACCTGAAACAAAATGGATCGTCGCGCGACGAAGCGCACGACGCAACACAGGATGGAATCTAAATTTTAGACAAATCCGTCGCGCGGCGAAGCGCGCGACGCAACACGCTAATTAACAACTAATCACCGCAAGCGCGGGCGAGCGAAGATACGGTCGGGCGAGGCCGGGACGGGGAACGGGCGGCCGAGCCGGGGCCGGGGCGGTTGAACCGGCCAGGGGGCGGTTGAACCGGCCGGGGGCGGCCGAGCCGGGGGCGCGCGGGCGAGCGGGGCTCGCCGCGCCGCGGGAGGGCGCCGAGCCACCATGGCCGGCCGGGCCGAGGGGCGGGGCGGGCGAGTGCCACGCGCAGGGGCCAGGGCAGGGGCGGGCGCCGCCGCGAGGGGAGGCCGGGCGGGGGCCGATCGCCGCCGGGGAGGTTGGGGCGGGGGCCGAGCGCCACCGGGGAGGAAGGGGCGGGGCCGAGCGCCGCCGGGGAGGGAGGGGGAGGGGCCGAGCGGGGAGGGCCGAGCGGGGAGGCCGAGCGCCGCCGGGGAGGGAGGCCGGGGCGGGGGGGGGGGGGGGGGGCGAGCGCCGCCACGAGGAGGGGCCGAGCGGGGGGCCAAGCGCCGCCGCGGGGAGGGGCCGAGCGGGCGGGCCGGGGGCGGGCGCCGAGCGCCGCCGCGAGGAGGGGCCGAGCGGGGAGGGCCGAGCGGGGAGGCCGAGCGCCGCCGGGGAGGGAGGCCGGGGCGGGGGGGGCCGAGCGCCGCCGCGAGGAGGGGCCGAGCGGGGGGCCGAGCGCCGCCGCGGGGAGGGGCCGAGCGGGGCCGAGCGGGCGGGCCGGGGGCGGGCGCCGAGCGCCGCCGCGAGGAGGGGCCGAGCGCCGCCGCGCCGAGGGAGGCCGGGCGGGGCCGAGCGCCGCCACGGGGAGGGGCGGGCAGGGGCGCCGCCGCGCCGGGCAGGGGCGGGGATGGGGTCGGGCGCGGGCAGGGGAGAGGGAGGGCGCGCGCGGGAGGAAGAAGAGGAGGGAGAGGGAGAGAGAGAAGGGGAGGGGAGGGGAGCTCACCTCGGGGTCCAAAATCCGGTGATCGCCGTCTCCAAACCCTAGGGCACCACGGGGAGAGAGAGGTGGAAGAGGGAGAGGAGAGGTTGTTGCGCGGGAGATCCAAATGAGAGAGAGAGAGAGGAGGGGGGCGCATGGGGGGGTTTGGGCGCCGGGGGCGCGCAGGCCGGGGCGAGCTGGGCCGGTTGGGCTGGGCTGGACTAGGTTGGGCTGGGCCGGGCCACTTCGCGGATCGAAAACCCATGACGAGCGCGACCACTAAACGGAATTAAATCGCGAACCGAAATCCGGAACGGAACGAGACGAACATTCAACATCAGACAAAGAAATGTGCTTCGGCATGATGCAACACCCATGACACTTAGGTTTTGGTTTATACATGACACGGACACCCGTCGCTATACTGGTTTGAAATTGGGAAGATGGAGCAAACGAGGAAAGAGAAAAGAAAGTAACGCCCGAATTTGGTGAGAGAAAAGAAGAAAAAAATTCTACCCCCAAATTCAGGGCGTTACAAACCTATCCCCCTTAAAAGAATCTCGCCCTCGAGATTCAGGGTTGGCTAGCAAAGAGCTCAGGGTATTTAGCCATCAGATCATCTTCACGCTCCCAGGTTGCTTCTTCCTCAGAGTGATGATTCCATTTGACTTTGCACATTCTGATGGTCTTCCTTCGGGTGACCCTGTCTGCAACCTCAAGGATCTGCACTGGCTTCTCAACGTCGGTCAAGTCCTCCTGGACTTCAAGACCTTCCACTGGCAACTGCTCTTCTGGCACATGCAAGCACTTCTTCAACTGAGACACATGAAAGACATCATGCACAGCAGACAAATTCTCGGGCAAACTGAGCTGATAGGCCACTTCTCCACGTCTTGCAAGAATCTGATACGGACCAATGTAGCGGGGTGCTAGCTTGCCTTTCACTCCGAATCTTCTGACTCCTCTGATCGGTGACACTTTCAGATAGACAAAGTCTCCGACTTCGAAACTCAGCTCTCTTCTTCTTGTGTCTGCATAGCTTCGCTGTCTTGATTGCGCTATCTTCAGATTCTCTCGGACCATCTTGATGTTCTCTTCGGCTTCAAGCAAAATGTCTGGCCCAAACACTTGCTTTTCTCCAGGCTGATCCCATTGCAACGGAGTTCTACAACTCCTTCCATAAAGCGCCTGAAATGGTGACATCTTCAAACTGGCCTGGTAACTGTTGTTATAGGAAAACTCTGCATAAGGCAATCGCTTGTCCCATCCGGACTGATCTTGCAACGCACAGGCTCTCAACATGTCTTCAAGAATTTGATTGGTCCTTTCGGTCTGGCCATCCGTCTGCGGATGATAAGCTGAACTGAAATTCAGATGCGTGCCCAAAGCTTCATGCAACTGCTGCCAGAAATGAGAGGTGAACTGCGTTCCTCTGTCTGACACTATCCTCTTTGGCACACCATGAAGACAAACGATCCGAGACATATACAATTCTGCCAATACTGCACTGCTGTAGTTGGTCTTGACAGGTATGAAGTGGGCTGACTTGGTCAGACGGTCCACCACTACCCAAATGGAATCGTAGCCGGCTCGAGTGCGAGGCAATCCGACTATGAAATCCATACCAATTTCATCCCATTTCCACTGAGGGATCTGCAACGGTTGCAACAATCCAGCAGGTCTCTGGTGCTCTGCCTTAATTCTTCGGCAACTATCGCACATAGCCACATGCTCTACGATTTCCCTCTTCATTCCGTACCACCAGAATTTCTTCTTCAGATCCTGATACATCTTCTCACTGCCAGGGTGAATCGAATAAGCTGTCTCATGAGCTTCCTTGAGAATCAACTCCCGAATGGACTGGACATTGGGAACACACAGGCGGTCTTTGAACCATATCACGCCTTCTGCATCTTCTCGAAAATCTTTGCCTCTGCCATCTAGAATCAGTCGCCGGATCTCACTGATTTTCTCATCATTCTTCTGCGCTTCTTTGATTTCGCGCTCCAAAGTAGGTTCCAACTCAACTGTGACTCCTCGCGAATTGTTCAGAAATCCGAGACTCAACCTGTCAAACTCTTTGGCCAACTCATAAGGCATCGGACGAGCAACCATCAGATTGACTTGACTCTTTCTGCTCAAAGCATCTGCCACTACGTTTGCTTTGCCTGGATGGTAATGAATCTCCAACTCATAGTCTTTGATCAACTCTAACCATCTTCGTTGCCTCATGTTCAACTCTGACTGAGTGAATATGTACTTCAGACTCTTATGATCTGTGTAAACATCACATTTCTGTCCATACAGATAGTGCCTCCATGTCTTCAGTGCGTGAACCACTGCTGCCAACTCTAGATCATGGATTGGGTAATTCTTCTCATGAACCTTCAGCTGTCGGGACGAGTAAGCCACAACTCTTCCCTCTTGCATCAACACGCATCCCAAACCTGTGTAACAAGCATCGCAATACACCGAGAAGGGCTTGTGCACATCAGGCAAGACTAGGACAGGCGCTGTAGTCAACTTCTCTTTCAGCGCTTCAAAGGCCTCTTGACATTTCTGGGTCCACTTGAACTCAACTTTGTTGCCTAGTAACGCTGTCATTGGTTTCGCAATCTTCGAAAACCCTTCAATGAATCGCCGATAGTATCCAGTCATTCCAATGAAGCTCTTGATCCCTCTAGCATCTGTTGGCGCTTTCCAGTTCAAAATGTCTGCCACTTTCTTCGGATCCACAGCCAATCCTTCTTTGTTGATTATGTGACCCAAGAACAGGACTTCACTGTCATCAGACCTGCAGGAACATGGTACTGACGAAAGCTACCTCTGAACTCTTCCCAAGTGATGGCGTCAGGGTGGGCATGGGTGGCGAGGTAAGACTCCCACCATGATTGGGCTGCTCCTCTCAACAGACGGGGACCATACAGAACTTTCTCCCTGTCATCGCACTGAGCGGTATGCAACTCACGCTCCACAGTGCGCAGCCAGTCTTCAGCATCCATGGGGTCAGAAGAGTGAGCGAACGTTGGTAGATGACCTCTCATTAATTCAGCACGCTTGTCTCTGGGCATCTGAGGCATCTGAGGCTGAGGTGGGGCCTGTTGCTGCTGCTGCTGCTGAATGGCGGCCAAAGTCTGACCGATGGCTTGAACTGCCTGAGTCTGCATCAGAAACATCTGCTCGATGGACATCGGGGGCGGGGGCGGCAGGTGCTGCTGCTGAGGCACCTCTTCCTGTTGAGCGGCTCGCTCCTGCTGAGCACGCCTTCCTCCTCTGCGCCTGTTCTCTGACATCTGCAGAATGCAACCACACATCAGAACTGACCTGGCAAATCTTGCATCATAAGGAAAGAGTATAGAATTCTTCAACAGCACTGAACAGATGAGCATCTTCACTGATCTCCAACACAGACCACACAGCTTCTCAGATAAAGAGGGGAGTGGAATAAAAGGTTTCCCAACTATATAACTAACTCCATTAATATAATAGGTAAACCAAAATGCAGGGGATACCCACACTCTGGTGACAGTCATTACAAAGATCCAAACCAAACATAGTTCATCATGACAAACATAAATGCACAGGATATAGCAAACTACCCTGTCTAACTAAGACTAACTAAGACTGAGACTAACGCTAAGACTGAAGCTTCTACGTATATATATTTCGTAATAATTACAAGATCCAACTCTAACGATCTATGGTTCTAGAGTTATCTTGGTCTTGCAGTCGGGATTGCCATAAGACTGGTGTCCACGCTGAGGTGAGCGGTACGGGTGCTGAGTCCCAACGGGAGCGGGGGAACCACCATCCAAGTGACGACGTTCCGCGCGCTCAGCCCGCAGCAGGGCGATCTCAGCACGAGCCCTACTCAGCTCGTCTAATGCATGGTCCAGCTCCGTGTTTAGCACGAAGGCTAGGTTGACTGTGCTGCTCAACCTAGGATTGCCCTCACCGACAGGTGAGACAATCACGCTTCCTGTGCTGCCAGATGGACGGCGGGGGTAATACTTCAGGTCAAGACCGTCAGCTGCCCCACCGAAAACCGAGCAGTAGTGCGAAAGCGCACGCCGTGCAACATCTTGCATGGCTGCCTCAGCTGAGTCCCGCTCAGAGATAGAATAGTGCTCTGAGCAGGCCTCTGCACCCTGGAGACTGTTCTCCGGGCAGCGCACCAAGCAGGTTGCCTCCCAGCGGTCCGGGTAGACCCCGCGACTATGCTGGTAGACCACACAGCGATACTCGACGGACCAAGTATGCCGGTTAAATGCCCGACGTAGCAGGGTGTCGAGCGCATCGTGGAATTGACACCCGCGAGCAGCGTCGCGAGTGATGGGTCGAGCAACCCATCCTTCCGGCTCAGGGTTAGCAGAGAAGTCGGTGTCGTGGCTCGAGCTGTCGTCGCCATCTCCGTCATCTGGGTCTCCTCCAGCAGCTACTCCAGAAGCTGGGGCGCCCAGTGGTGATGCAGGGGGCGCCTCCAGGGGAAGCACAGGGGAGCAGCTCCTCACAGACTCTATCTCCTGGTGGAGCGAGAAGGAAGAGCTCTGCTGCTCCTGTCGTCGACGTTCCTGCTCCTCACGCAGGCGGTGGTGTAGTCTCTCCAAGTGGCTGGACTGTCCGGCCACGGGACGGCGAAGCGGACGCTCAGCAAGGCGGGAGGGTAAGAAGGGGATGACTGACTTTCGTGCAGTGTGTCTAAGTCGAGCCATCTACAAAAGACATCGCAAGCAAAAGGGTGAGAACAGAATTAATATGACCAGCAAGTAATGAATCATAAGGAAATGAAGGATTAGAATAAAACATGATTTTCAGCAAGGTATAATATATAGTAGAACATAGATTTGGTCGGTATGACCAACTTTTGAAGGGATATCAAAGTCAAGGCAGGGACAGAGGTCTATAGTCCTTAGAACGACCATTCTACTCTAGGTTAGCGGTCCTACAGTCAGCACGGCTTTGATACCACTTATGTCACACCCGGTTTTAGAAGACAAACCGAATGCGAACCATGTACGTGCCAGGATCAGTTATTCACGTACACAGCAGTTACATAATATGGACATCATCACACAGTGCTCAAAATAGTATTAAGAAGGGAAATAGTCGATTACATCATACGTCTGAGACGTCCATATAGTTCTTACAATAAATCAAAGTGCGGAAAAGAAACGTAGATAACCGCGGCCTTCACAGGCAGCCGACTGGGGGTTGCCGCTAACCCACACCTAGAACTCGTCGTAGTCTTGAAACTCCTGGAAGTCTCCTTCCACAGCTTCATCTTCGCCTGAGCAGTGGTTGCAATGCTGACAACCTGGGTGTTGGAACTCGCTCTCGCAGCGGCAAAGAGGCCAACAAGGGTGAGCGGTGGTGACAACAGGGTTACGTGCACGGGGGCAATAGCTCTGTTGATCTAGCCTCTCACGGGCACTGTGCGGGGGTATTTATAGGTGTCTGAGTGCCCAGCGTCTTGTGTTAAGGACGCATGTGCCCTCAGACACCTATTTTATCCCCAGAATATTCCCATAAAGCAGGGTTACAAACTGTAATTACAAGTATTCCTTTACAAGTTAGGCCCGTAATACAGAGGCGGCCACGCGGGGCCCGTTACAATGGGCCAGATCGCACGTGGGCCTTGGGACTGAACGAGGACGCGCCGTGGGAGGACGTCGCCGCAGGCCTTCGTCAAAGTGCCGAGACCTGCGAAGGGTGTCCCTGCCCGCTTTGTCTCTGTCGGACCAGCGGCTGCAGCGAAGGCCTCGAGCGAAGGGTGGCGTCTTGCCTTCGCCCCAACATTTGCCCTCCGAGGGACCAGTTCGACAAAGTCACCTGGTGCCGAAGACGTCGCTAGATGGCGGAGACGCTGCCCTCGCTCGAAGTGGTTCCGCGGGGGTTTTTGATGTGACCGTTGATGGACAGCGTACTGTTGGATTGCGGGTTTCCCGAAGCGTCGCGGCCTGTCGGGTTGCGGGTTTCCCGAAGAGCCGCGCCCTGCCTATAAAAGGGGGCGGGGGCGGCGCTGTTTGAACTCTGCCTTCCGCGCTCCGTAAAACCCTAGCCGCCCGCCGTCTCGCTGCTCCTTTTCATCCGCTGCTCCCTTTGCTCGCCGGCGTTCTGGCTCGAGTGAAGCAGACCGCCCGCCGCCGACGACGGTACGTAGCCATGCCATCCTCTTCTTCTTCCGCCGACGCCACGCCGCCGGCCGCCGCCTCGTCTGAGGAGACGTTGAGTGACGTGATGGTGGAGGAGTTGCGCGCCGGCGACTCTGTTGAATTTGGTGTGTCACGGATGACGTCAGCCCGTATTGAAGATATGCAGCGGTTGGGCTACTTTGGCGGCGGAGTCGCTCGTGCTCCGGGGACGGAGGAAGTCCCCGAGCCGGAGGGCGAGTTGGTTGTTTTCGAGGCGTTCTTCGTCGCCGGACTCCGCTTGCCTGCGCACCGGTTTGTCAACGAAGTCCTGCGTAGATTCAGCATTCAAATACATCAGCTGACACCGAACGCCATAGTGGCGCTGGCGAAGTATGTCTGGGCGACGACTTCGTACGGCGGACAGCCGTCAGTTGAAGTTTTTGCGAAGAATTATTGTTTGCATTGGCAGAAAAGGATGGTTGAGGACGGAGTTGCCCAGTTCGGGTCGTGCACATTCACGCCGAAGACCGGCAAGACCACAATGTCAGTGGTGGAGTTGGTCCCGTGCGCCCGCAACAAGTGGGGCAATTGGAATGAATTTTGGTTTTATGTTGCTGAGGCTACTGTCGAAGGCCGTGAAGGGCTCCCCGTGTCCTTAATGTGCTCTCACTATTACTCTGCGTATCCACCTTATGAAGTGGCAGAAGAGGATGCAGACGAAGGGGCCCTTCGGTGCGCCGCCGGTCAGAGCAGCGGTCGAGATTTGGTTGAAGAGTTCGTGGCGTACGGGGTCTGGCCCTTGGCGCACGGCTGGGCGCTGGGCGAAGTATGCCCTCGTCAGATGCCCTTTCACGGAGGAAGGGTGGTGCGAAGTCCTGCCTTCGCACTGAATTTGCGAAACCATGACCCGGCCGCCTTTGTGCGTGATGCGGAGGACTTGGCGGTGCGGCTTGTGGGGCGTTATGTGCCGAGGATGGAAGGCCAGCGCAGCTTTGACATCCGCGGGTCAAATGAACGTTTGAACAGGGTCTTCGAATTAAATCAACTGCCGTACGACGGCTACCCTGGTCAAGACGAAGCGGACCGCCGTGGGAAGAAACCGGCGGTGGAGACTGGAGGCGACCCTGCGCTGGTGGCCGCCGCTTCCTCGAAAAAGAGAAAATTAGGTACTGCGATGGGAAGACTTGGGGTGTCTGATAGTTTCGCTAGAGAGTTAATGAGGACGTGTGCGGCCCCGGGGGAGAGGATGTCTTCGCCCGAGCTTCGGGAGTCTTCGGCTCGGATGCTGAGGGTTACCGGGGGTTGTTGGCCTAAAGACATTCCTATCCCCTGCGCGGCTGAGGAGGACTGTTTTACATCTCGTATGGTTCATCGGTGGAGAGTTTTTCCTTATGGGCGAAATATCGGTCATGTTGTGTGGGCAGTGATGGACAAGGATCGCCAAGGGGCGGCGCGTAAACGCCAGGCGACTGTGAGGGTTCACGAAGCTCGGCCGAAGAGGCAGCGGGGAACGGCGAAGGCGGAGGCCTCCGGCGGAGGCAAGCCGCCGCTGCCGGCGAAGGTGGGCGCCTCTGCGCCTGGCAAGGCGCCGGAGGTGACGGTGGGCGCCGGAGGCCCCAAGCTGACGAGGGTGGTGCCGTCTGTCAGCGGAGTGGCGGAGGCTGCGAAGGCGGCCCGAACGTTACCGCCGCCCGGCAACCGCGTTGCCGACTTCGGCACCAAGATTAATGTGGAGGATTATCTTGGGGGTAAGTCTATGTAAATATATACACACGGTTTTTTTTTAATTTGTTGACGCGTTGCAGGGTCGGACGAGGGCCCGCTTGCTCTAGTTGTGCCTGGCGCGGCGATCGCGACGGCTGCGCCAGCGCCGAAGGCGGGGGGAGAGACCCTTGGCGCCGGAGGCGAGGTGTCTGCCCTCGCGCTGGTCAGGGATGAGGCGGGCGCGGCGACCCGCCGGCTGAGGGGAGCGACGGAGGTGTTGAGTCGAGCGACGGAGGCGCTGAGTCAGGTCCGCCGAGCTATGCCCTCTCCGCCCCCCCCCCTTTTTTTTACGCAATGGCCTTGCGTGTGCTCTGCAGGTGGCTGACTTCACCAGCCGCACCGCGTCGGGGGCCCTTACGGCAGCTTTGACTGCCGAGGTCGAGGGACTTCGGACGCAACATGCTGACGCTGTCCGTGAGAAGTCGGCCTCCGACAGCAAGTGCCGCAAACTGGCGGAGAAGGTGGCCGCCCTGGAGAAGGAGAAGGCTGACCTCCGGCGCCAGCTGGCGGGGGAGAGGAGGGAGGCCAACGAAGCCATCGCCAAAGAGCAGGCTGCTCAGGCGGAGGCCAGGCTGGCGCGGGCGGAAGGCAATATCGCCAAGGAGCTCGCCGGAGAGCTGCAGCGGCGGCTTACTGCCCTCGAGAGCCGCGCGGAGGGGGCCGAGGCCGCGATGCGAGCGGAGGCCGAACGGACGCGCACGCAGCTCATGACTGCATACCGCGAGCTGGGTGTGCGGACGGGTGACTTCGAGGTGCCGGAGCGAGAGGCCGGACTTCGCTGTCTGGAATGGGTGCAGGAGGAGCTGCAGGAGCTCCCCACTGTCTTGGCGGGGTTGATGGCGTTCACCTCCCTGGTCACCTGCGAGGCAGCAATGAACGCGCTCTCTCGCGAAGGCTGCCGGCACTTTGAGGCCCTCGACCAGGCAGATGAGGATTTTGGGCGAGATATCTTTGAGGTCGAAGACCCCGTGGTGAAGGAGTCCGCCGGGGCCCTCTATGACCGAATGTGGAGTTCATACGGTTGTGAGGTGGTCCGGGCGCGGGCCGAAGCTGCGAGGGCTCAGGTAACGTTGCCGCTTGCTCGGCGTTTGCTGGATGCGGTCTGTGCGTGTGTTTGCTGAATTTTTGTGCGTTTTGTCTTAGGCGGAGCGCGGCGAGCGGGTGGACGACTTCGGGGCGCTGAACAGCGCGCTGCCTGACCCGGAGACGACCCCTGCGGAGGCCGCGACTGGAGTCGCCCCGGGACCGACCCCGGAGACCGCGGAAAATGCACCATGCGCCCCTGCACCTGCTGCGGCCGGCGAAGACCTTCCCCCAAAGGTGGCCGAAGGCGCGCCCGATGCCCCCGCAGCTGCTGTGCCGAGCGCTGAAGATCCAGCGGAGGTGGGGGCAGCGGCGGAGGCCTCGGCGGAGGCTCCCGCAGCGGCAGGGCCTTCGCAGGTGGCATAGGTGGTGTTTAGGGTTGAGGAATTTTTGGATGTTGTACTGAATTTTGGTTGCTGCGCAGGTTCAAGATTTTGGGCCTGCGCACGCAATCGCTACTACTGAGTTTTTGGCGGCTTCGACCGCGGAAGATGGAAATGAATATGGTGGGTCTGTTCCTGAGTTTTTTGATTTTACTGACTCTGGGAGCTCGGTTGAGTGGACTGAGGAGTCTTCGGAGGGGGACTTGGATTATTTTGCGGCCTTAGACGTGGCTGCGGCGGAGGCTGCGTCACACGCTGCGGACGCCCCAGACGTGCCCGGTCCTAGCACCGGGCACCGATGACGAAGGGCGGTTGCAAAGCGTAGGATTAGTGCGGAGGAAGGGGCCCGGCTTCGCGTTAGCAGGGCTGGTCGGTAGGAGCTGCTGTCTTTGCCGGCCGCCGCTGGTGCAGGGGAAGGGGAGCTGCGAAGCCTTTTTGCGGGTGAAGAGCTTAGGATAATGTTGTTTAATTATAGAGAAATGGGGATTATTCCTAAGGTTGAGCCGATGTAGGGCGCGGTGCCCTCGCTTGTGTGTGTGTAAGGGCTTGTAAAATGGAGTTGTGTGCCCTCGCGTGCCTGTGCCTGCGAGGGCCGTGTAGTTTGTCTGGTGTGATTGGTTATGCTGTGCCAGTATGATTATAATTGGTCTTGGTATCGTTTCTGCTTTTGTTGTACTGGGTCGGCTGCGCCCTTGGGCGGCGCTTGCGTGAAGTCTTTGCGATAGGCTTCGGATTTTGCGCGCTTGTGCTTAGTCCGGCTGCACCTTTCGGCGACTTCTGCGCGGATAGTCTTCGCGATAGACTTCGGATTTTTGCGCACTTGTTGTGCTAAGTCCGGCTGCACCCTTAGGCGACTTCTGCGCGGATAGTCTTCGCGATAGACTTCGGATTTTTGCGCACTTGTTGTGCTAAGTCCGGCTGCACCCTTAGGCGACTTCTGCGCGGATAGTCTTCGCGATAGACTTCGGATTTTATGCGCACTTGTTGTGCTAAGTCCGGCTGCACCCTTAGGCGACTTCTGCGCGGATAGTCTTCGCGATAGACTTCGGATTTTTGCGCACTTGTTGTGCTAAGTCCGGCTGCACCCTTAGGCGACTTCTGCGCGGATAGTCTTCGCGATAGACTTCGGATTTATGCGCACTTGTTGTGCTAAGTCCGGCTGCACCCTTAGGCGACTTCTGCGCGGATTGGTCGCACGCGAGGGTAGCTAGCGCTTAGCCTCGCGGTGACTTCGAATTGGTCGAATGCCGAAGACCGTTGTTGCGGTCTTTTTTCGACACATGCTTTTGCGGGGGATTTTTCTCACATGTATTACATGGCTCCGCCTCATTAAAAACCTCACCCCCCGGGAGGAAAAGAGTGCGGGCCGGTACAAGATTGTTTGCGGCGAATTACAAGGGCGAAATCAGCCCTAAATGGGTCAAACAAAAAATTTGCGAAGGTTGTCGACGTTCCAGGAGTGCTCTAGGTCCTCGCCGTTTGGCGTTGTGAGCCTGTAAGCGCTGGGGGAAGCTTTTGACCTGACTATGAAGGGGCCCTCCCACTTGGGCTCCAACTTGCCCTTGGACTTCGTCCGAGCTATTCGGATGAGTACGAGGTCCCCCTCGCTGAACTCCCTCGGGATGACTGCGCGGTCGCGCCATGCCTTGGTCTGGGCCTGATATTTGTTTAGGGCCTGCAGGGCGAAGACCCGGTCTCCGTCAATGAGATCTTTTAAGGTTGGCTCATCCACGTCGGGGACGGCTGACGGAACTGTACGCGGGGACCCATGCTTTATTTCTTGCGGGGTCATTGCCTCCGATCCGTATAGAAGGCGGAAAGGAGTAAACCCGGTCGCCCTGCACTCGGTTGTGTTTAGCGCCCAGACTGCCTCTGGTAATAAATCGGTCCATCTGCCTTTTCTTTCATCGAGGAGCATCTTTTTGACAGCTGTGAATATTTTCCCATTGGCGCGCTCCACGACCTCGTTGGACTGCGGATGATAGACTGAAGCGAAGGCAAGCTTGGTGCCGATGGAGAAACAAAAATCCTTGAAATCTTGGCTGTCGAACTGCTTGCCGTTGTCGACTGTTAGCTCGGACGGTACTCCGAAGCGGCAAACGATGTTCTGCCAGAAGAATTTTTGGGCAGTCTTTGATGTGATTGTGGAAACAGCCCTCGCTTCAATCCATTTGGTGAAGTATTCGACAGCTACGAAGGCGAACTTAAGGTTCCCCTGAGCGGTGGGCAGGGGCCCGACGATGTCCAGGCCCCAGCGCTGGAGAGGCCATGTATGGGCAATCAGCTTTGTATATTGCGAGGGGTTGCCTGACCGAGGGGAAAACTTCTGGCAGGCTTCGCAGGACCTCGTGACCCGATTTGCGGCGCAGATCATTGCGGGCCAGTAAAACCCTTGACGGATCACCTTGGCAGCCAGGGCCCTTGGCCCTGCGTGCGAGCCACACGTGCCACTGTGGACTTCGCGTAGGATCTGCATGCCTTCGGTTTCAGTGACGCATTTGAGCATTGGCTGACTGACCCCTTTCTTGTACAGTTGGCCCTCGATCAGAGCGAAG